>NC_082687.1:64171608-65475074 GCF_949987515.2 Delphinus delphis | reverse complement strand
CCGAGTGGTAAAGGTGGCACCTGCGAAGTTTCCAGGGAAATGACTGTTGTCCCCAGTCCCCTCAGGGCTTCCTGGAAGAGCTGCCCGCTCTGCTCCTAGAAGATGATCTTGGGGCAGCTTCTTTCTCCCCACCCACTTTCAGATCTAGTTGGTGGAAGAACAGAGATGCGCTCCTTTGCCTCATTTTGGTCAATTTGTCCTGACCTGGGTAAAGCCAGGGGTTTTCATTCCTATTCTAGAAGGTGACAGCATGGGAGTTACTCCCAGAGGCTACAGCTTCAAGGTGGGGGGCATTTTACCTCCAGTCAGAAACTAAGTAAGCCTTACATTGATAATTCATGGAAGGGCTGACAATGGCACACATGGGTGTAATTTATAAAAATACACGTACTGAGAGCAAGGGCTCAAATTCTTTTTAAAGATGGAGATTTAAGATCTAGAGTGGCTTGCGGGAACCTTGCTTTTGATAGAGGAACAGATAATCTGCTATTTGCCAATTAATTGTTTTTGTTTTACATTTGGGGCTCAGCATATTCTCTTCCTTTTTTTTTTTTTTTTTTTAATGTATTTGGCCGCGTTGGGTCTTTGTTGCTGCACGCTGGCTTTCTCTAGTTGTGGCGGGCAGAGGCTGCTCTTCGTTGCGGTGGTTTCTCATTGCGGTGGCTTCTCTTGTTGCGGAGCACGGGCTCTAGGCGCGCAGGCTTCAGTAGTTGTGGCTCATGGGCTCAGTAGTGTGGCTCGTGGGCTCCAGAGCACAGGCTCAGTAGTTGTGGTGCATGGGCTTAGTTGCTCCGTGGCATGTGGGATCTTCCCGGAGCGGGGCTGGAACCCATGTCCCCTGCATCGGCAGGCGGATTCTTAACCACTGTGCCACCAGGGAAGCCCCTCAGCATACTCTCTTATACCCAGTGTAAACTCTGTTAGATTTAGTGAAACATAATAAACACAGTAAGTTTTGGAACAAACATCATAAACACTATTTCTCACTTGCAACCATTTATTGGACATAAGGTAGGTATAGGATTTGGAGATAATGTATGAATCCTGATGTATCTCACCCCCAATTTATAGATGTCAAAACTCTGAGGCTTGGGCTTCCCTGGTGGTGTAGTGGTTGAGAGTCTGCCTGCCGATGCAGGGGACGCGGGCTTGTGCCCCGGTCCGGGAAGATCGCACATGCCGCGGAGCGGCTTGGCCCCGTGAGCCATGGCCGCTGAGCCTGCGCGTCCGGAGCCTGTGCTCCACAACGGGAGGGGCCACAACAGTGAGAGGCCCGCGTACCGCAAAAAAACCCAAAAAAAGCAAAAAACAAAAAAACAAAAACAAAACTCTGAGGCTTGGAGAGGTCAGGTAACTTCCCCAAAGTTTCACAACACTCAGCTTGGAATCTGCAAAACGTACACCTTTTCCATTATATTCCTGTTGCCTCCTGTGCTCATCCAAGCTCAGAAAAGCACCATCAATCTCCAGTCTCTGAGCTTGCTTCTAGACTTTAAAATATTGCTGAATAAAGTTACAGAAGTTGCAAGATGACTACAAAGAACTTCAGGATACCCTTCACTTAGACTGCAATTAACATTTCCCCACATTTACCTTGTCCATGTATATACATATTGGCTTTTCTGACCCGATTAAGAGTAAGTTGCTAACATGCTCCTCTGAAAACCCATCTGGGCCTCAGCCTTAGGTTTGATGAGAACACTGAGGCCACCCAGGCTGAGTTCCTTCTTCTGCCCCCCACCTGTGTGGTCTTCCCCCTGGCCGCTAGGCTGAGGCCTGGCTCCAAAGAGGGACACTCAGCTCACTTTTGCCCTTAGCCCTAGTCCCAGTCCTTTAAATTTAATTCAGAGGCTAAAACCCATCCAACTCCCTTTCTGGAAATTGGCTCTCTCCAGCACCTAACAAACAGAACCTCTTCTATGGCAGGGTAACACAGGCAAACAACAGGGGGCTCCCTGTTTCGTGAAAAAGTGGGAGACCAGGGACTTGCCGCAGCTTGTTATCCAGGGCTGCAGCTAAACTGTTTGGCCCCTGCTAATTCACCTCTTTTCAAGACAGTTACCAATTCTGGTAACCTTTTCTCTGTCAGCTGCTTCAGATAAAATTGCTTTTTTTTTTTGTTTGTTTGTTTTTAATTAATACTTTTGTTTTTACTTCCTTTGTTTTAAACCAGCCCAGTGGCTATAAAACAACATTTTGAAAGTGGAACAGAAGGAAAAAACATTCTCTCTGCTCCATGTATGGGATGGAGGGGAAAGTACAATTTCCCTTAACTGACAGTTGTATTAAAAGCAGAATTTAGTATATAATCACTAGTAAAATGTATTGATTTACCCATTATGGTGAAAATTAGCTTAAATATCTATTTAAGCCAAGTATTATTCCAGGCATCTTTCAGAACTAGAAAAGCAGAGAGGCCTTTCAAAAATGTAGGTCACATTTGAAGACAGAGTTTAAAAACCGCCTCAGGAAAACACCTCAAATATCAGGATAAATGGATAAACTAAAATATGATATTTACATACCGTGGAATACTGTTCCGCCTTAAAAAAGGAAATTCTGACCCATGCTAACAACACAGATGAACTTTGGAGACGTTAGGCTGAGTTTAATAAGCGAGACACAAAAGGGTAAGTATTGTATGGTCCCACTTACACGTGGTCCCTAGAGCGGTCGGATTATTGAGACAGAAAGTAGAATGGTGGTCACCAGGGGCTGAGGTGAGGAGGTGATGGTGGAATGGGGAGTTATTCTTGAATAGGTACAGAGTTTCACTTTGGGATGATGAAAAAGCTCTGGGGATGGATAGTAGTGATGGTTGCACTACATTGTGAATGTATTTATTGCCACTCAAAATTTGTATAATTAAAAACGTTTAACATGATACTATGTTACGTATATTTTACCACCAAAAGATGTTTTCTAAATGCCCCAGTTGGCATATATTTATGTTCGCGAGTGTAAAAATATTGACCAGACAATCTCTTGCTTATTGGTGTTACATTTGATGTCATTAGAATGAAATGCTATAGAATTAGAACCAGAGCTTATGGGTGTCGCATATTTTTATTTCTTCAAGTTTTCATTTGCTGCTGACACAAACTCATTTCCCCTCCTGAGCCTGGGCATTGGCATGTTGAGGAATTGGCAATTTCTTGGTTGGAGGAAATGGCATAGTGATTACAGGCCCACACTCCACCACACATGTCCAGGACAGCGCTAACATGAAGGCAGTTTACGCCTGACACGTCCTTCTGCAGGTCCTTTCAAGGGTCTAGTTGTTGCCCTCTGTAGAGTGTGCAGCCAGGAGGTCTGCTTGGAGGTGAGACGCGCACGCGTCTGTTTTCCTTGGTACTTGGTAGGTCTGGGGTGAAGCTGGCCTTTGACTAGCGAGGCCGACCTTCCACGCTCTTCTTGCCGTGTTCCTTTTCACTTGGCTGTTTATTGTTCTTCAAGTCAAGGAAGTTAATGTTGAAAGCAGTCAGGAGCTTCCCCACCCCAGCTTCACAGATGGTAAGGGTCTTGTTCTGTTGTTTATTGGATTTCAGTCCTTCTGCTTCTTATCTACTGTTTATTTCATTAAGTGCTTTACAGAATTCCAAACGTGGAAATCTCCGTATTTACAACAGAAGCTGCACTGGGCTATCAGGAAAAGCCCACTGGAAATTAGGACATTCCTCTTTTCTGCTACAGGGATGGATCCTCTTACATTATGTTTGTCAAATCCAGACCTCATCTGACTCCCCAAAGACCCACTTCATAATGGCCATGCGTATCTTTGAGATCAAAAGGGGAAGTCCTGGGTCTTCCCTGGTGGCGCCGTGGTTGAGAGTCCGCCTGCCGATGCAGGGGACGCGGGTTCGTGCCCCGGTCCGGGAAGATCGCACATGCCGCGGAGTGGCTGGGCCCGTGAGCCATGGCCGCTGAGCCTGCGCGTCCAGAGCCTGTGCTCCGCGACGGGAGAGGCCACAACAGTGAGAGGCCCGCGTACCACGAAAAAAAAAGGGGACGTCCTGCGCCCTCAAACATCGGGTTGTATTTTTCTTAGGGTGACTGAGTAGGAAATATATTAAGTAGCCCTATGTAAGCCTTTGCTGCTTGGGATGTATGCATGTCTAGAAGAAGTTTTGCAATATCGTAAGCTGAGAAGGATCCTCCTTTCATTGTCGAACGGGTGATACATGCATCTCCACACTTACTGTTCACTTCATAAGATATAAGAGCCAGGAATCAAGTTCCATGTTAAGGCCCTTATTTAATTCTGTTCAAACAGTGGTTTAAAAACAAAGCAGGTGATTAGTTATATTATTTATATCATAAGAGAATCACTGCTATTCATTATTGCCATAAATAGTTGAGTACTTTTTATGTCCAGCCAGTTTTGTTTTTTTTTAAAATAAAGGGTTTCTTTATTTTGACCCTATTATGGCCTAACTATTTGATTACAGATCCTAGAATCTTAGGGCTTTTGATGGCCTCTTTTTAGTTTTTCAGCAGAAGAAGCAGACGCCTCGAACCTAAGGGACTTGCCCCCAATTTAGAATCCAGAATTTCTCTATGTCCCCACCATTACATTTTTCCTTCACTAACTGCTTCAGAGCAAAAGTACAGAGTTACACATTTTATGTAAAACGTACAAATATTAAATATCTTAGCAGACACCAAACAGTAATTTTGCTCGTGCCTCCGACCTGAGAAAAGCTTTGACAGATGTCATACCTTTAGAAGGCATTTATTGGAAGCCTGAATCCTTGCTGCTGAGTCCTCTTAGTAAGTTTCCTCAGAAGAATGCAGGACATCTAACATCTCCTTGATCTTGGGTGTGCTTTTCAAACAGCAAAAGCAGCCTGAGGGCAGCTTCTCTTGCCCCCAGATGGCATGCTTGTGAATGGAGAATTGATGGAAAAGAAGGAGTTGAGGGTTCAAGTACAAGGAAGCTCCCGGTTGGGCATCGTTGAGGGATCTGCGTGGGGATGTGCTTTAATAGCAGAGAACGAGGCCTGCGTGATTGGCCCAGGGATCACAGTAACAGCCAGAAAAGCAGAAAATACACATGTTACAGGAAAGGTGTGATCAACACAGGTGATTTATTAGTGCTGGGTTTGTCCATGTGGTTAAGGCAGAAAATAGAGGAGCTGACTCGGCCCCCAGGAGGAAACCGCTCTCAGGAGCAGAGGCCGGAAGGGCCCAAACCACAGGTGAACCCACCCCAGCTGAAAGCCTGCAGAAAGGTGAGCCAGTGTGGGGTGGGAGTTGGGGTGATGTGGCCCAACCCTGCCTCTCCAGAGAAGGGCACCCCTGTTTGCACTGGGGCATCCCTTTTTAGCACCAGGGAGCCTGGTGACTCACACTTGCTCGGACGTCCACGAGAATGTGGGACCCACGTGTGGTAGCACAGCTCCTTTGTGCCACAGATGTTTTTCTGAAAAGAGCGTGTTCAAAGAAAGAGGGGCGGGCTTCCCTGGTGGCACAGTGGTTGAGAGTCCGCCTGCCGATGCAGGGGACACGGGTTCGTGCCCCGGTCCGGGAAGATCCCACATTGCCGCGGAGCAGCCGGGCCCGTGAGCCATGGCCGCTGAGCCTGCGCGTCCGGAGCCTGTGCTCCACAACGGGAGAGGCCACAACAATGAGAGGCCCGCGTACCGCAAAAAAAAAAAAGAAAGAGGGGCTTAAAAATAGTGTATTTACCCCGCCTCAGTCACCTCATGGCCATATTCATCAGCCCTTGAGGCCAGGCAGTAGCCGCCTAGGCCTCTCCAGCCAGTCTGTGTTGTGGTCTTCTCTGCTAGTCAGTCCTCTGTGTCCCTAAATCCCATTCCTTCCTTCCTTCCTTCCTTTGCTGTTCTCCCTGGCTGCCTGCCCCCTTGGATACTCATCCCCGCCCAGCTTTTCATGCGAGACCTCTGGCAGCTTGCATGTCTTCCATTTCCCCATCAGCCATTGCCTTTCTGCTCACTGACTTAAGGAGTCCTCCTTCCTCCTCCTCCCTCCCTTCCTCCCTCTCCTCTCCTTGACGTGCAGTCAAGGCTCCTCTTGTCCCACACCCCAGGCCTGCAGTACTGCCAGAGATTCTGGCAGGATTGGGTTCTGGTGTGCAGCCAGGGTTGCAAATGAGTGATATAACTTCCATGACTCTCCATCCCTCCTCCCTACTGCCAGTGACCAATCCTTTGTGCTGAAGGCTTTAGGGCTGGTTCTCTGTCCATTTCTGTTCCGCCACCTGCTGCCATGTCCTCCAAGATTCTAGCATCCTTCTAGAAGTCCCTCCGCACCCTCTAGCCTGGAATTTCCTGGTTCTCTCTTACCAGTCGAGTCATCACCGTCTCTACCCTACTGTAGCCGCCTTGGGCCTTGTCATTTCCCTCTCGGCCCCTCTGTTCTTTGCACTCTCCACTCCCTCCCTGGATGATTTTGTGGGCACCCCGGGATACCACCCCCTGTGTGCTGGTGAATGTGTCTGTGGCCCTGACCTCCCCTGCTGCTCCCACACCCATCAATTTGCAGAACCTTCCAGCTGCCACCTGCTGATCCAAATGCGTCTAAATCAGTTTTTTCCCCCTCCAGTCTGTGGGCACCCCATCTTCTCATAGGTGTAAGCCAAAAACAGGGGTGTCTTCTTTCCTTCCTCTTGCTTCGTTACTGCCTAGATCCGCCCATGCCGAGGCCCCGTACTCACCCAGTAAACACCCACCTCTCCTGTCCGTCCCACACCTCTGGCTTATGTTCTCATCAGCTCCTGTCTGGACCTAGTCTCCTAGCTGTCCGTGTCTCTAAGTCCTGTTCTGTCAGTACTATCCTTCACTGCTTCCAGAGGGGTCCCCCCAAGACACACACCAATAGCTCCCCATCTGGGCAGGCTCCCCTCCTTACCATGACAAAGACCCTGCTGGGTCTCTGGCCTCACACCTTGATGCTGCAGGGATTTTGAGTGATACCTGACTTCTAAGCATGCGTCTTGCTGGTTCTGTGACATTGGCTCCTGTGGTTCCCCCACTCGATAGACCATCTGCGCCTGCAGTCTGGCCAGGTCGCACACATTTTTTAATCTGAGCTCTAGGAATCCTTTCTGACCCCTCTTTTTTTAAAAATTTATTTATTTTTGGCTGCATTGGGTCTTCGTTGCTGCGCATAGGCTTTCTCTAATTGAGGTGAGCGGGGACTACTCTTTGTTGCGGTGCGCGGGCTGCTCATTGCGGTGGTTTCTCTTGTTGCAGAGCACGGGCTCTAGGCACGTGGGCTTCAGTAGTTGTGGCACAAGGGCTAAGTAGTTGTGGCTCGTGGGCTCTAGAGCGCAAGCTCAGTACTTCTGGCGCACGGGCTTAGTTGCTCCGTGGCATGTGGGATCTTCTCGGATCAGGGCTCCAACCCATGTCCCCTGCATTGGCGGGGGGATTCTTAACCACTGCACCACCAGGGAAGTTCCTTGACCCCTCTTCTTGCCCACATGCTTCGTTGCCCTTTTTTTGTTTGTTTGTTTCTTTCTTTCTTTGTCTGCGATACGCGGGCCTCTCACCACTGTGGCCTCTCCCGTTGCAGAGCACAGGCTCCGGACGCGCAGGCTCAGCGGCCATGGCTCACGGGCCCAGCCGCGCCGCGGCATGTGGGATCTTCCCGGAGCGGGGCACGAACCCGTGTCCCCTGCATCGGCAGGCAGACTCTCAACCACTGCGCCACCAGGGAAGCCCCCCGTTGCCCTTTATGTCTGCACTTGCTTCATTGTATGGTCACTGTGTGTGTGAGTTCAGCTTCCCCACTGGGCTGTCATGCCCTGCTCTGTATTCCTGGTCCTCCCAGGACCCAGGCCCCACACAGGCCAAACGGTAGGAGCTCAATTACCATTGCATCCATGAAGACACGTTTCTGAAGTGCTGGCTTTGTTATTGAGCCCTCTCTCTTTGCCACTAATGACTAATGCTCCAGTTTTTCTTTCTCTGTCCTTCGGTTCCCTTCTGTCAATTAGTTCATAATCTTTACACCAACATTGAAATATGCTCAAGGAGCTGCTTTTTTAAAAAAAGACTGTGCTGCGGGATGTCTTTGTTATTGATATTTTGTGATTTTAAACTGACTTTCAAATGGCTGATCATTTTATAATGGTCTATTGCCATTGCTTGCAACCCTAAGCTGTCTCGAATATGGAAACAGATTTTGTATAATCACTAAATATCCTGGACCTAATGTAGTACCAAGGCCTGGCATGCAGAGAGAAATTTTATTTTTAAAAGATAAATACAAATTTGCATTGTACCAAGGAATTGGTTTTTTCAGGCCCCGAACTTAGGGGTATTACAGTGAGAGACTTAAAGGATGGTGAGGAGACTGTGTCAATTACCTACTGTTCATCTCATGTCTAAACCTGAGTAGATTTTAGCTGTGAGTTCTTCTCAGTTGAGTACTTTAAATCTCTATGTTATAAGATTAAAGATATATCTGAACTTTTCTGTTACCCAGAAAATCCTTTGGACAGTGTTCAATTGGAATTCAAGTGATCCATTTAGAACTGTTCTCAAACTTGTCCGTGGAGGTGCATTTAAAGGTTGGAGATGGTCGGGATTTGGGCGGTGTGTTTGTGAGTATGGAGTCGTGAAGCAGTTCAATTTCTTTGAAAGCTCATGTTTTCCCCCGAAAAAAATGTGTTTGATTTTTTTCTTTCTATTTTATGCTACATATTATAATATAAAAGGATGTTTACTGTTATTTGTCACTGAGTGAAATTGACCTTCAAGAAGACTGTTAGTGGGCTTCCCTGGTGGCGCAGTGGTTGAGAGTCCACCTGCCGATGCAGAGGACACAGGTTTGTGCCCCGGTCCGGGAAGATCCCACATGCCGTGGAGCGGCTGGGCCCGTGAGCCATGGCCGCTGAGCCTGCGCGTCCAGAGCCTGTGCTCCACAACGGGAGAGGCCACAACAGTGAGAGGCCCGCGTACCGCAAAAAAAAAAAAAGAAGACTGTTAGCAAACACCCTAGATGAGGAAAGCACTGCTCTGTAAGATGATGTCTCAGATTATCTTCTTAAATCCTGAACCTCTGCATTTCCTATATGTAGTCATTCCTTCGCTGTGCACTTAGTGAGCACATGCTGTATTCCTGATGCCCTCTGAGGCTTTGAGCCTAGTGATGGCTACAGACCTTGCTTTGGATTCTGAGAGCTCACAGTTTGGGGGGTTGGGGTGGGTGGGATGGGGTCCTCACAGGATGAGCTTTTCCTCGAATACACATACAAACACGGGCACATGCAAACACACAGACAAAGACTTCCTGGCTCAGCTCCCATGGCCCCTCCTCCTGGAGCTTTTCATGGTCCTTTTGGGCAGAATGATAGCTGCTTCCTTTGAGTCTTGGGACCTGTTTGTGACCTCTCAGTATTTTTGTTTCATTTGTATTAGATTCGTCTCCTACACGAGGCTGAGTTCCCCATCAGCATCTCGTTCACCACCATGGTAATAATTATGCAATAGATGCACGTTGACATGAAAGATTTCTTAATGGTTCTGGGGGCGTGGCCTCACCACAGTGGAATGGGGGCCATGCTGGATCCTCCATGGCGTGGCTTCCTCCAATTTGCGTGGGGATCCAGAGTGGATTCACACTCTCCCTGTCGCTGGGCAAGAGCATTTTTAAGGACTTGTGTGGTTTTCACTGAGCTCATACCTCCCACCCCAGCTTTATTCTATTTCCAGTATCATCTACTTGTTTTTAAAGCCCCATGGGTGTTGTGGGCAATTACTACGATCCTTCCATCTTGATTTTTATCCAGTTTACTCCTATGGGAATATAAAAGTGTGTCAGAAACAGTAGGATATACAAATCATTAGCCCTTTTATTATGAACTGTGGTTGAACAGTATGTGAACCAGAGAGGAGCTGAACTACAATGGAGCTTTGAGCTTTGCCTTATTCACAACTCTACTTCCCCCAAACTAGAATAGGCCTGTCTATGTAGGGTTTCTTCCCTGCCATTATTTTGCCTGGCTCCTTACATTTGTGTCCAAAGAGGAGAAGGTTTTGAAATGACTTCCTTACTTTTAATCCCAGCTATAAATTCAGTCTTTGCAGCTTTAGACATTTGTGAAGGGTATAAAGACCTTAGGAGGGGAGTTGAGACTCCAGAATGATTAACAGTTGACATGGTCCAACCACTACTGAAGGTGATTGGGGAGCACCCTGTGCTCAAGCCAGTCGCCCCGACTTACACAGGTCATTAAGAAGCTTGTACTGTGGAAGCCCACTCTGGACTCGAGTCTTTTAAGCCACAGATCACAAAAAACACAGGTCTACCTTGAATGGTTTATTTCACTTAAGAAAAGAAAGATCATGGCTTTGTTCTTTTTGATGGGGAAACAGAACTTTTTCTTTGAGTTTTGGTTGACTTTGAGTTTGGGTTGACTGATGGGAGTTCTCAGGCAGTCTGAGCTGCTGTCTTCCCCGTACACCACACCCACAATATAAGGCCTGCAGTTTCTAATTTCAGTTTCTTTAAACGTAGTGCCTGTGAGAGAGTCAGAATGCAGAATCCACCCCCCCCCCCCCCCCCCCCCCCCCCCCGTGTTTGTGAAGTGGAGACCCTCCCCCAATCTTCTCATGTTTCACCCACGTTTAACTTGAAGTACCTGCAGGGTTTTTTCAGTTGAGCCACCTTATAGACTGTTGCTTAGTTATCAGAGAATCAACAGCCTTCCCCAAACACACACACACACACACTCTCATTTCATCGATTTCATAACATGTACTTATATATAATATAAAATCAAGTCCAACTTCCATAAACAGGTTTGAGAATAAAACCAAAGGACTCAGATGGTGTGAGGAGAAAAGCACAGATGTACAGGAGAAGAACTCTAGTAGCCCTGAGCGTTCAAGTCTCTTGGGCAGTAGTCAGTGTGGTTTAAAATTTCTAGCTTATTCAGCCCAGAGCACTAATAAAAGAGGCTTCTGCTGTGAATGGCTACTCTGTATAAGGTAGTAGAGAACTGGGAAGAAAGAGAGCTGGTGTTCAGGCCCTCCAACACAGCTGTGTGGAACAAATAAAAATAATAACAGTGATTAATTTTTTAACGCTGTGATTTAAGATAAACTTGGGGGGCCCACAGAGGCTACTACTAGAGGTCAGAGTGGTCAGATAAGAAAGAGCCCAGGTAGCTGAGAAAATTTGAGGCTTCCCCCGGGCCTTGAAGAATTACTGATTTTTTAAAAACTTTAGTTTTTAAACAAATTGTGGTAAAATATACATAATATAAAGCGTACCATTTAAAAGGGTCTAATTCAGTGCCATTAATGTACATTCACAACCATCACCATATCCATTTCCAGGACTTTTTTTTTCTTAATCATCCCAAACAGAAACCCATTAAACAATAACCCTCCATTCCTCCCTAGCCCTTGGTAGCCTCTATCCTACTTTCTGTCTCTGAATTTGCCTATTCTTGATACCTCATATAAGTGGAATCATACAATATTTATCCTTTTGTGTCTGGCTTATTTCACTTAGCATAATGTTTTCAGAGTTCATCCATGTTGTAGCATATGTCAGAATTTCATTCCTTTTTATGGCTGAATAATATTTTGTTTTACGTATATTACCACATTTTGTTTACCCACTCATCTGTTGATGGACAACTGGGTTTTTCCACCTTCTGGCTCTTGTGAATAATGCAGCTATGAACGTTGGTGTGCAAGTATCTGTTTGCATCCTGATTTCAATTCTTTGGGGTATGGTTGAATTTTATACTAGAAGGAGGTTACAGAGGGTATGTTGGTATTTATCTTGAACTATTGTTAAAATCTTGCATTGTTGACTGTTCCTAAGTGCCCTTTTCCTCCCTCATTTGTGCTTCTTGAGAACAAGGACTGTTTCCTAGGTCCAGCGCTTGGCAAGGTACCTGGGATAAGTATTTGCTGAATAGGTCCTGGAGTTCCTAGCCCAGAGCCATCATTCATTATAGTACTTGGTCCCCAGAATGGTGGGTTTTGCCATCTGTCATTTTTGGGGGGGCTCATTAATTAACATGTGTTCAGGAAACAGAAAGCAACTCTTGATATTTTTATTAGCCAAACATAATTAGGGAAGTATATGTTCAAATGCAAAGGGTCCTGATACAGATAAAACCCAATTCAACAAACGTTTGTTGAGAACTTGCTATGTACCAGATATATTTCAAAATGTGTGATTCCAGAGCAATTTCAGAGGCCAGTTGGAATAAATTATTGGTATTGATTTTTTTTTTTTTTTTTCCTGTGGTACGCGGGCCTCTCACTGCTGTGGCCTCTCCCGTCGCGGGGCACAGGCTCCAGACACGCAGGCCCAGCGGCCATGGCTCACGGGCGCAGCTGCTCCGCGGCATGTGGGATCCTCCCGAACCGGGGCACGAACCCGTGTCCCCTGCATCGGCAGGCGGACTCCCAACCACTGCGCCACCAGGGAAGCCCTGATTTTTAAATATAATAAAAGTATGTGTGTATATATGTCTGTGTGTTTGTTTATATACATATACACACATATATATCTTTTAACAGGAATCTCTAGGTTTTTTTTTTTCTTGTGAGAGCATTATTTGGAGACAAGAGAATAATATCCACAGTCCCATTCTGATATAAGCTCTATTTTCATTTTATAGTATGAGTTTGAGGGTTGAACTTATCATTTATTTTGAAAATAAAACCCTGAATGTTTCTGGTGGGGATTATTTAAAAAATTTATTTTTTAAAACTAACTCTAGAAGTAAAGTGCAAACTAATGATATCAAATTTGGAGGTATCCATAGTAGTTTTTTTGTTGTTGTTGTTTTGTTTTGTTTTTTTGCGGTACGTGGGCCTCTCACTGCCGTGGCCTCTCCCGTTGCGGAGCACAGGCTCCGGACGCGCAGGTAAAGTGGCCATGGCTCACGGGCCCAGCCGCTCCACGGCATGTGGGATCCTCCCGGACCGGGGCACGAACCCGCGTCCCCTGCATCGGCAGGCGGACTCTCGACCACTGCGCCACCAGGGAAGCCCCTCCATAGTAGTTTTAATGGATGAATTAAGCCACTCCCTTTCCTTAGTGGAGCAGCAGAATAGACAGTTGTGCTCTTTTGGGGATAGGTCGGAAGACTGTTAACATCTGTTACAGGAGCTGGGTGTTTTGGAACCTGTCCTTCCTCCAATCTTTTATATGTTCAGGGATTGAAGGGAATCTTTTTTATGACTATGCTAGGGGAAAAAGTACAATTTAGGATCCTTACCCTGAGGGCCCTAAGACCTTGCAGTAGGTAGAGAAGGTAAGATATAGATGTAGACCACTGTGGTACAGCAGTAGAAGCCAAATGGGTGATGGGGCTGAACACGTTAGAGGGATTTAGTGGGGACAGGTGATCACGACCTGGAGTGGTTAGGGAACAACAGCCATGAAGACTGGGCTTTCCATATGACAAAGAGGTGAATTGGTGGAGTAGCTGTGTCCTGGGGACGTGGGCAGAGAGATGGGCATAGCAAGGACTGAAGAGTGTTTGCAGCATCCTTAGCCTAAGGGTCTGTCTGACTGGAGAGGCAGGTTGGGTCCAGAGGAAACAGCTAGAAATTAATCCCGTGAAAATGCTTTGTAAGCCGCACATGATGTCAGTGTTAGCTGCTGCTGCCTCTGTTAGGGGTTTTGAGGCTGGGAGTGGGGTTGTTGAAAAAGTGGTGTTTTAGGCTGATGGGTCTCAGGGTTATGAGGTTGGATGATTTGGGGGTGGGGTGAGTGGAGGCTGGAGGCATGGAGATCTTTCAGGAGAGGGTGTTCTCTCCATGACATTGTAAGTGGCTAGTCTGGGGTGGGACAGCAGGAGTGGAAAGGCATACAAGGATGTGGGGCAGAGGCTCTGGGGAAAGATTGCTATGATTTTACTGCCAAGGAGGGCGAAGTAGGCAGAAATCTGTTTGGGAAATGATGGACCCATTCACATCCATAGGAAGTAAGTCAGGACTGATTGGAGGGAAGATAAGAGATTCTGTTTTTAGAATAATTGTCTCGTATTTATTATGTGTTTTCTATGTGCCTGGGCACAATTCTGAGTGCTTTACATAACAGTTTTATGAACAGATGCTGTTACTATCCCTACTTTCAAGATGAGGAAACCGAGGCAGAGATGATTGGTAACTTGCCTAAGGATCACCCACTTAGTAAGTGGTAGAGAGAGCCAGGATGCAAATCTGTACAGTCTTATCTCTAGAGATTATCATACTAACTGAAGTAAGTCAGAACGAGAAAGATAAATACCATATGATATCACTTATATGTGGAATCTAAAGAATGACACAAATGAACTCATCTACGAAACAGAAACAGACTCACAGACATAGAGAACAGACTTGTGATTGCCAAGGGGAAGGGATGGAGTGGGAGTTTGGGATTAGCAGATGCAACCTATCATATATAGGATGGATAAACAACAAGGTCTTACCATATAGCACAGGAAACTATAATTTCAACACCCTGTGATAAACCATAATGGAAAAGGATATGAGAAAGAATATATATGTGGATACCTGAATCACTTTGCTTATAGCAGAAATTAACACAACATTGTAAATCAACTATACTTCAATAAAATAAATTCAAAAACAATTTAGAAACCTCAAAAATTGAGTCAAGCTCTTACCTAGGATGCTTTATTGCTTCACTGTAATAACTAGCATTTATTACAAACCGCAGTGCTGTGTTAAGCTCCTTGCGTGTATTTATCGCATTTGATTTGCATTAGGACTCTGTGAAATTAGGGTATTTCTATCATCATTTTCCAGATGTGGAAACTTGGGCACAGAAAGCTCTAGTGGCCTGCCTTAGGTCACACAGCTAAGCCTTGCCTACGTTGGGGTGGCAGGTCTCCGGAAGTCAACAGTATTTATTCAACCAGGTTGTAGTATCTGCATATGCCCTTAAGACCCACTCATGAGAAGACTGAATTGATTGGAATATATTGCAATATAAATTCTTGAGAATTTTTGGATTCAGTTTACTGTCAACGTTGCTCATATGGACTAGGAAGTACTCCTTTTTTTTTTTTTGTCCGTGCCACGTGGCTTGTGGGATCTTAGTTCCCCGACCAGCGATTGAACCCAGGCCCACAGCAGGGAAAGCACCAAGTCTTAACCACTGGACTGCCAGGGAATTCCCGGAAGTATTCCTTTTTTAAAGGGGATAAATAATTGAAATAATAGCATCTCTATTTACCGCTGTGCCCATTTTCATTATTTAATGCACTGTATGACTTTAAAAATAATCCTAACCGCTTCATTCCCACATTCTGGCTCCTCCATTTAGATGCTCAGTCTAGAGGGCACAGAGTCTCGTCCACAGAGTCTCGTCCATAGCACTTCTCATACTGTTGGTGCTCAGTAACATTTTTTTTTTAACATCTTCATTGGAGTATAATTGCTTTAGAACGTTGTGTTGGTTTCTGCTGTATAACAAAGTGAATCAGCTAAACGTGTACGTATATCCCCATATCTCCTCCCTCTTGTGTCTCCCTCCCACCCTCCCAGTCCCACCCCTGTAGGTGGTCACAGAGCACCGAGCTGATCTCCCTGTGCTATGTGGCTGCTTCCCACTAGCTATCTGTTTTACATTGGGTAGTATATATAAGTCCATGCCACTCTCTCACTTCATCCCAGCTTACCCTTCCCCCTCCCCGTGTCCTCAAGTCCATTCTCTACGTCTGCGTCTTTATTCCTGTCCTGCCCCTAGGTTCTTCAGAACCTTTTTTTTTTTTTAGAGTCCTTATATATGCGTTAGCATACAGTATTTGTTTTTCTCTTTCTGACTTAACTTCACTCTGTATGACAGACTCTAGGTCCGTCCACCTCACTACAAATAACTCAATTTCGTTTCTTTTCATGGCTGAGTAATATTCCATTGTATATATGCGCCACATCTTCTTTATCCATTCATCTGATGATGGACACTTAGGTTGCTTCCGTGTCCTGGCTATTGTAAATAGAGCTGCAATGAACCTTGTGGTACATGACTCTTTTTGAATTATGGTTTTCTCAGTGTATATTCCTAATAGTGGGATTGCTGGGTCGTATGATAGTTCTATTTGTAGTTTTTTAAGGAACCTCCACACTGTTCTCCATAGTGGCTGTATCCATTTACATTCCCACCAACAGTGCAAGAGGGTTCCTTTTTCTCCACACCCTCTCCAGCTGACCTTGTATGTGTGCGGGGGGCACGAATCCCAGGCACATGAACCGTTCCCCCCATGATCCTGCAGAAGTAGCTGAAAGCCCCCCAGGGGGCTCTGTTATCCTGGTGCCCCAGCCCATCTCATGCAGGTCATATGTGAGTCAACCTTTTGTATTTTTCGTGGCACTCTAGCCACTAATGTGCTCTTCCTCTGGCAGTCTCAGATCTTCCTCTTTTCATCTCAAATCCTTGCTGTTGGGTTCTGTGGCTCCTGCCTACCTGAGGACCAGAGCTTTTCACTGGTTTCCGTGAATCTAGTTGACCTCTGGTATCTCACTGTGCATGAGTGTCTCTGTGGTATATATCTCTGGTACCTGTCTGTCTTTTCTTTCTCCTCTTCTGATATTGTGAAAATCCAGCCCACTTCTTTTTCTTTAGCCTAAAGCTAAACCTTGTATCTTGGTTTCATTATTCTGACATTGAACACTGTGTACTTTAAGCTCTGGAGTGTAAGGACTGTGTGTCCATTTATGGGGATTTTCTCCCAGCACCTAACAATGCTTTTGTAGATCACAAGTAATGAACAGATACTTGCCTTCATGCTGCAGATGCAGGCGTGCACAAATGAATGAATGAATTGGCTGCTGTGAATTTTCTAAGGTTCAAGTTTCATATTCAGAGTCTATAGTTTATATCTTTAAACTAGTTTCCTGTGTAGGAAACCTCTCTAGGCATTAGGTAGGTAGATCAGGCTGCAAACCAACATAGGCCAGGAAATCTCACGATCTGATCATTAAAATAAGATTTTCATTTTATGACTTATTATTTGAAACTTCGAGATAGTCCTTTTTTGATGACCATCACCATATAAGGAGAATTGCATAGAAATAACTGAATTCACAAAGTTTTAAGAAAAAGCCAAGTTAATCATGATCATGTACATTTTGATTAAAGAGTGACAGCCCAGTAGTTTCTTTTTTAATAGTGTAAGATTTTGTTTTTGTTGTTTCTGGACTGGGTGTCAGCATGTCAGTATCATTGCAATGGCCCACGTTCAGAGTGGAAACTTGACCCCGCTCTGTGTTTAACCCAGCGAAGGCCATGGCATCCAGCAAGTCTTGGCTTGCATACCAAGGGTGACCCTCAGGATTAATTGAGGGTTGCAGAAAATAACTTAATATTCTAGATGAACTTGAGAAACTTTAAAAAGAACTCTCTGCCCATAAATAGCCGGGCAGCTTTGTCCTATTTTTATTGTCGAGTACACAGAAGATGGAAATCAATATTGGAAGAAATCCTTATTTCGCCTAAGAAAAAGATCACATTCAACACGATTTTCATTTTTCTTGGCAGGCTCTTCTCAACCATCTGTGAGTCCAGGGGAACCGTCTCCACCATCCATCCATCCAGCAAAATCAGAGTTAATTGTCAGTGTCGGCGATGAGATTAGGCTGTTATGCACCGACCCAGGATTTGTCAAGTGGACTTTTGAGACTCTGGGTCAATTGAGAGAGAAAACACACCCAGAATGGATCACCAAGAAAGCAGAAGCCACAAATACAGGCAATTACACGTGCACCAATGAAGGCGGCTTGAGCGGTTCCATTTATGTGTTTGTTAGAGGTAAATGCTCAGCTTTCTTTGATGCTATACTTAGAAAACTTTATATCCTGTCCTTAATTAGGGATGACATACACATGGCTGAGTCATGGATAAAATATTACTGGCTGGGTCTAGGAAGCATAAGACAAAAATTTTTATTGTTAGTTTCCCCCATCTTTTGATACATAGTGGCTTTGGGTATAACCCCAGCTGGAGGTCTGCAAGGCTGTGTAACTCTTCCTAATGAGATTGCAATATGGTTTAGCCCATTTGTCCTGGTGATGTGAGTAAACCCTGAGAATAAATTAGGCCCTTTGGGAAGGCGGCATTTTAATGCCTTGAGATTCCAGATACTCCCACTTAGTAAAAACATTTCAGGGAACTAAAGGCCTCTAAAGGCCTAAACAGACCAAAGCTTCAAATGAATTGACCCACTTTTAGGGAGTAAATTCCAGAAAAATAACTCAGTTGGCTAAGCACCTCCTGTCCTTCCTAGGTTCTTAATAGAAGTCAGTTCATTCATTTAAAAAATTGTGACCTCTTAGAAACAAAAGGAAAATGTGACGGTTGGATTTCTGAACCTCATCTCATGTGATGAATGCAGTGATTCATCTGTGTTTGTGCTTTTAATATCCTTGTCCGGAGGAAATTTCCTAGGGGGCTAGGGGCAGGGATAAGGGAGGAGTCTCTTTCTGCTGATGTAAAAACTGAAGCACTTAAAGCTTAAGAGACAGACCCACATTATAGGAGGATAAATAGTTTCAGTTCTAGTCCTGGGTTTGTACCTGGCCTGGGGTTGTCCTTGCAACCTCATGCATGGTATTGTGGAAGAGGACCGAATAAACTTATCCTAGATTGTGGATCTGAGCCACCCCTAGAGTCACAGTTCCTCACGGCAATGCTTGGATAAGATCGCCTGCGCTGTCTTTCTTATGTAATTGTTATCAGGGAGACAAAATTGTGCAAATTCTAGTTCTGTCAAGGGTTAGTAAAATTGACTCTCATGTTCTCTGTACAGAAGGTTGCCGTGAAACTGACGCTGCCTCTCCTTAGTTTATCTTTTACTCTTTCCTGGGTGGGTCGCTGCAAAGAAAGACGCGCGTTGAAAAGCCACAGCTAGCCTCCGGGTTTGGTTCCATAATTGTGGAGCCAACCATGTTCTGTTCTTTGACATTCAGGAAGGTACTCTGTAATTTCCAGGTGGTAATGAAGTATCATTCTGCTTATTAATAGGGTGGGTAGACAGCTGACTAAATAGGGAAACTGCTGCATTAGCCAAATCAGTCTCACAGGGCTCACAGATTTTCTTGATGGGGGACGTCATCCCCAATAACTTAGGACTATACTTAATTATTACCAATTTAAGATGTTTGGATGCTTAAGTAATTTGTCTTAGACAGCAGTGAAGGAAATTGGGGCATTGCTGTAGGAACTATGACTCAAGTGACTGAGAAAGAATAGATGGAAAATTAACCAGCTATAGCCTCGAACCATATTTCAGCCATTATGAGATAATTTGTTTGCAGAATAACTTAGTAAGGCTGGGAGGTGCATAATTTGTTTTGGAAAACTCTTTGAAAATTGGTCAAAATTCTATGATAAGTATATTTCAATTATGTCATTGATTTTTGTGGAACACCCGGTTTACAGATGGAAAGGACAATTAAAAAATATTTTAAGTGTAATCTGTGGGCCCAACCCTGTATCTGTATTACCTTTACACAGTAGAGGCGGCAGCATATTGTGTATACAGAATGAGGTTTGTATTTGCTTATATGAGATCCTAGTCGACCGGAGGCTTTCCCAGTCCATGCCTGGTGTCCTGGCATAATTATTAAGAGTACCCCTTTCAGTCACAAGTATCCTGGTTTGGACGATCAAGTATTTGCCGTAGCATTTCTGAAACTCATAAGCTCCCCGTTTGCATATCGGTTTATTTGATTTCTAGAAGTTCTATTTATACATACCTTTCAAAGAATATGAATAGAGTGGGGCCCACGTGTTATTTATACTGTGTGGCCTCCTGATGGTTTTCTAGATTCTATTCAGAAACTGGAGGATCCTGGAGACTGGGAACTCTGGAAAGAGGCCCCCGCAGAGGGGTTAGGGTTTTGCAGGAATGAAAACACTGAATGACAATTTTATGGTGATTCAGTTTTGTTCATTTTCAGTCTTAATTGTACTCTATTGTTACTTATAAGCTGATTGAAATTTATCTTAATGAAGAAAGAATTGTGTGGAAAGTCCCTGTGCTCAGGGTGTTCAGCTGGTGGTTCTTAGGAACTTTCTGAAACCCGTGTTGTTACAAACAATGGAGATGCTGGTAATTCTCTCACTATATAAGGAAAAACATCTGGACCCCTGCAGCTCATTCTCCACATTGATGTACTCTGCACTGTTACTACTGATTATCATCCAGGCTTCAGGCTGACCCATGGGGTTCCCATATTCCTTTCTTCTTAGCACATCTTGAGTACTGATAACATGAGTTAGTCCCCTTTTTAAACATTTCTTATTTTTTTCCCTTTCGTCTCATTGAATACCCTCACATGACTCCTAGATCGTGGTCATTTTGCCTGCCTCTAAACCTCTATGTTCTTCTTTTTTTTTTCTTTTTTTTTTTTTTTTTTGCGGTACGCGGGCCTCTCAACTGCTGCCGCCTCTCCTCCTGTGGAGCACAGGCTCCGGACGTGCAGGCCCAGCGGCCATGGCTCACGGGCCCAGCCGCTCCACGGCACGTGGGATCCTCCCGGACCGGGGCACGAACCCGCGTCCCCTGCATCGGCAGGCGGACCCTCAACCACTGCGTCACCAGGGAAGCCCTGTATTCTTCTTTTAATTCATAGACTCTTTCCCATGCTTCTCCCTTAGTCTTGGAGGCGTAGAGTACATATTTGACTTTGAAGTCAAGCACACTTGGGGACAAATGAGGCAAGTTATTGTATCACCAGAGGGAAATTATTTCACCTTTCTGAACTAAATAGGTCTTCTTGCTTGTTAAATAGATTAAAAAAAAACCCCAAAAACATATGATTAATTCGGAAACTGGTACAACATGGAAGTATATTTGGACACTTTTCAAAAAAGTGATAAAGGCTCACACAAAAGTAGAAGTTGTGTCAATTAGATAAGATCAAAACAAATTACAGGTTGGACAGTGGGTGGGAAAGTCCTGAACAAGGTATAATTCCACTTTTTCCCACCCTATTAGATACCATCAGGCTGGCTTATTCTTGGCCCAGTTTCTTTGGAGTGTTACCTGCTGTAGAAAAAAAGTAACTATTACAATAAAATATTCCCAGAGCTTTAAGAGTTCAGATTGTGGTATCGGTCAGACCTGGCTTTGAGTTCTGTCTTGCCATTTCTGGGCTGTGTCACTTAAGGAGAGTTACTGTTTTTGAGACTATAGTTTATCGATAAAATGGTGATAATGATAGCGCCTGTCATATAGGGGTGTACTGAGGATTAAATGAGAGTGAGAAGTGTGTAATGGTCCAGGCTTAGTGCCTGACACATGGAAAGCGTTTACTAGGTGTTAACTCTTCCTTATTAGTATGACTCGGATAAATTCTACTCTTGTTTGCAAAGAATAAAGTCAGCAGCCATTTGGGCCACTAGGGATTGTTGTTATGAGCGGCAATATTTTAGATTTTTATAAAATGTTTTCAGTGTCTGTGACCAGCCATTCAAACTACTGATTGTTGATATGCTGTAGATCCTGAGAAGCTTTTCCTGGTTGAGCTTCCCTTGTACGGGAAGGAAGGCAACGACACGCTGGTCCGCTGTCCTCTGACAGACCCAGAGGTGACCAATTACTCCCTCACGGGGTGCGAGGGGAAACCTCTTCCCAAGGACTTGACGTTTGTCGCTGACCCCAAGGCCGGCATCACGATCAGAAATGTGAAGCGCGAGTATCATCGGCTCTGTCTACACTGCTCGGCGAACCAGAAGGGCAAGTCCGTGCTGTCGAAGAAATTCACCCTGAAAGTGAGGGCAGGTATGGGCCCTTGTTTGCTTTCTTCTGGGAGTCGGAGCATCCTTTGATCTAAAAGAAGACTTCTCTCTTCTCACTGGTCCAACTCAGTATGTCACTCAGGTAGCTTCTTGGATCGTTTCGCCCAGCCTCAAAATAATGCTGGCTGCTTGTGAATACTTTATTTCACAGCCTCCATCCCATGTGTTGGGTCCATGACCACCTCCAGCTGGGTGTGTCTGCCAGGGATGGGCATTCAGATGGTCCTGGGGACGGTCTTTAAACCTACTGACATCAGGACATCCCAAAGTTTCATAATTGCACAAACTGTTCCTTCCAAGAGAAACTCATTGGGAAGCCTTAGTTACACTGAAAAGGTTAGCATACAGATAATTCACTCCTTGATTGACTATTGATCTATGAATTGATTCCTCCTCAGCTATTTAATTTTAATACCTCTCAAACTATTCACAATCTGAGGAGGAAAGTACCAGCTGACTTTGGACCTTGTTCTTAATGTGGCATTATGTAGAGTATTTTGATAGCTGGAAGATACCCAGATTTTTGTATTTCAGAGATCATCTAACTCAACACCAGTTGGCATTTAGCTATTGAGTAGTTTTTATTAAGGCTTTTGAAAAAGGATGCTCTTTGGAATTAAGGCAAGTTTGATTATTTAAAACCTGTGATTTTAAGAAATAAGACGTTATTTTTATAGCGCGTGGGAAAGATGCCTGTTTGGTTAAAAGAATATAATTAGTTGTTGGTCACATTCTCATGAAACCAGCAAGTCAAATAAAGATGAATGCAGCTTCACTATGCCAGGGCTTCTACCTATTTCAAAATAGCATTGCCCAGGATTATCATAATCTCAAAGTAGACAGTCTATCTTTTTCACTCGGTGTTAATGAAGTTACTTGAGGGATGTACAATTTCATTGCTGATGTCTTCAAATATACAAGTAATACAGATCGGTTAGTACCCTACTTTATATCTTATTTAAAAGACCACAAAGTGAGCTGAGGAAAAATGGTAAGTTAAAACGTTATGCTCTACTACAGCCAGTTATTTGAGGGCCACGTTTCGTTTTATTCTAGCCATCAGAGCTGTGCCTGTTGTGTCTGTGTCCAAAGCCAGCTATCTTCTCAGGGAAGGGGAAGAATTTGCAGTGATGTGCTTGATAAAAGACGTGTCTAGCTCTGTGGAATCAATGTGGATAAGGGAAAACAGCCAGGTGAGTGGATTGTTTTCTCCATTTGCCTCAAAGTATCATTCTCTCTGTGTGGGAGAGTTGAAGGTTTTTCTTTAAAAGAGTCCATTTTTTAAAAAAATTTATTTTCTTGAAGTAGAGTTGATTTACAATGTTGTGTTAATTTCTGCTGTACAGCAAAGTGATTCAGTTATACATACATATACATTCTTTTACATATTCTAGAAAAGTCTGTTAATTGTCCTGGGGATGGCTCAGCTGGTGTGTCTGTCAGAGGTGGAACTCTCTGGAGTGTGTACAGATGATGTGTATTTACCCCTTTCATTGCACCATAGGTAGATGTGTATATTCATTATGAGTAACAAAGAAATGTCATTTTGTAAATTTATTTTGAGAAAGTCGTAGAGAAAACTTCAGACTTGTTACTACTCCATGCTGTTTCTTTTGAATGACTTTTGTGGGGGGAAAAAAAAATTAATGGTTCAGTGAGTAACTACCTTGATTTTTAAAGCTACTATGGCAACTGTTCAGACCAGATTATTTAAAATATTGGGGAAAGTTGCCAGTTTTTTTCCTTCCATATTAAAAACATAAATCAATGGTCTCAGATGTCAGCCAAGAAGCCCTTCCCTCTGCCACAGAGAGGCCTGTCCCTTTGAGAGATTTCTTTTTGTATGCATCTGATTTCCTCCTTTGAGCCTGCTTACCCGAGATCAGGTTGCTAATGGTTTTCTATTTGTTTTAGTCGCTATTAATAAAATGGTTGTCATCAATCTGAAACATTTGGTTAACGTTTAGGTTATCATTCGTTTAACAAATGCATATTGAATGTCTACTGTATGTCAGATACCGTGTTAGGCATATCTTAAAATTAAATAAATTTTAGCCAGTTATATTTGAAGGTTTTTCTCCCTCTCTAATACTCATATTAATAACAAGGTCTTTAAAATGTCCGGTTTCCCTAATATTTTGCCTTAAGATTCCCATTGACTGAGTTTTTTTTTAAAGACGCCAACTGTACTTGAACATTTGTTACTTTTTAAAAATAATTAATTAATTAATTAATTTGTTTATTTTTGGCTGCGTTGGGTCTTCGTTTCTGCGCGAGGGCTTTCTCCAGTTGTGGCAAGCGGGGGCCACTCTTCATCGCGGTGCGCGGGCTTCTATCGTGGCCTCTCTTGTTGCGGAGCACAGGCTCCAGACGCGCAGGCTCAGTAGTTGTGGCTCACAGGCCTAGTTGCTCCGCGGCATGTGGGATCTTCCCAGACCAGGGCTCGAACCTGTGTCCCCTGCATTGGCAGGTGGATTCTCAACCACTGCACCACCAGGGAAGCCCGTGACTGAGTTTTTAATAATTTTTGTTTGAATGATCTTGGCCAAGTAGTTAATTTGCTCTCATGGTAGTTTTTCCTGAGTACACACATGCGTATTACGTTGGAAGAAAGGAAATACTGTCTTTTCATCCTCCTCTTCCTCTTCTTCCGCCTCATGCTCTGTATTCAACATTGGCAGTTTCATGCCTGTTTAGAGAATCCTTTGCTAAACAAGTAACCATGGTGATTAGCGTAATGCAAACCATTATGATGGCGTTCATGTAGACCAGTGATAGATACCTTGCTAAGTGAAGCCTGCCACTAACAGGAGAATGGAACCAGTGGGTCAGAGAAACAAGTCCTATCATAAAACCAACAGCTTACACATGAATTTCTGACTAACCCTATAGAACACAGTCCCATATTAATTGCCTTTCTATGATCCTTGATTTCAGATGAGAGAACAATTTACGGGGTGCGTAACTGAGCCTCTCCATAACTTGAAAATTAGCCTTTTTGAGATGAGAATTAAATTGCCCCAGGCAGTTTGATTCTGAACCACTTTTTCCCAGGAGTCCTGCATGCCATTCCCAATTAATCCGCTGGTGCTGGTAGATAAGCCTGCAGTGTTGGGAACTCTTTGGGGAAATCCCAGTGAGCACCTCCAAGGGTTAAGGAAGAGCAAATCACATGCAAACAATATGTAATGTGTGACTTGCAGATGGGGCTCATGGCTGTATGCCAGGGTTCCTCCATGAATCTTTTATTGATATCCTTTGGCTTAATTTGGAATACCTAGCCCTGTTATAGCACTATCAGATTCTTTCAAAAATCCATAGTATTTGATCTGGATCATTTAGAATAAGTTTAGTTCACAATGAAATTTAGGGTAAAACGACTCTTGTGGTATTTTTGCAACTGTTTGTTTTAAAACGTAAGAGAGTCTTGGAGTTTATTCAACACTGTGAATCTTGGTTAGCTTTTCTAAGGCTTCTAAACCCTCGTATTTTTGCTTGCTTTTATTATGATCTTTGACAGTATCCTAAATTATGGCCTTCGGGTTTGGGTGCTGATGATGTATCAATTATTAACAAACTATTCCTTCTAGCACCAATGTATTCATTGTCCTGTTTAGCTCCCTAAACAGGGACTCCTGGGCTCTTGCAGGAACTAGAAGGAAGATACCGGGAATCTAGAATATAGTCTGTGACCTGTCCATTGTCACTCTGCCTTTGCCGAGGAGAAGTCTGTATGATGGACTGGAAGAGGCCAGAGAAAAATGTCACTTCCCCTTTGTCTCTTCTTAACAATTACTCTTAGGCAGGAAAATGTCAGCTTTCTGCCAATTATTAGAAGAATCTCTTAGAAGGGATTATCTTCAAGTCGACATAGTGCTCCAAACCGGAAAGGCCTTTAAAGACCTTTATTCTCTCATTGCCTTTTAGAAACAAAAGCTGAGACCATAGTGGCATCCTTGACTTGGCCAAGATCTCACAGTTAGTTAACCAAGCAGGTTTCTCTTCTTTTTGATTCCAAAACATTCGACTTTGGCAGTCAGCTTTTATGTATGCTTATTTTAGTGAAAAAAATTTCCAAAAATATAATACCATGAGAAAAAAAGAGAAATAGCTAGAATTCTACCACTGTACATTAGCAGCGCTGTGCAGTAGAAATAGAATGTGAGCCTCCTATGTAATTTAAAATTTTCTAGTAGGCACATGACGGAGTAAAAAAAAAAAAGTAAAATTGATTTTAATGTATTTTATTTAACCCAATATATCCAAAATATTTTATATAATTAACATTTAAAAAAATTTTTTTAACATCTTTATTGGAGTATAATTGCTTTACAATGGTGTGTTAGTTTCTGCTTTATAACAAGAGTGACTCAGTTATACATATACATATGTTCCCATATCTCTTCCCTCTTGTGTCTCCCTCCCTCCTACCCTCCCTATCCCCTCCCTCTACGTGGTCACAAAGCACGGAGCTGATCTCCCTGTGCTATGCGGCTGCTTCCCACTAGCTATCTGTTTTACGTTTGGTAGTGTCTATATGTCCATGCCACTCTCTCACTTCGTCCCAGCTTACCCTTCCCCCTCCCTGTATCCTAAAGTCCATTCTCTAGTAGGTCTGTGTTAGCATACAGTATTTGTTCTTCTCTTTCTGACTTACTTCACTCTGTATGACAGACTCTAGGTCCATCCACCTCACTGCAAATAACTCAATTTCATTTCTTCTTATGACTAATATTTCATTGTATATATGTGTCACATCTTCTTTATGCATTCATCTGTCAGTGGACATTTAGGTTGCTTTCATGTCCTGGCTATTGTAAATAGAGCTGCAATGAACATTGTGGTACATGACTCTTTTTGAATTATGGTTTTCTCAGGGTATATGCCCAGTAGTGAGATTGCTGGGTCATATGGTAGTTCTATTTTTAGTTTTTTAAGGAACCTCCATACTGTTCTCCATAGTGGCTGCATCAATTTACATTCCCACCAACACTGCAAGAGGGTTCCCTTTTCTCCATACCCTCTCCAGCATGTATTGTTTGTAGATTTTTTGATGATGGCCATTCTGACTGGTGTGAGATGATATCTCATTGTAGTTTTGATTTGCATTTCTCTAATGATGTATGATGTTGAGCATTCTTTCATGTGTTTGTTGTCAATCTGTATATCTTCTTTGGAGAAATGTCTTTTTAGGTCTTCTGCCCATTTTTTGATTGGGTTGTTTTTTTTTTGATATTGAGCTGCATGAGCTGTTTGTAAATTTTGGAGATTAATCCTTTGTCAGTTGCTTCATTTGCAAATATTTTCTCCCATTCTGATGTTGTCATTTCATCTTGTTTATAGTTTCCTTTGCTGTGCAAAAGCTTTGAAGTTTCATTAGGTCCCATTTGTTTATTTTTGTTCTTATTTCCATTTCTCTAGGACTTGGGTCAAAAAGGATCTTGCTGTGATTTATGTCATAGAGTGTTCTGCCTATGTTTTCCTCTAAGAGTTTGATAGTGTCTGGCCTTACATTTAGGTCTTTAGTCCATTTTGAGTTTATTTTTGTGTATGGTGTTAGGGAGTGTTCTAATTTCATTCTTTTACATGTGGCTGTCCAGTTTTCCCAGCACCACTTATTGAAGAGGCTGTCTTTTCTCCACGGTATATTCTTGCCTCTTTTATCAAAGGTAAGGTGACCATATGTGTGTGGGTTTGTCTCTGGGCTTTCTATCCTGTTCCATTGATCTATATTTCTGTTTTTGTGCCAGTACCATACTGTCTCGATGACTGTAGCTTTGTAGTATACAGTCTGAAGTCAGGGAGCCTGATTCCTCCAGCTCCGTTTTTCTTTCTCAAGATTGCTTTGGCTATTCGGGGTCTTTTGTGTTTCCATACAAATGGTGAAATTTTTTGTTCTAGTTCTGTGAAAAATGCCAGTGGTAGTTTGATAGGGATTGCATTGAATCTGTAGATTGCTTTGGGTAGTAGAGTCATTTTCACAATGTTGATTCTTCCAATCCAAGAACATGGTATATCTCTCCATCTATTTGTATCATCTTTAATTTCTTTCATCAGTGTCTTATAATTTTCTGCATACAGGTCTTTTGTCTCCTTAGGTAGATTTATTCCTAGATATTTTATTCTTTTTGTTGCAATGGTAAGTGGGAGTGTTTTCTTAATTTCACTTTCAGATTTTTCATCATTAATGTATAGGAATGCTAGAGATTTCTGTGCATTAATTTTGTATCTTGCTACTTTACCAAATCCATAACATAAAAATTTTTGATGGGATATTTTACACTACTTTTTTCATATTAAGTCTTTAAAATCTGGGACATATTTTATATTTGCAACACAACTCAATTTGGACCTACTACATTTCAAGTGCTCAGTAGTCTCAAGTGGTTAGTCCTTACAAATGCTATATTGCCCACATTTTTTTTCATGTTTATTTTCTCTCTCCCCTCATGCATATGTATTAACACATGGTTGCTGTCTTAAGGTACACTCATTTTATGCTTTTTACATAAAAG
This sequence comes from Delphinus delphis, assembly GCF_949987515.2. Taxonomy (NCBI): domain Eukaryota; kingdom Metazoa; phylum Chordata; class Mammalia; order Artiodactyla; family Delphinidae; genus Delphinus; species Delphinus delphis. Next base: position 65,446,806 of record NC_082687.1, on the reverse strand, counting down.
AAGCATTTTTCTTATTTTCACGTATTCATAGTTTTGATACCTGGTATACATTTAGGTCATCTGCAATTTTTCACCGCAGTAAATATCTTGGACCTTTTGTTTTCTGTTGAGTTGTTTCCTTGAGATAAATTTGCTGGAGTTGCTTAGTGGTCTGAACCATGCTTCCAAGTTGCTTTCCAGAAGGACTGTTCGGATTTACAGTACTGTCAGAATGGTCTAATGCCAATAGGTTCACCATAGCCTGGCCAGGGAATCACCCTTGATCTTGTTTCATGTCAATATCAGCTCCTGTTTAGTTTCTTTTTTAGTTGCTTCCCTCCCCCCATCGTAATAGGAATGTGTTCATGTTACAGAAAATTTGGAAGATGCAGAAAGCTCTATGCTATTTCTTTTAATCTTCTCAGAGAGTGGTTATAGTTTGTATTATGGTTGTTTCCCCATGACGTTTTCCATACAAGAAATCTCTCCATGTCTTATCTGCAGATAAATATTAACAGTGGCATGGTGATATCACAAGAGTAAATGCAAACCTTTTCTCTTCAGCTCATGTGTAAATAATTGGGGATTTTGTCTTATATGTCTTATATACTTTAGAACTCCCTTTAATACTTGCCAAAATTCTGCTGGGTAAGAACTATAGGATGAATTTTCGAGTTAGTCTTAGACACTGTAAGTCTATTTTTATTCATGAAAATAATATAAATGTTAATATAATAGAACGATTGTTACTAGTGATGTGTTTTCTTTCAACCAGTGGGATGTAGAATAGAAAAAATATATATATAACAGGAAGTATTGATAGGATATAAATATGCTGACTTTTAAAATATCAGTGTCCTGTATTATTTCTTATATAAGAACTTCTAAAATTTGGCACTGTTAAAAAATATTTAGCACTGCAGAGAATTTGGAATTACGTATGCTGTGGTTATTAAGAAATGAATTTTCATTTTTTACAATCATCAGTAATAACTATCTTTCAATATAATCCTGTAATATGAAGTGTTCCAATGACAGACTTGTCATGATGTTTTATTATACTTACTTAAGTAGTGTATAATGAATGCTAATACGGAGAAGTTAATTGCTGCTATTTTTAATTTATCTAGGAAAGATCCTGAATATAAATTTTATGGTAATCTTTGATTTTTTTTTCCCTCTCCTTCTGAAACCAGCAGACTAAAGAACAGGTGAAGAGGAATAGCTGGCATCAGGGTGACTTCAATTTTCTTCGTCAGGAGAGATTGACTATCAGCTCAGCAAGAGTTAATGATTCTGGCGTGTTCATGTGTTATGCCAATAATACTTTTGGATCAGCAAATGTCACAACAACCTTAGAAGTAGTAGGTAAATATCTCTGGGAATGGATAAATTACTGGCATAGTGAATGAAGGAATTACTAGATGGTTTCCTTTTTACGTTAATGGAATGTTGAACAGATTCTTAGGGTTTTTATTATTACTGAATGAATGGATGAATATATGAAAGAAAATGATCTTCGTAGCCTCTTCCAACTAGAGCACAAAAGCAAATTCTACCAATTTAATAGAGGCAAGTGGAAAGTTGTAACTGTGAAGCTGTTTGAACATGTCATTCTCTGCTTACCTCCCCTACCTCAACAAATACAATGTAGGTTGAGCCTTTCCAGAAACTCTAGTCCTTGCTGAATGACTTGACTTTGGAAATGGATGGAGACTTTTCTCTGTGGAGGAAGGCATATGCTTAGAGCTTAATGTATTTCTCTGAATCTTCTGGTGAGGTTCCTCAGCCTTTTGGTTTATCGTTTTTTGATTCATGGGCTCTAGTCACCCTTTGTAGCAGGAAGGACTGAATTGGCTTCTCCTCCTCAGTACACCCCTGACCTCACCCTGTCCTCCAGCCTTATAGGCTGTAGCATAAACCTTCAGGAAGACAGCCCACCAGGCATGGGTCATTGATTCTACAGAGCGTAAACTGAAACATAGTAACCTGTGCCCTAACCCCATCATGTCTGGCATACACAACTGGTTTAGTCTTCCATGCTTTAGATCTTACTGAATATTTATTTCCCAAGCATCTACTTAATGAGATCAGAGTGTGGTATTTTGAATTACTGAAAATAATAATAATTTTAAAATTACTTTGTTTATACTTTTCTTGTCTTTTTAGTACTGTTTGCGTTTAATCTACTTTCTTGTCTTTTTAATGCAACCATATTCTCAGCGCTTGACTTTAAGTACTTGTAGGGTGGTGAAATTCATCATGAGCAATAATAAAATGGTGTGATATTTGTTTTCATTTCTCTCCTTTCCCCCATATTTCTTCAATAATTTATGTACCAATGTTAGAAGTCTGCGATTTATCCCACAATAATCTCATATGATTTTGGCGTTTCTGCCCATGTTGTAATGGAAAGTATCTCACCAGACTGAACGTGAAAAAGACACTTTACTTGCGATTACAGAGCCAGCCCAGAGAAAGGGCACTACTCTGTCCCTAAATGTGATTGTGAACCATTTATTAATTTGAATAAAAGGCTATGCTTTTAAAATATTAAACTCCATAAGTGCTAATTTGCTAAGTTGATTAGGGAGCATGTTGATATATCAGCTTCAGCTCCAGAAAGCAATTAGTAAGGATGTTTGGAGCTTATTGTTGTATGTAATCAGATTTTTAAAATCCATTCATCAATTTCCAAGAATATAACTGGAAAGACTGGAGGCCGTGAAACCTGAATCTGGCTTTGTACTATTTCAGGAGTGGGTTGGGATGGGAGGAACAGTAAGAGACAAAGAGAAAAGTAATTTCTTTAGGGGCTGGGAGTAGGATTTGGACACAGTGTGGAGTGGCGCAAAAAAGGCTTCTGGGTGGCCCCAACCTGGTTTTGAGTTGGAGCTCTGGCACTTAACTTTCAAATACACCCCACTTTAACTCTGCCTGCATTTTCTCTTCCAAGAAACATAGCCTCTAACTCCCAAGGCTGTGGAGGGAGAAAGGCCATATATTTTGCAGATGTGCCCGGCACAGTGTTTGCCCTTGATTAAATGTTAATGTCTCGTCAATTTCTTAAATCATCCTCTGTAACAAACCCAGGTGGGGTTCTTTGAGTCTAATAATTCTTACACTTCATGAATTTGAAGCTGTGTCCTATTATAGGACATAAAACTATATTGAGCAAACTGGACTATAGAAAACTCAGGAGAACTTTAGTATTTTGTACATGATGAGAGGGAGAGAAATCAGTGGAAATATCGTTGTCTGTGGTGTTTGAATATTTTGCATTGTGTGATATCTTTGAATTTATGATCTTGAGTACCTGAAAATTTAACGTAACATTCAGACAAAACATTTATTTCCTCAAAATTAATCTAAATTAGCTTAAAGAATGGCAGGGGTGTACCTTTTATGATTCAGGTATTAGAACAAAGTGGTGTTTTAATTTCATTTGGATGATTTTTGATTTTCACCTGAAAAATATTTTTTCCATTGATACAAAGGACAGTTTGACTCCATTTTTTTATTCTGAATCTGTAGGAAACTAAAGGAGAGTCAAATACTCTCATGTCAACATCATGGGGGCTATCAATATATTTAACCAAACAGTGCCAAAGACAATGGCACTGTTTGGTTAAATGACAATATAAAATGTTATAATTAATTTTCAAATTTTGGAAAATAAATAGAAGATTAAAACTCTTCCATAATTCCACTAACTTGATATAAGCTTTTTTAGGATTTGGTATATGGTTATATTTTTATATGCAACAGGATTTTAATTATACATACAATCTTATGTTCTCTCTCTTTCTCATTTGAAGTATGTGGAGACTCTAGGCTGTGCAACAGTAAAGAGACCAGCCTTGGCTTCTTACAGACCTGTATTCACATGTAGGCTCTGCTTTGGGTCGCCACCTATATGGCTTTCCAGGACTTGATTTCTTTTTCATCTGTGATTAGGGGTTACAAGCGTTCTCTTTCAGTATCATTATAAGTTAAATGTTTGTCATAATTATTAAACAAAGTGTATGCTAAAAAGCATTCCATAAATGGAGGCTATAAATATGATATTGGCAATTATTTTATGATGGTCTTTTCCAAGCTCTTCCTTGTATTGTTATTATTATTATTATATAATAATTTCTAAGGGCTGATTTATTTACTTAGCCAGTTCTCTATTTTCTCGTTTTTAAAATTATTATGACTAGTGTAAATAGCACTTCTTTTTGCACGTGGCCATCTACCTCACTAAGAAGAGTTCTCTGGATTAAATTGAAAAGTAGATAATTTTTAAAAATCTATATCGCTAAATGCTTTCCACAAGAGTTGTACCCATTTACAAAGTGTAATTCAGTGTGCTACTTTAAGTACACTTGCAAAATTATTGAGTTTATTTCAGATTAGTTTTACTATTTTTCCATAGAGTGGATATACATTATTTTTTAACAGCTTTATTGAAGTTTTGCTACTTTCAATATGTGAAAAGGAATGCCTTATTTAAATTAGCAGTTTATTTTTCCTTCTATATTTTTATGTCCTCTTTTTCCTATTACCTTAATTAATTTTCCTATATATAGATACTTTCTGAAAATGTTTATGTATTTAGATTTGTCTTTTAGGATTTTTATTTCTTTGGCTGCTTCTAAAAAGCCTAGAAAACTCCCCTCACCCTCCCCTCCACAAAGTTTTGATAGAAGTAAATTCCGTTGTTTAGTTAAAAATATGGTTTAATTATTAAAATGCTGTCCTTGATTCATTTGTGATATATGATATGATAAGAAGATCTAAGTTTATTTTTCTCTAAATACTAAATGACATTCTTGCAACATTTTTATTAAATATCGGGGCTCTCTTCCCCTTCTTGATTTATGACATCTTCTTACCACATATACAATTATATTGGATCTGGGTATGGGCTAACTATTTAGTCCAAATACTTTTTAGCCTAATAAACATCAGGACTGGTAGTTCTAGAAGACTTCTAAGATGGTGATAGATCTTTAACAGACTTGCTTAAGAGCAGAGATAAGAGAATAAACATTTCCAACGTGTGTCCTTTCTCACTTTATGACCGTGATTCTCCAAGAGCAAAATAAAATGTAAAATGGTTAGTCAAAATTCTTACTTGTCATTGCCAATTAATACTGGAAATCATTCAATATCTTTATAATCCAAAGGTGAAGTTTTGTTATTTGTCAAGATTTTGGGGATAACAGTTTCTTTCTGTCTCATTCTGCTGTGATTAGATAAAGGATTCATTAATATCTTCCCTATGATGAATACAACAGTATTTGTAAACGATGGCGAGAATGTGGATTTGGTTGTTGAGTATGAGGCATATCCCAAACCTGAACACCGACAGTGGATATACATGAACAGAACTTCCACTGACAAGTGGGAAGATTACCCCAAGTCTGACAATGAAAGTAACATCAGGTAAGAAAAGGGCCTTGTTTGGGGAATTACACGTTCCCCCCACCCTGTCCCCTTGGCTTACCGGATCCTGTTTCTGTGACCCGTCAGTGTATGAGAGGACAGCTGATACGGAAGGAAGTTTGGGGCTGCTTCCTGAGTCATCATCATTTCATTTTGCTGTGTGTTTAGAGCACACAGAAAAGTCCATGCGTCAGTTTTCTTGTTTGTAAATTGGAGGATAGTTCTCTCCTAGAGTTCTGAGGATAGTTCAAAGCAGTGACTAGCATATACTAGGGACACATTAAATAATTCTCTTCAGAGAAAGAGAAATGTTAGTGCCTTTAATCATTTTTTTTAAGACTGTAAGAAAACTAAGAATCATTAAGCATCTTTGGGCCAGGCGGTGAACCCAAGTTTCTTTTACATCAGACCTCTCTCTCTCTCTTTTTTTTTTTTTTAATTTTTACTTACTTACTTACTTACTTACTTATTTATTTATGGCTGTGTTGGGTCTTCGTTGCTGCACGCGGGCTTTCTCTAGTTGCGGTGAGCAGGGGCTACTTTTTGTTGCGGTGCATGGGCTTCTCATTGTCGTGGCTTCTCTTGTTGAGGAGCACGGGCTCTAGGCGCATGGGCTTCAGTAGTTGTGGCACACGGGCTCCGTAGTTGTGTCTCGCAGGCTGTAGAGCGCAGGCTCAGTAGTTGTGGCGCACGGGCTTAGTTGCTCTGTGGCATGTGGGATCTTCCTGGACCAGGGCTCGAACCCGTGTCCCCTGCATTGGCAGGCGGATTCTTAACCACTGCGCCACCAGGGAAGCCCCAGACCTCTCATTTGATCCTCAAAACACTTACAATAAAAACAGTAGCAATAGTGACATTTCATGTAAGCTGTGTGTGCTTTTTTCCTGCCATGTGCTGTTCAAAGTCCCTCATGTACATTAACTCAATAATTTTGGTCCTCACAAATTCGATGAGGAGGCACTCTTACTTCCCTTCTTTCTATAGAAGAGGAATCTGAGACCTAGGTGTGTTAATCTGAACAAGAGCCCAAGGCTGATAAGAGGTAGGTGCCTAGATAGAGTTAGTACTTTTTCCTAGTCAGGAGCTCTTGGCTGTTGTAAGAGTGTGGATAAGAAAGGATGCTGTCCTGGGCCTCGGTCTAAGGGTTGGAGGGAAGAGCATGTATTGGGAGGTGTCCAGGATTCCTCCTTAAAGGTGATCGAAGGGCTAGGAAAGAGGCAGGAGCTGAAGATGCTCTCAGGAGTCTGGTTGTGGCAGCCAGGTTGGATGGTAAGAGGCAATACTATTCGAGGGGGAGGGGAGAGGGAGGGGGCAAAGGCAATGAGCTCGGCTTGGGGTTTGTTGAATTTGAGGTTGACTGTGGGATCTTGAGCCGGGATGTTCAGGTAGAATGTATCGTAGGTCGGGTTCCCTGGATGCAGCGCCTGCGGGAGGGATTCACAGGCAAGGTCTTCATTAAAGGAGAGAGAGACCTGGCGGGGAGTTGGGGGGAACAGGGTAGAGAGGGGAAAGGAGAGAAGAAAGGGTGTGGGTGAGCCACAGTCCAGTCACAGGGACACTCTGGACTGGGGGGGTGGGATGTGAGCATAGGTCTGTAGAGGAAGGAAGGCATAGGACAGGGAGGTCTGGACTAGAGGTCAGGATTTGTGAGCAGACAGTAAGTAGTTCAGGGGAGCATGGATTGCCCAGGGAGCACATGCAGTGTGAGAGGAGAGACTGAACCACCCACCGCGTGTCGAATCGGTTGTGGGGGTCAAGGGGCGCCCAGGGTACTCCGTCCATGCTGGAGCCCGTGTCAGTAACGCCCCCGATGGTGGTACCGCGTGCTCAGTTATCACAGCCATCTACGATGTCCTTGCTGTGAAACAGAAGGTCGAATAGCACATGCTGCAGAGGACACTGGGAAGAAGCAGCGGCGGGGAGGAAGGAGGAAAGCCGGGAGACGGTGGTGTCACAAGAAGGAAGGTGAGGGCAGCGGTATTGACCTTGCCGTGTGACCCTGAAGCATCTGCAGGGAGACACCTACATGGAGATGCCTGCCAGCCTGGCGTTTTGCCAGGCAGGTGCCGTTAAAGCAGGGCGGGCGAGTTCAGGACACCGATGAGAGGGAGGTTGAACAGAGGACCAGGGCAGAGAAGGATGCGGCCGTGGGGACAGCTCAGGAAGCGGAAGAGGCTGCCATCTCTGTGAGGTTGCCTTTATGCCGAGAGAGCCTTTCCCCACTCTGTATTCTCACACGCCAGGCATCTGTCCCCAATGAAATATATGTGTGTGTTCTTGTTTGTTAATGTGGATCTTGTTAATACTGAATTAAGTGGGGCATATTTTTCCAAAATAAGCATGTATTTTCAGGTAGAAACTGATAAAGCCACACGCCCTGAGGCAGGCCGTCCACAGGTGACTGATGGGTTGTCCTTTCTTTGTAGATATGTAAGTGAACTTCATCTAACCAGATTAAAAGGGACCGAAGGAGGCACTTACACGTTTCTCGTGTCCAATTCTGATGCGAATTCTTCCGTGACGTTTAATGTTTACGTGAACAGTGAGTAGAACGAATGGCTGCTTATCTTTTTATTTTTTTATTCTTTTAAGTTGTGGCTAGTGTTTGTAACAGCTGCTGCACTGAGTTCATTGTGTACTGGGTCAATAACGTTTCATGATAATTTGACCTTAACAAAGACCTCGTGGTTTGGTGGTTGGAAGACTGTGTACAAAAACCAATTCCTTGTCCTACATTTCACTAACCACATGACCTTGTAGCTGGTGCTCAGATGCTGGGTGTTGCCTTTGAAGTCAACAGAGGAGCCATAGAAGTTAAAAATAGCAAACAGTTTGAGGGAGAATGTATTCTTACTGATTGTTGAAATGGGGAGCCGGAGGTTGGATAGGAGCTAGATTATGGTATTAGGTGGGAAAGAAGTGCTATCAAGCCCTGACAAACAATTTCTTGTTACAACGCTTTCTCTTTCGGGTTGGGGTATTCTTTTTTTTTTTTTTTTTTTTTTTTCGGTATGCGGGCCCCCTCACTGTTGTGGCCTCTCCCGTTGCGGAGCACAGGCTCAGCGGCCATGGCTCACGGGCCCAGCCACTCCGTGGCATGTGGGATGTGGGATCTTCCCGGACCGGGGCACGAACCCGCATCCCCTGCATCAGCAGGCGGACTCTCAACCACTGCGCCACCAGGGAAGCCCACGTTGGGGTATTCTTTGTGTGAGATGAATGCAGTATCGCTCAGCTCAGTGGGTCCCTACTGCGTGTCACGTGGAGGCTGTGGGAGAAGGGCGCAGGTGGTTTAGGGTGGGAGGATGGCAGTGGACGTGGGAACCTGAACACCTGAGCCCTGTGTGGCCCACATCCCACAATGTCTTGGGGCAGCTTCTCTGCACAGAGGCTGATGCCTGGGGCTGTGCTCACCAGCTGGGACTTTTGCCAAGTGTAGGGCCCGCTCTTGGCTCTGCTCTGGGGCCCCCTGCATTTCCCAGGAAGGGTGGCAGGTGCCTGCCACACCACACCAGCCAGGGGACCAGAGGCAGGAGGCCTCCAAAGGCACGGAATCTCAAGGGACCAGCCCACAAAATGACCATCGGAATTAGCCATCCGGGGCATGGCAGGGAGGGGCGGGGGGGCGTGAGGAGACAACCTGGAACATTCCCTAGAGAGCAGCTTAGTAACAGTTTGTGTGTGTTGGGCTGCAGGATGGGAGCCAGTTCCGTGTCCTCCAGGAGCTTATTACTTGCTGCATAGAGTGATTTTCCATCGTTCGTTCACTGATGCAGCCGCTCACTAGCGTGGTGGGGTGGTGAGCGTGATCCCTTTACAAATGAAGACAGGAAGCAGCTAGCAAGTGACACTCAAGACAGGTTTTTGATTGCTAATCTGGAGTCCTTTGTCAATTCCAGCATTTCCAAAATCGTGTTTCCTGAACAAGATGTTAACATGTATTTAGACAAAGAGCATCACATCTGCATAAACATTTTTCTTAACTGCAGACCTTCTCGGCATCCTTCATACGCTAACGTGTATTTTGCCTGCCCAGGAGGAGGCATGGAAATGAGCATATCTCTCACATTTGTATGACCACAGAACTCTCCTTTTCCAAGGGAAACACGTTAATTAACATCTCAGTTCCCGGGAACAGTTTTGATTATGTGGTATCTCATTGGCCTGCAATTCAAATATCTCTAGATTAATTCAGATGTTAATCAGAAGAGTTTAGTGTATTACACATGGGCAAAACTACCTGCTTACTGTTCAAGTAATTGAAGAGATGATTGCAGGTAAATCAGTATCCTTGCAAGCGTCATATCCGTACTGTCCGTACAAAACTTTATTTAGGGTGTTGTAGTGCAGTACTTCTCAAACTGTCTGTGGTAAGGGACCTTGTATTTTTAATTTCCAGTTCCTTCTGGATCAATACTTCTTATAAAATACAGAAAGAACCAGCCACTAGAAAAGTGAGATGGAAAAGAGCAAAGATATGTAAAATCCAAGAATGGATTTTTTTTATTATTAGATTCAACAGATACAATTAAGTCAAATTGCTTAGTCTCGGTTTCTCTGCTTAGGTCCCCAGTACCAGTAGATCATGGACATGGCCTACTCGACAGGCCTCACTTTGAGAAGCTTAGTAGTTGGGAATTTTATAAAGTTATGTCGTTTGCATTTCTCTTTCCCTGGCTTCAAGGTCCAGGGTGCATTAAGATCTGTCTCTTTCCCCCTTTTTCCTGCTTCCATTTGCCAGTGTGTGTGGTCTGCCAGTCAGTCATGAGTCACTGACCTTAGAAAGACATCTCTGAAGTCACCCTTACTTTTCTCAGGGTGACAAAATTACTACCTTTTTACTTACCAGCCTAATTTGCCATCCATAGGATCGGTGTTAATGACCTCTGCTGGTGAATTCACGCCTGTTTGAAACTAGAGAGGAAATGGCCTGAACTGTCCCAAATGATCCCTTCTTGGATTCCCTGTTAGCGCAGGAGGCCTTTTCTATTGTATATTCTGGGGCCTGGGTCGCAGATACCTCCCAGCACGTACTTGAGCTCCTGCTTCATGGCACTGGGCACACGGATGAGGGTGTGTAGTGTCTGCCCTCGTAGGTTAAGCTCTTCAGGGAGTCTCTTCATTGATGTCAGTTTATTACAAACACTAAGCTGACGCTAAAGGCATTTATTTCACTTACCTAACATGTTGGATTTCTTGACCTCCAAATGCTTTGACAGAGCTAGCATTTTTGTGTGAATCTTTTATCTGTTTCTTATGAAGTATGTCCCGATTGCTCTTCACAGATATAGTTAGCTAATTTCTTTGTTAACTTTATTTTTTGGATTGAAAAAAAAATTCTAGTTGATGTATCATGGGGCAAGATGTTACATTTAAAATCAAAAGCTAAAAATAGTTTTAAAATTTAAACTTGGACCAGTTGTGTCTATTTTGACATACCATTTTAGCTGAGCCAAATTACGTATGTAGATCTGCTGCATGTTTTATTCTGTAAATAAGCTTAGCCCCAAGGGTGAAAGGAATTGTGCTCTGCAAAAACTAGAATGAATAAAAATCAGAATAATAAATGCATGCTATTAGTGTAGGAATTCAGGCTACTTTCACTCAGTGACAGGGATGCATAATTGCTTAATAGATTCAGCTATGAGAAATGCTCAGGAAGATCCTTGATTTTGAAGAGTTAAATGTTTGGTGGTTGAAGAACCCATTTGTTTTGAAAATTCCACATGTAGATTTGAGGATATTGTGCGTGCGTGCGTGTGTGTGTGTGTGTTTGTGTTCTAATCACTTACGTGTAACCTTTAAGAGAGAAATATGTACATGTTAAACTTGAAAATGTTTTTTTTTTTTTGGCGGTATGCGGGCCTCTCACTGTTGTGGCCTCTCCCGTTGCGGAGCACAGGCTCCGGACGCATAGGCCCAGCGGCCATGGCTCACGGGCCCAGCCGCTCCGCGGCATGTGGGATCTTCCCGGACTGGGGCACGAACCCGTGTCCCCTGCATCGGCAGGCGGACTCTCAACCACTGCGCCACCAGGAAAGCTCCTTGAAAATGTTTTAATACTGTTTTTAACTTCTCTAACAAGCCATGATTTACGTGGGTCTGGTAAGTAGGCTCACTGACATTAAAGGTGGTTTATAATGGCCAAAAAATCAGTGATTCTTTGCATTGAACTTGCATTACTATAATTAGTCTTGAATTGCTTATTGAAGGTATATACAGAAATCAGATTCTTAGTTCTAAAAAGAAGTTTGATATCTTCGGTGAAAATGGCCATTTGTTTCCCTTTCAGATCAAAATCGGGAGGAAAATAGCGTTCTAAGAACTATAAAACTACCCAAAAGTGCTTTCTTAATAGGCGCTACTCTTTCCAAAATTCCTGCAAATGTTTAGAAAAAGTAACATCACCAAGATTCTGTAGGTAGCCTGTGATAATGGATTAGAAACCTATGGTCTCTTTGGTTACAATCAATGTCATACAGTAAAGGTTTTTATCAGAGCCAGGACAAATAAGAGGCCAAACACGTATTTTAACCCTGATTATCCACTTGGCCCCCCTGTCTCTCTCTCTCTCTCTCTCTCACACACACACACACACACACACACACCACATTTTCTTTATTCATTCATCCACTGAAAGAAATTTAGGTTATTTCCATACCTCGGCTGTTGTCAATATTACTGCAGTGAACGTGGGAGGACTGATAATCCTTCGAGATAATAGTCTTGTTTCCTTTGAATTTATACCCAGAAGTAGGATTGATGGATCACATGGTAGTTCTATTTTTAATTTCTCGAGAAACGTCCATACTGTTTTCCGTAATGGTTATACCAATTTACGTTCCCACCAGCAGGATACAAGAGTTCTCTTTCTCCACATTGTCGCCAACACTTGTTTTCTTGTCTTTTCGATAATAGCCATGCCGACAGGTGTGAGGAGATATCTCATTATGGTTTTGATTGGCCAGTAACTTAAAATGACACTAGTAGCATTATAAAATGTTATCTGGTAGCATTTCCAGATCAGTATTATGCATATAAAATTTGTAGCAAATGTTATCTGGGAGCCATAAATAGATCCCTCTCCAATCTCAAAGGTCTATCCTTTAATGACAGACCTATCAGTTGAGTGAGAGTGTGGTGGTACTCAGGTGGTGGTACAGCAAGGCCATCAGGACAAGTAAGGTCTAGAGAATGAAAGCGCTTGCCTTTCATCTTTGGGATTACACGGAACACAGGGAATGTTAAGCTCGATTGGATATCCAAACAACTGCTGAACTCTACACCAAATTAATTCTCTAAATCACCGATTTCCCTCCATTTATGGCAGAGTGTTAACAGGGGATTGAAACAATTTAAGGAAATGCTAAATACTGTATTATTTCTAAACCACGGCATCATATAATTAACATCCTGTCTGCTGTAAGCGATTATTTATAGATCATACAATATACCCAAATCGGTCAAAGTAATCAATCATCCGGAACGAGGCTTCTTCATGGGAATGTTTCCCTTTGACCACATCTACAGAATCTGAGCTGCTTTTTATGTATTTTTTATTTGGGGTCGTAGTTAAATCCAGTTATGGATAGCTAAACTATCCTTCTTCCAGGGAGAAGCCACCCTGAGTGCAACACTGTGCAATACAGCACCCGCGCAGCCCACCATTTGCCGTAGGTGAGGGCAGACCTAACAGGACAGCCGTGTAGCTAGATGGCTTTGGACAGTCTGCCAGCCAGCCAGCCAGCCATCTGGGTCATCCACCTGGCTGGAAGTTTCAGTGACTTTATCCAGGGTGAAATAATACCCGGGGTGGCCGTGCCAGTTCGGGGGTTTGGGGCACCTTTCCAGATCCTCATGCGTCAAGAGAACAAAGTTACTAGGACTTTGCCTTTTGGGAAGTTGGAAATGTCTTCCTACCTCTTAACCTGTTAGCCTTTCTGTTTCCATTTTTTAAAGATGATAAGGCCTTCCAAACCTTTGGGTGTCCACACCATACTTGCGGTAGAGGCTAAATTACCGCTAACACACTTATCAAGTTTTACTTGAGAAGCTTTGCTGTTTAGTGTTTTTCTGTTTTTTCTTTTCTTTTTTCCTACTAGGTGGATTCTATTAGACCTACTCCTATACTAAATTACTGGAATTCTTCAACATTAAATAAAGCTAGTGCTAAGTAGACCTCCTTTCTCTGATTTATTTACTGGCTTTTGAGAGTTTGCTGTAAGGCTACCACAGTAACCAGAATGTAGCCTGGTTTGTGCAAACATTTGTATACATGTGTTTTTAGATTTAAACAATTTTTTCTTATTATAAAAATGTTATGTGAAGGATGGGGTAACTTGAAAATACAAATAGGCAAAAATAAGAATCGAACAAGTTTTAATTGTACCTTTTGAAGTTTATTTACATGTTGTGGATTACCAGTGCTAATATATCTCATATATATCTTTACAGACCATTTTTAAAACTTTTTTTTTTTTTTTTTTGCGGGGGTGGAACAAGAATGAGGTTCTTTTGCTAACCTTGTGTGCTTTGGTGCTGAGCAGTGAATGCATTGTAAGCAATCTTCCATACCATAATATTTCTTCTACAGTATTGCTTTGGTAATCTCACTGCATGGCTATTTCATAATTTCTTTAACCCGTATCTGATACCATTTTGAGACATTGTGGTGTGTGAGGGTGGGACTCTGAAATGATGTGACTGAGTTTTTAAAGAAACCAACCAAATGATTATTTAAAGTTTATAATTATCTTGTTTAATCTCAAATGAGCGACCTCAGCTAAGTGCCTGGAAGTTGATAAGGTTATCATCTGTCATCTTTCATGCTCTTATGTCTCGAACATATGTCACGGAAGATACACTGTGCTGGCTTGCAGGACAGTTCCAAATTAAGGAATAATTTTCAGATCTTCTTAGTATGGGTAGTTAATCTATGTAAAAATAGTTTCTTATCTTTCTACATTAATTTTTTTATAGGTGATTTGAGATACTTGACAGTATCTAAAGTCTGTTTTTATTTTCTTTTCCTGAACTTGAAATGAGTTTTTGTTCTTAAATTGCTTGGGAGTTATGAGTGTTGTTTTTGATGTGGCACTTTAATATCTCCTTCTTATGAAGAGGATCTCTGTGGATGCAAGAATTGCTATAGACATTTAAATTGCAAGAAAAAAGGAATATCATGGCAACCTACTTCAGAGTTTGATTCTCTTATATTTTGAAAAAATTTAGGAAATGTGTTGGTATCATTTTTCTTTCATGTCTCATTAGAAACTTGGTCTGGTGGGGTCTCTTGGTAATTTGGAGATCTGTTAAAACGCTGAACCAATTGGAAGACAGGTAACCCATCTAGATCGTTAGGCCCTTTGTTGGTGTGGTCTAGCCATTATTTCATGTTTATGGTGGAAAAGCAGAAGAGGTTTAGGTTTGGAACCATGTAAGCTTCAGCTAGAATTGACCCTGGACTTGGGATATACTTTTGTAAAAATAACATGAGTAGTCCCTTTCATATTAGTGGAACTTCTGCTCTATGGAAATTTCCTTCCCAATTGAGCCACATGTGTTCTTACATCAGATTAGCCCCCTTCAGTTACAAATGTATACAGCGTCATCTATAATGTAGTGGAGATTTAAATTAATCCAAGAATAGGTACATAATCTTTCCATGGGCATTGTGTCAGTAACCCTTCTCTTCCACTTCTGAATTATGTGGCACATTGAATTCACTAGTCCTACAGAGTAGAAAAATAGCACTTTATCACATGCCTGCACTCCTTGGCAGCAGGGAGGGTTGCACTGTGATATGTGTACACATCCCCCCTCCGTCTAGGTCACCTAGCGATGGTGCTCCTGTAAATTGGGCGCAGTGATTCTGGCTGAGGAAGGCTTTCTCCAAGTAGTTTCATCATTTTTTTTAAAGCTAACTTTCAGGATAGGGAGATCTTTTTTGATGGCTGTTTAGAATAAGGATTGGCAAACTATAGCCCTCTGGCCAGATTTGACAAGTATCCTGTTTTTGAATGGCCTATAAGCTGAGAATTTCTTTCTTTCTTTCTTTGGGGTGGCGGGTGGGTGGTAGGAATGGTTGGAAAAAAAAAAACAAACCAAGATTTGTGAGATGTGAAAATAAAAGTCAAATTTCAGTGTGCATGAATAAAATCTTATTGGAACACAGCCTTGCACATTTGCTTACATGTTATGTTTGTGTCAGAATCGAGTATTTGTGAGAGACCTATGGCCTCTAAAATGTAAAATATTACTGTTTCACCTTTTACGTTAAAAATTTGCATACCTTTCATTTGGGACATCAGTTCAGTAGGAGAATGATTTTTTTTTTTAATGATAGACACTCTGCTAAACAGAACTGGATGTAGGACACTATAGTTGAAGTTTTGTTTCGTTTGTTAAACAAATTTCTATTAAAGTACCCATACACCAGTTGCTGGATATCTTTAAGAATGTATAAAACAAAATGTATTTTCTTTAATTTTTTTTTTATTGAAGTATAGTTGATTTACAATGTTGTGTTTCTGGTGTACAGCAAAGTGATTGTGAGTTGTACATACATATATAGTACATATATTCTTTTTCATATTCTTTTCCATTATGGTTTATTATAGGATATTGAATATAGTTCCCTTATAGGACCTTGTTGTTTATCCATTTTATATATGATTGTTTGTATCCAAAATGTATTTTCAAAATATCTGTTCTGGGGATTTTTTTTTCAAGTATTAAAAAAGTATGATACTCCTTTCATAAGTAAAAGTTAACCTGAGTTTTTTAATACTTCTATTTTAGTTGATTTAAATTCCTTTATTATAACGATATTATGGCAGGAACGTAGATTTGACTCAGACCCAAACCATGATAGTGACAAATTGCTACAAATCATTGCTGTATTGCCATTAAATATCATGGGACCTACAACTGTAAAAACATACTCATCCGTAAGATCCCTCTTCAGTTTGTCCTTTGTTGTATGGACACTTAAGTCTGTGTTCTTTGCTGATTAGAGAGTGTGGGCAGATACGCATTTGTAGCAGGAGTTGGTGGAGGTAGTTAAGTTGAGCCAAGAACTACACTCAGTGCTTCCCCACCAGTTACCTGTGCACCTCCTCCCACCCACCCCCCAGCTCTTGTTGTCTGTGCTGTGTTCTTTAAAATTCGATTTGTTCTTGCCTTCCGTATGGACACGATGTTGGTGAAAAGGAATATTTTGTAAGATCACATATCTGGGGGGTAAGTCAGGAAATGGTTGGGATTTTTAATTGCATGAGCAATAAATTCTCAGAAGAGTTATAAGCACTCTGAAATCTGCCTACGAGCTGATCAGTGTTGTCGGAGACGCCAGATGACTGAGGTCCACAATGCTTTGAAAGGAGACAAGGCTAATTTTTATCTCCACGGGAAATACGTAGCTTATACACCTCTTAGGCTTATCTAAACCTCCAACTTGGGAGGAATTAAGGAATGTGTCATTTGGTATACTGCTGATTGCAGAATATCTAAGGAAACACAGCTCAGATTTAACCTGGAGAATTGCAGGGAGTTATGTGTCTTTAAAAGCAAAATGTATATTTAATGCCTTAGACGGTGCGTTGAGGCACTTACAAAATGCAGATGAGCCCAGATTTTCATTTTTAGGAATCAGAATTATACCTAGCTCATTCTTTATGCATTAAACATTTTTTTGTAGTGCAACTTGCCGTGTACAGCCCAAACTGGACTCATGTAATTTAGCCTTTTCACAATGAGGTCTCTTGTCACCAACATTAGGGACAGGGCTGGAATTAGGATGAGGCAGGAGAGATGCCTAGGTTGCCAAATTTAAGGAGGTGCTCGCTCAGGGTGCCAACCTGTATTTGCAAGACCTAGAGGGTGAGAAGCTTCTTAAATTCCTCGCCTTAGGTGCTCTTCTTGCCTCACTCTAGTCCCAGCCCTGATAGGGTCGCTTGAAGATTCTCTAAAAAAGCCCTTTGCTTGGTCAGATGCTCAACTTATTAAATCTCTGGAAATGGGGCCCAGGAACGTGCATTTTAACCTCATCTCCTCATGCTTCAAATGCACACTGAAGTTTGAGGAGCCCTCTGAGCTTGGTTTGCCAGCCTAAGGTCCAACAGGACAAAAGCTGCTCTGTTAGCCTTAGATTAGGTTGGAATAGTAGCTTAAACATCTGCCTAATTAACCAGCACACAGGAACAAGTAGGTCAGCCTGACTGTGCCTTTTGCCAGCCCTGGCCATTGTATAACTGCTACCAGGTGTCATGCTAGAAGGCTTGGATCTTGTAACCAAAGCTAAATGCAATTGATTATGTAATTTTCAGCTGTTCCAATTTTTTTTTAATTAAAAAATGTCTTATAGGTTTGTTATTAGCTATGTGTTCACTGTCAAAAAAGAAAAAAAATTTAGAAACAAAGTCAAAAGAATGAAATAGAAACTATCCATAACCCTGCTACTCAGAGATAACCACTGTGAACGTCATCAGGCATCCTTTCAGCCCTTTCCCCCGTACTGAGTAATATTTAATTCCACTAAAAATCCATCATGTAGCGTTAGGAAGAATGAGTGACAAAAGGAAGGTTGGTATGAGGAGATCTGTCTTATGAACTTGATTCCCATTTGAGTCCTATCCAGTTATCTTTACTGTCTATGTGTAGACCTTCCCCTCTCATCATTAATCTCAGTATGCAAAAAAAAAAATCACACAGCCAGGTATATGTGTGGATTTCTTATGTCATTGGCCCACTGTTGAAAACATAGTGTAAATCCTGCCGCTACACAGGAAAATCACCATTAGGCTGTTCTTCCAGGTCCCTTTTTGTGACTCTAATTGAATTCCTTTGGAGTATGAGGGACTTGTGCCTCTGGGGGGACTTAATCATTCAACAGCTCTTACTGTATGTCTGCCATAGGTCAGACTCTGCTAGGAGTCAGAGGTACAGTCAGTGAGACATGGTCCTTGCCCTTGAGAACATACAGTCTGACGGAGGAGGGGACACACCAGGATATTGTATAAGCGCGTCAGGTGCTCTAAAGGGCTTCAGGAGTAGGGAGGCGAGACTGACCAACTTGGCTTTGGAGAGTTGAGGACGGCTTGGAAAAGAAGATGACACTTGAATTGAGTCCAGAGAGACCTGCCGTATGGTGCCTGCAGTCTTCAGCAAATAGCATTCTCCTAAAGTTCCGCTGCTTTCTGTGTTACGTCCTACTTTTCAGCCCGATCACACAGTTGCCCATGATAATTAAATGAAACTTGCCAGATGGATGCTTTCGCAAGACGATGGCTTGTCTTCTTGCTCTATTTGTGAAAGCTGGCATTGGATCCAAACTCTCAAGGATGCCCCTACCTTGAGACTGCTTGTGGATTGTTGCTCTTTTGTGTGTATTAGCCAAATGGCCTGCGCATCAGCAGGGCCAGGTTGAATGACAGGTGGGTGTGCCATGCATGCAGACACTCTGATCCCTGCCAAGCCATTTGCCTGCAAGGAGGTGAGGTGCTGAGAGGTCGTTCTACAAAGATGTCATTTATCAGCTTATTTCCTTCCTTCGAGGAAATAAGCTTCTGATCTGTCAGTCTTTTCCTCTGACCATGTATATTTTTCCTGTCAGTTGCAACATAATCAATGTCAAATTCCCAATGCATCGGGTTAAAACACACACGTTATCATGCGTATCTTGAAGCAGTTTTTAGATATTGAAGAGAATATTTAGAGTGGCAAATACAGTTAACCTAATTGGTAGCAAACTTGATTAACCGAGGAGGGTGGGTACTCTGAATAGAAAAGAGTAACTGAATAACTAATAAATTAGTAATTAATACATTTATTGTTTCGCCTCTGTGAATCATTCTTGGTTCTTTGTGTGCGCCATCTCATTTAGTTATCACAGCATCCCTATGAAATGGGTACTCTTGTTATTCCCCACTGGACACCCAAGGAGACTTGGTGGAAGGCAGAGAACCTCTAAGTGTCAGAGCTGGGGTGCAGGTCTGTCTGCCGCACGCCGCCGCCTGTAGCTCTGTGCTCGTGCTTGGCGTCGGCACATGCGATGCTGTACCGGGGATGCAGGATGAGCACGTCACCATCCCTGCCATCAGGTGCTCACAGTGGAGCTTACTCATTCTCAAAGGGTTAGAATCCTTCAGATATATTACCAGTAGAACAACTGTATGTAAATTCATCTTCCGTTCACTTTAGAAATAATCTCAAGAATTTGCAGTGCTTTAGGGCACCCTTGATTGAACATCAGTTGATTATTATAGTTACACAGAAATGTCAAATTAGAGCATTCCTGCTGATGATACAGTTTACTTTTTCAGTGATTATACTCAGGTTTAGACATATGTATAAATAAAACTCTTGAGCTGGTTTCCTCTTCTCATTTTCTGTTCCTGTTTTGTATTTGAAATAAAAGTTTGGAGTTAAAAGCCCATATTGGGTTTTACTCTTATGTTTTGACTTCTCTGTAAAAGGGTGATTCAGCTCCTTATCTGCACCACACCCACGCCCAAAAAAAAGGGGAAGTATTCTAGTTCCTGCAATAACTTGAAATTCCTATGAAAGTTTCAATAATTTGAAATCCTGATGGCAGGAAACCTTTAAACCGGATTCCCACCTTTAAGATAGTTGGGAATCCTAGAATCCTGATTAGATGCCGTCTTTCAGGTTCCCCCTCACTGGAAACAGAAACCCTGCCCGGTGGTCCTGCGACCTCAGCCATCCCCGGGACAGGGAGATCTCGGAGACCCCGGCATCCGTAGGATGGACAGTCCACATGTGGACTGGGCAGCTCTAACCGGGAAAGCCTTTCTTGGTCAGACCCTCACATCTGCCTTCCCTGTGCCTTCCACTCACTGGTTCAGATTCTCCCCTTTGAACAACATGCTCCTCGGGGTCCCCTTCGGCCTCGAGAAAGTTTTTGAGGATTCAGAAATAGTGGAGTGAGCCTTGGTGAGGTTTTCCAGCAGTCTGACATAAGGCCACTTCTCTCTCCCTGCAGCAAAGCCAGAAATCCTGACTCGTGACAGGCTCATGAATGGCATGCTGCAGTGTGTAGCAGCAGGATTCCCAGAGCCCACCATTGATTGGTATTTTTGTCCAGGAACCGAGCAGAGGTGAGATGATTATTTTGGGTACTACTTAACATGCATAAGGAAAGGACTGCAATTCGCTTGAGTTTCAAATACGTTTTCAGATTTTAAAAAAAACCAAACTTTGTTTTGATTAATTTTTTTTCTATCCATGTGGCTTTTTAAAGGACATAATTGCTATATTTTTCTTGGTAGACATGAATTTTGTTTGCTGAAACATGATTACTGAATGACTTCTCTATTTTGGTGGTTATCTTCTTGGATTTATCATGCAATTTCCACCCTGCAGGTAGATAAAGCAATTTTCCAGGACAGAGTAATTAGATTTCCAATCTATACACAGGAGGTAATATATGTGGGAAATGTGGCTGTAGTTATCATGAAAAAAATTACCTCGGAAGTTAATTGCCAAGTTACCAAAAAGTAATGATCGCACAATTACCACATACATGCGGCGTTTGGGAGCTATGTGTTTTAAAAAGGTTTTCTCCTTGATTGAGGTGCCCAGGCCCTGAGCAGAGCACATCTGGCATTGTACTTCCTCTCCCTCACAATCCACACTTAAACCTTAAACTGTCCTTTCATATTACCTGGAGATGAAAATGGGGTCAGCATTGCTGTTTTTATCCATCAAATGCTATTTTACACTCAGGCCAGTGTAACGTCACGATCATTTAAATAGTCAGGATAATAATAGAAATTTCATTTTTCACGGAATAGACCTTTTTTATCAACACCAAGTTGGAAGAGGTTACATAGGATTGTTGTTCTCAGCTGAGTTTTAGTGGAGTATTTTCTTTGGGGAATAATAGGGGGTTCAAGACCCCTGGAAAGTATGCCCACAGGGAAAGCAACCACAGTAGTTTTAGACATCTGTTGAGCAAATATTTATGGAGTTCCACCTCTAGGCCAGACATGGGTCTAGTGAACAAAACACCTGAGTCCCATTTGTGAGTTTATATTCTAATGGGCAGAGATGGGCAGAAGATGAAATAAATAACTACCATATGCAGGTGTTAAGTGCTAAAGGGGGAAAGTAAAGAGCAAGGTAAGGGATAGAAAATTGCCAGGCATATGGGGGGGATAATTTAAAATAGGGTCATCTGAGTCTTTGCCACCTGGAGTCCAGCCCAGCGGCATGATCGTACCTCGAGCCGTAGGGTCCTCACGTCTGGTGTTTGGCAGCTGGCCCTGTCTTCATCCTCATAGACTTTACTGCTTTCCTCCTCCACGCTCTTCCTTTTCAATCCTTCATACGTTCTTTCACCATTTATTTATAAAAGGCTACTGTGTGCCAGGATATGAACCAACCGTCTTATTGAATTCATCTCTGATCCTTTCGATAACCCTCCAAGATGGGTATTACCACCCCAAGTTTGCAGCTGTAGGAACTGAGTCTTGGAGGGTTTAAGTACTAGTCGGAAGTCAACAGAATAGGTGTTTGAGTCCAGATTTCGAACCCACATCTCACTCTGAAACCTCTTTCTTCTTTTCCAAGCGCTTTTCTTTTTCACGGTGCCACAGACGTGCTCATCCGTCATCACACTCTTCAGTTGTAAAAGGAAATGTCTGATTACAAACCTCTGACTTAGTTTTAAAAGTATGCCACATCCAATGTGTTTGATCGATTGATTCTTTTTCCTAGAGTAAGTCCGCACTGCTGTTTTTTTCCCGCTAGATGTTCTGTCCCTGTTGGGCCAGTGGATGTGCAGATCCAAAACTCATCTGTGTCACCTTTTGGAAAACTAGTGGTTTACAGCTCCATTGACGACAGCGCCTTTAAGCACAATGGCACGGTGGAGTGCAGGGCTTACAACGATGTGGGCAAGAGTTCTGCCTATTTTAACTTTGCATTTAAAGGTAACAGCAAAGGTATATTTCTTTTTAATCCAATTTAAGGGGATGTTTAGGCTCGGCCTGCCATGTCCATCATGATTTTAAGTCCATTCCATCCCTGGCCATGTCATTTCTGGTAATAGTCACATTGCACGTTTGATTGTCATCAAACTTACTCAGTTTCATCCTGTGCTAGTTTGTTAATAAAATGTGTGCAGTAACCATGTACTATATGTATTTTATGCGTGCGTGCACGTATGTATGTGTGTGCATATGTATCTGTATAAAATTAATGGTGTATTTCCAGCGGTTTCCATTAGGAAGGGGTAGAGACAGAAAATAGGAGAACTAGACTTACTTTATATCCAAACAGAAACAGAATTGGGACAATTTAAAGATTTAAATTCAATGAAAAATTATTTAAGTTGTGACTTAAAATCAGTTATTTTAACAGATTGCCAGACACCATATCACAAAGTTAACATTACCTTTTATGGAATCATGTTAGTGAGCTATTTCTTTACCATCTTGAAAATTTGATTGATGAGTGACCAGCTCTCCTAACAAGTTGAACCATGCATGTGGACGAATTGATGAATTGGTATGAAGTCAGAAGACAAAGGAACTAGACACCTACATTCTTAGGGCTCGGTTTTTGTTTCTTGAGCTGGCAAAGATGAGTGCCAGAAAGTGGTGTTTGTTCAGTTTTTGAGTAACGAGGGGAAGAATCTTACATTGTTCTTCATCATAGGTTTTTTTTCAGGGAGTGCAGTGAAAAGAACACTTTAAAAGTGTTTTTCTCGGTTGTGAAAGAAGCTCAATGTTCAGTGTAGAAAATTTGGAAAGTCAGGAAAACATAAAGAAGAAACTATAAGATATCCATAAAGGAAACACTTTAAAGTTCAAGGCAGGAATTTGAAGTGCAAAGTTCACTGAGATGTCGCTTTTCACTGACAAACAGCGTAACGTTATTCTTGTGCTATGGAAATCGCAACTTCTTTTCCACAGTCGTCTGGTTTAAAGCTGTTATTTTAAAAGATTCCTTTGAATAACAAGAGTATGATAATAATCAAAGCCAGGAGCTCAGATGCAACTGGTTTGACTTCTGCCGTGATGGGCAGTAAGGTGGGAGGTGGGCGAGTTGGGGGCAAGGTGGTCGTGGTGAAGATCCGACCCCACTAACAGGTTGTGATTCCACGTTCCTCCTTCATTTTAGAACAAATCCATGCCCATACCCTGTTCACGCCTTTGCTGATTGGTTTTGTGATCGCAGCTGGTATGATGTGTATCATCGTGATGATTCTTACATACAAATATTTGCAGGTAACCATTTATTTGTTCTCTGCCTTGAACGCTGTAATGGCTGAACCATTAACCATTAAAAGATGATGCCTCTTTCCCTTTCTCCCTCCACCAGAAACCCATGTATGAAGTACAGTGGAAGGTTGTTGAGGAGATAAATGGAAACAATTATGTTTACATAGACCCAACGCAACTTCCTTATGATCACAAATGGGAGTTTCCCAGAAACAGGCTGAGTTTTGGTCAGTATGCAACAGGGTCTTTCCACATAACCTTTCTGTGTACACATAACAGTGACTTTAGGGAACCCCAGTAGCTTCCTTTATTTTATTCCACCTGAAACAATAAGTCTTTTTTGTGAGATGTCACCACCTTTGATAGATTTGGCATCAAGCGCACTTTAAGGAAGTGTATCTGGACAAATTTGTCCCAAATCCTTTATTGGTTTTGAAATGACACAAATAGTCCTTCAGTCCCACCACACCATTGCCACTTACTTCCTTGTCTTCTTTTCTATAGGGAAAACCTTGGGTGCCGGCGCCTTCGGGAAAGTTGTTGAGGCCACTGCATACGGCCTAATTAAGTCAGATGCAGCCATGACTGTTGCTGTGAAGATGCTCAAACGTAAGTTCCCGCAGGCTACTGTGCGTGCTCACCACCAGTGTCCCAGATTTGTCTTTTTTTGGGCTTTGTTTTTTGGGTTTTTTTGGGGGGATATAGTTGTTTTACAACGTTGCGTTAGTTTCTACCATATAGCAAAGAGAAGTAGAGTTCCCTGTGCTATAAGCAGGTTCTCATTAGTTATCTTTTTTTTTTTTTTTGCGGTACGCGGGCCTCTCACTGTTGTGGCCTCTCCCGTTGCGGAGCACAGGCTCCGGACGCGCAGGCTCAGCGGCCATGGCTCACGGGCCCAGCCGCTCCGCGGCATGTGGGATCTTCCCGGACCGGGGCACGAACCCGTGTCCCCTGCATCAGCAGGCGGACTCTCAACCACTGCGCCACCAGGGAAGCCCTAGTTATCTATTTTATACATATTAGTGTATACGTGTTAATCCCAATCTCCCAGTTCATCCCAAGCCCCCCCCCTCCAGATTTGTTTTTTGCTAAAATAAGATGTTTCTAATTTTAGCAAGTGCCCATTTAACGGAACGCGAAGCCCTAATGTCTGAACTCAAAGTCTTAAGCTACCTCGGTAATCATGTGAATATTGTGAATCTTCTTGGAGCGTGCACCATTGGAGGTAAGGCCGTGGCCAACCTGACTCTTGTTATGGGTCAAATTATCAAAAGATGGGAGATTTTGATATGGTTTTTGACAATGCTTGATTAAGCTCCTTGCAAGATTTTGACCCAGGCGGCTAACTTCTTGCTGGATTCCTGCACCCCACCACCCAAGCTATTGTACTTTAAAAATGTATATTTCAGGTTTTATCATCATGGGGCAGGACAGCCCAGGACATACCCTAGTTACAGTCGTGTATGTCTCACCGACATTGACCTCTTGAATACCTCGAGAATGTCTCATCTCCTCCAGAAAGCTTTTCTTTTACCTTGTGAGCTTTTATATTTTGCTGGATGACATTTAGCCACTAAAGGGTTAATGTTCATATACATACCGTCATTAAAAATAGTCCTCTAAGCCTTCCAGCCCTCAAATATACACCAAATGAGCAAACATTTCACTTCTATAAAAAAGAAATTTCCAATTCGGAAGCAGTCATTAGTCCTCTCATCAAGGCTTTCTGGGATGTTGCCAGAAGGCATTTTGGTCAGAAGGAACAAAGATGTGTAAAATGAGCCATTCCTCAAGGTCTGGAGAGACCCACTGTCAAGTTGACAGGGTTATATAATTTCTCAAAACAGCCCCCATAAATGTTGCTTCACCACATCACCAATTGTTCCTGAGAGATTTCTGCCCGAGTTAATTAGTTGCCTGTTAACTTCAGAACTACAGTTCTTTAGGCGTGCACAACACCAAAAAAAAAAAAAAAAGTTCGACAGATAGGCCCTGGAACACAGGCGATGCCCTGTCATTTCAGGGTTTCCCCCACCTCCTCGTCTCAGCTGGTGGTTCTGGTGGTTGGTTTTCCTATTATGCCACAGTTTTGTGTGTGTGTGTGTGTGTGTGTGTGTGCTCATCATCATTTCCATAATAACGTTACCAAGAGGCATGGAGCCCCCACTGTAAACAGAAGTGAATCAAAGGTTTCAAATAGCAGGCTTGATAATAATATAACAGTGAAAGCTATAACTCTTGTCTAAAACCAGCAGTCATGCCTGGCCCCTGATCACTTAAAAATTCAGGTAAAAAGGTTACTCTGCTGCTTTTTGCTAAGCAATGTTAATAGATAGGATCGTACTTGTACTAAGTAGGCTTAGCCTTGAACCTGAGTGTGAATGGCCGTGATCACCCTTGGGTATTTTTATGGGAGGCTGGATGGTCTGTATATCTCACCTTTTTCTAACCTTTTCTTAAATGCTCGTAGGGCCTACCCTGGTCATTACAGAATATTGTTGCTACGGTGATCTTCTGAATTTTTTGAGAAGAAAGCGTGATTCATTTATTTGCTCCAAGCAGGAAGATCACGCAGAAGCGGCGCTTTATAAAAACCTTCTCCATTCAAAGGAGTCTTCCTGGTAAGACTGATTTACATAAATAGCTGTTGACAAGCAGTTCATGGAGTCTGAGGGTTTACAATCAAGGTTGATTCTTTAAAAAAGTGAACCTGAGGTACTTGGAGGTACAAAATCAGAATTAGTAAATCATTTAAATGTGATGAACGGTTTAGAAAGTTCAAATGGTGTTTTTAAGGCTTGAAATAGTGTTGAACTTAAATTTCTGTTGATTCTTAAAAATGCATCTTTAGTGTTTTTCTAAGCTTTAGTTCTGTTCAATTGAGTGAATTCTGTACCTATTTCTCTTCTCATCGTTCTGTTCTTGGTGTCATTCTCTTTATACTGTTGAGCCGGGTACTGTATGCGTCTTTACAGTGAGACACTGTTTATAGGGAAAGTGGGAAGGGCTGCCAAATTGTCACCGTAAATTCCTTTAAAACCTTTAACAGAATGGCAAAGAGCTCCAGACAGCTCTCTGCACATAGGTTTCTCTCCATCCACCTCTGAATTATTTCTGTATACCTTACCCTTTCTTTTCTTAACTCATGCTCTCAAAGGCACAACTGCTCCAGCACATTTTAAAAACTTGTGCCTTATTTTCATCTCTTTCATCCTTGATACCATTCTGAACTTGAATGATGTGTCAAGGGCTTCAAGTTCCTTTAAGGAGAATCGGTGTAGTTTACAACCAGAATAGAATTCTGTGCCGCGTCTTGCCTTTTCTTTCCAAGTGTTGTTAAGATCTGCCATTTAAGATTTCCTAGATCACCCTGCCCAACAGAAATCCTAGTAATTGTGCCTAATCCCTTATACTTTATATTTCTGCAGTTGTGTGGTGGGTTTCCTCTTTCCTTTTTATTTGCTATATCCCCTACATTTTGAGAAGGCAAGACTTGTCTCCTAAACTTAACCCCAGGCCCTCAAGGAAACCTTGGTAAATATTGTTGATAGGCGGTTACCTCCTAAAGTGTTTTTCTATACCTCTGGCTAAAGTTTTAAATCCTAGGTGAAGCTTTTTAATTTTTTTTTCAATCCTGTAAACTTTGAGTAGTGACAAGTGGAAGTAAAATACAGTATAAACCAAACCATCTTTTGTTAGTTTCTCTAGTGCACATCCTCTTTATATGAATAAATGAGCCACTTTGCCTTATTTCTAAAACCTTGGCCCCTTGTATATTTTTTAACTTTCTGAAGTAATGGCCTAAATTGTTCAGTCCTGTGTAGTGTTTTCTGTGCTTTGGGATCCCATATGGGATTGGAACCACCAGCACACTCTGAAGGAGATTGTTGTCATGGTGTTTCTATGCTAATCAGAAGCAGGAAGTACTAGAAATCTTGAAGACTCTCCAGCCAAATGTTGCAGATTCAAGAGGTCCAGATGGTTCAGAAAATCATCCAAATTATTGGTGTTTATCTGAACCAAACTTGGTTTTTTTAACCCTTCTTCCATCAGTTGCTATATGTTAGTGATCTCTGTCTTCCCCCACTAATAACACATCTCAGAAGCTCTGGTTCTTTGTCTCTTTCATCTTGTCTCTCTCGAGGCTGATTTAGAGAGTTTGAAGTAATGTGGGATAATGCTTTTGGTTCTCTGCTTCTCATTAAATCCCTGGCGTCAAGAGATGGGAAATTTCTGACCTGAGTTCCATCTACAATTGAACACAAAAACGGCCATCTAATTCCCGGGGATTGGACCCGAATGTTGAATATTAAAAACTCGTATCTTACTGAACAAGATTTTCCTTATTGAAACTTGGCAATGCTTTCTTTAAATAAAAGCAGCCTCTTATGTTCAAAAAGGGATGGGGAGATAGAGCCTGGCCCTTGTGTGCTCCCCCATTTCCCATTTTATTTAATCATGATTTGATGCATGTTTCATCTCTCCCAGTGGTGATAGTACTAACGAGTACATGGACATGAAACCCGGAGTTTCTTATGTTGTACCAACCAAGGCAGACAAAAGGAGATCTTCGAGAATAGGTGGGTACCTATCAAGCAATAAAAACAACTTCATTGACAGAGGGTTTGTCATACCACTGTGGAATCTAACACCATTCCTGTAGTGACCGGTTCTCCTTTAGGATAGGATCCAATGGCCTAGGATCCATTGCCACGGGATCCAGTGGCAATGCCAGTGGTCAATGGCAGTTAAGGGTTGCAAGTGGATATTTGGGGTCAGAGCGTGTGTTATTGTATCTGAGCATTTTACTGCATATATGATAACATGCATATCAAAATATATCAAATACATATTTTGCATATAAAAAATATGAGACTTTTGTATTCATCCACTGTTCTTGTTCCCTGAAGATTTTGTAACTTAGCCCAGGATTGGGAATATTAGCTTTGTGATTCAGTACCTACCTGTCCTTAACATTGGGGAGGTGATTTGCCTGCAAGTTCAACATCAGTTCCTTGATTACCAGCCCTTGGAGGTATTGTTGTCACTGTCTTTTACTGTCCTTACTTGAAGGTTTTAATTGCTAGGAAAATCCCTTCTCCTCCTACCAGGTTCATACATAGAAAGAGACGTGACTCCTGCCATCATGGAAGATGATGAGTTGGCCCTAGACCTGGAGGACTTGCTGAGCTTTTCTTACCAGGTGGCAAAGGGCATGGCATTCCTCGCCTCGAAGAATGTAAGTGAGGGTGATTCTCAGAAGAGTCCTCTCCTTGCCCCCATGGCCCCCAAGGGGCATTTTAGAGCCATAGTTAGAAGGCAGAGTGTCATTTGAAATGTGGTAACCAAAAGCAGAGGAAATACAGTTTCTTCATGTTCTAACTGCTGTCTCTTCGGAATTCATGTTCTCATTTGTAAGCTTTAAAGTGCAAGCTTGTCTAAATAAGCTTTCTATGAATATATTTTTTATATGCAATGAATTCATTTAAAACTTGGCTTTTAGGATATAGGAGCTGCTCTTAGAAAATAAAGAGAGAATTATTTGATCAGCCAAAGGAGGGGGTACCTCATGTAGTTGCAGTGCTCGGTGAAGCATATACTTGGGTCTTTTTGAAGTTAGACCTCAAATATTGCATGTATGGTTTACAAAGTGCAGGGGAGTAAGGAATCAAGAGAGAGCGATAAACATTTGATCAGAAGGTTGGGGGTGGGAAGAGAATGATGGAACCAAAACAAGGAACATGGTCTCCGGAAGGGTGAGAGGAATTCCTTAGGAAATGGGACAAGCAGAATAGAATGAGGTTACAGAACCTACCCTTAAGTTATCATTGGTGACATTTCCAAACAATTACCAAACTCAAAGAGGATATAGGATGGCTGAGATAAAGAGCCTCTTCCCTTTGTCCTTAGGAGGTATCAGATTGAAGTTGTAGACATTTTAGAAACTCTTTAAAAGGACATTCAAAGAGAAGCATGTAAAATGAGTTTTCCGTTTAAAAAAATGATGGGACTATTTATAATGTATTTTCCTATGAATGAAAGTAGTCCTAAGGAAAAAAAGAAGCATTTATTCAAGTTGGTTTTGAAAGTGATTATAGTAATTAAGGTCCTAACAATGTGAAACACAAATTTGAACATCATTCAAAGTGTAATCTAGATATTTATTTTTGGTGCACTGAATAGTTTAAACGTAAAGCAAAAGTATTGGCACTGTATGACATGAGCAGCATTCTAGTATTAAACATAGCTTTCACTCTTTAAAAGTTTAAAATAAATGTAAATGGTTTTCTTTTGTCTCCCACTCTCCTAATAGTGTATTCATAGAGACCTGGCAGCCAGAAATATCCTCCTTACTCATGGTCGAATCACAAAGATTTGTGATTTTGGTCTAGCCAGAGACATCAAGAATGATTCTAATTATGTGGTCAAAGGAAATGTGAGTACCCACTCTCTCTTGACAGTCCAGTGAAGGATTTTTGTTTCAAGTTTTCTTAAGTATTGCTTTTTAGGATTTTCATAATGCAAATCCTACCTTTGCGGTACCATGCATTTTAGCAGTCAAATTAAGTGTACTTTAGCAAAATTCCGATAATAGAATTCCTAATTCTAATTGTGTAATTATGGAGCATGTGAAGGAAACAGAAATAGCCTTAATTTTCATTATAGCCTGAGAATAGCAATGAACTTGATTTTGTTCAAGTGAAACAAATGTGGACCTGAAGGTCACAGCAGGAGAATTTTATTTTGAGATTGACATGCTATGTGAAAAAGATAATGTTAAGTCTAAGATAATGTCCAGAGTTAGGTATATAGAATGTTGAATCTTATAATCAAGAGCTTATTAAAGACATTCATAAGGAATAATTGGCTTACGGAACATAGTGATTTTATTTCAAAGTGCTTTCATTGCCAGTTTTCATTGTATCATCAGGACAAACCCTTGGCATTAGAATGCAAGTCTTCACATTTTAAAAGTTGGAGAAACTAAAAACAGTGTATTTTCGTGATATTTGTCTGAGATGACACGGGTCAGTAGAGGCTGAAACCGGAGCCTATGATTTCCTGAGGAATATCCCATTAGTATGGGAAGCGAATAGTCTTGAACATATATTCTTCTGTATCTATTTTCCTAGGCCCATACCTATGGTCCAGAGCTGTTCCTGGAGGTAGCTCTTGTGTGCCTTATAATGATGTAATATTTCCTTCTCCATCACTATGGCATCTCTGTGGGTGGGCTGTACTAGACTTGTTGCTTTGCAGAAATGTTCCTGGATTTACTTCCTGATGATAGCATGCGTTTCTAGTAACTCCCTAAGGCTAGGAGTGTTAATAACACCAAGTCCTCTCCGTCCTGGTACACTATTGGAAGGAAGAATGAAAGGTGGTTCTCTATCCAGGCCTTTGAGTATTGACAGAAGGCTACTGGGTTCTGGACCCAGTCTTGCTGAGTTCGAACCTGGTTCTATCATTTAGTGGTTGTGTGATATTTGGCAAGGATTACCCCAGCACCTCTGAACCTTCGTTTTTTTCCTTTTGGTAATAATACTGTCACCTGCCTCGTGAAGTTGTTGTGAGGATTAAATGAGTTAATATACATAGTAGGGTATTTAGAATAGTGCCAGGCACACTGTGGCTAATACTTATATGAGGCACTTATTATTATGGCTAGATGTCTTATTTAGAATCTAAGTAATCATGACAGTGGTTATGCTGCAGCTTCTTAATAGCCCATTCTTGGCTCGTGACGTTAGTTGGAATTAACAAGGATGGGTCAGGTGGTTAGGTCCCACCAGGCTTCAGATTGTGGACTCCAGCTAAGCCAGTTCTACTAACCAGTCACAGATATCACCCTTCACCAGGCTACTGGGTAAGGAGACCTAATGGGACAAAATTAAAAGCAGGGAAACTCACACAACATGTTATTGGCCCCAAATTTACATCATAGTCATTTGAGACCTCCTCGTTGTGTCAGTTTCTCTGAAAGTTCTTCACACACGTTCTTGGTCGTTTTTGTGCTGTGGCCCCTATCATAGTCTGGTGACAGCTGTGGATCCCTTGTCAGAACACTGTTTTAAATGCATAAAATACATAGGATACTGAGAAAAGCCATTAAATGGAAATGAAGTTATTAAAATATTAAAAAGTACCTCTGTGATATTCATTACACGTGCTTCTTTGTTACACAGAATAACATGTTCTAACTGTGGGTCTAACAACTACTGTAATGTCTAAGTGATGAATATAAAACTGTAATGTGAAGGTATCTATGTTACTGTTGGTGACAAAGTCACAGGTACTGCTAAGACCTGGTGCTTTATTGCCTGAATTTATAATTTAAGGAAATGCTCAACTTTAGTTAGTCAACACAAGAATGTAATTTTTTCCCTTCCAAGTTCACAAGCTCCTGAATTCAAGACACATTGTAAATCTCAGGTTAAGGGCCTCTATAAGAGTTTTAGCATAAAATCTGGGAGGGGATACTGGAAAGCATTTTTTTTTTCCTACTGACTAAAATAACTTTAAGACCAGAAAAAATTGTCTTCCCAGTTTTCAATCCTAAATGGATTAAGCGAAGGATTGATTTAGCTTTTTACGGTAAATTAAGATCCAGGAATTCAGAAATGTCTCTAAGAGGACTAGTCACGGAAAGTTTGGCTCGAGGTTAGCAGGAGGAGTTCAGGATGTGAAGTTCGGCCATTGAATTTCAACCCCAAATCTGCCACTCACCACATTGGAATAGTCATAGTCAGCATATCCGCTACTCTCTATCACGTGCTTGCTTGTACAGGGCAAGTTTTCAGACGCTAGTGAGTCAGCAGTACCCAGCTAAGCACTGGTACCCATATTATCTCATTTAACCCCCAAGACAACTCATGGAATCTGAAGTATTATTTTTGCTTTACAGAAGAATATCCTGAGGCTTAATTATAGATGCATAAGTGACTTTCCCACTGTATTAGTAAGGGATAGTTCTGGTTGCATATAACAGAACACCCCCAAAAAAGTAAAACAAATATAGGAGTAGCAGGCCGGGCCTGGTATGGAGGTTCCATGATGTACTAGGGGGAGCGAATTCCTCCACCTTTGTTTCTTTTTTTTTTTTTTTTTACCATCCTTGGTGTAGCCCTTATCTTCATGGTCCATGATATGGCCATGAGAGAGCCAGCCAACACATCCAGAAGAGACAAGAAGGAAAAGGCCACAGGGCACATGCCAGCTTCATTTTAAGGAAGTTCTCCTAAAGCTGTCACACAACACTTATATACCTTAGTGGCCAAAACTGAGCCACATGGCTGCACGCAGCTGGGAAGGAGCTGGGCCATGCAGTCCTTACCGTGGGAGGCCATGTTTCTATCAAGGGAAAAGGGTAAATAACATTCAGTGGTAACTAACCTCTGTGTTACACAAGGCCAGTGGTGGAGCCAGGGTTAGAACCCATGTATCTGTGTCTGACTGTCTGTGCTCCTATCCACCACACTGTACAGACTCAATGTCCCCATCTTGAAAATGGGGATAGTATACAGTTGAACAATGCAGGGACGAATCTCAGTATAAATTAGAGCCAGCCCTCCGTATCCACGGTTCCTCTGCATTCTTGGATTCGACTCACCGCAGACCGTGTAGAATTTATTATTGAGACATATTCATGTGTAAGTGGACCCATGCAGTTCAAACCCTCGTTGTTCAAGGGTCAGCTGTACTTGTGATCCACCTATTTCAGAGGCAGTCGGGGTCATCTGAGGTTATGTGGGTGGAAGGCCTTCGTGAGATGCCCGTCAAGTTCTCACCTCCACCTCTCAGCAGAAGCAACATTTATAGGA
Organism: Delphinus delphis; assembly: GCF_949987515.2. Classification (NCBI taxonomy): domain Eukaryota; kingdom Metazoa; phylum Chordata; class Mammalia; order Artiodactyla; family Delphinidae; genus Delphinus; species Delphinus delphis. The sequence continues at coordinate 65,413,328 of NC_082687.1, read as the reverse complement.
ATATATTCTGTTCCGTTTTTTTTTTGTTTTTTTTTTTTGAGCTTCATAATTAACATTGTTGACTCTGTTATGCTTCCATTGCAGGCTCGGCTACCTGTGAAGTGGATGGCACCAGAGAGCATTTTCAACTGTGTGTACACGTTTGAAAGTGATGTCTGGTCCTATGGGATTTTTCTGTGGGAGCTGTTCTCTTTAGGTAAAACGAGCCTTGCCAAAGCCTCCTTGATCAGACTTAGAGCATCTTCTTTAAGGTGTTGTCAGCGTCCTGCTTGCGTATTGTTACACTGATTGCAAACTGTTTGTGCCTCAGGAAGCAGCCCCTACCCTGGAATGCCAGTCGATTCTAAATTCTACAAGATGATCAAGGAAGGTTTCCGAATGCTCAGCCCTGAGCACGCACCTGCGGAAATGTAAGGGCCCGGACATTCTTCCTTCAGATAATGTTTCCCCTTTTATTTTCCTTTTTAAAGACAAGCTCAGATGTTGAGGGTTTTCACTAGCACAGTTTAAAATGTCGCTTGGTTCCTTTTTTATGACATCTTGGTCAAAGGTCGTTTCTGTAGCTGATTTTCATAATTCTTGTCACCAAATATACAGAAAGTTTGGCAGCATCTCATAGACACAGTTTTATTTTATGCCCATGTCATTCACTATGTCCAGTTGCGTAGCCCTGGAATTATTTTTGAAATTGCTGCATGGCATACACCTGAGGACCAGTTAAGGGCATTGAGGAGTGATAAATGGCCCTCATTTTGCAGGTATGACATCATGAAGACTTGCTGGGATGCTGATCCCCTGAAAAGGCCGACATTTAAGCAGATTGTGCAGCTGATCGAGAAGCAGATTTCAGAGAGCACCAATCACGTGAGTACACTCTAGCCGGGCAAAGGACCTCTGCTCTCTTGGTTCCAAGCGTGTCCTTCTCAGGCTCTGGGGGTGAGGACTAAGCTACCCACCCCTTCTCTCCTTGGCTTGGGCTGTAAATTGGGCTTTGGGTAGGAAAGTAAAGCAATGGAAACAGTTTCTTTTTACCCAACCCCTCCATTCTGGGCCAAGGGCTATGAAATAAGGAGGTGAAAGAGTAGAGGGCTTGGCACTCAGAAGTGTGGACATAGATGTTTCCATAAGGACTTGCCACATTTCCTCTTCCACCCCAAGTGCTGGTCATGGGGTCGGCATGCGCTCTGCCTCACGTGTCAGGCTATTCAGCCTTTGGAGGGTTGGGGTGATGTGCACTAGAATAAAATCAGAGAAAAGACAGCTTGTTGCTGCAGTAAAATAAACCTTCTGCTCAAGAAAGCATAGCCAGAATGTGGCAGATAGCTGTCATGGCCACAAGCCATAGAGAATGAAGACGTTGTTTGAAGTTGGGAGATCCCTCCCAGTGATTTGAGGAGGGGGGAAATCAAAACTCAAATCCGTCATTTGTTTGGCTTTTAAGGAAGAATGAGTGATCCTTACTTTGACTCAGATTTTTTTTAACCTGCTTTTTTTCTGGTTTGTGTGTTTAGAACTGTCTTTTCTTCAGCATATACCACTGATACTTTTGGGTTGAAGCTTGCTCTTCCGGGTGTCAAAGCACATTTTGAATTAAACAGCATTTCACACCCAAGAGCCCGGTTCTCAATGGAAGACCCCCGGAAGGACCACCGGTTTCTTAGTGACTGACATCGGCCTTTGGATTGGAGTTGGCTGTAGAGATTTATACACCTTTTATAAAAGTTAGATCATTCTCTTTCCCAGATGTGTCCCAGCAGAAAAGCACATTTTGCACCATCACTTCTTAGGTAGTCAGACCTTGGGGAAAATGAGGGATAGAACAAAGCTTGTCTTTGGTCAATATGATTTGGTTCTTGGCTGTAAGGTCTTGTAAACCTTCTGGCTTTAGGAGTCTTCATAAGTTGTGATTCTGAGGCTGCAGACGTGCCCCTTTGTTGCTGTGCTCGTTATGGGGGCTGGTGTATTAACTGCGGACTTGTTTTCCTCAGATTTATTCCAACTTAGCGAACTGCAGCCCCCATCGGGAGACCCCCTCGGTGGACCGTTCCGTGCGGATCAACTCGGTGGGCAGCAGCACATCCTCCACGCAGCCTCTGCTTGTCCACGAAGACGTCTGAAACAGAATGCACATCTGGGGGTCGGTGTTGGGGGGCTCCCCGACAAGAACGGCCCCCATTCTTTTGGTTTTCATAATGGTTATTTTGTTTTCCTTCGACTCGAATCCTCCTCCAGGGTAATGGACACCCCACTGTACTCCTGTCTTTATGAGCATACTTTAGTGGCCGATGATTTCTGTCATCCGCTACCATTGAGCTGCATATGTTCCCAATAGCAAGCTAGCCCCCGTTAACGGAATAACTTCAGACTTGGAGAAAGGGTGGGTGGGATGGGCTATAGACACCCTGAGTCCTTCCCAGGGCTTCTCCAATTTCTGCCTGAAAAGTATAGTTGATAGTTTATTTGAATACATGGCAGTAGTCACCTTCATTCCTCATAACCATCCGTAATGATACGATGATGCGGCAGGATTAGAAACCGAAAGCTCATCCCTTGATGTGGAAAATAGAATGTTATTCAAAGGGCAGAAGCCTATGAGTATCTGGGCTCAAGAAATCTAGTATTTCATGCTGGGAGTGAGACGTAGGCCTTGGAAAAATGCTTTCCAGGCACGAATAAAGACTGCTGGGTGTGAGCCTTTGTGGTCCTGACCTGTTTTCTAAATAGAGTTCACAATTAGGGAGCTGAATTGGAGAGAAGGCCTCCCCAGCCTGCATTTTGTATATACTCATCTGTAAATTGTACAGATTCACATATTTGAGGGGGGAAACCCACACGATGTAGTTTCTGGATACGATTCTGGCTTGAGTCTGCTGTGTGTAGGGATAGCTGAAGAGCCAGACAAGTTTGAAGGAAACCGTTAGTGCTTTTTTTTTTTTCTTTTTTAAAGAAAACACATAATTGCCAAGCACAGTCTTAACAGAGATCTCCTTTGTAGCCGATGAACTTGCTCTAGAGATTGTCCAGAACAAGCTGACCGGCTTCAGAATGGCATTGTGTTCAGTGGATTTGATGCCGTTTGAGAAAGTGACCGATTTACTGCATGACTCCGGCAGAAGTGACAAAACAGTACTGTCTCAGTTGGATTCTTCTGTAGCCGGAAATAAACTTCAGATTCAGCCTCCATCACAGACATGTCCTAGACACTGGGCCAGTATCTATATAAGTATGTATGTGTGCGTGCGCGCGTGTGTATGCTTGTAGACAAATATTTTGGGAGTAGTCTTGCCTTGAGCCCAAGAGGGTCCTTCAGTACCCAAGAAGTCGCTTGGCTTTCTTCAGCACAGCTCTTGTTCCACTCCACCTAGCTGTGTAGAGAAGCTTACCAAAGCTTACATAGAGGCATATAGGAAGTGCAGTGCTTAAGGACCTGTTGATTTGCAATCCACCTGCACTTAAGGCACTCTGTTATTTATACTCAACATACTCTACCTGTTCCTTAGACCTTATTAATGCTACTTTCCCACTGAAACAGATTTAAATTTTACACTTTAGGCTGTAGCCTGGATATTACTGTTAGAGTTTACCTTTTTTTTTCCTACCCAACTGGAAGAGATCCATGGGTACATGGCAAGGTTTGTGTGTTGTCTCGTGAGATTCAGGTATGCTGCCCTCACGGTTTTCTCCTCCTAGGTCTCTTAGCTTTCATTTAGAGAACTGTGGCCATTTATCTGGAAGTAACCATTTGCACTGGAGTTCTATGCTCTCGCACCTTTCCAAAGGTAACAGGTTGGGGCGTTTTGTTGTCACGTAAGAAGTTGTCGCTGTTTGCCATACTTTGAAAATTTCCTTTGTGTTTCTATTGACTTTGATTATAGTAAGAAAAATGGTTGTTAATTGTAGATGTCTAGGTACTTCAGGGGCACTTCACTGAGAGTTTTGTCTTGGATATTCTTGAAAGTTTATATTTTTATAATTTTTTTCTTTTTTTTTTTACATCCCATGTTTCTTTGGCAGTGGCTTAATGTTTGAAATTATTTTGTGGCTTTTTTTGGTAAATATTGAAATGTAGCAATAATGTCTTTTGAATATTCCCAAGCCCATGAGTCCTTGAAAATATTTTTTATATATACAGTAAGTAACTTTATGTGTAAATATGTAAGCGGTGCAAGTTTAAAGGATGTTGATGTTCTACGTTTTTTCTCTGATATGTTGTCCAATTGTTCACAGTTCTGAAGAATTCTAATAAAAGTGTAAATATATAAATCAAGTGGAATTTTTAATTATTTCAGACTCAGGGAAATTAAACTTGAAAGTGTTAAAGTGCATTCACCCTGACATTAGAATGGTTTGTACCTAGGATGCGTAAGATACACGCGAGGCTACCAGATTGCTAGGATTTATATACTTAAAGATTCAACAGACATCTGTTAAGAATTTGTATGTGCTGTATTTTCTCATTTTCTCTCTACAGCCCAAGGTCTCCATTAAATTGAGAAATAAATGTAGAACACATTGAGATGACTGCACAGTGCTGTGATGATTATTAGGTTGACTCATGTGAAATGACCATCCTGGTTAGCAGCAATTTTATGTGGTTCAATCTAATATAACTGGCAATGTTTCTTCCTAAAAGAGATTGTCTAAAAATTAATATGAACAGTAAAGTAATTCACAAGGTTGACATGAGGAATCCCAAGAACGTGGTTTGTATTCTTGTTGGCTTGGATTTTTAACATCCCTTCTGACATGTCCATGTTCCACCCTTTCATCTTCATTCTCACTTGCTTCTGGAACAAAATGAAGTTCTATCACTTGCTTGGAGGGAGGTGACTTGTGCCTTTTAATTTGGTACTGTCCTTTGGCTGGAGCAACCTTTGTGATCAGCAGGGACTGTCCAGACCATTGGAACCTGCATAGAGCCTGAGTGTTACTCCAGCTTAAAACAAAGAATCACCCCGAACCACAAAATCCTATTAAAAATGAGTTAAGCACACAAAACACCATCAGTTTTATTTTCTTTTTTGACATGGCATCTACATCTGCAGAAGTAACTCCTGGAAGGAGAGGGAAAAGGGGTGAACGGTGAACTGTAATGAAGAAGAATCCTTTTAAAATCAGGAGGGAATGGTGTGGCCAGAAACATCAATAATCAATGAAAAACAGACCCACAACTCAGTCAAGCGTTTTTCCATTATATTATTACTGACAGGAATGAATGCTAATTGACCACAAAACAAAGAAATCCTTTATGAATGGTTTCATTGTCATTTAGACTTTCTCATGTGTGTGTAATCAAGAGTTAGAAGCAATCCCTGGCCCTTATATTATTAATGTAGCTGTCACCTTCACTGGCCCAGCTTTTAATCACAAAGTAGATGCTTGGTGTCCAGTCTCTCACTGGGTTCAAAGGTGCCAGCCTTGTCTCGACCCCTTATTGCTCTGTGACATTGAGCAGATGAACTCCTGAAATCTCATTTTCCAAAACCGTGGTAACTGCCTCAATGTACTAAAATGAAGCTGTCAGACCACCTTGTTCATATGCCTATTACATAAATAGCATTCAAAAATGGTGACTTTTGGGCTTCCCTGGTGGCGCAGTGGTTGAGAGTCCGCCTGCCGATGCAGGGGACACGGGTTCGTGCCCCGGTCCGGGAAGATCCCACATGCCGCGGAGCGGCTGGGCCCTTGAGCCATGGCCGCTGAGCCTGCGCGTCCGGAGTCTGTGCTCTGCAGCGGGAGAGGCCACGACAGTGAGAGGCCCGCGTACCGCAAAAAAAATAAAAATAAAAAAATGGTGACCTTTGTCCTGGCTGATGAGGCTCGTTAGGAAGGAAGAAGATGCTCCCGGTTACCCCGCATAGAACTCTACGGTCAAAAATGTGCTTCTACCTGTTGTCTTTCTCTAAAATGCGAACAGTACCATACTAGTTTGCTGGTGAAAATTGACTTTGCTATAGGGCTTTCTGTGTTTTATTAAAATCCCAACTTTTTAGCCAGGAATTCGAGGCTCTCTATTCTTGCTCCAGCCTTCTCTCCACGCTTCTCTCATGTTACCCTCGACTCATAAATATGCCCCACTCTTCTGCTTCCATCCATTCTGACTTTATGTTGTTGTCTCTTCTCTCCCAACAAGCCCCCCACCCTTCAAGACCAGGGAAATAAACTCAATTGGAAGTTGCCTTTGAATCCCCATGACATTTGGTACCCATCATTTTTATTGCTCTTATCAATCTATTCTGCCTGGTACTGTAATTATTTTGATTTTTTGTGTTATCTGCTCCCCACCGATACTATAGTCAGTGTTAAAATTAATTAACGTAAAATACCTATATGTGGTGGGTCACTAGTTTCTCTGGTTATCATTCACTTGTTAAAATTAGACACTCCAGAGGTTAAATTGCTCACGAGTTTGCAGGAGGTAAAGACTTGCCCAAGTTTGCTTAGTGGTATGTGAAGTCTCTGCACCTCCGTGGTGGCAAGTACCTGGTCTTCCCATGCTGGCATCGAAGTCTCAGCTTTCTCCAGGAAGCCTGTACTTCGCAATTGGAGGTAGCCTAAGGAGAGACTTACCCGTAACCCTTAAATGATCACTACGTTTCATTGTGCCGATTTCAGAGCACTCTTTTCAATTATTTCATTATTTAGAATAGTACCTGGTCTGTAGCAGACACTCAATACTTGTTGAATGAATGAAGTTTTATGCTTCTCCTTGGAACTTGCCCCCTGGCCTGCCCTCACTGGTTCTCCTCCTCTCTGTTTTCCTCCATCACCCCTTCAAAGGTCAGAGTTGCACAGAGTCTGGCCCTTCATGTCTTTTCATCTGACATCTCCCATCAAGCCCTAGTCTGTTTCATCTCATCCCTGGGATGTGGCCATCACCTACAAACAGACGATTCCAATTCTGTCTCTAACATTTCTCCCCTTGTATATACTAGTGTTGCCAGATAAAACAGAGGACACCCAGTTAAATGTCCCATACAATACTGGCGACACATAGATGCTAAAGATGTATTTGTTGTTTATCTGAAACTCAAATTTAACTGGGTGTCCTGTATTTTGTTTGCTAAATCTAATAACCCTTGTCTAGATTTTGGGAATAGTCAAGGTCTAGCATGTGGAAGAAATGAGTTAAAGTGATTGTAAAACACAGAGGAGGAACTTTATTTTAGTGAAGGTCTGTAGGTGGGAAATCTTGTTTTTGCTGTCTAAATTACTTCACCGTCATTCTTGAAAGATATATTCACTGGATATAAAACTCAAGGTTGGCAACTTCAGCATGCTTATTTCCATGCTTTCTTCTGGTTTCCATTGTTGTTGAGAAGCCAGGTCAGTCTATTGTTCTTTTGAAGATCGTTATCTTTTTTTTCTTTACTGCTTCTAACATTCTGTCTTTGGTTTCACTATTATATATCTAAGCTCGAATTTCTTTCTATTTATCTTATTCGAGATTCTTTGGACTCTGAATCTATGCATTGGTGTTTTTTTACTGATGCTGGCAAATCCTTAGCCCTTTTAAAATTGCCTCTGCCCATCCTGTTTCAGTTCTCCATGTAGGATTCCAATTCATTGCATCTTAGAGCCCCTCACTCTGCCCTCCATGTCTCTTAATCTTTCATATTTTCCTTCTTTTTGTCTTTCTATGCTGCATGCAAGGTAATTTCTGTTCTTCCTGTCATCTGAATCCCCCTTCAGCGCCTGCCTAGGGAGACTTTTTTTTTTAGCACCTTTATTGAGGTATAATTAACATACCATGAAATCCACTCATTGTAAGTGTACAATTCAGTGATTTTATTAAATTTATAGAGCTGTGCAACCATCCCCATGATACAGTTTTAGAACATTATCCCAAAATTTTATCTCATGCTTGTTTGCAGTTAATGAGTATTCAAATAATTTAAATGAATTAATTTTCAATAATTCTTGCCTTGCTCACAGCACACGCACGCAGTCATTTATGTCTCTGGGATCTTTCTAGATTAGATGTTTCGGTCATATAAATAACAGTGACAATTGATAGGTTGCCTTGTTTGGGTATTATCGGTGATGATGATGCCAATGGTGATGAAGATAATGATGGCTACCAGTTGTTGAACGCCTACTCTTTACCTGGACCTACATTGGATGTTGTATGACTGTTAGCATCACTGATGCCATCTTGGGCCCACACAGTTCCTCCTGTTCTTCCACTGTCCCTACCCAGGATTATGCTGTGCGGTAAATCACTTCTTTATTGTTAAGGGCTTTGTAGTTAATAGATATCGTTTACTAATCATTACAACCGGGTGGCCTCTATGCTCTGGTAGTCTCCAAACCATGATGAAATCCTTTGTTGATGTATTCCCGGCGCCCGTGAGACTACTTACCCATTCATAAATCTTGACTTAGGAATGCACTCCCTGTTTCCAAGCACGTACCCCCATACCCTAGGTTATCTATAAAAGTATCCCAGTGGCCCCTCGGCAGTGTGGAGTACAGCTGCAAATGCTTCTAGATCATTGTCTGCCCAGTCCACCCCGTGAGTAAGCTACCCTATGATAAACTGATCCGTTGATTAAATCGAGCTGCCTGCCTCATTTTTCGGTCTCAAGACAATTTCTCATTTCGATGGGCATTTTTTGTTCTCCCTGTCCTCCAACAGATGTTTTACACATTTTACCTTATTTAAGCTTCAGAATAACACTAGGAGGTAGGTGTGATTTATCTCCGTCTCAAGGTGAGAAAACTGCCTCGCCCTAAACCTCACAGCCATGAGCAGCGGAGTTGAGAGGCAAGCTCTAGTTTGTTTGATCTCTGAATCCGAATCACTATAAACTAGTTGGTGTATAGGCAAGCTCCTTATGGTCTTTCTCTGGGTTCTGGATGATGTTTTAGCCATTTCCGTTCCCCTTCAAAAATACAAGAAAATGTAGAGAAAGCAAATCAACCATTTTGCTCCCTATTACCAGCTCCTTTAAATGTTGGTGAGAATGGTGGTTGAAGTCGAAGTTAATGTGAGGCTCCAGGATCATCTGTTGATTTCCCAGGTTCATGATCTGCCCCCTCCCTTATGCACCATGGGACCTTCCTCATATCCTTCAAGAACATTTTTGCCTTTATATTTCAAAGAACAGTCTTGTTCATTCGAGCCTTGTGAGAAAAACAAAATGTTGGGTTTGCAGAAGGGGCTGGGGTCTGAAGTGCAGAGAGGCATTGGAGAAAGGGCAAATCAAGAATTGCAGATCAGTGAGCGTGTAGGTGAACATACCACCTTGCCTTTGCTTCAACAGTTGTTATTGTTGCTCATAAATTAAGCTGTCGCCCATATGTCTCCTTCACTGTTGATTCCACTTTTGTTGGTTAAATGCAGCTTTTATGATGTGGGTTCGACTGAGGGGTTTAACCTCACAAGGGCTAGGTCCTCAGGGTAAAGGCTCCTAATTGAAATAAATGTTCTCAAGTGGCTCGTCTAGATGTCTCCGTCCGTGGTTGGCTTTGAACTGTGTATGCTTTTTCAGGCATATCAGCAGGACCCTGGTGTATTTTGTGAGACTGACTTTTTCTTTGTGGTCTGTGGCTTAGCAGCTGCTCTTGTTCTATAGGTAATGAAGAATGAGGACAGGCAAGCACTCTTGTCGTGGTTGCTTGTCTCAGAATGTATTCTAGGGCAGCTGAAAACACTTGTGTTGACACAACAGGTTCCTGGGCCTAAAGGCCAAACAGCCCTTAAATGGCATCATTTGCCGCTAATCAGGGTACGCTTTATCCTTGGGGAGTGTGTGGTCTAGAAAACTGGTATGGGTAAACTGACTTTCTCCACTGCTTATATCCAAATATTCCAGTTGACTAGGATGTGAAAACAGTTTTCATTGGGTGAGCTAATCAATCAACAACTACTTGGAGCGACTGTTGGGAAGGATACAGGGACCTCAAACAGGTTGAGTGAAAAAGAATGCTGCTGTTGATTAGTTATGTCTGCCTAGACATTGGTATGGGGAATGCAGTATATGTGCTAACCCATACAGCATCCTTATATAGCTCTAATTATGTTCTAAGCGCTTTACGTACATTAACTAATCTGATCCTCACAACGACCCTATGTAATATTTTATAGATGGGGAAACAAAGGCATAGAGAGATAAAGTAGCTTGACCAAGCTCATTAGCTAGTAAATTGCCAAAGCAGGATTTGAATCCAGGGAGTCTAGCATCAGAGTTTAGGTTCTGAACCACTGTGTCACACTGCCTCTATTGTCCTATTATAATCAAGTCAGACTACCTGGGTTAGCCTCACTCAATAAAAGCTTCACATTTTTTCCTGGCATCACATACAAGAAGGGGTCTTCTCCACCATGATACTTATTTACTGGACTTTGTGGGTCTCTATGGCCCTTCGCTCCTCCCAGGATGACCAGGACTTAGATATCTGACCTTGCAAAACGAGATGGCTTTTTTAAACAGACAGTGAAGGCGGAAGTCCCCAGGTGCACACAGCATGTGTGGGTGACAACCACAGGTCCAGGTAAACCCAGGTCTCTGAAATGAATAATGTCTAAAGGTGACAGGAAAAGTTGAAGATAATTGTACCATGGAATGTATTCCAAGCCCGTCACTTGCCCTACCCATGCCTCTATTTACCACTCAGGTGAGCCTTTTTCCTTTCACATAACCAATTATCAAGCACTAGGCACTTAACTTGCATTATTTCATCTTATCCTCGCAACAGCCCTAGGAGGTAGGACTTCATCTGCATTACACAAGTGAGGAAACTAAGACTCAGGGAGTGTAAGCAAATTTTGTTTGACTCCAAAGTCCTTCTCAATGGAATCAGAAATTTACAATTTCTTTTGCTGGGGTCGCTGCTGAATCCCCAGTTAAATGGAAATCCCAGTAAGCAAAACATTCAGTGGCAATGGGGTCCCAGGGGCCCACCTGGCAGGCTCTTACCCTCCCTTTCCCACAGCAAGCCCCCAGACTCTCTAGTCCATCACAGACCACATTTGGGAAACCCCTGAAAGTTCCCTGCAGTCTAGCAGCTTAAAAATCCCGTCCCAACTCTGGACTGGCCGACGATGTCTCCTCCTGCTGGAAGATTTCCTGTCCAAGGGCACTTGGGGAGCATTTCCCAGCCATTAAACAGAGACTCCTCTTTTGACTCAACAGAAAGATACTGGAGGAAGTACACCTTCCTTGTCTGCAAGTTTTCCAGTCTTCTGCAGCACAAAGGCTGTTGTTTTCAAATTAACTGTTACTCTCTCTTAGGTAATCGATGTTAACTTTGATACGGTTCCTTCATAACTTTCTATTTCATACAAATATATCTCTACCTCTATCATCTATCTGTCTCTCATCTCTCTCTCTGTATATGTATTTCTTGTTCTTTAAAGGAATGGGATTATATATTCTGCAACTTATGTTTTTAATTTCCACTGTATCATGATTATCACTCCAGATCACTACATGTAAATGAAACTTATAATTTCGCATTGCATGGACATACCAAAAGCCTGGCATTTTCAGGTAAGAAACGTCACATTAGCTACTGGAAGTTTAAGACCTTATATTTGGGGCCCACTTCTAACAAATGTAGAGGTTGGAAGGCATTTGTTTGTTTGGGTTAAAAGCAGAGTCAGGGGGAAGTATGTGATAATAGATTTTAGTCCGTTTATTAGATAAAGGTAATCCACATGTGAAGGCCTAGAGCAGTGCCAGGTAAGGTGCATGTGCTCATTAAAGGTTAATTAAATCTGAAAGTATAATATCCTTCAGTAAGTAAAAAAGGGCTGAGAAAGTAGAAGGTATATTAGTGTGCCTGGATTGATTTTTATTCAGTGAATTTTAAAAGGAAGATTATTAGCTTTTCTCAGATGTCTAAAGGAAATTGGAAGAGAAGGAGTTATTTTCCAATTACACATATGCATCTACAGTTCATTTGCCTATGATTAAAATAAAGCCAGACTGGAGCTTCCCTGGTGGCACACTGGTTGTGAGTCCGCCTGCCGATGTAGGGGACACGGGTTCGTGCCCCGGTCCGGGAAGATCCCACGTGCCGCGAAGCAGCTGGGCCCGTGAACCATGGCCGCTGAGCCTGCGTGTCCGGAGCCTGTTGCTCCGCAACGGGAGAGGCCACAACAGTGAGAGGTCCGCGTACCGCAAAAAAATAAATAAAGCCAGACCACACCAGGGTTACATTAGATATTCACTGCTCAGACAACAATGGGCTATCACTTTCTCTTTGAACTGTTCTCCAATGATTCTAAGTCCCCTATCCCCAAGAATGTCAATCCTTACCCCTGTCTGGGCTGATTAGTAAAGTTTTAGCCCGCTTTTAACCGATGATGAAAACAACTGTATGCCAGGTACTTTCAGGCCGTATAACCTCCAACTCCCTGACATTCTGAATCCATCAAAATCCTAGTTGATGGAAACAGTGCTTATGCACAATTGTCTAAAGAATAATCAGTTCATCTCTCCTCCCCTAGGAAATGCAAGTTCTATCCATGAACATAAGAATGTTATGTGCATGGACGAGACTATATCGTACCATTGCCAAATTACACTTTGGGATATTCCATCAGCTTCCACCTTAGATTAAGGAAATTGTAAAAAGAACATTATTGTGATTAATGTTTGGCGTTTGGAGTTGAGAAGACCTGAATGTTAATCCCAGCTCTGCCATTTATTAGCTCTAAGACTTCAGGTGAGTCATGTAATTTCTCTGAGCCTCGGTTGCCTCATTTATTATATAGAAATAAGAACAGCTCCTAGCTCACTGGCTGTTTGTAGAATTAAATGAGATAATCCAGGTTAAGTGTTGGCAGGACAGTACTCAATTCATGGTCTTCCTGGAGCACCTGGAGGGCCTGGCTTTCCATTTCCTCCACCCTGTGGGTCTCAGACAGTCTCCCCACATACGTCCCCAGCCTCCCTGGCAGGTCCCCGCTTGCCTCCCCACCCTTTCAGGAAAAACCTAGCATAATGCCTTCTATGAATCTAGGCTTTAAAAAAGGAAGGCTCCAAAAGGGAGGGGATGTTTTCTTCCAGCAGCTTCTGCCCGTCACACAAATTAACCTTCTAACGAATTATACTGCCGCATCTGAAAATAGAGTTTTTTGACCTGTCAAGTGTTTTGCAAGTGCACAGAATATAACTCAGGGCTTCACTATCTGTCTAACCCGTCTGTCGGCTGGTCCCAACCAGCAGCAGCACATCAGTTGTGGGCCCTGCCAGCCACATGCTCGATAGTACACGGCACCGTCCCCATCATTGTTTTTAGTGGACTTGTATTGATTACAAAAGAAGCAGGACATAATGGAGGAAACCTCTTCAGATCTGTCGAATCCCAATCCCACCAAAGGCTGCTCGGCGCCCAGGTGCCTTCTGCTGGGTCGTTTAAACTCTGTGTGTGTGGGGGGGCGGGGGGGGGTTGGACTCACCATCTTTGAAATGAGATGGTCACAATGTATCAGCGATTTCCAAAATACTCAGTAAACAGGAGGATGGGAGTGGGGGGGGACTTTGAGTTCCCACCCTTGGTTTAACCAGAACTACCTGACGTTTATCTGGTCCGTATATCTGGTTAGAAGAAAGATGTCTGCTACCCAAAGCAAGGAAAAGGTTGTAAAAACCACTGGCTTGGTTGATCTCTGGGGTCTGTGATTCTGTGAATGCAGCAGCATCTGCTAAGAGTGGGCAATGACTTTTCTTTTGTGTGTTGTCCCACCCAGGCCCTCTCTGAGATGTGAGCAAATAACAGGTGCAGCCCCAGCCATGGCTTCAGAACCCAGACACACAATGTCAGGACTGAACCCTCCGGGATGTGCACGGCTTCCTGGGAAACATAAGTTTTGGAAAAGTGCCTCCTAGCCTGGCTTTGGCGATCCGATCGCTCTCCCTTGCTTGCCTCACCCTCATCCGCAATCTTACCTTGGGCTGCGCAGGTTCGAAGTAGATGCATCCGGTCTCAGACAGGCAACTGTCAGCTTTCTCTCTTGGCTACCTTAGCTGCTGCTTTGGCGTTTCCCTACTAGCCAAGTGAAGCCTGCCATTCTTGAACCGGAGGCACTAGCTTCAAAGTCACAGCAGGTGATTTTAATTAATCAATCATTGACCCCCCCCCCAATTATCCAACAAACATTTTCCGAGGACCTCCCCCGTAGGAGGCTCAGGACTGGGTGCCAGGCATACAGGGGTAAACAAAGCGTGGGCATCCCTGGTGGCGCAGTGGTTGAGAGTCCGCCTGCCGATGCAAGGGACACGGGTTCGTGCCCCCGTCTGGGAAGATCCCACATGCCGCGGAGTGGCTGGGCCCGTGAACCATGGCCGCTGAGCCTGCGCGTCCGGAGCCTGTGCTCCGCAACGGGAGAGGCCACAACAGTGAGAGGCCCGCGTACCGCAAAAACAAACAAACAAACAAAACAAACAAAAAACAAAGCGTGGATGGTGCCTTCAAGAAACGTCTGGGCTCCTGGAGGAGATGGATCACACGTGTACAACCCAGTACCAGGGGATCAGGGTACACACGGTGCCTTGGGAGCACAAAGGGCTCAGTTAGCTTTGCCTGGGGAATTGGAAGGGGAATCATGGTGCGTGGAATATAGTAGCTCCTCAGTAAATATGTACTGAATGAGGGGGTGTTTGAGAAGGTGGACTTGCTTAGAATTGAATCTCAGCTCCTTCAGTTCATCAGACATGAGACTTTTGGCAAGTTACGTAACCCCTCTGTGTCTCAGTTTTCTCATCTGAAAAACGATGGGGCTAATAGTACTGACTTCACCTCACAGAGTTGCTATGAGGATTAAATGTCAACACAGGTGGGGTCCTCAAATCAATGTTTGGCACGCAGTCAGTGGGTCAGTGCCAATGACCGTGGGTACTGAACAGGAGTTGGTAGGGTAGAGAAAGGAGGGGAAGATGGAATCCAGATTAAAAACGCAGGAGTTCCTTTCAGTAACTCCCAGAGGGAACTTGCTCTTATCAGCATTCAAAAACAAACAAACATGGGCTTCCCTGGTGGCGCAGTGGTTGAGAGTCCACCTGCCGATGCAAGGGACACGGGTTCGTGCCCCGGTCCGGGAAGATCCCACATGCCGCGGAGCGGCTGGGCCCGTGAGCCATGGCCGCTGAGCCTGGACGTCCGGAGCCTGTGCTCCGCAACGGGTGAGGCCCGCATACCAAACAAGCAAACAAACAAACAAACAAAAAACACAAAAATACCTGGCCCAGGATCCACAGTTCCCTGAATTTGCCTTCCCTTTCCCAGCTCTCCCTTTCCTATTCTTTCCTCTTTCACCTCCCTTCCTTCTCTTTTTCCCTTGCTCCATCCTCTTTTCTTTCCCTCTGTCTGATTTTTCTCTCTGCTCCCTCCTCTCCTTCCCTTCAACTCCCTTCAGCCCTCTGATATCTGCTCTTTTCATCCTCCCTTTCTCCCCACCACCCCTCTCCCTGTATCCCTGGTCTTCCTGCCCCTACCCATCCCAGCCCAGCTGGCCCTACAAACATTCTCCAAAGCATGGAAAACCAGACCCTCCTCTGCTCTTCGTCCGTCCCTCTTCCTCTAGCAAGCGGCATCAGAATAGAATGAAGGCAGACCAGAGCAAAGAAATAAATCTTTTTTGTTGTTGTTATTGTTGCTTCTCAGGGAAAAGTAGCCCTAGGTGCCCTTTCTTGCCAACACAGCCAGGGCTCTCTTGATGACATTTGTAGCTTGGGGTGATCACGGCTTTTGGCCTGCTAACGTTTTACTGTCAAACACTCTAGCAGTTTTCAGGGTTTAAATGGCATCAGTCGACATGGACAGAACCACCCCTGCTGACACCCTGAGGGGGACAAAGCCTGGCTCCACAGAAAGACAAAATTCACGAGTTTACTGCACTCAGAAATTAATGCTCAAGCTTGAAGAGTGATCCCTTCTCACCGAGAAGTCTGGCCTGGGCATCTCCCTTGAGGGGCCTCCCTTTTCTCTATTCTGCAAATGATTCCTGCACGTTGGTCATGTGCCTAACACCATTCCAGGCTCTAAGGAGGCAGCACTGACAGGACAGAAGGGAGAGGGCGTCCCTGCTCTGCTAGGATAAATTCGAATGGGTGAGGTAGACCATGAACGAGTAAAAGCATGACTAATAAACTTGTAGGTAGTTACAAGTGCAATATAGAAAATAAAATAGAGTAATTAGTAAACGCATCTTGGTGGGGAAGTGTTCACTTTAAATCGTACAATCAGGAAAGTTCTCCCTGAAAGGGATCCGTTGAGCTGAATCTTTAATAACGTGAAGGAGCCTCCACGTACACCCGGGGAAAGGCGAGCAGCAAAGACTCAAGGTGGGAAGAGTTTGGAGAAAAAGACCCAGAGGGATGACGTGTAGGGACCTAGTGGAGAGGTGATATGTGATGAAACTGGATAAGCAGGAAACGACCGGGTTTTATCAGACACATTTACAAGTCCCTTTGTAACTAATAGTAAGTAACAGAGACGGATTGGACGATTTTATCAGAAAAGGAATTTATTGAAAGGAACTTAGGTAGCCCACAGGATTGTCAAGGACATATGTGGAAAAGTGACAAGAGCAAGGGACAGCAGCTGGACACTGACATTTCTAGTGCTACCATCCCTGTCACTGGACACTTCCACTGGACAGCAGCCAATGCCACTTTGGCTGCCTTCCAGAGAGAGTCCCTGCAGTCACTGAAGCAAGCTTCAGAGAAACAGAACCAATAGGTTGTAGGATGTCTATCTATTCTATTGTATTCTAGAATTAAGTCACATGATTATGGAGGCTGAGAAATGCCAAGATCTACACTTAGCTGGCTGGAGAACCGAGAGGCCCTGTGGCATGAGTTTCAGTCCAAGTCTGAAGGCAGGAAAAGACTAATCTCCAAGACACTGTCCCAGAGCATGGCATGGAAGAGATGCCTATCTTCATGCAAATGACAATATAAAGTAGACATTACAGGTATGATTATATTACAGGTATGATTCAGGAGAGTAGGCAAGATTGGAGATAGCAATTGGCAGGATGGGCTTGGGAGCCAGACAGCTTTGCTTGGACTTTTGTTTCTGCTAATTACTAGTTGTACGATCCTGAGCAACTTGCATAAGATCTTTGAGCTCCAGTGTCCTCAATTATAAAGCAGGGTTGTATTCGTTTCCTGGGGCTGCATTAGCAAAGTGCCACCAAACAGGTGGCTTAAAATAACAGAAATTATTCTCTCACAGTTCTAGAGGTTTGAAGTTAAAAATTAAGGTGTAGGCAAGGCCAGCCTCCCTCCAAAGGCTCAAGGAAGAATTCTCCCTTGCCTCTTCCTAGCTTCTAGTGGTTGCCAGCAAACCTTGGCATTCTTTGGCCTGCAGCTGCGTCACTCTGATCTCTGCCTCTGACATCAAATGGCATTCTCTTCTCCCCTTTCTGTATGTCTCTGTGTCTCTGTGTTCAATCTCCCTCTCCTTTCTCCTATAAAAACACCAGTCACACAGACCTACTAGAGAATGGACTTGAGGATACGGGAAGGGGGAAGGGTAAGCTGGGACAAAGTGAGAGAGTGGCATGGACATATATACGCTACCAAACATAAAATAGATAGCTAGTGGGAAGCAGCCGCATAGCACAGGGAGATCAGCTCAGTGCTTTGTGACCACCTAGAGGGGTGGGATAGGGAGAGTGGGAGGGAGGGAGATGCAAGAGGGAAGAGATATGGGAACATATGTATATGTATAACTGATTCACTTTGTTATAAAGCAGAAACGAACACACCATTGTAAAGCAATTATACTCCAATAAAGATGTTTAATAAAAAATAATAATAATAAAATAGAAAAATAAATAAATAAAAATAAAAATTGAACTACCATATAACACAGCAATTCCACTCCTGGGTATAGATCCAGGAAAGAAAAAAAAAAAAAAAAACCAGTCACTGGGTTGAGGCCACCCGAATCCAGTATGACTTTACCTTGGCTTGATTATGTTTGCAAAGATCCTATTTTCCAAATAAAATCACATTCACAGTTCAGGGGTTAGTAATTCAACCTATCTTTTGGTGGGAACACAATTTATCTCACAACACGGGATACTGTTTTAACTACCTGGTCCATAATAGTTGCTCAATAAATGATTGCTCCTATTCTTTCCGTTCTCTTTGGTATGGACTCCATGGGAAGCTATGGTGATGGGGTAGTTCTGAACATACTGGTGGAAAGCAACAATGACAACACACATGCTTCCTTAGCACGGTAATTCTGGATCCGTAAGAGTTAGGGAAACAAAACTTTTAGAACACTACTGTCTTTGTATTTAATTGTCACTTGGAACCTTTTGCATTGTGCTGGAATTCAGTTGATAAGCATTTGTAAATTAAATACTGGTTGCATTTTATTGTTCTTATATTGTTACATTCTTAGGTTCCCTTTTGGACTTCAGGTAGCATATATTCTCTCTACTTTTCAGCACTACACTTGGTGCCTAAAACTGGGCTTGGCACATACATAGGAGCTGCTCAATAATTGAATTAATAAATGGTGTGAAAAGCTACTCAAGTGTCCCAGACATTACATTTTCTCAGACTTAAGCGATATTAAAAATGACTCGCGAATCGTTGCTAATTCTCCTGGCAGGAGTCTGACAGGGTTACTGGGGACAATTTTTTCATTAACTTTCGCTGTATGGCTGGGATTGGCGTATTTCTCAGTAACATAAATGGAATAGAATGGGCTGTGCAGGACGTTCAGTCGTTGATTTATTCATAATACTTGTAAACTCAGAAACCATGTCAACTAGCATCAGTGCAGTGAAGTTGTCCAATAAGCCAATGCATTTTGAAAACTTTTTATTTGGAAACGACTTTGAATTTGGAGAAAATATGCAAGAATATGAATAGCATATAGGGAATTCCCTGGCAGTCCAGTGGTTAGCACTCGGCACCTCCACTGTAGGGGTCACGGTTTTGATCCCTGGTCAGGGAACTAAGATCCCGCATGCCAGGCGGCACAGCCCCCCCAAAAAAGAGAATAGTATATAGTAAAAAAGAATGGTATATAAAACACAATTAATATACTTGACCTGGATTTACCTGTTGTTAATACTTGCCCCATTTGCCATCTATTGGCTCTTCTCTCTCTCTCTCCCTCCCTCCCTCCCTTTCTCTCTCTCTCTCAGTTGACCTCATACCTTTCATAATTGGACTCCTTTTGTGTAGGATCAGGGATTGCATTTAGCCATTGTGTCTCCTTGATCTCCTTTGATCTGGAACATTTCCTCAGCCTTCGTTTTCTTGCATGACACTGATATTTTTAAATAATATAATCCTTCCTCCCCCTTTTTAGTAGATTGTTCCTCATTTGGGGTCTGAGTGACATTTCCCCAAGGTTAGATTCATGGTCGCATTCCAGGCTGGATTGCTACTGAGTGATGTCATGCTTGTCTCAAGATGCACATCTGAAGGCAGAGGAGAGCCATCTGTCCCGTGTTGGCAAAGCAACTTTTTAAGCAACACTTTTGTTGAAGCATAATATACATACACAAAAGTGCACAAATAATCGATGGACTGCTCAGTTGGAGATCACAAAGTGATTGCACCCATATAGTCACCACCTAGATCATAGTAGAACATTAGCAGCACCCCAAACCCCATCCTGGGTCTCCTTTCATTCACTCCTTCCTCTCTCCCCCTTCCCAAAAGGTAATTGCTAACCTGACGTCACATATCATAGATTAGTTTTGCCTATTTTTGTATGTTTACAAAGGGAGTCGTATATATGTTTTGACCCATTTGTCTTGTTTGGCTCAACATTATGTTTGTAAGATTCATCCACATTATTGATATAGTTGTAGTTCATTCATTTTCACTGCTGTATAATATTCCATTTTACTTTTTGTTTAATTTTTATTGGAGTAGAATTGATTTATGATGTTGTGTTAGTTTCTCCTGTACAGCAAAGTGAGTCAATTATACATATACATATATCCATTCTTTTTTAGATTCTTTTCCCATATAGGACATTACAGAGAAGAGTTCCCTGTGCTATACAGTAGGTCCGTATTAGTTACCTATTTTATATATAGTAGTATACATTGACATATACAATCCCAATCTCCCAATTTATCCCTCTTCCCTCCCTTTCCCCCCTGGTAACCATAAATTTGTTTTCTACATCTATGACTCTATTTCTGCTTTGTAAATAAGTTAATTTGTATCATTATTTTAGATTTCACATATAAGGGATATCATATGATATTAGTCTTTCTCTGTCAGACCACTTAGTATGATATTCTCTAAGTCCATCCATGTTGCTGTATAATATTCCATTTTAAAATACAACACAGTACATCCATTTTACAATTGATTGACAAATTGAGTTGATAGTTTGGGGCTATTAGTAATAGTTGTAATAGTTGTTGAAACTAAGCATGTACCTCTGTTGGGCACATTCCCAGGAGTGCAATTTCTGCTTCATAGTCTTTGAATACGTTCAGCTTTAGTAGATATTGCCAAACATTTTTGCAAAGGGGTTATATTAATTTTCGCTCACACCAGCAGTGTGTGAGAGTTCCCATTGCTCCACATCTCACCTAACACTTAGAATTTACTGACTATAGCTTAAAGACTTGGCCAATCTGGTGCATTAATAACACAACCTCGTTGTGGATTCAATATGCATCTTCCCTACTGAGGACCTTTCCTTAGGCCATTTGGTCATCGACTTTTGTAAGCTTCCTGTCTAAGTCTTCTGTGTATTGTTCTACTGTTTTTTCTGAGATTTTCTTATCGATTGGTAGGAGGTCTATGCATAGTCTGGACTAAGTCGTTTGTTGGTTTTCTATATTGCAAATTTCTTCTATTCGGTGGCTGGCCTCTTCACTCACTCCCTTAATGATATCTTTTGATGAATCAGAGATTCAATGCAGTCTAATATAGTAATTTTTTCCTTTATGGTTATTACTCTTGGTGTTCTGTTTAAGAAATAGTTTCTTCTTTCAAGGCCATGACAATATTTTCATATTTTATCTTCTAGAAGCTTTACCTTTTACATTAAAACTAGAATCCACCTGGAACTGATTTTTGTGTGTGGTGTAAGAGTCAAGCAGGATTTCCTTCTGTATGGATATCTCATTGCCTTGGCTCCTTTTACTGAAAAGAGAATGTCTTCCCCTCTGCTCTATTTTGCCACTTTTATTGTCAATAAATTATCCATATATGTATAGATTACTTCTGTGCTCTCAATTATGTTCCTTCAGTTTATTTGTAATCCTTGTGCAAACATTACATAGTCTTTATTACCAGAGTAAGTCTGGATGTCTGACAATCTAAGTTTTCTAAATTTGATCTTCTTCCCAATTTTTCAAGGGGCTATTCTTGACCTTTTGTATTTTCATATAAAATTTAGAATTGGCTTATCAATTTTTAAGGAAATGACCTATGGGAATTCAGATTGGCATTGCATTAAACTTGTAGATCAGTTTGAGGAGATTTACATCTTTATAAAATTGATCTTCTGGTTCATGAAAATTGTCATATGCTTCAATTTATTTAGGATTTCTTAAATTTCTCTCAGGAAAATTTTATAATTTTCAGAATGTAGATCTTGAACAGATTTTATTATATTTAGTCCTAGGTATTTGATTGTTTTGATGCTTTTGTAAATGATATTTGAAAAAAATTTTATTTGCTAACTATGACTGGTATATAAAAATATAAATAATTATATTTAGCAATCTTACTAAACTAACTTATTTATAATTTATATGAAGATTTCTTGGGTATGGATACAAATCACATCATCTGTAAAAACTGACAGTTCTATTTCTTGTCTTTCAATTCTTTTACGTTTTATTCCTTTTTATTACATTATTGCATTTATTACATGATATTGGCTAGGACCTTCAGTATAATGTTGAATTGAAGTAATAAAGCGGGCATTCTTATCTTGCTCTTGATTTCAAGGTACAGTTTCTGTAGGATTTTTGTAGCTACCCTTCACCGAATCAAGGAAGTGTACTTCTATTTGTAGTTTGCAAGAGGTTTTTATTTTGCATTAGTGTTCAATTTTGTGAAATGCTTTTTCTGCTTCTATTCAGATAATTTATATTATTTCTTCCTTTGTTCTATTAATGTAGTAAATTGCATCTATTGATTTTCAAATATTAAATCAACTTTGCATTCTTGGAATGAACCCAGCTTGGTCCTGATGTATTTTCTTTCTTATATTCAATTTGCTAATAATCGTCTTGGGATTTTGTATCTATGTTTATGAAACACTCTGACCTACATTACAATGTACTTATTAGGATTTACTATCAAAGTTTTGTTGGTCTAATAAAACAAGTTGGGAAATGCTCCCTTTTTTTCTATCCTCAGGAAGATTTTGTATAAGATTGATGTTGTTTCTTACTTAAATATCTTAAATATTTGGAAGTATTCACTGGTGAAGCCATCTGGAAGGTTTTAACTACAGAGTCAATGACTTTAACAGATACAGAATTGTTTAGATTTTTCTATTTATTCCAGAATCAGTTTGGGTAGGTTTTGCTTTTCTAGTTGTCATTTATCTAAATTTTTTAATTTATTGGCAAAAAATTGATCATAATATCCTTTTATTATATTTTCAGTGTCTGTAAGATAAGTGACAATCACTTTTTCATTCTTGATATTGGTTGTTTGAGCATCATCTCTTGTTTTCTTAATCAGTTATCAAGAAGTTTATAAAGTTTTTAGTCTTTTCAAAGATTCAACTTTTAATCTTTTGTATTATATATTGTTTTTCTTTCATTAATTTCTGCTCTTGTCTTTATTATTACCTTTCTTCTACTTTCTTGAGTTTTAATTTGCCCTTTTTTTCTAATCAAGTCACTTAATTTCCAAACATTTGGGGGTATTTTTGTTATTGATCTCTAGCTTAATGCTTCAGTGGTCAGAGAGCATACTGTATATGATTTCAGTCCTTTGAAATTTTTGAACTTTGCTTTGTCGCTCAGTATTTGGATACATTAAATAAATATTCTATGTGCATTTTAAAAATACATGTATTCGGGGCTTCCCTGGTGGCGCAGTGGTTGAGAATCTGCCTGCTAATGCGGGGACGCGGGTTCGAGCCCTGGTCTGGGAGGATCCCGCATGCCGTGGAGCAACTAGGCCTAGGCCCGTGAGCCACAGCTACCGAGCGTGCGCGTCTGGAGCCTGTGCTCCGCAACGGGGGGCCACGGCTGTGAGAGGCCCGCGCACCGCGATGAAGAAAGGCCCCCGCTCGCCGCCAACTGGAGAAAGCCCTCTCACGGAAACGAGGACCCAACACAGCCAAAAAAATAAAATAAATAAATTTAAATTTAAAAAAAAAAGTGCTCCAATAGCCTAAAGGAGTTATTTAAAAAAAAAAAATACATGTATTCTACGATTGGGTATAGTGTACATACGTGTATGCTCATATGAGTATGTATATATATACAAATGGTCAACTTAGATCCATTATCCACTTATATATTTACATCTGTTATATTTATAAATTAGGTCAATTTTATTAGTGTTGTTCAAATCTTTTATATCTGTATTAATATTTCTGTCTGCTTATTTTATCAATAACTGGGAAGATGCGTTAAAGTCTCCCACTGTCTTTGTGAACCTTTCCATTTCCTCTTTTAGTTGTGTCAGATTCTGCTTTATAAATTTTGAAGGTTTGTTTTTGCTCCTGCAGGCAGTTAGATTAGGGTTGGATCACCTTAATCCAATGAGCTGATTTGAAGCTGGGTCTTTGTGAGCGCTAATCTAGCCCCATTTATCCTTCGCAGTTAATATTGTGTAATATTTTTGAATAATTCATATATTCATCAATTTGATAAATATCTCTTGCATGTCTACTATGTGTTAGGCACTACAATAGGTGCTGAAGCTTCTGTATTCTTTTAGAGTTATAAACAGCATGCAACTGTTTTTGAGAAGGAACCTCCAGCACCAAGGTGGCTATTTCTTATTTGGTCTCCTCATGTCTCAGGATTTTCCATCCTACATTCCACTGCCAGAGGAATTGCTATGAAGCCTCTCTTTCTTCTCACCATTTACACACTCAAAAACCTGCCTTTGTTTCCCAGTGCTTGAAGAATAGAAGTCCTTTTTTCCGCAGCTGGGAGGATCTAGGAGGGACTACCTTATATCTTCCTCAGAGTCTTAACAAAAAAGTCTTACCCAGCGTTTGATCTGAGTCAGTGCCTTGGATTTGATCTTTCCTGGAGAACATTTCTTAATTTCTCAGAACCTTTTTCAGATTGGAAAAACTATTTTGGGATCTCTGTATTTCCTCTAAATTCTGCTTGAAAACTGCACAGTTCCTTCTTTAAACCCTCTCTTCTTACGTTACCATTGGCAGCTTGATGAAACAAGTTGACGCTTTTTTAACATTCTGCCTGGAAATTTCCTTGACCAACTACTAACTAATTACATACCCTTTCTGTCTTCCCTGTGACA
Organism: Delphinus delphis; assembly: GCF_949987515.2. Taxonomy (NCBI): domain Eukaryota; kingdom Metazoa; phylum Chordata; class Mammalia; order Artiodactyla; family Delphinidae; genus Delphinus; species Delphinus delphis. The sequence continues at coordinate 65,388,906 of NC_082687.1, read as the reverse complement.
GCGGGTGAGAGTTTTGCCAAACTTTCTGCAACTGCTTAACACAGGTCACCTTTTCTCTAGGCTCCAGTAAAAATTGTTCTTATTGTCCGTCCAGCCTTTTCTAAAAGTATTCTCAAGGCTCTTCTGGTACCTACCTGCCGTTTGGTTTCAAAGCCACCTATTTTAGGCTTTTGTTACGGAGCATCCCATTGCCGGTAGCAATTTCTATTTCTGCTATTTATTGATGCTTAACAAATCACTACATAAATTGGTGGGTAAAAGCAACAATAATTTTTAATTTCTCATGATTCTGGGGGCTGACTTGTCAGTCTTTCTGCTTCACATATAGTGTCAGTTGTGCCCGTAGTCCTGGGGGGTTGATGACTGAAATCTCCAGACTTTGTTCTCTCACATTTCTGGTAACTTGGTAGGGACGGCAGGAAGATTGGGTTCTGATGAGATGCTGGGATGGCTGGGCCATTCTCTCACTCTCCACATACTCTCAGGACCTCTCCCTCTGCACATGGTCTTCCGGCAGGGTAGCTGGACTGGTTCCAACTGGCTCTTTATTTCTAGTCATTTCATTTATTAAATAAATGGCACTTTATTTCTCATGGCCCACAGATGCCCTATGAAAACTTTATTGGGTCCCAGTTCATTTGGACATCAGTGAAAAAAGTAACAGGAGAGGAAAATGCAGTCAGCTTTTCTAACCTCTGGCTGGAGATTAATTCTGCAGTTATTAGAGGATTACTTGGGACGTTCCTGGCCGCTCTTAGTTGGTACATTTTCTAAAAGTATTTCTCCTTCCTAAAAGTGAGTGAACAAAGGAGTAGAGGCAAAGGAAATGGGAATCTGTAGAAATGGATTTGTTTGCAACTCTAAGAAAAGGTTTGGTAAAGTAGAGTGGCTATTAAGTAATTGATGTCTTGGTATTTCCTCTGGATTTAAAAATACCCTGTATTTATATAGCTCTTATTTTTAAACTAGCAAAGCACTTTATCTTTAGCCTTTTAATATCCCCCAAAGGTTAAAGAAGATGTTTTTGTCTTAATTTTTTTTTAACCATGTTTTCTAGTTTCAGGTGTACAGCAAAGCAATTCAGTTTTATATATATATGTATATATATATATTCTTTTTCAGATTCTTTTCCATATAGCTTATTACCAGATATTGAGTATAGTTCCCTGTGCTATACTGTAGCTCCTTGTTTTTCATTTTAATTTTATACATCTGGTAGAAGATGAAGATAAGCTAAATAACTCCCCCAACATTATCCAGATAATAAAACCATCCATCTATCTAGTCATCAATTAATTTTTAAAATTATTTATTCTTTCACACATATTTATTGATTACCATTATTTATCAATGATCAATTTCAACTTATATTTCTTGATTACCCAGGTTTCTGGGTATACAGTAGTAAGAGACCATTCATGAAGCCTGTATTGGAGTACATGAGCAGAAATTAATCAAATAATTACACATATTCATATTTGATTATGCCATGTAACACATAAAAGGAGCCATGCATGCATGTTTTAGGAATACATGATCTATCTCAGGGGGTCAGAAAAAGCTTTCCTGAGAAGCGACCTTGTGGTAGATGTAGATGGAAAACTAGAAGAACATCCAGGCAGAAGATAGATTGTGTATAAGACTCCAAGGCAGGAAAGAGCTGTATACCTCTGAGAAATGGAGTGAAAGTCCGTGTGGCCAGAGGTTAGACAGCACGGGCCAGGGAGTCATGGATGTGGCTGATGGGGCAGAAGGAGACCATATTCTAGGGGCCTTTACAGGTTACACGTATGAGTCACATGGCCTTAGGTAAATCCCTTAACCTTCCTAAGTCTCAGTTTTCTTAAAATGGGGATAATTTTCAATATGCTAAAGCTCCAGCCTTGACCTCTTGTCTGGGCTCTAAGTCCTTTAGCGCAACTTGTCATGTTCATTTAGAAGTCCAACTGGCACTACAACGCATTTCCAAAACAGAACTGTTGATTCCTGAAGCTGCATCCCTGAAACTTCATCCTCCTCTATCTTCCCCTATTTCAGTGACTCCGTCCATCACCCACCCAATTGCTCACGTCAAAATCTCAGGAGTGGCACAGTGGTTGAGAGTCCGCCTGCCGATACAGGGGACGTGGGTTCGTGCCCCGGTCCGGGAGGATCCCACATGCCGCGGAGCGGCTGGGCCCGTGAGCCTTGGCCGCTGAGCCTGCGCGTCCGGAGCCTGTGCTCCGCAACGGGAGAGGCCACAACAGTGAGAGGCCCGCGTACTGCAAAAAAAAAAAAAAAAAAAAAAAAAAAATCTCAAGGGTTAGCCTCCATTTGTCACCTTCCTCACTTTCCGTATAAAATAAGTCTTGTTGGCTCTGATGCCAAAACAAATTCCAAATCCAGCCACTTCTCACCATCTCCCCTGTTCTCACTGTAATCCAAGCCTATGCTTTTCTTCTCATCTGGATGATTGCAATTGTCTCTCAGCCGTCTCCCTGTCTACTCTTGCTCTCCTAGAATCCATTATCCACTCAGCAGCCAGAATGTTCTTTTTTTTTTTTTTTTTTTTTGCGGTACACGGGCCTCCCGATGCCGTGGCCTCTCCCGTTGCGGAGCACAGGCTCCGGACGCGCAGGCTCAGTGGCCATGGCTCACGGGCCCAGCCGCTCCGCAGCATGTGGGATCTTCCCGGACCAGGGCACGAACCCGTGTCCCCTGCACCGGCAGGTGGACTCTCAACCACTGCGCCACCAGGGAAGCCCCAGAATGTTCTTTTTAAATGTATATTTCCATGTCATCCCTTTACTTGAACACTCCTACAGTTTCCCACTGCAATAAAAATGAAATACAAACTCCCTAGCATGACAAATCCCAGATGAGCTGGTCCCTGCCTGCCCCTCCACTACTGTCTGCTGCCACTTTGCTCACTATGCCCCAGCCACATTGGCCTCTGCTTCTCACACATGGCAAGCTCGCAGCTGATCTTTATGTTACTGGATCCTTCTCATCGCTTAGTCTTCAGCTAAAAAAATCACGTTCTCAAAGAGGCCTTCTATTCAATCTAAATGAGGCCCTCTCCAGCCTCCTACTGGGTAGTCACCGTCTCATCACCTTTTTAGTTTCTTAATAGCCACCACCATTCTCTGAAATTATCTCATCCATTTACTTATTTCTTTCCGACTCCCAAATATAAGCTCCATGGGAGCAGGACCTCGTCCATCTAATCCTCCTTACCTGGTGTAGGGTCTGGCATGGAGTGGGGCCACAATACACGATACAGTGGGAGCGATTTGTTGGGCTAATGAATGAATATGTGAATGAAACCGCCTCACAGGGGTATTACTAGCCCAAGAGCCAGGATCATTTTGCCTGGACTGCATGTTCTGGGACACACTGAAAGCAGCTAGTTCTTGGATTACGACCAGCATTTTATTAGTGCAGACTCAATTTCAACTTTCAAGGCCCCAAATCCATCGCTTTCAGTATGATTCAGGGACTGTTCTCAACATCATAATCTATTTCAATAAACTCATCAGAGCTGAGATATTCCATCTTGATGTGCGAGTTCCATAAAAATGGGTAACTTGTCTTTCTCTTTCTGACTTACTTCACTCTGTATGACAGACTCTAGGTCTATCCACCTCATTACAAATAGCTCAATTTCGTTTCTTTTTATGGCTGAGTAATATTCCATTGTATATATGTGCCACATCTTGCCAACGCATATATATGGAATTTAAGGAAAAAAAATGTCATGAAGAACCTAGGGGTAAGACAGGAATAAAGACACAGACCTACTAGAGAATGGACTTGAGGATATGGGGAGGGGGAAGGGTAAGCTGTGACAAAGTGAGAGAGTGGCATGGACATATATACACTACCAAACGTAAGGCAGATAGCTAGTGGGAAGCAGCCGCATAGCACAGGGAGATCAGCTCGGTGCTTTGTGACCGCCTGGAGGGGTGGGATAGGGAGGGTGGGAGGGAGGGAGACGCAAAAGGGAAGAGATATGGGAACATATGTATATGTATAACTGATTCACTTTGTTATAAAGCAGAAACTAACATACCATTGTAAAGCAATTATACTCCAATAAAGATGTAAAAAAAATAAAAATATAAACTAAATACAGCTCAAAAAAAATGGGTAACTTATACCCATGATCAATTTTTGTGTATATTTCAGTTTATAAACAAATATAAAAGTCCTCAGGAAAACCCTCTCCCACGGAAGGGCATAACTTTCAAACAATGGGTTAAAATGTCTATTGATTGCCCAATGGATGATTTGTAATCACAGATTACACATTTGGGTAATAGGTCTTTGTGGGCCCTCTGAAATTTGTTTCATTGGGTTAACAGATAATTAGGGTCTTTCACACAGACACACCATAACCTCTCCTTTGGAGCAATTAAAGTCTGCGGAATGGATGCCTGGCTCTGCTGTTTCACTGGTGCATCCCTCCAGCTCTTATTACAGCCAGAGTAGCAGGGAAGGGCACAGCCTGGTATTTAAGGAGGGAGCTGTTTCGAACTAAGGTAGATCCTAGCAGCAGCAGCCTGGGTAAAGGGAGGGAGGGAGGGAGGGAGAGAGAGAGTTGGTCCTGCGTTCCTGGAGGCCGCCCAAGCCCCGCACAGCTGGCCTTGGGCCCAGTGTAAACTGCGGACTGCTTGCCCAGCAGGTGTGGGCCCACCTGAGCTGGATCAGCCTCAGCACATGCTTCTCTAGACAGGACACACCGTTTGGCAGATTTCAGTTCCAAGTATTTGTTCCCAAGCTGGTGCCGTGTCAACACCACCTTTTCTTTTTTCTTTATGGCTCCTAGTTGGAGAAATACTTTCAAGTACTCAGCCCAAAGTCCTACTCGTTGTTCAGGCTCACGAGAAACATCCTGGATTAGAGCCTGGACTCTAGAGTCTGACGATACTGGGTTTGTACCCTGGCTCCGGTGTTTACTAGCTGTGTGACCTTGGGAAATTACTTAAGCTCTCTGTAAACCAAGAAGAAGGATATTAGTAGTAGCCAACTTTTAATGGACCCTCGCTTAGTGCCAGGAACCATGCTATTTACATGTATTTTTCTCTCTTAATACACACAAGCAACACTGATTTATTTTAAAATTATCATCTTCATCTTCAAGACAATGGAATGCTTTGGGCATTAAATAACTCGCCAAAGGCCATAAAGCTGATACACGAAAGAGACCGTTTGAGCCCAGGTCTGGCTCATGTGCTTAAACAGTGATGCTCCCCTGCCTCCTAATAGCACCCTTCTCATTGGATTGTTTTACAAATTTGATAATGTTCCTAAAGTGCTTAGCACAGAGCTAAAGAAATGTTCAATAAATGCATGTTATTATGATTTGTATTCTTCTTATAGTTTCCTTGTGAAGTTTTCCTTGACTCTTCTTTGACCCCTCAGTGGCCCCTTCCTCTGGGTTCCTGTCATTTTGTACCTATTTCCCTCTATCCCATTTGAACTATTCTTTGTTTACCCACCTGTCTGCCCTGCTGGCCTGCAATCTCCTCAAGGCAGGAATTTTGCCTTATTCATTAGCAAGCACAGTGTTAGGCGCAGCGTAGGGGCTCAGGGAAAACATATGGAATAAACAGCAGTGAGAAGATGGACTTTATAATTCATGGACGGTAGCATCTGAGAAGCCCCAGACTCTTGAACGAGAGCCAGTTTTGGACCTGCGGGCAGGGAATCATGGCTTGGAATAGAGACAGGCAGAGGTGGGGGGTGATTGGAGGGAAGAATTAACAAGAGATAATGCTGGCAAGGTAGCCAGGCCTCTTAGGCCATGTGATGGCGTGGATTTTGTCTCAAGTGCAATGGGGAACAGTAGAGGTGTTTGAAGCGGGAGAGCCGTGTGATTGGGTAACTTTCAGAAAGTTTCAGAAAGACTGCTCTGAAGTGTTGAGAATGGATGGGGGTGGCGTGGAGCAGAGGCCAGACCAGAGGCAGGGAGCCCACTTAGGAGTCCATTGCAGTGGCCCAGGCAAGAGACGATGGGAGCCTGGGTCAGGAGAGGTCCTGGAATGAGGTTTCGGGGTGGTAGAAAAGAAAGAGTTGATTCCCAGTGCCCAGCAGACCCTGGGGCTCTTCACAAGATTTCCCCCCTTCAATACCAGAAAAGAACCCCCAATAGCTATTTGGAACACCACTTGTACTGTGGATTATTTTCTCACCTGTTTCAGAAGCCAAACCATGGGGAATGGAGAACTCTGGATCGAGCCTGTTCTGAGGCACTCTGTTCGTCTCAAAATACTGGAAGGTATTAGAGAACTTCTCGAAGGTTCCAAGGATGCTGATGCCCAGGTCACCAGTCTGCTCACTGCTGAGAAGAAGGAAGTCAAAGGAAAACATATATCCTATACTTTGGTCTCCACAGGTGACTTCTACCTACTCTGATCCTTCCCACAGAAGATGACCTCTAGCCATCCTGACATTTTCCCTAACATAGTTACAAATACTACTGCTTTTTCAAATCTAGATCAACAAAAAGGAAGAAGACTTTCATCAAAGCCCCTGAGAAAAGTTTTAGGTTACATCGGACACAGCCCTTCCTTCGCTAAGCATTTAAGAGAGTGATGTCTACCTTAAGGACAGATGAAAACCATATGTGTCATGTACCTGCAGAACTTTTCCATTTTGTTGTCCCTTAAAGAAATCACCAGCCACTCTGATCCTCCAAGGGCATTTGCTCTGTCGATACCCATGCCCCTGCGGGTTTCCCTTTGGCTTTGTGCTTTGGAGGAGAAGTCAGTTAGGAAAGAGGACAAAAGGTCAGACAGGAGGTGGTTGAGTTTATGAAGACTGAGTCAGCAACATGAGCCTGTAGGCTCAGTCAGGGGACCAGTTTATTCCTTGGGGCACGAGCTGGGTCAATTTCTCTCCTTACTGAACCTCTGAGTGCCCTGGACCCCAGTTACAAGCCTTGTAAAAATTGCCCACGTGTTGTCCACATTTGCTTCTTCTGCAAGTTTAGCTTGGTAGACTGGAGGGAATGCCCTTTGCTTCAAAGAGATGATGCTGGATCTAATGTTTGAAATTTTATAATACGGTTTAATGATCTATGAAGCATTTTGTATACATTATCATATATCTTCTCCCTACAGATCCTGTAACATGGTTATTATGAAGTCCATTCACAGATGAAAAGATTGAGACTTAGAGAAGAGGTTGAATATATTTCCAAAGGTCACATAACAATGAGGTGGTTGAGAAGGAATCAGACTTAAGAGTCACTCAACTAATCAAATATTTCATCGGTACCTAACATGTTCAGACAAGGTCTCAGGCACTAAGAATACAATGGTGATCAAAGACATAAGGAATTTTCCCTCGTGGAGATTACAGTCCAGTTGAGGAGACACTCATGAGACAAAGAAGTACTTAAAAAAATAGAAAATGATCCGTATGAATGAGGTCTGAAGGGAAAACACAGGGTATTAGGAGAAAGTGTAGCAAGGATGTAATTTAGATGTGGTGTGTGTCTGTGTGTATGGTGGTGAGGAGGGATGTGTGTATCACTGAAGACCAACTATAACATTTGAGCCCTGAGAAACAGGGGGAAGGAATCGGAAGAAGAGGAGGGGGAAGGGATTTCAGCAGGAGGTGGCAGCATGTGTAAAGACCCTTAGGCAGGACAAACTTGGTGTGCTTGAAGATCTGAAGAAGGCTGAGTGAGTCGGCTTGGAATGGAGCGAGCCAGGAAAAGAAAGATGTTAAGATGAGATCAGATTATTGGTAGGTTTTGCTGGATCACAGAGAGCAGTTAGCCATGGGTTTTATTCTAAATGTGATGAGAAACCATTGGGGGATTTGAAGCAGGGAAGTTGACTTGGTTTTGCACATTAAGGTGATCATTCTAAATGCTCAATCGAAATTAGATTGTAGAGGACAAGTGTAGAAGCAGGGAGACCGATTACGGGGAGGACGTTGCAACAATCCAGGGGAAAGTTGATGGCCCTATATCTTTAAATCCTGGAATTTTTGGTTATGGTGTGTGCTGTTATTGTAATTCTAGAGGCCTGGCTGACAGTGGAGAAGGGGTGTCATTTACTACATTTTTTAAATCACCCTTGAGTTTTCTCTACTTACTAGGTGTCGAGGAACAACAAAACCATTGACACATTCAAGGATCGGCAAAGATTGCAACCACACTGTTCCAGGATTAAGAAAACCATCTCTTCGTGATCATAAAATGCCATGCAAATGACATTTGGAAAGGAAACTGACTACCAGAACGTTTACTAACTGATCCTCACTCAATAAAGGACACTATCATTTTTACTAGCTTTATGACAATGAACAAGTTACTTAACCTCTCTGAACCTAATTTACATGAACTGTGAAAGAAGGATAAAAGTAGTACTTTTCTCAAAGAATCACATTAGAATGACATTAGATTAAGAATTAGATCCATATGAAGATTAAATGAGATACTACATGTAAAACAACACAATGCCTAACTGAATAAGCATTCTGCTTTCAATAAATAATAGCTATCATACTTAATAATAATGATGCCTTTAAAGTGTAAATGGAATAAAATTAGGTACCAGCATTACTTCCATGGAATAATTAATTTCTGTCCCCAGGCAAAGTATTGACATATGTAGCTTAACTTATGAAGCATTACATTTCCCATCACCCCAAACTTTTAAAATGCTTTGAAATTCTTGGATGAAAGACATTATAAAAACATAAAATATTATTATTCCAAAGAGAAAGTTTATCCTACAGAGCGAGACTTTCCCTAATGACTATAAGCCATCTTTAGAATAGCCCATTTTATTATCAAACTGAACAGCTGGCAGTATTGAACACAATTACAGATTCTGCTTTAAAAACCAAACATTAATTGGATTTCTGAATGGCATTTGAACTACAGAAAGAGACAATTCTTCTAACTCTAAAACCTACTTCCTTTCAGCATAGCACAGGAGTTTTACATCTTTGAGAGTCTCCTGATGGCTTCAGGTAAGTCTGGAACTAAAGCATTAGATTCTCAGTGGAGGAAGAATGTATCAAATATCAAATGCAGGGGGCTGCCATTTATCTCTTTCCAATTCTGCTGAAATGACTGCCCTTTGAAAAATCTGTCTGATGAGAGAGTACTGTAGGGGAAATTCCTGTAAGTATCCTTGTTTCTAAACTTCAGTGGTCTGACCTTAATCCAAAGACAACTCAGAAGTCCCTATACTTATCTGAACTTCGGTGTGTAACCTGTATGCCTCCTTGACCCACGTGGCTCAGTTTATACAGAGACTTTTATTCAAGGATTTATGGATCAAACAGCCAAAGGTAATCAAGAAGGAAACCAGGCTCTAAATTGTATCTCTTTAAAAAGAGGTTATGAGGATCCAACTTATAACTGAGCGACACTACTCATCTCCCCTTTTTGCTCCCCTGAGTCTCTTGCACCACATATTACTTTGCATTCCCAGTCACTAACAGCCCCTCTTCCCACAAAATGCTTCTCCATCTCATTTAGCTTTTTGTCTCTCCCTCAGTATTTATGTATTTATTTTTTATTATTATTATTATTTTTTGCGGTACGCGGGCCTCTCACTGTTGTGGCCTCTCCCGCTGAGGAGCACAGGCTCCGGACGCGCAGGCTCAGCGGCCATGGCTCACGGGCCCAGCCGCTCCGCGGCATGTGGGATCCTCCCGGACCGGGGCACGAACCCACGTCCCCTGTATCGGCAGGTGGACTCTCAACCACTGCGCCACCAGGGAAGCCCTCTCCCTCAGTATCTAGATTAACTTGGTTTCTTTCTCTGCCTTCTTTCCCATAACGTCCAACTTGCCATCTTCTTTTTTTCTTTGCCCGTTATCCAGTTCTGTATCGTGGATGTCCAGGGATTCAATTGACAGAGGCTAATTCCCCACAGGGAGCCACAATCTTCCATCTTAATAAGGGCTTGATCTTTGGTCCTGTGATCTGCCGAATATTGCACTGGAATATAGTGCTCTGTGGACATGGGACTTGGGTCATTAGGTTCCTTGTGGATTATATTCAGTCCCAGTTTGGATACAGTCCCCTTGTCCTCCATGGGAAGGAATTGAAATGGGACAGGGAAGGAAGGGTGGAGGGCAGTGTGAGCGAAGCTATGTCAATCCCAGTGGAAACTTAGAACTATGGAAGATAGTATCTGCCATCAGAGCTGCTGAGGAAGGAAAGACATGGAGCAGAGGGAAAGGAGTAGAGGAGAAAGGGGATGATAAAGATTGTAGAGGGTCCCGGGGGCTGGGGCAAGAAGGGGTGAAGAGAAGAAATCAGGTGCAGAGAGAGGTGAGGGACCCTTCCAGAAAATCTACCATCAGCAACTTGACTGCTTCCGACAGCAGTCACTTGATTCATGATCCAGGGAATTGAAAGGATTACAGTACCTTAGGTGATATGTCAGGAGCAGGTGTCTGGTGGGAGACTTGAGACTGTGATCAGAAATGTTTCTTGGCTGTTGAATAGTTGAATTAGCCTCCTAGGAATATGGCCCCAAATAACGAGCAGGGATGACACTCTTCTCTGTTATCTACACCCATTTGATTATGCTTCAGAAATACGCCAAAATCTCTTCCCCAGCTCCTGAGACATCCAAGCCCAGAATACCTGTTTCTGTGGCTGAGTTATAGAGATTAGGCTGAAGTTTACTTAGACATTGCCTCTTATTCCAAAGGAGGTCAAGACTCCATGACTGACATGTTTGGATGGACTGCTGGCATTTTTTTTTTTAAGGTTGGAAGAAACCTTGGAGATCTTACTAAAAACTTTCTTCCTTTTATAATACAAATGGAAAATGAGGGGCAGAGTGACAATTAAAAAAAAATAATCGACTTCTGAGCTTGCGTCCATAGTTCTGCATCTCTGGAAGAGGTAGAATGAACTCTGTGTTGCCTCAAGCTTGATTAACAGGACAGGACTAACGATGAATAACAGAGGGCAGAGCTCTTCCATTTCTACCCCCAGAACAATGCAGTGACAAGGACAAGTGGGGCAGACCCACTTCACAGATGAGGAAACTGAGTTCAGATGGTTGAAAATGCACAGATAATAGGGAGAGAGACCTCCTGCTTCAGACAGTCCAGATGAAATGTGGATGCCACCCTAACAGGCTGCTTCCTTCTTACTTGTGTGAACGGTTTTCTTTACCCGAGTTCCAATCTCTGCGGTGCTCCTGAAATTGAACAGTTCCAGAGTGGAGCCATGTTGACTCATCAATGCTTGGTTTTAATATTGACCACACAGAGGCCTTCATAGCGTCCGCCAGTCGAGAGAATCACTCAAAGGCAAATTGCACAGTAGAGAGACCATTCAAGAGTCAGGGAGGAGGTGACTGAGAAGGAAAAGAATCTTCCTTCCTGCTTCATACCTTTGGTTGCTTCTTCCCCCAGGGTGGTCTTTTGGTGCCCACTTTAGTGAGGGCATCAGGAGGAAGATGGTACAGTGCGGTGGTACCACACGTTGCCATGCTGCTGGCTGATGGGTAGCCAATAGGACAAGGCAAATAGCATCCTTCCCCTACTAAAGACCTCTCTTTAATTCGTACTGCCTAAATACCCCAAATGCTATGTATGAGCTCCAGGAAACCTCAAGAGGGGTCTGGTCTGTATCTCCTTTGATAACGGTTTCTGCACATGTGATAGGGTAAAAGCCTTAATAATATATAAATATTCCCAGTATGTTTCTTACCATCATCCTCCACCAATGAAGAGGATGCTGTCTTTGGCGGCTCAGTTTTTTTCCCTCTCCCGTTACCCCATCAGGGAACCAGCCCTTACTTTACCATAGATTGTTCCAAAGCTCCCCAGACTACCCAATGTGGCATTTAAATATTTTCCTTTCCTGACTCTCCAATCGGTCTGCTTCTCCCAAACTCCTTACTTTCTGCTTCAAGTTATCATCCTTTTTTTCCTTTTTTAAATCATTAGGTCAAAATTCACTTTCTTTACTGGACACACACAAATGAGGAAAACTTGGCGACTTTTTCATCTGTCCCCAGCCAAGCATAGTTTCATGACAGCTCAGCGCTGGTAGTGGGAAGAGCCTCAGAGAAGGATCCTCATCCAATAAACCTGGGCTATTGTTTTTGGATCACAGACTGTGAATTGATTTATTGTTTGAAGTGATGAAAAAGGGTGTTTGGAGACTCGGAGGCGAGTTTCGCTCTGCGGTGATGCCTCTGCGGTCAGGAAACAGTTTTCTGAGCAATTCGGAGCTAGGGAATGTGGGGTTATTTTGGTAGCTGTCAGCAGGAATTGGCTAGAATCTGTATGTTAAATGAATACAAACTGCCTATTTAATTATTTAACAACTAGAACAAACAACCCACTGTTGGCAAGTGAAAAACAGCTAACACTCAAACTCTGTAAAATCCCATCTCATTAGTTCCCATGATATGATGTGACCCTGCTCACACCACAGTCCTGCCTTCAACCCTCCAGGGCATCTTATCTCGATTTTATTGGAGTTTTTGCTGGAATTGGAGTACAAGTGTCCTTAAGCAAGGAAATGCTGGGGAAATAAGAGCAAGTTAACCTCTAAATGGGTTCCAAGGCAACCACTGTGTTGAAACTTCACTTGGGTTCCACTGGCTGTTTTGTTTGGTTTGTTTCCTTCTGCTTCTGCCAGATTGTTGACATCCCTTGTTTTCTGGAAACTGCTGAATTTGAGCAACCAGGGGCAGGAAGTCTCTCCTTAATTTAGGAAGACTACAACAAGAATTCGAACTTGTTATTTTTGAGAAAATAGCTGTGATAGTATGTTGATTTTACTAGTTGCTTAAAAAGACCCTCAAGGTTAATTAGATAGCCATCTAGAAACAGGCTGAGCTAACTAGAATTTGTGTGGCCCGAAGCGTTGAACACTAAGAAACTATTTGATTCTAGCCTCTACCTAGGCAACCTTCTTAATTTACTCTCTGTGTGTGTGTGCGCGCGCGCGCGTGCATGTGTAAATATAAATAAAACTTGCTTTTGTGATAAAATAAAAATTTTGCCATGTTGTATACACATTTTGAAATTTTGGAACCTAGAAACGCCTGATAAGCATTTAATATGGAAAAAATGACTATTTATAGTCAAGATGAATAGACTGGCTGACGTGAATCTATCAAAGTGAACAAGAAGGTAGAGGGAAGAGGAGACAAGCAGAGAAACGAAGGGAAGGAGAGAAGAGAGAACAGACCACATCAAAACTAGGAGAGCTCTGGGCACCAGAACTAAGCAATGTGCTTCTTGCTAGTATCTTTTTGCAACTTCTAAGGGCAGCAAACAAGCTGGACGCCTCGTCTGCACGCAGATTTCCATTTTTATAGTGCGTCCCATTCTTAGTGTTTAGTAAATTGATTGGGCTTTAACCTCGTTTTCCATGAAGCCCTACCTTTTGATTTGGGCTAAGAATTACGATTTTGCTTTGCGAAACTGGAACTTTGCGGAGAATCTCCTGCCTCATCCATGGTGAAACCCCAGAGCCAGTGGTTTTTATTTCTACATCCTCAGCAGACACAACGTAGAGACTGTAGTTAACACCTGCTCATCCTGACATCTCAGCTCAAAGGCCCCTCCCTCAGGCGGGGCCAGACCCCTCTTCTTATACTGATACATTCTCAGGACCCCTGTGCTTTTGATTTGGAGCATTTACTCCAGTCTCTAATTATATATTTAGGTTGCGATTATTTATGTCATGGTTTCTTCCCGGCTAGATCGCAAGTTCCATGAGAGCTGCGGCCATACCTGTATCTCTTACCCTTGTTGAGACAGCAGTTACACAGGTCCTAGGATGTAGTAATTGTTCGATAAACATTTGTTGAATGAATGCTATACTACTATACATAAGCATGTATGCACATAGTCCTATACTGTAGGAGGCATAAATAGAGTTGACCCTTGAACAATGTGGAGGTTAGGGGCGCCAACCCCCCCCCCGCAAGCAGTTGAAAAGTCTGTGTATAGCTCTTGACTCCCCTCAAACTTAACTACTAATAGCCTTCAGTTGACAGGAAGCCTTACCCGAGAACATAGACAGTCGGTTAACACGTATTTTGTATGTTATACGTATTGTATACCCTCTTCTTAAAGTAAGCCAGAGAAAGCAAAATGTTATAAAGGGAACCATAAGGAAGAGAAAATACATTTTCAGTGCTGTACTGTCTTTTTGATACCGTTTACAAGGTGAATCGTCTGTCTGTCAGTACCTACATCAATATAGTCTTATATGCTACAGAACACTGTAGATGCCGTATGTACTATTAACACTACTCATCAAAATAAAAAGATAATATGAGAAAGAAATTCATATATATTTACAGGTATAACATTCATGCACTGATAACGAAGAAGCAGCAATATGATTGCTTTGTGGTAGCCTAACGTAATCGATGTGGTTGCTTCATGGTAGCCTAGCCTATATACTAATGAATGAATCACTATAAAAAATCAATGAATCACTATAAAATTTTTATGGCATCACAGTCATATTCATAATATAGCATTGAAAACATTGGTACATTTTTTTAAAAAAACTACTTACCTGTGATGATAGGCTGATATGCAATTTCTTCAGTTACTAGAGAGAGAGGTATATGTAGGTTAATGTAATTCTTTGAAAGGAAAGTTATAAAACAGTAAGGAAACTAAAATGTTATTCATTTTATATTAAATATCACTCACCTTATGCCTACATAAGGATAGATTAATATCTACATATATTTTATGCATTCATGACATAATTTTTTCTTAAAGTTTCTTTTTTTTTTTTGCAGCACGCGGGCCTCTCACTGCTGTGGCATCTCCCGTTGCGGAGCACAGGCTCCAGACGCGCAGGCTCAGCGGCCATGGCTCACGGGCCCAGCCTCTCCGCGGCATGTGGGATCTTCCCGGACCGGGGCACGAACCCATGTCTCCTGCATCGGCAGGCGGACTCTCGACCACTGCGCCACCAGGGAAGCCCTCTTAAAGTTTTTTGATATTTCTGGGCTATGCAGTTCATCTGTGAGTTTGTTCTAATTCTCACAAATCTCCAAAAAAATATCCAATACATTTATTGAAAGAAAACACATACAAGCGGACTTGCATAGTTCAAACCTGTGTTGTTCAAGGGTCAACTGTGTGTATAATACAGTGTGTATATTCATGGGGTGAATATATAACAGTGTGCATACCACCCCCCTCAACACAACACCCAGTATTTACTTAATCTCCCTGAGCCTCATTTCCTCATTTGTGAAGTGAAAGTTAATGTGAGGCTCTTTGCAGACCCCAAGTGCTGGACCAATAGATGAGCTCAGAATCACCTTTCACTTCAGACCCTGGGAGAGAGACCCCCATAAATGCCTTACATGCTTCGGGAATGCATTTAAGCATCTCTCAGTCAAGCTCTCTCTCCACCCAAACCAGTCCATCATTCAAATTACTCTAAATTTAGGGTCATTTCCAAACACAGTACATTTCCTGGGCAGTTCCTTCCCTGAAAGACAGCCATGTCCAACCCAAAGTGAGGGCCAATGCTTCTCATCAGCCTGGTTGCATTTCTGTCTCCCTCTTGGCTGCAGTGTGTAAGCTGATGGGGGGCCCATGTGGCCATGTTCATGTCCAAGCTCAGTAGGACGAATTTTTCAAGCATGATTTGCGAGTCACGCCATCACATGTATCCCGAGTCCAGCTGTGTTGCAGCTGCCGCCTCCCCTGTATCCGTTCGTCTTGCACTTGGATCAAAAGCATGAGTACACTCGCCTGAACTGATTTGGTCTCAGCCCAGCTGTTTGTCCCCCATTGTCCTCAGGATGTTTACAGACCTGCTGTTGTGGCCATTCTTGTTTCATTATCACACTTGGGTCTGAAGAGCATTTTCCCACATGGCCCTAGCCAAAGAGGCAATTTGGCTAAGTCGTTACTGAAACTTCCCTGAGGCAGTTATTTCAAACCTTATGATCTAAGCATACAACTGCGTATTTCTACAGTGAAAACAAGAAGAGGGGCTAGGGCTACAGATTTTGTTTGAGACAGGCCATGAGTGTCATTGTTGGCCCACTAATCTCATGACGTGATCTGTTTATTACTGTTTGACAAGAGAGCAATTTCAACCGGAGACAAAGCCAGATTAGAGGAAGAAATTCATTCTTCCCCCTCTTATTTGGGTTAATTGGGTAAACATATTTTACCTTCCCAGAAAGTTATTTTGACTGTTCTGAAAACCACTGATGCCTGTCACACGCCAGCAGGTATTTTGTTGGCAGGATCTGTGCTGGCAGAAGAGTGGGCGGGGCAGGGGTGGGCTGTTGGCGTGGAAAGGAGCCTGGTGGTTTGCACTGAGGTTCAAGGGCTGGCTGACCCTCAACTGTGAGAATACGTGTGAGTCACTCACTGTCTCTGGGACTCTATTTCCTCCTATTAATAACAGGCACCATGTATTATCGTGTTAAAATCTGCAGTTAAAAATCTGCTTTAGAAGGACAGACTCCCCCCAAAGATCCTGTTTCAGTGTCTGAAGTGGGACCTGAGTCTCTATATTTTGCAGTATCACAGCCCATGGCCAGTGTTTCCTGGGGTCTCCCCTACAACCACTCCACTTTCTGATCCAGGATATTTTATACTGTTAATGAGGTGTTCCTTCCTAATAAAGAGCGTGGTTCTGATTTCCCAGTAGCTCAGAACATTAAAAGGTGCAACTCACATGCCCATGATGGGCTGACCCTCAGAGCCGCACTCAGGCCAACATCAAGTGCAGTGGTGACGACTGGACACGTGGCTGGTTGGAACTGGGATGTGCTGTACGTATAAGGTATGCATCAGGGCTTCCCTGGTGGCGCGGTGGTTGAGAGTCCGCCTGCCAATGCAGGGGACGCGGGTTCGTGCCCCGGTCCGGGAAGATCCCACATGCCGCGGAGCGGCTGGGCCGGTAAGCCACAGCCTCTGAGCCTGCGCGTCCGGAGCCTATGCTCCGCAACGGGAGAGGCCACAGCAGTGAGAGGCCCGCGTACAGAAAAAAAAAAAAAAAAAAAAAAAGATATACATCAGATTTCGAAGATTTAGTATGAAAAAAAGGAATGAAAAATATCCACTTAATCATTGCATCGACTACATGTTGAAATGATAGTATTTTGGATATGATGGGTTAAAGAAAATATACTAGTCAAGTTAATTTCACCTGTTTCCTTTTTTTAATGTGGCTACTAGAAAATTGAAAAGTCCACCCGTGGCTTGCATGTTTCTATTGGACAGTATTGCTATCTAGCACAAGGCAATTTTTTGAGAACAGTATACCCATGAGGATAGACCATTAACATGGACTACATCATAGTAGCCTTATAAAGCGATCCAGGGTAATTCTGCTGGTCCCGCCCGAACCTCAGCTCCCAGTTTCCATTCTGACTGGTGGAATTTACAAAGAAGGCTTGAGAAGGCATTGAACAAGCAGGCGACGGGGATACACTGTTTCCTAAGTGAGTAGATGTTCTCCTTAAGGCACGTCTCCTGCCTGGATCCAGCTCTTTTTAAAAATAGAGAAGTTTTACCCATTCCCATTATAGACTCAGATTTTTCCCACTCTCTCAACCCATTCTTCTCATTCTCCACTTCACCCCTCGGTAACCTAACATCAGGCTGTCCCCTTGATGGTATGACAAACATTAAATTAGAATAAAAATTTTCCCAACAATATCCATTATAGGAAAAGGTATAGTGAAACTGGGACACTTCTATGTTGTTTGCAGTAGCAAAAATTATAACCCCTTTGGAAACCAGTGTGACATCATATTTCAAGAGCTGTATAAATGCTTTTAATCTTTGATTTGGTCTTAAGGAAACATTCAACAGAAGCAAGATAAATGTATAAAGATATTCAAAGCAGCGTTATCTCCACTACAAAATTAGAAGCCATTTAAACACCTAATCATTGAGGAACAGTTAAGAAAAGTATGCTGCACAATTCAATATAATATTATGCATTCACTCAATTTATAATTATGAAAGCTATACAGCAACACAGAAAATTGTTTACAAGATAATGTTAGATTTTATAAAGTAGAACACATAAATTGTATGTAGATTATGATTGCATGCTAACAATTATGCATGCATATGGAAGACTTAGAAGAAATGTGCAAAAATGAAACCTCTGTTAGAGTTATTAAAAAATAAATCAGAGCATTTTAACCAGGGGACTATACTTCTTATGGGATCCAGAGATGGGCTCCCACAGTGTCCATAAATCAAGTGAAAATATGTAATATTTTGTGTGGCTGTACATAAAATGCATTTTTTGAGAAGTGAAAACATAACTTTCGTTAGATTCCCAGAGGAGTTGAATGATCGATCACTTCCCTCCCAAATTAAGAACTAATGCTTGATGATTGTGCTGTTATTTTAATCTTTTAATAATTAAAAGAAAGCGAGGCATCTCCTCTCCACGGACTCCCCCAAGGTGAATTCATAAGCGGGCTTGAGGAAGAATAAGAGCCCTTAGATGGGAACAGGTCTAACCCTGGTAGAACTTGTGGGGAGAAATAGGAAACCTTCAGGAACCCCACATATTCCCATTTATAACTGATCTCACCCTCTTCCAGTCCCTCGCACCTCAAGGGCCCAATGCTTCTCCCTGTAAGGACCCTTCCCTTGCCCCTCCTTTTTCCCTACTCCTCACTAATGCTCCAATCAGGTCAACTCACCCAACTTCAGGCCTTTGTAGCTCTCTAATCTTAGAAACAGTGGCCTGCTAAATGCCCTGCAGGGCTAATGGCTTAGCCTCCTGGGGAATCGTTGCCTTTCAACAGGCGCTTTGAATGAACAACACTTTACCCCAAAGAGGGGTTAGCACAAGAAGGTATCAGACACTAGGGCAGGGCCAGAGACAGATCCGTGTGGGGTACTGGCTGCTCTCTATCCCTCAGACCACATCGGGGCCACCCAGCCACCGTTTGAAGGATCCCTGGCATGTGAGGGACATTGTTCCATGAGTCCTAGCATTGTTTTCTCTCCTCTGAGCCAATGAAAGAATATGCTAGTCCGGGCCTTTTTGAAGAACCCCTTAGAGAAAACAAATACCATATGATATCACTTATATGTGGAATCTAAAATACAATGCAAATGAACGTATCTATGAAACAGAAACAGACTCAGCAAACATAGAGAACAGACTTGTGGTTGCCAAGGGGAAAGGGGGATGGGGCAGGGAAGGATTGGGAGGCTGGGATTAGTAGATGCAAACTATTATATGTAGAATGGATAAACAAAAAGTCCTACTGTATAGCACTGGGAACTATATTCAATATCCTGTGATAAACCATAATGGAAAAGGATATGAAAAGACTACATATATGTGTAACTTTGCTGTACAGCAGAAATTAACACAACATTGTAAATCAACTATACCTCAATAAAATAAAATAAAATAAACCTTAAAACAAAAGTCCAACAAAGATCTTAGCTTTCCGGCAAGATTCTGGTTGTTCTTTCTTGTCCATGTACCTTGACAGTGTCTGGATTCAGTCACCCTCCACCCCACGCATCCTCCCTTAGTCCAATGCATCACTGTTGGTTTTTTGCCCTCATTGATGGCTTTGGAGTTGGCAAGAATTTTCTTTTTCTGAGACTCTCACTCCCAACACCCCGTACAGTCTCCTGGGCTGCCTGGAGCTGCAGCTTTGTCCTAATTCATCAGAGTGAGATTTCTTTCATGTTTTCCAGTTAGTCTATTTGCCTGTAAGAGAGTAGATGTTCTGTAATGGACACCTATAAAGGAACTGAAGAAAAAGCAAGAGAAATGAGCATTTCAAGAAAAGTAGCCCAGGAGCTCTCCCCTTGAAGAACTGTCGCCAACTTTACCCAGCGCTCATTTGTTAATGGCTTCACTTCCCAGCATTTCTTTTTCCCCTGGCATTTTGGTGAAAGCTTTTTTTTTTCCTATTCCAATTTAACATTTACCCTTCAGCTTTTCTGTCAGACTTATTTTTCCCTGGAAACCTTTACACTAACCAGATCCAGCAATCATTATTATTATTATTTTCTTCATGTATATATGCCCCTTTCTTTCTAATCACAGATTCACTAGCAGTCTAACTTTCAGGGGAGAGGGACCCCCAGATCCCAGGCAGTTTTCTCTTGCCCATCTCTGAGCATCTCCCAGGAAGGGCAAGATGATGTTAGACTTTTCTTCAAGACCCGTTTCCACGCATCATTGTGGTAAGACGTGGAAAGTTCTTCTTCATGTCTGACAAGTGATGGCCGTCTAACTTGATAATCTCCCACCTGATGGCAGTGGGACTTTGGGAGCTTGTTGTCATCACCTTGAGGACCCTTGATTGTGTGAGAAGCAGTCGCTCTTATTTGTTAAGAGGACAGATTGTAGCAGAAAAATATTGGGGATCAGATCAAACCCCAGCCACTTCCTAGCTGTTATGGCCCTTGAAGAAGAAACCAAGCCTCAGTTTCCTCATCCGAAAAAGGTAACATAATAATGATGGCTGTTTCATAAGTACACACACATTCCATTGTGACAGAGATCAATTGTTGTTACTGAATATCTCTTCTTCTTTTTATCCTCCATAATAGAATCTTGGATTTTCAGCTGGCTTCTTGGCAGTCTGGAATGAATAAAGATTATATTTCCCAGTCTCCATGGCAGCTAAGTGTGGCCATGGGACTAAGTCCTGGCCAAAGAAACGCAAGTGGAAGAGGTGTGGGTAATTTCCTTGAAGTGCCTTTAACTTGAGGGTTTGCACTTCTTTTTAAATTTATTTTTGGCTGTGTTGGGTCTGTTGCCGCGTGCGGGCTTTCTGTAGTTGTGGTGAGCAGGGGCTACTCTTCATTGCGGTGCATGGGCTTCTCATTGCAGTGGCTTCTTTTGTTGCAGAGCACAGGTTCTGGTGCACGGGCTTCAGTAGTTGTGGCACTCAGGCTCAGTAGTTGTGGTGCAAAGGCTTAGTTGCTCTGCGGCACGTGGGATCTTGCCGGACCAGGGCTCAAACCCATGTCCCCTGTATTGGCAGGTGGAAACTTAACCACTGTGCCACCAGGGAAGTCACAGGTTTGTACTTTATCCTTTCATCCTTCGTCTTGTATAAAATTGGGATGCAATGGTGGGAGCTCCTGAAGCCATCTTAAACAATGAGGAGACTTAGTGAATGAAATCCACACATGACAATTAAACAAAATAGAAAGAGCTCAAGTCCCTAACATAACAGAGCACCATAACTGCCTTGGATTTTTGCCTCCAGAAGTTGGCAGGGGAGAGAGAAATACATTGCATCTAAGTATTGTATTATTTTTCTGTTGCTTGCAGTCAAATTTCATCCTAAACAGGACCCTAAACATAATAACCACTTAGTACATGATAGGTGTCACTTAAGTCATCACCTATGCATTTTTGGAGAAACTCTCCCCATCCCATCCAACCCCCACAATATAACAGAACTTGCAGATGCACCTTCTGTGATGCTAACGTTTATCGAGTGTTAACGATGTCCCTGGCAAGATAACAAGTGCCTTACATGGAATATCTCATTTAAACTTCACAACAAACCCACAAGGTTGGTACTATTTTAAACTTTCATTTTATAGACAAGTATATTAATTTCCTAGGACTGCCATGACAAAACAACACAGACTGGGTACCTTAAACAACAGAAATGAATTTTCTCACAATTCTGGAGGCTAGAAGTCCAAGATCAAGGTGTTGAAAGAGTTAGTTTCCTCTTAGGCCTCTGTTTGGCTTACAGGTGGCTACCCACTTGCTGCCTTTTCACATGGTCTTCCCTCTATGCCTGCACATCCCTGGTGTCTGTGACTTAATTTCCTGATATTATAAGGGCACCAATCAGATTGGATTAGGGCTTATTCTAATGGCCTCATTTTAATTGAATCATCTATGTAAAGGCCCTGCCTCCAAATATAGTCAAATTTGGAGGTACTATGGTTAGAGCTTCAACATATGAATTTGGGGGAACACAATTCAGCCCATAACAATGAGGAAACTGGGTCAGAAGAGAAGTAATTTTCCCCAAAACTACACAGTGAGGAAGTAGCAGAAGTCTGGTTCCTGAGTCCAGGCAATGAAACACGGCACATTCCGTGTTTCCATTCCATGTTACCATCTTTAATAAATTTAGCTTGACAATAAGCCCCCAGTTCCCAGAACTCCACACATTTAATGGTCTAAGTTGCAGTAAATCTATAAACACAGATTTGAGCTTTGTGGGCGTAGCTTTATGTAATCACCCTTCTCCTTTGTCTTAACCCTGGTTGTCACCTGCTAATTGTCCTGGGCCTTTAACCCAGGTCACCACCAAGAGCCCCAGTGGCTTCATTCCTCCAGCTCCTGGGGAAATGCACCCCCTGGAGCCCTCTCCCTTCCCCACTAGCCAGTACCCTGAACACAATGCTTTAGGAAGAGACCTAAACACTTCTACAGACATCAAGGAGGAGCTACAAGCTTCTTCCACTCTGCCTAACTATGTCTCCATGTGGGTGACCCTAGAAACCTGTCATATTCCCAAACCCCAAGTCTCAAATCCTGAGTCATCAGCGGGAGGCAGAGAGTGACCCCAGCCCACGGGTCCTGGATGCTGCCCTATACCATTGCTTCCTCCCCAACTCTTGTGGTACTTCTGCAGGCACTTGGCTTCTATCCCACTACCTGTGCCCATCACATATCATTGCCCTGGGACCTCCTTGAGCACAAGCCTCCCTGGAATCTGTCACTTTCATTGCCCCAGTTTTCTCCTCTGCCATGTCTTGCTGATCCTAAAAATGGAGAACATAGCTGTTGACTTGGGTGATTAAGAGCCAAAGAGAGCTCTTTTTCCAGCTCAATCACAAATATAAGGTTAAATAAAAATAGCTGCTACTAAGTACTTTATACGAATTAACTCAATGACTCTTCACAACAACCCTAAGTTATTTCTCCCCTTCTACAGATAAGGAAACTGTAGCACAGAGAGGTTAGGGAACTTGCCCAAGGCTACACAGCAGGTACAAGGCAGAGCAAGGAGTTAAACCAATGTAGTCTGTCTACAGAACTCATGCTCTTAACCATTTCTCCAGGTATCACAAGTTAATCTTTTTTTCTCCCAAACAACATGCAGATGTGGACACATACACATACCTTCCGAAGACTGGCCTTGGATGAGTCCAACAGGAACCCATGAACCTAATTTGTCAAAAAGTTTGACAAATACAAGGTTGCATTGTCCATGTACCAGTACTTTCTATCCCATAACTGGCAAAGTAAGGGGTGCCCCCCAGGTCTCAGACCATTCCAGCCATTTTCACATGTATCATCTCATTTATCCTTGCAATATTATTTTGAAGTAGGCACTATTATCTCCATTTTACTGTTAAGAAAACTGAGGCTCGGAGAGGTTGAGCAACTTGCCTTAGGTCACACAGCTAATAAAGGGTGGAGGCAAGATTTGGACACAACACTTCAACACTTTTGATATAATGAGGTGTGCCCAGGTGACAAGCTATGTGACCCCAGCACTCATCTCACTACATCACCACGCTGCCTTCCCACCCTGAATGCCGCTGGAATTCTGAACAGGGCTGCCGAGGAGAAATGACAGGAAGGGTGCAGAGTCAGCTTAAAGAAAATATGACACTTAGATCTAAAGTCCACATTATTGTATTTATACAAGCGTTCAAAAAAATTCTGAATTCTAAAATGTAACAGAGCTAATCTCCTGAGTCCCAGCTACCACTGCACCTCTCACTTGCCAAAACCCATCCAGTGAAGAAACGCGACATCTCTAAAGTATTTGTGCTTGAAGTCAAATCCATAAAACCTGCATTTACTAAAACCCTTTCTCTGAAAATCTATTAATAATGTACGGCCAGAAGTTGCAGACGATGTGATCGTTGTTCTAGGGATTTGAGACCAAAATATCCCATTATGTGGAGGTTTGATTTTTGCCCAGTGATGACATTTTTGATACAATTTTTAAGGAAGGCACATGTTCGTCCATTTGCTGATTCCCCCTGGCTCACAAAGCCAACATGACTTAAACCCAAATTGCTTTCGATCTTCCCAAGTACCTCATTTTTATCATAAAGGGACCTGCTACACAAACGATCTGTCATTCAAGTAGGAATACTCATATGTTAGACGTAGTCAGTATAGTTCATGGTGCTAACCTTGCGCTAGCAGTTAAAGGAGCTGAGTTGTGGAGATGGAGAGCTGCAGTGAGGTGGGGAATTCTGGGGGATTCCTTAAGAAAGCCCAAATACAAGAATTCTAACCAACAAAGCAAGTAAATTAGGAGTGATTTCCTACTGTGTTCCAGTGGTGCTATGGGAGATACAGAGAACTTACATGTAGGAGTTATGGATTCGAAGCCAGATCCAGCTACTTATCAGCTATGAGACCTGGCACAAGTTACTTAACTGCTCTGAACCTCAGTCTCATCCTCTGGGCATATTCAGTACTTATGTCTTAGGCTGCTATGAGGTAACAGATTTCACAATACCTACTATATACCTGGCACAAAATTAATATTGAAAATCTTTTTCAATCTTTAAATCTGAAAGATTAAAATTTTCAGCATTAATTCTGAATTTGAATTTTAAATAATTTTCCACCTAAAAGGGCAAAATCTTAATTTATATGTATTTCTCTAGGAACGTATCAATTAAGCAAAATAAAAAGGGAAATCCTGAAAGTTTGTAACAGATAGCAGGAATATCTGAAATCTTATTCTCACTTTCCCCTGTCACTGGGACAACTTGGAGTCAGCCGGCCATGTGTGTTACTTCCTGCCAAAGACTTTTGGGCTGCGGGGTTTGTTCACTACGAAGTAAGCAGACCACCTGTTCCACTCCCTCACTGCGTATTGCCAAGAAGAGAATGTGTGTTGCCCATGGCCATTGTTTAGTTCTGTTCCATTCAGTTCAATGATTATGGACAAGGCAGTGCCCAAGGCACTGAACATACAAACATGAAGGAGACATGATCCCTGCCCTTGAGGGGCTCATAGCCTGGTGGGGAGACAGATGGATAAACATAATTTTGTGTGAGCTAGTCAACTCTGTGACTGGTGTGTGAACATGGAGAACTATGGGCCTGGGGGAATTAGGAACAACTTTCTGGAGGAGGTGATGCCTGAGCTAAATCTGGAAGAACACATGTGTCTATCTACCCACCCACACTCCCACCTACCCACCCATCCATCCACTCACCCTTCCACCCACCCACCCATCCATCCACACATCCACCCATCCATCCACACACCCTTCCACCCACACACCCATCCATCCACTCACCCATCCACCCACCCACCCATCCATCCACACATCAACCCATCTACCCACCCACACATCCATCCACACATCCACCCATCCACACATCCACCCATCCATCCACACACCCTTCCACCCACACACCCATCCATCCACACACCCTTCCACCCACCCACCCATCCATCCACACATCAACCCATCTACCCACCCACACATCCATCCACACATTCACCCATCCACACATCCACCCATCCATCCACACACCCTTCCACCCACACACCCATCCATCCACACATCCACCCATCCATCCACACACCCATCCATCCACACACCCTTCCACCCACCCACCCATACATCCACACATCCACCCATCTACCCATCCACCCATCCATCCACACACCCTTCCATCCACCCACCCACCCATCCACACATCCACCCATCCATCCACACATCCACCCATCCACACATCCACCCATCCATCCACACACCCTTCCACCCACCCGCCCATCCATCCACGCATCCACCCATCTACCCACCCACCCATCCATCCACACATCCACCCATCCATCCACACACCCTTCCACCCACCCGCCCATCCATCCACGCATCCACCCATCCATCCACACACCCACCCACCCATCCATCTGTCCATCCTTCCACACAGCCATCCCTTTATTCAGCAAATATATGTTAAGTATTTACTCCGTGCCTGACATTGCTCTAAGCATTGTGGTTAGAGTGGTGAACAAGCAGATAAGGTCTCTGCTCTTATGGAAATTACATTCTGCTGAAGGGAGACAGAAAATAAATTAGTGAATAATAAATATATAAATATAAATAGCTTCAGGTAGCAAGACAAATGCTAAGAAGAAAATGGGCAGTGATGCTTCTGATCAGGACATGGAGCTGGAAGAGACTCTTTCAGATAATTTCCCCAGAGGAGGAAAAACTGAGTCAAGACCAGAGTAACAGGAGAGAAGACAAGCCATGCAAAAATCCAGAGTTGAGAGCACTAGGCAGAGGAAATGCGTAAAGGTTCTAAGGTAAGAACTAGCTTGGTCTAATCATAAACAAAACAAAGTTGAAAAAAACCACGCTAAAGCCAGTGTGGGGAGGGAGGGGATAGTCTGAGATAAGGTCAGATAGGAAAGTCTCTTTGCCTATGAGCCATGGCAAACGGTATCCTCGGTGCAATGGGAGGGTTCAGACCAGGAGAGGAGTGTGATCTGATTTCAGGCTTTTATGATTGCCCAGGAGTCAGCCAGCGGAAGTCCAGAAGCAGGGAGCTTCAGCCAGAGGAGTATGCCCCCTTCCGCGTGCATACTTTCTCTGGTCAGTGTGGCCCCTCTTCTGCCTCTTCCTCCCCTCCTTCCCATCACAGCAGTGCTGTTGAGATGGTCATGAGGTCAGGGTACACAGTCAGGGGCCTAACAGATGTCGCTCCTGGGCAGCACTCTACGGAGAATCCCTCCTACTTCTAGAAATACTGGCTCAATTGCTAGACTCCTCGTGTAGCAGCAGTGAGGCCTCGTATGTGTATGGTACTCTGACATTTTTGCAGGGTGTTCACCATCATTATTTGATATTATCCAGGGAGGTAAAAACATCAGGCATGTTTTTTTTCACGCTCACGTGATAGATGAGGAAACTGACGCGCAGTGAGGTGAATCAGTGCACACAAGGTCATATACCTAGTTTGGTGGCAGAGGCAGGATTAGAATCTGAGTCCCTGATTCACATTCTGTGTTGCATCCACAGCGGTTCTCAATGTGGTGCTATTGAAGTTGAGTGGAAGTGAGCAGTTGTTCTTTATTATGCTAGACTGTCCCAGATATTACAGGACATTTTGAATCCCTGGCCGGGCCAGTAGTATTCATGTGTAAAACCTTGTGACAACCAAAATGCCCCCCACATATTTCCATACACCCCCTGGGGAGGATTAGTAGTGCCCCTGGTGGGGAACAGTGAAGTTTAATCCTCTCCTGTATAGACAGGAAAATGAAGACACCAGAGGCAGAAGGCACTTAGCGGCTGCTCACACATTTGCTGCATATTATTTAAACAGCTGTCGTTAATACTCTCCTCCAGTCTTATCTGGTAAGCACAAGGATGCTGACCCATGCACACCATTTATTTATTTAGTCATTTGACGGACAGTTCCTAATTACCTTGTAAGGAAGTGTTCTGTGCTCTAAGCTAAGGATGCAGTGTTGCAGAGGGACATGGCGCTCGTCTTCTCATCACGGGGAAAGCAGGGGTGGAACCCCAGAAGCTAATGAACAATTACAAGGCAAAGAGGTAAATGTCAGGATGCAGTCACCGAGGTGATGGAAGAAATCTAGACAAGGGCACCCAGATTTGGAGGCACGGGAAAGGAGAGATTTTCCAACACCACAGCTGTCCAGAACCAGAGCGTTTTGGAATATAATAAGCTTGCCGTTAATGAAGATGTTTAAAGAGAGACAGGATCATCAGATGGTTGAGAAAATGAAAAAGGTTTAAGCAGCCTATGTAAGGTCAATGCCCTTTCCAGTCCTGCAGCCTGGGATGTCCACATGTCCACAGAAGACCATAAACAGAATGTAATCACATCTGATTTCTGTAATGATAAGTGGCAACGAGGTGACGCCGTGTTAGACTAGGTTATAAAAAGAAAATAATGTTAGAAATAATCTGGTTTTCCCCCAAAGCTCTTTCTACAAATTACCAACTTAAAAAAAGTACCATTTCCACCTGTCCATTCATGTGGGGAGTGTTCAGGACAGGATTGAACATTGAGAGGGGGTTGGTAACCTCCAGCACTGACCGAAAGGGTGGGCTTCTAGGAGGGCAGGGCAAGAGAAAGGTCCGCTATGGAGGGACTTTTAATTGGGCACCAGGCACTTTTTTTCCTCTCAGGTAGCTAGGAGAGCCAAGGAGGGCTCCTTAGTGCCAATTTACTCTGGTCTTTGCTGATCTGGAAAGGTTGGCAGCCCAAACGTCAGCAGAGGACAGTTCCTGACAACTCTGTGACAAGGGAGAGAGTCTCGAGGGACCAGGGTGCCCAAGGACCACAAACGTTGTTCTGCATTCCGGGAGGTGAAGTGTCAGCTTTCAGCAAATGTTCCCTCTGTGCAAGGACAGAAAATGGCATCTAGAGAGCTGCTCTAACTGGGTTAAAAGTCATGTTTGTGCCACTCATGTCAAAAGGACAAGGCTTAGGAAAAGGAATCAGCCATTGGTCAGGGTGATGATTGTGGCTTGCTGACGGCTTAGATTTAAACTTCAAAGGATAAAGCTGTCAGCGTTCGCTTTTCTTGTTGCTTCTGTATTTTTGATTGGAAAATTTTTACTCAAAGCAGACATATGCCACATACCTATGGGATAATTAAAGAGTAAAATAATGGCCATTTTCAGACTTCAAAAAACAAATCTCTCTTCCCTGCCCATCATTCATCTTCTATTTTCCCCCTGTACGCCTCTCCTCACTTCAACTATTCTCTCCAGTTTTGCTTTAACAAATTCTTTCACCAGTACCGAACTTCATTTA
Source organism: Delphinus delphis (assembly GCF_949987515.2). Taxonomy (NCBI): domain Eukaryota; kingdom Metazoa; phylum Chordata; class Mammalia; order Artiodactyla; family Delphinidae; genus Delphinus; species Delphinus delphis. Next base: position 65,360,159 of record NC_082687.1, on the reverse strand, counting down.
CTATAAGCTTGCTTTTGACTGAGGGATGCATTGAGATGAATGGGCTATTCTCTTTGAGGATTTAGATTAATTCATTTTCCATGTTCGGTGTTCAACTTAGGATTCCAAACATATCTTGTGGTTGTCAAACTATCTACTGACATCTGGTTCAAATAAAAAACTACAAATAGAACTACCTTATGACCCAGCAATCCCACTACTGGGCATATACCCTGAGAAAACCAGAATTCAAAAAGAGTCATGTACCACAATGTTCATTGCCGCTCTATTTACAATAGCCTGGAGATGGAAACAACCTAAGTGTCCAACATCGGATGAATGGATAAAGAAGATGTGGCACATATATACAATGGAATATTACTCAGCCATAAAAAGAAACGAAATTGAGCTATTTGTAATGAGGTGGATAGACCTAGAATCTGTCATACAGAGTGAAGTAAGTCAGAAAGAGAAAGACAAATACCGTATGCTAACACATATATATGGAATTTAAGGGGGAAAAAAGGTCATGAAGAACCTAGGGGTAATACAGGAATAAAGACACAGACCTACTAGAGAATGGACTTGAGGATATGGGGAGGGGGAAGGGTAAGCTGTGACAAAGCGAGAGAGAGGCATGGACATATATACACTACCAAACATAAGGTAGATAGCTAGTGGGAAGCAGCCTTTGTGACCACCTGGAGGGGTGGGATAGGGAGAGTGGGAGGGAGGGAGATGGAAGAGGGAAGAGATATGGGAACATATGTATATATATGGCTGATTCGCTTTGTTATGGAGCAGAAACTAACACACCATTGTAAAGCAATTATACTCCAATAAAGATGTAAAAAAAAAAAAACCCATCACATTTAGGAGGAATTTTTGCTCTTGAGAGACCCCTTATTTTCAAGAGTTTGTCTTTGAAACTCTGTCTTCCTGCTTTCACGTCCACCCTCGCCTCCTGTTCTGGACTGCCAGGGTCTTCTGTTATCACGCCCTTTCTTAAATTTTCTCCCTCTGTCCTCTTATTTCCTTCTTTGTTTTCCCCAACTTCACCTGAACTCTACCTGATTTGGCTCAAAAATTTCTTTCTAGCAGGGCCTCTCCTTAGAACATATTAGATTCTGGGGTTCCTTGCACTTTCATGTCAAATATTTCCTTAGTTAACTTTTGCTTAGAAATACATGGTCCCTAAAAAAAAAAAAAAGTAACATTCAGTAAAACATCCCTATAGAAAATCTAACATACAAATAAAAAGGTAAAAATTACCTATAATTTAAAAAACCTTTTTCTGTTATCTAAGTTTCGGGTGTACAGCATTGTAATTCTACTACCCCAGCATTATAATCTTGCTACCCTGAAATGAAAATTCTTAACATTTTGGTGTATTTTCTTCCAAATACATAGGTGTATATGTAATCTATGCAAAAAATATTTATTTCCCTTAACTTAAAAAAATTAGAAAAGAAAGAACAGTCCAAGTTCACCGAAATCTAGAAGTTTTGTGGGTGCTTCTGTAGAAAACAGGGCAGGGTCTTCAACCAACAGAGCGAGTTTAGCTCGGTTTTCTCATCCTGACTGTGTGCATCAGACTCACCTGGGATGAGTGGAAAAAACACAGATGCCCAGGGCCCACCTGCAGAAGTTTTATTTCAATAAGTCGGGGGTGGAGGCTTAACATCTTATTTTTTCTTCTGAGATCTTTGTATGATTCTAATGTTAAGCCAGAGTTGAAGACAACTGGCAGCAAAGGATGACTGTAGGTTCTTACATCAGGATTAATGACCCCTGAAGACACCGCATCAACTGGAGGCTGTGGGAGCTGACAGGTCACCTCTCTGGTTGATGTGGGAACGTGTGGTGGGGATGAGAGTGCACCAGTACTCAGCCTTCTAGGGGCTAATTGGCTGGAAGATGCTGGCTTATCTTATGTTGTCACTTCACTTCCTCTTCGTCCTCTTTTTGTTTTCCAACACTTGCCAAATACACGAGCTGTGCTCACCTGAGGGCCTTACCTGCCTTCTCCTTACCAGCTGCTGCTTCTTCCTCTACTCTGTTGACCCTTGCTCCCACAGTGATGACCAGTGATCTTCTGGATTGCTGGCCAATGCCTGTGGCCTCTTTTGTCATCTTCCTGAAAGATCACTGGCTCTGTCCTATGGACCACTTTGTGCACTGACTGGATACAACTATAGAGAGATATCAATATATAAATAAGAGGATAGAAGGAGCAAAACCTTGATTAATCAGATTCTTCCATTTCCAGAACACTATGGGGTCTATTCAAATTGTAGGAGAGAAAGATAATCATAGGAAAATAATCTGATAACAGGAAACCAAGCAGTCAACCAGTTTCTAGGGTTTCTTAACCTGGAATCCACAGATAGACTTTAGAGGATCTATGAACCACTTGAAACTGAAGGTAAAATGGTGCATGTGTGTGTGCCCGTGTGTGTGTTTTTTCCTTTGGGGAGGGTCGGGATGTTTTCTAAATGGGTCCTAATTCAAGAGAGCCTGAGAATCACTGTTCCAAGGTGTGTGACTTGCTGTGGGGTTCCTGTATTCCAGCATCATTTCTTGTTTCTCTTTTTCACTGCCCCTCACATCAATCTGGTTTATGTGTTGTCTCCATCTATTCTCCATACTCACTTCCCTAGGCCAGGCCCTCTTCACCTTTCACCTGGAAACTGTGATGTTTCCTGTCTAGACTCCTCCTTTTCTCCCTCCTTCCCACCCTCTTTTCTTGTCTCTTTCCTGTACCAAACATCTCTCCCTCATCCAATACATTCTTGTCACAGCCTCTTATAAACTCCAAATCTGATCACAGTCACTCTCCAGCTTAAACTGGGGGGGAGGGGTGTTCTCAAAGTACCTACAGAATAAAAATCATGCATTCTGTTATGGTATTTAATGTCTCTCATACCCTTCATTAGGAGATCCCAACTAGCCTCCTAATGTTTTCCTCTATGACTCCACATCGTGACCCAAGCTTCTCCACCTCTGTGCCTCTGTATCTTCTACTCCCTCCACTTGGAATGACCTTTCCTTTACCTCATGTATCCATACTCTATCCAAACATAAAATGGCATCCCTGCCATGATGCTTTCCATAATCCCACTTGTTCTCACTCAGAACTCCAATTGGATTTTCCCTGTACTGGTCTTTCTACTTGCATCATCATGATTTATGTACCTGCTTTAATTTCCATTGAGGATAGGGCACACATATGATTTACCTCTGTATCCTCCATAGGCTTTAGTATAATACTTTTGGACTTAATTGGTACTTAATTGGTATAAATGCTTATTTAATATTACTCTGTTTTAGTCAGCTTGGTTTGCCACAGTGAAATACCACAGACTGGGTGGTTTCAACAACAGAAATCTGTGTTCTCACATTTCTGGGGACTAGAAAACCAAGATCAAGGTATCAGAAAATTGAGTTTCTGGTGAGGCCTCTCTTCCTGGCTTGTAGACAGCCACTTTCTTGCTGTGTCCTCTTCTCTATGCTCAGGGAGAGAGAGCTCTGAGGTCTCTTCCTCTCCTTAAATGGGCACTAGCCCTATCGGATTAGGGCCCCACCCTTATGACCTCATTTAACCTTAATTATGTCCCTAATAACCCTGTCTCCAAATACAGTTACATGGAGGGGGGCGGGGTTAGGGCTTCAACATATAAATTTTGGAGGGACACAATTCAGTCCATAAAATCCTCTTTGGCCTCCATTTGTATCTCTCTAAAGTATAGGTAGACAATCTCCAGAGTGCACGATAAGGATCCTGAGTCATGGCTTGTTTCTCAATCAACAAATGAGTCAGTGGTGTTTAACGTACGCTCTTTACTAAATCAGGAAAAGAAAAAACACCTGAAATTTTAGTGTATTGTTTTTCAGACTCTAGTCATTTGCATATCAGTGTCATAATTTTTGTCATAGTTTTAGAGCAAATGTATAATTGTTTACTTAAAAGCACCTTTAAATTGATTCATGCTTTCACTTAAATATTTTAAAAAATTATCTGTGAAATCATAGATCTAATTATGTTTTTATGACATATATATTACGATTAAAATTATTTGTTCAAAATGTTCAGTACTGCACCCTCCAGAGCCCCACTCTGCTGGGAAAGATTCTATGTATTTCCAGCCCTATTGAGGTCAGCCTTAGCCATGTGACTGGCTTTGCCTAGTGATATATGGTGCTCCCGAGCAGACAATTTATGAGGCATTTTCTGGACTTGCATGATTCTTTCTTCCTGCCTCAAGACTCAGGATCTGTGCTTTAACCCGGTCCTGAAATAAAGAAAACATGAGGCATATCTGAAACCAGCTGGCAACTTACATATATGTGAGTGAGAAATAAATGTTTATTATTCTAAGCCACTGAGATTTTTCTTACAGGTCATTGGTTACCACATCCAAATTTCATCTAAGCTGACTAATCAAATGTCCATTTGTATGTTACCTAGAGTCATTTTACATAATAAGATTTTGGGAACCCGAGACTTCCCTGGTGGTGAAGTGGTTAAGAATCCGCCTGCCAATGCAGGGGACATGGGTTCGAGCCCAGGTCCGGGAAGATCTGACATGCCACGGAGCAACTGAACCCACAAGCCACAACTACTGAGCCCGTGCACCTAGAGCCCATGCTCCACAACAAGGGAAGCCACTGCAATGAGAAGCTCATGCACTGCAACAAAGAGTAGCCCCTGCTCACTGCAGCTAGAGAAAGCCCGTGCGCAGCAACAAAGACCCAAAACAGCCAAAAAAAATAATAAATTAATTAAAAAAAAAGATTTTGGGAATCTTATGCCTTTTGAGAAACATTTCTGAGTTTCTGAAAGCTTGAATGAGGAGGCAACTGTAAGGTATCTCTGTGTTTTTTCAAATGACTCCATGATTTCATCTTATGGGGAAATTATTTGAAAGGAATTTTTACAACCTGTGAATAACCCACATCCTGACAAATTATGGACTACAGCTTTCCTGCCACCCTGGCCCTTGTCCTTGTAGCATCAATAGCTCAGGATGGTGCTTTGTCCGTCACACTTTAAAAATAGCCTTTAGTCTCAAGAAGTGGTGATGGAGACTTGGCACTCAGATGACCTAAAGGCATTTTTTTGTCTCAAATACTCCAGTTTCTCCCACTGACACTTCAAAGACTTCAAAGGCAACTGGACTTTGGGGAGTGCTATGCCTTTGAAGTGGGCATGGAGCGTGTGAGAATGCTTTTCAGGGCTGGGACAGGTGGATGGTTTTTAACAGAAGTGAACTATGGATAAAATAAAAACACAAAGTGTAAAAGTATTTCTTATCTGTCTGTCCCATTACCTAATCTATGCAATCTTATTAAATACAAGTTTTCTGCTATGACAGGAGAATGGCAGTGAAGTAATTAATTAATATTCAGTTTTATAAAAAGCTGCTATGTAAGAACAACAAAATTTTAAAGACTCTCAGTGTCACAAAATAATATATAATTAGCAGATATAGTGAAACCATGGGTCATTCAAAGTTACTTCTGAAGGCCCCTCTGGGCCACTGCTGAGAACAACAGCCATCTTTTGGCTTCTGTTCCCCTCCATTTCTCCATGCTGTGGCCTCCAGATAATCATTATCTCCTTTTGCCAAATCAGGGGTCTTCCTTAGCTCTCTTCCTCTTTAACTCCTCGGCTGCTGTGACAGTTAACCACCACCCCCAAACTCCCTCTAACCCAGTCTTCTGTGCAAATCCACTTTCCTGATTCTCCTGTGAACTCCTAGCAAAGTTTTTTGTTTTGTTTTTTTGTTTGTTTGTTTGTTTGTTTGTTTGTTTCCTGCAGTACGCGGGCCTCTCACTGCTGTGGTCTCTCCCGTCGTGGGGCACAGGCTCCTGACACACAGGCTCAGCGGCCATGGCTCACGGGCCCAGCCGCTCCGCAGCATGTGGGATCCTCCCGGACTGGGGCACGAACCCTTGTCCCCTGTATCGGCAGGCGGACTCTCAACCACTGCGCCACCAGGGAAACCCTAGCAAAGTTTTTTATTCATTTTACCAGCTCACTTCCTTCTTCTTATCTAAGTGGGAATGTTCCTCAAGGTCCTCGGACCCGGTTTTGCTTCAGTTCCGCTCTCTGTGTTGAGAAACTCATCCATCCCTACAATATCATTTTGAGGCTGATGCCTCCAGCCCTGACTAACCCTTTGCCCTCAGGTGACTGGCACCAACTCAGAGGGCATATCTATGGGGAGGTCCTACCATCACTTCAAACTCAATATATACAAAACCTCACCCATCATCAGTCCAGCATAACCTGCTTTTTCACTATACATTACACTCCCATTTTCCTTGGAATCATCTTTCATTCATCCTTCTTTTTCAGGACCTCTACCCAATCTATTTCCAAGTGAGTTATTTTTTCTTTAAAATGTTTCTTGGATCTTTTTAGTTTCTTCTAATTCAGACTTCCAAAATCCTAGTTCAGACTCTAGCAACCTCACATCCTGCCATCACATATGTAAGATGTCCAACGAGGCAGATGCTTCTGGTTGCCTATTGAGTATCTCTTCTCCCCTCTTCCCTTATTAAAAGAGTTCCAGTTATCTGGGGTGTTGCAATATGCCCAGGTAAGTTATCTCCCCTGTTATCCATGCATCCAGTTCTGCTGATGAGCACTTCTATCAAGTGAGATTTCTGGCAGAGTTATTGTTTTCCTGATAAAAGGTAATACCCAGGGCTTCCCTGGTGGCGCAGCAGTTGAGAGTCTGCCTGCCGATGCAGGGGACGTGGGTTCGTGCCCCGGTCCGGGAAGATCCCACATGCCGCGGAGCAGCTGGGCCTGTGAGCCATGGCCGCTGAGCCTCTGCGTCCGGGGCCTATGCTCCGCAACGGGAGAGGCCACAACAGTGAGAGGCCCGCGTACCACAAATAACAACAACAACAAAAAAAAGGTAATACCCAGCTACCACAAATAACAACAACAACAACAAAAAAGGTAATACCCAGATGACACATGCCTTTTACCCCCACTTCTTACCTTCCTTTTTTCCTGGATGGAATGTAGAAGCAATGTCTGTGGTTAAGATACCATATTTTAAGTCAGCTAGGTCAGTTTCAAACCCCATCTCAGATACTTTCTTGTGTTGAGACCTTGGGAAACTTACCTAACCTCTTTAAGCCTCAATTTCATATCTGTAAAATGGGTACAACAATATTACTAGGTTGTGACGATTAAAAGTACTAATATGTTTATACAGCATTGAATATAGTATATGCAGAGGACCTTGTTACTGTCAGTGAGTGGTGGATAGTATTCCAGCTGTTTCTATTTTCTAAACTCCTATTATACTTAGAGTAATTATGGTACATATTTGCATTGTCTTATTTTGTCTCCTGGATTACCTGTCTCCTTGGAGACAAGGAGACTGTGATCAACTTGGGGCCACTGACCATTTTTTCTGCTTATTTCATCGCCTTTCAATTGCCTTGTTCAGTTCTGGGTGTGGAGTAGGCTTTTAAAAACACTTAGGAATTTAATGACAGATTATATGATAAAGGTGCTGGAAATCAACTCTGAGGACAAACTAAGTATTTCCTGAGGTTAGGAAGACAAGACAGGCTATAAAGATGATCATTTTGCATTGAAAACCATCTTCAAGGGGAATCCTGGATATAAACAGAGAGGATGCTGCAGTGGCAGGCTTCTATTCTTCACTAGGGCCAGACTCAAGCTCTCTTCCCAGCCCCACCCCCCCGACCCCAAATGCTATTTCAACTCTAAAGCACTGCAGAGTGATGCAGATTTTCCTGGAGAAAAACTTCCTAGTCATCCCCTTGAACATCTCAGTCTTTCTCCACCTGTCTCCACCTGTTTCTGGCTTTCTGCTTCTTCTCACATTTCTCCCCCCCAAAAGACTCTGAAAAATCCCCATATAAAGACTGTCGTCTGCCATCCTTTGGAGCACTAGGTCCGCTCCCTGAGCTTGCACACTGCCCTCAGCAAACCAAAGTCCTGCTGGGGAGCTGTCCCTGGAGCTAGCATGCTTGCAAAGGTTATTTATAGTCTTCTTTCTGCCTTATGTGGCCTCATTCCTAGGAACCAGGGCAAACCCCACTTCCTTTACACCACTTCCACCTACCCTACTCCCACTCCATTTTCTACCTTTCTCACCTCCGCTCTGCTCCTTTACATCCTTCTGCTTTTGTCTTTTCCCTTTGCCCTAATCACGAGTCTCCTTTCTTTCTCTTTCTCAAAGGCCTGGGAGGCGGTATTGAGACAGAGTACACCTGCCTTCAGCCAGGAACAGTGCAAGTGCAGAAGAAAAGGAGCTCCTTGACTCAGCTCAAGTTCCTAATACCTCTCTCATCAAGGAGGTGGCAGGAAACCGTTCCCTGTATTTGGAGAAGGCTGGGGCTCTATAAATGAGAACACCCAGTTCTGAGTGGAGAGAAAGTTTAACCCAGGATATTCTAACACCTTCATTACCCAAGGTAGGTTGGGACCACAAACATGGAGATGAATGCGTCCAACGTGTCGTTAGGCTCCCTTGGGCCTAAACCAAGCCATATGGGTTGGCCTTATTTTCTTATGGCTTGGCCTTATTTTCTTTTAATCAAAATGTATAGACATAGAAGACATTTATTCTGTCATGTGAACCCCCTGGATTTGAAAATGGAAAACAATAAAGGCAAGGCGATGGTGAGAGAAATTGGTGTGGTCATTTTCTCTGTCATTATATCTGATCTTGAAAAAGCCCTGAGTAGATGTCAGGCTCCTCCATCGCTCCATCAGGGAGACCCGGGCTGCAGGTATTTCCCACGTGAGGATGAGGAACGGTGGCAGGGCAGGAACCGGGGGCCACTCACATCCCATGACTGAGACACAAGTCTGCAAGGAAATAAACATTTTAATGTAGTGTTTCTAGTACTCGTTCCAACTTTTTCATGAAAAGAAAACCATCACAGACAATTTATAGATCATTTGGCTTCTCAGTCTGATGTGTTCTGATGGCCCCTTTTCCTCCGCTAACTCACATCTGCCACCACCAGCTATCGTCCCAGAGGCGGTGGTTGTCAGATGGTGTGTGCGCGCGCCTGCGCACCTCTATGCATATATGTAATCCTGAAGGTGTACGTTAAGCTCTTGTGATTCTCTAAGCTCCTTTCAATGATGGAGACTTCCTGCCGCCTCGTCTCCCTCCCCTCTTCTCATCCTGCTGCCAAACTGCTATTTTGTGCCTCTGTTGCAACTGGGTCATGTTTTTGACTTTACCAAGAGGAAGCAAGAGGCCTTCGGTGGGAGAGCAAGAGGTTTCCAGTGTTCCCCAAATACAGATGCTCAGGAAATGGGGTACTCGTGTGGCTTGTGTATAGGGAACTTCTCAGCTACAATACCGTGTCCTGTGTGGGAGGCCCAGCTCACCCTTCACTGTCTCCCAGCCGGCTTGACTCCAAACGTCCCCAGGAATAATTCAACTTCTTATCTAAGGTACGGACCAGCTTCCTTGAACCACCAACTGCTCGATTGCACAACAAATCGGTTATATAAGAGGATCTTAAGAAAGAATAAAATCATGAGCCCCCCATAACTGTCTCTCTCCAGGCATCAGCCCCAGACTCAAGGAAGGGGGCCCAGCTGGGCCAGTTGGTCCATTTGTAAACAGAAGCTGCAGAGCAGACCGTTGGTTTCTCTGAGTGGAGTTCAGGGGCTACACATCGTCCTCATGTTTCCTCGACTCCCCCACCCTTCCTCCACCTCCGTCACCCCAAACGCAGGCCCTCATTATCCTGGATGAAAATAGAAGGTTCCTCATCATTGATTTATTTTTAGCACTTGCTCAAACTAATTGGTAGCCCTGCAACCCATACATAATACAGTGATGTGGAAGAAACTGACAGCTATTTAATGATGGATTACATCGCCGAGGACAGAGAACATGAGGCTTACTCTGCAGTGGGTCTTGTTTGACTCTCTGCTGTCCTCTGAGGGTTCATGTTTTCTGATACATTTAGTCTTCAAGGGTTATTAACTGAAAATTACACAACCAGAGCTCAGCAAGGCCAGCCAAGCTCTCTTCCGGCCTCTTCGCTGGCCTTCGGTAGTGGGTTCCCCGGTTCTGAGCCTTTAAGAGAAGGAGACCCAGTGTTGAGAGAAGGAAGGCTGTGTCTTTGACTCCTTTACCTGCCTTGACCCTGTGATGGGAAAGGTAGTAGTGAGGAGTCTGAGAAGACCATGTGTTCTGGAGTCAGACAAGGCTGTAAAGTCTCAGCTTGAACATTCAACATTTATGGGACTTTGGATCAGTGGCTTAAACTTTCAGAACCTCAGTTTCCTCATCTCTCAAAATGGGGAGAATAAGACCTACCCACCAATGCGTTTGGAGGATTGATGCGGAAACACCAGTTATACTGCCTCATACGAGCTTAGATATTCAAAAACAGCTTCTTTCCTTCTTTGAATTTACAGCATCTGCAAGGTTCCTTAGGGAGCTATGAATAAAACATGCCAAGCTTTACACTTCTAATTTGCTTTTTATTAGTGGGTCCCTACTATAACATAGACAAGATATCAAGGTAACATACCGGACACCGTTGAGAAGACTCTGGAATGCTATTACTGATTATACCTGAAAATGTGCTCAGGAGCTGTGCAATCAGGAAGGCCTTCTTTAGGACCCCTCCTACACTGCGGGTGGAAGTGAAAATTGGTACAGCCACTGTGGAAAAGGGTATGAGGTTTCCTTAAAAAACTGAAAATAGAGCTACCATATGATCCAGCAATCCCACTCCTGGGCATATATCCAGAAAAGATGAAAACTCTAATTTGAAAAGATACATGCACCCTAAAGTTCATAGCAGCACTGTTTACAATAGATAAGACATGGAAGCAACCTAAGTGTCCATGAACAGATGAAAGGATAAAGAAGATGTGGTATTTATACACAATGGAATATTACTCAGCAATAAAAAAATTATGAAATTATGCCACTTGCAGCAACATGGATGAACTTAGAGAATATCATACTAAGTGAGGTAAGTCAGGCAGAGAAAGACAAATATTATATGATATCACTTATATGTGGAATCTAAAATATGACACAAATGAACTTATCTATGAAACAGAAACAGACTCACAGACATAGAAAACAAACTTATGGTTACCAAAGGGGAAAGGGAGGAGAGAGAGGAATAAATTAGGAGTATGAGAGTAACAGATACAAACCACTATACATAAAATAGATAAGCAACAAGGATTTATTGCATAACACAGGGAACTACATTCAATATCTTGTAATAACCTATAATGGAAAATAATCTGAATATATATATATATAACTGAATCACTTTGCTGTATACCTGAAACTACCGTAATATTATAAATCAAATATACTTAAATAAAAAAATTTTAAAAAGAGGGCTTCCTCTTGGATCCTAGGTTAAGTGTGTAACCTTGGATAAATTATTTAATATCTCGAAGGCTTAATCATCTCAATCTCATTGGGATTCATGAGTAATAAATATATTAATATTTATTAATATAAATAAAGTAATAAATAGTACTCATGAGTAATAAATATAATAACAAATATAAAGCTACTAATTAAGTGCTGAAATAGAGCAGGTGCCTCTTCTCTTCATTAAGTATTAATCTTCTAGTTTTGAACTGGAATTAGATATTCATTTATGGAACAAATGTTTACGTGGCAGACACGGTCCTAATTGCTGGGCATCCTATAGTCTAGTGTGAGAGAAAGAAAATAAATTGGCAGATGAAAGTTTATATAATTTTGTTTTAAAAATAGAGGATTCCATCAGGCTCATGCTACAGAGCTACTTTTTTCACTCAACTATATTTCATTTCATGGAAAATTGTCTATGTCCGTATATAAAGAGATTTTCACCCTTTTATATAGCTGCATGTTATTCCAAAGTGTGTGTGTGTATACACATATATACCCCCGTTATTTAGCCATTACCTTATTGGTGGCCATTTGTGTTTTCTACCTTTTGGGGGGGGAGGGAATTGGAAAAATGATATCCTCATTCTTATATTATTATGTTCATGATAATTTTTATAGATTACATTCTTTTTTATATTCTTAATCTTTAAATTAAATATCATGGGCCCAAAATATTATCAGATATCATGATTTTAATGGGTAATGTATCTTTTTCAGTTGCATTAATTTTTCTTGACTGGTATTTGCCAACAGGTCACCAACGATGTCAGTCCTCAGGAAACATTTTGACAAGGTTTGGTCAAGTGAACTTTTCCCAGTTTCCCGTGTATTTCCTCTGGGTGGGAGGAGAGTACCGAGGTGAGTGCAGGTTGCAGAGGGAAGCAGATGGGGCTTTGAATTTCTGGGCTGCTTCTTGATAGGTATGGTCATGCACATGGGTTTGTTTGTTTGTTTTTTGTGGGGTTTTTTGCCTCTTCAGGTCTTACTTCTTTGAGGATAAAAATTCCTACCTACTTCTATTCTATTCACTACTATGTGTCATTCATTTGGCGACTCATTGGATGTATCAACTTCAAATCCCTGAAAGTACCCAGAAGTGCTTTCAGAATCTGCTCAGAAGTTTCTCTCTCCCGGTCTCCTCCACTGTAACCTGTGTTCCCTCATGCAGCAGCTTTCCTGGAAGATTTCTTCTCTTAATTTAAAAAAAAAAAACAAACCTTCATTTTCAGTTTTAGGTTCACAAAAAATTTGAGCAAGAAGTACAGAGTGTTCCCATGCACATCCTGACCCACACATGCATGGCACCCCGACCCCTACCATTATTGGCATCCCCACCATAGTGGTACCTTTGTGACAATTGATGAGCCTACATGGACACATCACTGTCACCTTAAACCATAGTTTACATTAGGGTTCACTCGAGTGGTGGTGAACATTCTATAGGTTTGGGCAAACATATAAATGACATGTATATATCATTACAGTGTCATACAAAATAGTTTCACTGCCCTAAAAATCCTCTGCGTTCTACCTATTCATCCCTCTCTTCCCCCAACCCCTGCCAACAATTGCTCTTTTTACTGTTTCCCTAGTTTTACCTTTTCCAGAATGTCATATAGTTGGAATTATACGGTACGTAGCCTTTTCCAACTGGCTTCTTTTACTTATTAGTATGCATTAAGATTCCTCCCTGTCTCTTCTTGGCTTGATAGCTCATTTCCTTTTTAGTGCGAATAATATGCCATTGTCTGTGTGTATCATAGTTTATTTATCCATTCACCTGCCTAAACACATCTTGGTTGCTTCCAAATACTGGCAAATATGAATTAAGATGCAAAAAACATCTGTATGCAGGTTTTTGTGTGGACATAAGTTTTCAACTCATTTGGGTAAATACCAAGGAGCACAATTGCTGTGCCATATGGTAAATTTTTTTTTTTTTTTTTTTTTTTTTTTTTTTTTGCGGTACGCGGGCCGCTCACTCTTGTGGCCTCTCCCGCTGCGGAGCACAGGCTCCGGACGCGCAGGCTCAGCGGCCATGGCTCACGGGCCCAGCCGCTCCGCGGCATGTGGGATCTTCCCGGAGCGGGGCATGAACCCGTGTCCCCTGCATTGGCAGGCGGACTCTCAACCACTGCTCCACCAGGGAAGCCCAATATGGTCAATTTTGTAAGAAACTGCCAAACTGTCTTCCAAAGTGGCTGTACCCCGTTGCACCCCCACCAGCAATGAATGAAAGTTCCTATTGCTCCACATCCTCGTCAGCATTTGGCTTTGTCAGTGACTTGGATGTTGACCATTCTGATAGGTATGTATTAATAATATTAATATGTATGTATCTCATTGTTGTCTTAATTTGCATTTCCCTCATGAGGTGTAATGCTGAACTCTACTCTTTTAATCTTCTTATTCCATTTTACTGGTTTTTACTTTGGTTTAGTTACTGCATTGACATTCCACTGCAAAATAATAATAATACTTGCCTCACAGGGTCATTGTGAAGATGCAAGGAAAGAATCTGATAATTTTAAATACAAAGTCTCAGTTTACAGTCTTCATTTCTGTGTCTTGCTCAAGTTTGATAAAGCCAGAGCTAGAAGTCACATCAGTGGAAAGTCAGTGACTATGAATGAGTCTGCAGTTTCAGAGGATAATCGATCTCATATAGATAATTCCTTATGAGCACAGAGAAGGAAACAATTAGCTCTGCTCGGGGAGTTGGAGGAGACTTTATGGTGCCTGGAATATAGTATCCCCTCAATAACTATTTATTGAGTGAGAGGATGTTTGAGAAGGTGGATTCCGGTGCCAGACTGCTTAGAATTGAATCCCAGCTCCATCACTTTATCAGATGTGTGACTTTTGGCCAGTTACTTAACCTCTCTGTTTCCCCATCGGAAAAATGGGGCTAATAGCAGCCGAAAGCTGGAAACAACCCAAGTGCCTTCAATGGATGAATGGATAAACAAAAGTGGTATATCTACACAGTGGAACATTACTCAGCCATAAAAAGGAATGAAGTACTGATACGTGTCACGACACACATGAACCTTGAAAGCATTATGATAAGTGAAAGAAGCATGACACAAAAGGTCACATGTTATATGATTCTATTTATATGGAATGCCTAGGATAGGTAAATCCATAGACAGAAAGCAGATTGGTGGTTCCCAGGGGCTAAGAGGAGGGAGTCACGGGAAGTGACTACTTAATGGGTACAGGGGTTTCTTTTGGGTTGTTGAAAACGTTTTGATGAAACAAGATAGAACTGGTGGATGTACAACATTGTGACTGTACTAAAAGCCAATGAATTGTACACTTTGCAGTGGTTAATTGTATCTTAATTGAACTTTACCTCAATAAAGATATTCACTGGATGTGTTAAATAGGAGATTTGGTGCAGCTGAGTAGTAAGTTACTGAGATGGAAAATAGTTTTCATTAAATTATCCAGGATGTCACAGAGAGTCGAGATAGGCAAGACAGGTTAAAATACACAGAGACAGAGTGAGGTGGTCCAGCGTTCCAGAAAGAGATAAAAGACAAAATGGGAAGAGGCATATCTGAAGGGAAAAAAACAGAATTTTCCAGAAATATTTGTTGAAAGAGTCCAAACCTCAGATCCAGGAAGCCCAAAAAGTCCCAAGAAGAATAAATAAAAGGAAATTCACACCTAGGCATATTCTAGTAAAACTGTAGAATGCCTAAAGCCAAAAGAAGATCTTAAAGGCGGACAGAAAATAAAAATCACTTCCAAAGCGATGACAATTAGACAACTGGCTAACGTCTCAACAGTAGTAATAAAAGACAAAAGACAGGAATAAATTATGCAATGTGCTGAAAGAAAAAGTGCTATTAGTGTAGACTTTCAAAGAAAGCAAAAATATCTTTCAATAATGAAGGCAAAATACTATTTTTATTTTTTAATTTTTTATTTTATTTTTTTTTTACATCTTTATTGGAGTATAATTGCTTTACAATGGCGTGTCAGTTTCTGCTTTATAAAATACTATTTTTAGACAAACAAAAATTGAGAGTTTTACCACCAACAGATCTTTGACGAAGAAAATTCTGAAAGATTCACTTCAAGGAAAAAATGTCAGATATTAGTAAATGTTGGGTAAATCTAAATATGATTTGACTGAATAAATCACTAAATCAATGTGTCCATTGTGTGATGAAATAAAAGGTATAACTAAAATACTTAATATGGTAGCTTTTAAATTGTGGAGAAAGTGATAAGGGTTACAGTGTTCTGAGGTCTTGTATTGCCTGGGAGGAAGGTAAAGATATTGATTAAATATGTTAAAATATCTAGAGTAGCCACTAAAAGAAGACTGCCAGCTGTGCCTTATATCCATTGTCCCTTTCTTATGTAATAATGAAACTTTAATTCTTATCCGACCACATGACCGTTTTTCAGCCTTTGAGGCTGCAGTGATTGAGTTGGCGGATTGCGTTTTTATTCCTAAATATAGGGTGTCCCTCCTCGGGGGAGGATTATATTTCCCCACCCTCCTGACATCAGGTTTGTTCTCCTTTGGGAGGATTCTGTTTCCACACTCTGATGATATCGGTCTTGACCAGGTGATTTGTTTAGCCAATAAACTGTCAGTGGAAGTAAAATATGTCACTTTCTGAGCAGAAGTTTTCAAAACCGTCCTGAAGTTCCACCGTCTCTCTTTTCTTTGCGCTGCACCCTTAGCAATGCTCCAGAAAGGGACTGCTCCTTCAGCCTGGGCCCAAGAACAGGGAGCCAAAGCTGAAATGGACAGGTAATATGGATGAGAAATAAACTCACTTAGATTTTGCAGTTGTTTGTTACTGTAGTGTAACGTAGCCCAAGGTGAGTGATTCAGAAGTTAATGCCTAGAAATAAAGTGCTACTGTCACAACAACAACAAGAAATAAACAAACAAAACAACCTCAAATTTACAGTACATAGTATTGGCTTTCAGAATGGAAAGTGGGTACCTAGGAGATGTTAGTGGAAACTAGGAAGATGAGAATCCCCATTATGTAGTGGCCAATCATTGACCAAAACTAGCCTATGCTAACTTGAAATGCAAATTAGGTACCCAATGAACTTATAAGATGAAGCATGTGGGAAAACGGAGTGGTATTCTAAAGTTGAATATTACCATAATGTAACTCAGCCTAAGATGACTAAAAGGGTGACCCATGTGACCAAACATATCAGTGTCACAATAAAGTAAGGAGACTCAACCCTGCATTGAAAAGACACAGATCTTCAGATGAGAGGTTTTTAAAACTCCAGCTATATGCTCCCAGAGACATATCTAAAACATAAAGACACTGGAGAGACTGAAAATATAAGGGAAGAAAAAGATAGAGCAGGCACATAAGAGCAAAGGAAAGCTGATATAAATGTCCAATTCCACATTCTTTGACTGCATAGATGCAGCTAGAGCATTCTGAAACTAAGACAAAATTCACTTAAAAACAAACTAGTGTAATTCCAGTTCAAAAATAGTCTCAGAGGCCTTTATGATGGGTTGAATTGTGCCTCTCCAAAATTTTTGTTTAAGTCTAATCCCCAATACTTTAAGATGAGACTGTATTTGGAGAAAGGCTCTTTCAAGAGACAATTAAGTTCAAATGAGGTCATTAGGGTGGAACTTAATCCAAAATGACTGGTGTCCTTATAAGAAGAGGAAATTTGGACACAAAAAAAGACATCAGGGATGCGTGGACATGGAGGAAAGATTGTACAAGGACACGGGGAGAAATAGTTATCTCCAAACCAAGGAGAGAGGTCTCAAAAGCAACTGACGCTGCTGACACCTTGATCTTGAACTTCTAGCCTCCAGAACTTTGAGAAAATAACTTTCTGTTATTTGAGCCATCTTGTCTGTGACTTTGTTTGTGGTACCCAGTTTGTGGTTCTTTGTTACAGCATTCCTAGCAAACTAATAGAGCCTAAAATCATAGCAATTAATAGTAGTAGTTGCGATCATGTCATACCCTTTATCTTTTCAGGCCAATTTTTTGGAGAATTCCAAACACCAAAAAGGCAGCCACGTGCCATGGGAAAGTGTCTTCTGGCAACTCCTCCCTCACAAAGAGGCTTTTAATAACGGGCTTTGGCACAGAGGTAAGCAGCATCGTGCCCTGGGGCGGGCCGCGCCATTGTCCTCCTCTGTGGGTAGTCAAAGAGAGCCAAAGATGCAATGCTGCCCAAGGGAGTGCCATCTGGGAGGACATTTCTAAGGAAAACAGGGGGCTCTGCCGCCTGGATTTGCCATTCTGATCCAGTGTAATCGCTAACATTTATAAGAAAAGAAAATCCTCCTTCTTTCACATCGCATTGGGCTGGAGCCGAATGAGATTCCACATGCTGATGGTGTGGGGTAATAGCAGCATCATAATCATCATTTTAGAGAACACTTCTCTCCTACCAGCTCTTGCTGAACATATTTAGATTCCCGAGATAGCATTAGGGGGTGAGAACATTTTTCCTTTAAAGACTTCAGTTCCAGGGCTTGAAATGCTCCCTGGCTTTGTCATTTGTTATTCATATGCATTCATCAAATTGTTCAAATGTTTTTATTTCCTCCTATAAATGGATTCATTTAGAAAACGCTTCGTATCATCTCCAAGCTAATTATTTAATAAAAAAGATTTCTTTCATTTTTCATTTTCTCGTCTCCCTTCTTTCAACATTGAGGTCATGTTTCCCATCTGAAACTTCAATGTGCGTTAATTTTACATTTTTATAAATTCATACATTGAGGGCATTTTGTTCTGGTCCAGTGTTTTCCCCCCCAGGAAGGGAAAGTTGTATTTATAGGCGCCTATAAATGCAAGGCTTTGTTCTGTTTATATTTTCTTTCTTCTCACCCCCTCGGGGTGGTGGCTAGAAATCTGAGCAATCCTTGTTAAAAAAAAAAAAAAAGAAAGAAAGAGAGAATGAAAGACAATATGATACAGTTGGTCTCTGTTGATTACTTACGGAGTCTGGTGACTGTGAAAGTGCTGATCAAAGGCACTGGACAATGAAATCCAAGCTTGTGGAGGGAGAGGCTGGAGGGCAAGCAGGATTTAGGAAAGAGCGACAGAGCTTCGCTAGCCTAATCTAATAACTTCTCATACCTTCTTCCTTCCCTTATTTCCTTCCTTCCTCTCTGCTCTTTGGTCTTTCTACTGTTCTCTGTTTTTCTGCACTTTGTTTTCTCCTTCCTTCCTTCTTTCCTTCCTTCCTTTTTCCTTTTCTGCAAAGAAGGAAACTATAAGATTGAAACATAGGGTCGGAAATGGTCAAATATTAGCAATTTCACACCCTCAACCTATTCCAACAAACAAAATTCAAGATTTAAAACTTTTACATATCAAAAAAAGAGAATAACAGCATTTTAAGAAAATAGAGGTTTTTCCTTATTTGAGAAGGGAATCTGGTTAGGACTGGCTATGGCTTTAACCAGGCCTGAATAGAATCCCAGTTCCACAACCTGCTCTTTGTAAGACTTTGATCGTGTGACTTTGCCTTTCTGAGTCTGTTTCCTCATCTGTAAAATGGGAATCCTGGTACCTATCTTACAGGATTTTTCTGAAAATTGTAAGCATAAAAGGCATGCCACCTCACAGAGTGAGTGGTCTGACTCATATATGTGTCTAACTTTTATAGCGTGTTTAGATGCTTTGGTGATGAGAAAATGCAAATTAATTCAAAAGCATTACTGAACGCTTGAAGCTTTGGGTCAGTATCTGCAGGCTTATTCAGAAATAATTGAGCACGTTGGAATCACTAATTATTAGAGAAATGCAAATCAAAACTACAATGAGGGGTTTCCCTGGTGGTGCAGTGGTTGAGAGTCCGCCTGCCGATGCAGGGGACACCGGTTCGTGCCCTGATCCGGGAAGATGCCACATGCCGTGGAGCAGCCGGGCCCGTGAGCCATGACCGCTGAGCCTGCGCGTCCGGAGCCTGTGCTCCACAACAGGAGAGGCCACAGCAGTGAGAGGCCTGCGTATCGCAAAAAAAAAAAAAAAAAAAAACTGCAATGAGGTATCACCTCACATGGGTCAGAATGGCCATCATCAAAAAATCTGGAAACAATAAATGCTAGAGTGGGTGTGGTGAAAAGGGAACCTTCCTGCACTGTTGGTGGGAATGTAAATTGATACAGCCACTATGGAGAACAGTATGGACGTTCCTTACAAAACTAAAAATAGAACTACCATATGCCCCAGCAATCCCACTACTGGGCAGATACCCTGAGAAAACCATAATTCAAAAAGAGTCATGTACCACAATGTTCATTGCAGCTCTATTTACAATAGCCAGGACATGGAAGCAATCTAAGTGTCCATCAACAGATGAATGGATAAAGAAGATGTGGCACATATATACAATGCAATACTACTCAGCCATAAAAAGAAACGAAATTGAGTTATTTGTAGTGAGGTGGATGGACCTAGGGTCTGTCATACAGAGTGAAGTAAGTCAGAAAGAGAAAAACAAATACCATATGCTAATGCATATATATGGAATCTAAAAAAAAACCATGGTACTGTTGGACCTAGTGGCAGGGCAGGAATAAAGACATAGACATAGAGAATGGGCTTGAGGACATGGCGGGGGAGGGAGAAGCTGGGGCGAAGTGAGAGTAGCAGTGACATATATACACTACCAAATGTAATGTAGTTAGCTAGTGGGAAGCAGTCGCATAGCACAGAGAGATCAGCTCGGAGCTTTGCGACAACCTAGAGGGGTGGGATAGGGAGGGTGGGAGGGAGGCTCAAGAGGGAGGGGATATGGGGACATATGTATGCATATGGCTGATTCACTTTGTTGTACAACAGAAACTAACACAGTATTGTGAAGCAATTATACTCCAGTAAAGATCTATTAAAAAAGAAAGATCGAGCATGTTGGAAACGAAATGTATTACTCGATGACTAGCAAATATAGAGCTGGCAACAAATTTGTGCTCTTACACTTCACGTGTCTTGAGAAAACCATGAATCATTTTTGTGTCACATTCAGCACAGCCCCAAGAAATCAATAAAGAGGGCTGACTGAGAGCACTGTGTTCCCCAGACCATGATCCAGCATCTTCTCTGTAAATGATGGAAGAGGAAACCTTCTTGTACCTTCTGCAGGCCCTGATGGAAGCAGATAAGGTGAACTGACAAAACTTCAGCTGCTGTTTTCAGACTCACGTGGAAGACGAAGTTGACTTGGCAGGTTGTCTCAAATTCAGTGATAAGGCCACATTCATGTAAACAAAACAGTTCATCTCCAGGCACATGGTTGAACATGTAAGGGATTCCCCAATAGTTAATGTCTTTGGTGATAGATCACATGCATGGGGCTGTGGGTCATTGTGTGAAGTGTGCATGTGTGTGTGTGTGTGTGTGTGTGTGTGTGAAGAACATAGTGTCAGGAGTCAAAAGTCAGGATATACTGAAAGGATTTTCCCACAGCTTCAGGAAGTCCTTGGAAACCTCATTTTCCAACAGGATGAAGCTCCCCCTCACTTCCATTGTGCAGTCCAGAAGCTCTTTTGGGAATATATTCCAGGGCACTGGGTAGGGCTTTCTGTTTAAATATTGACTTAATTCTGGGATAGTGGCCACCAGGTCCTCAGATCACCACACTGTTGACATCCTGTGGGGCTATAGCAAGAATCTCGCAGTCCTGAAGGAATGAAGGAAAGCCTCGTGGCTGCCATTTTAAACACCCAACGAGTCTGGGATGAATGGCCATGAGGGTTGTATATTGAGTATCTGTCTGATTGTGGAGATTATTATAGTTCCTTTACAACTTTGGTTTCAACTACATGCTACTATATAGCTTGCTTTCAAGTAATATGCCTTTAAACGTGTTGAATAACTGTTGACTCAGCCTTCATTTTCTCAATCAGTAGGTACTCACACTCTCTTGTAGGTGTCCGAAGGATTTGGGAATTTGAAAAGGAAAATCATATACTTAAGGAAGTTGGGATCCCCTGCCCTAGGCTGGTTGACTGAACTGTCCCGGGATCTCTCTCACCCTGTGCCTGAAGCGACCTGCCATTCAGGCCAGTTTGTCCCAGGGGCACTTTATGAAATATATTCCACCCTTGCTGGACCGTAGTTCTCTAGAGCAGTGGGTAATGAGCCCCCGACCTCCTTCAGCTTCTCATCAGAGATCACCTTCTACAGGACTCACCACAAACAGCACGGCACAATTTCCCCTGCTTTGATATGGGGACCTGTTTTTCAAGAAAAGAAAACCATTAGCTTTTGAAATCATGACCCTATCAGAAAAGAAAACAATGTCACATTCCAGCCCACAACCAGTAAAAACTGAGAGGAAAAATGACCAAGCCTGGGTTCTCCAGCCCCCTTCTCCAGTGGGTAGCCCAGTCCAGCCCTGAGAAAGCTCTGGATAACACAGCATGTTTCACCGGCTTCACCAAGAGCCTCAGATACCTTCCAGCAGACGCTCCCTGACATGTCACTGCCTTTGCCCTGCCGCAGACCCTCCTCTTGAGGTTCCCGGCTGCCACCATTCTGGAGACAGCTCTTCTCAACTCCAGCTGGAGGGAGGGCGTAAACACACATGGCCTCCCACAGCCCACGCCAGGATCGAGAAATGTTTTGGCCACTAGTCCTCTCTTATTTGTGGTTATTTCTGGTCTCTCATTTTGCAGCCCACACCAAACCCTCCTCCAGGAGGATACCGCCTCACAAGCTGACAGCTCTCAGAGAGGGGGGAGAATGTCTAAACTCAGCAAACCGCCTGTGCTCATTCCTAGACGCAGTCCAGGTCATCTAATGAAAAGGTGCACCAGAGCTGGGTTTCTTGGAGCAAACCCTGTGACACGACAGAAAACCTGGTCGGCCTGCCCCACCACCTCGTTGGCTGCGTCTCCTGGGCCCTCCCTAGCTTTCTTCCTCTTTTCTCTCTGCCTGAGTGCTTCTTTGCTCTGTTCCTGGTGCCGCTGCCACGGTGACCGTCCTTTTGTTGTGGTGGCCCATGGGGTGACCTGAGTTTTGCCCAGGGGAGGGCCTCAGGTTGGCTCTGTTGGGTTCAAAGTGCTGAGGCTGCTGAAGGAAGATTGTCTGGCCACAGTCCACCTGGCATCCATCAAAGACAAATAAACAAGCTGTGCTTATCACTGAGCTGCTTGGTGTAACCAAACTGTAAACCAGACCCATAACGGCCTCCTCAGCAGCATCACGTGGCCCAGGCAAGGCCCCGCCGCAGTCTTCAGTCTTAACTGCAAATACATGCAGGTGAGTGTCGCCCACCATAGCTTTATCTTGGGTGTGAACTTGATTTCAAAATGTCCTTTTCCTTTTTAAAGTTGGAATGTATGCATACACACACACACACACACACACACACACACACACACACACACACACACACACACACACGACCGACAGCAAACAGGCCAAGACATAAACAGTGGTTGCCTTTGCTGGTGACTAGGGATGTATGGACACGTTTTTTTTACATCTTTATTGGAGTATAATTGCTTTACAATGGTGTGTTAGTTTCTGCTTTATAACAAAGTGAATCAGCTATACATATACATATATCCCCATATCTCCTCCCTCTTGCGTCTCCCTCCCACCCTCCCTATCCCACCCCTCTAGGTGGTCACAAAGCACCGAGCTGATCTCCCTGTGCTATGCGGCTGCTTCCCACTAGCTATCTACCTTACGTTTGGTAGTGTCTATATGTCCATGCCTCTCTCTCGCTTTGTCACAGCTTACCCTTCCGCCTCCCCGTATCCTCAAGTCCATGCTCTAGTAGGTCTGTGTCTTTATTCCCATCTTACCCCTAGGTTCTTCATGACATTTTTCTTTGTCTGGTTTTATATTTTCCAAAGTTTCTATAATGAGGACTTAATCACTTCTATGATTTTAAAAACATGAACAGATACTTCTATTTTAAAATTTTCGGACATCAAAAATGCTAACTTAGCTGTGGTTGAGGAGGTGGAAAACAAGGGGAGCTTAGTTTAAAGAGTGGGAAAATTCTGAAACAGACTCACAGATATTTAGAACACACTTGTTGTTATCAAAGCTGGGAGGGGGAAAATAGGGGTATGGGGTTAACTGATACCAACTACTATATATAAAATAGATAAGCAACAAGATATACTGCATAGCACAGGGAACTATGGCCATTATCTTGTAATAACCTATAATGGAATATCATCTGCAAGAATACTGAATCACTATGCTGCATACCTGAAACTAATATAATATTGTAAATCAACTATACTTCAATTAAAAAAAAAAAGAGTAGGCAAATTCTGATTATATCAGAGCAGAGTAGCCGGGTGAGTCAGAACCCAGTTGCAGCTCCGGCAAATCATCCCCCCAACAGAGTCACCTCTGGGCCTCAGCTCCGTGTCCTGTCACAGAGGACACACTCAGGCTTCCTGTAGATTGTTCCCTCCTCTCCTTGTACATGAATTCCTGCAGGATTTCAAACCAAGAGGGATGTTAAGGAAGTGCTTTCTCCCACTCGACCCTACCTCACCTCTGCCAACTTTGCCTGAGGGCATGACAATTCTGGAACCCCTGCAGTGAAGGCTGAGGAGATTGTCAGTTATTTTTGGATATACCCTTTGGCTCTTCCTACTTTTCCCCAGAGGTCTCACAGGCGAGTGAGCTGGAGGTAAGGGGGTTTATCGCCTCGTACAGTGAGTGCCTCGCTCAAGTTTATGCAACAGAGGACAGATCTCTGTTAACACCTGTGTCCATTTGAACAAGACAACCAGATCACTCCCAACCATCACTCCTAGGAGTCATTTTTTTCGGGGGGCGGGGGGAGCTTACGTTTTATTTATCATTTAAAAAAATCCATTTTCTCTCTTTTGTTTTCTACTATCACCATATCTCCACTTTGCTACTGGAGTTGTAGACTATTTTATTATTTGTTTTACTTTTCTCCTCAAAAAAATAATGGAAGTTAAAGCACCTGTATCATATTGCAGTTCCTCATAATGAATAGGAGAGTAGCAAATGTTCACTACATTGAATCTATTATTTTTTTAGGAGTCTTGTCTACACAGTGCCTGAGAGAGTTGACTGAAAAGGCTGGTTGTTTTCGGAATTGGGTAGACACTGTTCTCGCCAGAACATTGTTCACTCCTGGCGAGGTAAAGCAGCCATACTGACTGTGTGTTGCAGGTATGTCTGTGATAATAATATTTGAATCATTCACTGTTAATCTGATTGACTTGGCACTTGACTTGATACTGGGGATGGCAAAGCTCTCCCAGGATGCCCTGATTCCTTAATGTAAGCAAAGATCAGGGGAGTACCATTCAAAACACATTTTCAGTCGAAAGGTTAATTTTTTTTTTTTCATTTTAAGAGTTATTTCAGAGAATTTACTCTATCGAATTTGAGGAAGTTAATTTTGAGCTCTGAGAAAGCAGATCCTGTTTTCTTGTCTGCTGGCTTCTAAAATGGTTCTGCCAAAATTTTGCATGCGGATACACTGCAGCGAGATAATAGCGATAGAAGTCTTGAAGCCAAGGATCACTGGGGGAAATGCAAATCCGCAGGCTTTTCAGTTCTGAGGCGGCATTCTCAGATGCTGAAGTCATCTTCTGTTCACCAGAGGCCCTCACATCTGCACATCAGTATATGAAATTGGAGGCTAATACGCAGGTATTGATTTCTCTAAGGGTGAGTGTCAATATTTACAATCCCAAGAGGTGGCAACTGATTGAGGCAAAACCAAAGTGGAGCTGGCGACTGCCAAGGTCATGGCTGAGCAATAGTCCTGCTCTTCACAATGCAGGTCAAGGTGTCTGCCTCCAAGTGGTGCCCCGTTACTTAGATGAAAAGCAAAAACTACATTTGGTCCTCTAAACCAGAGGTCCCCAACAGTTTTGGCACCGGGGACCGGTTTCGTGTAAGACAATTCTTCCACGGGACGGGGGGGTAGAGGGATGGGGGGGGTGCTTCAGGTGGTAATGGGAGCAATGCGGAGCAATGGGGAGCGGCACATCTCACCTCTGGCAGTGAGGCCCAGTTCCTAACAGGGGGTTAGGGACCCCTGCTCTAGACACTACCAATCTCTATCACCAGGTAATGTGAAACTCTAGATAACTTACTAGATGCCTTCTACCAGGTAAGCTCAGTCAAATTAAAATCAGCTCTGGAGACAGGGGCTTTTTCAAGCTAATTGCTCAAATCACCTATCCTCCTTCAAGCCACAGATTGTTCCCTCCTCTCCTTGTATATGAAACTGTCTCTGACTAGATCCCAACTCTTAAATCAGATTTCTGTTTCTCCCCTCTCTGCACACCTCCAGCAAACTACTCATGACACCAGGGCAATCGAAAGTTTACAGGTCTGTTTCCCCGGTCGACGTGGGCTTGCTCAGGTAAAGGACCATGCCTTACTCCCCTGGGCATTTAAAGCATGACTGCTCTGTTGGTAGTGCAAATCACCATAGCTACTCTAGTAATATCTGTTGCAAGGATAGACAAAATTGGAAGTTCATTTTGGGGTTCAGGGCCTTTTAGAAATCAAGCAAGACCTGGATCATTTCTATATTTGGGGGCAATTAGAGTATTTTAAAAATGAAAAACAAAATCCCAAATTCTTAGTCTGAGCCTCCCTGTGCACACAACACCTGGGCCAAATGTCCCACTGGCTTTCCTCCCGATGACGTCCTCTTTGGGTTCAGCTGGGATAACTCAGATCATTTCAGCCCTGAGTACCCCACATGCCTCAGGGACACAGAGAATGTAACTCTGCCCCCTGACAGGAAAGAATGGCAGATCTGATGCCAACCAGAAGATGAATGAATGTCAAGATAGACAATGGTAAAATTGTGAGGTAGACTGTTTATATTGGGGGGGGGGTTCCTTCCTCTCTCCTGTTTGAAGTTTTTCCCCCATTCTTGGCCATTCTCCCACTTCACATTCTCCATTCTTTTCATTCACTGTGTAACTAATTACTGAGTGCAAACATTTTACATCATGATTTAGCATCAACACAAGATTCACAGAGATGAAACAGATCAACAGGATGAAAACCGTGTCAGCGTCCAAACGTACAGGATGCCTGTCTGTGGCTCGAGGAACATCCTGGAGACAATTGTGGAGCCTTGTTTTAAGAAATGCTGCATCATCAACACTTTTGATGGCATAGAAGATAATTTTGTGTGGAAAATCATAGATTTTCTTGACCCTGAGTAGAAATTATTTTGGAAAAGTCATACTCTGTACGTGAAGAATGTTTAGGAATACCTTACCTCGTGTAGTTCACTTATGATTTCCTTTTTACGTATGTACAAGAGTTGTTTTTGATGAAAGTTTGTGTCTAAATGAGGATTCTTTTAATATGCTTAAAATAAAAATTCAAAGCCTTGGTCTTTAGCAAATTTATATATATATAATAGCAAATTTATATATATATAATAGCAAATTTATATACATATGATAGCAAATTTAATTTGCTATTTTCTTAGCAGTATGTAAAATCATGGTGCTTGTATTAGTTTGTCTGGGCTGCCATAACAAAGTACCACAAATGGAGCCGCTTAAACAGCAGAAATTTGTTTTCTCATAGTTCTGGAGGCTGTCAAAGTTCAAGGTGTTGGCAGGCTTGATCTCTTCAGAGACCTCTCTCCTTGGCTTGTAGATGGTTATCTTCTGCCAATGCTATGGTCTTCTCTCTGTACCTGTCTGTGTCTAAATCCCCTCTTCTTATACGGACACTAGTCGTGTTGGATTAGGGTCCATGCTAATGACCACTTTTTAATTACCTCTTTAAAGACCTTAAATCCAAGTACAGTTTAATTTGAGGTGCTGGAGGTTAAGACTTCAATAATGAATTTGGGGAAGAACACAATTCAGCCCATAACTCTGCTTTACCATTGATAGCTTCTTAGTTCAATGAATATTAGAGTATAAGCCTCAGAGGATTGTAAGGATATTACATGAGTCCCTGGCGCATAAGAAGCACTATGTGAGCCTTAACTGTTTATTAGTACCTACTTCCCAGGGTGTTTGAGAAAGCTAAACAAGATAGCACTTGCAGAGTGCTTAGCACAGGTCCTAGTGTACAGGAAGGACTCCATCAATGTGGACTGCTATCTCAAGATTCATTTGGAAGTATTTTCATACCGGTAAAGTTATTGAGAAAAAAATTCACCATATGCTTTAAAAATAGGAAATCTGTTTGTTTTTTTTTTCTTAAATCTTGGAACTTAAGGATGACATTGAAAACCCTAGTGCACAATTAAGAAAGCAAGAGTGGGTAGCCAGGACTTCAGGCATAATGCTTACCAGATTACTGTAATGTGCAAAAGTATTTTGTAATTACCTAATTGTCTGGCACCAACTCCAGTCCTATTTTTTAACCCCTTTGTGTCAAGCCAAAGACATCTCCAGCAGGTGTGACACACTGATGCAAAATGCAGTAAGCTATTATGGCAGGGCTCTGAGACCACCAATAGCGTCAAGAGATGAATAATTGGAGTAAGAAAGATAAATGTCTTTTATGAATAATTCAGTCTCTCATTAGAAATTAGAAACGTGATAGCCTCAATACTTGGGAGAGTAAACAGAAATCTACCTTTAATGGGCTATAATTTTAAATACGAGGAGGACGTTGCTAGTTGGCACTTAGATAAGCTTAAAACATACTTCTCAATGGAAAGAAACTCCCTCAAAATGAGATCACCCAATTGAGTCAGGTTTGACATAAATAAAGAGACGAATACATTTCTGATCTGGTTTAACAAGTGATTCTCTTTTTCATCCTGAACAAGATAATTAACTTCTTTATAGATAAACTTATGAAGTTTTTAAGCCACACACATATATTTTATCTCTAAACTAGACATTCCTCCACCAAGCCATACTTTTAGATCGTTTCTTCTATCCCTAACACCCAGAGTTTTTCACCGAATCCACCCTTATCAAAATGTCCCAGCAAACTCTAGAGCTTTCTAATATTGTCAACAAGTCTGCTCGGCACTAACAAAAGAAAACTAGTGCAGGTGGTCCTAGGAAGAGTTTGTACATTTTACATCTGGCCTTAGGTGTGCAAAACTCCAACTTTGCCATCAAATGCAAAGGAATGGCTCTAATGATGGAAATTTCCATTCAAGTAAGAGGGAAGGACTTTTTCAAGGAAATATAGTATAAGTCTTCAGGTTTTTCCATCTATTCAAGAAGGATATAGGTCTCTAGTAGAGATAAAGTTGTGCTCATCAAGCCCATTTCATGCTCTTCTTGGGCACATAGCCGAGCGACATTTCCCAACCTCCTCTGCAGTTAGTGTGGCCATGTGACCAAGTCCCGGCCAACGGAATGCAGGACACTTCCAGGCCTGGCCCTAAAACTCCCAGAGCCAACCTCCACTCTCTCATCTACCATCTGCCACCTGGTTGGTGATGCAAGCCTGGAGACCTCAGTGCTCAGGGCAACCTTGAGAGAAAAGCACTGAACATGACAGAGCCACAGTCTAGAAGGAGCCTGGATCCTTACCAACCATATTATACTGTGACATGACTGAGAAATACACTTTTACTGTGTTAAGCCACTGAGATTTAGGGGTTATTTCTTACTGCAGCTGTAGCTTTATTCGCCATGAATATTAGAAGTATGGACTTTCCTGAAAGGAATATTACAAGGATCAACATATGGGTTTGCTTTTTAATTTATTCAACAAGGATTTGTTTCAAGTCCACCATGTAAGAGTTACTCTGCTGGGACCAACTCATGAAGCACTCTGATGATTGAGTTTAAGTCCCTGGACTTTCAATCAAAGCAGGGGTTTGGATGCTGACTTTGTCACTTATCAGCTGTGTAACCTTGATCATGTTACTTAATTTCTCTGTGCTTTAGTTTTCTCACCTGCAGGATGGGGAAATGATAATATCTACTTCATAGGGTTGTCCTGAGAATTAAATGAACAATGTATGTAAAATACTTAGGTCCTTATGTGGTGTATATCTCAATAAAAGTTGACGTCATTGTAAAGTCTGGACAAAGCTCCAATTTTCCAAATTAAACATAACATGCATTACTGTTAATAATCAGATTTATAAGTGCATTCTACTTGTGTAGCCATGAAGCTCAAATCCAATGATAGCTCTGAAAGGGACTGAAGAAATGTGGCCATGAAGACAGACTCCCAGCACTTGCCCTGGTTTGGACAAAGAGGCATACCCTCTGGCGATGCATGCTGGGAAATCACATTTTAGTTGAGGAAAAGTATAAAATTACTGGCAAATTTATTTGCAGATTTGGAAGAAGAAGAGAGAAAGAAAATAGCAGTTACAGGAGGTCTTCCTTCCCTCAGATAGCCCTAATGATATGTTTTCTCAGCACTCTGGGGCTTTTCCAGTGGGGTGGGTCCATTAAATAAATACATATTTATTTTTCTTTACTTTTTCAAAACCCAGTAATGCAAAGACTTATGTTTATTTAGTATTTTCCTATTTGTTTTCATAGCCAAAATATGTCTGCTGGCCAGGCAGTTCCTTGAGAAGATCCTGTTTCCCTGTCCGGCCCCAGTCAAGAGTTTTTTGGAAGAGAACACAAAATGCCCTTTTAGAGGTAGGATTAAATGGGCTGGTATTCAGAGAGTCCATTAACCTGGAGAAGGAGAAAAAAAAAAAAAAATCCCATAAAGCAAAACCAAACCAAACTCTGAATAAATTGGCATTGAAGGACTCCAGGTCCAGAAAAATCTTCTTGAAAAAGTTTATAGTCTATATTTTTTTCTAGGCCCGTTTTCTTGGTTTCCATAATCAATAGTTAATGAACATGAACTTCTATGATGCGAACAAAGGAACTGAAGAAAATGGGAAATTGTGCTCAAACAGACGGTAGGTGACTTGCTTTAGGGGAGAAGCAAGATCCAGACCAGGGTACAGATCACCCGTCTTTGCCTATTCAATGCCCACGGGTTTTACCAAAAAGGAGAGTTTGAGCAAAAATTCTAGGGCAAATATTCTAAAAATGAGAAGGCCGCAGCTCCCTAAAAAGCAAGCCAGGCGAGTAGCTTAATCTATTTTCCATTACAAACTGAAGGGATTGCATTGTCCCAGACATCAAAAAAGGTCAGTGGGAACTTTAAAAACCTTCATTTTATGTGTTCAGTGGTTTGCATAGGAGAGGACAGAGCCATTTGTGAGAAAGGATCACAATTTTGTGGCTCTAAGCTTAAAACTGGAGAAAGATAGGAGCAGCCTCTCGTTGGCACTGCCCCTGATGGTGGCCGGCAACGTTCTGTGCCTTTGTTCTCTGGAACTGGATGCAGAGACGGGCCTGGGAACCAGCTGACCCCACAGGATTAGTTCCCGCAATTTCTGAAAAGTTTTTTGAGCATTCTTGAGTAAGGTGGACTAATCAAATTTTCTTTTTAATTTTTTTTTTTTTTTTTTTTTTGCGGTACGTGGGCCTCTCACTGTTGTGGCCTCTCCCGTTGTGGAGCACAGGCTCCGGACGCGCAGGCTCAGCGGCCATAGCTCACGGGCCCAGCTGCTCCGCGGCATGTGGGATCTTCCCGGACCGGGGCACGAACCCGTGTCCCCTGCATCGGCAGGCGGACTCTCAACCACTGCGCCACCAGGGAAGCCCTCAAATTTTCTTTTTAACGGCTTTTCGCTTTAAGCAAGACTGTTCTGAAGAAGGAAAATCTGTCTGCCATTTGGAGTCAGAAAACTAGCCTTAACAAATGGGGTTAACTGATTACCTTCTGAAACCAGTTTAGCCCAGATAGGGCCCAGGATTTCTTTAGCAGTCCCAGAACCCCCCAGGAGAAAAGGGATGGCTCAGTTCACATCTAATTTTCCCCATGCCTACGTTCCATGCCTACATTATGGATCTTTGTGACTGTCTTTGGGAAGTTTAGAACTGAACAAGAGGGGAATTCCCTGGCGGTCCAGTGGTTAAGACCCCGCGCTTCCACTGCAGGACTGCAGGGGGCCACAGTTCCATCCCTTGTCGGGGTATGGCCAAAAAAAAAAAAAAAGAGGTTCTTAAATAAAACGTTTCACCTTAAAAAAAACAAAAAACAAAAATCTGAACAACACCTGAGGAAGGTTATACAGCGATAGGAAACTCCAGAACAAATCCTTATCAAGGGGAACTTTCCAGGCCTGAAAGTAACTCTGCCTCGACCAGACTACCTAGCCACTGCTCTTGGTTGTTCATGAAACTTGAATTCCAATTTAGGAATTGGAATTCAGGAATGGAGAGCTGGGGAGAGGCAGCATTGCTAGGGTATTGGTCTGTGTGTTCCCTATATCAACTCAATTTAATCTTTACAATAACCCTATGAAGCAGGACAATTATTATCCCATTTTATAAGTGAGGAAATAGGATCAGAGAGTTTGGGTCACTTCCCCGAGGTCACACAGCTAGTAAATGGCAGAGCTGGGATTCAAATCCAGGGAGCATGACTCTAGAGCTTATGAACTTAACCACTAATTATACTATTTCTCTTAAAATCTGAAATTCTTAAGATAAGAAGGAATAATCTCTGATGTTGGAAATGCAGGCAGATCGGTGGGGAGATATTTTTGAGTGATATAGCCTTCTTAGCACTCTTCACAGTCCACTTCATGGGAGTCCAGTGATTCCTATAAGACTCTCCCTGGTACGTATCCCCAGGACGGTGCGGCTTCAAGCAATTTCTCCTGTGCCTCACAGGACACCTTCCCTAGGACACCATTATCCTGGCAGATCAAGTACAGGGAGGAAGCTTCTCTCAGTCCCTCCAACCCAATAAGAGTATTCACATTTTCCAAGATCCTTGATTACGAGCCTGAATAGAAAATTTGGCTTCTGATTAATAAGCCTCCTTGCCTTTATGTTTCTACAGAAAGCACTTGTGCTAGTAATTATGATGCTTAATAATGAGATGTCTATCAAAGGAAGTGAAATGTCAATGGGGAAACAATGACGTTGGACCAAGTCTAAATGTCATGCCTTTTAAAGAGTCTTCACCCAAAAGGGTCCTGCCCAAATCACTGGTAATTATAAAAGGTGCTGCAAAGCAGAAATTTTTGTTCTCCTTTTCACTGGTGATTCCAGGGAGGTTTTCCATGTTTTAGACAAGTCCTGGGCCTGGAAGTGCTCAAGCATCAGGCTGGCAGAGTAACATTGCTGCCAAGTTGAGGACAAATCTATTTGTCTCTTGGTTACCATTAGAACCTTCATTCTTACATTTAGAACCTGACACGTGCCAAACTGCCCAATTGTTCCTCGCCTGTCATTAAAGTATGCAGCTAAACACTGGGTTTGAAATACATCATCACAACTGTCCAAACACAAACCCCAGGGTATTCAGGACTCCCAGAGAGGAGCAGGGTGCGGGACTAAAATGATGTAAATTGGCCAAGACCCAAAATGCCATTTAAAATCAAGCACAAAGAAAAGTGGTGCTGCGAAAAGCACTGGACTGACAAGCGTAAAGGCATCAAGGCTCGAGTCCCATGTTCTCTGAGCTCCTGAGAGAGCCTGCCCCTTTTGCCTGGCCTGTGTGGCTCATTCTGAACGGACAGAAACAAAGTCCTGTTTTGGAAGACGCCTGGCCAGAAGTGTGCCAACAGACCAATAGCCTAGCAATGCTGCCTCTCCCCAGCTCTCCACTCCTGAAGACCAACTGAACTCCAGTCAAATCAGTTGGGGTGGGGGGAGGGGCGGTTGCAGGTGGTTGGATGAGGGAGGGCTGGAAGGAGCATTTGGTTATTATAAAAAATAAAAATAGTCATTTTGACTTATCCGTGTAATTTTCCCAGAGAACCTAAAACATAGAAGCCTTGTGTGCTATAACCTCGCCTATCTGGTCAGGATGCATTAAGTTATACTACAGTAACAAGTAACTCCAAAACCACAGTGGCTTCACCCAACAAAGATTTACTTCCCATCCTACCATCTGTCCATTACAGTTCGGCCAGGAGGCTCCACTCACAATAGTCTTCAGAGACCCAGGTTGATGGAATAACCACCATCTCCAAAATGCCAGAGGGCAAAAAGCGCTGGAGGGTCTCAGAGTGGCAGCTAAATGATCTGGCATGGAAGTGACACCATCTCACTTGCTAAAATTCATTGGCCAGAACTAATCATATAGCCCCGCCCAAACACAAGAAGGCCATGATGTGTAATCCTACCACCTGCCATGAATATCACTGTCACCCTAGATCACATCTCTAAGCAGCAAAGTTCAAACTCTTGGTTCGAACTTTCCATCCATCATGACTTTAATACAGAAGCAGAGCTCACAGGACCAACCTGGCTGTAGAGTTGATCCAGGGAACCCTTGAGCCTGGAAAAGAGAGTCATCTGGGTTGCTCTATATAGCCTAACACTCTAGCTATCATTGGATATCCCATTCTTACTCCAGAAGATATCAGAATCCCTGACTTAGTCGCAGAATAATGAATTCCCTTGCTCATCTTTTGGGAGTCCTCCAGATTGGAGAGAATTTGGAAACATACCAAGTACTCTGCACCCTTTCTGGCCCAGGTGCCCTTGCATTCTGGGTAGGAGAAAAACAGATCCCTGGAGCAGGGCAGGGCCCCTAGGGAATTACTTTCTGACATTGGTTCCAATCCAGAATTCCTGCCAGAGGTCTATGGTATCGGCAATATCTGCAAACTGCAAGAGAATTCTCCTTTCCCGGGTGTGAATGGCTATTTATAGAATGTATGCAGATCCTATGATCCATAAAACATACATTCAGTTAAAAAGGGGCACTGAATTCATCCTATCATTACATGTTTTCTCAATTTCAGCACAATTTGGGGGAGGGGTGAGGAGAGAGGGTGGTCCACCAATTTTCTGGGGTTGATTTAAAGAAATAAAGACGTTCTCGCAGTGTTAGAAACCTCCGCTCCCCGACGCAAGAGGGAGGGGATATGGGGATATATGTATGCATAGAGCTGATTCACTGTGTTATGCAGCAGCAACTAACACACCATTGTAAAGCAATTATACTCCAGTAAAGATGTTAAAAAAAAAAAAAAAAGAAACCTCTTCTCCCTGATTAGGGTGCTTTGTGAGGGTCCTTTTTTAGGCATTCTCAGACCTTTTTGGTGTAATTTCTGGGCAAAGGAAAGCCATTGGCAAACATTTCAATAATTGTTTCTGAAGCTGAACTTTGTCTTCTAGGAGAATGATCGCACTGAGGGTGGGCTGAGGTAGTAGGGCGGGTAGCATTTTGAGACTACCAGCCTAAGGCTCTGTGTAAATGAAACCCTGCTTGCTGGCAGGTCGGTGCAGGAGACATTTGGTCAAGGGGCATCCTGAGAAGCACTAAATCAACGAGTATAGAGCTGGAAAAGAGGGGATGGTACACACACACCCTCCAGTTCACTGTGATGACTGAACACCCGTCATCACTTATTCCCGGTGGGTCAGAGTAATCCGTCCACAGTTATACATGGAGGGAGGGAAAGGCAGGTGGACATCAGGATCATGGCAACATCCCAGCCCACGGTTTTCTGTCATGTTAGCACAGATGATAAACACAAGTGTTCGGCCACTTTCATTTGTGGGGTGGCTAGTGGCGGGGCAGAGTAGGGCATCAGAACAGCTCTTTAAGTCCATCTCATTCATATTCCTAGTCAGCGCTCCCCCTCTTCTTGGCAGGATCTCCTGGGAGAACTGAAGGAGGCGTTACTGAGTCGTATATGCCAGCCGCATATGCATCCACCGTCTGGGGAAGACCTCCCTGTTGATCGTCTTTCCCTGTCAAAGTGACCACAGCTCATCACATGAGCTTTGTAGATGAAGCCAGCCTGCTGTACCCGTCACCATTTATAGGGCCAAAGAAAAAGTTCGTCTGCAGAAGGCAACCATTAGTGACCTGAGCCCAAGGGAGCCTCTCTGCTCTGCGGCCATCTCTAAACTCTGCCCCCTAGAGGCACGCTGGTTTACTCTATCAAATCCCCACCTTGGGGAAACATCAGTGGTGGGTGAACACATGAGCCTGTCACTTTAGACTAGTCACTGTTCTTGAAAGCTCAGGCACATGCTATTGTTGGAATTCTGGGAGCCAGAGTGGCCGCATATAGCCAATAAGGCCAAAGGAGTGACTTCCTCTGTTACTCTGAGTCCCCAAGTATCTTTGTAATAAGCTCGTATTAGTTAGTATATGTGACTCTTCCTTTCGTTTCTCTCTTTAGAGATCTATCAACATTATTTACCAACATAAATGAATCCTTTCATCTTCACGGTACACAGTGAGCAAAATGAAATAGAAATTCCATCCTTAGATCATAGCCCTGTTTATTTACACAGTTCTCCAGTCAAAGGCCTGAGTTGGTTGCCATACGTTGCCCTCCCAGGTCTATCAGGGCTGGGAAGGAGATAAAGTCAGGACGTGGGGCTGGTCTACAGGACGTGAGAAAAGTCCAGGACACCATTCTGGGAAAAGTCAGACTTGGGACAAAGGTACAGTCCAAACACCAAATCCAGAGGGCTGGCAAGCTCCGGATCCCAAGGGAAGCATCTGTCACCTGCCCAAGCAATGGAAGCAGGAGGGCCCAGGGCAGACAGAACAGAGGGAAATTAGTTGATGTCCCTGATGCATGGAGCCCGTCCCTTTTCCAGAGGCTCCTTAGAAGCAGCTGAAGGTGGACAAGGGGCTGCTGAAAGGGAAAATGTCTGGACTTCACTTTCTGTGTTTGGTGTAAACCCAAGGGCCTTTCGGAGCCAAAAAATTATTGGAGAGTAAAAGAGACCTGGCAGCTGAGGGGACTGCTGCTAGCCCTTGCTCAGCAGGCTGTCTTCTGGGAAGATTAGGATCACGGAGCCCGTCAGCCAGAACCTGTTTCTGAAAGTCCAGGGAGAGTGGTGCATACATGCAGACATAACGCGTTGCCATGGCCCTGGGGGACAGTTCTGGAGTCAGAGCCGGGGAGAGGGCAGGGTCTACAGGCAGCCTGAGAAGGTGAACGGGATACCAGGAGCTCATGGAGTGAACCCAGATGAAAAGAAAGGACTCAGGAGGGGGAGGAGGACCGCAGAGCGCCTCCTTGCCAATGAAAGCAGCCCCTTGAGGAAGGCCACAGAAGAGCCTAGAGTGGAGCCCACGGAGCTGCGTTCTGAACAAAATCCCAAGATGATTCTAATGCAGGTGGTGCCGTGAGCCACGTTTTGGCTGCTGAGAGGTTTTACAGGACAGAGATGTGTGGCGTCCTGTGGACATAGGAAATACACTTTGCAATCTTCCAATGTTTTGGTAGGCTCTCTGGGGGACAGCAGTTTGCTAGGTTGGAGAAGGGGTGGCACCTGAGCAGACAGCGGGCTAAGCTTGCAGGGCCAGCCTGCCTTCGCGTCGAGGGCCTTGGGTGTACCTCCAGGCCTCTGTGTCCTCTTCTCAGGCACAATGGTAGGGCCTCTGGGCAGGGAGCCTGCTGAGAGTCCTGTCCTAACGGCAACGCGTGCCAACCACCTGAGAGAGTGGAGCTCTGCACTTGAACTTGACCACGGCCGACTGTGGGAACATCTATGTTCAGCCTGCTAGCTCAACACACTCCCATGCAGATTTGCCCTTGGCCTTGCTGAATGTGAATCTGTGAAATGAAGGTCAATGGTATCTTGGTATGAGGACCTGCTCCTCTGCCTAAAGGTCTTGCCCTTATACTGTCACAAAGCTTGCCCCATGAGTTGTGACCTCCGTGTTCCTGAAACTGGGGTCTGACTAATTTTTAGGAATCCTAGACATTTTTCCTTTGGGGTTTTGTTTTCATGATTATCTAACACAAAAGTTTTACCAGTTATAAAGATAACGCTTTTCTTTTGGAGCACTGATTCCCATTTGAAAGTCTTCTTCTATAGAATAAAACTTGATTTTTTAAAGTCAGTGTTTCTCCAGCTGTGGTCTCCAGAAATATTAGGGGACCTTCAGTTACATTCTCTGGGATCTATATGAATGGCCTTTTCTTTTTCCTATTAAAGTGAAAACCACCATTTTAGAGCATTGCAATGGAACAGTAGTTTTAAATATAGAATCTAGAAATGAAATTCTCCTTGGCTTTATAATGACATTGGGTGGAAAATCTCCAAGGATGAAGTACATTGTGTGCCAATTCATTTGAATTCCATTCAATTCAACAAGTATTTATTGAGCTGTGGTCCTGATGCTATGGTTGACACTAGGGAATAGAGAGAACTAAAGTTTCTGTTGCTCTTGGTAGAGAATTATTGTCCAATAAGCAATGGGAACATTCTCTCTGGAGGAGTCAGGAAGAGCTTCTCTGAAGGATGAATTCACCAGGATGACTTGCAGAGAGGGAGAGAGAAAGGGCGAGAGCAAGAGAAAGATAGAGAAAGACTGATGTCTGATGCAAGCAACAGCATGAACAAAGACGCAGCCAGGAGCTTAATGTGACCAGGACACAGAGTTTGAGCTCACATAGCATGAGAAAGTAACTAGGCAAGGACCCGTGTGCTGTGCTAAGGAGCTTGGGCTCATTGGCAGAATATGGCAACTCTTCTAGGTTGTAATGCCTTTTGGGGATCTCTCTCCCTGAATGCCTTTATTATTCTGTTTTGTCTGGAAAATTTGAACTCTCTCAAGGGCCATGTTTTACTGGTCTCACACTCCGAGATGTAAAGAAGTAAAAAAAACATATTATCATCTTAGCAATGGTACCAAAATTTCAATTGGAGAGAGAAATAACTGTCTTTTTTTGGAAAAAATATGTTGATAAAGCCTTAAGGTAAACCCCAGACACCTGAGAATTTGTGATTTTAAATATCAGAAGAGGGGAACTACTTTTTTCATAACTGGGGAGAAAGAATTTGGGGTTTTGGTATAGGTCTCAGTCCAAAAGAGAGCTGTCAAGAAGGGAGGAAAGAGCGATCTGGGACATGGTGGCAGGATAGCTCCCAATTCAACAAATCTTGAGGAAAGTCTTTAAAAACCATAAATGCTGTATGCAAGTGGTATTTTGAGGTGGGATATTGAGGACAGGCTTGAATTTCAGGGCAGACTTGAACTGGGGTGTAGGATGGAATGTGCACAGCAGAATGTGTTGTGGAGCCTGAAGTAGCCCTAAATACATAAACTGCTGGGAATATGCAGCTCTTGGAAAGGGCCTTGGTTTCCCCAGGCTATGGTTCTGAACTAGATTTGAAGGGTGTGCTGGTTAATTTTACGTGTCAACTCAGTTAGGCTATGGTGCCCCCAGTTATTCGCTCAGAAATCAGTCTAGATGTCCTTGGAAAGATATTTTAGATGTGATTAGCATTTGCAATCAGTAGATTTTCGGTAAAGTAGATTACTCTCAATAATGTGGGTGGGCCTCATCCAATCAGTTGAGGGCCTTAGGAGCAAAGATTGAAGTTTCCAAAGAAGAAGGAATTTTGCCTTAAGACTGCAACATAGAAACCCTGCCTGAGTTTCCCACCTGCTGGCCTGCCCTGCAGATTTTGGACTCAATACTGCAACGTTAACTCTTACCTGAATTTCCAGCCAGCCAGCTTGCCATGTGGATTTCAGATCTGCCAGTCCCCACAATCACATGAGCCAGTTCCCTAAAACCTCTCACTCTCTAGATAGATACATAGAGAGAGAGAGGAGAGAGAGAGGGAGAGAGAATCAATTCTGTTTCTCTGGAGAACCCTAATACAGTAAGTCCCCTACATACAAATGAGTTCCATTCCAAGAGCAAGTTCGTAAGTCCAATTTGTTCATAAGTCTAACAAATTTAGCCTAGGTACCCAACTAACACAATCGGCTATACAATACTGTACTGTAATAGGTTTATAATACTTTTCACACAAATAATACATAAAAAACAAACAAACAAAAAATAAACATTTTTAATCTTACAGTACAGTACCGTGGAAAGTACAGTAGTGCAGTACGATACTTGGCATACAGGGACTGGCATCGAGTGAAGAGGCAAGAAGAGTTACTGACTGGAGGAGGGAGAGGAGGTGGGAGATGGTAGAGCTGAAGGATCGTCAGCAATAGGTGATGGAGGGCAAGCTGCAGTTTCACTCACGCCTGATGTTGATGGCACAGGTTCTGGTCCCTTGCTGGATTCAATTCTATCTACGCTTTTGAAAAAACGATCCAGTGGTGTCTGGCCAATGAGTGGTGTCTGGCTCATTGGCAGAATATGGCAACTCTATTGTAGCTCTATTTTTCTCATCATAGATGACACAGATTGCATTCTGAACGGCTGCTGTAACCTTCGTGTACCATTCTACGTTTGAGTCCTGTGCCTCAAACACTAACAGTGCCTCCACAAATAAAGAAAATCCCCTTGCCATTTCCTGCATCATGAATCTCTTAAGTTCTTCAGTTATTTCTTCTTCTTGTCTTTCTTGGCGCTTCTTAGCAGTCAATACGTCACCGCTGCTTTTAAGCTTGCTTCCGGACATCCTGTGCTTGAAATAAAGATATTGTACTACTGTACTCTATACAGTAAAGTACACAAAAGCACAACCACTTGTAGAGGATGCACACATGTGACAATGTACACCAGGCACAGGAGCTAACTTATGTGATCGGACATGCGAACACACGTTCGCATCTTTGAAAGTTCGCAACTTGAAAGTTCATATGTAGGGGACTTACTGTATAAGGGACAAGGAGACCACAAATGGTATCTGGGTGACACAGCTCTACAGAGGGCAACAGTACATATTTCCAGATCTTAAGCAGAAGCAAGCGTTTTCTCACAATTTGAGAAAATGCCCAAAGGAATCAAACATGGTTCTTCCTTGGCTCTTAAGATGCTCAGTAAGTGCCCTGTGGCACACATTGCTAGATCTGGACCAATAGCCATCTCCCTTATTCCTTTCTTACTGAAAGAATCCTAATTTTGTCTTGATCGGAAATACCTAGCTAAAATACTTGATTTCCCAGCCTCCTTTGCAGCTAGGAGTGGTCACATGACACAGTTACAGCCAATGAGACTTAAAGAAGCCATTGTATTTGGATCTTGAAAAGCTTGGAAAGAGTTAGATTTGGCTGGCATGGTCCTTCTCTGATTTGCCCTTTTCTCTTTCCCATTCTTCCTGACTGGAATACAGATGCAAAGCCTATATAGATGCTACATTAGCCTTCTTGTAATTATGAAGATGAAAGTCACTAAACATGGTAGAGCAGGAAGGTAGATGAACTCTAGGTAGTCAAAGACATCCATGATTAGCTGTATCAGCCCTGGACGACCAACCTCTGGACTTATTAATATAGGAGAAAAACAAACCTCTTCCTTGTTTATTCCAACCTGGTCAAAATTTCCTGCCACGTGCAGCTGAATATACCTCTGACTGAGACTGCCACAATCTCACTCACTGATGGATTTGGCAATGACATCATTTCCAGATAGCCACTAGGAAATAGAAGAGTGAGGGGCCTGGAAACCTGACTGAATTCCTCTGTAGCCTTTTTCCAAGTAACAAATTAGCTGAACTTAAATGATCACATCAACTCATCACCACCTTGAACAGAACACTGGAGAGGTAAGTTTCTGTGGGTTAGGATTGAGAGTTGAGTGGAGAAATGTTAAGGATGGCATCACCAGATGCAAATGGGAGAGAGTTAGAGGGTATTTTACACTACAAATGATGGTTTAAAAAAATAAAAACATAGTTTAAAAAATAGGAAATTCACTCCAAATAGTATACCTGGATCTATAGTCCAGAAGGTGTTTGGTTTAACCAAAACAGAAATGAATACTCAGGGGTATGACCATCACCCTGTTCATAAATAAAGACTGGTATTCTATTCGTCTCCTCCTATATTTTCAGTTCATTTTTTCTCCTTATTCACTCACTCATTCATTCAATAAACATTTATTAAGTGAATAGGGACTAGGAACACAAAGATGAGTAAGACACACTTCTTGCACTCAAGAGCCCAAAATTGAGTAGACAGAATTGTGAGCAGATAAATAACCAAATTTGTAAGTGATATAAAAGAGATTAAAAATAAGTCATGAACCACAGGGAGTGCCCAGAGAATTAAGAATGACTCCATATGGCAGGACATATTTAAAGTGATGAAAGGGAAAACCTATAACCAAGATTACTCTACCCACCAAGGATCTCATTCAGATTTGATGGAGAACCTAAAACCTTTACAGAGTAGCAAAAGCTAAGAGAATTCAGCACCACTAAACCAGCTTTAAAACAAATGCTAAAGGAAATTCTCTAGGCAGGAAACACAAGAGAAGGAAAAGACCTACAATAACAAACCCAAAACAATTAAGAAAATGGCAATAGGAATATACATATTGATAACTACCTTAAATGTAAATGGATTAAAAGTTCCAACCAAAAGACATAGACTGGCTGAAGGGATACAAAAACAAGACCCATATATATGCTGTCTACAAGAGACCCACTTCAGACCTAGGGACACATACAGACTGAAAGGGAGGGGATGGAATAAGATATTCCATGCAAATGGAAATCAAAAGAAAACTGGAGTAGCAATTCTCATATCAGACAAAACAGACTTTAAAACAAAGACTATTACAAGAGACAAAGAAGGACACTACATAATGATCAAAGGGTCAATCCAAGAAGAAGAAGATATAACAATTGTAAATATTTCTGCACTCAACATAGGAGCACCTCAATATATAAGGCAAGTGCTAATAGTCATAAAAGGGGAAATCAACAGTAACACAAACATAGTAGGGGACTTTAACAGCCCACATTCACCAATGGACAGATCATCTGAAATGAAAATAAATACGGAAACAGAAGCTTAAAATGATACATTAAACAAGATGGACTTAATTGATATTTATAGGACATTCCATCCAAAAACAACAGAATACAATTTCTTCTCATGTGCTCATGGAACATTCTCCAGGATAGAACATATCTTGGGTCACAAATCAAGCCTTAGTAATTTAAGAAAATTGAAATCATATCAAGTATCTTTTCCAACCACAATGCTATGACACTAGGTATCAATTACAGGAAAAAAATCTGTAAAAAATACAAACACATGGAGGCTAAACAGCACACTACTTAATAGCCAAGAGATCACTGAAGAAATCAAAGAGGAAATCAAAAAATACCTAGAAACAAACGACAATGAAAACACGATGTCCCAAAACCTATGGGATGCAACAAAGCAGTTCTAAGAGGGAAGTTTATAGCAATACAATCTTACCTCAAGAAACAAGAAACATCTCAAATAAACAACCTAACAGTACACCTAAAGCAATTAGAGAAAGAAGAACAAAAAACCCCAAAGTCAGCAGAAGGAAAGAAATCATAAAGATCAGATCAGAAATAAAAGAAAAAGATATGAAAGAAATAGCAAAGATTAATAAAACTAAAAGCTGGTTCTTTGAGAAGATAACAAAATTGATAAACCATTAGACAGACTCATTAAGAAAAAAAGGGAGAAGACTCAAATAAATAGAATTAGAAATGAAAAAGAAGTAACAACTGACACTGCAGAAATACAAAGGATCGTGATAGATTACAGCAAGCAACTGTATGCCAATAAAATGGACAACCTGGAAGAAATGGACAAATTCTCAGAAAAGCACAACCTTCCAAGTCTGAACCAGGAAGAAAGAGAAAATATAAACAGACCAATCACAAGCACTGAAATTGAGACTGTGATTAAAAATCTTCCAACAAACAAAAGCCCAGGACAAGAAGGCTTCACAGGCGAATTCTATCAAACATTTAGAGAAGAGTTAACACCTATCCTTCTCCAACTCTTCCAAAATATAGCAGAGGGAGGAACACTCCCAAACTCATTCTACGAGGCCACCATCACCCTGATACCAAAACCAGACAAAGATGACACAAAGAAAGAAAACTACAGGCCAATATCTCTGATGAACATAGATGTAAAAATCCTCAATAAAATACTAGCAAACAGAATCCAACAGCACATTAAAAGGATCATACACCATGATCAAGTGGGGTTTATCCCAGGAATGCAAGGATTCTTCAGTATACGCAAATCAATCAACGTGATACACCATATTAACAAATTGAAGGAGAAAAACCTTATGATCATCTCAATAGATGCAGAAAAAGCTTTTGACAAAATTCAACACCCATTTATGATAAAAAACCCTCCAGAAAGTAGGCATAGAGGGAACTTATCTCAACATAATAAAGGCCATATATGACAAACCCACAGCCAACATTGTCCTCAATGGTGAAAAACTGAAAACATTTCCACTAAGATCAGGAACAAGACAAGGTTGCCCACTCTCATCACTATTTTTCAACATTGTTTTGGAAGTTTTAGCCACAGCAAACAGAGAAGAAAAAGAAATAAAAGGAATCCAAATCGGAAAAGAAGAAGTAAAGCTGTCACTGTTTGCAGATGACATGATACTATACATAGAGAATCCTAAAGATGCTACCAGAAAACTTCCAGAGCTAATCAATGAATTTAGTAAAGTAGCAGGATTCAAAATTAATGCACAGAAATCTCTTGCCGTCCTATACACTAATGATGAAAAATCTGAAAGAGAAATTAAGGAAAAACTCCCATTTACCACTGCAACAAAAAGAATAAAATACCTAGGCATAAACCTACCTAAGGAGACAAAAGACCTGTATGCAGAAAACTATAAGACACTGATGAAAGAAATTAAAGATGACACAAAAAAATGGAGAGATATACCATGTTCTTGGATTGCAAGAATCAACATTGTGAAAATGACTATACTATCCAAAGCAATCTACATATTTAATGCAATCCCTATCAAACTATGAATGGCATTTTTCACAGAACTAGAACAAAAAATTTCACAATTTGTATGGAAACACAGAAGACCCCGAATAGCAAAAGCAATCTTGAGAAAGAAAAATGGAGCTGGAGGAATCAGGCTCCCTGACTTCAGACTATACTACAAAGCTACAGTAATCAAGATAGTATAGTATTGGCACAAAAACAGAAACATAGATCAATGGAACAGGATACAAAGCCCAGAGATAAACCCATGCACATATGGTCAACTTATTTTTGATAAAGGAGGAAAGAAAATACAATGGAGAAAAGACAGTCTCTTCAATAAGTGCTACTGGAAAAACTGGACAGCTACATGTAAAAGAATGAAATTAGAACACTCCCTAACACCATACACAAAATA
Organism: Delphinus delphis; assembly: GCF_949987515.2. Taxonomy (NCBI): domain Eukaryota; kingdom Metazoa; phylum Chordata; class Mammalia; order Artiodactyla; family Delphinidae; genus Delphinus; species Delphinus delphis. The sequence goes on along the minus strand of NC_082687.1, from coordinate 65,315,688 downwards.
AACTCAAAATGGATTAAAGACCTAAATGTAAGGCCAGACACTATAAAACTCTTAGAGGAAAACATAGGCAGAACACTCTATGACATAAATCACAGCAAGATCCTTTTTGACCCACCTCCTAGAGAAATGGAAATTAAAACAAAAATTAAAAAATGGGACCTAATGAAACTTAAAAGCTTTCACACAGCAAAGGAAAACATAAACAAGATGAAAAGACAACCCTCAGAATGGGAGAAAATATTTGAAAATAAAGCAACTGACAAAGGATTAATCTCCAAAATTTACAAGCAGCTCATGCAGCTCAATATCAGAAAAACAAACAACCCAATCCAAAAATGGGCAGAAGACCTAAAAAGACATTTCTCCAAAGAAGATATACAGATTGCCAACAAACACATGAAAGAATGCTCAACATCATTAATCATTAGAGAAATGCAAATCAAAACTACAGTGGGGGCTTCCCTGGTGGCGCAGTGGTTGAGGCACGGGTTCGTGCCTCGGTCCGGGAAGATCCCACATGCCGCGGAGCAGCTGGGCCCGTGAGCCATGGCCGCTGAGCCTGCACGTCCGGAGCCTGTGCTCCGCAACGGGAGAGGCCATGACAGTGAGAGACCCGCGTACCGAAAAAAAAAAAAAAAAAAAATCTACAAACAATAAATGCTGGAGAGGGTGTGTAGAAAAGAGAACCCTCCTGCACTGTTGGTGGGAATGTAAATTGATACAGCCACTACGGAGAACAGTATGGAGGTTCCTTAAAAACTAAAAATAGAACTACCATATGACCCAGCAATCCCACGACTGGGCATATACCCTGAGAAAACCATAATTCAAAAAGAGTCATGTATCACAATGTTCATTGCAGCTCTATTTACAGTAGCCCAGACATGGGAGCAACATAAGTGTCCATCAACGGATGAATGGATAAAGAAGATGTGGCACATATATACAATGGAATATTACTCAGCCATAAAAAGAAACGAAATTGAGTTATTTGTAGTGAGGTGGATGGACCTAGAGTGTGTCATACAGAGTGAAGTAAGTCAGAAAGAGAAAAACAAATACCGTATGTTAACACATATATATGGAATCTAAAAAAAAAAAAGGTCATGAAGAACCTAGGGGCAAAACAGGAATAAAGACACAGACCTACTAGAGAATGGACTTGAGGATGTGGGGTGGGGAAAGGGTAAGCTGGGACAAAGTTAGAGAGTGGCATGGACATATATACACTACCAAATGTAAGATAGACAGCTAGTGGGAAGCAGCCGCACAGCACAGGGAGATCAGCTCAGTGCTTTGTGACCACCTAGAGGGGTGGGATAGGGAGGGTGGGAGGGAGACACAAGAGAGGGGAGATATGGGGATATATGTACATGTATAGCTGATTCACTTTGTTATAAAGCAGAAACTAACACACCCTTGTAAAGCAATTATACTCCAATAAAGATGTTAAAAAAAATAATGACTCCATCGTGAAGGAGACATTTGAGCTGAGCTTTGAAGTTTAAATAGGAGTTGTGCCGTTCACCATTTCCATTTCCTACATCCCCATGTCTGGAAAGGTAAATATTAAAGGAGATTTAGCACATTCAGATGTCAAAGGAGGCTTCTCTGAGGAAGCTTCCCTTGGTCTGAGATGTGGGTGAGTAAGAGTTGATGAGGAAGGAAGAGAATTCAGAGGGAGCCACAGATGCCAAGACCCTGTGGAAGGTGGAGAATGACAGGCAAAGAAGTGTTGACATGGAACTCAGATCATAATGTGGAGAGTGGTGTGAGATGAGGTTGGGGACATTTTTAGGGAGTCAGGATGATACAGTGATAGAACCATGTTAAGGAGGCTTTTCTTTTTTCTTCTTTTTCCTGAAAGCAGTGAGAAGTGATTGAAATGTTTTATGTAATGGACCATGTGACCCTCTTAACTGTTAGCAATCTGAGGCTCTTAGACCACAGTTTTTTCCCAGGAGCGCTAGCATTCTGAGTTCCCATTGCAACCATTCTGAAGCCAAGCTGTAGTCTCACTGGCGGGACTCACCATAAGTATCAGAATATCTTGCCATCTCCAGTAGCCACGTAATTCTTCTCCATAAAAGCAGGCACACTGGCAAACTCTAATAACTGCCAGGTCTAATTCTGAACAGCCGTTGCCCTTTAGACTTGCAAAGCGAGCCCCTTCTGCTCCGGAGGCTGCCCTGTCAGTCTCTGAACGGCACCCTATGGAACCAAGTGTTAGACAAAGCGCCGGCAAAAGATGCAAGTAATAGCAGGGGGTAATAATATCTACACATAATACAATCTCTGAAAACCAGGATCTGGAGCCCAGCAGATACTGCTGCATTTTATTCATACCCTACTGAATATGTCATTTCCCACAGTTAGGATGTCAGGCTGTGACCTGAATTTCCAAGCATGTTGCTTATACCATCAGCCATTAGCTTGGAGCAAGGTGAGAATTTAAGCATGCAAAGGAGGGCTTGCATATGCAGTGTTTTAGGTAAGGCAGGTGCCTTGGATTTTGGCCCAGCTGAGAAGGAGTTGCCTTTCTTTTTTCATTAATATTGTAGGACCCAAGGTCAAATGGAAAAAAAGCATGGAAAAAAATGAAATTATGGCTCTGCCTTAAACTGCAAGCAGCTCTTTCAGGAATGCTTCGCGGTACTTTCGCTAAGAGGTAGGGGCAACTACATTCTTTTCCGGAATCCTGCCTAGTAGATGGGCATGAATTTTGAAAGCAAACAAAATTCGTTTTATCTTCAAACTTGAAAAGGCTAGAAGTCCTATATTCCCAACACTCTTCATTTTCAAACTGCTTACCTGGCCTTTGCTTTGCCCTGTGGCAAACGAGCCTCTTGAAGACCGAGGCTAGCTTGTGACACTAAGAAATGAGCATGTAAACAGCTTAAATGCAGTGAGTGGATAAGTCTTTTTTAAAGAACTCAGTTTTGTCATCCAACCAAAAGACAGGCAGAATTTTCTGGACAACACTGAGAAGTGGTGAATCAATGATTCCCCTCCTCTACCATCCACCCCAATCAGAAGACCCACCTTCTCTTCACCTTCCACATTCTAAGCGTCCTTGTCCTCTCTCATTCTCCTTACTCTCATCAAAACATTTCCTCAGATGCTTTTGCCCAATGATAGCACTTGGGGATTAAGAATATACCCTCTCGGGCTTCCCTGGTGGCGCAGTGGTTGAGAGTCCGCCTGCCGATGCAGGGGACACGGGCTCGTGTCCCGGTCCGGGAAGATCCCACATGCCGCGGAGCGGCTGGGCCCGTGAGCCATGGCCGCTGAGCCTGCGCGTCTGGAGCCTGTGCTCTGCAAGGGGAGAGGCCACAACAGTGAGAGGCCCGCGTACCTAAAAAAAAAAACAAAAAAAACGAAAACAAAAACAAAACAAAAAGAAGAATATACCCTCTCAAAGCAGCAGTGGGAACATGGCTTGTTTGCAGGTACAAGTTCTGGAATTTTAGTTATGCCCCTATCTACTATATACACGTAGAGCTGTCTTTTTTACTGTTGCCAGTTGGGCCTCATAATGGGCATATGATTTGTCATGTTGCATCCTTTCTTTGGAGAATGAGTCCTTCCTATCCCAGAGCAATTGTGCTTAGTCTGTATGGTTTGGGTGGAGTTTCCCTCCCCCTCCCATCCCCCAGGAAAGGGCCTGGGCCTGGCCAATCCCAGGAGGTATTCCAAAATCCTTTGCAGTGATTGGCTCAGGGATGAGCACGTGGCAGTTGCTGACATTTGGAGATTCTTGATTCTCTCTGATTGCAGCTTTCTGTGCCCTGTTGCAATAAAATTCAGTTAAGATAGTAATTAGCGTTCTCTTTTGTTCACAAACAAAATTGCAGTTGAAAGTGGATGTGCATAAACAAATATTTCCTCATTTCCAGTGACTGATTCGGGAGGATTGTTGCTTACAAATGAAAACTTGACTCAGGTGAGGCTTCCTGGAATGCCACAGGGATTTAAAAGACAAGCCCAATCAATATAAGTTGCTTTAATACAAAAATACACTCTACCCTCCCATCCAAATTACACATTATTTGACCTAATGAAATTCACACACATGCTATTTGTTTGTGGGTTTTTTTGCTTGTTTTTCTCAAAAAGACTTTTGCTGCTGACAAAACAACCCTGTAAACATCCCTCTTTGAAGTATAGAATCAACTCCCCTTCCACACCGTTTGGGTTATGGAAAACTGTTTATTATTATTTCTTAGCAAATCCACAATGCCACCATACAAGCAACATTTGTGATTTTTCTCTCCACGTTCAAATTAAAAGGAAAATTGCAACCGTCTACTTATTTTCAATAGTCCTTTCACATTCATTGCTTACCAGACACGATGGGGATAATAATTTAGGGGGAAATGCCTCAGAAATTAGCAAAGTGCTCATAGGTTAAAATGACTGGGCATGGCTGCTGTTGCCAGTTTTGATGTACAGCAAAATAGGCACTGGTTTTGTTTAGAGCAAAGTTTTGTTCCAATTCATGCAATTAGCTGAAAACATCATAAGTGGAGGATTATCTATACTTAAATAGTGGTTCGCCCTCTGGAAAACGTGGGATCAGAAGATTTTAAAACTAGTTAACAGGTTTGGAGCAGTATTGGTATTCTAAGTTTGGTTTCATTTCCTGGAAAGACATTTGCTGTGGTGAAAAAAAGGGAAGAAACTTTTGTTGATGCCTCCGTGGGCAGACTGCTGAAGAAGGAGAGAGGTTGCATTGGGTAGATGTTATCTGCATGATTGCTAAAGCGATCTAGCGCTGAGAGTCTATGGGGCTGTGCATTTTCTTTTTACATCCGTGGCAAGCACCCTTGATTATAATTTGCCTTCTCACACAGCTTGCGTTTAGGGAAAAGCTGTGCTGGACAGAGGACATGAGGGTATGGTCTCATTTGCAGCAAATATGTAACATACTTGTTAAGAGTACAAACCCAGTAGTCAGAGACACCTGGGTCCACATTCTGCCTCTGCTTTTTCACCAGCAGTGTGATCCTAAGCGGTGTCTACACTTCTGAGGCTCTGTTTTTTTTAATGTATAAAATGAGGACAATAACGAATGTCTTCCTCACTCAGGTGTAATATGAGTAATGACATAATTCGTGTAAAGTATTGGAACATGATTCATTTACGCTTGTTATACTACTATTATAAATAAATCAGAAGACGTTCTGATTTAAATATTTCCTTTAAAAAATCTTTTCTAAGGAAAAATCTCAAACCCAAAAGCAGAGAATTGTATAACGAAGCCCCAGGTACCCATGACCCATAAGCCATCAACTAATAATGGCCATTTTTGCTTTACTTATGTCCCCACCTACACCCTTCCTCTGCCACCTACCACATGCAGCAAATTCCAAAAATGAATAACTTCATCTGAGATATATATACTTCTTGTTTAGAGAGAGTTTGCTTCTAAAAGACCAACCTTCTCTCACTGTGTTGTCAAGTAAGATCCTGGATCACCATAGTTAATTTTCCTAGGTTGACCTTTTCTAGAATGTGTTCCAAAGAACATTTTCCCACAGTGTGTTCATAGGTTTTATGTCAAAAGAACAGAGTTCTCTGGTCAAGTAAATTCTCAAATTGCTGAGTTAAAGAATGCCATCTTGCTTTATTCTGGGTGCTTTTCAGAACATTGAATAGGCTCTTTCACCACAGTCTCTAAGAAGAGGAGACAATGTGAATCGAATCTTAATCCACTTAACTCTGCAACTACTTTTCCCAGAAGCACCTTGGGGAACAAGTGCTCAGGGACACACTTTGACCAGCACAGAACAAATACCACTTTGTAGCCAGATGCTCTTCTCCAGGTCACAAATTTGCATTTTCTTTGAATTTCTACAGTTTCCATTTGGTGAGTGCAACTGGAAGCCAAAATCTTGAGTTCTAGGACCACTGTTCCCACTACTAAAGGAGAAGTGGGTAGATTCTTCACCTATGTTGACACACAGGGAAGAACCATTAAAATATACTGAGAAGTGACAGGAGCGTGAATAGAATTGAATTGAATGTGAGATACAAAGTCTTGACCGCCTCCCGAATCCCGAATTCCTAAGCAATAGCAGCTACATAAGAAAAACCCTGTGAACTCGAGGCTCTATATATTTACATAGTCATTGGACTTTAGCATTAGATGGAAATTTGTGTTTAATGGCTTAAAGAAGGGGAAAAAATGGGAGACCTGGGAGATCTTGGAAAACTATTCCCTCTAAGGAATGTCATCAAGAACACGCATAGCCTATTTTGTCATGGAACGACTCAGCTGTCATGTGTGCCTCTGGAAATCTTACTCTTCAACAGGTACTGAGATGGAGCCCTTGGGAGAAAGGAGGAAGTCGTGAGGAGGCGTGGTAGACATAACTGCAGTTCACCCATGTCCTGTTCTCCTCTCCTTCTGGGAACTTTAGAGATTGTACTTCTCAACCCTCTTGCAGTTGAATAGAACAAGTTCACTAGTTCTGGCCAAAACAACCTGAGCTGTAGGCTGAGTTACTGAGAACATATTAGTTATTGTCAGGGTTTAGAGGTCGTGGCAGGGAGGAGAGTGGGCATGACTCTAAAGACGTGCACGAGGAAGAGCTCTTCCTTATGATGGAATAGTTCTGGATTTTTTTTTTTTTTTTTTTTTTTTTTTGCGGTACGCAGACCTCTCACCGTTGTGGCCTCTCCCGCTGCGGAGCACAGGCTCCGGACGCGCAGGCTCAGCGGCCATGGCTCAAGGGCCCAGCCGCTCCGCGGCACGTGGGATCTTCCCGGACCGGGGCACGAACCCGCGTCCCCTGCATCGGCAGGCGGACTCCCAACCTCCGCGCCACCAGGGAAGCCCTAGTTCTGGATTTTGATTGAAGTAGTGGTTACATGAATTTCCACATGCAATACAATGGCATGGACTGTACACATATTGTACTAATGTCAATCTTCTGGGTTTTGATATTATACTACAGTTATATACGATATAGCAACCGGGAGAAACTGAATGAAGGGTGCATGGCACCTATCTTTGCAATTTCCTGTGAATCTATTATTTCAAAATAAAAGATTTAATAGAAAAAAGGAAATCCTGAGTTTTCTACCAAGACCCTTCAAGTTGGTGGGATGTAAACGCCAATGTCTGTTTCCCCACTTTTGGACAACAGCTAAACCTCTGCTTAGCTTTTACAGACATCTAGCTGCTGAGTTTTACTCAGCCCCTTGGCATCTTCCCCAGGTATCCAGGCCATTCACCGATTTGACGAGAGTTTGTATGCAGACCTGAGAGTTTCCCCTTTTTGCAGGTACCTCCTTTTCAAGATTGCCCCTTCAATTTCCAGTCCTTCTTGTAGCCCCAACTGACACCCCAGACCAGTAAGACTGTGGTTTTCTGCTTGAATTCAAGCCACCCTGTAGTTCACAGAATGCGGAGTGCCCTCAGAGGAAGAACCAAAGAAATGTAGATCTCACCCATTTTGGTTCCTTTCAAGGACTTCAAGGATCGAAACCCCTCCGAATTCTGTCTGCTTTTGTTCAATCTCTAGTGCCTTCAAATAATTATATACATATATATATATATGCATATATTACTATCATATAAATATGTAAATATATACATATATAGATATAAAACACAGAAAGCATAAAAGCAAATTACAAATTTTAATAGTATCCTATATCTTTAGAGTGTTTTACAGTTTACAAACCACTTTTCGTTTTATACATATCAATCTTGTGAGTTAAAAGGAATATTATTCCACAATATATAACGTTTACACAAATTATCCTAGGTCTCCTCACTTTGTGACCATTCTTCTTCAGTATTTTATGAGCATTTCATCCTTTGTGTTCTCCATATACATTTTCGTTCCTGAGAGTTCTCTCATTTTCTGACTATTTTCACTCCACATGCCCCTATGGGTGTTATCACTCACTTTCATAATTTTAACTACCCCTTATGCACTACAAGTCCCAGATTTGCATCTCAAGCCATGACCTCTCACTGGACCCTGACTCATGTATCTAATTAAAATCTCTACTTGGATACACAATGTCTACTTTGGACACCTCAAAGAACATATTCAAAATGCAACACTATTATCTTCACCTAAGACCTGACTTTATTTCTGTATTTTCTGTTGCTTGGAATGGTACCACTCTTCTCTGCACTCAAGCTAGAACCATAAACGTTGTCTCTCACCCTTCAGATTCAACTACCCAGTAAGTCCCGCCAACCCTATACCTCATTTATTTCTTGAGTCCTACCTCTCCTCTCCATCCAGCCTCTGCCTTAGTTCAGCATCTCGGGATTTCACATCCAGAAGATTGCAATAGCCTCCTGACTGGTGTCCTCATTTCTGATCTTGCTATGGAATGGGCCAGGGGTTACAGGCCCAAGAGAGCAGGCAGCAAGCTCAGACTGTGAGGTCAAAGAGGAACCATGGGGTGAATAAGTGACTCTGGCAATGTGGATTTCCCCCAAATTAGAAACTTAGCGTCAGCAAAGATTAATATGCTCCTTTTCTTCTGGTCATAGCAGACAGGTTTAGTGTTAAGAGTGCCTTAGGGAGATAGCAGGTAGGCAGACCACAGGGCAGGGCTCTGATGGCCCCTGTCTTCCCTGAAGTCAGAGAGTGGAGAATCAAATAGGTGCAAATAGAGGTGGATAAAGGGTTCACGGGATTTCCTGTCTAACTCCAAGCCTCTGCCCTACGAATGGTAGGAAAGTAATAGGTGCAGCCCCGGAATTGTGGTCATCCACCAAAGGCATAAAGTGTGAGAGGAACAGTTTGGGCTCAGATTAGTTACCTAAGAATTCTCAGTGTCTGTATGTGGTTCAAACACTTTTGGTTCATGTAAATGTTATATAGTCATTTGTGTTCATCCAACTTCTTAAAATAATCCTGTTTAAGTGTTTGTCTTCTATTTCAAGTAGTCCCAAGAATACAATGTGTGTGTGTGTGTGTGTGTGTGTGTGTGTGTGTGTGTGTGTGTGGCGGGGGCAGAGGGAAATGCCAAATAACAATGCCCCATGCAACCAGTGTCTTAAAAAACTCACATAACAAATAAAGTCGTTCCTTCACACTGTCACCCAGCTCCATGTAAAATGCAAATCTGACAAATCTGCTTAAAATATTTCGGTGACTCTTCATCACCTTTATTAAGCCCAGCATCCTTGATGGTCTGTAACTCCCCCATCCCCCAACATGACCTTGCTCCTCCTGTCTCTCAAGCCTTATCTAACTTTTTCATAGGAATAAGAGTCCTTTCCCATAGTTAACCCCAGATGCTGCACTTGACTGTGGGCTTCATAGGCAAGTCTCCCTGATCCACTCCTGTGCCATCATTATCTAGTGTGACGCATGACTCATGCAAGTGTTCAAGAGAGATTTTCTGAACAATTAATCAGGGATCAGCAAACATCTTCCGTAAAGGGCCAGGGAGTAAATATTTTTGGCTTTGCAGACTTAAGGTCTCTGTTGCAACTACTCAGCTCTGCCGTTGCAGCAAGAAAGTAGCCATAGTCTCTCTCTCACACACACACACACACACACACACACACACACACACACACACACACACACACACAAAGGGCAAGGCTGTGTTCCACTAAAACTTTCTTTACAAAAGCAGGTACTGAGCTGGATATAGCCTGCTGACTCCTGAATTAAAGGAATGCATGGATAAATATGCAAATTGGAACCACTTGATTTTGACTCTAAACCTTCTTTCTAGGAAGGCAGACTTCCCCTGTCCCTCAGCACACCAATTCTTCATAACTTCCTAAAGCAAGGTCCAGGCCAAAGGAGGCTCCAAGTGGTTGAAGGACAGGATCTGTTTATTTTCTCATTCAACAGCTTGAATGGAATCATTTAGATGCAGCGTCACTTGAAAGGATAATAGTGGCAGCTCTCAAAAATTATTAAAGCTGAAATTTACTATCATGTGTATTAAAAACAAGAAAAAACCTTCCTGATGCTCAAGCCTGTGACGCATTGAAGCAAATACCCAGATTTTCCCAATAGAACAAATTCCCACGTAAAATGTATACAAAAGACAATAGAATGAAAAGGTGAGTTTAAGCATTGTTCAGGTATATGTATGGCAGTCATGACTAAGGCTTCTCTGAAGTCCCTGGGGGTGGCCGTGACTGTGATTAACTGACTAATTGGAAAAGTTGGGCATTCAAAAGAAGGTTCAAGTACTAACTCTGACCCTTATTAGCAGTAGGACACCTGGGAGTCCTACTGGGACTACGGGAGATACCTATTTAAAGCCCCGAGAACGGTGCAGGAAACACTATTATTTGTGCCATGCGCTGCGCTGGGTGTTTTCACATGTCTTATCTCACGTGCCCTCTCATAGCACTGATCACTGCCCGACACTACCTTGTACTTTTATTTACTTACCTGTATCCTTTCCCCACTAAAACGTACTATCCACAAGGGCAAGGACCAGCCCTTTTTTTGAACAAAGAGAAAACAGACGTCAGGCTCAGAGCCTTTGGCAGGCAACACCTTTCAGCTAGAGTTTAATGACGTAATGGTTTTCATTTACTTTTATTCCTTACTGTATTCTTTCACTTAGAAAAGCGATACGGAGTTTCTAGTCATGGTTCTAATAAAATTGCCCTTTGAAATTAAATTTATTTGATAAATCCAAATTTGTACATGAATTTATTTAGGTTTGTTTATTTAACAGTTCATTGATTTAAAGAAAAGTATTAAGTAAGTGGTAGTAAAGATGATATGCTCATGACAAAATATATATATAGCTATTTCTCAAATAGCTAAAGTTGAGGGCTTGCTGGAACATAAGTTTTCTGAGTTTTTTTCCAGGACTGTCACTATGATCTTGTGCTTTTATAAGGAATGATCTTATCATAAACACAATGATTCAGAGATATACTCCTGCCTTGGGAGACCAAGTTTTGGGTAAGAAAAGGCAGCCTGTGACTAGCCCCTGGGCATATTCTCCCTAGCCCAAAGGGAAAGGCTCCAAGCTCTTGTTTTCTTACTTTTTCCCTTGTCTAAGTTTCTGGTTAGAAACTTTCTAGTCAGACAGCAAACATCTTGGAGCCAGACACTACACAAATCAAAACAAAACAATAAGAGTGAGGCATGAAGAAGAAAACAAATGGCAATGGGAAGGGAGTCTGTCAAGATTTCTTCACTTTGCAAGGATCAAATCCCAGGCATGGGGACATCCGAAGGCAGGATTGCATCCCAACATGTGAGGACCAAGTGTTTCTTCATGTCTCCTCCTTTCCTGTTTCCCTTTCCCCAGCCGTTCCCCACCCCCCCCTTTTTTTTTGCTTAAAGGAAGAAATTCAATGCATACTCTGATGAAATCTTTGGGTCTTGTTCAATTCGTTTTCAATTACACCAGAGTAGGGTGGAGGGTTGAGGGAAAATACATGCCAATTTCCTCAGCACCATCTTGTTTTCAGTAAACTTCCTGAGTCGCGATAGGAGCTGTCCTGATGACGAGATTTCACGTTCTGAGAGGATGGTCTTTTACATCAATGCTTTTCGGACTTTAGTGAGAATGTGGATCACCCGGGGATCTTCTGAATCAGTAGCTCTGTCGGGGGAAGGGGGAGGCACAAGAGGGTCCACAGTGGACCACAGTGTGAGTATGGAATTTATATCATCACTGTCATCATACAACACAACATTTACAGGCATCTATCTGCACTATGCTCTGACCTAGATGCTGAACTGACATTCATTTTCAAACCAGAAACAGTCTCCTACGTCCTAGGAAAAAATAGAAAGAAGAATAAGATTTTATTTCTGCCCTCAAGAAGCTTCCTGACCATGTCTAAGATCAAAGCCAAAGACATAAAATAGTACTATAATTATGATGTGAGAAAGCCCTTGTAACAAGGGCATAAAGTATATACCAAATTCAACTTAAAATGTATATACTAAAATTCTCTTTCTCTCTCTCTTGCCCACTATTCTTAGAAATTAGAGTTACTTCTATTTTGTGCTTCTTTTTTATTTTTTTAAATATCTTTATTGGAGTATAATTGCCTTACAATGGTGTGTTAGTTTCTGCTGTGTAACAAAGTGAATCAGCTATATGTATACTTATATCCCCATATTTCTAGATCGTGGGTGAGGGGAGCTAGCAAATCATTTAGACAGACCTTGTAAGGGCAAGAATGTAAAGCACTGAAAAAAAATTTTTAATTTAAATTACCCTCAAAAACCTCTTCTCTAGAATCTCCAAAAGGAGGCGTCTCCTAAATTGCAGCTGAATTTGGTCATATCTTGAATCCTGTCCTCAATTTTGACGGGCCCCCATCCTTACGCATATGTGTGGTAGAAGGCCCAACACTAAGGCCCAATATTATGTACTGCCTTGACATCTGGAGCAATAAGGAGGCTCTGAATGGCCTACCTGCAAGACCCCCTCCCCACTCTTCTCCTGCAAATGAGGGAGGTTCTCAAGCCAAATAACCCTCCTTATCGAGACGCAGTTCCCACTTATGCCTGGGTACTGGGTTTCAGTTCCCTTTCAGCCCACAGAATTATTCAAACCAGCCAGCCACATGCTCCCATGGGAAGCAGGGGTCTCCTCAACCTCTTGATACTACAGAGCTTGCCTCGAGGCCCTGGTTCCCTGTGTTCCTGACTGCAACCCCTGTGTGCTCCCTCAAAGGGTGGGTGTCCTCTTCCCCAGGCTGTGAATGTAGATGTGCTGTAAACTCCTGCTGACCTCATCGACCACTCCCACAACCCTAGGGCGGGAATCCCTCCCTCAACAACAACAATGAGGTGAATAAGAGGTGATTAAAACAATATATGGTTTGGCTTTGAGTGGAATTTCAGTTTGATGCATGTACTGAATGGCAGGCAGGTAGAGTTTGCTGTGCATAACATGGATTTCAGGCGGCTCTGACCTTTTCTTTATTACCGTCATTACCTCACAGGCATTCAGGCTTGTGCTCACTCTATTTAAAACTCTTTCGATTGGATATTGGATTTCTACTTCAGTAATCCTTCCACTTATACTGTTCATTGTCTAACACAAAAGTGGAAACATTTTAACCACTCATATATATTACAATTTATCCTCAAATCAATTTGGATTGTGTTAAACTCAATACCATAAGCATTGCTAAAATGCAAACGTCATAGAAAAATGTTCATAGCAACGTTACTTGTAATAGTCCCAAGCAGGAACGTCCGTCAAAACCCAATGTCTCAACTCAAATGCCCATCAACAGTAGAGCAAATAAATAAACTAAGGTATATTTATACAGTGGAGTACATTTCAGCAACAAAAATAAACAAACCACAGCCACATGCACTACTTGGATAAATCTCACAAATAGAATATTGTATTAAAGAAACCCAACACCAGAGGACATATATGTATGATTACCTTACATAAAATTTTAAAAGAGTCAAACTAATCTGTGGTATTAGAAGTAATAATAGTGGCTAACTTTGGGGAAGAAGAAGGAGTTAATAATTTGGAGGAGAAATGAGGGAGGGATTATGGAGGTGCATTTAATGTGCAGTTTCTTGACCTGGGTCATGGTTTCATGGGTATGTTCACTTTGTAATAATACATTGTTCTGCACATCATTTTCTCGCTTTTCTGTACGTATGTTATATTGCAATAAAAAGATGGACTATATTAGCAGTAAAAAATCAACATCTTTTCATCCACTAGCAGTTATTTATTGTTTACTCCATGCTAATGTGAGGATGAGGTTTCTGTGGTGAGCAAGACAGGCGTGGGTTCCTATAGTACATTAGGATAAGAATTAGACACTAAAAATTAATGCTCTGGGTAGTAAGTGATAAACCCCACGAGAGATGTATATACAAATTGTCACAGGAGTTCACAGGGAGGAAGGATCATTTCCAGCTGGGGGACCAGGGGAGGTTTCATGGAGGAGATAGCACTGCAGCTGGGCCATGAAGGGCAGATAAAAGTTAGATAAGGAGACAGGGCAGAAGATAGTGGAGGGAGAGAAAATGGTACCAATGGGATGAGTCTAAGGTGGTAGATGGGGAGGTCAAATGCTTTAGGCTGACCAAAGCACAGGAATGTGGTAGGAAGTGATGGAGAAGGTAGATGGAGTTGAGTTCTGGAAGTCTCTGAGTGTCAGGCTAAAGAGGGCGGCTCCATCCTGCAGAGTGTGGGGTTTTAACGAAGGAGAATTAAGCTTCAGGAGATAAGAATAGGCACAATATGGCCATCAGATCATAGATGGGAAAGCCAGCTACGAGGAAGCCAGGTAAGGGACTGTGGCTATAACCCAGAGCTCAGATGTTAAGTGCTTGAATTCACATGCCAAAAGGGTGACAGGGGAGGGGCTGATTAAGCAACTCAAAGGAGCAAATGTGTCAAAAGGGCCTGATGTTTTAATCCCAGCTCCACTACTTCACCGATGTGTACATGTGGGTAAATTGATTACTCTCTCTAAGTGTTAGTTTGTCCATCTGTAAAATGGGGCTAACGTAGGGTGGTGCTGAGGATTGTGAATATGAATGAACATTAAGTACCTAGTACACAGCTCATAATAGAAACTTGATAAATGGTAGTGGTCGTTATAACTATTATGACCATCCCAGCCAGCCTTAACTCAATTTTCTTTGGGTTTGGTCTAAATTAGATTCCTTTCACCCAGAAGGTAAACACCAACTTTTAAGGGAGCAATCTCCTTGAAACAACTGAAGATCTTTTGAAATTCTTCCCAAACATAGCATATTTAAAAAATAAATAAATAGGGCTTCCCTGGTGGCGCAGTGGTTGAGAGTCTGCCTGCCGATGCAGGGGACACGGGTTTGTGCCCGGGTCCGGGAAGATCCCACATGCCACGGAGCAGCTGGGCCTGTGAGCCATGGCCGCTGAGCCTGCGCGTCTGGGACCTGTGCTCCGCAACGGGAGAGGCCACAACAGTGAGAGGCCTGCGTACCGCAAATAAATAAATAAATAAATAAACATCTGTGCATGTGTGCATCGATGCCTCACACATTCCCAGCATTAACCAAAATATGATGCCTTTCTAGAAAACGATAACCATGATCGGCTCCTGAGCTGCACTGTTGATCATCTTCTCTCAAGTCTAAACACAGCTTCAAGGTCACGAGTCACACCAATGATGGCTCATGACTGGAAGAGATGTTTTTTCACGAGGGCATTTTTATTTATTTATTTAACATCAGACACCACTCTGTCTGACTCAAAATGTGGTTAGTGTCTGTAACAAAATCTGTGTAAATAGGTCTCCCATGAGCCATTTGCCAAGATCCTCAGTAACTTCATGCATAATGGAAGCTTCTGTAAATGTGTGTTGTCTCAGGCGGGCGACTTTTCAGAGCTCCTGGAGGTTTCTCTTGCGATTTTTTTTGTTCTCTCTCCTTAGATGTTTGGGTTCTCTGAGCTGTCATCCCGCAGAGATCATTTCAATCCCAGACTGAAAAGCCAGTCCAAAAAAAAAAAAGCAGAAAGCGAACATTTATTTTTCCCTTCAGAATTAATTTGTCTGACATGAAACTCACAAAATGGTTGTCAGAAAAACAGACTTAGTTTCACCACGTAATGAAGAGTTGGCTGTGCTTTAAAAGGTATCTTGTGAAAATGAAAACTTTAGGCCAAAGGGGTGATTTCCACAAAATATATTCTGTTTACAGGAGTTTCTTATCTTACAGTTAAGTCTTACTATACATACTTATGACATTTAGACTCAACTTGAGTTTCGTTTAAACTTGGGTTGAATTTGATATATTCTGCCTCTTATGTGGAGGCTATTTATCTGGTAATCTTATCAAACTAGAATATAAAGAGTAAGCATCCATCACGACTGGACACACAATTCTAACCACTTGGGTGTCTGGATTCCCATGTTAGAGAAGATTAGA
This sequence comes from Delphinus delphis, assembly GCF_949987515.2. Lineage (NCBI taxonomy): Eukaryota > Metazoa > Chordata > Mammalia > Artiodactyla > Delphinidae > Delphinus > Delphinus delphis. Next base: position 65,299,816 of record NC_082687.1, on the reverse strand, counting down.
AGCAAGAGTGAAGCTAGAATTAGATACTTTGACAATTGTAAGCAACGATGGCTTGACAACCTGCCAGAGAGTGAAATAATACAGAATATCTAAAGCATAAAGCCATGCATAAAAACACAAAACCAGTAGTTTGGAGCTATTAAATGTAGAGGCAAATCAACACCTACTGACCCCCGAATCACACTGAGAAATGTTTCGAATAGTCATCGTACATACCTCACAAAGCCACTGGACATTTAAAAATGCTTTTCATCCAAAATGTTTTAAACTGATTTCCACTGCTTACAGGGGTAATCTTCCGACATTTAAAATTCAAACTTACGTGTACAGGACTTATTCTTCAATGTCAATGGATAAAAGAGGTGTTAGTATATATTTATACAAATGACAGCAACTATCAGTGCACTTAGTTTAAAAATAAAAATATACTATGAGACCTATTAAAGCATTTTTCCTTTAAGGTCAATTTCCAATGTAGGCCCACTCACTGGATTTCAAAAATGACCTCATGAGAGTGTTTCTTGGAAAATTGCTTGCAAAAGATGCTTTTTAGGAAAAAAAAAAAAGGCCAAGAGAATTTAAGGCTTCTTCACAATACGAATTAGGTATATTGAAGTCTCTGGAAAGTCCCACAGTAAGGTAACATTCTAATTTTGTTAGACCCTGCACTTCATAACTCATTCAACCAATGAATCTTTTTTTAATGTAAAAATTATTCTTATTTTACCGTATTCATCTTCCATCAATTGCTCTTTTGGAAATACTGGTCTCTGGCAATGGTTCCCATAGCAGTCAATGGTCCAGCAGGAAACAGACGATACATTCCAAAGGGTTTAACTGAAGTGAGTTTAATAAAGGGACTATTCTGAGGGATGTGGTCAGAGGTAAGAGAACCAGCAAGAATCCAGGTGTCAGCAATGATGGGAAGCTGTCGTCATCCCATGGGAGGGTGCAGTGTTACCAAAATGTAGGGAGGGCTGAGGCGGTGGAAGGCGAGCTGGTCCCAGTAGCTGTGGCCAGTGGTGTGCTTCCTGGTAAATGTTTAACAACCTGCTTTTCAGGGAGAAAAAAGCCTGTTTGTAATATTTGCTGATTTTCATGGTGCCAATCCTCCTGCCATGGCCCATTTCAAGCTACCAACGTGAAGTCAGTGAACGTGGAGTGGCAAGAGATGCAGAAGACACACCTTTACCTAGGATTTCCATCACACAAACACAATAGATGTAAGTAACCTCAAGAGCATCCCTAATAGTACGATGATACGAAGCCACGGGTTTTGAGTATTTATTATTTTTAATACAATTTATTTCATTGTAAATGCATATACTTTATTTTTGTTACTGGCTATGTTTAACGACTAGATCACAAAACTACTGAAAATTTAACAAGCCAGCAACAGCAAACTGTTGGCTATAACCGTACACGGAATGGTCACTATCAAAACCAGAACCATGGGGAGGGGTCCTGGGACAAGACGCTGGGCTCTCTGATGTCTAAGCAGGGAGCTGAGGGAACTCTGCCTCCGTGAGAGGATCCGGTCTACAGGGGCCAGTCCCAGGGCACAGGACGGGGCAGCAGAGGGCACAGAATGGAGCTGGGGCATGGAGGCAGATGCAGAATAATAAGTGGATTCCTAAATGCGTGTGTTTGAGACTCATATACTGGTTGGATGAGTACCTTGCGAAGTACAGGTTGAAGCAAAAATCACTAGATATCTATACATGTTTAATGCTGCTCAGGTGATCCCGATATACAACTAGATTTAGAAAAAGGTATTACACGAATATGGGTCTGAGTATTCATGATGCACAACTGACCCAACTGACTGTTTTTCTCTTTCTTTGAACTCAGCTGTTCTTCACTGACTTGTCCATTTGAGAAAACATCCTCTTAGATTATCTTGCCATATCAGGGGTAGTTTTAGGGTTCTAGGTGATTCAGGTAGGAGCAGTACCATAGCCAGAAGCCCAAAGGTTAGAGTGAGGACTGAGGGGAGCTACATAGAGCATCAGGACCCCACCTAAACAGTAAGCAGGGTACAGTGGTCCCCCAGAGCTAAGGAAACAGAGATCAGAAGTTGGGGCCGTTGAAGTGGCTAGAATCTGCAGGACAGGTGTCTTAGCTCGGTGGTCATAACAAAATACCTGAGACTGAAGGGCTTCAACAACAGGAACTGATTTCTCGCAGCTCTAGGAGCTGGAGGTCCAACATCAAGGGACTGGTCGATTTGGTTTCCCAGTGAGGACTCTCCTCCTGACTTGTAGACATGGTAGGGAGAGAACACTGTTCTCCCGCAATCCATTCTGCAGAACTTGTAAACCACAGCTTGACTGTGTCCATTCAACAGATATTTCATGAAGACCTACCAAATGCTGGTCACTCTTTGACTCTTCTGCTTAAAATTTTTCAGTGGGTTCTTGTTATTGATGAAGTCCAATGTCTTTGGTACATCCAAGACTATCTCAGATCCGATGCCACTCTCCTTTCTTGTGTTGTCCTTCACCATCACTCCCCTGACTTAAGTCACCTGCTGAGAGCTAGTGGCGCTCTGAAGTTGGGTTATCAGTCTGAGCTCCATCACTTACATGGTCATGTGACTTTGGACATGTTTCTTAGCCCCTCAAAGCCACGGTTTCCCTATCTATAATAAGAAGTAATAGTAGAATCTATCTCCTAGGGTTGACTTGAAGATCAAAACTAATGTTGTTCATAAATTACTTAGCCCCGTGCCTGACACATAGTGAAAGTTTATTTTATGATAGCTTTTATCATCATTAACCATGTGGGGCTCCATGAAGGACAGTTAGAGACAGGTAAGTACCTGCCTGTATCCCAACTGTTTTTCAGTACAGCTGAATAACTCAATGCCAATACTCTTTAAATGTTTGTTCAATATTCATTTAGAGGAGAGTTTGAGTTCTGCATAGTCTCAGAAGGATGTCTGGTGTTCCTGTCCTGTATATATCTCCCTCAAAAAGGAAATACTCTGCAGCTATCAGCCCCACTCTCCTTAGAAGGCAGTTTATCATCTCTCTAGAACTGAAATTCTCCCTTGGGGATAACTCGTTGCCATCCCACTCAACCCAATCATCCTAGGTCCCAGGGCTTTATGAGTTCCTTGGCAAGGGACAGATACAGAGGAATGTACGAGCAGCCTACAGCCAAGTCAGCATTAACGTTCCATCAAGGGAAGCAGGGAGGAGGGCTCCAAAAATCCTTTTCATAAGGCAGATATCCAATGACAACTTTCTTTTACCATATTTGGAATGTAAAATGACAAATTCTTCCTAATTTTTAGAGAAATGCGTAAATCAAGCAAGTATGTGTAATAAGGTATTTTCAGACCTTAAATGTTTGCTCTTATGGTGGATATGCAGCTAATGTTTTGGAAGGTCTAACTGTACCTTGCCTAAGAACGACAACAGTAGTAATAGCCTATTAACGGCAGAGGCAGAGTCTACAACCCCACCTCTGGAATGTTCCTGAGGATCTTCCATAAAAAGATGCCCAGGCTGTTTCACAGCCCAGGCCTTTGCTGTGCTGTGTCCTCTGTCTACTATATTCTTCCGTGTTCTATCTGTATTAGTTTCCTAGGGCTACCATAACAAATTACCACGAGCTTGCATGGTTTAAAACAACAGAATTTACTGTCTCACAGTTCTGGAGCCTAGAAGTCCAAAATTAAGGTTCTGGTGGGGTTAGGTCCTTCTAGAGGCTCTGAGGCTCTGAGAATCCACACCATGCCTCTTTCTTAGTTTCTGGTGGTTGCCAGCAATCCTCAGCTTTCTTTGACTAGCAAATGCGTCACTCCCGTCTCTGCGTCTGTGTCACATGGCATCCTCCCTGTGTGCTTCTGTGTCCAAACTTCTGTCTTCTTATAAAGACACCAGTCATTGGCTTGGGGCCCACCCTCATTCAGTATGACTTCACTTTAAGCTGATTTTTTTTCGGCAAATACCCTGTAAGAGCACATTCACAGGTACTGGGGCTTAGAGCTGGAACCTGTAAACAATTCAACTCACAGCAACCTGCATCTGGCAAACACCTACCTATCTTCAGGACTCAGCTTAATTGTGTCAGAAACTATGGTCTGAACATAATTATTTTAAATACCTGTGCCTCCTTGGTCCCCAAACTGCTTTTTTCTACTGTTGTTCCTGCATCTTTTTTTGTTTGCTTCTTTGTTTGTTTTTTGGCCATACCGCACAGCTTGTGGGATCTTAGTTCCCCGACCAGGGCCCGGCATTGAAAGCATAGAGTCCTAATCCCTGGACCACCAGGGGATTCCCTGTTCTTACATCTTGATGGCCAAGTCGGTGATTTCTTTTCCTGTGTTTTCAGTTTAGTATCTTAAGAGTTATATAGATTTAAAGGTTTTGTAGATTCTGAATACGTACGTTTTCAATCTATTATTCTAAATTGAGCCTTAGTCTCCTATAATTGCATAACAGGTATCTGGGATTGTAATATACTTACATACGTTAGCCCAGAAGGTATTTAAGCACTAACATTCTGAGATTTTGATTAAATAATTAGGCTTGAATTAAAAATATATATAGGGAGAGGGGAGGTGGGGCGTTATTGTTTAATGAGTACAGAGTTTCATTTTGGGATGATGAAAAGTTCTGGAGATGGATAGTAGTGATGGTTGTACAACAATGGGAATGTACTTAATGATACTGAAATGTACACTTAAAAATGGTTAAATGGTAAGTTTGCTTTTTAAAAAATTAGCTTAGGGGCTTCCCTGGTGGCGCAGTGGTTGAGGGTCCGCCTGCTGATGCAGGGGACGCGGGTTCGTGCCCCGGTCCGGGAGGATCCCACATGCCGCGGAGCGGCTGGGCCCGTGAGCCATGGCCGCTGCGCCTGCGCGCCCGGAGCCTGTGCTCCGCAACGGGAGAGGCCGCAACAGGGAGAGGCCTGTGTACCGCAAAAAAAAAAAAAAAAAAAAAAAAAATTAGCTTAATGATACCCTCACAGAGGATGCTCCTAATCCTCTCCTCCCTGATAGAATTGGTTACTCTCTTTTTGTGTTCCCTCTGATCCACTGTTCAATTTTCTGTCACCCGAATCCTAGAACTCTCTTTGTCCCTGTCAAAATACTCAAGCATCAAAAAATATTTAAGCATCAATATTAAGAGCTTCCTTCTTCCTCTCTCCGCCTCCTTGTCCCACTCCATTCTTCTTAAAAGGCATCTGTATTCGTATTGTAAGTCATTTTGTGCTGGTCAAGGTAATGGGTACAGTGGCAAAATTGACAAGAGTCTGTAGGAGGGGGCTAAATTGATTTACATGAGAAGTGGAATGAATCACTCTCAAAGGAAGATAATATATCCAAAAATCAAAGAGAAGATGGGGCGGATCTGAACGCCCCTTGAGATCCAACACACGTCGTATATCTTTCTGAATCACTAGTGAATAACACAGCCCCTGGATCTTGGTAGGTAATTCCTGAATAAAGACTTCAATTTCACAATTTGGGGAACTATTGAAAGATTTTAAAGGTGTGAGAGTGGAGACACAAGACGATTTGTGCTTTAAAAAGATCACTGTTGCAGAAGTCTGGTATTTGTAGAGATGTATCCTAAGGATCTAGAACTCTGATTCCTTGCATCTTTCACAAACAAGGTTTTGTTTCAATATCAATTATTTCACCTTTCTGGAGTTCTGAATCTTTAATGAGAAAAATATCAGACAAACCCAAATTCAGGGACAGTCTATAAAATACTTGACCAATACTCCTTAAAACTATCAAAGTCATAAGAAAACAAGGAAAGTTTGAGAAAACTGTCAGAGATTAGAGGAAGCTAAGAAGACAATGACTGTAAGTAATGTGATATCTTGGGTAGAACCCTGGAACGAAAATGAACATCAGGGAAAAACGAGTGAAATCTGAATAAACGTGGAGCTTAGTTAACAGTAATGCACCAACGCTGGTTCCTTAGTAGTGACAAATGTATCACAGCAAAGTAAAATGTTAACAGTAGGGGAAACTGGGTGAGGGGTATATGAGAACCCTCTATAACTACCTTTACATTTTGTAAATCGGAAAGTATTCTAAAATTTTAAAGTTTATTTTTAAAAATTTAGGGAAAGACCATTCTATTTTACTCTGTATAAATAAAATTTCACTTTCCTGTCTTATTAAATGCTCTAGAATACTTGACACTTTATTTAATATTGGAGGATCTTACCTCAAACTCAGGGTCATCATTCTGACTCACGTTGTAGGATCACTTTATAGGATCACATAATTAGGGTATGATGCAGAGATCTCTAAATTCTTGAATTTCAAAGACCAGCAAAAGTTCAGATAAAATCTAGGAATCTATCCGTGTTGCATATTATTTGTTTCTTCAAATAAGTAAAGTAACTTTTGAGAAAAACCACAATTCTATTATCAGCAACACATTGTAAAAGGATCGTTTTAACACCCCAAAACGGCAGAATGAAAATAAGAATAAAGAAAGCCCTTTTACTTTTTTAGAGTGTGAGGATTTTCTGCATCCTGCCACATGTGACAACATGGATGAACCTTAAGGACATTATGCTAAGTGAAATAAGCCAATCACAGAAGATCAAATATATTGATATAAGGTATTTAAAATAGTCAGACTCATAGAAACTGAAAGTAGAATGGTGGTTGCCAGATGCTGGGAGGAGGGGGAAATGGGCAGTTGCTGTTCAATGAGTGTACAGTGTCAGTGTGCAAGGTGAATAAGTTCTAGATTCCTTCTGTACAACACTGTACCTATAGTCAACAATATTGTAATTAAAATTGTGTTAAGAGGGTAGAGCTCATGTTAAGTGTCCTTACCACAATAAAAAATGATAAAGAAATAAAAACCCCTTTTAACTGAATATTTTTCTTATGAAAAACTTCTACTTTTTTTTTTTTTTTTTTTTTTTTTTTTTTGCCATATCTTGCAGCATGTAGAATCTTAGTATCCAGACCAGTGCCCATCTGCTTTGGGAGTGTGGAGTCTTAACCACTGGACTGCCAGGGAAGTCCTGGTCCTTTTATTTTTCTTAGTTTGCTGCAGACTGGCCAAAACTGTTTCTTAGATGTAGACCAGCATTTGGGAACTGCTGGGATAAATCATGTGACTGAATCTGTACTGGCCCCAGGAAGTCACTGGAAGGGCTCTCTGTTTTGTTTTGTTTTTAATAAATTACTGATATGGGTTTGTTTCCCAACGATTCAGTTCTTTTTTCATTATTTAAAAAAAAAGAGATTTTTTTTGCAGCCAATAAATGTGCAATTTTCTACTTAGGACATTAAGATCAGAATTCACTGCTGGCTTTACAATTTGCCAATTGTAAGACCTTGATCAAGTTGCTTAACCTCTTTAACCCCCTCTTTTTCTCCCTCTGCAAAGTGGGGATCGTTGTGCTGTGTAGGCAACCTCGAAGATGGCCCCCAACGGTCCCAGTTCCTGGTATCCTTGCCGTTGTGTAATCCACGCCCCTGGACCGTGGGCTGGACGCAGTGATTCACTTCTAACAAACAGACTATGGTGAAAGGACGGAGAGGTCACTTCCAAGATTAGGTTACAAAGAGACCATGAAAGCTCCCTCTCTCCACTTTCTTGCTGAATCACTGGGAGAGAAGTTAGCTGCCATGTTGGGAGCTGCTTGTGGAGAGGACACCATGGCAATCCACTGAGGGAGACCTCAGCTAGGTGAGGAACTGAAGCCTGTCAACAGCCATGTGAGTGAGGTGGGAAGCAGGTCCTCCCCTGACTTTAGATGAGACCACAGCCAAGACCAACAGCAGAACTGCAGCCTCTGGAGAGACCTTGATCCAGAGGTACTCAGTGAAGCCATACCCAGAGTCCTGACCTGCAGAAAGTGTGAGATCATGAATATTTGTTGTTTTAAGCTGCTCAGTGTTGGGGTAATGTGTATATGGCAATAGGTACTAATACAAATGCCTACCTTGCAAAATTGTGAAGAATGATTGAGAAAATGTGCCTAATTAGCTTACCTATGCTAATGAGCTACAACATGTAAAACAAGAAGACAAAGCCTAACTCATAAAAGGCAGCCTATAAATGTTAGTTCCCTCCTCCATTCTCCTCTAAAATGAGAACAATCACACCTGCTCTGTTGTGAAAATGTTTTGAAAACTGTAATGTACTATGGAATTATAATACATGTAATAACGAAAATGTTTTGAAAACTGTAATGTACTGTGGAATTATAATACATGTAATAATGTAAGGCATTATTGTAACAGGAAAGAAAACATTGTTACTTTAAAAGCTGTTGGCAGTTTATACTGGTTAGCCCAGAAGGAAGGCAACATTCTTAAGAAGAAGCTAGCTTTTTTGTTTGGGAGGAGGGGACCCTAAATAAGCAGGTATGATTATAAGAAAGAAAGGAATTCAATGACAGCTGGAATTCAAAACAGGAGGTGACCCTGATAATGTGAGATGCCCTGGGAGGCTTCAGCAATCTTGGAGAAGGTGTGGTTTTTCCATAATACACGAGATGGGCCACATACTATTTAATGTGTATGTTCAAAGAAAGCATTTCTCTAAAAAGGTGGAAGGCCTGGAGGTCCACGGGCAGGAAACACATAGATCACACGACATGTACGGGACTGAAATTTGACCCCAGAATAAAGCTTATGCTTGAGTTAGGGGGCAGAATAAAGGTATAAAGTAAATTATTATAGAAACATTCAAGGAAAAAGCTCTTTCTCAAAGCATGGAGGACAATCAGGTTTCTCATAAATGTTTTTCCACTACCTCTTATTTTATTTATTCTTATTAATTCTTATTCTTATTAAGTAATCTTGTTAATCTCATTAATTTAAGAGATACAAAGAAGATGTGTTATTTATTAACCAAGGAACTGAGTCAACAGTAAGTTAAAATTTCCCACAAATTATGTTGTTTTAATAAACCCTTGAGGGCTTCCCTGGTGGCCCAGTGGTTGAGAGTCCGCCTGCCGATGCAGGGGACACGGGTTCGTGCCCCGGTCCGGGAAGATCCCACATGCCGCAGAGTGGCTGGGCCCGTGAGCCATGGCCGCTGAGCCTGCGCGTCCGGAGCCTGTGCTCCGCAACGGGAGAGGCCACAACAGTGAGAGGACCGCGTACCGCAAAAAAAAAAAACAAAAACAAAAAAAACCCTTGTGATTCCTTGGGTATTCTCCTTTTTCGCTTTTTCTTTTTTTGGTATGTTTTTTTTTTTAATAGAAAACTAAGAATCCAGAGTAGTTCAGAGAATAATCCACCTGTACCCAGCTTGGGCATTGTACTTGCAGTTGTGGCTGTGTCTCTCCTTTATTTCAGTCTTTCATAAGCCACAGGACAAAGTCTAAGCTGCCTGGGGCAACATTCAACATCCTTCACCATCGGCCTTAGGAATATCTCTCCAACATCACTTCCCACCCAATCCTTACCCCCCCTACCACATATCCACTAACACCAAACTGCCTGATTTCTAGAACTCACCTGCTGTTCAGACTTCTCTGCCTATAGTCCACCACCTACTTCATTCTTAAGAACCCAACTCATAGGTCACCTCCACCGGGAAGCATCCTCCATCCCCCATCAGTCCTTCCTCCCAGCCCCTTCTGTCCTGGGCATCTGTTTCCATAACTGCATTATGGTTAAGCGTGTGGGCTGCCTAGAGCCACCGCTCACTAGCTGTGTGAAATTGAACCAGTTATTTAACTCCTGTGTCCCTCAGACTCCTCATTTGTAAAATGAGGACAATAATAGCGCCCATGATGTAGATGTATTGTGAGGATTAAATGGGTTCATCTTTGTAAAGCATTTACAGCAGTGCCTGGTACATAGTAAGTGCTCAATTTTCATTATTTTATTATAATTATTAATTTGCTTATCTTTCTTTTTGCTTATTTGATTCTGAGCTCCTTGGAATTAAGGACAACACAATGTCCAACACATAACAGAAACTGAAGACTATGCGTTTAATGCTAATGAAAATCGCGTGTGTGCACACATGCATATTTTTAAATAGAAACTTCTGTAGCTGTGGATTCCTTAGTGAATTACTTAATAATGCCCAGATTTTGCAAACATGAACTGAATTTGATTTTGTATATTCCATGAGCATCTATTGATAATGATAATAAAATCCTATTTTTGTTTAAAGATAAGCCCCCAAACACTATCCTTGTAGCCCATGGAGAAGCAAACAAGGTACTCCTTGTATTTTCCTCCATGTAAACAAAACACCAAATTTAATTTGCATCTGCATTAAGAAGTTCTTTTTTTTTTTTAAAGATTTTCATTAAAAGCAGAATATGACATTTGGGAAGGATAATTAAATGCATCTGAAGCCCAGGAGATAATAAGAGATGAAAATTTTGTAATCAAATCAGTCTAGTTGAATCCCCTCCCCCTCTTTCTAAGTTCAAAAATGACTGTCCTTGGAAGACAGAGTGGGCTCTTCATTTAGAGCATCGCTGGAGGCTTGCAGTGTTCCTGGGAGTCTCCACTCCCTCTTGATGCATGAGGTAGACATTGTTATAGAATTGACCTTGACCCCTAGGAGTAAAGACAGGATCAGGAATATATGATTTCCACCCCCAATTTTTCCTCCACTCCTTCTCACTTCTATCTTAGAGAAACACTCTGGGTTTTCTCCCTCCCCCACTCCCTTTTTCCTTCTTCCCATCTTACCTTCCTCCTTCTCTTTTTCCCATTCTTCCTTTCTTTCTCCCTTTTTTTTCCCCGACTACTTCTGGAAGAGACTGTTCTGGAAAATCGTTGAACCAGCTAATGGAATGACAGCATTGCTTAGTGGAGGTGTGAAGCCCACCAGCATCCCCAGGAGAGAAGGCCAACCCCCTCCGCTGTCCCTGGCGAACTTCCTCCTCTGTTGGTACCTGTCCCCTCCCACCCCAAGTCAACAATGTCTCCTCACCGGACCCTTCCCTGCTGTTGCCAAAAGGGCTCGTAGCTTCCCAATCTGTAAAAAAAAAAAAATTGCTTTTTTTGCCTCTTCAAACTACCATAGCACTTTTTTCTTCTTTTGGAGGCAAATTTCTTGAATATGTCACATACTGCTTTTGTCTTCCTCACTACCTGTTTAGTCCATAACTCCCTAAAATTCACTGCTCTACTAAAACATCTGTCTAGAACAGCTGTTCTTCCACTTTGGGGAGCATTCAATACCCTTTGGAAATCTGGTGGAAGTATAGACCATCTTATCAGGACAAAAAATGTAATTTTTTAAATGTTTATTCCTTTTATTTTATTTTTAAATTTATTTATTTATTTATTTATGGCTGCGTTGGGTCTTCGTTGCGGTGCGCAGGCTTCTCATTGCGGTCGTTTCTCTTATCGCGGAGCACAGGCTGTAGGCGCGCGGGCTTCAGTAGTTGTGGCTCGCCAGCTCAGTAGTTGTGGCTTGCAGGCTCTAGAGTGCAGGCTCAGTAGTTGTGGAGCATGGGCTTAGTTGCTCCGCGGCATGTGGGATCTTCCCGAACCAGGGCTCTAACCCGTGTCCCCCGCATTGGCTGGTGGATTCTTAACCACTGCGCCACCAGGGAAGCCCCCAAAATGTATTTTTTTACAACAAAATTTTGCATGTAACTTGAGAGATTAATAAACTTCCTGAAGTTTATTCAGGGGAGCCCTTAAGGACCAAAGATTTAGACTCTTTGCTCTAACAGGTCACATTAATCTTTTAATCATCTTCCTTTTCATTCTGGAAAGGGTTAGGGGAAGAGCAAGTACTTTGGGTTCAAACTAAGAGTTGGATTCAAATCCTTCCACTTACTAACGGAATGACCTTGGCCAGGTTACACAGTGTCTCTGACCTTTGATTTCCTAACCTCTAAAATGAGGATGATAATATCCATCTCAAAATTTGTTGTGGGTATTCCATGTAACAACATGTGAAAAACATAGTTTACACCTGTGAGGCACTCAATAAATAAAACTTCTCATTCCTCCTTCAAGAGTCTTATTATGGTGCTTTCTTTCCAGCCTTCTGACTGTCCTTCTTTGTGTCATTCATTGGCTCCACTTTGCCCTGCTGCCCAATCATATTAGATGCTTCCCAAGATCTAGCCACGACCCACCTTACACTCCCACTCTTTTCCTCATTCTCAGTCCTTCGCGTCTTACCTGACCAAATCTCTGCCACCTGCCTTCCAACCTCCAGCTCTAACTGCAGTGGCATATTTAACTGCATACCATCTCCTGAAACCCAGTGTCAAGCCAAACTCTCCTCTTCCTTCCAAGATGGCTTCCTCTCTTTGGACTTTTCTGTATTTTTCCATCATTCTCCCAGTCACCCAGACCTCCAGGATCCGCAGCGTGATCTCTACCTCCTCCTTCTGGCTCACTTCATATATTAATACAATCAGGCACGAGACTCCCTTCTCGTATCTTTTGTAGCCATCGCTTTCTTTTCTTTTCTACTGCCACTGTCACCTCACCCTAGAGCTTCACCGCCAGCCTCTCCCTGGTCACTCCTCCTTCCAATCCATCCTAAACAGCACTTTATGTTCTACTTCACAACTGTTTTGTTACCAGCTCCCTGTTGCCTATTGCTCTGAACGCAACACCATTTGGGTTGAGGAATAAAATGATTAGTGAAACTGACCTCAAACTTTATTAACATGTTTATGTTCAAGTACTTTTAGAAATAGATACATTTATTCTGTGGAAATACTGATAAAAAACAGAAATCAATTTAAAAAGAGACAATTAAAATGAGTCCATTTAAGAACTAACTAATGTCTCTAAAACAATGAAAATAAAATTCTGGTTCTTTGAAAAATTTTAATCACAGACACATATTGTGGTTTGCAGACACTCAGAAGGATGCCAGGTGACATATACATAAAGAAGGACAAACACATAGCCCAATACACCAAACCACTCTCCAGATTAGAACATGTGTTTGGAGGATATTGGAGGAAAAATCTGATTTGAGGCCATTGGCTACTCAGGGAGTGGTACTTCCCTACACAAGGGGAGTTCTGAGTTGAAACCTGTGTGCATTCAAAGAGGCACCAAAGAAAGTAGGGGAGTGGAGGGTTTGAATTAATATGGAAATCTAAGCACCCGTTCATGCATTTCATAAAATCTGGGAAGTGCAGCCATGCTGTTCCTCCTGCAGACCTGACCCAGGTGCTACGACCTCCACGTGACCTTCATGACCACCCAAACGTCTCTGAACTCATAGTACTTATTAGCTAACCCAGAGACTTCCAAACTTTCCCTGTTCACGGCATCTTGTGTCTCCCAATTTTTTTGTGTGGTGTTCCTTGGTCAAAAGAAATACCTAATAGTCTTCATTATTTAGTAGTTATATCCAAAAAATCACGTCCTAACAACTTAGCAGCTGTTTGAAAGAAATAGTGCATACAAACTGAGAGAAAATTGCTCTTGGAAATTTTACTCTTACATAACCATAATTACTTACCACTGTATATACGTGCCTATTGGGCACTGTACAACTTCTCAAACCTTGAAATCAGATCAGACACCACTGCTCTCTTTGCCTGTTTCACATGGATTTTTGTGCTGTACTTACATTTTTTATCACAGTACAGTTACGGTGAGGGTCCAGCTTTGCCAAGATATAAGATCAGAGGAATGTAGCATGATCTAACGTCGAAACAATGAACTACTAGTAACTCATATGATGAGCATTACTGTGTTTTTAATTTTTTTCATAAAAAATCCAATGGTGCCCCTGCAAATTCACTGCAGCACCCTGGGGTGCCTCGGTGTACAGTTTGGGGATCTTAAATATAAATCCTGGCTACTCAAAATTTGGTCATGAGGCTTCAGCCTTGGCATTAAGTGGGAACTTATTCCCATCGTCCCCAAGCTACAGAATCAGAATGTGCATTTAACAAGATACCTAAGAGATTTGTGTGCATATAACAGTTTGAGAAGCACAGTTATAAACCGTTATCCATCATCAGATCATATCCCGCTAGTCGGAGATGTCCTATATTATTATTTAATATGCTGTTATTTAATCTCTTCTGCACAACTTTCCCGAGTGGATAGTTAGCTAGATGGAGGGCAGAGATGTCATGTCTTGCGATCCCCCCGCAGTGTCCAGCATGGAGTACCTTGCATGGAGCAAGGGGCTCCAATATCTGCTGGACGAATGGACCCAATCTCTAACCCTCCCAGACATCCTAGGTGGAGTCACTTGTGCAACAAAATTATTGACAAAGCCGGGTCCCAAAGATACCAACAACATTCTCAGCAGATGCAGAATGAATTACGGCATTTTAGGATCTGGGACTTGGTATGCTAGTTCTTTAAAAATGGACATATCTCATCATTTGGGTCATGGCAAAAAGAGAATTATTGCCTCCTATTCAGACTGATAGGGAATATAATTATGCTGTAGGGCTATGTAGCCCCAAACTACAGTGACATGACTATATTAAAGTGAAGGCAGAATAGAAGTTGTTAAAAGTTAGGTAGGCTTCCATAAGAAGGAATGAGATTGGGTCATTTGTAGAGATGTGGATGGACCTAGAGACTGTCATACAGAGTGAAGTAAGTCAGAAAGAGAAAAACAAATATTGTATATTAATGTGTATATGTGGAATCTAGAAAGGCAAGGCAGAAATAGAGACACAGATGTAGAGAACAAATGTATGGACACCAAGGGGGGAATTGGGAATTGGGATTGACATATATACACTAATATGTATAAAATAGATAACTAATGAGAACCTACTGTATAGGGAACCCTACTTAATGCTCTCTGGTGACCTAAATGAGAAGGAAATTAAAAAATGAGGGGATATATGTATGCATACAGCTGATTCACTTTCTGCTGTACAGCAGAAACTAACACAACATTGTGAAGCCACTACACCCCAATAAGAATTAAAAAAGAAAAGTTAGGTAGGCTGCACTTCCTGAAAACATAATGCTCTAAATGTTCCAAAATAATACTGCCATTTATTAATTGTACTCACGAATCATTTGAATGCCAAAATCTGCATGCGTGCAAAATGTCATGGAAATTGGATTCGATTCTGTTTAAAACAGCTGTCTCCGCTACAGCCAAATTGAATGTTCCAAGTTCTTGCGAATAAATTTGAAAGGGAAAGAAAGCAGAAAGGAGTCTTTGCTTTGTCAGAGGGTTCAGGTTTGTCTCAATGCCCCTAGCTACTCTCTACTTTTATTTTTCCTTCAGAGATATTTCTCCCATCGAATGTTCCATTGACTCATTGAGACAAAGCATCATGCTTGTGGATGCAAGGTCACTCTGATCTCTCTGCAGCCAACCTGAATCAGTCTCATAACCACGAACCACTCTTCTCACCCCAAACAGCCATCTCATAGATGTGGGAGGGGAGAGAGGGGAACTCAGCTAGTAGCGGAGAATGATGGAATCTTAATAGACCAGTAGGTCACGGAGGCATAAACAGCCACTCCTTAGCAAGCGCTCCTGACTCCAGCTCTCTAACCCCCGCCCACGGCAACGATCACTCAGCTGGATTACCACAGCAGGTGCTTACTTGGTGTCTTGCCTTCATTCTCACTCATTAACACAGCCCATCTCCACACGGCCCCCTGACAAATGTTTAAAAACAAAACAAGACAGAAACAGACCACATCACGCCCTTACCCAAAACTGTCCATGGGTCAGAACTGCTCATGACTACTTGAATAAAATCCAAACCCCTTCCACAGCCAAACAGGCCTTACAGGATCTGGCCACCATTCACCTTTCAGACTTCATTCCATTCACTGGGCCGCAGCCACGCTCATCTCCTTATCCCTGGAATACACCAAGCTCCTCACTCTTCAGGGCCTTGCTCCAGCTCTTCTTCTGTCTGGAATGCTCTTACCCTAGGTCTTTGTGTAGATAACTGTTTCTCACCACTCAAGTCTCAGCAAAGAAGGAACCTCATCAGACAAGTTTGCCTGACTGCCCACCCTATATAAATAGTTGCTCCTAGCAAACGCATATATCTCTGTATATCACTATCCCATTTCATTTTCTTAAACACTTACCCCATCTGGATGCATACTATTTGTTCATTAATATGCTCGTTTTAGAAATTATGTTCCTCCATAAGAATAAATGCTCAGTGGGATCAGGGATCATATATATTTTATCCACTCCCACATTCCTTGAGCAGAGCCTGACATAAGAGGCACATCGTAAAGGCTTTAGAAATGAACTAGTCTTTCTCTCTTGTTTTCCTAGAATAATTGAGATCCAGAAGAGCTATGGGCATATGTCGCATCATATAGGCAGTTAATGATGAAGCCAAGGACCCAGTCTGGGAGTCTCAGGTTCGCTGCTATTTCTGTTCTGCCTCCTGGCTTTCATTCAAAGGAAAAGCAATCTCAGCCCGAGTGGCTTAAAAAATTATTCAAAAGAACTTCAGACGACTCTGATTTGGGAATGCCTCATCTTTGGATAGGAAATTGCCCTGCAAAGTTCATCATCCAAACCCTTCTGTGCAAAGACCTCTTCACCAAACTTCCTAGGGTATTCACATACAAGTCAGTTTAGACTTCAAGGTAGAAGTTGCTTTTTTTTTTAAGTTTCTTCTTCCATTATTAAAATAAATCTGTTGTTGAAATTAACATATCAGATGGAACAACAAAACTAGAAATAACTTAGATCTCTGAAGATAATTTATTCATTAAATTAGAACTTTTAAATATAGGCAAAAGAGAAAATAACTATTATTAAAATGTTCCAACCAAATTGCTGCTTATCTTACACTATGCTAATTAGTAACAGCACCCAAAACTCACTCTTCCACAGCCATCAGAGAAAACTGGAGATTATAGAAAGGCAGTGGGAGGAGGGTGATAGGCGGGGAGGGCGGGGGCTGCTACTAGTCATTAGAAAGGCTGAATAAAAACCATTAAGGTTTTTTCGTGTTTTTTTTTTTTTTAATTTATTTTTTGGCTGCCTTGGGTCCTCGTAGCTGCGCGTGGGCTTTCTTTAGCTGCTGTTCACGGGGACTACTCTTCGTTGTGGTGCACGGGCTTCTCATTGCGGTGGCTTCTCTTGTTGTGGAGCACAGGCTCTAGGCACACAGGCTCAGCAGTTGTGGCACACGGGCTTAGCTGCTCCGTGGCATGTGGGATCTTCCCGGACCAGGGCTTGAACCCGTGTGCCCTGCATTGGCAGGAGGATTCTTAACCACTGCTCCATGAGAGAAGCTCAAAAACCATTAAGGCGGGCTTCCCTGGTGGCGCAGTGGTTGAGAGTCCGCCTGCCGATGCAGGGGACATGGGTTCGTGCCCCGGTCCGGGAAGATCCCACATGCCGTGGAGTGGCTGGGCCCGTGAGCCATGGCCGCTGAGCCTGTGCATCTGGAGTCTGTGCTCCGCAATGGGAGAGGCCACAATAGTGAGAGGCCCGCATACCGCAAAAAAAAAAAAAAAAAAAAAAACCAAAACATTAAGGTTTGAGTTCAAAACCATCCTTGGGATTTGTGCCCAGATTGTTAATATTTCTTTCTTCTTCCCACCACCCTGAGGACAACCCTTTAATATGTGCTTGTTAGGTTTCTCAGGATTAAATCCCCTTCAATCCGTTTTCTGCACACAGACAGAATGATCTCAATAACGCACAAAATATACTAGGTCATATTCCGACTTACAACCCTTCAAAGTCTTCTCATTGCCCTCAGAAAAAATGCAAACTCCTTAGCATGAACTACTGGTCCCATCACAGTCTTACCCCTGCTTGCTTCCCAATTTTATCTTTCTCCTGTATTCTCTGTCTCAGCCACATAGGACTGTATTCAATATTTCATTTGAGAGCCTTTATAGATGCTGACCCCTTAGCTGGATGCATACTTTTCTTTTAAATGTTGGAAGTATAATATAATATCATATGCTATGGACTGACTTGTGTACTCCCAAAATTCATATGTTGAAGCTCTAACCTCCAGTGTGATTGTATGTGGAAATAGGGTCCTTAGGAGGTAATTAAGGGTAAATGAGGTCATGAGTGTGAGGCCCTAATCAGATAAGATTAGTGTCCTCATAATAAGAGAAACCCAACAGCTCTCTTTCTCTCTTGCTCACTCTCTCTCTCTCTCTCCATGTGTGCACATTTAAGTGGTCACTGAGCACCCAGAAAGATACATGGTAGCTCCCTACAAGACAAGAGAAGAAGCTTCAGAATCAAACCTACCTTTCTGGCACCTTGATCTTGGACATCCCACCTTCAGAACCATGAAAAATAAATTTCTGTTGTTTAAGCCACCCAGTCTATGGTATTTTGTTATGGCAGCCTGAGTTGGCTAACACATTATAGATAATATTTTTAAAATAATATAATAATAACAGCAACAATAATGTAGTTTGTGTGTTCTGGGCATTGTGCTAACCATTTTATAATGTAATATCTCACATAATCTTCAAGACAACCCATAATATAGCTATTATTGTTTCCATTTTATGAATAAAATGAAGTTCAGAAGGTTATATCTTTCTTTTAGCAATGATAAACCTGAAGTCAATAAAGGTTAAAATAATGTGCACAAGTCACACACACACAAGGTGAGTTGAGGCACAAGAATTGTGACTTGGCCCTAACTGGCTGCATGTCCTTTGCACCCAATTGCTGCCCCAGTGCCTGCCCAGAGAAGATTAAAACCCTAGTGTCCTATGAAGGACTGCTAAAGGACATCCTTGGGATGTCTTGCCTAAAAATATGTGGTAGCTGCCTCAAGTATCTAAAGGCCTGGAGGAGTGATTAATTTGGAAGAGAGACTGGATTTATTTTCTAAGAACTTTTTGTTTTTGGCTACGCCTCGCGGCTTGACAGAATCTTGGTTCCCGATCAGGGATTGAACCCAGGCCCTCAGCAGTGAAAGTTCGGAGTCCTAACCACTGGACCGCCAGGGAATTCCCTCCAAGAACTTAAGCAAGGCCATTTGAATCAATGGCAGGAAATTTCTGAAAACAGCTTTCATCCCAGTAAAACAAAGAATTTTCTAACAGTTCATAGATGAAATGGCTGTCTGGAGACCTGGGTCGCTCTTCATAAGCGGGCTCAAGAAGGAACTGGAAATTAATTCAAAGACAGTATGGAGATGATCAGACAGCAGATGGTGGTTGAACCAGAAGACCTCTGAGGTTCCATCCATCTCCAGGAATAAATGGCCCTTGGTTTTCACAATGGGTGGACTCTTCAGGATCTTATTGTTGGTACAGCCACTTAAGCTGGCAAAACACATGGTCCTAAACCAGCCAGACCTGTTTGGTGAAGATGTGGTTGCACTTTTCTGCCAATTTTATAGCCAGGCTTCCTTTTACTGAATGCCTGAGGGGAGGTACAATGAAGGGTATATTCTTGTTTGGGAATAAGTAATTGCACTTGTGAGTTGGTAAAGGTCATCCCAGTTATCCAACCTTACTTCATCCTCTTCCCCTGCCCTCCTAAAGCCCAAATGGGATGGTGAGAGACAATGGAGCTCAGGGAGGGAAGTTAAAGCTTCCATGTCTCATAAGCAAAATCATAAATATATTACTTTATAAAAGGAAGTTTTATATTTTACAAAAGGAAGTTTTAGTTGGAAAACTATTGGAGAAGAGTGAAGGGAAACAAATATTTCTAGCTTGCTATAGTTCACTTAGCCAAGTTGGCAGCAGATTTATTCTTTTTCTGGGACTGTTTTTACTTCTCACTGCTTCTTTCCCCCACATTTAATTATACAAATCATCAAGCTCTTGTTCTCCCAATATACTTAAGTAACACTGGATGCTTTCTTTTCATTTTAGACTGACCAGCACAGTTCTCAATGAATTAATTCAGCCAATTTGTGTTTTGCTTTAAAGCAATAAATAAATGTCCTGAATGCCTACTCTGTGCCAGGGTCTATGCTAGACTTTGGGAGACAAAAAATGAAGAAACCCTGGCCTCCACCTTGAAGGAAAACCTTACTGAATTTTTTGGGTTGCAAATCATAAAAACCAAACTTGAATTAGCTGAAGCAAAAAGGAGAGTTCATTGACTCACATAGCCAAACCACAGAAATGACCAGGATGACATGAACTACAGCCTTGAGTGCTTTCCAGATGTTTCTTCCCGTCTCTTAGCTTGATTTCTGTTTTGGCAACTCCCCATGAAACTGATCCCATAACAATCAAGAGCTCCAGGTTCCACCTTCCTTAATTCACCACCCAAGAGGAAAAAGTTTTTCCATACAGTTGCATGTAAAAACGTCCTAGGAAAGAACTTGATTGGTCCAGCATAGGTCACATGCTGCCAGACACTGGCTACAGGGGCAGAGCCAGCAGCCTTATTAAAAAAAAGGATTTATTAAAGTATAATTGATATACAATTTAATACATACAATTTGATGAGTCTGGACATCAGCTACCATTTAAATCTCATATTACAACAGAGGGGTCTGCAAGGGGAGAGAGGGAGGAGCAGTTTCCTAAAACAAAGGGGGTGCTATTCCTTGAATAAAGAATGGCTCCTGTGCAGACAAAAGACCACAAATACACCTCAGGGAGCTTTCTAGTTTATAGGGAAGACAGATATTCAAACAAATAGAAATAATGCAATGTTTTACGTGCTTTAATGGAAGTATGTTTAAGAGTAGGGCTGAGGGTCATCAAAGCATGAGAAAGCAATTAATTCTCCCTAGAGGTTTCGGAGGAGCTGAGTTCATGGAAGAACGAGAAAAGATGGGAAAATAGGCCGAAATCAGGTTTTGGTAGGCCTTGTGTACTAAGTTAAGGAGTTTAGACACAATTCAGCGGGCCACAGGATAGGACTTGAGAATTTTATGCAGGGGAGTGGCATAGTACCACTTGGACTGAGACACCCTCCACTGGAACCTGCCCTTTAGGAGACCCAGGTCTGGCCCCCCTACAGACACATCAATTTCTACAAGGCAAGGAGTCCACAGGACCAGTGGGAGGTGTCCACTCACAGCCTGTGTTCTTGCCCACTTCTAGATCACAATCTGAGTGCTCGGGAACTGAAACTCCCTGCTCAAAGAATCCCAAGCCTGCTGTGAGGGTTTGTAAATTGTGCAGGCCTTCATAGGTCTATCCTCTAAGCCCAAGGGGTGGCTGTTTGTTGGGACTATGGGAAAGAACTTGGTTGTGTGAGTTGGGATGTCTGCATGGATGTGAGGCCCTTTATAGTGAGACACAGCTCTGGGGTGGGAAAAGAAGAGGTTGGGCAATGGGATGGAAACCTCCATTTTAATTCTTCTTTGGGACCTGCAAATACCAGGGGTGGGCCTGAGTTACCCACTATCAGGTAACCTAGATAACAGTGGGCAGTGAATTTTAGTGAGAAAGAGTAGAAACAAAGAGGAGTGGATGTAGTTGAGAGACATTTCTAAAGTTGGCCTGATAGGATTCAATGACCAATTGAATGTGAGGCATGAGGAGAAAAAAGAATAAATAAAGCTTCCAGTTTCCAGCTTGGGTGACTGCAGTGACATAATAAAATTAACAGTATAAGAAAAGAAACAGGAGTGGAAAGAAGATAATACTATGATAAAAATGATTTTCTTGTGTTTTCACTAAAAATGTGGATTACCAATGTCCCTTTGAGGAGATAGTAATAATCAAGAAATCAAGAAGAAGGAAGGAAATAATAAAGATTATAATGAAACTCAATGAAATAGAGAATACAAAAACAATAGAGAAAATCAATAAAACCAAAAAGCTGTTTCTTTGAAAACATCAATAAAACTGACCAACCTTTAGCTAGATTGACCAAGAAAAAGAGAGAAAGACTCAAATGACTAGAATCAGAAATAAGAAAGGGAACATTATTACCAATCTTACTGAAAAAAAAAGAATTATAAAAAAAATACTATGAGGGAGGGTTAAATTAGGAATTTGAGATTAATGGATATACAACACTACTACATATAAAATAGATAAACAACAAGAATCTACTGTATAGCACAGGGAACTATATTCAATATCTTGTAATAACCTATAAGGGAAATGAGCCTGAAAAGTGATAATTGAATCACTTTGCTGTACACCTGAAACTAGCACAACATTGTAAATCAACTATACTTCAATTTAAAAAAAAATACTATAAGTAATTGTATGCTAGTACATCAGATTACTCAGATAAAATGGACAAATTCTTAGAAAGATACAAACTACCGAAGCTGACCCAGGAAGAAATAGACAGTCTGAATAGATCTATAACAAGTAAAGAAATTGAAGTAGTAATTTAAAAAAATAACTACCCACAAAGAAAATCCCAGGCCCAGATGATTTCACTGCTGCATGCTATCAAACATTCAAGAATAATTAATATCAATTCTTCACAAACTTCCAAAAAAAGAGAAAAAAAGGGAACTCATGTTATGGTTATTTTGTGTGTTAAATTGTGCCGTGGGGTGCCCAGATTAAATATTATTTGGGGGTGTACCTATGAGGTTGTTTCCGAATTAGATTAGCATTTGAATTGGTGGACTCAGTAGATTGCCCTCCCCGATGTGGGTGGGCATCATCCAATCCATTGAGGGTCTAACTAAAACAAAAGGCAGAGAAAGGAAGAATTCATCTGTTCTTCTTCCTGCTTGCCTGCTTGAGCTGCGACACTAGTCTTTTCCTGCCCTTGGACTAGAATTTATGCCATCAGCTCCCCTGGTTTTCAGGCCTTCAGACTTGGACTAAAATGACACCCTTACCTCACATCATATACAAAATTAATTCAAAATGCATCAAAGACCTAAATATAAGAGCTAAACTGTAAAACTCTTAGAAGGAGATATTGGGATAAATCTTTATGACCTCAGATTTGACAATGGATTTATAGATATGATACTGAAAGCATGAACAATAAAAGAAAAAATAGATAAATTAGACTTCATCAAATTAAAATTTTTGTGCTTCAAAGGACATTATCAAGAAAGTGAAAAGAATGGGAAAGAAATATTTGCAAATCAAATATCTCATAAGGAACATGTATCTATATATAAAGAGCTCATACAACTCAATAATAAAAAGATAGATAACTCATTGGAAAATGAACTGAATAAACATTTCTCCAAAGAAGATAGATAGACAAATAGCCAGTAAGCATATGAAGATGTTTGACATTATTAGTCATTAGGGAAGTGCAAATCAAACCTACAATGATATATCACTTCACAGCCACTAGAATGGCTAGAATTAGAAAGTCAGATAACAATAAGTATTGACAAGAATCTAGAGAAACCAGAATCCTCATACACTGCTAGTGGGAGCAAAATGATGCAGCCACTTTGGGAGACAGTTGGATAGTTCTTCAAATGGTTAAACATAGAGTGACCACAAGACCCAGCAGTTCCACTCCTAGGCATATACCTAAAAGAAAGAAAACATATGTCCACATATAAACATGTTCACAAATGTTTACAGTCAAACGGTGGAAACATCCCAGATGTCCATCAAATGATAAATAAATAAACAAAATGTGGTTTGCCATCTATACAAAGGAACATTATTCATGTTCAAGAATTCATTCAAGAATGAAGTACTTTGAGAGTCTGCCTGCCGATGCAGGGGACACGGGTTCGTGCCCCGGTCCGGGAAGATCCCACATGCCGCGGAGCGGCTGGGCCCGTGAACCATGGCCGCCGAGCCTGCGCGTCCGGAGCCTGTGCTCCGCAACGGGAGAGGCCACAAAACAGTGAGAGGCCCGCGTACCGCCAAAAAAAAAAAAAAAAAAAAGAATGAAGTACTGATACATGCTATAACATGGACAAACTTTGAAAACATTACGCTAAGTGAAAGGAGCCAGACACAAAGGCTACATATTATGTGATTCCATTTAGATGACATGTCCTAATCTATAAAGACAGAAAGTAGATTGGTGGTTGCTTAGGGCTGGATAAGCTGGAAGGACAAAGAGGTGATGGCTAAAGTGTACAGGATTTCTTTTGAAGGTGATGAAATGCTCTAAAATTAACTGTGGTGATGGTTGCACATATCTGTCCCTATATTAAAAACCATTGAATTATATACTTTAAATGGGTGAATTGCACGGTATGTGAATTATCCCTCAATAAAACTGTTATTTTTTTTTAAAGCCACCTTGAAGGGAAGAGGAAATGAGTAAGTGAGCATTTGGACACATATTTAAAACAAAATGTCCAGATTCCCTTTGGGAAATTGCCAGAGATGTTAAGTTATTCTGCACCTGAATATACAAACAACATTTAGGTATCGAAATTCATAACTACTTAAAAGCTTAAAAATGAAAAGTGCTCCATCCCATCCTATTGCCTATTAAAGGTGTAATTAATCCCCATTCCCTGGCCTCATATCTCCCTGTGGAAATATTCTTCCAGTGTAACACTCCTAGCCTCTCCCATCCCCGACCCCAGTTTAGCAGCAACTTACCTGATCGGTGAATTTGAAAGT
The DNA here is from genome assembly GCF_949987515.2 of Delphinus delphis. Taxonomy (NCBI): domain Eukaryota; kingdom Metazoa; phylum Chordata; class Mammalia; order Artiodactyla; family Delphinidae; genus Delphinus; species Delphinus delphis. The sequence goes on along the minus strand of NC_082687.1, from coordinate 65,275,464 downwards.
GCAACTGAGCATGCTCTCTAGTGCAGCCGGGCCTGTCCACAGAGAGGCATTTAGTAAGCTCCGTGTGGTAGAGTTTGTCCCTGCAAGGGGTTCAGATCGCAACTTGGAGCGAAGTTCCGTTGAAGGGAAAAGGTGTTACAGACCCACGTGGTGGCACACTGTGGTGGTATTAAAACATATCTGCAAATTCTCTGGCATTTTTCCCATCCGGAGATGGCGTCTACGTCCCTTCCTTTTGAACCTGGCTAGGAGTTTGCTTAGTAAATAGAACGCTGCGGAAGTGGTGCAGCCTGGCTTCCGAGGCTGTTAAAAAAGCCACGTGGCTCCTGTTAGTTTCTCTTGGAACACTTTGGGACCTTTCAGTCACCGCGAAAGAAGGCCAGGGACCCTGAGGTCACCATATGGAGAGAGCATATGGGAGCAGGGGAGAGATGCTGCTCCAGCCGCAGCTCCTGGAGGCTTTCCAGCCCAGGTGCCAGACATTCGAATGAATGCGCGCACTCCCCGCCATCATTTGACTGCAACCACGTGAGACACCAGAGTGGAACTCACCTAGGTGAGACCAGCCAATTCTCACATCGTGAGCAGATAAATGATTGGTATTATTTTAAGGCACTGATTTAGGGTAGCTTATGATAGGGGAGAAAAAAAAAAAATCTGGAAGACACTTATTCTCCAGCCCAGTCTTTACTAGTACTGAAGTTTGATCACCTCTTATTTAACCCCTCTTTCTCATTTCTCAATTGGTTCCAAACTCAGGAGGGAAAAATTTATTCAGCGGTCTCCAAAAACTCCAACTTTATCAACCCAATATAAGAATTTCTCCCGCCCCACTCCATGAGCATGGATGGGCCATAGGTGTATTCGCTTGACTCTCTCTAGTGATCAGAAACGTCTCCCAAAACAGAAGAGCTCTTCCTTAGAATGTTATTTCTTAAGTTTATTGAAAACTCTTTAAAGCAGCACTGAACAAAACTGCTCTGTCTTGTACATAGACATCTGTCTAAACCTTTCACAGCAGACATCTGTTTCTCTAGTTAGTTATCTCAACTGCTTGCAACTTTTCCTCTTATGAGAGCGTCAGATAGTGCAGTGGTCCTCAGACTTGAGCGTGCATGAGAATCGTGTGGAGGGCTTGTCACAGCGTGGGTTCCTGGGTCCCATCCCCAGAGCTGCTGGTTCAGGAGGCCTGGGTGAGGCCAGAGAATTTTCATCTCTAACAAGTTCCCAAGTGCTACTGATGCTGTGATCCAGGAACTACTCTTTGAGAACCACTGAGCTTGAGAAACCAAATGTATAGGACGGTAGAAAGAGTCCTCATGCTGGCTGTGCCATCTTCTAATAAAATACAAAGGTCCCTAATAAGACGAAGGTCTCCAGTAAAAGCCAAGGCCTCTGCCTATAACACAGTTGTGAGGATCAACCGCGATAACGACAAATAAGTACTTTGCAAACTGCTTGAGGTTATGTAGCTAGGAAATATGGCTTGAAGAGATTTGCTTGTGGATTTCACCTACGTGTTAATATCCTTTTTCAAAGTGACATGAGAATCAAACGGAATATGACAGCTGAAGACTGCAGCAGAATTCACTAACCCATTTCCTGTTTGTTTCCTTTACAGGTTCCTGTGCTTTCCAGAAGCTCTTATAACGCAGAAGTAAAAGCAAAGGGGCTGGGCTTCCCTGGTGGCGCAGTGGTTGAGAGTCCGCCTGCCGAGGCAGGGGACGCGGGTTCGTGCCCCGGTCCGGGAAGATCCCACATGCCGCGGAGCAGCTAGGTCCGTGAGCCGTGACCACTGAGCCTGCGCGTCCGGAGCCTGTGCTCTGCAACGGGAGAGGCCACAACAGTGAGAGGCCCACGTACCGGAAAAAAAAAAAAAAAAAAAGCGCAAAGTGGGTAACATGTATTGAGTGCTTTCATGTGCGCACAGAAGAGGCCGTAGTCGGAAAAGAGGAGAGCTGATGCCCGTCTTAGCCGGGACCATTATTCTGAGTCTCAGTTTTATCTGCAGAAAGAGATAACAATAGCCCTACCTTATAAGTTGTTGTGAGGACTAAATGAGTTAATATATGTAAAGCTCTTAGCAAGAGACCCGGCATGTGTTAAGAAATATTGTTGTTGTTATTGTTGTTACTATTATTTTCTCCCTTTTAAAGATGAGGATTGAGGCTCAGAGAGTTTGAGAAATAAACCCCCAACCTCCCAGCTGGAACTTCTCTGCAATCCTGCCTCTCAGTTAAACATAGGAATTGGGGCAGGAAAGTCAAAATCAAATGTGCACCCACCCCTCGGCCATCATCACCTCTGCCCCGGAAAGACATTGCTAATGGATCACAGCACCCCGCTCTGCAGAGCCAAGGCTTCAGGGCTCTCCTGGAGCCCGTGCTGTGCTTGTTGAGGGCTGCCTAGAAGCCCATGAGACAAACCTGTTTGGCCACACCAGGAATGGAAAAACTGAATCTGGGACACTTCTAGAGCGTTATAAAGTGAAAAAGCCAAGCCCAATAATGGAACCCTGGAATGAAAGGCTTAGGCTACCTACCAATAGGGGAAGAATCCTACCACCACCTCCCTCTCCTTCTGGGTTACGTTTCCCTGACTCACAGCCTTCCAGATCTTGGGATGAAGCCAAAGAAGAGAGGGGCAACGTCTACTGCCGTTCTACCTTTGGTCTAGGCCAATGGTTTCTTCATCATTTAAAAACATAGCTTTGTATTTCAAAAGATATGCTTCAATTTTGTCCAAGACAACTTCACATTAAATGCTTCCTGATCAGCAGCAGGAGCTCCATTAAAACCAAATAAAAAAGGAAACATTTTAAGGATCAAAGCAGATGAAACATTATAGAAGCACCACCATCATATTCAAAGGTCCAGTAATTCTACACTGTGAGTCCGCAATTCTTTACAATGGTGCTAGAAAAATTAATTGTTTAATCATGATGAAGACAAGGCTCTAAGTAATATTAATTGATATTGCCTTGGGCCTACATTTTATTCTTCTACCACACTGAGAAGGGGATTATTATTATACACAGTGATGGATAATCTTCAAAGAGATATTTTATCATTCTCCCCACCCCCTCTCCGGCATGCACTCACAGGCACTTTCTCTTGCCATTATACCCTGGCTGACTTCACAAGTTCTCGTTCTAGCTAAGAGCTCAGACCAGAATCAAGTTCTCCTTGAAGGTGACCATGTTTAAAACCACAGCTAATATATATTCAACTCTTAGCTATTCCAGGCACAGTCTTGTTTATTTAATAAGCATCTAGTACTTACTGTTCTAAGCACTTCAGAAATATTAACTCACTTAATCCTCACAACAATCCTATCAAATTTTACAGAAGAACAAACCTAGCACAGAAAGGTCAAGTGACTTGCCCGATGTCACACAGCTGGAAAGTGGCACACAATTACCTTAGGAGCAGGTGTGATGATGCAGCCTAGGGAATGTGAAAAGTTAGGTGTTCACGGTGAAGCTCTGGCTATCTGCTGATGACCTTCGTGCCGGGTGTGAACGATACTCACTTACATGCTTTAACTCGGTTAATCCTAAATTAACCCTAAAAGGTAGGCACTGTCATTTCTTTCCGTTTCAGTTACTAAGAACCAAGACAGAAAGGCTAAGTAACTTGCCACAGCTACTACGTGGGATTCCAACCTGGGAGGCAGACTCCAGAGCAGGCACCTGTATCCAGTAGGTCGTATAGGAGAGACTTCTAGCTCTGTTTCTGGCGCACTTTGTCTCAGACATAATTCTCCTGTTTTCAATGGAGTCCTCACAACCACGATTACTGCTGTTTTATCATTTGGTTCCTGAACAGTTTCATTCCATTATCCAAACAGTCACTTCTCAGCTGCTACACCCAGCTGCTCTCAAGGCAAGTCCAGACACAGGAGTGAGTCTGTCTCCCAGTTTAACATCAAGGTGAAGTTCGCATGCAACAGCCAGGACTTAGTCATTGTCACCACCAGGCATTCCTCAGACCACAGCATCAAACCTGCTCAATAGAACCACTGTGTCAAGAAACAGACACCTTCATATCACATGGCTCTTAACCTGGAACTTGCATTACCCCGGCAATTAAATTGTCTTGCCTGCACGTCAGGAACAGTCATCACGGCAGAGTCTGGACCAAAGAATGAAACTAAGTTTAGTTTTACATGGAAAGGTGGGGGAAAGGATTTCAAAACAAAGGGCAGTGGAAACATTAGCTTCTCAGCCTTTTAAGGTATTTAGCATCTTAGGGACGTAGACTTTCTCCGGAGATTTTGGAAACCAAAACACCTGGATTCTAGGGATTCGTGCTAATGGTTATTTTAGAGACATTCTCTCCCTCTCTCTCTCCCTCTCTCTCTCTCGCTCTCTCTCACTCAGTGTGAGGCAGCACATTGCTGTTCATTTCCTGATGGAGAGCTCCCGGGACTTGGAAACAAGATGTTTGCGATGGATGCCCTTTATCTTTGGAATCCCTTCCTTCCTGGACTGGCAGAATCTAAAGCTCTTGGCCTTCCACAAAGCCTGTTCCAAGGTTTGCCTTTTTAATTGCGCTTCCGCTTAAGAAGACTTAAGACTCTGCGTATTTGCTTACTACCGACGCCACCACGAAAGCCGGTCCAACAGGGCTAGGCCCTCATGTTTTTCCCTGACGTTTACATATCCAACTCAACGCTCATTTAACTAGTAACTAAACTCCCTCTTGTAATTTTCTATTAAGAATGTTTTATTTTCTCAGATCCTAGAAAAAGGCTTTACAGTGATTGGCTTAGGACTTGGTTTTGACTCTCAGGGGAGTTGAACCCATTGTAAGAGGAGAGCACAGATGGAAAGCCTATAGGAGTGGATTCCAAAGGCCAGGCTAAGCCTAATTCTGGCATCAGATGTGAGTTTCAATCTCCGGAACCTCTGGAACCAATGATAAGGCATAAATTAATTCTAAAATATTTTTTAATGTTAATGACTTTAAAGTTGTCGTAAAGAGAGCTGTTTTCCATTACTTTGTCTTGCACAAAAATTGAAATACTGTGTTCTTTGTCAGAATTTGAGTAACCCAACTGACCTGAGATCATTAATTTTTTAGAAAAAAAAAATCGTATAAACACAAACTTTCCAAAAGCAACATATTTAGTAACTAGAAGTTTATTTTCTCCACTGAAATCCATTTTATTGTGAGTCCCGTTGTCCTAGTAAAACTTGAGTGAGGAAATCAAAATGAATGTTAAAATAGGGGTATGACATTTTGCAGATCTGGCCGGCTCTCATTAACTCTTGATTTGTACATTTCCTCTTGTTGGTCACTGTCTACGAAGCCATCCATCCCTTTTCCTAAGTCCAGTTCGTAACCAGGACTGGGTTTCATGCTCACGCTGCTTTGTCATTATCCTGCTCTCTCCCAGCACCTGTCAAAACCCTGAGATGGCTTTTTCAGCCACTAAGGTCACTTGTGGCCATCCAAGCAGAAGGCAGGAAGACCTCATGGTGTTTGCAGGGCAGAGTATTCCCTGCATCTTGGCTTCTGGGCTCCTGCTTCCTGCCTGTTCGCCCTTGAAGGAGTCCCATGGGGCCATGAACTGGAGGATGCAGTTTCCAGAACTAGAGGCTATCAAGACTCCAGATCTTGGGTTTTTGATGACCTCTAGGCCCTTATCGTGCTGACGGTGCCCCCATCCCCTGCCTCCTTGCCCTCCCTTCCCATTCAGGTGTTTGCAATGGCAGACTGCTATTTATTTTTGTCCCTTTCCCACTTTTGCCAGAAACCAGCAGCTGAAGCTGTGCCAGGCGGTCCTGTTGGTAAACAGTGAGCTCTAACAAAAGGTTTCCTCCTGGAACACCAGCTTCTTTTCTCTGGCTGGTGACTGAGGCGGGAGGGAACTTGGCTATGCCTTCTAGACATTTTTCCTTTGGTAGCTCATCTCCATCCCCCACAGAGGGGCAGGAGAAGGAGAATGGTATGCTGGCTGTGCAGGAGTCCTATTTCTGGTGGTGACCAACAGTCTAACCTTACTCAGCTTACCAAATTCCTGAGGTCAGGCCACCACCTGACTGAGCGCCTGCTCTTAAGGTGGTACCCACTTGACTCCGGGATTCCCTGGTGATGCTCCTTCATCTGCCACAGACACACAAAGTCCAACCTTTAGATCTCTTGCACCTTCCATCAAAATATTTCTTACCTCTGTTCCTGGACTCAGTAAGTGCTCAATAAACACTTTTTGAAAGTTCAGTGAACTCTACTCATTGTTTTCCAGCTTCACTAATCTTCCATTATTCCAGAATTAATGCGTCAACCCAGTAACTGACTTCCTACGTTCTAAGTTCCACGAGAGACAGTGGAGTGCGCTGGAGGCCGAAGATCTGATGGAGATCAGCTTGGCCACTTATGGACCATGTGGCCTTGGCTAGTTTCTTCAGATGCAAGAAGCACTGATCGAGTGACCACGGGCCATGGATTATGCAAGATACAGGAGAGAGAGAAATGAAATGCACGGTGTCTGCCTGCAAGCTGCCGTCTAGGGGGGATGAAGGGCATGGAACACAGCAATCTCGGCACGGTGTGATGGAAGTGTGTGATTCTGATATCATGGAGCTATAGTGAAAGGCCAGTCCAGCTGTTAGTGGGAGCAGCAGCCAGGGAAGTCTTCCCAGAGGAAATCACATTTTGGCTAGGTCCAGAATTATGAGTCAGCCATTCAAGGAAGGGGAAGAAGTGTACTTCTGGCACAGAGAACAGTATATACAAAGTCAAAAACGGTCAGAGACATACAGACGGCCAAGAGGCACATGAAAAGATTCTCAACATCGCTAATTATTAGAGAAATGCAAATCAAAACTACAATAAGGTAGCACCTCACACTGGTCAGAATGGCCATCATTAAAAACATCGACAAATAAACGATGGAGAGGGTGTAGAGGAAAGGGAACGCTCTTACACTGTTGTTGGGAATGTAAATTGGTATAGTCACTATGGAAAACAGTATGGAGGTTCCTCAAAAAACAACATAGAATTGCCATGTGACCCAGCAATCCCACTCCTGGGCATGTATCCAGACAGAACTCTAACTCGAAAAGATACATGCACCCCAATGTTCACAGCAGCACTATTTACAATAGCCAAGACATGGAAGCAACCTAAATGTCCATCGACTGATGAATGGATAAAGAAGAGGTAGCATGTATATACAATGGCATACTACTCAGCCATAAAAAAGAATGAACTACTGCCATTTGCAGCAACATGGATAGACCTAGAGGTTTTCATACTAAGTGAAGTAAGTCAGAAAGAGAAAGACAAATACCATATGAGATCACTTATATGTGGAATCTAAAATATGACACAAATGAACTTATCTATGAAACAGACTCACAGACACAGAGAACAGACTAGTCGTGCCAAGGGGGAGGGGCTTGGGGAGGGATGGACCAGGAGTCTGGGATGAGCAGATGCAAACTAGTATATATAGGATGGATAAACAACAAGGTCCTGCTGTATAGCACAGGGAACTATATTCAATATCCTGTGATAAACCATAATGGAAAAGAACATGAAAAATAATGTATATATGTGTGTGTGTGTGTGTGTGTGTATACATATATATATATCTGAATCACTTTTCTGTATACTAGAAACTAACACAACATTGTAAATCAACTATACTTCAACAAAATAAATTTTTAAAAAATGGTCAGAGGTTATCAATGACAGTTCAAAAAAGCTGCAACACATGTTATCATGGCGGAATGGTAGAAGATGAGGCTAGAAGGTGAGGCAAGGGACCTGTGTTTCATTTTTACCCTGAAGATGGTGAGGAGGAAATGAAAGTTTAAAAGCAGGAAGGTTTAAAAAGGTTTAAAAGAAGGTTTAAAATGAAGGTTTAAAAGGCTGATCAGACGTGCTTTGGAATACTTACTCTGACTAAGGAAGATAAAGTAGTAGAAGTGGTTAAAATTCATTCATTCCACAAATACCGAGTGGAATCTTCTGTGCAGAAGCAGCTTGCAGCCTAAGAGAAAGACTTTGGAGGCCAATATAGGACAGAGGGGATGAAGAGAAGGACATTGACTTGAGAGATGTTTAGGAGGTATAATTAATAAAACTCAGTGACAGCTGGGTGAGGGCAGAAGCGAGGAGAAGGGATCTTGGATGACTTTCAGGTTTCTTTCTTGGGCAATTGAATATCCAGTGATGATATTCACATAGTGTTTCTTAATAGAGGTGTTAGTGGCATTTTGGACAGGAAAATTCTTTATGTGTGGGACTCTCTTGTGCATTTAAAAATGTTGGCATCTTTGGCCCAATCCACTAAGCTCCAGTAGCATTTCCTAGTCATTGTGACATCTAAAAAGTGACTCCCTACATTTCCAAATACCCCTTGAGAGCCAGAATGCAGAAGGGAGAATGAATTGGTGCTGGCAAGGAGGAATGAGACCACTTTGGGGCATACTCAGTTTGAGGTAGTGATTAAAGACTCCATGTCTGCATCCACCCGTGTACCATCACCCCATCGCCTGCAGAACATAGGCAAGTGGAGATGCCAACTTCTCACTGTGGAGACACCTGTGCTTCCCTCACTTGCTGACCACAAATGGGTTCACCAGCTCTGCCACTGAGGAACTGAACTCCTCCAATCAAAAAATATTTGTTTTTCAGAGCAATCAATTATAGTTATCCTTCTTACTGCTTCCTTCTCCACCTTTCCCACCTCCTGACATTACCAACAGCCCAGAAGTTGTTCAGGGCTTAGAAAAGCTGTGGTTCAACATAGCCTCCAACACACTAGGGAGATGTAGGAAGGACAGGCTCACTCTCACTCTCATCTTGCCCAATCCTCCATCCTCACTTGGTTCCACAGCTCAGCTCCCGTCACCTTGAGTTTCTTTGTTCTGATGACCCATTAAAATGCCCTTAAGCTTCCCCTCACTCTTTGTCTTAGACGTGATGTGATATTCCCCCCATGGTTCTGGTATCAAAATTGTAAATACCAGGTACCCCTATCTCCCACTCCAGTTATCATAGGACTCACCCATTGACTGATGAAGCCAGGAGCATGAATGTGATTGCCCAGGGAATATGTGTCAGATAAGGTGATCCACGGCCAGAACTTTGGTGAACATTCAACATTGAAGGAGGGAGCAGAGGCAGAGGCATCCTAAGAGGACCCAAGAAGTAACAGGCACAGAGTAGGAGGAAAACCAGGAGAAGCCACGAAAGAAAATACCTCACGAAAGAAGGGCTGATCAAATATTAAATATGACAGGGAGCTCAAGTACAGTGAAAACTAGAAATGAGTATTCTGAATACAGCAACCAGGGAGAAACTGGTATCCCTGGTCAACCAGTCAGGCTAGGCTAGGCTATGCTGCTTTAACAAATGACTCCCACATCTCAATGGCTTCCAGTAGCAGAGCAAATATTTCTTGCTGTCTTTACATGCCCACTGTGGGTTACTGGCTATTGATATGTTCAAGTAGCCTCTACCCAGGGGGAAAAGAGCAAGGGATCTTAAAGGCTCTGCTTCGAAGTGGTAGTTATCATTTTCACTCACATTCATTGGCCACAGTAAGTCACATAACCAAGCTTGATGTCCATGGAACAAGTATAACCAGAAAGTCGTCTGGTAGGGAGGAGATGATAAAGAGAATTCCCGCGGGAGGGACAGAAACTCTTTTTGGGTGATAACATAGTCTACCTCATTCAGCAAAGCAGTTTTGGTCTGGCCCTCAGTTTTTCCTTCTATAAAATGATGAAGGTGATTATATTTCCACCCCCATCAGATTGCTGTGGGGCATCAATGACACCGTGTTTGTGAAAAATCACTATGGAAGATAATTTTATCTCTAATGTACCCTATGCACAGTTATTATTATTAATCTTCCCACTCTGTATTATGTCATTTCCCTGTATTCAAAGAGCCATTGCTCCCCTGTACCATTCAAATCAGGATCCGATGCCCTCTACCAACTGGCTGGTTTGGTGTTCATTTCTAAACATCCCTCTTTCCACCTACAAGCTACTCAGACTATTATCTCTGCCACGAGTGCCTTTCTCTTGTCCCCAGACTCATGTCTCTCATCTCCTCATGAGTTCACCTCAAAACCAGAAAGATATCTTGGATTGAACTAACTTAATTCTAGCAACTCCTCTGTTGCACAGTATGCCCTGTATTTTTTGGTCCCAACTCAGCGTGGTGCATAAGTGTCCAGCAGCGGTTTCCAGTGTTCGTGTGGGTGTGAAATTTTATGAGAAGACTGAGATTGATGGGGTCAGGTTATTGAATGTGGGGTCTGTGCGGGTTATTCTCCTTCTCTGAATCCATTCTTCACATTCCCTGTCTTGTTCTGTGCCCCTGGGAGCTGACGTCCGCAGATGTCAAAACTCGGGATGCCCTGCCATCTGGCTGCCAGTTGGTTTAGCCAATAGGAGGCACCTGTGCAGAGATGGAAAGGTAGAAGAGAGCCCGGGGTGCTTCTTCTCTCGCCCCCTCACCTGCCTGATCTGATTCTGGTAGCGGCGGCCGGGTAAAGTGGATGTAGATCCCATCAGGCCGGTTCTTCCACTGCTCAAGCTCCAGTAGCACTGTGCCCCCTCCTGCTGCTTCATGTTACGAAGGCTAGCTCATGTCCTTTTTTATTGCAAATTTCATAATTAAAACTTGCAGAAGAGAGTGGCAACCGCTTCCTCTCCCACCCCCAAGTACATACATTTAAGGTATTTCATTTGTCACTTCTCATCTACACTTACCTCTGGGTCCTTAGAGTCTCCTCTTCAAGGTCAAGTCTGCTAGCTGTGTTGAGAGCCTAGCACGAGGCCCTTCTGATAGCTAAATGAGACCCCTGCCTTCCGAAGAACAGATGCCCTGATTGGAGTGATGGCTCATCTGGTCTGAACAATTTGTCTCTCTGAAAAATTATTGGCTCAAATCAAACTATATAAAAATGCATTCCTATAATCCCAATGCAGAAGACTTAGTGACCCAGGTAGAGTTATCTTAACCTCAAAGATTCTGGATAAAAATGGAAGACAGCATGTTGATTATCCCTGAATTACCATATTAAAACCCTTTTAAAAATTGAACAAAATATGTAAAAGTCCCAAAGAAATGACAGGTTTAGAAGACCTCAGAGGTCACCTGAATTTTCTCATGTTTCTGTAATTCCATTTTGTAAAAAGGTAGGACATCAATTAATCAATCTGTGGTAATAGGAGTTATCTAGGCCTTGCCACTCTGAGTGACCTATGGACCAGCAAGTCAGCATCACACAGGAGCTTGTCAGAAATGCAGAATCTCCATCCCCACCCCGCCAGACCTGCTGGATCAGAATCTGCACATTTAACAGGGTTCCCAGGTGACCCCTTTGCACACTGAAATTGAAGAAGCACTGATCTAAAAGAGTTCTCAAACTATCTGTGCTGAAAGACTAGTTCTTGGTTTTTTCCCCTCTAATCTTCTGTGGACTGATACACTTGAAAATATAATAAGAATAAATTATTAGAATAATGAAATAAAAATGGCAGAGACATATAGAATACAAACCCAAGTTTTTATTATTAGATTCAAAAGACAAGAAATTACTTGGTCAAATTGCCATGGAAGTCTCTAAATAATGCACTCTAGCTCTTTCTCTGGATTGCCCATCATTGGCCAGTAACGGTTCATGGATGGCAATAGACAGTGGACCACAATTTGCACAGCACTGTTCTAGCTCATTGCCATTTTGCAGATGAGAAAACAAAGGCCCAGACAAACAACATACTCAAGGTGACACAGTTGGTTAATGAAAGACCCAGTACTGAATTTTACATCTGTAAAACTGTTCCTGATATACTTTATTACTCCTAATGAAAATTTTAAATATTTATTGAGAACTTGATTAAGGCCAGTATAATGTTTTACAAGGATTACCTTGTAGTCACTTCACATCCTTGTCATTGAGATTCTGTCAATGCCCTCATTGTATGGTTGAGGAAACTGAAGTTTAGAGAGGTTAATACCTAGTCCAAGTCTCCTTGGTTAAGTAAGTGATGAAGCTGAGGTTTGAACTCAAGTTTAATCACAAAGTAAACATGCTTGTATTAGTCAGCCTTCTCCAGAGAAACAGAACAAATTGTGTGTGTGTGTGTGTGTGTGTGTGTGTAAAGATATTTATTATAAGAAATTGACTCACTCAATTATGCAGGTAGGCAAGTCCCAAGCTCTGCAGGGAGAGTCAAAAACTGAAGACCCAAGAGAACCATGTTTAGTTCCAGTTTGAGTCTGAAGGCCTGAGAACCAAGAGAGCCAATGGTGTAGTTCTATCCAAAGGCTGGCAGGCTCAAGACCCAGAAAGAGTCAATGCTTCACTTTGAGTCCAAAGGCAGGAAAAAAAGCTGATGTCCTGTTCAAAGGCAGGCATGCAAGAAGAATTCTCTCTTACTCATGGGAGAGTCAGCTTTTTTGGTCTATGCAGGGCTTCAACTGATTGGGTGAGACCCACCCATGTTATCAAGGGTAATCACCTTTACTTAAAGTCAATTGATTATAGATATTAACCACATCTACAAAAATACGTCCACAGCAACACCTAGATTAGTGTATTTATTTTATGCCGTAGCACTTAACACCTTCTAACATATTATATAATTTACTTATTTGTTATGTTACTTAATATATGCCCCTCTTCTTTGAACTTATAAAGGTAAGGGACCTTTCCTTTTCTGTTTTGTTCACTGATGTAGCCCAAATACCTAGAAGAGTGTCTAGCACTCGATAAATATGAATTGAATGAATGATTCCAGATTTTGCCACTTAATAGAAAGGAACAACAAATGGTGAATTATTTCACTTCACTGAACAATTAAAAGCAAGTGAACAAACAAGAATCTATCTCTTGAGATTGTCATAGGACTAAATGAAATAATGTTTGTAAAGTGTCTGGAATTCAGAGAGCATTCAGTAAATGGTATTGTTAATTGTCATCTCCCGTTGTTCATTCAATAAATACTTACAAAGTCCCTACCGTGTGTTGGGTAGTGGACACTGAACATAACACAGAGTGTAACAAAGTCCCTGCCCTCTTGGAACTTACTTTCTTGTGCGACTATAGGACCATGAACAAATGTCCTGCCCTAGATAGCTAGTTTCTACAGTTTTGTTACAAACCCATGGCTCTACTTCAAGGTCAGGCTCATGGACAAGGTCTTGCCTCAAGGACTTGATGGGCATCTACTTCAAAGCTCAGCTCTTCTTCACCGTCAAGTCCTTTGCCACACAGACCTTGCCTCTCTGGGCAGTTGGGATACAGTTGGGCCTCGTGATGGGATGACAGATCTTCTACCCTGGAGGGTCAGGGTAATTAGCATCACATCTGAAGCCTCCTCTTCTTCATTCAGGGTAAGTGTGGGCTTATTTCACATGTGACTTTAAGAAAAAAAAAAGGAGGAGAAATCACTAGGGTTGGATCAGGGAGAACTTTCCAGGCCAGTACAGTCTGAATGATGCTGATTCTATTACAACTATGGGTGATGATAACTACCGTTACCTACAGAGTGAACAGGCTTTTGATGATTTCTGTAACCCCCCCAACCCAGGGGAAGATGCAGAAGTCTGGGTGTGGGGATGTGGGTGAACTCTGAGGAACTGTTGAGAATGGCCAGGCATCCCCACAGCAGTGGTTCTCAACCTCGGCTGCACTTTAGAATCAACTGGAGAGCTTTTAAAATTCCTGATGTTCAGGCTGCAAGTAAATCAGAATCTCTGGGGATGAGATTCAGGCATCAGTCCTTTTTAAAACTTCCCGGGGGCTTCCCTGGTGGTGCAGTGGTTGAGAGTCTGCCTGCCGATGCAGGGGACATGGGTTCGTGCCCCGGTCCGGGAAGATCCCACATGCCGTGGAGTGGCTGGGCCCGTGAGCCATGGCCGCTGAGCCTGTGCGTCCGGAGCCTGCGCTCCGCAACGGGAGAGGCCACAACAGTGAGAGGCCCGCGTACTGCAAAAAAAAAAAAAACAACTTCCTGGAACTCCCAATGTGTGGTTGAGATTTAGAACTACACCCTTCAAGGCTCTAGTTCCCACTTAGACCAGTGTTTCCAAAACTTTAACCTGCATCCAAGTCACCCGGCGATCTTGCTAACGGTGCAGACTCTGGTTCAGTATCTCTGGTGCGGAGAGTCTGCATCTCTAAGAAACTCCCAAGTAGATGCTGAGGCTGTCTTTACATTTTCAGCAGCAAGACTCTCGTCATTTCTGATCCAAAGTAGACTCTGGAGGGTAGTTCTAGAACGAATAGAGACGTTTGTATCGACTCTAGAGAGAGTGTGGGATGGCTCCAAAATTTATAAAGAAATGCGTTGACCTAAAATCCTTCTTCAACCATACCTACTGCCCTGAGGTCTTAAGCTGGTGTAGTGCTAAAGTAGTGCATAATGATGATTATGTGACAGATCATATTATATGTGAGTCAAATTATATGTGAATTCAAACCTTGGTTCCACCCATTGGTGTAGTCTTTAGCAAATCACTTATCCTTTGCATGCCTCAATTTCTCCATCTGTAAAATGGGGATGTTAGCAACACCTACTTCATATTCTTGTTGTAAAGACTAAATGTGTTAATACAGTTAAATCACTTAGAACAGTGCTTAGAAAATAGTAAATGCTCTTTAATTGTTAGATTTTGTACTTACTAGAGTAGAATGATATAGGCTTTGTAATCAAGGCAGACATGGTTTCAAATCCTAGCTTGGCCACATAATTATGTGACACTGAGCAAGGAATTTAGCCCCTCTAAGCCTCGATTTTGTCATCTGCACGTGACAACAATAATGCCTACTCCACAGACTTGTTGAAAAGGTCAAAATAATATGTGTAATATATGTACACGGCACACAGTAGGTGTTAGGTTTGAATGTTTGTGTCTCCCCAAGTTCATATTTTGAAATCCTCACCCCCAATGTGATAGTATTAGGAGGTGGGCCTTTGGTCACGAGGGTGGGGCCTTCATGAATGGGGTTAGTGCTCTTATAAAAGAGACCCCAGGGAGCTCCCTTGCCCCTTCCACTCTGTAAGGACACAATGAGAAGTCTACTGCCCTGAAGAGGGCCTTTACCCCACCAGGCTGGCACTCTGATCTCAGACACCCAGCCCCCAGAACTGTGAGAAGTAAATACCTTTTGTTGATGAGCCCCCCCAGCCTGTGGTATGTTGTTACAGCAGCCTAGTGGCTTCAGGCAGCAGGGATCAGTGAGCGGTGGGTGCTGGGGAGGGGTCAGGCCCTGCTAGACTTCAGTCACCCTGTGTGACTAGAAGCAGGGTCACCACCTCTCAGGGTCTCCGTTTCTGCATCACGAAAGGTGACAGCAGTGCCGCTGAGAGGAGACATGACAACATATGAACGTGTTTCATAAACTGCAAAGCGAAAAAATGCACATACAAGGTTTTAATGTTGTAAAGGTATTTCTCCCCACACCACCCCCCAGGAAAAAAGGAAAAGGAGACTGTCATGCTGTGGGACTGCCAGACACTTTCCCCAAGACCGGCTTTCAGTAAAGTGGGAAGCTGAAGCAGGTAACACCTCACTTGCCACTCAAGCTTGATTACACTGTGACAGAAATGTCATCACTCATTGAAAACAGAAAACTCCCTCTTGTCGGTGGGACAGTGTCTCTATGACAAAGCTTCTCTCCCACATCACTCTCCTCCCGTGTACAGATTTTGATGGCATCTCTTAGCCAAGGCCCCTCCAAACACATCCCAGGAAGTCCATTAAGGAGGGGGGAGTCTGTGTGCTTAATGGGTTTTGCAAAGCAAATTGGATAATGTGCTCTAGAGGGAACCCCCAGAGGGGGCAAGGTGGCAGGCCACTTGTCTCAGCTAATAAAACCTCCCCCAGCAGCCGTCCCCGCGCCCAGCTCCTACGTGCCATTTGGCACCCATATCTTGAGATCTGCCACTTCTGTTTGTGATCCAGACAGCTACAGCTCACTTCCATGTGGCAACATAAGTGTATTGACATTTATCATTGGATTCCACTTTCCAGAACAGAGAGAGACAGGCCTGGCAGGCACAGAGGGCATACATCGCAGCGGTATCACACCCAGAAGCTGACACTGGGGATTACTTTTCTATTCTGTCACCCTTTGGCACAGACTCTTCTGCTCGGTGCTAATGACAGTCACTGGCTTGTGCTTCAAATAAGGAGAAGAGAGGGTGACTCTGAAATCTCCACACTCCATGCAAGCTCCTCTCTCTCGGACAAGATGATGCAACTTTTGTAGATGCAATTCACATTTCAAAAAACCCCACAAACATGTATATATGTGAGTCCGTGTGTGTGTATACGTGTGTATGTATCTACATTTATGTCCATATATATGTGTGCATCTATATTTCTACATATCTATATATCTATATCTATCTCCATATGTTTCTGTTAAAAATACTGTGACATTATTTGAGCATGTATCTGTGCATGTGTCAGCATGTCTGTGTGGATAAACAGCATATAAAAATACAGGTTATTTTCCCATAAACTGTACCCTAGTGCTGCACTAAGCAACAGACTCAGTTTTCCATTATTAGTACTCAGCTTTTTGTTTCCCAGTCCCCACTGAAGGACTAAAAATCTGCCTGAAAGCCAAAATGTTTTGCTTCTCTGTTTAAATTCATTGTAGTCCCATTTGCAAGAGTCTCAAATGAGCTTTTAGCAAAAGAGAAAACATGACTCAACTTTTGGAGCCACTGTAAATACTTTGTAAGCCAGAAACTTCCCCCAAATCACCTCATTTGTTCAGGTGTTACCCCATTGTTCCCAGTCTTTTTTTTTTTTTTCCACCGCACACCATTGTTTTAAAAGTGAGCTTATGGTCAAAACAATGCATCTTCTATAACTGGGATTGTCCAAGAATGAACCTCTCACCCATGTGATCAGGGGTTCTTGTTTGCTGTGATCTCACAGTCAAATAATAAGCCTTGGAAACAGCCAATAAATCATGCTGCCTTGGTGGCCGTATGATGACGACAGCCATGACATCTGGAATCTTCTAGAGAGGAGACCAAGGAGGAAATGTCGGTGGGTGAACAAGAGTTTACTACAGAGAAAGAAAAGAAAAGGACCCTACCGGGGGGAAGAATGGACGTGGGTTTCTGTAATGCCTAGTGTGTCACGAACCATGGAGTCGATCGACAAATATTATCCGAGTTGAATTGAAAGATCTCTATCAGCCTGAACAAAGGCAAAGATAGAACTCAATTTTCTATTAAGGTTGTACATTTGCAAAGAAAGGATAATGAGGCAGAAGAAGTGTTTCCAAATATGCTTGACTTTGGACTGACCTTCTGTCCGCAGATACTGAGGATGAGCTGGCAATAATCCTCCCTGAAACATGAAGACAAATGATGTAGCAACTAAGGGCTGGAAGGAAGTCAGATGCGGTACCTTGAGCCCAGAATATTAGTAACTCCCAAGAACAAGTCAGATGGTCCCCAGTCCAGTACTTTTTGACTTGAAACCGTTTTGGCCTCCCTTTGCTGTTATATGTCCACGCCTTCTGGTGGCTTAAAAATGGCGGCCAAAACCTTCTTGCCAGAGGTCCATCAGTCCACTTAAGTAAGAGAAAAAGTCAAGTGGAAGCAGCCTCATTCTCACCATGGAAACGCAAATCAAGGGTCAGAAGAAATCTCCACAAGTCATCCAAGGCAAAGAATTTTTAATGCTAATAGTAAGAGAGATGGTGTGGGGAAATGGACATTATCATATCCCACTGGGAGGAGACTAAACGGGTGAAATATTTCTGGAGGACAGCTTGGCAATGTGTATCAAAAGCCTTCGAATTTTGCATATCTTTTGACCCATCTAGGGTATAATTGACCCAATTATAGAATTTTATTCATAGGAAATAAACAATCATGGCTTTGCACAAAGATATAGCTAAAATGGTGTTCGTCCTGCTGTTGCTTCTAACAGTGAAACATGGAAACAATTTAATTTTTCTGTAACAGGGATTGGATGAATAATTAGTACATAGATGAACTGAAATCCTAAGCAGTCATTAAGTTGATGCATAAGGATATTAATTAGCAGTGAACTGCCCATGCTATGTAATTCAATTTTTTTTAAATTATAAAAGTACACATCCTGTATGATCCCATTTTTGTACAATGCATGTATAGAAGTACATGCACCTGAATACTGAGGGTGGTTATCTCTAGATGGAGGGATAATGTATGACTCTCATTTTCTTCTTTATATTTGTTTTTAATTTCGAAATTTTGTATACGCATGTATTATTTTAATTATGTTTAAAATGAGTAAACTGCAAATCACCTGTTCCTGAAAACTTTGTAGCTGATTGCCCTATTCTTTGGGGTGGAGGTAGGCAGTTGGGAAGAGGAGAATAAGTAGAGATCAGAGCCACCTTTTAAAATTATTATTATTGTACCTTATATTATTATATACAACATATTATTGTACATAATATGTTGTATATAACACCCTTTCTCCTGCCTAACCACAGTGTCCTTTCTGCCTTTTGTTTCATCTGCTGCTCTTTCTCAGCCTCTTTTGCTGGTTCCCCCTCGTCCCCCCCTCCCCGACCAAGATCTTGTAATGCTGGCCTATCCCATGGCTCAGTTCTTAGGCCTCTTCTCTTTTCTATCCACACTCACTTTCCTGGCAGTCTCATCCAATCTCATGGCTTTGAATATCATCTCTGTGTTAATACCTCCCCAATTGATATCTCCATCCCTGGTGTCCCACCCCGCCCTGAGCTCCAGGCTCATAGATCTCCCTCCCCGTTCAGCATCTGTACTTGGATGTCTAACTTAACCCGTCAAAAAGCAAGTTCCTACCCTTAGCTGCCAGATCTGCTTCTCCTCAGCCATCACATCAAATAATGGCAACTCCATTCTTCCAATGGCTCAGGACACAAACCTTGGTGTCATCCTCAATCCCTCACTTTCTCTTCTATTGTGTGTCTCAACCATCAAGAAATCCTGTTCACTCTACCTTCAAAATGTATTCACATTCTGACCACTTCTTATCCTCCGTGCTGCTAATTACCCTGGTACAAGCCACCATTATCTCTTGCCTGGATCCTTGCTAACTGGTTTACCTTGCCTACTTTCAGTCTGTTCTTAATTTAGCAGCCAGAGTGATCTTGCTAGACACACATCGAATTAGGTCATGCCTTTCTCAAAATCCTCCCACAGTTCCTCATTCCTCTCTGAGAGTGGAGCCAAATCCATTACGACGGCTTATAAGGTCCTGCATGATCAGCCCGCCTTCTCTAACCTCATTTCTTTCCTTTCTCCCACTCTGTGGCAGTTTTAAAACATGGTCCTCAAATTCTTTGACACTCCTTTTATTTAGAGACCAGGGATCTCTATCTCCTGCTGTTAATTTGGCTTCTGTGACTGCTGGGCGCAAGGTTACGTGTGGCAGCTTCCACCCTCTGCCATTTGGGATACTTACTCGAGTCTAGGAGCCTGTGGAATGTGCCACGTGGAGAGAAACTGAGGCCCCCATCCAGTAGCCCCTGGTGAGCTCTCAGCTGACAGCCAGCACCTACCTGCCAGCTGTAGGAGTGAGCCTTCTTCACAGTCCTTCATTGATTCTCCCCAGCTGATGCCACAGGGAACAGAGACAGGCTGTTCCCACTAAGCCGTGCTCATACTGAAGATGTATAAACAAAAAGATGATTGTTTTTGTGCCATTATGTTTCAAGGTGGTTTGTTAGAGAGCCTTAGAGACTCTCTCACGGCAGCAACCTCACTCACCCCATATGCGCCTCTCTCCGTCCTCTTTGCTGTTCCTTGAACACCCAGACATGCTTGTCTCAGGGCCTTTGCACTTACTGTTCCCGTCTACATTGCCATATATACATGGCTCCCTCACTCACCTCCTTTAGATCTGTAATCACTTGTAATCAATCTTTTCAGTAAAACTTTCCCTCGCAAACTGACAAACTACACATGCTCCCCCCAGAGCTTCTCCTCCTTCTACTTTATTTTTCCTCCTTGGTGGTCATCACTGTCTAATAGACTGTATGATTTATTCATTTAGTTTGTTTATTGCACGCCATGGTTTTAAATACCAACTCTATGCTGATTACTCTCTTACACTAGAAGGTAAACTCCGTGAGGATGGGTATCTATGTCTGTTTCACTCCCTGCTGGTTCCAATGTGCCTAGAACAGTGTGTCCCACGTGGTCACTCGTCAATTAATATTCGTGGTTCTCCCCCAGCCATGTGCGGGTGACCTGTTTCCTCTCAGTTTTTCCCTTCCCTCTCAACTTGTCTCTTCTCTGGGTTCTTTGCCTTCCCTCTCCATGCTCTCCACCTCCCCGCTAGACCAAAGCAGCAGCTTTGCTTAAGTCTCAGACCATTGGAGCCCCTATGCAGGTTATTCCCCACGCTAGAAGGAGTTTCTCCTTCCTGGGTGGTAGGTACCTCCTTTATATCAGATCCTGTGTTCATTCCACAGTAGGGATTAATTGAAAACTTTATGCTTAGCCTCCAAGCTTAGTTTTTGCTAGCAAAAATTAGTAAAATCTTCAGCTCCGACAATAAATTAGCAAGAGCAGGGTGAGTGATGTGCTCTAACAGTCTATTGCTCTCTAAAAACTACCCCCAAACTTAGAGGCTTAAACCAGCAATCATTTATTTTGTTCATGAGTGTGCAATTTGAGCCAGGCTAGGTGGGTATAGTTTGCCTCTGCTCTACATGGCATCTGCTGGGGCGAATCGATTAGGAGCTGGGAGATCTACTCTCCAGTGTGTACTTTTAGAATTGACAGAATCCATCTCTGTCTCAACAAAATTTGGCTTTCTGAATTTTTTTGTACTTTGCTCTCAAAAAAATCCCAATTTGAAGCTGAGGGGTGAACTCATCCACTTTTCTCAGACTGCATTGGCATATCTCTGTGAGGGAGAGAATGCCATTGGCCAGTGGGTAGGGAACCTCAGGGCAACATGCTTTATGATGATTGAAATATACATCAACTTAATTCTCCAATAATTTATATCTATTGCATTTGATTCATTCATTAGTTCACCTAATATTTTGATTATGAGAACAGGAATTTTGTCGATTGTTGTATGTCCATTTCTTAGAGAGCCTGACATATAAGAGCTTTAACAAATCTTTAGTAAATTAGTTAACAATGATAATAATAGTTAACATCTAGTGTAATAGTTAAATCTATTATGGTTTTTTTTTTTTTGCTAGGCACTCTTCATAGCACTTTACCTGAATTACTTGTTTTAAAAACCCTAGAAGATAATATTATTTTTATTACTATTCCTGTTTTACAGATGAGTAAACTGAGGCACAGGGAGGTTAAGAACCTGCTGTAAAATGGAAGAGATGGGATTCACACTCAGGCAGTTCTATATTGATGCTCTTTTCCTAATCCTTACCTATGCACAGGGTGCTGTGGGGACCATATAGGAGAAGAATAGTGACCCAGCTTTGAGGGGTTGAGGAAGGCTTCCCAAGGAGGTGATTTCTAAGCAGATTCCTAAAGGACAAATTGGAATAGAGTCAGACAAACAGACTGCGGAAGGGTTTTCTTGGCAGGATTTGCAAGATCACCTAGAGTTCCAGGCATTATGCTAAGAGCAAGGAAAATAAGGAGAAAAAAAAAAAAGCTCCTTCACTGATATTCAGAAATTTCAAACAAATTGTTGAAACAAAGTGTGTTAAGGGCTAATACAGATGTACACAAGATGCTGTGGGGAGATTGAAGAAGCAGGAATTGAACCAAGGGTAATAGTTCAGTGAGGGCTTCCCAGAGGAGGTGGCGTCGAGCTAAATCTTGAAGGATGAGTAAGAGTTTGCTAGACAAACAAGGAGTTGCGGGGGTATTTCCAGCAGAAGGAAAGACACATGCAGTAAAACGTGAAAGAGCTTCTGGGGCTAAGCAAATATCAAATAGGGTAAGAAGATCATATTTTTCTGTCTTTAATATTTTCAGAAAATGAGGCTGCAGTGTTAACACAGCATTGCCTCACACCCTTTGTGAGTAGAAAGTTCTGTTTGATGTCGAACCTTCGTTCATCTTCCTGAAACACAGACACGCCCACATATATCCTTGTTCTCCAACCAGGGGTCATATAGGCTCATTGTCCTTGTCATTCGTAGGCTAAGCCTTCATACAGGTGGAGATTGCTAATCTAGGTCTCTTGTCTTCCCAGACCGGTGGGATTCTGTTCCCCTCATTTGCCACTTCACTCAATAAGCAAGGAGTGCATATTGAAAGCCAGCCTGTGCCACTGCAGGGACTAGAGGAGAAATGCAAAGTGTTTTTCTTGCCACCCTGAGGCTCCTCACTATCAGCCCGTAAGGTCTGCTTTTCAAACTTCACATCACAGTGCAACCTGCCACTCAACACTCTCTGATGCCCCTCAATGACGTAGGAGTTTAAGGATCTGTGCATTGGAGTCGTACTGACAAGTTATGTGAACTTGGCCAAGTTACTAATCTTTTTGTACCTTAGTGTCCTCATCTATGAAATGTGATCATATTATTAACCTCATGGGGATTTTATTCTTGAGGATTAAAAGACTTAATGTATGTGTAGAAATTAAGACAACTTTGGAAAGAAGTCACAGAAAGCATAACGTCATGTGGCTTACGGAGAAAAGGGGAATTTGTTGATTTACATGATTGAAAAGTCCAGGGGGGTATGCCAATTACAGGAGTAGCTTGATCCAGGGGCTCAAATGTTGTCACCAGAACTTAATCTTTCTCCATCTCTAGCTCTACTCTTATTTTTTTGGCTTTGTTCAAGGCTCCATGTGATGTCAAGATGGCAGCCAAGAAGCATAGACCCCATTCTCCTACGATCTAGTCCAACATTCAAATCAAAGTCCTGAGCCTGACATTCATTGATCTGAAACACATTAAAATGCTCAATCTTGGGCTTCCCTGGTGGCGCAGTGGTTGAGAGTCCGCCTGCCGATGCAGGGGACACGGGTTCGTGCCCCGGTCCGGGAAGATCCCACATGCCGCGGAGCGGCTGGGCCCGTGAGCCATGGCCGCTGAGCCTGCGCGTTCGGAGCCTGTGCTCCGCAACGGGAGAGGCCACAACAGTGAGAGGCCCTGCGTACCGCAAAAAAAAAAAAAAAAAAAAAAAAAAAGCTCAATCTTGAACTGACTCTTAGGCCAGGGAATGAGAATGCTAATTGGCTTATGCCTGGGTCCTGACCACCCCCTGGAGTTAAGGAGGGGTCTAATCCACCCAAATATCAAGGTCTCAGTTGGAAAAGGGGAAGTTGCCCAGAATAAAATTTCTGTTTTACCAGAAAAATGGAGAACAAAAAGTTGGTGGCATAGAATACGTCCGCTACTGTATGTAAAACACCTGGCACAGAGGCTAAGAGAAAAATGCTTCATGAATGATCACCGTCACCCTCTTCACCACCACTACCATCAACACAGGGACCAATCTCAGACATGGCTCTTTCACACAAACATAACACTGTTCTTAAATGAGAGCCTTCCCAGTGCTGAATGGAGAGAAATGTAAGTAGCAGACATTTGTTTTTCGTGGCTGCCAAGAACCTCTGGAACATTCTTCCTACATTTTGACAGTTCCTATACTATGATCCCAGCCTACCTCAAATAGAATCCCTCAAAACTTTATTTTTCCCACTCAACCCATCCTACAACCCTCCAATCCCACCATTCAGTTTCTTCCAATCCTATGCACCCGTGAGAGAATTTGACTTGGAGGCGAGCTGTGGAAACAAGAGGAGCACGGAACACCCATTTTGCTGTTGCAGATGGTGGGAGCCAACCAGTTGGTTCTAGAGTCAGTGGGAGGCATCACCCTTACCAGGCCAGTTCTTCAGGGTGGCTTTAGGCATTATTCTAAGAGCATTAGTCCAGAAATATTCCTTTAGCTGTTCCAAAGATGCTGTGAGTGCTGAATACCCCCATACCAAATCCCTTCTTTCTTTTTTGTTTTTTTTTTATAAATTTATTTATTTTATTTTTGGCTGTGCTGTGTCTTCGTTGCTGTGCACAGGCTTTCTCTAGTTGTGGCAAGCGGCAGCTACTCTTTGTTGTGGTGCACGGGCTTCTCACTGCAGTGGTTTCTTTTGTTGCGGAGCACAGGCTTTAGTAGTTGTGGCACACAGGCTTCAGTAGTTGTGGCTCGCGGGCTCTAGAGCACAGGCTCAGTAGTTGTGGCTTAGTTGCTCCGCGGCATGTGGGATCTTCCCGGACGAGGGCTCGAACCTGTGTCCCCTGCATTGGCAGGCAGATTCTTAACCACTGCACCACCAGGGAAGCCCCCAAATCCCTTCTTATGTAAAGAAAGTAGAGTGATAGTGTTTCTGCAACTAAGGACACTAACCAATATGCTGCCCAAGAACTCCCACAGCATGTGTACGGCACAGGCTTCATGATAGTTCCCTAAGCCTGGGTCTCATCTTCTCATCAGACTGTTCTCCACGATCCCAGCAGGGTGGCTTGTAAAACAGTAAACATTCAGAAAAATGCCAGTTTCGTGACTGAATAAACGAACTTCTAACTGACCTAAAAGGTCATTTGGGGGAGTACAGACACACTTCATTTTATTGAATTTCACACATATTGCATTTTTTACAAATTGAAAGTTTCTGGCAACTCTTCATTGAACAAATCTATTGGTGCAATTTTTCCAGCAGCATTTTTATTTATTTTATTCTATTTTTCATTAGTTATCCATTTTATACATATTACTATATACATGTCAATTCCAATCTCCCAATTCATCACACCACCCACCCCTCCACTTTCCCTGCTTAGTGTCCATACATTTGTTCTCTACATCTGTGTCTCAGTTTCTGCCCTGCAAACCGGTTCATCTGTACCATTTTTCTAGGTTTCACATATATGCGTTAATATACTATATTTGTTTTTCTCTTTCTGACTTACTTTACTCTGTATGACAGTCTCTAGGTCCATCCACATCTCTACAAATGGCCCAATTTCATTCCTTTTTATGGCTGAGTAATATTCCATTGCATATATGTACCACATCTTCTCTATCCACTCGTCTGTTGATGGGCATTTAGGTTGCTTCCATGACCTGGCTATTGTAAATAGTGCTGCAAAAACACTGCAATGCATGTGTCTTTTTGAATTATGGTTTTCTTTGGTTATATGCCCAGTAGTGGAATTGCTGGGTCATATGGTAATTCTATTTTTAGTTTTCTAAGGAACCTCCATTACTGTTCTCCATAGTGGCTGTAGCAATTTACATTCCCACCAACAGTGCAAGAGAGTTCCCTTTTCTCCACACCCTCTCCAGCATTTGTTTGTAGATTTTCTGACGATGCCCATTCTAACTGGTGTGAGGTGATACCTCATTGTAGTTTTGATTTGCATTTCTCTAATAATTAGTGATGTTGATGAGCTTTTCATATGCTTCTTGGCCATCTGTATGTCTTCTTTGGAGGAATGTCTATTTAGGTCTTCTGCCCATTTTTGGATTGGGTTGTTTGTTTTTTTAATATTAAGCTGCATGAGCTGTTTATATATTTTGGAGATTAATCCTTTGTCCGTTGATTCGTTTGCAAATATTTTCTCCCATTTTGAGGGTTGTCTTTTCGTCTTGTTTATGGTTTCCTTTGCTGTGCAGAAGCTTTGAAGTTTCATTAGGTCCCATTTGTTTATTTTTGTTTTTATTTCCATTACTCTAGGAGGTGGATCAAAAAAGATCTTGCTGTGATTTATGTCAAAGAGTGTTCTTCCTATGTTTTCCTCTAAGACTTTTATAGTGTCTGCTCTTACATTTAGGTCTCTAAGCCATTTTGAGTTTATTTTTGTGTATGGTGTTAGGGAGTGTTCTAATTTCATTCTTTTACATGTAGCTGTCCAGTTTTCCCAGCACCACTTATTGAAGAGGCTGTCTTTTCTCCACTGTATATCCTTGCCTCCTTTGTCATAGATTAGTTGACCATAGGTGTGTGGGTTTATCTCTGGGTTTTCTAGCCTGTTGCATTGATCTATATCTCTGTTTTTGTGCCAGTACCATATTGTCTTGATTACTGTAGCTTTGTAGTATAGTCTGAAGTCAGGGACTCTGATTCCTCCAGCTCCGTTTTTTCCCTCAAGACTGCTTTGGCTATTTGGGGTCTTTTGTGTCTCCATAAAAATTTTAAGAATTTTTTCTTCTAGTTCTGTAAAAAATGCCATTGGTAATTTGATAGGGATTGCATTGAATCTGTAGATTGCTTTGGGTAGTATAGTCATTTTCACAATATTGATTGTTCCAATCCAAGAACATGGTATATCTCTCCATCTGTTTGTATCATCTTTAATTTCTTTCATCAGTGTCTTATAGTTTTCTGCATACAGGTCTTTTGTCTCCCTAGGTAGGTTTATTCCTAGGTATTTAATTATTTTTGTTGCAGTGGTAAATGGGAGTGTTTTCTTAATTTCTCTTTCATATTTTTCATCATTACTGTATAGGAATTCAAGAGATTTCTGTGCATTAATTTTGTATCCTGCAACTTTACCAAATTCATTGATTGGCTCTAGTAGTTTTCTGGTGGTATCTTTAGGATTCTCTACGTATAGTATCATGTCATCTGCAAACAGTGACAGTTTTACTTCTTCTTTTCCAATGTGTATTCCTTTTATTTCTTTTTCTTCTCTGATTGCCGTGGCCAGGACTTCCAAAACTATGTTGAATAATAGATGTGAGAGTGGACATCCTTGTCTTGTTCCTGATCTTAGAGGAAGTGCTTTCAGTTTTTCACCATTGAGAATGATGTTTGCTGTGGGTTTGTCATATATGGCCTTTATTATGTTGAGGTACATTCCCTGTATGCCCACTTTCTGGAGAGTTTTTATCATAAATTGGCATTGAATTTTGTCAAAAGCTTTTTCTGCATCTATGGAGAGGAACATATGGTTTTTATTCTTCAACTTGTTAATATGGTGTATCACATTGATTTGTGTATATTGAAGAATCCTTGCATCCCTGGGATAAATCCCACTTGATCATGGTGTATGATTCTTTTAATATGTTGTTGGATTCTGTTTGCTAGTATTTTGTTGAGGATTTTTGCATCTATATTCATAAGTGATATTGGTCTGTAATTTTCTTTTTTGTAGTATCTTTGTCTGGTTTTGGTATCAGGGTGATGGTGGCCTCATAGAATGACTTCGGGAGAGTTCCTTCCTCTGCAATTTTTTGGAAGAGTTTGAGAAGGATGGGTGTTAGCGCTTCTCTAAATGTTTGATAGAATTCACCTGTGAAGCCATCTGGTCCTGGACTTTTGTTTGTTGGAAGATTTTTAATCACAGTTTCAACTTCATTACTTGTGATTGGTCTGTTCATATTTTCTGTTTCTCCCTGGTTCAGTCTTGGAAGGTTATACCTTTCTAAGAATTTGTCCATTTCTTCCAGGTTGTCCATTTTATTGGCAGAGAGTTGCTTGTAGTAATCTCTTAGGATGCTTCGTATTTCTACGGTGTCTGTTGTAACTTCTCTGTTTTCATTTCTAATTTTATTGATTTGAGTCCTCTCCCTCTTTTTCTTGATGAGTCTGGCTAATGGTTTATCACTTGTGTTTATCTTCTTAAAGAACCAGCTTTTAGTTTTCTTGATCTTTTCTATGGTTTTCTTTGTTTCTGTTTCATTTATTTCTGCTCTGATCTTTATGATTTCTTTCCTTATGCTAACTTTTGGTTTTGTTTGTTCTTCTTTCTCTAGCTCCCTTAGGTGTAAGATTAGATGGTTTATTTGAGATTTTTCTTATTTCTTGAGGTAGGCTTGTATTGCTATAAACTTCCCTCTTAGAACTGCTTTTGTCGCATCCCATAGGTTTTGGATCATCGTGCTTTCATTGTCATTTGTCTCTAGGTATTTTTTGATTTCCTCTTTGATTTATTCAGTGATCTCTTAGTTATTTAGTAACATATTGTTTAGCCTCCATGTGTTTGTGTTTTTTACGTTTTTTCCCCTGTAATTCATTTCTAAACTCATAGCGTTGTGGTCAGAAAAGATATTTGATATGATTTCAATTTCCTTAAATTTAGTGAGGCTTGATTTGTGACCCAAGATGTGATCTATCCTGGAGAATGTTCCATGCACACTTAAGAAGAAAGTGTAATCTGCTGTTTTCAGATGGAATGTCCTATAAATATCAATTAAATCTATCTGGTCTATTGTGTCATTTAAAGCTTGTGTTTCCTTATTAATTTTCTGTTTGGATGATCTGTCCACTGGTGTAAGTGAGGTGTTAAAGTCCCCCACTATTATTGTGTTACTGTCGATTTCCTCTTTTAGAGCTGTTAGCAGTTGCCTTATGCATTGAGGTGCTCCTATGTTGGGTGCATATATATTTATAATTGTTATATCTTCTTCCTGGATTGATCCCTTGATCATTATGTAGTGTCCGTCCTTGTCTCTATAACATTCTTTATTTTAAAGTCTATTTTATCTGATGAGTATTGTTACTCCAGCTTTCTTCTGATTTCCATTTGCATGGAATATCTTTTTCCATCTCCTCACTTTCAGTCTGTATGTGTCCCTAGGTCTGAAGTGGGTCTCTTGTAGACAGCATATATATGGGTCTTTTTTGTATCCATTCAGCGAGCCTGTGTCTTTTGGTTGGAGCATTTAATCCATTCACATTTAAGGTAATTATCAACATGTATGTTCCTATTACCATTTTCTGAATTGTTTTGGGTTTGTTTTTGTAGGTCCTTTTCTTCTCTTGTGTTTCCCACTTAGAGAAGTTCCTTTAGCATTTGTTGTAGAACTGGTTTGATGGTGCTGAATGCTCTTAGCTTTTGTTTGTCTGTAAACCTTTTCATCTCTCCATCGAATCTGAATGAGTTCCTTGCCTCTTTGCTGGATAGAGTAATCTTGGTTATAGGTTCTTCCCTTTCATCACTTTAAATATGTCATGCCACTCCCTTCTAACTTGTAGAGTTTCTGCTGAGAAATCAGCTGTTAACCTTATGGGAGTTCCCTTGTATGTTATTTGTCGTTTTTCCCTTGCTGCTTTCAATAATTTTTCTTTGTCTTTAATTTTTTCCAATTTGATTACTATGTGTCTCAGCATGTTTCTCCTTGGGTTTACCCTGTATAGGAGTCTCTGCGCTTCCTTGACTTGGGTGGCTACTTCCTTTCCCATGTTAGGGAAGTTTTCGACTATAATCTCTTCAAATACTTTCTCGGGTCCTTTCTCTCTTCTCCTTCTGGGACCCATATAATGTGAATGTTGTTATGTTTAATGTTGTCCCAGAGGTTTCTTAGGCTGTCTTCATTTCTTTTCATTCTTTTTTCTTTATTCTGTGCCGCAGCAGTGAATTCCACCATTCTTTCTTCCAGGTCACTAATCTGTTCTTCTGTCTCAGTTATTCTGCTATTGATTCTTTCTAGTGTATTTTTCATTTCAGTTACTGTATTGTTCATCTCTGTTTGTTTGTTGTTTAATTGTTCTAGGTCTTTGTTAAACATTTCTTGCATCTTCTCGATCTTTGCTTCCATTCTTTTTCCGAGGTACTTCACTATCGTCACTATCATTATTCTGAATTCTTTTTCTGGAAGGTTGCCTATCTCCACTTCATTTAGTTGTTTTTCTGGGGTTTTATCTGGTTCATTCATCTGGTACATAGCCCTCTGCCTTTTCATCTTGTCTATCTTTCTGTGAATGTGGTTTTTGTTCCACAGGCTTCAGGATTGTAGTTCTTCTTGCTTCTGCTGTCTGCCATCTGGTGGATGAGGCTATCTAAGAGGTTTGTGCAAGTTTCCTGATGGGAGGGACTGGTAGTGGATAGAGCTGGCTGTTGCTCTGGTGGGCAGAGCTCAGTAAAACTTTAAACCACTTGTCTGCTGATAGGTGGGGCTGGCTTCCCTCCCTGTTGTTTGTTTGGCCTGAGGCGACCCAACACTGGAGCCTACCCGGGCTCTTTGGTGGGGCTAATGGCAGACTTCAGGAGGCCTCATGCCAAGGAGTACTTCCCAGAACTGCTGCCAGTGTCCTTGTCCTCACGGTGAGACACAGCCACCCCCCACCTCTGCAGGAGACCCTCCAACACTCGCAGGTAGGTCTGGTTCAGTCTTCTTTGGGGTCACTGTTCTTGGGGTCCCCTGGGTCTCGATGCGCACACTACTTTGTGTGTGCCCTCCAAGAGTGGAGTCCCTGTTTTCCCCAGTCCTGTCGAAGTCCTGCAATCAAATCCCACTAGCCTTCAAAGTCTGATTCTCTAGGAATTCCCCCTTCCATTGCCAGACCCCCAGGTTGGGAAGCCTGACGTGGGGCTCAGAACCTTCACTCCAGTGGCTGGACTTCTGTGGTATAAGTGTTCCCGAGTTTGTGAGTCACCCACACAGCAGTTATGGGATTTGATTTTATTGTGATTGTGCCTCTCCTACCGTCTCATTGTAGCTTCTCCTTTGTCTTTGGATGTGGGGTATCTTTTTTGGTGAGTTCCAGTGTCTTCCTGTCGATGATTGTTCAGCAGTTAATTGTAATTCTTGTGCTCTCGCAAGAGAGATTGAGAGCACGTCCCTCTACTCTGCCATCTTGAACCAAAAACCTCAACATTTCTAAAATTAAGGTATGTACATTGTTTTTTTAGACACAATGCTATTGCACACTTAATAGACTACAGTATAGTGTAACTATAACTCTTAAATGCACTGGGAAACAATAAATTCCTATGACTCACTTTTCTGCAAAATTTGCTTTATTTGGGTGGTTTGGAACGAAACCTGCAATAACTCCAAGGTATGCCTGTATTAGAATCTTAAAGTTTGAAGGGATTGAAATGATTGAGCTCATTCTAGACACTGGACAGATGAGACTGAAGACCCAGAAGGTTAATTTGACTTGAAATGTTGCCCTTATATTTTTGTTGATATTGTTTCCATCAAAACTATCACAAAAATGTGCGTTTAACAGCATCGTACCGTATTTATTAGGATAATATTAATTATTTTTAAGGTTGTAGAATTTTCTTTTGTCCACTATTATTTGAAGCAATTGACATAGACTTTGGACATCTATTTTTCTTTTCATGGAAACTTTGATTATCATGATATTCATCATAATGAGCTTTAACCAGAGACAACATGAAAAGTGAATCTGCCCACTACTGGCTTGTATCAAGGTCCAGCATTAAAAGCGTGGACTCTGTGGTCAGATCGTCTGAATTTGATCATGGCTCTGGTACTTTCTAGCTAGGTAACTACATGCAAGTTATTTATTCTCTTTCTGCCTCAATTTCCCATGCGATAATGGGACATATTGATAGTATTTACTTCACAAAATTGCTCATAAAGACTGAAAAGAGTTAATATTTGTAAAGTATTTAGAATGGTGAGTTTTAGTGTATTGTAAGTCCTACCATGGTTTTAATTTTTTTAAAAATAAGGTTGCAGTTAACTAAACTCTCAAATCTCTTTCATGTATGTGCCTGCCGACTTGGTCTCCCCCAGTCTAAACTTGTGCAATTGATTTCTTTTTTCCAGCCTAAATGCATGACTTTGCATTTAACCCTGTTGAATTTCTTCCAGTGGCACTGGCTCAGTGGCACTTTATTTCCCTCACTTTCTGCACCCACCCATCCACCCATCCCCAGGTGTAAGTGCTGATAATGAGAGAGGTGGAAAAGAGAAGGGAATGCAGTCTCCTGCACACTAAGCGCGCAGCCTGCAGTCCTCAAGTTCTGCCTGCAGCTTAACTTTGGCGCCCAACCAAATTCAAGTGGCTCTAATTACTTTTAAATTAGGCATTTAGTTAAAATTTGATGAGCACATAAACTTAATAGCTGATCTCCAGCCAACATTACTATCAAACTGCCATCCAAATAAGTCCAGGAGGTTGTTATCCAAAGTACCCCAGTAAAATGAAATGAGCGGGACAATGGTTGTGACAATTGCAAAACTGCCGTTTCCACAGGTGGAATTAAGTGTCTGTCTTGTAAATGAATAGAGACACAATTCAGGGAAGCAAGCCATCCAAATGTATCACTTGTTTGGCTGTTCTGACGTCGAAGAAGATAAGAATAAGAATCAACTGGGGAAACGAAAGATGCAGAACTACAAAAATAAACTTGTCATCCCTGACATCTGTGTTTATAAATGCATTATGTTAAACAGCAGAGATTTCCCTACGGCTGGCCAATACCAAGATGGCGTCTTGGGTGTTTACCTTTTCCCATAGCCCCAGTCGTAAGGGCTTTTCTTACTATCTCTTTGCTTCCAGCTTTTGTTTCAGTATCCCTGTAAAGAGTTGGCAGAGAACTAGCTGGGCAACTTCAGAAACATGGTTTATAACCAACCTGCTCCACTCTTTCGCTACAAAAAGTGAGCCTGTGCTAATT
Source organism: Delphinus delphis (assembly GCF_949987515.2). Lineage (NCBI taxonomy): Eukaryota > Metazoa > Chordata > Mammalia > Artiodactyla > Delphinidae > Delphinus > Delphinus delphis. The sequence continues at coordinate 65,243,157 of NC_082687.1, read as the reverse complement.
GTTCTTTAGCGAAGAAGTAGTTGGTCCACACCCACCCCTCCTCACCCAGGTGGAGATTTTCTTTATCAATAACCCCAGAGCAGGTTTGAATCAAAGAGGTGACACACACAAGAGCCAGATGTTTGGAGGGTAAGAAGGGGAGGTAGGTTCACACAATTGTTCTGCCTTCTTGCTTTCCGCTGAAGTTCTTTCCTGTGGGCTGTAGGACACATCAACAAGCTCTGAGCATGTGCGTGGACAGCCCCAGCCCAGCACCGCAGTGGGAAGCTGCTCACAGGCTGCCTTCCTTTTCCGGTGCAGCTGGTGTTTACAGAAGGACATGATTTGAAAGTTGATTTATTTACTCTGTCGTTTTTTTTTTTTAAATGAACGGACATAGATGTCTGTTTGTTGAAACAATTAATAAACTCTGGTGATATGATTAAAATTTAACAGAAAAACATCCTTGGCTGTCAGGTGGAAATCTAAGGACTGACTTTTGGAAAGTTCATAATGTAACTCAGAGTGAGATCAGAAGATATATATATATGTATTCTTTGGCTCTGTTTTTTAAGAAAACAGCTGATCACTTTCGCTTGTGGAAACCACCGGGCTCTGGTTCCTGCCCCTTCATTTTGTCCTGGTTGGCTGTGGAGACTCAGAGGATGTTGATACGGCACCTCAACTATGGAGGCGAAGAGAACGTGCCAGAAGGTCCTCTTCCTCTTGTGCCAGCTCCTCCTCCCAAGTCTCTTCAAAAGTCAAGGCATCTGGGACTTCCCTGGCGGTCCAGTGGTTAAGACTTTGCCTTCCAATGCAGGGGGTGCGGGTTTGATCCCTGGTTGGGGAGCTAAGATCCGACATGCCTTGCGGCCAAAAAACCAAAACATAAAAACAGAAGCAATATTGCAACAAATTCAATAAAGACTAAAAAAAAAAAAGTCAAGGCATCTGAGTCCTAAGACATTGCAGTCTGATTGCAGTGAAACAAGGGGCTAGGCCACAGGAGGTGCACTTTCTTCCTTTACAAAATTTATTCTTTATTTTGAGTGGTAATAGGAACACACACACCAATAGATAAAATTTTAAGGAATATGCAGTGAAAAATAATTCTCTCTTGCACCCCTGCCCCCCAGCAGCCACCAGTTCCCTTACCAAAGATAATCTTTATTGCCAGTTCCTAGAGTATTCTGCTGGAGACATCTTATGTAGTTACAAACATTCATATATGTATATGCGTCTTAAATACACAAATAATAATGTACAATGCACATTGTTCTACACCTTGCTTTTTTCACTTAACAATACATCAAAGGTTTTGTTTTGTTTGATTGTTTTCCGAAAGTGCTATCAGGGAGAAAAGTCATTCTTCATTTCAATGATCTGATTCTGGTTCTGGTTCATTGTACTGATAACAAAAGATGCCAAGTTAAACTCTACCTCAGCCTCAGGTCAACTTGGTCTGGAGAAATAGGAATCATATCTAAAACCCTAAATCTTTAAACAACAGGAAGTCTGGGGTGGGTAGAAGAGAGAGGGAAGGATGGATTCTGTTTAAGAGAATGCTCTGTGGGACTGACAGTTAAGCAGAGGGACACTTTGAACGCAGTCTTGCAAAACGAAAATCCATTGGTTCCTTTCCCTGCTTTCGTAAGTAGGACTCAAACTTACTGGCCATAATTGTTTCATCTTTGCTAGTTAAGGATCTCTAGGAGCAAGATATTGTCAGTATTCTGGATGCAATGCAGTTGACCCTTGAACCATGTGGGGTTAGGGACACCAACACCCCGTGCAGTCAAAACTCCACGTGCCGATTTTGACTCCCCGAAAATAACTAGTAATAGCCTAGTGTTCACAGGAGGCCTTACTGATAATATAAACAGTTGATTCATGCACATTTTGTGTGTTATATGTATTATATACTGTATTCTTACAATACAGTAAGTTACAGAAAAGAAAATGTTATTAAGGAAATTATAAGGAAGAGAAAATACAATTATAGCACTGTTTTATTGATACTGTATGTTTATGTCAAGAGGAATTGTCTGTCAGTATCTACATCATTATTGTCTTATATGATACAAACCACTGTAGATGTTTTATATGTATATATATAACACTAGACATCAAAAATGAAGATAAGGTGAAAAAGAGATTCAGATTTATTTATAGGTATGATGATTCATGCATTGATAACAAAGAAGCAGCTATAGAATTGCTTTATAGTTGCCTAGTGTAATTGATACAATAGCATCACGGTAGCCTAGCCTATACATTAATGAATTAATCTTTTCAAAATTTTTATGGCATATAGGATTACAGTCACATTCATAATACAGTGTTGGAAACATTGCTACATTTTTTGAAAAACCACGTACCTATGATGATAGGCTGATACGCAGTTTCTCCAATTACAAGAGAGGTATACTGTACAGTAATGGAATTCTTTGAAAGCAAAGCTATAAAACAGTAAGAAAACTAACATCTTAATTTTATACTAAATGTTACTCACCTTACACCTATGTAAGGTTAGACTAGTATCTACGTCTATTTTATGCATTCATGTCGTACTTAACTTTTTCTTAATATTTTCTATATTTTCAGGGCACACGGCTTGTCTGCGAGTCTTTTCAGATTGTCACAAATCTCCAGAATTTTTCTAACATATTAATTGAAGTAAATCCATGTATAAGTGGATCTGCAGAGTCCAAACCAGTGTTGTTCCAGGGTCAGCTGTACAAGGGAGGTGGAGGTGGAAAGAGACAAGGCTTTGGGATGGAGAAGATCTGGACATTAATACTGTGGCTATAATACCAGGTGCCAACCCAGGGCCAATACCATGGCAAATGCGTAACACAAAGAACTCTTTACTTGGGGCAGACATGCAGAGCTGTCTGGTCCATTGCCACCCATGCTAGAATCAATTTCCTTAGAGCTCTGATTCACAGCTTCCTTTCTGCTTTCCAAGTTATGAACTGGAAAGTTGGAGCTTTGAGAACATCGTGACACTTATTTCCCAGAACTCCCGAAGCTTTTCATGTCTGAACCCAGACCCAGGTGATGTGGCAGCTTCCAGGCAGCTCTAAGCCCCGGAAGCTGGGATCACAGAGAAACGTGTAGACTTACACAACCTAATTTCTTTCATCCTGACTGACAGGATAAGGACAGAAGGAAGAGCAGAGAAATCTAAAGGAGCTTTACAGGCGCTGACATTCTAAGCTTGTGAAAGATAAGCAGGTAGCGGAGAGTGGGGGGTGTGAGGCAGCACACCCAGTGCGGGGGCATAGCTTGAGAGAGACACCAGGGCTGGGGTGGGGGGTGGGAGACACATGTCTACACAGCACAGCCGATGTGAGGGGAAAAGATGTGGAATTCAGTCCTGAATTGCTTATTTGGAAAATTAATTAGTAAGTGGTTAGCGGACCACTGAATGGAATATTAATTTCTCCCAAGGTTATTTGGAACCTAGGCATGGAGGGGAGAGAGAGACACAGAGAGGCAGGGAGGAGACAGAAAGAAAAGATAGGAAGGGAGCGGGGGAGAAGACAGGACCCAAGTGCTTTGCCTCCACCTGCCCCCAAACCCGAGTGGAGCCCAGGGCCTGGCACATTCATAACGAAGGTTCAAGAGTGAGAGAGAAGAGGTGAGGAGGCCTCTATGATGCTACTGAAAGCACCGCCCAGAGACTGGACTGGAACATCTAAAGTTCCCAGCGACTTGTTCGCCGTCTTATTTGGAGAACTACCACAGACTCCTTCTAACATCAGTCAGCCATCCTTGCCCTATCTCCTTCATCATCTGTCTAGACCTTGTTCTTTCTTGCACTTGCCCTCCTGCAGGCAGAAGAAAGGAAAGCACCTCTGGCTCCCTCGCTCAAAGATGCTCTCTCTTTGGTTTTCCGGTTTCCTCACTTGTGAGTCTGTTAGACACTTCCTCTGCGGTTTACCTGCAGTCTGACCTGTGAATCTTTGAGATCATCTCTCTCATGGTCTCTCACTGCAGTGACAGCGTGAGGTTCCCCACCCCCCACCCCCTTAGCAAGGCCTGGGGAGCAACTGTTCATCTGGAGCTCTCGGCTGCAGGGCTGCCCTCTCCTGCGCTGTGGGGTGGAGCCTCCTGAAGAAGGAAGAGCATAGAGGATGCTTCCTGGGCGAATGCTCCTTGGACACTGGCCAGAATCAAAGCTCTGCTTCTTCCCACCCTTTAAAATGTGGTCAGTACACTACCAAACGTAAACTAGATAGCTAGTGGGAAGCAGCCGCACAGCACAGGGAGATCAGCTCGGTGCTCTGTGACCACCTAGAGGGGTGGGATAGGGAGGGTGGGAGGGAGACGCAAGAGGGAGGAGATATGGGGATATATGTATATGTATAGCTGATTCACTTTGTTATAAAGCAGAAACTAACACACCATTGTAAAGCAATTAGACTCCAATAAAGATGTTTAAAAAATTAATTAATTAAAAAACGAAACAAGTGGTTGGGCTCAGGAGGTATCGCCCCGTTGTCCAGGCTGCCGCTCAGGAACGGCTCCCTCCGCTGGGCAATCCAGTCTCCTCCCTGGACCTTTCCAGATCCATTCAGAACCCAGCTGCCAGTGCGGGGATTCAGCATTCTGGGGATGGCATGTTTATTTCGAAACAATCATGAGGCTTGATTTGATGTAGTGAAAGAAATTAGTGCTTGCTGAATACGGCCCAGTTATTACTGCATTAATTCATACAGATCAGCAGCTGACATTGGCTGGAAGGTGGGCATGGGGGCATTTCAGTAAGTTTGGCTGAAGAGAGCTGCCTCTCCAGGGCTGCCAAACCCCGTCCCCCGCCGCAAGGCGCAGATGATTACGTGTTTGGAATGACTTTCACATCAAGGGTGCATGATGTTATTTTAATGTCAGCTGGAAATGGACAAATTAAAGCATGGTTGGGAGATGTCCCAAAATTCAGTCATCAAACTGACACCCTTGGAGACCTGCTTTCTCCCAAGCCCATCCTTCAATGACTCCTCAAAGATGGAAGACATTGTAACATGCTACCAAGGAGATGTAGCAAGACACCTTCTTGTGGTTCATCAAACTTGGTATGTGAATCTGTACCACGTGTAAGGAGCTAAGCATGGTCTCAGCCGTAAGTAACAATAGCTTAAACAAATAAAGGATTATTTGCTTGCTGTTACGGGTTGAATTGTGTCCCCCTCCCCAAAATAATATGTTGAAGCCTTAACTCCTAATACCTCAGAATGTGGCTATATTTGGAGACAGGGCCTTTATACATGTGATTAAATTAAAAGGAATCCCTCAGGATGGGCTCTTGTGTCAAGTCAGCTCTCTCCAGGGACACAGAACATATATATATATATATATATATATATATATATACACATATATATATGTGTGTGTGTATATATATATATATACACACACACATATATATATGAGAGAGAGAGAGAGACTTATTATAAGAAATTACCTTGCATGATTATGGAAGCTGGCAGGTCCCAAGATGTGCAAGGTTGAGTCAGCAAGTTGGAGGCCCTGGAGAGAAGATGCTTTAGTTCCACTATGATCTGAGGGCCTGGGAACCAGCAGAGCTGACGGTGTAGCTCTATCCAAAGGCTGACAGGCTTGAGGCTCAGGAAGAGCTCATGTCTCGGTTGGAGTCTAAAGGCAGGAAAAAAACGGAGCCCTGGTTCAAAGAAGGTAGCCAGGCAAGAAGACTTTTCTGTTACTCGGGAGAAGGTCAGCCTTTCTGGATTCTACGTTCCTTCTTTGCTGATCTATCACCAGTTCCCAAACAGACTCAACTTCATGCGGTACTTACTACCTCAAAGCCCTCCCACCATTCATTCATTCATTCATTCGTGCACAAAAGACTATTCTAAATGCTTGGCATGCATTATCTTATTTAATCACTGGAGTAGAATGGGGAAAAGAAACAGGAGGTCTCTGCTTTTATATAATCTATTATAGATTAGAGGAGAGAAAATAGTCACATTATTACAGTGAAATGTAGTCAGGTTTCTGAGAGGGAAACTGCTGGGAGGTAGAGGCACCAACAGCAGAGAATTCCAGCCTACTATCTGCTCACCCAAACCCTTCCCATTCTGCAAGGCCTGAGTCAGCCAGCACTCAGCCACACCCATCAGAATAACTGTGCCTTTGTGTTTTGCTGTACTTAATAATATTAAAGAGCACTTACCTGGTGCTAGGCTTTGAGCTAAATGCTAAGCACATTGTATCACTGAACCTTTACAACAATCCCATTAAGTGAATTATCCCCCAATTATAGACAAAGAAGCCGAAACTCAGAGACTCCTGTGAGCAGACCTTTGCAACAATACCTCCCTCTTCCTGGAGTCCTCGTCCTCTAGATTGTCACCAGACTGCCTCCTTACTTGGGTCTCAGTTCAAATGTCACCTCCTCCAAGAAGCCTCCCTTGACCAGTCATTCTTAAAGAGCTAGCGCTCTGAGTCACTCTTGCACATCACTCTATTTTCTCACAGCCCCCATCACTCTCCGAAATTATATTTTTTATTTATGTGTCTCATGCTTAGTGCCTGTCTTCCTCCATTAGAATAAGTTCCATGAGGGTGAGAAAAGTCACCTCCTCTAAGTTGGGCCACTCTAAATCCTTGGCACTTAGAGGGATGCCTGGTACATAGTAGGCCTTCAATTAGTGTTCTTTGGATGAAATCATGAATATACCCAGAGTCATATAACTAGCAAGTGACAGAGTTGAGATTTAAACCTAGATGTGTCCTTCTCCAAAGTCCAGGATTTCATGCCTTTTCTAGACTTCACACTATCCATCTTGCTTTTTTTTTTTTAATCTTGCTTTAAATTTTGTTATTTACTTTTCTGTCTCTGCTTCATGGTTCTGAGGGCAATGCGACCACATCCTCTCATAGCCCCTATAAGGACACTGCTTTGCTGTCCAGACACTCAGCCCATGTTTGCTGAGACGACTAAGTTTCCATGACAACGCCAGAGAAGGAAGAAGGGCTCTGAGGCCCTGTGTGATTTTCCTCCCATCTCCACCGAGGTTAGCGTCACAGACTGAGAAGAGGTCCTCCTCACTCTGACTCAGGCTGGAAGTGTCATCTGCAACCTTGGGAGGCGTCACGGCCCCGGTGCTAAGCTGATGGCTCCCCGTGAGTGTGGCCACAGCATCCCCCCGAGTGACACGCAAGCAGGGGCAGAGGCTTCAGCCCAGCCCCCATTTGAGGAGTAAGCACAGGTCAAGTCCTCGAGTTTCTTAGAAGATGCTGGTCTTTCTGGCAGGGAAACTTGCTTGGCCCCTGTTCCCGCGGGCAGGATTCTTCTTGACCAATGAGAGAGGCTGGGCATTTCAGAGGGCAGTTGGTCATCCTCTCACTCGGGGAGTGGACACAGTGCAGCAAAAAGCCTTCCCACCTGAGCCTGCTTCGGCTTTTCCCATTTTCCCCTGAGCTGAAAAAAAACGATGGAACCTTAGGAAACTCCTCGTTCCATCCCCTATATCTGTGCCTGTGTAGAGAGAGCTATGCATGAAGCCTTCCCTTGGCCCTTGCAAATCGTTCATTCTGTCGTCATCAGAAAACCCAGCGGAGCAAAGAAGGCAAACTTGGCTCCTCTCTGTGGCCACGCTGAAGCCAAGGGCCCTCTTGGAGGCACACAGAGAGGGTGCTTTCACCTCCTCCTGCGTGGGACCAGCCACAGCTGCAAAAGCTGCCTCTCCTTCCCTGTGCTCGCCGCTCTGCACGGGGATTTGGAAATAGCACTCCACTTTCCTGGACCGATGGAGAAGGCAGCTGCCTAAAGGGTAGGGCTTGACAGCAGCTAGACAGGACTTCCTCCCTCAAAATAGCTCCCTACTGCCTGAATTTCCTCCAGTAACGTAATCCCCTTGAATCTCACAGAATCGGCCTTTAGGAGAATGCGACTAGAGTGCAAACTCCTTTAGGAAGGCCAATAGTCCACTAGAGAGGAGTGGGCAAACTTCTTCTGAAAAGGACCAGATGGTAGACATTTTAGGCTTTGTGGACCACACCGTCTCCATTGCAAGTATCAGCCTCTACAGAGGTTGTCCCAAAGCAGCCCCAGACAGTGTGTAAGTGAATGGGCATGGCTGTGTTCCAGGAAACTCTATTTACCACGCCTGCGGCAGGCTGGACTGGGCCCGTGGGCCATGATCTCTCAGCACAGCACGAAGCTGTAAGTCAGTGACCTTTCCTTGCCATCTCTCTACCCCCAGTGCCTCTCGCATGACGTGCACAGTGACGAGGTGCTGAAATATTGTTTGTTGACATACTTATGAGCTAATGAGAGTTCAAGAGAGGCTGTTTGAGAGCCAACATTTCCAGAAGGAGCCTCAATAGGGTAGGGAATATTTAGAGGCTAAGAATTCAGAAGGGCAGGGCTCTAAATTCAAGTTTGTCAACTTAGCAATGTTAACTAAACAGATCCATTGGTTATAGTCATAAATCTCCAAATGCCATACCTGGTTGAGAACATCATGTTCCCCATCTGGGGACCAGTAAAAAGTAAAGACTGGGAGCAATGGAGACAAATAAGAAACCCTGGGCATAGTCACCCTTTCCAGCTTTGGCACTTTTGTTATATCCCTGCCCCCAGGGGTCATCTCGTCATTCCAGAGAGTGAGCCAGAGTCCCACTGTTCTGGCTCAGGTGAACCACTAACGCCCTTTGGTAACAGGTTAGCTGTTATACAAAGCTAGGGCCGCAAGGCAGCGTGCCACTGCCCTTCTTTTCTCCCTCACTGCAGTCACATCACTGTGTCGATCGCAGCTTCAAAGATCTGCCTGTTGATCTCTCTCAAGATGGTAGAAGTGAAGCTGGTGCAGCTGAGCAACGATTTTAGGAGATGATAATTACCATCACCTTCACTTGGCTGTTTTCTGGACCACCATCTTGGTTTGGTAGAGGGTAGAGCACAAAGGCTTGAGTTGTGTGCAGTCATTGTGATTCCAGACCTTTGGGGACTTGGTGTCAGTCAGGATAGGTAAGGTTCTGTTACAATAACAAACAACCTCAAAATTTTAGTTTCTTCACACAACCCAAGTTTATCTCTTCCTCAGGTTACAGGTCCAACACAGTTGTCAGGCAGGCTCTCATTTGTCATTTAAGGACTCAGATACCCCTGGTTTCACCATGACGCATATCTTTTTGGTCATCTCATCAGGGGAAAGGGGCATGACATATCATGCCCCAACTTCTAAAGGCTCTGCTCAAAAGTGTCATATCTGCTCACATTTGATTGACCAAACAAGTCACACGCACACGGAACTCCTAAGAGGGTGGGTAAGCGCAATCCTACCGTGTGCCTGGAAGGACGGCACAATTGTGAGCTGGCCTAATGACTACTATAGGACCTGAATAAAGGGTTGGGGGCGTCAGGTTGCATGAAGAATCAAATAGCCTCATGGGAGAGCTATATAGCTAGAAGTTGAATGCTGATACTGAGGAAAAAATTCTGAAGGCCCTAGAAATTGGAGTTAATCTGAATATTCCACATGTGTAGCAGGTGAGAACAAGACTCATTAAGGAAAGGCAATTGCTGAGAGCCAAGTTGAAGTGGACTATGGGCTGAAGCAGGTATTAAGGAGAACTCAGGGCTCCACAGTGGGAGAATCGTCATTGCCTTCTTCCAGGAAGAAGCAGCTTTTTAAAAAGTCTGAGATAAATGCAACGTGGTTATCAATAGATTCGGTATAAAACTAAGGGTTAAGCACAGAGGTAGCTCTGAGAGCGGGTAAGACTATTGACATGGGAAAGAGTTCACACGTTCTGATTCAGAAGACAACAAACAGTGTGAGGAAGATGCTGGTATGTCTGTCCCATCCTGGTCTACAAGTAATGCCCTCCAGGCACCAGAGTAGCACCAGTGCCCAAGACAAAACAAACTAGGTGTTATAGCACGGCTAGTACAGTTGCACAGGCTGGGCACTGTACATCTTGAGTTGTTGCCAATCACACTGTGATTTATGTGAATGGAACACCCAGGAGGTGTCAATGAGCAACATGAAGAATCCTGGGTCGGGCTTCCCTGGTGGTGCGGTGGTTACGAATTCGCCTGCCAATGCAGAGAACACGGGTTTGATCCCTGGTCTGGGAAGGTCCCACATGCCACGGAGCAGCTAAGTCCGTGCGCCACATCTGCTGAGCCTGCTCTCTAGAGCCCAAGAGACACAACTACTGAAGCCTGCGCCCCTAGAGCCCGTGCTCCGCAACAAGAGAAGCCACCGCAATGAGAAGCCTGCGCACCACAACTGAGTAGTCCCCGCTCGCCGCTACTAGAGAAAGCTTGTGCGCAGCAAAGAAGACCTAACGCAGACAAAAATAAATTTAATTAATTAATTAATTAAACAAACAAAGAAAGAATCCTGGGTAGTAGCCCTTTCTCCACTCCCTATTCAAGGCAGGATTTGGACTCTTGCTTTTCCCTTCCCACAGCTCCTGACCCCATCAGTGTGGTTTCCTGTTTCTGGCCTTGCCCCCAACCCTTTGAATCTGACGCAGAGCCAGGTTTTCTGGTTTCACCAGTCGGGGCTTACCAGTGCCTCCCTTACATGTTCCCCAGGAGTGAGGTCATGAAGGGTGAATTGAAGGCCATGCAAGGTATGCCAGCCTAGAGGAGAGAGGTAGAGGAAGACTACTGTTTGCAGGCACATGGACACTCCCACAGAACACCCCAAACCAGGGGGGACTAGGATGAGACTGGGGTCCCATGAGCAGAGGAAGCAGGGAATTAGGTTTTTGTTCCACTTACTGTCACCCTCCTGGTCCAGTGAGGCTGGCCTGACATGGAAGAACACTCATAACAGACGTATGCTCAGTGCCTACCCAATTCTCAGTATAAAGTAGGTCCTCATTCAAAGTTTGTTGAAAAAATAGCACAAATATATATATTTAAAGAACAGTTCATCTTCCCTCTTTCCATAGTCATAAGAATGATGAGAATTTGACCACCAGATAAGCTATTGAAATGTGAAAAAGTCAACCAACAAGTGGAGGGAGAGGAGGTGGGTCTTTGTTCTATGGGAAACCAAGGGACCGGCTAGACTTGGACTGATGCTTGGGGACTGTGTCTTGTGAATTGGTCCTTATAATTTCAGTCCTAAGATGTTCAGTGGTGGAGTGACTTTCAGCTCTTTAAATGCTTGTAAAAATACTAGGCAGGGTTAGTGCTAGATCTGATATTGGCACAAATTTTTTGTTTGTTTCTTTGTTTGTTTGTAACAGAATGCTGAGGATTATTTTATTAACTAGCTTGCACGTAGCTCTCTCTTTTTTTTAAACATCTTCATTACAGTATAATTGCTTTACAGTGGTGGGTCAGTTTCTGCTTTATAAGAAAGTGAATCAGTTATACATATACATATGTCCCCATATCTCTTCCCTCTTGCATCTCCCTCCCTCCCACCCTCCCTATCCCAGCCCTCTAGGTGGTCACAAAGCACCGAGCTGATCTCTCTGTGCTATGCGGCTGCTTCCCACTAGCTATCTATTTCATGTTTGGTAGTGTCTATATGTCCATGCCTCTCTCTCACTTTGTCCCAGCTTACCATTCCCCCTCCCCTTATCCTCAAGTCCATTCTCTAGTAGGTCTGCATCTTTATTCCCGTCTTGCCCCTAGGTTCTTCTGACCATTTTCTTTTATTTTTTAGATTCCACATATATGTGTTAGCATACGGTATTTTTTTTTTCTCTTCTGACTTACTTCACTATGTATGACAGACTCTAGGTCCATCCACCTCACTACAAATAACTCAGTTTCGTTCCTTTTTATGGCTGAGTAATATTCCATTGTATATATGTGCCACATCTTCTTTATCCATTCATCTGGCGATGCACACTTAGGTTGCTTCCATGTCCTGGCTATTGTAAATAGAGCTGCAATGAACATTTTGGTACATGTCTCTTTTTGAATTATGGTTTTCTCAGGGTATATGCCCAGTAGTGGGATTGCTGGGTATATGCCCAGTATGGTAGTTCTATTTTTAGTTTTTAAGGAATGTCCATACTGTTCTCCATAGTGGCTGTATCAATTTATATTCCCACCAACAGTGCAAGAGGGTTCCTTATTCTCCACATTTATTGTTTGTAGAATTTTTGATGATGGCCATTCTGACTGGTGTGAGATGATATCTCACTGTAGTTTTGATTTGCATTTCTCTAATGATTAATGATGTTGAACATCCTTTCATGTGTTTGTTGGCAATCTGTATATCTTCTTTGGAGAAATGTTTATTTAGGTCTTCTGCCCATTTTTGGATTGGGTTGTTTGTTTTTTTGATATTGAGCTGCATGAGTTGGTTGTATGTTTTGGAGATTAATCCTTTGTCAATTGCTTCATTTGCAAATATTTCCTCCCATTCTGAGGGTTGTCTTTTGGTCTTGTTTATGGTTTCCTTTGCTGTGCAAAAGCTTTGAAGTTTCATTAGGTCCCATTTGTTTATTCTTGGTTTTATTTCCATTTCTCTAGGAGGTGGGTCAAAAAGGATCTTGCTGTGATTTGTGTCATAGAGTGTTCTGCCTATGTTTGCTTCTAAGAGTTTGATGGTGTCTGGCCTTACATTTAGGTCTTTAATCGATTTTGAGTTTATTTTTGTGTATGGTGTTAAGGAGAGTTCTAATTTCATTCTTTTACATGCAGCTGTCCAGTTTTCCCAGCACCACTTATCGAAGAGGCTGTCTTTTCTCCACTGTATATTCTTGCCCCCTTTATCAAAGATAAGGTGACCATATGTGCATGGGTTTATCTCTGAGCTTTCTATCCTGTTCCATTGATCCATATTTCTGTTTTTGTGCCAGTACCATACTGTCTCGATTACTGTAGCTTTGTAGTATAGTCTGAAGTCAGGGAGCCTGATTCCTCCAGCTCTGTTTTTCTTTCTCAAGATTGCTTTAGCTATTCGGGGTCTTTTGTGTTTCCATATAAATTGTGAAATTCTTTGTTCTAGTTCTGTGAAAAATGCCTGGCACAAAATTTTGAAGGTATTATCACCTTGAAAACTAACATCAACTATAAACAGTGTTGCCATAACAATATTAAGCAAATAGAAAATTGCTTAAGTCCTTTTGAGGGAAAGCAATGCATTTACATACCTCTCCTTAGAGAAAGCATAAATATAAGTGATAATTGAGTGTGCATGGGTGTTGAATAACCATTTTTCATGAAATCATCATGCTCAGGAAAATAAATACTGAGGCTGAAACCAAGTCAACTTCAGGCAAACATTTGCCGCCAAATGCATGTGTGACCTCGTCTCTGTTGTCCTTCCCCATTTTCTTCCTGACAGAGACACATGTTGAAATGTAGGCAGGGTGAAAACTCGACTCATCATCAATAAGGCTCTTGGCCCATGAATATCTGTCCTCAAATAAACAGAAAACCCTACCTAGAAACAAAAAAGAAAATATGGAAGAGGGGAAAGGGCAGGATAGAGCACAGATCTGACTTGATTTTTAGGACATTATCATCCAATGGCTTATTCTCCGCCAAGACGTGTACTGGCCATCACAAAACCTATGCTTCACGAAGACTTCCATCAACAAATTTGCATAATGCCTTACTTATATGCATAGCATTCCACATAGCATTGCTTCTGACCAAGGAACTCAGTTCTCAGGGAAAAAAATTGTGACATGGGGTTCATACCATGGAATTCACTGGTCTCACCATGTATCCCATCACTCAGGAGTAGCTGGCCTTATAGAAAGTGAAGTGGCCTGTGGAAGACTCAGTTACAGCTCAGTTTGGGAGAATAACCTGCAGGTCAGAGTTCTAGTTAATAAGATGCCACATATGCTTTGAATCAGTTACCAACGTGTTTCTCCCAAAGCCAGAACATATAGGTCCAGGATCAAGGGTGGAAGTGGGAGTGGCTTTTCTCACTGTGACACCTAATACCCACTCACAGCATGTTTTGCTTTCTGTCCCTGCAACTTTGGGCTCTTCTGGTTCGGAGGTCCAATGTCATAATGGAGAAACGCTTCCACCAGGTGACACAAAACTGCTGCAGTGGTTTGGAAGTTGACACTCTGCCAATCGGCCATTGGGGGCTCCCCCTCCTGCTGAACTAGCAAGGGCAGAAGGGGGTCTCTGTGTTGGTGGATCCTGACTATATACTAAGAGACATCAGTTTTCTACAACACAAGACCTTTATCTAGAACCCAAGGGATTCTCCAAGGTACTACGTAGTACATCCATGTTCAGTCGTAAAAGCTAATGAAAAAGATATCATCTATAGCCAGAGCAAGAAGTTACCATTTTTGTATGGAAATTTAAACCTGTTGGGAAAGTGTGTACAGTAGCTGAGTAGGCAAGGGAGTGATCTGTGCTCCAAAGCTACCTTTCTATATTCTGCTCAGTGATGTGAGGGCTGTATGGCTCTTTTGACAGCTGGCACCTGGTTATGTTCTGCCAATAGGGGACACTAGCGGGATACCAGAAAGCTGGAATTGGGGTAGGGTGAAGACCTGCTGCTCCTACAAACATTGACTCACAGGGACCCTTCACCCTAGCATTGACGGGGTCCGTCCAGTTTCAGCGCTGCCTAAAAGCAGCCTCATTGCACCCTCTTACAGGTACAAGCATAACCAAGTCCCTTCCCTGGAGCACCTAGGTTTTGCTAATCCCACCTCCTTCTCTTTGTTTTCTCAGCCCCAAGAGTAGTTGCTACTTTCACCGATAATGACATTGGTTGCTTCGATGGTCCCTTTTTGTTCCTTCAGCCCTCTCACATCTGTGTGATCAATTCTCCATCTTAAATTTCTTCTGTTGAAATTTCAAATGTGTTTTTTGTTTTCCTGCCTGGACCCTGACTGATATCCAGCCTTAGAAGGAAACTCAAGATTATGTGACATTTCAGTTATTATCAATTTTTTCAGAAAGATTCATTAGGACACTCAGTTACAAAAAAGAGGCGGGGGGCATTTTTAAGTAAGGTTAATATGGAATTACTATTGTTCAAAGGCCGCTATCCAAATAGGAATGGGAGAAATTCCTGTGAATGCCTGCTGGAAAATAAATTCATTTTATTAAAAGGTCTTCCTCTTTGTATTCGGAGGTTAAATAAATGATATAGTTTATTATTCCACCAAACAATTTCACTTATTTTTGGTAAATTGCACTAAATGTGGTTTAATTACTGTGTCCAGAATAGCATTTCACATCTGTGGCCCCAAAAGCTATTATTGCTATGGACCAGTGGGACAAAGAAATAGAGCCCTCTTGTGGCCAATCTAAATACTACACCCCCAGCAGTTCAACATTGATTGTACTAACATCTTGATCTTGGAAATTATCATTTCTGATCTTTGAAAGAAAGATGTCATACAGATCCTGCCCTGGGTCGCCAAGAAACAGAAAAGAAGCCTACTATCCAGAGAAATAATGCCCGTGCTTCTTGGCACTACACAAACATAACATAAAAACACTTATAAACTTGTAAACAAGGTCATTATTAAATGCCCAATTTTTTAAGTAGTAAGTAGAGGGAGTGAGAATAGGTCTGAGATCAAAAGAGATACTTAGATCCCTCACATGGCAGGGGTCTTAACACAAACCACAATAATTTCCTTCTGAATTGGTTCTCCACATAAGAAAGGCCCCCGGGCGTCACAGGGAGGAAAACTCAATAAATGTGGCAAGAGTTTGACGTGCAGGTGGAATGTGATGAAATATGCACATTATTATCTTTTGTGGCAAAGACAAGAGAACACAGTGAAGAGGAGTGTTAGAGACCTCTCAGGACAAACTGGAGAGAGAGGTGGCATGGAAGCCTGGAGCATTTATGCTTGGCAGTTGGATGGCACTGGGTTCAAATGCCATCTTAGCATATCCTAGCTGTGTGACTTAGGGCAAGTTGTCCAACCTCTCTAATTCTCAGCTTCCCATCTGTACAATGGATATAACAACATCTGCTTCAAGATAATGTATGATGTCATAGTTCAGGGCACATGCTTCAGAGCCAAGCTCCCTGGCTTCAAATCCTGACCCCGCCACTTACTATGTGACCTCAGGCAAGTTATTTAACCTCTCTGTGCCTAAGCCATAAAATGGGTTAAAATAGTTCTGACCTTTCAGGGTTGTTCTGAAGATTAAACGATTCTATATATATATATATATATATATATATATATATATATATATATATATATATATATATATATATACACACAAAACACTTAGAGCAGACGTCTCAGATGAATTTGCCATCATTACTACTGTTTAAAGTGTTTTGGGACTTCTCTGGTCGTCCAGTGGTTGGAACTTTGCCCTCCAATGCAGGGAGTGAGGGTTTGAACCCTGGTCAGGGAGCTAAGATCCCACATGCCTTGCGGCCAAAAAACCAAAACGTGAAACAGAAGCAATACTGTAACAAATTTAATAAAGACTTTAAAAAAAATAGTCCACATTAAAAAAAAAAAATCTTAAAAAATAAAAAGTGTCTTAAGATACCTTCCACGTAGTAAACACACAATAAATATTAGCTTTATTATTGGCTGTAAATCATCACAGGCAATTTACTTGTTATCTATTCCCTACCTGCTTCTTTTCCTATTAAGTAGAATCATGTGAAATTACCATTTTTAAGGTGAAAAATACCTGAATGCAGTAATTTCTTGGTTTGTTGGAATACAGACCAGTGCTTGTCACCATGTCACTTTGAGGGTTCTTGGCAAGAGTCTAAGATGGAGGAATAAAATAGAGCTTTCTGTCCACATTTATACCGCTGAGCCCAGGAGCCCTTTCCCCACCTGCAATGATAAGTCCCTTGAGCAGAATAAGTGAGCTTAGTCTCCCCAGCTCCTGTTCTAGTCCCTGGGAAGGAAGAAGAGGAAGCAATGACTGGGGTATCTGTAACCAATTAGAGCCCGGCCAGGGAAACAGAATCCATCCCAGGTAGTTTTAATAGGGGGAACCTTTATAGAGAGAACTAGTTACAAAGGTGTTGGAAAAGTTTAAAAGCCACATAGGAGATGTTGAAGCAACCCTGAGATTAGCAACAGCAGGGAGTAGCTACCATCTTGACTACTGGCGGGACAAAAGGCAGAGGGGGCATTGCCAGAGGCAGGGCAGGGCCCCGGCAGGAGAAGAAACGATGCAGGGCTGCCCAGCCACTCCCAGAACTGCCCCCACCCAAAGCAGAGAGGAAGGAGGGGACCTCTCTTCCTTTTGCTCCCTGGTCTCCGGCCAGTACCCCCACCCCCCACCCCGCCCCGGGCTTAACCTAATCATTCTCCATTGGCAAAGGGGCATGGAGTTTGCAGGGCCTGGCCACTTGGGTACAGAGAAGAGCAGGAAGAAACAGAAACAGATTTGAGAACAGAGAGGCAAATGCCAGCCTGGAGAAGCAGTAGCTGGGAGGAGAAAGAAGGGAAAAGAATGGGCGGTGGCGGGGCCATGACGTAAAATCCGGCGGCTGCCGTTTTGTCTCTGGCGCTTCAGCATCTTCTTAATCTAATCAGGGTAGAATCCTGACACTTTGCTGCTCTAGCCAGGTAATTCCAAATAAAAACGGTGGGAACCACAGTAATCTGTCTTTGGTGACTTCATAAGATGGAGAGGGGCACAGGCAACCCAGGCAAGAAACTTCGGGTTGACTTATGACCTCCAGGCAGAGAGGTTAAAAAACCTGCACTGCACGTTCTTCGCCTGCACCCTTTTCTCCTGGTGCCAAGTTCAGGGCCATAGAACTGGACTTCAGAAAGAGACTCCTCATCTTAGAAGTTACCTCCTCCAAAACTATGGAAATAATGGAATGCCATGTGGTAGCCTGGATTGAACGCTGGAACGGAAAGGGGCATTCGTGGAGAAAGTGGGTAAAGTATTCAGGGAATAGGACTGTTCATTTCTTATTTATTTATGGCTGTGTTGGGTCCTTGTTGCTGTGCGCAGGCTTTCTTTAGTTGCAGCGAGCGGGGGCTGCTCTTCGTTGTGGTCCGCGGGCTTCTCATTGTGGTGGCTTCTCTTGTTGCAGAGCACGGGCTCTAGGTGCGCAGGCTTCAGTAGTTCTGGCACGCGGGCTCAGTAGTTGTGGCGCACGGGCTTAGTCGCTCCGCGGCATGCGGGATCTTCCCGGACCAGGGCTCGAACCCGTGTCCCCTGCCTTGGCAGGTGGATTCTTAACCATTGCACCACCAGGGAAGTCAAGGATTGTTAATTTCTTAGTTTAACCAATGTTAATGTCTTAATTTTGACAAATGTACTATGGATACGTTAGATGTTAACATTAGAGGGAGCTGGGTGAAGGGTATATGGGAATGTTCTGTACTATTTTCTTCTGTAGATCTAAATTTATTTTTTTTGAAAAACACTGTTATGACCTCCTCCAGAATGGCTTCTTCCCTTAGCTTCAGCAGGCAGCTCCAGCTAACGCAGTGAGGCACCACCAAGGGGAAGCTGACCCCCTCCCCCAACCCCCATAACACCAGTAAACACATCCGGGAGAGTGTCGGAAATCCCATATCTGGGAAAGACTTCTGTAGGACTTTTCATTACTGGTAAAAAGCATGAATTCATAACAGTAGCCTACGCACAAAGAGCATGATTAACTCATGTTGTAACCACAACCATGCTGTTGTTCTCATGGACGGGATTTTTGTTATACCCCCTCTGGCTAAGGCAACGAACTGGGTGATGTTCAAACTTAATGGACAAAGTTCATGCTCTAAACAAGTTCCGAAGTCAAGACCAACCATAGTACTGGGTTATTTATAAATGACTGCCCTCATATAGACACTCGCTCATCTTTTAAAGTTGCCTTAGATAACTTCTAGAAAAAGCAGAGTATAGCCACACACACACACACACACACACACACACACACACACACACACAGCTAGTTTAGGAAGGGGTTTGACTCAACAGCACGGAAGTGCGAATTGACTTTTTTCCATTGTCTTCTATCAAAGTGCCCATTTTCCCACTGGGCGGTGGCTCCCTTTAAGCCATCTCAATCCAATTCTATAACTTTTAATTCACTTTTGGTAATTACAACAGTCTCATTCTGGTTACCAAGACTTCGTTCTGTGCCTTTGAAATTTTCAATATTGTATTTAATTCAAAGTTGCCTCCCCTACCCCCGACTCCCAGCCTAGGCTGGTGTGACTAGTCTTGAAGGAGCCTTTCTCCTCGGCCCTCTTTCGAATAGTTACTCCTCTGGCATTGATCTGAGAAGAAAGAGGCAGGGGGTGGGGAAAGTCTCTCTTGAAGACTGGTTATGATAAAGTATACTTACCCCCTTTCTGTAAACTCCTGGCCGCTAATGTAGCTTCTAAACTGTAGACCCCTCTGTGGTTACAGATGGAAACGGTAACAGTCCTTAATAAAGAGACACGACTCCGTCGACTTCTGCCCCACGAATGCTGGCCCTACGTCTGCATTCCCCGACAGAATGTGCTTCCATGGTCGTCACTCTAGCAGTTCCTGGCAAGCCTGTGGCCCCCAGTCTTACATACCATCTGCAGCCCTAATTCACAGGCTCAGTACATCTTCGGGGCCCCTCAGGGATGTGCACCTGTGTGGTCTTTGGCCCTTCATCTCTGCCTGGCTATGCCCTGCTCAGACGAGGGAGGTCAGGAAGTGTGGTATCTGCTCCCCAGGACAGGGAATGTCACCCCTTCTGACAGAACTCATAATTCGGTAAGTAATTTGGGGGTTTGCCTTCTCTGAACTTTGGGGACAGGACCCATTCATGCTTGCCCTCCCATCCTCCAGGGGAAGGCAGAGGTGAGGAAATGACCTCTCTTTCTTGTATTCCCCAAAAGAAGTTTGGCCTCGACCTCCAGCTTACATCTCTCTACAGTATGGGACCTAACTCCAGTCACCCCTGGAACTGCAGAGTCTTACACCAAGAATGATCTCTTATTTGAACTCGGCCCTGGAAAATAGAGGTTTCTCCCACCAGGAGACCTGTGTGTGGGCTCCAGAGCAGAACAAGATCTCAGTTGGAACCTCCCACCAGACTCCTGGGCACACATGTGTAAATACATTCTTACGTGAAACAGCTGCCCTGTCCATAAGACTGACCTCTACGGCTCCAAGGACGTATTCTTTGAGATGCACTGTGTATGCTATAGATCTGTCCCACTTTGACATTCCTTTGAACTTCATGAATTCTTTTTTGCTCTTTTAACACAGTACTAGCAGGGGATTTGAAAGGCAAAAATTAGCACTGACTGTTTCAAAGCTCCATCCATATAAGATCCAGAGGATGGGGGAGGTGCCTCCCCATGGACCACTCTTTGAGGGAGAGCTGTCCATATCAAAGAACAAAGTACTTGCCCAGACTCATCTCAAACGACAGCTTCACCCTGGCTGTCTGTGGTGTCCCAGGAGGACTTCCTTCATGTCTTTATTCAAGGGCCACTTGTATTGCTGGTTTCACAATTCACATCTCCCTGCTTCTCGCTTATGTGCTTAGACAGTGTTGAAAGGTCATTGCTGCCCACACTTCTTTCCCTATGCACTGCTCTTTCGAGGGATGTAACCAGAATAGAGCAACGGGGGCCAAGAGGTGGAAAGGTTCTCTCTAGCTCCATCTAGACAAAATGTTTACACACTGAATATAATTTGTTTTTAGAAGCACTTGCTGATGCCCAAGTGTAAAATAAGTACTGAGAGATAAAGATGAAGGAGGCGTGGTCCCTGAGTTTCTGGAGCTCAACAGCTGGCAGGGGAGACAGCTAACTGAGCATGCGGATAACGTGTGTCCAGGGTCCTTGGGGAAGGATTCATCTGTTGTTCTTGGTGCCAGGGTAAGTCTACAGAGGGAGAGTGTCATCGGAGCTGGGGTCCTGAAGGGTAGGAAGTTGAGGGTGGAGGTGGAGGGAGGCTTCAGCTAAACAAGAAACGGAGAGGCAAGAGCTCGTGGCGTGTTCAGTGCTGGTGCTGTCGGGAAGAGTCAGAGCCCAGAGTGCAGATCTTCGGGGGTGACTGTCCTGGTAACCACAGGTCAGTAGATCCTGAAAGATAACCCTGCTGTCTTGTGTCCAGTCCACAGGAGTGTGATTCCTACACTGCAGGATTTGGGAACAGAGTTGCCCACAGCAAGTCTTCGGTGCTCTACATGCGCTAAACGCTTACTCGTTTACCAGGTGGTCCGCTAAGCATGCTACATGCAGCAAACCTCACTGAATCCTTACAACTACCCCAGGAGTGGGTAGGATGTGTCTACGCCCCATTTGACAGAGGAGAAGACAGGTTTAGCAATGTCAGTAAGTCTATCAAAATCGTATAGCAAATAAGTAACAGAGCCAGGTTTTGAGCTCAGGTGAATATGACTCCAAATCTCTTCTTAACGGCCTCTCCTTCCTAAGAGGAGTTGTGAGGCGCAGAGTTCCACTGATGAATCCGTGTGTGCGATTTACCTCAATTTTATAGCCCAAATCGTATTTTGGAGACTCCAGGACTCCAACTAATCAGCATTAGGTAATTTTACCCAATATCACACAAGGGATTAATTACCTTAAAGCTTCGGTAAGGAGCATCTCTCCTAAGAAGATTAAAGTTTTTAATTTGGGAATATGACAGGAACTTATCCCGCACCAGCAGGGGGTCTCCAGGAAGGAGCCATGGACATCCCTTAAGGGAGAGCTCCTCCTTGGCCAGGCTCCCCCATTTCTATTCCTCTTGTAGTTTGGTACTCTGGTCCCTCCTGCAAACGCCCCTTTAAAGCAGGTCAGGGCTGATGAAGACTGTGGTATAAGAGATAAACAGTTCGTGTCCACCTTGTAGAGTTACTAGACAGAGCAGGGAATCTGACTTTGAGAGGCAGATGTATCCTGTCTTCAGAGCTTTATTCACCTTTGAATTCAAGATTTTGCCCTCAAATCAGGATTTTGATCATCTTGCCAAGATGATCTTACCTAGAGCTCTTAGTTTTGTTCAATCCACCTATTTCAAGATAGAATGATTTACTGAGCATAGAAGAAAGCTGAGAGTTACAAGGAAACAAAAAACAGCCTCGCTCCTGAATCTTATTTAGAAAACCTTATTCATTCATTCATTCATTCCATACAATAGATTCATAGGGAGCACCTCCATGTGCTGGGTTCAGGGGGGTATAATACAGACCTTGAGACCTGATGCTTGCCCTTGAGGAACGTGCACCCTTTTGGATGAGAAACAGGTGAGTAACCAATCATAGCCCACAGTGACAAGAGCTACAATATGTACACACAGTCTTAAAAAGTAAAAAGATGGGGCAACTGCCCAGCAGAGAATGGGGTTGAGGAAAGATCAGAGAAGGCTTCTTGGAAATGGTGAAATCTGAGTCCTGAAGAATCAACCTTCAGGAGCATTTAATTCATGCTTTAAAGTCAATCCTCCTTAAAACCAATAAAACCAAATCATGTGATCATGCAGTCACCTGGACAATAATAACATATGCAACATTGGTAGCCAACAGTCCAGATTATGGGCAAATCCACTTTCAAAGCAAAGATCAAAAGGAACAATCAATACAGCGGAACACACAACAAAATACACTCTGATGTTAGTTGATGAACGCTTTAAATTAGTGCTCTTCTAGTACAGCAGTAATTTCAAAGTTAGACACTAGGTGGTGTTCTCAGCACAGTTTGCTATCTTTGACATTGCCTGGAAAGAGCCAGCTAGGGAAGGTTCACTCTTTCCAGGAAAAAGAAAACAAAACAAAACTCTGAATACAGCTATCACGAACGTGGTTGTATAGGAAGGAATAATACCTTTCATGGTATCTTTTCCCTACAATGAACAATAAATGTATCTTAGGTTTATAGCAAATGCTTTCTTGTAGACAGTCACATCTACAATAATGTGAACCACTGGAAGAACAGACTCTCCGGACCTTTTCAGACAAGTTGTTTTGTAAAGAAAGCAATGAGTCTGGATAATGGAGACAGGAGTTCATATTCAAGAGTCCCCAGGCAAACTTGACCTATCACTCAACTTCATAGGCTCCAAGGAGAAGCTTGCAACTTGGGAGAAGTTGTTAGAGAAACGTCAGCACCCAAATCACCAGGTCTGGGCCTTGATACAGAATGCATGCCTCCCCCTCTGTTAATAGAAAAATGCTATCTTAGAGAATTAGAGGTACTATGCAAAGCAGGTTAAGCTTCTTGACTTAAAGGAATTATGAGAATACCAGATGTTAGCAATAAGTCTCAAAGATGACAACGATAAGAGGAAACCTAACCTCTTAAAGCCATCCTCGTAAAATATCAAGAATTTGAGGCTTCCCTAGTGGCGCAGTGGTTGAGAGTCTGCCTGCCAATGCAGGGGACACGGGTTCGTGCCCCGGTCTGGGAGGATCCCACATGCCGCAGAGCGGCTGGGCCCGTGAGCCATGGCCGCTGAGCCTGCGCGTCCGGAGCCTGTGCTCCGCAATGGGAGAGGCCACAACAGTGAGAGGCCCGCGTACCGAAAAAAAAAAAAAAAAAAATCAAGAATCTGATAACACAAGGGAAAAAAGAAAAATGAAGGAAATAATTACAACTGAAAGTATTTTAGGCAAACAGGTAAATTATAGGAGAGAGGAGTATAGATCTCATTTATTATATGTAAAAGGAATGTTGAAAACAAGAAATCAGCAAGATGCTAGGCTGAGAATGAAAAAGGAGAAAATGACTTATTCTTGATAATATATTACGCAAGCAGCTCATTTATACTTGGTTTCCGAACACTTGGCTACGAACCAGTCCTGATCCGTGCCAAGGCTTCACTAATCTGTGAGGAAAACAGACAGCTCCGTCCATCTCTGACACCCATGATGCATCTGCGGGAGCGGATGAGGTGCTGAAGCAGCTGGGGGGAGGCGTCACGTTAAGGATGGTGGCGTATTAGTCTTGTAGTTGGCATGGGATAACTCGTAACATATTACAGACAATCGAGCACTCTATTTCTTAAAAGCCAGCTTGGAGTGAGCAGTGTTTCTTTCCTGTAATAGTAGAGTCAGTGAATGCTACTATGGAGTTACTTAGGAAACACTATCCATCCCCACTGTGGTAGTTGCCAGGCTCTCTCCAATTCTGCGCAGATCTGACCCTCGTTCCCTGTGTACAGTGCGCCACGAAAGGAACCCCTCTAAAGACAGAGCCCCAGAGGTTCTCATACTGAATATCCATATCTATGCCGAAAATGTAGACTGGGAAGGTCTAGGCGTGGACAAGATATTTCTCACCACGTCGTGGAAGGAAGAAAAGTCTGTTTAAGGGATCCATGGTTACTCTCCTTTCTGATGTGTGCAGGCATCCCTGAAGGACATTTTGAGACTCTTGGGATCATTGACTTATATTTGGAACTCATGCCAGTTACTATCTGGGTCTCCAAATCTTCAACTGTCATATCAGCAGGAGGGTTTTAGACGTAGAAGACTGATAGAGCCTGACAGCACTTGTGCTGGTTTCCATGGTGACATGCTGAGTACTTACTGGTCCTTAAAGACCAACCCCATGAATAATTTAAATTATTTATTAAGGGCTGCCTAGCCTAGAATATGGAGATCTGAGTTAAGAAACAATTTAAAGCCTCTGCTTCTGGAACATAAGTGATAGAGATACCTAAAAGGAGGCTTAAAAGTAATACTTAGGAGTGGTTTTCTTGATAGAAAAATCAAAACATACAGAGATTGGCTCTAAACATTTATATATCAGAGAATTGTTTCAATGCATTACCTGGAGCTTTACTTTACAAGATTTTCAGGCCCTTTAGGGAAGTGTTTCAGTACGTGTACAACCTTATTCATTCTTTTACTGCAACTTAATTCCCTTAACTATGCACCTGTGGGCCTTCCTTTACATTTTTAATTCACTTGGAATTATTGTATCTACAGTATACCTTTCAGCCCGAATCTATCTGGCCAGTTTGGGGCCCCTTTGAAACCACGTGGGCTGCCAGCAGCCGTGGATGGTGAAGGGTGAGTGCCCTCACCACTGCATGGCATACGTAAACTTGGTCCAGAGGTGTCTTTCCTGTATCCCTCAACACCCCGGCTGAATCCCATGGATCAACGTTGCGCACATCTCTATTCCCAACTGTGCAGAAGCCACTCTGCTTCCGGCACCTGCCCAGGTAAACAGGATTCCCAAACGGCTCATCTACCTCTGGCCACCCGGTCTCTACCCTCTTCTCCTGTCTGGACTCTTTCATGGATAGATCTGCCCCAAATGCCCTTCTTTCAATTATTTCTTCCATAAGCCACTTCCTCAAGGCCAGCCTTGTATGGTAAGGCCTTGGACCACCCTCTTTGAGGATCACCCTTTAAGACAGCCTCACCAGACACCAACTGGCTCAGCAGGAGGGCCTGGATCAGAGTCACCCCCCCGTTTTCATTCCTTCCTGCCTCCCTCTCTTCCTTCTTTTGTAAATTCCACATTAGATCTCAAATCCAAATCCTCAGCTCATGATGCCTCATCACAGTGGATCCACGCAAGGCTTCTTTCCATACCTTTCTGGCATGCACGAAATTATGTACTTCTTGTGAAAAAAAAACATTGATGTCTCTATGCAGGGTATTTTCAATGTACCCAAATCGTATTCACCATATACCTCATTCTGTTTCTCACTTTTTCACTCAGCCTTCTGGTTCAAAGCTCTCTCCATGTTGCTAAGCATATATCAAGCCTGGGTAACCACTGTTTCATAATACTCCCTAGAGAATATCCACTACAAATGTTTCTCCATTCTCCCAGTGAGGGACCCCAGATGGCCTCCACCTCCCTGAAAAACAATGAACATCTTCATATATGTCCCCTCGTGGACCTTTGTCAGACTTTCTCTGGCACAGGCACCCAGATATCCAGCCCACAACAAACCTCTGGATTCCTCAGTAGAATGGCTGGGTCACAGGATATAGTTAGTCTTAACTTGACCAAATAGGGCAGATGGCTGTCCAACCTGGCTGTACCAGTCCACACAGCCACCAGCAGGAATTAAGGATCCGGACATCCCCTCCCTCTCCACAACACTCAGCTTGAGCTCTCGCTTTGTAATTTGTGTTAATCTGATGTGAATAAAGTAATAGATTTTTGTTTTAATTTGCATTTATTGCAAAGCTCCGTGAGTCTGAGCATCTCGTCACAGACTGGATATCATATCATGTTTTCTCGTCTTATAAATCCAGTGTTTTTTTCCTTTGACTGAATGTCTGTTGGAATTCACAAGCTTACTACCTGTTCTCTGCCTGTTACCTTTGTCCATGATTATTTTCATTGAACAGAAAAACTTATTTATGATGTAATCCAATCCATACAATTTAGACTCACGGTTTGTAACTTTGGGGTTTTTGTTGAAGAAGTTTGTTCCCATCTCTGAGTCACAAGGATATTCTCCCTCGTATCTTCTATTAACTTTATGTCTTTGCCCTTTGTATGTTTAGGTCTTAATCTAGCTACAGTTCATCCGTGAACGTGGTGTTAGACAGGAATAGAGTTCTTTCTCTGAGCCCCAATTGTGTTTCATTGGTCTATTTGTTCTTTTATCAGACTTGTACTGTTTTCATTACTATGACTTTGTGGTAAAGCGAACCCCCATTTCCCCATCCTTTGCTCTTCTTTTTCAAAGTTGGCTTGGTTACTCATGGATCCTTAAACTTCCTTATCAAATTTACATAAAATTGTTGGGTTTCTAAAAAGCAAAGCTAGCTGGAAATTCATTGGGATCTCATTGAATTTATGGCCTTCTTTGCTAAGAACTGACATTTTATTATATTAAGTTATCCCATTCAAGAGTACAGAATAACTCTTCATTTACTTATATCGTATTTATGTCTCTTAATAGAGTTTCATATTTTCTCCACTGAGATTCTAAGTATTCGTTTCTTTTTTTTTTTGCGGTACGCGGGCCTCTCACTGTTGTGGCCTCTCCCGTTGCGGAGCACAGGCTCCAGACGCGCAGGCTCAGCGGCCATGGCTCATGGGTCCAGCCGCTCCACGGCATGTGGGATCTTCCCGGATCGGGGCACGAACCCACCTCCCCTGCATCAGCAGGCGGACTCTCAACCACGGCGCCACCAGGGAAGCCCTAAGTATTCGTTTCTTAATCAAATTGGTTCAATAACAGTTGCTTAGTAACACTTCTAAATTTCTGGTAAGTCTAGCTCCCCCTTGTCGTCTTATTTCTTTTCTCTTCAGAATATTCCAAGCTAGTCTTTAAAAGAAAAAGCTTCCGTATTGATATCTAACCTCCATACAGAATTTATTTTTACAGCTTGATGAATATTCCATAAGATGAATATTACATACTTGTATACCAGAGAGATCACTAAATGCTCTTTGATAAATTAATCCCTAGGTACTTTATCACTTTTGCTTCTGTTGTGAAGGGTATCCTATTTTTAAAAAATATATGTAGTAAATAGTTGTTACTGGTGTAGAGAAATGCTAGTGATTTTTTTAGTTGTATCTGTCAACCTTGCTGAAGTCTTATCTGTTCTAATAGTTGGTTGATTATTCTAATGGTTTTCTATATAGATGATCTTATCTATGGCAAATGACAATTATTTCTTTCCCCTTCAAATCCTTTTGCCTCTTATTCAATTTCTTTCCTTACAGTGCATTTCTCAGGACCCCCAATATTAAGTTAAACAGTATCAGTGATAGTGAGCATCCTGTCTGGTACCCAGTCTCAGAAGGAATTCCTCTAGAATTTCTCTACCAAACATAATGTTTTCTGTGGATACTTAGGATTTGACCTTTATAAAATAAGGGTATTTCCTTCCAGATCTGATTTTCTAAGAGTTTTTATTTTTAATCATACATAGTTATTAAATTCTATCAGTGCTTTTTCTGGTTCTATTACAGTAATTGTATAGTTTTTCTCTTTTAGTCTATTGATGTGGTAAGTTATATTGATTGATTTTCTGATGTTGAATCATCTTTGCTTTCCTGGAGGCAAAACTTTCTTAATAGTGTCTTATTTTTGTAATATAGATGATGATGATAATGAATAGTTAGACTGGCCTCACTATATATATATTTAAAATAAATTTATTTATGTATTTTTGGCTGCGTTGGGTCTTCATTGCTGCGCGTGGGCTTTCTCTAGTTGCTACGAGCAGGGGCTGCTCTTTGTTGTGGTACGCAGGCTTCTCATCGCGGTGGCTTCTCTTGTTGCGGAGCACAGGCTCTAGGTGCGCGGGCTTCAGTAGTTGTGGCTCGAGGGCTCTAGAGCGCAGGCTCAGTAGTTGTGGTACCCGGGCTTAACTGCTCCACAGCATGTGGGATCTTCCTAGACCATTGGCAGGCAGATTCTTAACCACTGCGCCACCGGGGAAGTCCCTCGCTATATTTTTAAAGACAATTTTTTTTAGAGCAGCTTTGGGTTCACAGCAAAATTGAGCAGAAAGTACAGAGTTTCCACATGCTCTCACCTCCACACATGCATAGCCTCAACCACTATCAACATCCCCCAACGGGGTGGCACACTTGCTACAATTGATGAACATATATTGACATATCTTAATCACCCAAAGTTCATAGTTTACATTCTGGTTCAATCTTGGCATACATTCTATGGGTTTGGACAAGTGTATGACATGTATCCATCATGATAGTATCATACAGAGTATTTTCAGTGTTCTAAAAATCCTCTGTGTTCTGCCTATTTATCTCCCCCCACCCCACTGCAACCTCTGGCAACCACTGATCCTTTTACTGTCTCATAGTTTAGCCTTTTTCAGAATGTCATAGAGTCGGGATCATACAGTATGCAACCTTTTCAGATTGGCATCTTTTAGTTAGCAATATACATTTAACGTTCCTCCATGTCTTTTCATGGCTTGATAGGTTATTTCTTTTTAGTGCTAAATAATATTCCATTGTCTGCATGTATCAAAATTTATTTATTCATTTACTTTTTGAAGGACGTTTTGGTTGCTTCCAAGTTTCGGCTATTACAAATGAAACAAAATGACAACCTCACACCTAACCCTTTCCCTGATCCCTTAGCTCCCACCACACTGGCCGTGCTGCTCTTTTCAACAGTTTCCACATTAAGACTTTCGCACCAGCAAAAACTCAATAAGGATGTATGAAATTCTTAGTACGTGTCAGGCATTGTATCTGGGGATACAGTGAAAACAACAAAGTTTCTATTTTCATGGAGCTCACATTCTAGAAGATCCTTCCTGCTGTGTAAAAAAATAAATAAAATTCAAAAAACAACAAAAAAAGATCCTTCCGTGTAGAATGCTCTTCCCCCAGATTCTCACATGGCTCACCCACTCACGTCATTCAGGTATTTGTTCAAATGTCCTTGAAAAGGTCTTCCCTGAACATCCCATCTACAGTAGGCTGCCCCCACCACCCTATCAATCTCTATCCTCTGCCCCTAACGTTATTTCCCATCAGTACCTAAAATTTTATTAGTCACTTGTTTCTTTTTTTTTGTTTTTTGTTTTTTTTTTAAAGAAGATGTTGGGGGTAGGAGTTTATTAATTAATTTATTTATTTTTGCTGTGTTGGGTTTTCGTCTCTGTGCGAGGGCTTTCTCTAGTTGTGGCAAGCGGGGGCCATTCTTCATTGCGGTGCGAAGGCCTCTCACTATCGCGGCCTCTTTTGTTGCGAAGCACAGGCTCTAGACGTGCAGGCTCAGTAGTTGTGGCTCACGGGCCTAGTTGCTCCGTGGCATGTGGGATCCCCTCAGACCAGGACTCGAACCCGTGTCCCCTGCATTAACAGGCAGATTCTCAACCACTGCGCCACCAGGGAAACCCTTAGTCACTTGTTTCTTATTTCCCTTAGAATGGAAGCTTCAAGAAGGCCAGGATTTTGGTTGCCTCAGTCACTGCTATATCCCCAGCTCCTGGAGCACTGCCTGAACCATCAATCAATTATTATTTGTTTAATAAATAAATAATGATCAGTTCACTGAGGATATTTAACATAGACAAGCCTTTCCCTTTGGGAACATTTAACTATGTTTTTCAAGTGTATTTAATAACAGTGAATTCCTCAAAGATATCTAAAGAGAGTATCCCTGTCACAATCATGCATCCCCTTAATTTATGGGGATCCTCTCTCTGCAATAAAAATTGGGTTACACGAGGAGACTCCACATATAATTCTGAGCTCTCTTAGCATCACTAAAACCCAGATTGGAAGCACATGCGTGAAAGAGTTAATGAGTCCTTCTCCTTCTGAGATCTTCCACAGCAGATTCATCCACCAGTCTCCCTACTGAAGAGCTGCGCCTTTGAAACTGCAAAGCAAGCACTTGAAAGGGAGCCCTGTCTCTCCTGAATACCCTCAGTGCCGAAGTCTGTGCCGTAAGGGCCCGTCAGGGGTGTTTCCACCTCTGGGCAAAGTTCAGCTGGCTGGAGTTTTTTCAGGTTCTCGCCTATATGCTTCCGAAAGCTCTCTGTAGATAAGCATGTGAGGGAGAATGAGCTATAATTATAAAATAATGAAAACAATTTTCTGTAGAACTTATGGATATTGTTCTCATGAAGACTGTCTGGCCAGTGAAATGTTTTTCCTTCATTCTGCCAACTTTCTCAGAAATTTAATTAAAACTGGCTTTGACGGTGTGTATCCAAGGGAAACCAATTCCTGGTTTTAACTAAGGAAGAAATGAATACTTAGAGCAGGTTGCTATGATGGACCAGGAGAGCACAAGTAGGGTTTTGAACTGGGTTGCATGCCAAATAGAACCGATGGCTTAAAGAATTTGTGGAGAAAGATGTTTCTTTGGAGAAGAGGATATCATGGAAACATTTTATTCAATAGGACTTTTCAAGAGTCACATGTCAAGTGCTCCTTGGAAAGTAATTCCTTGGAAACTTATAGTCATTCTGCTTTAAGCATACAGTTATCTCAATTTCAATTATAATACTGCTCAGAATGAATTTTATATGTTTCAATCCAGTATTACCTGATTCCCTATGCTGTCCTTTGTCTATTGTCCTAGACTACAGTTTTGTTTTGGGAGTAAGAATGCAGCTGGTGTTCAAATTCAACTTGAACAGGTTAAAATTTTCAGTTAGCTGCATGAAGTTTGGCAAGACACTGGATCTTCCAGTGGCTCAGTTTATTTCACCATAAAATGGAGATAGGAACACCTCCCTGTCGGATTGCTATGAAGAATGAATGTGATCCTATGTGGGAATATTTGCCAACTACAATTTGGTATGAGCCAGGCCAGGACCAGGGTAAGGCCAGTGAGGAGAAAAATTTAGGGGGACTCCCCCAAAAGTCAGCAATCAAAACAAATACTATTTAAATACCATATTTTTTAAAAGTCAAACAATGCAAAAAAAAAACCCCATGATGAACAAACTATCAAAAACACTAACCCTGGGTATGAAAATGTGAGAGTTGTTCATCTGTTTGGTAGAGGCATAAATAAATAACAGTTTATTTGACCAAGAGTCTTTGCCACATCACACATGTTTAAGACTGTCCTTTCTTTTCAGCAACTGGTTGCAGAGCTGGGCTGCCATCTGCTTTTGCTTCTTCACTGTCTGGTCAACTGGAAGCTATTCTCAACTTGCTGTCTGCTTGAACTCTTGCTTTCTCTTCCTTGCAGGTACATGGTTGCCTGACCATACTTTCATTCTTCAAGTTCCTCTCTTGTCCTGCAAGCGGTGCTCTGGTTCTTTGAAAAAGTCTTCTTTTAGCTCAAGATTTGGTGTTCTTTAACCTTGGTTTCCTGAGTTAGACTCCTGCGTCAAACGCTGGCTTTTTTCCAAGGCTCTCAAGGTGATATAATGATGTCAAAAGAAACACTTCTTTACAGTACACCCTCAGGTGAGTTTTCACATGGACTTGCATTCACTGGTCCAGCCAGGTGCCAAGCCCAGGCATACAACCCTCTTCAGATTTCTTGGAAACACAAGGGCAACCAACATTTAAATATGGATGACATGAAGCAACTTTGGAAGTTAAGCACGTGTCCCTGACAGAACTTTCTCAAATTCTCTCCTGTGCAAGCGGGGAGTATTCATTGATCTATCATTATCATCATCATCATCAGATCCCTATTTCTACCCCAAAACTATTCTTTATTGCTTACTTACTACGTGCTAGCCGCTGTGCATACATTTCTCATCCAATTCTTACAGCATCCTTTTGGGGTAGGAATTATTAGCCAATTCATGGATGAGAAAACACCGTTTTAGGCTATTACAGCTAGCAATAATAGGTTTATTCACTTATTCAACAAATATTTACAAAGTTCTTAACAATGACTGAGGCTCTGTGTTACTATCTTTGGAGGCTAAGAGAGACTGCAGCTGAGTTAAGCAGGAAGGCATTCATAGAAGGATATTGAGTAGCTCACGGAATCCTGGAGAGATCTGGCTATGCCAACAGGGAGAAACCCTAAAGTCATTTCACAGACCCAATCTGGTGAGGAAATTGTTGCCACTGACCCCACCATCATGGGCGCTGGAAGATGCCATCAAACACTGCCACCACTGCTGGGCTGCAGCCTCCACCAGAGAGCGTCTTTGATATCCTTGCTCCTTTGTATCATTAGCTCTCCGTTTGGGGCATCTGTTTGGAAGAACGTAAGTCCCATGTCCAAACCCTGACAACAAAGAAGCCTGGGAACATGAGTGCCTGGGGACTTCTGTAGTAGGATGTGGGTTGGGTCTTTAACAAAGACTCAATTCCCAAAATCCGGAAAGGAACTTCAGATTCTGGTACAGCCAAAATTATGGCAAGTGACCACTACATGGAACATGGAGTCCTTGCCCTGCAGGCACTTACAAACTAACAGGAGAGAAGATCCACACAAATGACCACGGTATATAAGATATGCCACTATGGGCATCCCTGGTGGCGCAGTGGTTGAGAGTCCGCCTGCCGATGCAGGGCACGCGGGTTCGTGCCCCAGTCCGGGAAGATCCCACATGCCGCGGAGCGGCTGGGCCCGTGAGCCATGGCTGCTGAGCCTGCGCGTCCGGAGCCCGTGCTCCGCAATTCAAAGACGGGATCACACTTCTGCTGGGTCTTTTTTGTTTGAAATATAGTTGATTTACAATGTTGTGTCAGTTTCAGGTATACAGCAAATATGTGGTAAATTCTGGTCGAGGTGTACGGCCATGCTGAAGGGAAAACAACTCACGAGTTTAATTATGAACGAAGCATCAACTGAGTTTATTTCTCCTTTTAGCACTTGTCCTGGTTATAGTTCCTTATTTGTGTCTATGAAGATTTGAGGAATTAAGTGGGGTCCAGGACATGCTGGCTCAGAAGAAGATGGGAACAATAAGCAAATGCTTCGGGCAGATCCCTAGAGCTCACTGCCTAGATTCACAAAATAAGCAGAGAATATTTTTTCTTTTTTAGATTCTTTTCCATTATAGGTTATTACAAGATATTGAGTATAGTTCCCTGTGTTATACAGTACGTCCTTGTTGGTTATCTACTCCGTGTGTGTGTGTGTGTGTGTGTGTGTGTGTGTGTGTGTGTGTAGTAGTGTGTTTTTTTAAATCCCAAACTTCTTTTTTTTTTTTTTTGCGGTACGCGGGCCTCTCACTGTTGTGGCCTCTCCCGTTGCGGAGCACAGGCTCCGGACGCGCAGGCTCAGCAGCCATGGTTCACGGGCCCAGCCTCTCCGCGGCATGTGGGATCTTCCCGGACCGGGGCACGAACCCGTGTTCCCTGCATCTGCAGGCGGACTCTCAACCACTGCGCCACCAGGGAAGCCCCCAAACTTCTAATTTATCCCTCTTCCCCTTTGGTAACCATAAGTTTGCGCTCTTTGTCTGTGAGTCTATTTCTGTTTTGTAAATAAGTTCATTTGTATCTGCTGGGTCTTAAATAGGGGTAGAATTTGGAGAGATAACAATGGTGAGTGGGTAGAATAGGAAGGACCATTCAAAGAATGAGGCACCCAGGTCCAAAAGAGGTCCAAGGTGTGTTGACAATGAGGAGTCCTCATACTGTGCTGAGTAGGGGAATAGAACAGGAGGTTTATTGCAGAGATCTAGACATGAGGTGATAAATCCTGGTCAAGGTACATGGCCATGGTGGGAAAGAAAAAATAAACTCAGGAGTAATTATGAAAGAAGCATCAACTGAGCTTATTTCTCCTTTTAGCACTTGTCCTGGTTGTAATTTCTTAGTTGTGTCTATGATGATTGGGGGTAACACCTGTCTCTTCTATCAGACGGGAGCCTCCATGAGGCAGGAACCATGTCCTCTCTTCCTCCGCATCATATTCCCAGGGCCTTGCACAGTGCCGGCCACATGAAAGGAGCTCAG
Organism: Delphinus delphis; assembly: GCF_949987515.2. Classification (NCBI taxonomy): domain Eukaryota; kingdom Metazoa; phylum Chordata; class Mammalia; order Artiodactyla; family Delphinidae; genus Delphinus; species Delphinus delphis. Next base: position 65,208,984 of record NC_082687.1, on the reverse strand, counting down.
GAGATACTTGTTGAGGGGAAGATAGGTTGATAAACAGACTGATACATAATTAGGGAACAGGAAATGGAGATAACAAAGATAATTCTGAGGGTTTGGTCATACGGAAGTCTCACAGACATGTTGAATTCGGGGTTCAGAGGGAACACCTTTTTTTTTTTTTTTTTTTTGCGGTACGCGGGCCCCTCACTGTTGTGGCTTCTCCCGTTGCGGAGCACAGGCTCCGGACGCGCAGGCTCAGCGGCCATGGCTCACGGGCCCAGCCGCTCCGCGGCATGTGGGATCCTCCCGGACCGGGACACGAACCCATGTCCCCTGCATCGGCAGGCGGACTCTCAACCACTGCACCACCAGGGAAGCCCAAGAAGGAACACCTTTGAGGGAGTTTTTCAGCAGGTGTTCGGAGATGAGAGAAAAGTGATTTGTAGCCTAACAGAATTAAGCAGGTAAGCCTGTTCTGCATATATGTGCGATGGTTAACACAACCCAAGCATGCATTGCAATGATGGCTTTCCACATGCAGTGTAGATTGGCTTTGGGGAAAAAAAATCATGTTTGAGTACTATTATTTCATACTCTCCGTGCCACCGTTCCTATGTTCCCTGGACTGATAGAGAGAGTCAGCACAGCACTGTGTGGTCTGAGTGGAAAGGCATGTTTCCCCTGACGAGCTCCGTCCAGCTGCCCACCCTCCCACGCTTGGAGTGTGAGACGGAATAAGAGTGGGCATCCGATCCAGGTTGGGAGAAGAAAAAGAATGTATGTCAAAGATGCAGCCCTCAAGCCCCACCAGGATATAGGTGAGAGTGTTCCTCTGTCTTATGCCATAATTCACATCAAGAGCTGATGAATTTTTCACAGTGAGGCTCTAGTGTGTCCGTCTCGTTTTTTCAGCCTTGCTCTTCTGGGGTCAAGGGACCCAAGCAGGGTTTGGTGGCTAACAGGAGTACAGGATTTAAGGAATTACACAAGTGCTGGAGGGTTTCCATCGAGCTCCCTTGGTAACAGCAGCAAAGTGATAGGAAACATTTTATAAATTAAGCTGCTTTAGCCAGAAGAGAGCAGAACTGTTGCTTCCTTACAATTAACTGTTTCTCTCCCAATAATAAGAAAAGTGAATGCTGTATATCTGCTCTGTCTTCCCGAGTTCAGTTAGAGATGACAACTGAATCTGGGTTGCAGGGAGCCCAGAAAAAAACAAATTATCCAGGGGGGCTTCCCTGGTGGTGCAGTGGTTGAGAGTCCGCCTGCCGATGCAGGGGACGCGGGTTCGTGCCCTGGTCCGGGAAGATCCCACATGCCGCGGAGCGGCTGGGCCCGTGAGCCATGGCCGCGGAGCCTGGGCGTCCGGAGCCTGTGCTCTGCAACGGGAGAGGCCACAATGGTGAGAGACCCGTGTACCGCAAAATAAATAAATAAATAAATAAATAAATAAAGACAGGAGGAATTTTTAAAAAAAAACAAACTATCCAGGTTAGCAAATAGGGGACATGTTTGAAGAAGGGAAAACCAGATAGTGGACCTTTGTGGCTTTGAGCTTCCCAGCAGCTTTGATTTGGGTAACAGAACCCACACCTCCCCTTGGACAGTCACCCCACTCTGGTCCCAGTCTGGGCTACCAGGGTGGGCATGTGGCCTACAGAGAGTACTGTACCCTTGTCTGGAGAGGTCACTTTAGGGATTGACACATTTCTCACCAAGTCAGTCAGAGAAATCCTTGGGTCTATAGCTATTGTCATTCCCAAGCAGTTTCAGATACGTATGCACCCAGCCTCATAACACAATGATATCAAAAGGGTATTGGACATTTCTTTGGAAAATGAATTTACCCAACAGCTCTTTGTTCACACTTTGTAACACTCCTAAACACAAGTATTATGGACTGAATATTTGTGTCCCCCTAATTCATATGTTGAAAACTTAACCCCTGATGGGATGATATTAGGAGTGAGGGCACTTTGGGAAGTGAGTGGGTCATGAGGGTGGAGCTCTTGTGAATGGTATAAGTGCCCTTATAGAAGTGAGAGGAGAGTTTGCTGTCCCTCTGCTCTCTACTGTGTGAGGATACAAGAGGATGGCCACCTGCAGACCAGAAAGAAGGCTCTCACCAGACACTGGTGCCTTGATCTTAACTTCTCAGCCTCCAGAACTGTGAGAAATAAATGTCTGTTGTTTAAGCCACCCAGTCTATGGTATTCTGTTACAGATAAGACAACAAGCTACATTGTATGATAATTATTTGTGTATTTATGTGTCCCCCCCTCACTGGGCTATGGACCCAGAGGACCAAGACCATATCTTTTTAAAAATCTTATATTCCTGGAGCACATAGCACAGTGCTTCACACATGAAATCTTTAGATGCAGTTATTGAAATGAATCAGCTTTACCTCTGCCCAGGCATGGGTGACAGACACCCTAAAATGGATGGACATGATGGAAAACTGCTGTTCAGTGAGATTATGCAATCTACCCAAGATTTCACTTCATGGATATATCTTGAAATAGATAACTTTATGAAAATGTTCCTTCATTTGCTGAAGCCTTCCATGAGACACATCCTTCAGAACTAAAAGCAAAAAGCTTTGTTTCCGGAGGAAAGGGTCATTTTTTTCCCTAGTGGATAATAACATCTGTGTAAATGACCCTATTTCTTTCTTTGCTTTGGCCATCAGGAAGCTATGAGGCAAATTTACTGCTCAATTACTGTAACTTGGTAAGATTTTTTGGATTCCCTCATCTTCACTCTACACTTGTTCTAATTTACATATCTCTGACCCTGTTATTCAGTTTTAAGCCTATATTTTATTATATGTATTTCCTATATTATTTGTTGAACAAATTATGGGGTATTAATAGCGAATTCTGGCTCAAATAATACAATTTTTTTCAAAGCATAGGGATGCCTGAGACAACAGTGGTGAGTGTCTAGAACAAGGGGATAGTTGCTTTACTCTTACAAAGTGGAATGCTTTGTTTTCCTAAAACGTAACTCCGGTTCTGGAGATGGTACTGGTGGTGAGAGTTCCTTGTTGGGCTTCTGCCCTGATCGGCAATGAATTATTTAACCTTGACAGGTTCTCTTTTCTAATACGGGGTTAGCACTGCTCACTGCACAACTCCATTTGGATTCATGGGTTAACGTTTGAAATCACTTTGACTACGAAAAATTCGGTGTTGTTTCTGTCTTAGTTGCAATGTTAATCCTGGTCTCTGTGAAAGATGAGTGCGCTTGACGTCTTTCTGTTCCACGAAAACGTTTCCCTTCAGAGTCTGCCAAAGTCACCAGAAAAATAGGTAGAGCCGGCCAGCAGCAAAAAGGAACCCACGCTGGACTTCTGAATATGACTCAGAGACACCAAACAAGGATCGTAGAAAGGAGCGGGGGAGAGGCAAGAATCTAGGACTTGCGGCACAGGACCATCAAGATTTCCAGGAGAAATTAAGGAAACATCTGCAAGGTCAGAGCAGGAAGTCCAGGGCCGCTTCTCAGAGAGGGAAGTGCCTTCCTTGGGACTGTTTCAGTGGAGCTGAAATGCCACATAACCAGGGCCAGGGAGGCTGGTGGAAGACCGGGGAGTAAACTCCAAGAATGAACAACAGTCCATCAGCTCAAATCCAAGTCTTTCAGCCACACAGAAGGGAGGACCGTCCTGTGGATTTGGGACCCAGGGAACCTTGTTAGCCAGGCCCAGATGTAGCTCAACGTTAACTTCATTACAATAAGGAATCTGTGTTCCGAAAAATCTCCACTGCTTTTGCCTGTGTTCCCGCCCAGGCTTTGCGAGTCATGGCCCTGCAAAGGGCTAATGAAAGGGTAATGCAAACAGGGTTGATTGTGGAGTTATAATCAAACAGTTGGGAAACTTTGCAATTTCGGTGCTTGGAAAATACAAAGTCTATAAAACCTCAGCTAAATAACATATAATTGGCCAGAAAAATACATCCAGGAGGGGCTTAGACAGTTTTGGGTATGAAAGGAATGTTTCCCTCTCGCACCATGGGGGTGTGGTGAGGTAGGACGGGGGTGGGCACTAGACCATTGGGGACTCACTTCAAGTCCTGCCAGTTTGGCAAGAAACCTCCTGCTTCCCTGGGTTGGCTCACCCTCGCTGCCTGCGGCACACCCTTTCACACCATCCCCCAGAAGACAGCTCACTTTCGGCCCGACCCTTTCGCATCGCCAACCTCTGTGACCCTCACACTTTACATCAGTCCAGCATTGTTCAGCCTGACAGATGACCCGGCCTCCTGATTTTCTTTAAATAATAGGAGAACGTTTGCTCTCTGGAAATACCAGGCTGCCTCCAAACTTAAAAAAGAAAAATGGGAGAGGAAAGCGTTCAAACAAAACTCTTGGAATGGGGCTCCTGTGGTAACATACCAAATAAAGGAAAACAGGAAAGCAATTGCAATATTAAAAATAGATGACTTCCTGCATGTAAATTCTTCGCTGACCTTGTTGATTGGAGTGTGGTCAGTGTTTGCTGCCTGCCACCTCCTGACTTCGTGAGTTCGTACCAACAGGCAATTCTCAGGGCTCAGTAATCCCCCGGCCCCATTTTAAAAGCACTTGTTTATACATCTGCCTCTGGGCATCAAACCTTTTCACCTTGATGCTCAGTGCCTACCAGAGACCAATTCCTTATACCTCATTTCATTCCTATGTGTCTAAGGAGAATTGACTGAATGTGGAGGGTACCTCAGAGGACCCTGGAGCGGAGACGTTACCTGTGCATAACACCATGGACCTTGATGATGTCAGTGTCCACTGCCAACGAAGCATGAAAGTAATATGGAGAAAACAATGCATCATCCTGCTGGAAAAGCATTCAGTGAATACTCAGTGAACACTCACCACATGCAAGCACTGCTTTATGTATTTGGGACACTCCCATGCCTTTGGTGAGCTTGTATTCTAGTTGGATAAAACAGACAATGAACAATGAGTGCAGTAGTACATAAGTAAATTACATAGTGTATTCTAAGACAGATGTATAGAAAAAAGGAAAAGGAAAGTAGGGTGAGGAGGATATGCAGCAGGTGGGTGGTATTAAATAGGATAGAAAGGACCTTAGTAAGAAGGTAATAGATAAGCAAAGACTTGACGACGTGAGGCAGGTATCTCGAGAAAGTGTCCAGGCTGATGTGTAGCCCAAGCAAAGGTCCTGAGGCAGGACCATTATGCCTAGTGAACAATAAGACTCAGCTTCTCTCTTTTCCACTGCCAGGGAGGCCCCAGACAAGACAGTTTCTCTCCGGGGGCTGCAGAGGAAATGGCTTTGAAGCAGCAGGAGCAATGATGAAAATGGTTTCAACAGGTGCAGCTCTGGAATTGGGGTGTACATGTGTGAAAAGGCAAAGCCAAAGGTTATAAAAAGGAGCACGTTCCAAGATTCCACTCCCTGACTGGAGAATCGGGGCTGGAATCTCAAGGACACACCTAAAACAAGTCAGCGGGAGACAAGGCGGGTCACTGTGTTTTGATTCCCCGAACAGTTAGGAGTGTGGCCCGGTGCCTTGTGAGGCACTAGTGGAATTTGGCCTTGCATCACAGAATTTTAGGACTGTCCCTTCCCGGTGTGCGTGTCCCCTTGTCCCCTTCTTTGGATCGCTTTGGTCACTGGGATTCTCAACAGTTTTTCTGTTCAGGGTCATTTTTGAAATTAGATCTTGCCAAGGGATGATCTGTACCTCTCAGGACTCCCTCTCCTCTCTTATTGTAATGGGAGGGCCTGGGGGGATTTCACACCCACAGTTAAAGATGCCTGGGAGTGGCCAGGGCCTGGGAACTCAGGTATTTATCAAAACACATTTGATTTTCTCCCATAGCCATTAGAGTTCTAGGATGAGAGAGAGATGGAGCTAGAAGCTTGTGTATTTAAAACTCTTCCAGTTTCCCATGGTTCTTAGAAGAAAGTCAATACCCCTTAACAGCCTTCATGCCTCTATAGTCTATCTTTCCGTCCTCCTCCTGGCTTACCCAACACCTGGGCACTTCTCTGAGGAACCCTGCTTCCTATTGCCTCCAAGTATACCTGCTGTCCTGGGATTCTCTTCCAGCCCCCTCTTCACCTGGCTAAAGCCTACTCATCCTTCAAGTCCTCAGCTAATCAGTCCTTTCCACAGGGAAAGATTTCCTAACCCCCTGACTGGGTTGCGCCACTGTCCTTCCAGAACTTAGCATGGCATTGGTCCATAGTAAGTGCTCAATAAATATTTATGCTTCATAAATTTAGTTAATGAATGAATGAGCAAATGAACAGAAAGAGAAGCTAAAATCAATGTGTATTTTTTTAAAACTGAGGACCAGGTGGACAAAAGTCCCTGCAACAAAGGAGGGAGAGGAGAATAAAAGAAAATAAATTCTTTAAGGTCTGAAGTGCTTTTGCTTAAGGCAATTTTCAGGCCAGGTCAACAAGGTCAATTGCCAGAAAAAGCAATGGGGATTCGTTCTAGGACATTCATCTTCTGGCTTAGTGTTGAAAGTAACATTGTTAGCCTCCTTCACTGAAACTGAAAATGAGCTGAATCCCCCCCAGGCAGAGGGGCAGCAGAAGGGCACAAGCAGGAAAGCTAAGCACATCCGGTCTGGAGGGGTAAAGAAACTAAATCACAAGGACATAATTTTAACTTCTTGCTCTGTCTTGATCCAGTGTGGATGACCTTGGGCAAGTCACTTAACTTTTTGAATTACACTCTCATTGTCCAAAAAAACCTCCAAAACACAAAAAACAAAAAAAACTTGGGGACATTGGGAGAAAAAAAGGATTTTAGCCAAGTTTATGTATGACCAAAGGTCCCACACAATAGTGGTATTATTAATGATCACTGATGCTATCCCCAGCTGTTCCCCAGTATGATTTTATTAGTCCCACTGCTGTTTCCTGATTCGTTTCCATTCAGGAAGCTTTAAAATAATGGTTAGCAGAGGGGCACATTGCAAAAATAAAAATTCTCCCCCTTTTAACTTTTCCATCCACTTTAATCCCACTGCCCATCCTTCCTCTCTCCCCAGCTTCAGCTGGAGACCTGCCATTCCTGTGATCAATCACGCTCTGGGGAGGATCTTACTTGGGGGGAGGGGAGAGGATGGGGGCAGGGGGGTTCTGGCCCAGCAGGACTATGGATTGTGATGTCCTTTTGTGGTGCCCTCGAAAACAGAAGTGAGGAAACAGGCCGTCATTTATCATGTGGCTTTGTAATAGTTGCTGATAATGCAAAACAGCCAGGCCATTTTCGAGGTCCCTCCAGTGAGGTCCCGAGTCAGCGGTCGGGGAGGCCAAGTCAGAAAGGGAGGTTCCCCGTGTGGCTTGCCCTTCTGCCAGGGATCTCCCTGTAGTCACAACTTCCTGCTCACTGGTTGAGCCTGCCAGTAGACCCCTGGAGGGCACACAGCCTCCCGTCTATGTACACTGCCAGCTTGGGGCCTCTTGGGGAAGCTGAAAATTTCCCCATTCTAGCCACTCACATCTCAGTCCTCCCCAAGCCAGGTACCCTATTGGATGCAGGTGCTATAGAGTGGAGCTTTTGGTGTGATGGTGGCTGCTGGCCCTTGGACCGATCACTGTGGCAGAGGACAGCCAGCATTCTGGTTGGCTAAGCCTAGGTCACCTGCCCAGTCTTGGTTGGGGGTGAGGCCACCTCAGCGATACCCAGACCACAGTGAAACATGTTTCCAGAGTGAACGAAAGGGAAGTGTGATGGGCACCAGAGCAACCACTGGAATTACACCTCCTATTTCTCGGAATTCCCTCTACCCTGCTAACCCAGCACACCAGCTAGCACCATGCCTTTGCCCAAAGGAGGCTTCCATCAATGTAAGTTTTCTGGAAAAAAAAAAAAACTCGAATCCACAAATGAACACAGGAGAAAAGCTGTGCAAAGCCAGAACACCATGGAAGCACTTTTAAAAAGGGACCTTTTCTCCATCAGGTACCCACCTAAGAAGATGCCAAAAGAATGACATTGCTAAAATAAAATAGGGGGTGTCCAGCCTCTCAAACCACTCAGCCGTACTCTCTGCTGTTGACCTTTGCTGCTCTTCTCAATGTCACAAAGGCTGCCTGTTGCTAAGTCAGGGGCTCCTTTCTCCAGCCTCACTTCTCCTTGAAACCCTTTCTTGCCTTGGCTTCTAGGACATCACACCCACTTTGTTTTCCTCACACCTTACCGGCCTTCCTTCTTGGATTCTCTGGCTCTTTCTCCCCACCCTCCCTTTCTGAATGTTCAGTGCCCAGGGATCAGTCCTTGGACCTCTTCTATCTAAGCTGATTATCTAGGTGATCTCAGTCAGTTAACGGCTTTCCCATCCATGTGCTATGATCCAATGTGTATGTGTCTAGCCTAAACCCCTTTCCTGAGCCCCAGATCTTATAACTATCTGGCCAACTGATATTTCTACTTGAATGTTTAATAGAGCTTGCCAACCTATCTCATCTACAACTGAACTCCTGATGGCTCTCCTTCCACTACTACCAAAAAGAAAACCGTTCCTCCCATCATCTAGTCACTCAGGTAAATCCATCGTGCTGTGCCTGGCTCCTCTCTTCCTCTTCCTCCACACTTTGTACATCAGAAAATTCTATACACTCTACCTTAAAATATATTCAAAATTGAATACCCTCTCTCTTGCTGCCACCCTATTCCTAACAGGTTTTCCTGCTTCTGCCTTTGTCTCCTATCTACGCTCATCCTCAGGTCTTATTCTCAACATGCAAGACACACTGATCCTACTAACACATCACTCAGATTGTGTCAGTCCTCTGCTCCAGAACTACAGTGGTCTCAGAGTAAGAGCTAAATCCTTGTTATGACCTATGTGGGCCCACGTGATCTACCTCACACTTACCTCACTCACTTTACCTCCAGTTAATCACGCCACTACTCCCTCCACTTCCTTCCTCATATATTCCAGACATGCTTCCACCTCAGGGCCTTTGCACTTGTTCTTCCCTCTTCCTGGAAAGCTCTTCCTCCAAATATCCACACGGTTCCCTCATCAACTCCTTTGAGTATTTACTTCTTAGACAGGTTTTTCTGTCCAAAATTCAATACCCTCACTGTTCTCGTCCCCCTCCCCTTCTTATTTTTCTCCTTTCATCACTATCTAACAATCATATACATTATATATACATTATATATATATATATTTTGTTGTTATTGTTTACTATAGTCAATAGAATGGACTTTCTCTTGAGATCTCCTGAAGGAGGATTCTTACTAAGAATTCTTACTAAGATTCTTATAAGTCTGTTTCATTGTCCAGAAACTTAGTACACAAATGTAAAGATTTATATAATTCATTCTTTTTTAAAAAATTGAGCTATAATTGGCATATAACATTAATTAGTTGCAGGTATACAGCATAATGATTTGATATTTGTATACATAGCAAAATGCTCAACACTATTATAAGTCTAGTTAACATCCATCATCTTACAGAGTTAAAAAATAATCTTTTTCTTGTGATGAGAACTTTTAAGATCTACTCTCTTAGCAACTTCCAGATATGCAATATATTCAAAATATTCATATATTCTCTTTACTTATTTTATCTTGTGCATTATGTCTTCTCCCTCTAGATTGTTAGCTCCATGAGGACAGGGCTATTTTTGTTTATTTTAATCATTAATATCCTCTTAAAACCTACAATAGTGTTTTTTTAAAATTTTTATTGGACTATAGTCGACTCACAATATTGTGTTAGTTTCTGCTGTATAGCAAAGCGAATCAGTTATACATATACATATATCCACTCTTTTTAGATTCTTTTCCCATATAGGTCATTATTGAGAAGAGTTCCCTGTGCTATACAGTAGGTCCTTATTAGTTATCTATTTTATATATAGTAGTGTGTATACGTCAATCCCAATCTCCCAATTTATCCCCCCCACCCCCACCCACGCCACTTTGCCCCCTGGTAACCGTAAGTTCGTTTTCTACATCTGTGACTCTATTTCTGTTTTGTAAATAAGTTCATTCTACAATAGTGACTTTACATGAAAAAGGAAAGTAAACAAAGTAGCCTAATTGTACAACTGAGACCTGAGACCCTTGAAACCCATGTTCTGTATTTGGGCTTAACTTCTAACTAAATTCAGTCATTGGGCAGGATGGGTTTCCAAGTCTTGAGGTCCAGTTTTGGTCTGGAGGAAGCCAGGAAGATTTTCTACTCATGCTGTTTACGAGCCCAAAAGTTTTCAATAGCTTCCCATTGCCTTCAGGGATCAAGTTCATCCCGCCATCATCTGTACCTTTCCAAGTGATCTCCTGCCAAACTGGTCTACCCACTATTTCCCCAAATTGCCTTGAAGTTATGTTCCTTCTCATTCCCTTCTGTCATCTGCAACACCTTTCTTCATCTCCCCTACCCACCTATGCACACCTACCTCATCCTTCATGACCTCTTTCCTTCCCCACCTGCTGAAATCCAGCTTGTCCTTCAACTCACATCATGCCTCCTTTATTTTATTTATTTATTTATTTTTTGGCCACACGGCACAGCTGGTGCGATCTCAGTTCCCCGACTAGGAATTGAACCTGGGCCATGGCAGTGAAAGCACCAAATCCTAACCACCAGACCACCAGGGAACTCCCACATCATGCCTCCTTTAGAAGGTCTTCCCTGAATACTACAGGTGGAATGAAATGCTCCCTATCTAGTAAGTTTATAGTATTTTTTTCCAACATTATTTCAGCTCGTTGCACAGTCCCATAGGGGAGTAGTCAAGTGAGGGTCCACAGCACAGAGTTTAGAGCCTAAGTGCATTGATTCAAATCCAGCTTCTGCCGCTCACTTGTTGTATGACCTGGGGCAAGTAATGTAACCTCTCTGTGTCTCAGTTTCTCTCTCTGTAAAATGAAGACCACAAGAGTACCTATCTTATAGAGTTTTATGAGAATTAAGTGCATTAATATGTAAAATACTTGGAACGGTGTCTGCTCTTGTGTTTGCTGTTACCGTAGCGGCGGTGGTAGTGGTTCTTAACAATCCATCTTCAGTCCATTTGATGTTGGGGGGTTGAAACATGACAGCTGGATTTCTTTCCAGGTGTTTAAAACACATACCTTAATTTTATTACATAATGAGTGTATCCTTTTTTCTTTCTCAGTTTGAAGGTACAGGTGAGTTAAATCCATTATAGGGAATTCTTGGTACTATAAACAATTTCACTGATTTTTTGTCTGCACACCCAATGTACAACCATAATGCCAGTGTGACACTGAGTTGAATTCAACTCCTATTTATTGAATTAATCCACTATGAGGAACAGAAGGATGAAGACAGAGTCCCTCCCTGGACCACTATCTACAGAACCACTGTCTCTTCGGGAAGATCAATGGATACACAATTAACTTCCCAATAGCTACTCTATGCTCCTTACTACGTGGTGCTTTTATTTCTATCTTAAGATTTCAGCTTTCCTCAGCCGCTCACTCACACTTTTTTAAAAATCATTTTGAATCCAGTATGCATTCGTTCATTTGAACCAGTTTCTTGTTTTAATGTGGGAACACAGAAGTTGTAATCTATTAGTGTCTACTTAATGAAATTGTTTTTGAAACCCTGCCCGTTAACCTTTAACCTGGAGGCCCGTGCATAGTTTCCTTATTCATTAAATGATTAACTCACTGACCAGAGGCATTCGTGAGTTCTTGGCTCAGCCTGTACCTTTCTGGCCTAGTCCAGAGACTGGGGAGGTTCCAGAATGATCTCCCCAGCCTTCTCCTGAGACACATCTCTGGCTGCCCTATTTGTCTTCCCTTTCCTAGCCATCCCCACGTGCTACTCTTCCACTGCGATCCACTCCCTTTTCCAGGAGGCACATCTGCATCTGGTCCTCATTGTGGTGATTATCCGACTTTGCAATTACTTTTATAGATGTTTAATCAGGTGTGCAGGTGAAAAGATGAAAAGTGAAGGGCAGATGTTTCTAAATATTTCTTCAGAAAACAAATTCAGCAATATTCAATCTAGTCTCTTGTCTTCCCCAGAGACACTGGCATCAACATCTTCTTGTTCAATAGCAGAGCCTGAGACACTGATTCCTTGAAGGTGAAGCCTGGAGCTACAGCTTAACACCCGTGAAATTGTTTTTCATGCCTATTAGTGTCCTCACCCTCCACTCTGGATAAACAGGCTCAGAGGTGGTTTATATGCCAGGTTGTTTTCCTTCTGAAAGATGATCCTTAAAGTAACTTCAGAAAACAGAAGGGCAACTCTAGAGATTAAAAAAAAAAAGGAAGCCATGAGTATGTTTAAAAGCCTAAGATGCTGTTCACAGAAGTTGTAAGTTACTAACTTTAAAGTAATTTAGAACAAGAGGACTTCTAAGAAAAGATGCCTTATGAGGGTAGTATCTTGGGTCATTTTCCTGAAGGTAGTTGAGAGGACAAAGTACTCCACAGCCTGACATGGGCCCTTCAGGTTATAAATCACTGAGCATTTTACTCTTGAAAGGGACAAAGAGTTAGCAAACAATGGTATGGAGGAGAAAGGTTGTGGTAATGGCTCATTTTCCTGAAAAATCAACAAGACTGGCCAAGAGAGAATGGTCCTTCCACATTGCTTTGGAAATCCTCGAATACGGAAGCTTCACCTTGAAGATATCTTTGTAATCCAAGGTCAGGGACTGTGGGCCAGCTTTCCCAAATGTACACAGTGCCCTTGGTCCCAGGCTAACAATGACAAAGGGAAAGAGCTACACAGAGAAGCTGGACGGAAGATTATAAGACATGCTAAAACTCATCTCAGGAAGTTTGGAAGACTGCTTTTCCCACTGAGGCCATAACCAAGCTATAATCACAAATATTTTGATGGACAGAGCCCTGCCTTTTATCAGGTACAGGTAACCCTGCTTTTCAAGAGTTCACTTTACTCCACCTAGCTCTTAACGGAAGACCCACATTAGTACCTGTTTTATCTAACCAAAAGAAATCCGAAGAGGTTTCGCTATTACAAAACAAGACAAAAAGTGAAAATAGAGTTCAGCGTTGGTTTTGTAGCAGCCGTTATAGAGGCGGGGTGCACCTGAGCAGAGAGAGTGACACCACCCAGCTCCTTCCCCAGGAACTACACTCAGCATCTAAGCATCAAGCCCCCATAGCTTTGAACTGTGTCTGTGAGCATCTGTGCTTCATCTCCATTTATTTTGTGCGTCTGTTAGCACGACATATCCCAAGGTAACTGCTTCTTCACTTTTTGCCATTTCCGCTTAGGAAAGGATTCATAGGAACCTCTGCTTTCAGATAGTAGGGGGAAATTTGAAAATTCCAATAAAATGGCTATACCACTTACAAAGGATTAGAGGAATCCACATGGTTCCCCAGGCCAAGGACTACCGATGGGCTATGAAGTTCAGTCAATGACCACAGTGGGTAAATAAAATAGGAATTTGAGATCACAAACCTCGAGGAGATGAATGAGACAGATGAGGCCTTCATGGGCAGGCAGAGAAGCAGAAGCAGCAGCGGTCCCCATTCATGGGGCTCAGACAAACGAAATTGTGTCAGACAAGATTGAACTACAATGACTGCAGTTTCCAAGGGTCACAGAAAAAGGTGGTACGCGGTACCACCTTTTTGCGGTACGCAGGCCTCTCACTGTTGTGGCCTCTCCCGTTGCGGAGCACAGGCTCCGGACGCGCAGGCTCAGCGGCCATGGCTCACGGGACCAGCCGCTCCGCGGCATGTGGGATCTTCCCGGACCGGGGCACGAACCCGTGTCCCCTGCATCGGCAGGCGGACTCCCAACCAGGGAAGCCCGGGAGAATGGTTTTTGTTGAAGAATGGCTTTCTGGAACTTCATCATAGTGAAAGAGGACCCTATCTAGTTAGTCAGAGACACACCTTTGCAAGCTTAAAACCAACAGTCAGTAAAATGAGGGTCAGGTTCTTGGACCTCAATGAAAGGTACTGGTACAAAGGTGCTCTTTACTGAAAGAAAAGTCTTTGGCTGAGATGCTGACATTAAAGCATAAAAGTACTACTCAGCAATTAAAAGCAAGATAGGGAAAACTAGCTGTGTCAAATGTCTTTATGTTACCTATTTAATCTCAACAATATCTGAGGTTATAAGAAAGGAAAGAGAGGCTCAGTGAAGCGAAGCAGTTTTACCAATGTTACCTAGCCAGTAAGTTTCTACCCCAAGTTTAAATCTAGAATTGAAAGTTTTTAGAGTCCCTGCTGTTTCCACAACACGCTGCCTCCATATGAGGCAATGGGCTCTGTGTGGATGAAAGAGGAAAAAGACCAAGATGACGCTTTTAAGAGGAAAGTCCGAGGCCTTTCTGTTACTGAATAATAAAGTAACCCCTGAAGGATGAATGGGTAAACCATTCTGCATGTCGGGGCTAATAACATCATGTTAATATGTCAGCTTTTGTTGGCTCCAAAGTCCCCATCAGCTGAACATCGGGATACTACTTTCTCTCCACTCAAGATTCTCTCCCCTTTAGAATCTCCGGGAATCCCCAGGGTGTCGTGGGCACAGCAGACTAAAGCTATCCTTCAGTAACACTGCTGCCCTTCCTCAGGTCTCTGCTGCCTATTCACAACCCTCAGGACTCTACCTGAGGTACTGACATCTCTCAGCCACCTCCCTAAAGGTGACGGTTACCTGAGCTGCTTCTCTCCTCTCTACTCCAGTTACCTTCTCTGAGTTCTGAGCCTATATATCCAAATGCCTTTCAGACACCTCAGCAGAATGTTCCCAAGATATCCCAAACACAACACATGCAAAAAAGAAATTATCTTCTTCTCCAAAAATCTTCTTTTACTCTTGTGGGCTGAATTTTGATGAATAAATGACACCAGCACTCACAGTGACTCAAGTCAGAAACCTGGCATCACTGCACCTCTGTCTTTTTCAACCAGACACCAAGTCCATCAGTTCTACCTTCCTAACAACAGTCCATATTTCCTCTCTATTCCCTGAAGGGTGAGAGGGTAAACCAAATGCTCTTGGGCTACATCCTCTTTACTTCCTTCCATGTTTCCTACCAGGATCGCCTTTCCTAAATGCAGATTGTATCAAGTTACCACAGTCCCTATGGTGCAAAGTCCTAAGTTTGGCACTTAAGTCCCTTCATGATTTGGCCCCTACTCATCCTTCCACCAAAATTGGCTAATACACACGTCCTCAACCTATGACTCCAAAACAGCATGGAAATACAATACATACCAGGGCTCAGGATGTAGACCATGAATAGTCAAGTTCCATTTTCCAAGAATAAGGAAGTTAGATTATGCATACTTGATATGTCAAAGAAGAAACAAAGGATGGCTTGCTATTTGAAATAAGGAACACTGTGGGAGATGGAGACTACTGAACTTCAGCCACTCTCTTAATCATATCTGTTCTGCTGTGTTCCAGCCTCCAACTAATGAGTCATCAAAGAAAACGGCTTTGAAATGAAAATAACTTTATTGAGAATATATAGACGGAATATAGTCTGTGTAAGAAGAATGAATGAATGTAAGAAGCATGACTGGAGGTCAAAAACTGATGGTTTGAGAAAGAACCAATGGAGACTCAGGAAAAGATGAAAATAATTAACACTGAAAGATAAAAACAGCCTACTGCAGAATCTGGGAGAAATTTCTACTAACTGTAAGGCGAATGGAAGTGTACTGAGAAAACAAAATGGTAGTCTGCTTGTGCTTTCCCTCATGAAACAGAGCGGCCCTAGCAACCTGAGAGATGGTAGCAAGATACATAGATTCCCTTCTCTTGCTCAGAGACACAGAGTCTGTCTAAACAGAACTTCATACATGGGTGGCTGTCTTTTGAGATGGAGAGAGAACTCTTTCTTACTTCACTCCACACCCAAGTTTCTAGCCCTACTTGTAGACTATTAACTTCCTTAAGACAACATGATGTGTGTGTGTGTGTGTGTGTGTGTGTGTGTGTGTGTGTGTGTGTAGTAAATGCATCCATATGAGGCTGGTTCATCATAAGCAGAGTAATAAATAGAGTGATAAAGATGTAAGTGGAAACAAAAATGGTCCATGCTAAGAATTATGGTTCTTTTAAGAAGAGGACAAAAGGGAAACATTTTTACAGCACTTAATATACTAGGCATTAATCCAAGTGCTTTCTATGTTTTAATCAGTGTTTAGAACAACCCTGTATTAGTCAGCATAGTATAAACTATGCTGTGGTAAAAATGAAATAAATAACTCCAAAATCTTCGTAGTTAGCATAACACAAGTTTATTTCTTACTCCTGCAAAGCTGGATTTGAGTAGGCAGAGACTCTCCTCCACCTGGTAACTCAAGGATTCAGGCTCCCTCTGTCTCATGATACCACCCAAGGGCACCCTGGTAGAGAGAGAGAGAGAGAGGATGCAAAAGGCAAACCAGCTCCTACCTGCCCCAGCCTGGCAATGACACATGACATTTCTACTTCCAGCCCATTGGCTGGAACTAGTCACATGGCCCCAATCACAGCAAAGATGCCTGGGAAACGTCAAGGAGCTCATGGATATCTTAGTGAGCACTAACTGTCTCTCTCACAACCCTTGTGAGGAAGGTAATAGCATAATCCCGATGATTTTCACAGACGCTGAGAAACTGGCACAAAGAAAAAATAATTTACCCAAATCCACATTGTTAGTAAGTGACAGACCTGAGATTTTAACCAGACTATCTGATTCCAGAATCTGTGCTTTTAAAAATTATATTATGCAGCTGATCCTTGAACAACATGGGTTTGAACTGCACGGAGCCACTTATATGCAGATTTTTTTCTGTCAATATGCTACAGTACTACACGATCTGTGGTTACGGAGGGCCGACTGTAAAGTTATACGTGGATTTTCAACTGCACGGGGGGGGGGCACCCCAACACCTGCATTGTTCAAGGGGCAACTGTATTGCCTCTCAAAAGTAATAGAAATACCAATGATATTATTAATGATTTGTATCAGAGAAACGAACTGTGGATGGAGATAGAAAATCCTCTCTCGGAACCCCAGAGCCAGGTTACATGAATACCAGCTGGATCCTGAGGATTGGGAATTAAATGTGCAATCACTTTTCTGTAGACCTGAGAAAGACTCCGCCAGAAGGCTAGTGATCAGCAAGGACAATTGCGGGAAATCCCTGCATCCCGCTTAGTGACCAACACCCGGTCTAGATACATCTCTCTGACTGAGGATAAGTAGCATGAAAAAAATCAATTCAAGACATACAGGAAAGCATTGAAAATCTAAGATAAAGGGACTAGGAGATTGACAATACAGGAGTCTCTTCTCTAGAGCAGGGTGGCAAACCTTTTTGTAAAGATCCAGATGGTAAATCTTTTAGGAGTTACAGATTATACTGTTTCTGTCACAATTACCCAACTCTACAGAAGGACACAAAAGCAGCCACAGGCAATACATAAATGAAAGGGTATGGCTGTGTCCTGATAAAATTCTATTTACCAAAACAGACGACGGACCAGATTTGGCCCATGGACTTAGTTTGCCCACCTAACACTTGCTCTCAAAATAAGGAAATTAACAAATATAAGGGATCATTACACATTTGAAAAATATTCAGTTTAGTAGGAATCCAAAAATTAAAAATCTAAACGGTGATGGATATCATCATACCCAGCATGCATGTTAAGTGAAATAAGTCAGACAGAGGAAGACAGGTATAGCTTGATATCGCTTACACGTGGAATTTAAAAAGTCAAACAGATTAGAATGGAGACTACCAGTGGTGGTGGGGGAAATGGGGACATACTGGTCAAAGGAGACAAACTTCCAGTTACAGGATGAATACGTTCTGGGGATGTAATCACAGCATGACTACAGTTAACAGCACTATATGGTATACTTGAAAGTGCCTAAGAAAGTAGAGCTTAAATATTTTCACCACGAAAAAGGTCATTATGTGAGATGATAGATGTGTTAACTAATCTTATTGTGGTAATCATTTCAATATATATGTGCATCAAATCATCACATTGTACACCTTAAACTTATACAACGTTATATATCAATTACACCCCAATTAAGCTGGAAAAATATATACATGCATATATATGAGCCAATCTTATAAATATGTATTTAAAACTGCAGAAGATAAAGACAGGGTGCAAACCATAAAATGTTAATAGTGAGTTAAGATGTAAGACTATAGGAGGATGCATCTTTGTTTTTTGTATTATTTGGGTTTTTCTACATAAACATTTCATATTCAGAAAAAAATTTTATAAAATACAAGAGGAAACTCATGGGCTTTTGAGTCAGACCTGCCTTGAATTCTCTGCTACACACTAGCTGGTGATCTTGGACAAATTGCTTTACACCTTTGCCTCCCAATGTTCTCATTTGAAAAAAAAATGGACATCATCATATTTCCTTCACATGATTTCTTCAAGGATTAAATGAGTGTGTGTGTGTATGTATACACACACATATAGTATACATATTAAATGAGTGTATATATATATCTCTACCTCTGACCTCCAGGAGAGTTAGCTGTGGTTTCTAGGACCCTACGCTGAAACCTGCATGGCACTCACTGCTCTACAGTGGCATTTTTTGTGTGCCTGTCGGTCTCATCCACTAGACTGTAGTACACAAACTGAGGACAGAGATGGTCATGGTCATGGTTTCCTAGGCTCCCAGCAAAGCATCCGGCACACTGTTGTAGCTGGGCTCTTCTTACAGTCACTTCGGTATGTCTTCTTCACTACCACACCGAACACAGCTCCCCTTGGTGCCGTAAGACCCAATTCTTAGCACCCAGGACAAAGGGATCTCATGAATCCTGAGTGAGAAGCAACAAGGAGCTACAGGCAGCACAGACCTGTACGTAATGGGAACGATGGACCGGAGCTGTGGCAACAGAGAGGACCGGGGATGTATAACAATTGCATAATTTCAATCTACCTCACTTTCTGCCTGTCCTCCCCTCTGTTTCACATTTCTTGCAATATTGTAAAATGTTTGCCAAAGACTGGGCAGAGACGAGTGTACAAAATCTGTCTACCAATCTCCAGTGTGACTGGTCGTTCTTGCTCTTCATACAATCTTGAATGTAAATCTGTAGTCTCCCTCTTCCTGGCAGTAAGTCGGCAACCCCACCCCTTCTTGGTAGAACTGTGAGCACGATGCCCTTATTAGTAAGGAAATCAGAACAGCTACTACGTGCTGGGTGCTTACTCTAAGTCATGTCCTATGCTACATGTCTTACATACATTGTTTCTCGTAGTCCTCACACCAAATCTTTGAGATGAACATTATTGTCCCAATTTTGCAGATGAAGAAACGAATGGAGTAACTTGCCCAAGGTCCCCCTTTTAAAAAGTGTTATAGTCAGGATTTGAAACACGTCCTTCTGTCCTGTCCAAACTGTACTGCCAAGAATTATGGATATAGGGGACTCACTATAGATCACTCAACAAAAGCTTAGTTAGGAAAGACCCCAATAACGAATTAAATGTCCAAGTATGATGGTAAGTGACTCATCTAAAAGACCAAGGGTCAGTTTGAACTACTGATAAGTATGCAGCCTTTAAGAGACTTTGGTTATAGGGGTAGCAATCACAGACCTCAAAAGCATGTTAGAAGATGACCCCAATTAACACCACTGTGAATACTCAGTTTAGCTGTAATATCAAGTAACCACTACAACATCCTCAAAGCTCCAGGTTCAGTTTTCCAGAGTCACTGATAACAGTTTTGTTTTCAGAACAAACAGGTAGAGTGGGATAAAGATTCCCAGTGGATAGTTAGTCTCTAGCGGTGTCTATGACCCACATTTTAAGCCCTAGAAATAAACACAGAACACAGAAAGGTCTGTCCATCATGTTGGTTCAGACAAAGGTAAACCCAAGTAGGTGTAACCAACAAAGTGAAGAGAGTTGCTGAGTAGAGGAAAATTCCTCACCATTAAAAAAAGGCAGCAAGACAAATCTACTTTTCTAGGGGGTAATGGGATTAACTCTGACGTCTGTGCTTGGATTCGAATCTTTGGTGGAAGAAAAGCTTATAGCTTAATTTTGCAAGACCCAGCATGGAACCTTTGTTGGCCAGTAGGGAGATGGGGTCTGAGAAAATTGGATGAGAGCGCCTGATATAACGACCTGTGTAATCGAGAGGAAAGTGCAATTATAAGCAATTGTACCAGACAAGTCTTTCCCTGTGTGATGTTTCAATTTTAGAAAAGACCACAAGATGGATAACTAACCAAGCCATCACTGATCTGTCCCAACCAGCAAGTAAGCTGATCCTGTACTGCAACAGTTTTTGCTCTTGGTAACTGGAGCAAATAAACCCTTCTTCAAGACAATCATTTTGAGTTCTAATGTCCCTCTTTTTAGAAAAAAGAACAGTCAGCTCCTGAAAGAAGAAAGACTGCTCCTTCACTTGTTACTGATGTGCCTACCTCTACTTCACTACTCATTTTAGTCAGCAACCAACTTCCCTCTTTCCACCCCCAAACTATACATGAGCTGGTTTCAGGGGTGATGCCCTTCCCAATGTTCTCATAACTCCTAGCATTTAACTTACTGCACTATAATATAATTGCTTCTGTGTCTTCCCATATGAGAATGTAAGCTCTTTGTCTTATTCATTTTTGTAGGTCAGTGTCTAGCACAGTGTCATACACATGGTAAGTTATCAAGAAAGGTTTCTTGAATGGATTCACAAATGGTTGGATGAGTAAGGAAATGGTTAACCCGGAGGTCCTCTGAAGGCCTGCTTTAGGAGGATGTGCTTGGCTGATCTTTCAGAACATCTTGGCTCCTTCTGTAGCCTTCAGATGAATTACTTAACATCACTGAGGTTCAGTGTTCTTACTTATAAGATGAAAGCAACGTCACTCATTTCATTAGGTTGTTGTGAAGCTCAAAGTAAGTACATCATGCTGGGTACCTATCCAGGAACCAGACATTGTCCCTTCTCACTTTATGTTCAGTTTGTCTTCTCCTGGAAGAAGTTAACCAGTGTTTCACTGGGGCAGCAGCCATGCTATAATGGGGGTAAAATGATAGCTTGGCCCTAATAGCTCAAGTGTTTGAGTCTGAGGGGTTCAGAGGACTTTTATCTGGCGGTGGGTGAGGGGGAGTGATGAGGACTATATCTGTTCCTCAATTCAGCTTATCTTACAATAGAGCTTGTAAATTAGAGTATTTAAGAATAGTGCCCAAACTTCCACTTCTCACAATATTACAGAATAAATACCATGAGGAACTTCCTTGGCTTACAACACCTAAAAATGTGTAGATAAAAGATGTTAAAATGCTTACCTGAGCTGTCAGGAAAATGATGGAAATCATCAGAGGCTAAAAATACAAGAAAGCACAAATCTTCAGAGGTAACCACCCTGAAGCAATGGGGCCCTGTGGTCATTAACTTATCACTGGTGGCGTAGACCCTTTATTTTAATGGGCCTCAAGCAGGGTTGGGGATACAATGCCTAGGACTTAAACCAGATTAAGACATAAAAAGATCCCTAAATAGTTCAGGACACAAGATCCCTAAATAGTTCAGGACACAGAAGCTGACATTTTTAATGCAAAGGTAAACCAAAAGAGGAAAATCTATCCCACAAAGGAAAATAGTAAAGAAACTTTCTTATCTCAACATTGACTCTGGGTAGAGTCTATCTTGAAAGTTGCTATTTACAAGTGATCCTCATGAGGGTTTAGAGCCAAAATCTGGAATTCACACTACCTAAGTGGTCCCTAAATACTCAACTTTGGAATTTAATTTAAAGTGATTCAAGATTCATAATGACTTCCTGGATAAATATTCCTTAAATCAAGGCTTCAAATAGTTCCCTCAGGTAATTATAAACTCACTGAAATATAAAAATTATAAAACACAAGAGGAAACAAGTCATTTGAGGGAGAATAAGCAGAAATAACAAATAGTAAGATTATAGCCACAAAAATGGATGATATTGGAATTATCAATTAAGAAATATAAAATAAGTAGTTTCGATACTCAATAAAAGAAAGAGATTATTTGAAGTATAACAAGGTACTAGATACTTTGAAATATGGTCAGGTGGATTTTAAAAAAAAACCAAATAGAACTTTCAGATGAAAAAAAAAAACACATAATAAATGAAACTAGAAACTAAGTGTATAGGTACAGCATTAGATACAATGGAAGAGAATATTAATGAACTGGAAGACAAAACTGAAGCATTACTCAATATTCAGCAGAGGGAAAAAGATACTGAAAAAATAAAACAGAAGTTAAAAGACATTGAGAAGAGATGGTAGCAGTGGAGGTCCAAGCCATGCTGTTGCCCATGGTATGGCAGTGGCTCTGGGGTTTCACTGAGAAGCTCTGCGGTTTCACTGAAAGGCTCCTGATCAGAGGGGCCACTGGGTTGTCATTATAATTTGGAGACAACAGATTGAGAAATGCACAAGCCACTATACAAGTTGCTCTGAATGTTCTTGAAACATGAGTAACATGTTTGGAAAATGAACTCAGAGTGGCCTCTGAAAACTCTGGATTGTCAATATGTACAGTGAGTCTCTGGATTGATGTTGGAATTTGACATGAAATTAAGAATAATGGAACAGCTCATTCTCTGGAACATATGAACTTCAATGTTACCAAAAAGAGATTCAAATTAGATCTGGAACTTGAAAATGAAAACATGGGTGCTCATTTCAACACCTATACCTCCAGAAAGCAGATCATGTATTATGCCAAAGAATTCTCTAAAGATTTGCCAAGAGCTGTACGCGTTCTTGCTGATATAACACAAAACAGTACATTGGCAGAAGCAGAGACTGAGCACAAGTATAGAATAATCCTTAGAGAGATACACGAAATCAAAGCTAATTTACAAGAAGTTGTCTTTTTATTATCTTAATGTCATAGTTTATCAAATACTGCACTTGGATTGACAATGTGGGGACCAACTGAAAATATCAAATCTATAAGTCATAAAGACTTAGTGGACTATATAACCACACATTATAAGAGGCCAAGAATAGTCCTTGCTGTGGCTGGAGAAATCTCCTATAGTGAACAGCTTAAGTTAACAAAGTTTCCTTTTGATGACTTTTTTTTTTTTTTCCCACACACAAAGGAAAAAGAACAACTCTGGCTCCCTGCAAATTCACAGAAAGTGAGATTTGTTTGAGGAATGACAAGATGCCTTTGACACACCTTGCAAGAGCTGTTGCAGCTGTTGGTTGGGAACATCCTGATACAATCTCTCTCATAGTTGCAAACACACTGACTGGCAACTAGGATTGCCATTTCAGAGGAGGAATGAATTTAACTAGTAAGCCAGCCTGTCTCATCTGATGTGGCAACCTCTGCCATAGCTTCCAGTCTTTCAACACTTGCTACACAGATACAGGATTGTGGGGACTCTATATGAGTTGTAAACCAGACATGGCTGCAGGCATGCTACATGTTGTTCAAAAAGAATACGTGTGACTCTGTATAAGTGTCACTGAAAGTAAAGTAGCACAAAAATTCTTCTAGAAACAAAACATGTTTTTGCAACTCTGAGGTTCAACTCCATGGTGAAGATATTGGTAGGCAAAAGTTATAATAGAAGAATTCCCATCCCTGACTTGGAAGCAGGAATTGATGCTCTAGATGCTGAGACAGTTCAAAAAGTGTGCGCCAAATATGTTTATGATAAGGGTCTAGCTATCGCTGCTGTTGGTTCCACTGAGCAAGATTTTAACTGGACTTGCAGTAACATATGCTGTTTTTGTGATTAAAATGCTCTTAGTCAAAATATTTAGAAATACTTATTAATAAAACTAATAGTGATCTGCAAGTTTTAAGCTATAAATTCTTTTTAAGAAATGAACAGGGCTTCCCTGGTGGCGCAGTGGTTGAGAATCCGCCTGCCAGTGCAGGGGACATGGGTTCAAGCCTTGGTCCGGGAGGATCCCACATGCTGCAGAGCAACTAAGCCCATGTGCCACAACTACTGAGCCTGCGCTCTAGAGCCCATGAGCCACAACTACTGAAGTCCATGTGCCACAACTACTGAAGCCCACACGCCTAGAGTCTGTGCTCCGAAACAAGAGAAGCCACCACAATGAGAAGCCTGTGCCCTGCAACAAAGAGTAGCCCCTGCTCACTGCAACTAGAGAAAGCCCACGTGCAGCAGTGAAGACCCAATGCAGCCAAAAATTAAATAAATGAATAAATAAATTAATTTAAAAATCTTAACTTTATAAAAAAAAGAAATGAACAAGTATTTGGAATTAAATATATTTGGAAAAGAAGACATAGGGACTATAGTTAAGATATCTAACATATACCTAATCAGAGTACAAGAAAGAGATAATAGAAAAACTGCAGAATACGGCAATATTCAAAGAGGTGTTGACTAAGAATTTTCATGAATTTACAGAAACAGAAATCTTCAGATTTAGGAAACCCAGTGAATCCCTAGCAGAATAAATAAAAAGAAATACAAGGCTAGATAGATATATTGCAATGATACAGCAGAATACCAAAAGAAGGAGAGGAAGAAAGAAGGGGGGAGGGAGAGAAGGAAGGAGAAAAGGAAGGAAAGAGAATAAAAGAAAAAGAAAGACAATCTTAAAGACAACCAGAGAAAAACACAGATTACTGACAAAGGAACAAATTAGGTTGACATCTGATTTCCCAGTAGGCACTATGAAAATCAGAATATAATGGGTTTTTTTTTTTTTTTACTTTTAAAAAAAACTTTTAATTTTATATTGGAGTATAGTCAATTAACAAAGTTGTGATAGTTTCAGGTGCACAGCAAAGTGACTCAGCCATACATATACATGTATCCATTCTCCACCAGATTCCCTCCCCATCCAGGCTGCCACATAACATTGAACAGAGTTCCCTGTGCTATTCAGTAGGTCCTTGTTGGTTATCCATTTTAAATATAGCAGTGTGTACATGTTGATCCCATACTCCCTAACTATCTCTTCCCCTCATCCTTCCCCCACCACCCAGTAACCATAAGTTCGTTCTCTAAGTCTGTGAGTCTGTTTCTGTTTTGTAAATAAGTTCATTTATATCATTTCTTTTTAGATTCCACATGTAAGGGATATCATGTGATATTTCTCTTTCTCTGTATGACTTACTTCACTCAGTATGACAATCTCTAGGTCCATCCATGTTGCTGCAAATGGCATTATTTCATTCTTTTTAATGGCTGAGTAATATTCCACTGTATATATGTACCACATCTTCCTTATCCATTCCTCTGTCAATGGACATTTAGGTTGCTTCCATGTCTTGGCTATTGTAACCAGTGCTGCAATGAACATTGGGGTATATGTATCCTTTTGGACCATGTTTTTCTCCAGATATATGCCCAGGAGTGGGATTGCATCATATGGTAGTTCTAGTCTTAGTTTTTTAAGGAACCTCCATACTGAAAGATCAGAAAGAGAAATTCAAGAAACAATCCCATTTACCATTACATCAAAAAGAATAAAATACCTAGGAATAAACCTACCTAGTGAGACAAAAGACCTGTACTCCGAAAACTATAAGACACTGATGAAAGAAATCAAAGAAGCCGCAAACAGGTGGAAAGATATATCATGTTTGTGGATTGAAAAAATAAGTATTGTCAAAATGACTATACTGCACAAGGCAGTCTACAGATTCAATGCAATCCCTATTAAATTACCAACGGCATTTTCACAGAACTAGAACAAAAAATCTTAAAATTTGTATGGAGACACAAAAGACCCCAAATAGCCAAAGCAATCTTGAGAAAGAAAAATGGAGCTGGAGGAATCAAGCTCCCTGACTTCAGACTATAAGACAAAACTATAGTCATCAAAAAAATTATGGTACTGGCACAAAACTAGAAATATAGATCAGTGGAACAGTATAGAAAGCCCAGATATAAACCCATGCACCTATGGTCAATCTATGACAAAGGAGGCAAGACTACACAATGGTGGAAAGACAGTCTCTTCAATAAATGATGCTGGGAAAACTGGCCAGCTACATGTGAAAAAAATGTAATGGAATTTTTTTTTAAAGCAGAGAGGAACTAATCACCAACCTAGAGTGATATTATCATATGACACAGCAATTCCACTCCTGGGAATATATCTGAAAAAAACAAAAACAATAATTCAAAAAGATACATGCGCCCCAATGTTCATAGCTGCATTATTGACACTTGCCAAGATATGGAAGCAACTTAAGTGTCCATCGACAGATGAATGGATGAAGTTCACACACACATACACACTACAGAATACTACTCAGCTATAAAAAAGAAAAAATTTGCCATTTGCAGCAACATGGAGGGCACACATTGTACCAATAGCAGTTTCCTAGTTTTGACATTGTTCCATAGTTATGTAAGGTATAATCACTGGGGGAAACTGAATGAAGAGTATGTGGCACCTCTCTACTATTTTTGAAACTTCCTGGGACTTTATAATTTTTTCAAACTAAAAAACCTATTAAGCCCTTATTTTGCCAAGTTTTTGGCAGCAAGGATGGACAAAACAGGGCTTTAGAAAATCCTGCCACCTGGATAACTTTATAATCCTTTTGGGAGAATAGGTAAGACTCAAATATATTAAAGGTAGAAATAACAACCAAAAAAAGGGTTGTAGATATATGAGTAGTGTTACAGTTACAAAGTCCTTACAGTGCCAAGACCCGAGTATTGAGTCTTTCAAATAACAATTCAAAATGCCAACTGTTGGAAAAACAGCCTTGGTTCAATGTCAAATTCATGCAGTCAAGGTAGAAAGTAGGGTATCCCCAATATTAGACCAAACGGCCTTGCCCCAGAACAGCCCTCAGTTTTCTGCAGGGAAAATCATCTATAAAGATCTTGCCACATACAACATTCATGTGCTAAGCGGCATATCTTTTCCATAGCTGATCACCACTTGCCCACCAGGCCACTTGCCAACCTGAGTAATAGGGTGTAACCCTGGGCACCAGTCCTGGTCACTAGGCCAGCTGCCCACGTTCTGGGAGGACCTCCACAGACACACAAATTATGCAGACCCTCCCCGACAGAGAGCAATCCATCACTTCTTGAGTACCGTTCCCCTCTTATTTTGGTGAGACTGATGTTACCAAGATCTCATGTTTTCCTTGACACTGAGCCGTTAGAGATTTCTGTTCTTTGTTCACCCCTTTCTTTTCGTAACAAATTAAAAGAAATTTATTATGAAATATTCTGCGCCTACCATGGAATATGTGTAATATATGTAAAGTCACTGGCCAACAGAAGATTCCCAACATTAAAAATATGATTATAACTGGCTGTGTCTTCCTCCCCTTTTCCCACCCTCCTGCCTTCCCCTCACACATAACCCCTTTCCTGAATTTTGTGTTATCATCTCTTGCTTTTTAAAAATAGTAGACTACAATGTAGGCATCCCCAAACAATGGTGCTCAGCTGTGTCTGCATTTAGCATATGTGTTTTTGCTCATATGGACTGTGCTTCTTTCTCTTAACAGTCTTACACATGTCTCCTAGAGCACATACGCAAGAGTTTCCACACTTCCACTTGAAGTGGAATTGCTGGGTCATAGAAATGTGATCTTTACTTGTTTTAGATAGTGCCAAGTTGTTTTCCAAAGGAATTGTACTATCTTACAACCCAACAGCAGCATATAAGATTCGGCTTTTCCACATCCTCACCAACACAGTATTATCAGACTTCATTATTTTTTCATCTAGTAGATGTAAAATGATATCTCATTATGATGTGTTTTTTTTTGGTTGTTTTTTGTTTTTTGCTGTACGCAGGCCTCTCACTGTTGTGGCCTCTCCCGTTGCGGAGCATAGGCTCCGGACGCGCAGGCTCAGCGGCCATGGCTCACGGGCCCAGCCACTCCGCGGCATGTGGGATCTTCCCGGACCGGGGCACGAACCCGTGTCCCCTGCATCAGCAGGCGGACTCTCAACCACTGCGCCACCAGGGAAGCCCCATTATGATGATTTTAATGTGCATTTCCCTGATTGTTAAGAAAGTTAAGAATCTTTTGGGAATTTCCTGGAGGTCCAGTGGTTAGGACTCCATGCTTTCAAAGCTGAGGCTTTAGTCACTGGTCGGGGGAACTAAGATCCCACAAGCCATGCGACACGTCAAAAAAAAAAAAGAATCTTTTAATATCTTGAATAGTCATCTATATTTCTTTTTGTGAATTACCTTATCATGTTTTTTGGATATTTTTTCACTGGGTTGCAGCCATTCTTTGATTATTCTTCATCCTAGTCCTTTGTCAGATGTGGTATCAAGATTTTCTCTGAGTTTGTGGCTTATCTTCATGATATTTTTGGCAAGCAGAAGTTATTAATTTTAATGAAGTGAAATTTATTCATTTTTCCCTTTTCGGTTTGTGCATTTGGTGACTTTCAAGTCCATAGAGAAGGAGGAATTCATTGCGAAAGGGAAAACTTTAAATCTTTTAGAATAAAGTACAGGAGAACATCTTTATGACCTTTGGGTAGAGAAGGATTTCTTAAGACCCCAAAAGTGCTAATCATAAACTATTGCTATGTTAACAAACATTTTTAATGATTGTGAGGATAAGACAGGAGGATAAGCTGAGCTCCAGCCACTGTTGTTTAATTATTTTCCCTGGAGAAAAATACTGCTCTGAGCCGCGCTGAAGGGGTGGTTTCAGAACAATAGGCTGTGGGGACAGCCAGGGCCACTGCCTCTGTCCAAATTCCCATCCTTCTCCCCCACGCACTGGCCACCACCTTCCCAGAAGGGAGGCACAGGGACCCACAGCAGTTTCTTCACCTTTAATTCTTCTTTGTTACTAGAGCTGATGGGGGTCTGTTTCCGCTAATCTTAACTGTGGCAAAATGCTCCAGGATGTCTATTCTTCTGGTTACATATGGAATTTCCTGGACTTCAGTTGATTGCTTGGGATGGGGGCTGATTAGATGCAGCTATTTCCAGGCATCCTTGCTTTTTCTTTCCTGAAAAACCATTGTGTTAGCAACATATTTTTAGGTGGGGCTACATTATTCACATACATTTTCTTTTCTTTTTCACCATACAATTTCAAAGCAAGTTTTCTTCCAAAAATAAAAAAAAAGAAGTAGCATCAAGGGCTACTTTCAACAGTCCTCTTCTTTATAATACTATTTGTGTAGTCCTTGTAATCTTGTATTTCTATCATTTTTATCATTTTAAGGCCCAGTTTTTTCCCTGTGCAAACTCATGAGGCTTCCCTCCCCTCTCCCCTCCTTTCCCATACATCTATTTATGGATCATTATCCCCTTCTCCATCAACACCTTCTCAGCTTAGCTGAATGCTCCAGGGAGACTTGGCTGGTGTGAGGCTCTCTCATGATGAATGGGTTTCTTTTCACTCTTCCTAATGGGCTGGCTTCCACTAAGGGCAGCTAATTTCTTTGTAGCTACTTGGAATAGGTAGATTAAGTTACCAGTATTGCCGCTTATCTCATTCTGAAATCAACGATCCAGCTCACAGGATCACCACCTACAAATCTGGGGAAACTGTTACACAGAAGCCCTAGTAATTGATTAGTGGGTACTTCCTGAAATGAATCATTTACAAGACAATGCTTTGGTTCCCAGCCGTATTTGTGAGGCAATTAAGACCTAGTGAGTTGCTTATTTGTTGACTGTTGGATAATGGTCACTTTTTCCTGGTGTAATGTCTGAATCTTACCCCCATTTTCTCAGTATTCTGGCCACCATCTCTTTCTCATTTCTTTGTCCCGTGCTTCTATCTGAAACCATCTCAGGTAGATGCTTGTGAAACAGATGATCTTGAGTTTCCATCTGTCTTGGTTTGGATGGCACTGCCATGTCATGGATGTTTCGATCCCTGAAGCAAATTGTAGCCAGGATCTGCCTTCTGCCTTGCCTTCCCAGGTTCGACCAATCGTGTCAGAGGAAAAGCGAAGGGGATGCATGCGTAGAGGACAGAGCACCCTGCCTCTCCTCCTGAGACCTGGATGGCCATGGGGCATGCCATGCCGACAGAGAATGGCTGCTCTCCAGCCTGAGGGGCTGCTTGGGGCTGGAATCCTTGGTTTTCTATGCATTAGGTATTTATGACTTTGTATATTCCAGGCACAAAATTGCAGACTGTGCCTTAAAATCTGGGTGGACGGAAGTCAGATAATAATTGCTGTTCTGCACCAGGCACTTTCTGTGAACAAGATGATTCATGCTAAGAGTCTGACTTTCAGCATCATATTTAATCTTAGAAATATTGTGTGTCCTAGATGTGATTACCCACATAAGAAACCCAAGGCTAGGAGAGGTTGGGTATATTTTCTAGGTCATTCAACAAATAAGTGAAGAAATTCGATTCAAACATAGATTTATCTAACTCAGTAAGGTGCTTTTAACCACTACACTGTCCTGCCTCCCTCTTAAAAGAAATAAATGATAGGCTAGA
The DNA here is from genome assembly GCF_949987515.2 of Delphinus delphis. Lineage (NCBI taxonomy): Eukaryota > Metazoa > Chordata > Mammalia > Artiodactyla > Delphinidae > Delphinus > Delphinus delphis. Next base: position 65,178,620 of record NC_082687.1, on the reverse strand, counting down.
ATTACACGGTACTAACTAGAAGGAGGTTACAGAAAGGTAGGTTCAGGGTAGGCTGGAGTAGTCAAGGGCTATAAAGCAGAAGGGAGGGGTCCGCAGAGAGCATCTAATCCCATGTTTCTCAAACTCTTTTTTTAAAGTTGTGGTAAAAAAAAAAATGTAACATCAAAAAATACATGGAATGCTTCATGTGTTTGCACAGGCGCCATGTTAATCTTCTCTGTATCTTTCCAATTTTAGTATATGTACTGCCAGTGAGTACTCTTAAAGTTTTTAACTTACAACCTATAACATGACATTTATTTTACATTATGACGCAGTAAATGCATGTATTTATAACTGAAACAAAATTGTACTTCACAATACTTGCCCTATTCTATGCAGTGCACTCCACTTTTCTATTATGCTTTACATCATTCTTTAAAGATAATTCTCGTCATGGCCTCTTAAGTAGACTTTATGGACTACAAATGCTGATCTAAAAACCTCAACCGATGGGGACGTTGAGGCCCGGAGATGCGTTGAGTACCTAGCGCGATGTCTTGCAAATATTAATCCCAAGTGTCTTTGCTTTATCTCCTTATGTGACCCAGCACACGCATGTAGCACCTCAGTGGCGGAGCTGGGATAGAATCCAGATTTCCTGATTCCCAGTCCAGGCTTTTTCAGTCAAGGAAAGTTTGTCAAAGGGGAGGGACTCTCCCATGGCAGGGTTTCTTCCCAGGCACTGGTAGAAATAGGAGGAAACAGAGCAGCTGTGGGACACGGACACAGCCGCCACAATGGGCCTAGTCGAATGGCACAGGGCGTTAGAACAAGGCCGTCTAATTCCAAAGACCATGCTCCTTCTGTGGTTGTCTCTCTTGTTTGCTCAGTAAAATTACCTGGGAGTAATTATCTTCAATAATACTTACGCCCAGGTGACACTTGGATCCAATAATTAAATCCAATGATTTAGGGATGAGGGTTGCCTAAAAAGCCTCCCCAGGTGATTTTACTAGAGAGATACTGCCTCAGTGCAGCGTAGAAGGTATCCCTTAAAACCCTTCCGGCTTATCCTTCAGGCCTCAGCCAAAACTACCACATGTAAACTAGACAGCTAGTGGGAAGCAGCCGCATAGCACAGGGAGATCAGCTCGGTGCTTTGTGACCACCTAGAGGGGTGCGATAGGGAGGGTGGGAGGGAGACGCAAGAGGAAGGGGATATGGGGATATATGTATATGTATAGCTGATTTACTTTGTGTTACAGCAGAAACTAACACACCATCGTAAAGCAATTATACTCCAATAAAGATGTTAAAAAAAAAATGACCCCCTCCTAGGCCCATGGAGTCCCGACTCAAAGTCACAATCAAAAAGTAACTGCCTTTTGTACGGATACCAAGGGGGAAAGGGGTGGGTTGGGAGGAACTGGGAGACTGGGATTGACACATATACATTATTGATACTACGTATAAAATAGACAACTGATGGGAACATACTGTAATAGCACAGGGAACTCTACCTAATGCACTGTGGTAACCTAAACGGGAGGGAAGTCCAAAAGGGACGGGATATCTGTATGTGTATGGCTGGTTCCTTTTGTTGTGCAGTGGAGGCTAACACAACATTGTAAAGCAACCATATTCCAATAAGAATTTGAAAAAAAAGTAACTGCCTTTCTTTTCTTGTATTCATCTAGCACTCACAGATCCTCTCATCCTGTGTTTGTCTCCCCTGTTACATGATGCTCTGGACTGAATCCAGAGCTTATGCCTTACTTATCTTTGTATCCAAGTGTGTCACAAATATTTACAGAATGCCCTTTGCTCAGATGGCTCTTCTTCCCCAAACCACCCAGGCCTCTGAGATCTACTCTGATTCAGCTGTAACTCCTAATGAGGGTGATGAAAATTCTCCCCCCCGGATCAGTCCTACCTAGGACAAAAAGGGCACTCGCTCTAGGAGCTGCAGAATCCTGACTGGTGAAAACAGACGCTAAAGGCAGTGAGACTGCAGCATCCCTTCTCATGTGGCTGGGCTTTCTCTCCCACGCATTCCCCTCCAGCCATCTCCTCCAGATTTTCAGATTTCTGACAAGGCAGTGTGGTCCAGTGTTCAGAACCCTGGACAGGAAGTGGGAAAGACGGACTTCCTGTCCTGGTCATGACCGTCAGTGTGTCCTGCAATAGGCCCTCACTTTTCCGTTTTGTTAGCTGGGAATGACCACGTTCCAAACTCAATTGTCACCCTCTGCTCCCTTTCCCCTTGGGGATTATATAAGAACTCTTATATATGAAAACAAGCTTTGTTCAGGTCCTTGAGCTTTTCTGAGGGCAGCCTTGTATAAATATAAGATACCTTTTGTTATTGTTTGCAGCCCAGGGGATTTGCGGAAAGAAGTTGAGAGCCAGTGATGCTCGTTTTTATAGGCAGAAAATAGCTGCTGGAAAAACAACCTGGTGTGTAGAGCACAATGTTCTTATCGAGCCGACAGAATTATCTTTCCCAGGCCGTCATGAACACAAAACACCTGGTGCACACGTTTCCTGCCCCTTCACATATTTTGAAAGAAAGAGACCTTTACTCTGACCTGTCAAGCAGTGATCTTCATGAACTTCTGTCCACAGACCACGACGGTTATCTTGGCTTGCCGCTGTACAGTTAAATGGTAAGCACAGCTGATGTCACTCATAGGGCATCTTCTCCACATAGCACTCAGATCTTATCAGATCCACACATGTGTTTCTTCTTCCTTAAAATACAGCCCCTGGATGGGCTAAGAGTCAGGGCCTTCCTGACACATCCACCCAACACTGAATTGGGTGCTGTTGAGAAGATAGGAAACTTGAAGACTTGATCCTGACCTGGCCATGGATTAAAATCTTTGAAGGGAAAAAAAAAAAATAAATCCACTAAAAACATTTAGAGAACCATACAAATCTATTCGTAGTAAGACTCACTCCCTACTTTAAAGACTCAGGTGTTTAAAGAAGGTAGAAATCAGTGTGGAAAATCTCCCTGGAAGATGAGGATGCAATATACATGCAAGGTGCTTAATAATGTCAGTTAAGTGAACAAAAGAAACTGGAATTGGGCCTTGAATGACAAAAAGCGTTTGAAATGGTGGACGAAGGGGCAAATAACCATACTGGGAAAGCCAGAGTTTAAGGATTGACTTTGGAGTGAAGCTGATTGACCTGGGTATGCCACTCACAAACTGTGATTCTGAGCATGTCACATAAGCTCTCTAGACTTTACTTTCCTCTTCCATTATAAGTCAGTACTAACAATATCTCTATCATAGGTTTGGGGAAGAATGAAATGAGATTAATGTAGGCAAAGTTCTTAGCCCAATGCCGGGCATATGGTAACTGTTAAACGTTTATTTATTGTTATTGTTGTTATTAGTACTAGGGAAAATATAAAGACAGGAATTGCTCAGTCTGAAAATCTGAAAATATTTTCCCCTTAATAAAATAATCAGAATACTTGGCATTAAGTGATACTGATGTAAATTTGAGCAGCCAGCGCCTGCCTATTGCAGTGTTGGAAAGAAAATGTATATTTATGGCTCCCTCAAGCTCTGACCTTCTGCCTCTTCCCTTTCTTTCAGCACCCTTCCCCATCCCCACTACCCCCCTATCCCCACGGCACCACAGAGAGCCCACAATCTCTCCTCTTTGCCCTCTTCTCCCCGCCAATACCCACCTTCTCTCCTAGCCTGGTGAGAGACTGGTGAGTCATAAGGATGGACATGCAACTGTAGCCTTTCAGGCAATGATGACAGGCTATGGGTTCTGGGGACGGAGATTCCCTTGAATATTTCTTGATGCTATCAAGTCAAATATAGACAGCTAACCACCTCTAACACAAGAAGTGCTCAGCAGGAGAATTTTGAGTTCCTTTACAGATCAAATTTTCAAGAGAGAAAAACTTAGGAATTCTTCATTCTCTTCCTCAAAGAGACATGGATTGGACCAGAGCACCATAGCTAAGCCACGATGTCACAGGTCATTAGGACTGCCCGTAGCTGCACTCAAGAGCCTGATGCAGGCATCTGCTTGTTGAGCTGTGAGCTCCCACTTCTCTCCCTGCCCAGTGTTGACCATCATATTCCTACTGAAATGGTCTTGGCCTCACTCCCAGGTTCATAAGGCTCTCTTGGCTTCAAATTACCTACAGTATAAAAGCCAAACTTCTCATCCTGGCAGATAACCCATCCCCTTCACCTCCATCCACTGCCTTCTTCTCTGTCTTCTCCTCATCTCCTGCCGTGATAAACTTCTCCCAAGTGCGCCCCCCAACACCACACGCTTTCAGGTCATTGTCCTTTGATCCGAACCCTTTCCCTAATCTTCACCTAGTCAACTCCTGCTCATTCTACCAGAACCAACTCCAATATCATTTCCAAAGTCAAAACCATCATCTCTTCACCAGCCTTTGGATTCTACAGTTCTTTGTTCTGGGTTGCTTGGACTCCAAAAGTTTAGCATATAGTAGATGCTTGAGAAATATTTCTTGAAAGAATAAATGAGTTCTGACTTCAATAACAGCGTTTATTATGACGTATGATAATTGCCCTACTTACTTGTTGGTTTACAGGCCGTTTATAGGCCGTGAATTTCTCAAAAGAATAAGGTGAAGGGAAATTGCGTCTTTTATATCTGTATTCTAGGACCCTAGTACAGTGACTCATAAGGTAGGCTTTAAGTCGAAGTGTGACGAATTTAAAAATTTCTAATATATTTTTTGCAAAAATAATTTTTTCTCATTAGGCATTCTTTCTTTTATGATTTGGCTACCCTCCTCTCTTAATGTTGAGTTGAGGAAAGGGATAGGGAGATGTTTCCAGAATATAGCTGAGAATATGAAAAGCAGGAAAGCAGGGGAAGCCTGCATTAGGTTAGAGTCTCTGGAATCAGAGGCTGAGTCTCATGCAAGTGCTGTCAGGGACATCTTGTAAAAGAGCGAGGGAAGCAAGACAGGGGCATGGGCGAAACAAAGCGAGATGTGGATTCGGCTACAGTCCAGCCTCAGTCCAATCCCGTGGGAAGTTCCGGGACAAGGGACAAGGATGGCCTCAGAGAATTACCCCACCTGGAGGCAAAGAGGTTGGGATTTTATACCCCTGAATTAGTAGTTGGCTGCAACCATGCCAGAGGTAGGGGGATACCTCCCAGGCATTTCTGCATGGAACAGCTCCTGTGGACCGAGAGTGAGTCTTCAGGGAAGGGTCCAGCTGCAAGCATTGGTCATCAACACTCACAGCAGCTGAGTGACAAGAGAACTAGTCTAGGAAAGGGATCTGAGCAGCACAACAAAAGCTCCTACCCTACCCCTAAAAATAAAGATGATAGAAAGTGCTTACTCCTAGGAGGATTATGTAAACCTTTATTTAAAACCTATCTCCTCCTACTTCATCAACAAGTCTATCTGGACCACTTGCTCACTCCTTAACAGATTAGAAACAGCAAGATAGAAGAGGGTGCAGAGACTGTTAAAGGTAAGCGCAGGGCTTCCCTGGTGGCGCAGTGGTTGAGAGTCTGCCTGCTAATGCAGGGGACACGGGTTCGAGCCCTGGTCTGGGAGGATCCCACATGCCACGGAGCAACTGGGCCCGTGAGCCACGGCTGCTGAGCCTGTGCGTCTGGAGCCTGTGCTCCGCAACGGGAGAGGCTGCGATAGTAAGAGGCCCGCCCGCGCACCGCGACGAGGAGTGGCCCCCACTTGCCACAACTAGAGAAAGCCCTCGCGCAGAAACGAACACCCAACACAGCAAAAATAAATAAATTAATATATAAACTCCTACCCCCAACATCTTCAAACAAAAAAAACACAAAACCACAGCTTTAAAAAAAAAACAAAAAAAGCCCACAGCCTACTTCCAAAGGCACAACCACATTAAAAGAAAAAAAAAAAAAGGTAAGTGCACCAATAGAAGCCAAAAAGAAACGAGAACGCCAAAAAGCACAGCAGTGTGGAACCTTGTAGTGTAGTGCCCTGGAGCGTCGTAAATTAAAGTCTAAAAAAACTGAGATTGACAATGATGCCCTAAGTCAATGATGCCCTAAGTTAACGATGCCTTAAACAAGTTGTGTTTTGCATTCTATGTTTAAAAACACGGGGTGATGTGCCAAGTCATTTTAAAAGATTTCATTCGAAATTTGGAAGCTTAAGGGATGTGAATAATTACACGGGCATTTTATTTTTGCAGATTATCTTCTTCCCTGCCAGCCCCTGAATAAGTGAGGTGTTACTGAACTACATCTTGGAAAACATCTGACCTCCAGGAGCCGTTGAAACTCCTTGGATAGTAGCACAACTTCAGACTTGTTTAAACGTTCTGACAGTTCTGATGCCACCTGGCACATGTGATTACATAATCAGAGCTGATAGAAACCTCTGATCACCACATATACACACAGTCTGATTATAGAGCAAGCTCTAGCCGGGCATCAGACACGTGGGGCTCAAGTTCCTCCACTGTCATTAACATCTGTATGACCCTAAACAAGTCATTTGTCTTCTCTGATCTCAGTGTCTTTGCTGTAAAGGAGAAATAATCATAGTTATCATATTACTATTAATATTACATTACACCGATATATGATACGTAGTATGTTATTTTATTATATTAACAATATTATTATGTCTCATCAGCCTGCTATGAGGAGCCAATGAGATAATGTTTGTGAAATTGCTTTGCAAGGGGTGAAAAATAATTAAAATGGAGTATTTGGAAAAGTAAATACTCTTTCATTCCTTTCTTCTTTCTGATGCAATTTTTGACAGTTTTGTAAACCCATAAAACCGGCAGAATACACACGGACACCATCTCCCATCGATTTATTCTGTCCCAGCTCTCCACCACTTGGCCTCCTAGGCCACCCTCCCGGTGGCCAGCCTGTATTCCCATTTCTAGCTCCAGTTTCAGAATGACTGCCTTTGGAGAATGGGGTTTCTCAGGAAGAGTATTGCACAATCAGAAAACGTTGATCTGCCAAGGCTGTAACATTTTTTTCCTGGAGCCTTTTCAGGAATGTGTCACAGGAGGTGGGGGAGATGGGCCATGGAACAGAGAGTACTAGGCACCAGCCACCAGGTAATAAAATGTCCAAGCATTCCTTTACAAAATCTAATGAAGACATCAATCTTCATTAAGTCAAAGGGTCTGGGGTCCACAGCGGTGAGATTCACTGAGCCGCTTCAAAAAGCAGGAGGAACAATGACCAAAATGCAGGCCATAGAGCAAGAGACAGTGAATTCTAGAACTCGATGATGTCTGTTTTCAACAAGGGTTGAATGTGCCAATAGCTATTATCACTAAACATGAGCCCTGAGCTCAGTGTGATGCCAGAGCCAGCTTGCACCAAATCAAGAGAGCCAGTTCTTCATGGCTCTTCCCGACCCCATGCTCGGGGATGTCAGGTTGGGAGCGTGTAATCAACCCAGGTGGCAGTATTTACACCACGGAAACCAGCAGGTGCCACCAATAGGGTCCCCCACTCCCCACCCAGAGAGCCAGCTTACCGGCACACCATTGCTTAAGCTTGTATCCAAATGTCAACAAAACGTCTGGAATCCTGAAATAGCTTTCAGAAGAGCAATGTTGTTCCTGAATTTCCGTGTGAACCACTGGAGGGAAAAAGTTTGTGTATATAAATATAACAAATCCTTTGCTTTCAGATCCCAAATCACCTTCCTCATATAGCCTCTCTTTTCCTTCAGGCTGAATGTGGAGAGTGGCTACCACTGAACTGAGAAAAACCTGAGTCACCGTTACATCCTTGGCATTGTCCACTTGATTGTTTTTTTCCATGAGTGTTTCCCAGGCTCTAACCTCCATCGGTACAGAGGACTGATGGGACAGCAATTATTCTGCAGGGAGTACACCCTCAGAGCTTGAGGGATCCTGTAGAAAAGCAGGGGCAAGATGCTGCTCTCTGCTTGGAGGGAGTTTGCAAAACAGATTGGATTCAACTGAAAGAGGCCAACCTTAGGAGGAGAACATCATTTTCTTCTTTCCATACCAAACCATAGGATTAATGAAGAATCAAGGGGAATAAAAATGCAAACATGCACAATATTCACTTCCACAGACTTTTCTTTCACTAATGTCTTTGTGGCTGTAGCTGGTGATTTGCACCACTCCTTCCCATAACTTACCTAGAGGCTGAAAGGAAAAGGAGTGGGGAAGAAATTAGCATTTACAGAGCACCAACTCGCTATCAGGTCCTAGAGTGTCTTATCTAGTTAACACAGCAACCATGCAAGGAAGGTACTATTACTTCCATTTTTTCAGAGAAGGAAAGGTAAGAATTATCTAAGGTTACCCAGCTAATGGATTTGGGAGCAGGAATTTAAATACTGGTCTCTGACTTTAGATTTTGAGCTCTTTCCACACTTTCTACTACTTTATTGACCCACGGAAAAACAAAGCCCAACTGTGGAACCAGTTCTGGAGACACAGGTGCAGGCTGAGTCTGGTCCCTTGGGGCTGGCCTTCCACAAGGATACACATTGGATTGTCTAATGAGGGAAAGCTAACAGACATTCAGGTGCAGGACTTGCCATTTCTCAGGGGCAGTTTTGAAACAAACACCAATTCTTTGTTGTCGTGCTCACTGAAGATGTAAAATAGGAGAAGAGCATGGGAATCAGAGACAAATGCTGGACAAGGTTTTTAAGAATTTTTTTTTCAAGCTCCTCTGTTCTATAGCCTAAGTAGCCAACTACTCCCAACTTAGCCTCAAATTACCACCTATGTTCTTTAAAGAAAAAAAAGAAAAGAATGTCTTTTCCAGTAATTTTACACTGGGAGAAATACATGACGGTCTTACCTATAGACTTGGCATTGGCAATTGTGCATCATTTTGTGTCACATCGCAGGCTAAGGAATGTGACACACTCCCTTTGGTTTCCTGGGATACACCCCAACAAAGGACTTTGTTTTTTCAGGTTTCAGTGATAAATATGTTACTGATACTCATACTTTAAATTCATAGCGTATACCAAGTCACAACTCAGTGAGGTTAACAGACAGTTTTCTTTTTAGATTTTGGATGAAGTGGCAAAGAGATACTCCATTGATTTCTGCACACTACACCTTTACACACTTGAAAACAATAATTTATGCTTCCTCTAAATCTTCTTTTCGCCTGGGCAATGACCTCATTTAATAGGCTTTTTATATTTTGGATTATGCAAATAATAGATATTCAAAAGTTAAATAATGAAAAAATTCTAATGTAAAATGATATAAAATAGGATGTTATTTTAATTGTTAGTGCACATCTTAACAAGAAATGATACCTTAGGAATTTAATGTTACCCCAATTTTTTAAATATACTAAATTTTATATACAGTTTTGTGTAAAGTATTTAAAATTTTTTTATTGTGATAACCTAAAGTCTGGCAGGAGAGAGAGGGAGAGAGAGAGAGAATTATGTATGTGTTAAGTTATGAATATGCTCAGTTGAAAGTGCCTTTATGACCTCCAGATGGAAAGGTATGCAGTGGATATATGGGTCTGGAACTCAGGAGGAAAGTTTGGACTATAAGTATAGTTTTGGAATTTATCAGTATATAGATGGCAACTGGAGTCGTAAGAATGGATAGGATCATCCAGTAAAAGTACACAGACTGAGAAGAGGATAGGGTCTACAGCTAAACCCAGAAAATCCCCTACATTTAAAATCCAGTGCTGTTCAGATGCCTAAAACCACCCAAATACTTCCACCACCTTGGGGCCCATTCCAGTGGGATTCTGTCTTCTTCTACCTGCTGGGTAAGTTCTGACCCAGAAAAGAGGCTTCACTGATATTTCAGATCATGTTGGATTCTTTTCTACACCGATGCGAAAGCTGCATCATGGGAGAATTAACATTTAAAAAAAATGGCACGGGAGAACTCACACTTGAAGTTAGGACATAGGAGCAGTCAAGTGATGCAAATCCAAAGATGACTCATTTATTAGAAAGACCAGGACTTTAAATCAACTATTGTGATATGTTAAAGAAGTTACTTAAAAATATGGATATAATAGGTAAAAATATGAAGCATTTCAGGAGAACAATTTAAACACTAAAAAATAGAAAATATAAAACTGAAAAATATAATATCTAAGACACTTGGGGCTTATAAGTAGCATTTAGACACTACAGAGGAGAGTGAATGGGGAGATAGAGCAATAGCAGTTGCTCAAATTGAAGGAAAGAAAGAAAAAAGATAGAAAAATGAATAGATTATCCATACCATGAATAATATCAAGTTTCTAATGTACATGAATTTGAGTATGAGGGGGAGAGAGATAAGCAGGCAGAAAAACATACTTAAAGAAATAATAACTGAAACTCTCTAAATTTGATGAAAACACCAACCCATGGATCCAAGATATGCAACAATCCCCATGCAAGATAAATACAAAGAAAACCCCTTCTAAATACATGATGGCCAAATTGGTGAAACATAAAGAGAAAGAGAACATCTTAAAAGCCACCAGAAAATAAGACATACATATAGGAACAATGATATGAATGATAGCTGATTTCTCATCAGAAACTATATAAGACAGAAAACATCACAGAAGACAAGACAGAAAACATCTCACAAGACAATGCAACACCATCTTTAAAGGAAATAAACTGTCACCATAGAATTTTATATCCAACTAAAAACATTCTTCAAAAACGAAGGTAAAATAAGGATATTTTCAGATGAAAGAAGGCTGAGAGAATTTGCTGCAAGCAAATTTATACTACAATAAGTACTAAAGAAAAAATTTCAAACTAAAGAGAAATGATACCAGATAGAAACCTGGATATACAGAAAGTAAAAAATAATGAAGAAAATAGGTAATGGGCTCTCAGTTTCCAGTCCAGCATGTAAGGAGCTTTAAGAAGTCACCACTCTGTGCTAAAAACTGTAAAAAGCTGAAGAAACTGGAAAATCAACAATTCTTCTTAGACTTCTCTGTCAGAGAAGTGAGGTCAAAGGTCAAACTGTTGCCCCTCGAATTGGAGAAACAAGTGAATACAGAGAGTCACAACTTATTGGAGCAGAAACTCACAAGTAGGAATTTCTGTGAGAACCACTACCTGGGCAGAAAAACCTGAACTGTAATTGACAAATTGCTGGAGGCTGAGTGTGGACAACTCTGAGAGTTCTCAATGAACAAGTACAATTTGAAACTAAAAACACATTTTCTTGCCTTGTAAAAAGGCATCTATTTGGCTTTTAGTACAAAATAACTCAGAGAAGCAGAGAAAGCCAGTTATTGAAAAAAATTCCCTAACAAATTTTAGTCACAGTCCCTGTCTTTAGCTTGGCTTAGAAAACAGGAAACTACAAACCACCTAATATCTGCCCTTTTGAAGAAATCTTATTTAAAGAAAAAAAAAAAAAAAGAGGGAAAATAAAACAGTCCCTGAAATACAGCAGTTGGTTTTTACAGGGCCCTGGAAGCTTGCCTTAATCATTCTGGTGAAATGGAAGACATGTGGTCATTGGAATATGGCCATCTCCTTGTTTTATGCTAGTAATGATTTTCATCTGAAGGGAAGATGATGGCCTGGGCACCATTTGATGCCCCTGATGCAATCTGAGACATCAAGGTCAAGTTGCCCCAAGTCTTCCATTCCATATCTTCACTGAACCTCCCCCATATACAGTCTCTTGTCACTGGATGATGAGTGAATAATGGACTCATCAGGGTAGAAAGACACTTCATTGATGGAGCCAGCATGGCTGGGCAGCTTATACAAAATCCTCGTGCTTCTGATATCCCACATAAACACAAACCTGTTGGCCGAGCCAGCTGCTATCTTGCTTCCATCAGATGATCAAGACCATCTCAGAAGATTCTTTTGAAAGTGGTGCACATTTTTTTTGAAATATCTTATTATTTACATTATCACCCTCCAAAATCAAATACTTTCAGATATAACAAAATATGTACAAGATCTATATGAGGGAAACTACAAAATTCTGATGAACAAAATCAAAGAAGAACTAAATAAATGGAGAGATATTCCATGTTCATGGATAGGAAAACACTATATTGTCAAGATGTCAGTTCTTCTCAGCTTGACCATAGATTCAATGCGATCCCAATCAAAATCCCAGCGAGTTATTTAATAGATATTGACAGACAAACTGATTCTAAAGTTTACATGGAGAGGCAGAAGACCCAGAATAGCCAACACAATATTAAAGGAGAAGAACAAAGTTGGAGGACGGATACTACCCAACTTTAAGACTTACTGTAAAGCAACAGTAATCAAGATAGTGCAGTATTCACAAAAGAATAGAAAATGGATCAATGGAACAGAATTGAGAGCCTAGAAATAGCTTTCCAAAGATATAGTCAACTGTTCTTTGACAAAGGAGAAAAAACAATCCATTGGAGCAAAGACAGTTTCTTTGACAACTGGTGTGGGAACAACGGGATATCCACATGCAAAAAGAAAAGGCTAGACACAGACCTTCACGAAAATTAACCCAAAATGATCACAGACCTAAATGTAAAATGCAAAACTATAAAACTCTTAGATGACAACATAGGAGAAAATCTAGATAACCTTGGGTATGGCAATGACTTTTTACATATAACACCAAAGGCATGATCCATGAAAGAAGTTGATAAGCTGGACTTCATTAAAATTATAAACTTCTTCTCTATAAAACACAGTGTCAAAAGCATGAGAAGATAGTCCACAGACTGAGAGAAAATATTTACAAAAGATACATCTGATAAAAGACTGTTATCCAAAATATACAAAGAACTCTTAAAACTCAACGATAAGAAAAAACCCAACATGATTAAAAAATGGGTCAAAGACCTTAACAGATACCTCATTAAAGAAGATATACAAATGGAAAATAAGCATATGAAAAGATTTTCCACATTGTATGTTATCAGGAAGATGCAAATTAAAACATCAGTAAGGTGTCTTCACACCTTTTAGAATGACCAAAATCTGAAACACTGACAGCACCAAATACTGACAAGGGTGTGGAGTAACTGGAATGCATACATTTCCGGTAGGAATTCAAAAACAGTACAGTCATCTTGGAAGACAGTTTGCCAGTTTCTCACAAAACTAAACATATCCTTACCGCACAATCCAGCAATCATACTCCTTGGTATTTCCCCAAAGGAGTTGAAAGCTTATGTCCCACAAGAATCTACACACAGATGTTTATAGTAACTTTACTCATCATTGACAAAACTTGGAAGCAACCAAAGCGTCCTTCAGTGGGTGAATGGACAGATAAACTATGGTACAGCCAGACAATGGAATATTATTCAGTACTAAAAAGAAATGAGCTATCAAACTATGAAAAGACATGGAAGAACCTTAAGTGTATATTACTAAGTGAAAGAAGCCAATCTGAAAAGGCTACATACTGTGTGATTCCAACTATACAACATTCTGGAAACGGCAAAACTGGTGACAGACCAGTGACTGCCAGGGGGGAGGGGACACAAGGGATGAACAGGCAAAGCTCACAGGAGTTTTAGAGCAGTTAAAATACTCTCTATGATATTATAATGATGGGTGTATGTCATTATACATTTAGTCAAGCCCATAGAATGTACAACACCAAGAATTAACCCTAAGGTAAACTCTAGACTTTGGGTGATTATGATGTGCCAATGTAGATTCATCCTTTGGTAACAGATGTAAAATTTGGTCGAGTGATGTTGGTAATGGGGAGGCTGTGCATGTATGGGGCAGAGGGTATATGGGAAACCTCTGTACCTTCCTCTCAATTGTGATGTGAACCTAAAACTGCTCTAAAAAAATAAAATCTTAAAAAATCTTCAGAGAGACTCAGTCATAGGGGTGGTCCCACACTTCTGTGAGTTTTACTTCCAAGAGTTTTACCAGGCCTTCATAGTAAACAGTGGAGAAACCTCTCCCAGTGCTCCCAGCAGGGAAGTGGAAAAGGAACCATTTTGAAATAGGCTAGAGTATTCTGTTCTTCTTAACAAGGACTGTGCTCAAGAGAAACTATTTGATCAAAACCCAACTTCCGGGGGTTCTATCAGAGCCTAACATACACAGGGAAAGGGAAATATCTAACTCTAGCCTCTCCAGCCATACTGTCCTACCTAAGGGATGAGTGGGGAATAAAACTCAGAAGCACTGATGAAATTCACTGTCCAGGGCACAGGCTCACCAAAAGACTGCAACCTAATCACAGGATTGTGGAACACTTTCCCTCTTCCCACACCTTACCACCACATTACTAAAGGCATATTTACTGCAGTTCCTTTACACACTACATCATGCCCACCTTTCAACAAAAAATTATAAGGCATACTAAAGGCCAAAAAACTACAGCTTGAAGAGATGGAACAAGCATCAGATCCACAGTCAGATATGACAGGAATGCTGGAATTATCAGACGAGGAATTAAAAAAACTATGATTGGGCTTCCCTGGTGGCGCAGTGGTTGAAAGTCCGCCTGCCAATGCAGGGGACACGGGTTCATGCCCCAGTCCGGGAAGATCCCACATGCTGCGGAGTGGCTGGGCCCATGAGCCATGGCCGCTGAGCCTGCGCGTCCGGAGCCTGTGCTCCGCAACGGGAGAGGCCACAGCAGTGAGAGGCCCGCGTACTGCAAAAAATAAATAAATAAAAACTATGATTAATATACTAAGGCTTTAATGGGAAACGTAGACAACATGCAAGAACAGATGTATGATATAGGCAGAGAGGTAAGAATTCTTAAAACTAATCAAAACAAAATTTTACAGACAAAAATTTTATAAAAGAAATGAAGAATGCCTTTTGATGGCATTAGTGGACTGAATATAGCCAAGGAAAGAATCTCTGAGTTTGAGGATATGACAATAGAAACTTCCAAAAGTGGAAAGCAAAGAGAAAAAAAAGGACTTAAAAAAACAAAACAGAGTATCCAAGAACAGGCATAACTACAAAAGGTATAACATACATCATGGGAATCATGGAAGGAGAAGAGAGAAAGGAAAAGAAGAAATATTTAAAGCAATAAGGACTCAGAATGTTCCCAAGTTAATGTTAGACATAAAACCATAGATCTAGGAATCTCAGAGAACACCAAGCAGGATAAATTAAAAATAAACACGAAAACAAAAACCACACCTGAGCATATCATATTCAAACTTCATAAACCAAACATAAGCAAAAATTCTTGAAAAAAACATTCATGTATAGCGGAGCAAAGATTAGAATTACATCCAACTTCTCTTCAGAAACCATGTAAGCAAGAAGAAAGTAGAGTGAAATATTTAAAATGTTAATAGAAAAAAACCTACCAACCCAGAATTCTGTACCTTGTGAAACTATCCTTCAAAAGTAAAGGAGAAATAAACACTTTCTCA
Source organism: Delphinus delphis (assembly GCF_949987515.2). Taxonomy (NCBI): domain Eukaryota; kingdom Metazoa; phylum Chordata; class Mammalia; order Artiodactyla; family Delphinidae; genus Delphinus; species Delphinus delphis. Next base: position 65,163,269 of record NC_082687.1, on the reverse strand, counting down.
GAAAAACAAAAATTGAGGGAATTTGTTGCCAGTAGACTCGCCTTGCAAGAAATGTTTAGAACTTCTTTGGAGAGAAGGAAAATGATATTGGTTAGAAACTCAGATTTACAAAAGGAAAGAGCATCAGATAATTAACAAGTGAAAGTAAAATAAAAACATTTATTTTTCTTACTATTAGTTTATCTAACAGAGAGTTTGTTCAAAATAATAATAGCAATAATATGTTCAGTTACGAATGCTTATATACATAAGCATATACACATATATAAGCATACATATATACATATGCTTATATATAAGTGAAATGAATGACACCAATGATATAAAGGACAGGAATATTCTGTTATTATACATATGAAAAAGCCAGAAGAATACTAAATAATCAGGAATTAGGAATATTAGGAATATTAGGAATTAGGAATATTCTGTTATTAGGAATAGGGAATATTCTGTTATTATACATACCCAAAAGCCAGAAGAATACTAAAAAATACCCAATTTATCCAAAAGAAAACATGTAAGCAAGAACAAACAATCAGATGCAACAATTTGAAAATAAACATAAGATGGTAAGCTTAAACCCACTTGCATTAGCGTTAAAACATGGCTGCAAATTCTTTGACATCCACTCCATTAAAAGTTGGAGTCCATCTCTCCTCCCTTGAATCTGGGTAGGCTTGTGAATGCTTTGACCAATGTGACTTTTGAGTCTAGGTCACAAAAGTTCACACAACTTTGGCCTTGTTCACTGGAACACTCGCTTTTGAAACCCTGAACCAATATGTAAAAATTTCAACTACCTTGAGGCTGACATACTAAACCTGTGGCTTAGTCATAAAATGGAATGCTACTCAGTGACATAAAGGAATGAACCACTAATACACAAAACAATATGATCAAAACTTAAAAATATTATGCTGAGAGGAAAAAGCCTCACAAAAAGAGTATGTGCTATACTACTCCATTTATACAAAATTCTAGAATAGGGAAAACTAATCTATGGTAGAAAAAATCGAACTGTGGTTGACTTTGGTGGGGGTGGGAGTTGGCAGAGATTGATCGGGAAAGGCATGAAACAACTTCCTGAGCCTGATGGTACTGTCCTATATCCTGAAAGAGGTTTGGGTTATACAAGTTTATGAATTGTCAAAATCAGTGTATATCCTTAAGATAAATTAAGATTTATTTTGTTTGTATGTTATATATCAAAGAAAAAACTGCAAACAAATACTGAACACTACTTAATGTTATGCAAATCGAAATGTTTATAGGGAAGCATACTGATGTCTGCAATTTACTTTGCAATGCAATAAAGAGAAGATGCATTAATGGATTGGTAGAGGGATGCATAGGTGAATAGATACACAATAAAGCAAATATAGTTAAACGTTAGTGGTAGACTCTAGGTGGAGGGTGTACAGGTGTTCACTATAAATTCTCTCAACTATGCTGTAGCTTGACATTTTTCATATTAAAATGCTGGACATGTTTCCAAAAAAAGGGGAGAAAAAACTTTTTTAGAAAAGGGGAAGGGGACAGGAGGGCAGGGAATGAGTAGTTAGGGAGTTGCTCCTTCTTCTTTGCTGTGATTCTTGCTTTATAGATAGAAGAAATTGCTTCTATAAAAACTGATTAAACCAAGATCCCAGTAGAATGTAATTTTACAGGATATCTATATTAAGTGGTTTTCAAATCCTTCCAGAATCGGTCGGAAATGCCCAGGTTCCTGAAGTTGTAGGAGAGTTCCTTGCCTGAATTTGCCATGGCCTGTTCATGGTTGGTGGCCTGTTTGGGACTGAGCTGGGGATCCCCAAATGCAGCACGCCTTGCTTCCAAAGATGCTCAGACTGAGAGATCTGTTGAGAGGATAAGGTCTCCAAATGGACATCTCAAAGGATCTCATTATTCTAAAACAGCTCAAAGAATGTTTCCTACATGGTGCTAAAAGGGATATGAGGGGGAAAAAATCCCCTATACTATCAACTCCAGGGAGGCAGAGATCTATGTATCTTGCTCACCATTTTTTCTCCAGCATTTTAGTACAATGTATAGCACAAAGTAAAGCCCGGTTAAATATTTGTTGAACAAATTAATGAATTGAATGTTGTTCCCTCCTATTGGAAATCTTGGAGTAAATTTCAAAATTCATGATCCACACATTTCAACTGTCCTCTCTACTCAGCATCAGTGGAAACAACTTCCAGCAAAGTCTTGCTAAAGAACAGAATTTTATATCTTTGCCAAAACGGTTAATAGGTTTTTCCAGTAAGAGGACAACCAAGATGAAAATTACTACTGCTACTATTATTTATTAAGCAAGTGCTATAAAGCTAGGGGCTATGTTAAGCACCTTACCTTGTTGCCAATCCCTGCAATAAGCCTGAAAGGTAAAAATGGGATGAGAAAAACAGTGCTTAGCTAAGATAAATAATTTACCAAACGATATGCTGCCTGACTCCAAAGCTTACTTACAACACTTATCACAGTATAAGGTGCACGTGCTCTGTGCAGAATAACACATAAATAAATGTAGAAGACCATTATCTAGTTAGGTTGCTTTTCCCCATGTGCATATATGGAGAATCTACTCTTAGCAAACACCCACTGCACACCATGGGGTGTGTGTGTGTGTGTGTGTGTGTGCGCGCGTGTGTGTAGTAACTGCCTAAACAATTAAAAGAAGGAAGGAAGCACATCCTCCCTGGCCTTTGGCCTCTCCCTTCCTCACCCTCTAGTAAATACAAGTCTGTCCAAATCAGAAAGCTCTTCTACCTCTAGTAGAAATAGTTACCCCAGCATTATTATTCTCTACCCAACAGTTTTTAAAAAGATATCTGTTCTCATGAAAGGATGCTCCTGGGGGTTTGTTGTTTCTCCATGCCCTCAGTGGACACTCCAGAGCCCTGTTCCTCTCTCCAGTGAAGGTCCATTTGAACCCTGGACATGTACAAACGATCCTGCTTTGATCACAACCATTCCTAAATAATAGCACAAGAATAGCACCCATACAGGGACATAGAAACCATAGATCTGGGGAAGAAGCACATCCTGCAGAGAATCAGGAAGTACCAAAGATTTGTCTTCAGTGCAATCCACCATTCCTTGCCAGGGTCCCTCTACTCCATGTTGAAAACCTTCCTACCCAGCTGGAACCTTGTCTAGAAATGAATACCTACTAATAACATGGGACTGAGTTAGGACATGGGATTTCTAGGCCACAGTCACAATGTCACAACTAGACTCATGTTACACAGGTTCAGTATTAGAAGTCAGAGTTCTATTCCTGAAAACACATCATATCATTAGATACGAAAATTGATCAAAAATTAAAATTAAATTAAATTCCTCTTATATTTTCTTTTTAATATGAGGTATATCATAATTCAGAATACTGCATAAGATTTATATCTACAGTTAAAATAATAATTATGTCAATATCCATCTTGATACCCAAATCCCAAAACTGATCCACTTCTGAAAACAATGACCTAATTCAAGAAATTGAATATAGCCAGTATTCCAGGGGCCCCCTCAGGACACTCCCGAATCACATTCTTTATGAAAAATCTTTTTTCACATATTGGAATAGATGGACTGCAGACCTCATCTTTTTTCTGGATAAATCTTCAAATATAAAGCTTGGGTATTCTTCATTGCTGCATGCTGTCTGGAACATTTTCGTTGCACACGTGACTTACAGAAATGTCTTTAAAAAGAAAATGCTGGGTATGCTAACTTCATTCTCTTTTCTCTTTTTCTCTTTTTTTTTCCTCCTTCATCTCCTTCTTCTTTCCTCCTTAAAGATCACTGGAGACCATCTTTGAGGCTGCCTACCACAACTCATTTGACCCTTCCACGATTTGTGAGAACTATTTAGACCACAAGTCACAGATAAGGAAATGAAAGCACAGAAATGTTAATTACCTTAATGCAATACAGAGAGCTAAGAGATGAGAGATGCGAAAGAAAAATCAAGGAAATCTGGAAGATAGGACAAAAATCTCCAATCTCCAATCCATCTAATAAAAATTCTGGAGAGAATAGAGAGTAGAAGAGAGGCAATATTCAGAGAGATTATAGATGAGAATTTTCTGGAGATAGAGAAATAAATGAGACTTCAGGTTGAAGGAGCACACAGGGTCCTGAGCAATATAAATAAACATAAATCTACACCTAGGCTCGTTGTAGTAAAACTACAAACATTAAATTCAAAAAGAAAAATCTTAAAGCTGCAAAGGAGAAAAACCAATTATATCCAAAGACATGGCAATTAGACAGACAGCAAACGTCTCATCAGCAAAAATAAGTACCAGAAGATAATGAAATAATACATTCACAGTTATGAAAAAACTGTGAAGAAAGAATTGTATAACTGGCTAACCGATCATTGAAGATGGAAGGTGAGATAAAGCCATCTTTAGACTAACAAAGGTCAAGGAAGTTTTTAATGCATCAATCCTCATAGAAAAGGATGTACACAAGAAGAAATTGAAAACAGAAGAAGTGAATGCATAAAGTAATGGTGAACACAATGTTGGTAATATGTTATTAAATCTAAATAAGGATAAAAAAATTTTAAAACGAAAACTAATTTTAGAGAATTTAAATTCCAGTTAACATGAAGGTGAAGACTGGGACAGTTTAAAATTAATGCATTCTAAATTCCCATATTATTTGAGAAGAAACTAGAAATAGTGATTAATGTTTTGCTTTGTTCAGAACAGGTGGATTTTCTTATAGAGCATTGTGTTTTTTTTGTTTTGTTTTTGTGGTACGCGGGCCTACTCACTGTTGTGGCCTCTCCCGTTGCGGAGTACAGGCTCCGGACACGCAGGCCCAGCGGCCATGGCTCACGGGCCCAGCCGCTCCGCGGCATGTGGGATCTTCCCAGACCGGGGCACGAACCCGCGTCCCCTGCATTGGCAGGCGGACTCTCAACCACTGCGCCACCAGGGAAGCCCTAGAGCATTGTTTCTAAGTATACCTTTTACATAAAACAACTTTCATGTCTTCTAATTTAAAAAATAATACTATCATGTAGGCATTACACGATGAAGCTCAGGCAGGATATATAGCTTTTCAATGCTTCAAAATCTGATGAGATTTTACATTTGTAAAATCAATATACTTTGAATATTTCATACTTGTGCGAAAAGATTTAACTTTTATTTTGAAAACTCTATTTCCCCAAAAAAGAAATTAAATGATTACGGGTTGAGAGTTCATTATGAAAAAAGTTTAACATTTTGAAAGGCATAAGTGAAACTTTTACAAGCTATAATCTGGAATGGGAGTCTGAACACCTCAGCTTTCTGTGTGATCCTAGGGAAACCACTTTAACTCTCCGGACACTAGTTTCCACATTGAAAAGTAAGAATTAGATGATCTCCAAGAACCCTTCCAGTAATGTGTTTCTAAAGCATTTACTCTTATAAGTTTACTGTTATCAAGGCTGCTGCCAGTAACATTTTTGTGCAGATAGCCTTCTCTTACTTTTGTTTAGTTCAGATTAATTCCTCAGTATAAATTTCCCAGGAACAGGATTAGTAGATATATAAATATTTTTAAGGCTTTTGATACAATGGACCAGATACATTCTCAAAATTGCTTTCCTAAGGCATTGTACCACACATATCAGTTGATAAACTGGCAGTAGTTATTAAAGGCTTTAAAAATGATCTTAATCTTAAGTCTGCCACTCCACCTCTAGGAATAGATCTCTAAAAGAAAGAGAAAAGTGACACAATTATGTTTATCAAATTAATATTTTTACATTTATAAATATTACATATAATATTTTTACATTTATAATGTAAAAAACATGAGAAAAACAATAATCAAACAACAGGGGACTGGTTATTACACATTTAATAATGGAATACTACGTGACCATCAAAAATCAAGATTTAGAAGAGTATTTACTACCATGGGGAAATGTTCACAGTATATTTTCAGTGAAAAAGCAGACTTACAAAATACCATGCATATTATTATCCCATTATATCCTTACATATCTATCTATGTATATATATGTAAAATATACACACATATATACATAAAATATGTATGTTTTGTATTATTAATATTTGGTTTCTAATCATATATATTCTAAATATACACATATATTCTAAATATATATAACATATATATTTAAAATACGTATGTTAAAACCAAGTAATAATAATGTTATTAGGTAGAAAGTAATGTGACTTTAATTTCCTGAATTTTAAAAATGTTGTACAAAGAACATATATTAGTTTTGTGACTTGGAAAAAAAAAGCAGTAAAAAGAAAAATAAAACCAAACAAGTCACTCCAGTTCACCTCATCACTCACAGTGAATGGCTCCCTCATCCAGACTTCATTTTCCTTCATAACAAACCCAGTTTATTCAGGCACAAGGTCCTGTGCTTCATGGCAAAGCCATGGGCTTCGGCCATCCCACCCTTGGTTCCAAGGGCTTCCTGATTGATCTAAGGATAATCCCATCCTCCTTGCCAGTGACTGATTCAGAAATGGCCCGCTCTGACCAATGAGCCATCAGGTGAAGTCCAGGGTATAAGTGGGGATCATTTGCTTGTCTCTGAGAGACAGCCCCACGATGACATGGTTTCTCCTTTTCTTTCTCACACTGTCACGTTTGGACCAACCACAACCATCTTGTTTTCTGTGTGACATTGAAACTGCCACTGAAGATCAAAAGCCAGAGAGATGGAAATAACCTGGGTCTCTGGTGGCATCGCAGAGCTGCTAAAGCCAGCTCCACCTCCAGACTTGTTGTTATGTGAGGTAATACATTTTCTTATTGTTTAAAACAGTTTTTCTTAACTTTCACTGTATATCAGAATCTCTAGGGAGTTTAGAAACTACTGATCCCCGGGTTATTCCAAGGTCAAGTCAAGGTCTTCAGGGGCAAACCCATCTGAGTCAGGGTTTTCTGTTCGTTACACCTGAAAGCACTTTGACAGATAAAGACACCTTTGCAGACATCTCCATTGTTGTTTCTCTTAAACTTCCAAGGCAGGGATTTGCTTTGGGGTTTTCTCACATTGATTCCTCCTGGGCTGAGGTCTTTGCCTCTAAAGTGCACCATTACTGACGTCTGTTTCTTGGGGACCTAACAAAACCCATCCAAAGCCTGTTCCATGTGATTTTGCATATTTGTAACACGTTAACGATCAAGGATGTGGATGAACCTACTCAGTCATTCCGAAAAGTGTTTATGTTTTCATTAACTATTTTGTGACAAGTTACCTTTAACAAAAGTTACACTATATTTTAGTAAATGTTGAGTTTAACTATCAAGTGAATACAATATTTGAATATCTTATGTTTTTGGTTGGTACACTGTGGAAGGTATAGGGTGCTAGAATCTTCATACGTTCCACTCTTATAAATTGCCAATAAGCTTCAAAAATATTTTTCATGCAAGTACATTTATAAAATCACTCTTAGCAAGGAAGCTGTTATAAATAGTACCTGCTTAAAAGAGTTCAACAAGCTCTTGGAAATGAAATCTTCCAGAGCATCAATTCTCAACACAGACCATCAAAAGCACCATATTGGAACAGTTGGTGGGTACAGTAGAGGGGGAAGAGAGAGGGAAACACAGGTATCTCGTGAGATACATAGTGAAAAAAAAAATCACAGCCACAAATAAGAATGACAGCTTTCAAACTGACCCACCACTCTACCTAACCAGGCCCTAGGAAAGCAAACTGGTGTGAGGAGGGACAAGCTTACACCTTTCAGGGACTAACGCTTCCTAGGGATGGCTGTACAATTAACATGAGCTGCGGGCTGCCAATAAAACGTAATAAGCTGGGCCCACACGAGGGCAGGATCCCTGCGGGGACCCAGTCAGGCCCACCACACTAATGGTGGTTTTCGTGCCATTAAACAGCAAGTATGTTAATAATTGTGGTGGTTTATCTCAACACTCCCTGCTGCTTTCAGTGCTTAACTCAAATACAATGTTCATCAGCTTTTGTTAGTAGCAAGAGGGAGAGCTTTATCAGAAAATGTAAAGATCACTTTGTGATTATTATTTCACCTTGGGGCAAGCCTACCCTAAGTGTCCCGGCACGGCTCCTGGTGGGACATTATCTCCTGAAGGTCCTGGAAATGAGTACCACAGTATTTAGATTTTCGTCCATGCCTGCCCCACTCCACCACTGCCCCCATACTTTAAAAAAAATTTAATACTGGGCTGACTTAAGTCACACCAAATGGCAATTGATAAGACACGGAGTAAGCTGTGTTCTCGTCTCGGCATAGCCTGGCTGACCCGATCACCCTCTACTCCACTCCCACCTGGTTCTTGCTGGCCACAGAGCCACTTTCTGTCTTGCCATCCTAAGTCTACTGCACAGACTCTGTTATCTGGTGCGCTCAATGCTCAAGGCAGTCACGCTGTCCCCCTGTATGCACTCAGCACTTTACATACAGTGCAGGGTCCAAGGACGCCCATGGAAGAAGAATCCCAGCAGGTTGTGGAGGTCGGTAGTGGGCTGAGACTAACTTTCAATAAAGTGCCTGGTAGGAGGGACCCTACCAGGGTCCCTCTTGTCCCTTAAGAGAAATCAACAAAGCTTCCACTTAGAGTGAGTCGGTCTCTAGGAATCTCCCCTCACAAGTCAGTGGGTGGAAGGTGCAGCCAGCATCTTAAAGAGAGCAGTGACATCATTAAGCAGTCACATCACAATCTGCCGTGGCAGGGAATGCTCATTGGATTCTCAGATCAGACATTGTCAGTGTTCACATATTTCTGATTGGAAGCTGCATAGAGGAGACCAGAAGAGAAAGAGAATGTCACCTTGAAAACATGTAGTCTGCCACCCACCCAGCCTTGAGCATCTTATCCTGCCCGGGCACACAAACTCCAGAGAGCCTGACAGTTGGAGTGCTAGCTGGCCAATTCAAAGGAAAAGAGACTTTCCTAGATTCTGCTTAGAAATCCAGAATCTTAACTTGATTTCCTCAGCATCCCACCCCAACTGTTGGTTATTCTCCTGAAAAACCCTGTCTCCATAAAATTGGAAGACACTCAAAGACGTAATTACAAGCGTTTTCACCGATTGCTTTGTTCTTACACCATCTCAAAAAGTTCCCAAACAACATGAAGTTAACTATGACAGAAAAGCCCCATATGAGTTTCTGAAGGTCAGGCTAAATCAGGCTGATAAAGAGAGGGGATAGAGAAGATAGTATTGTTACGGGCGCTACCAACATATTTTTCTAATACATCTTATTTTGGGTTGGTCTTGATACCAGTTGGAGTCTGAGGAATGGCACATTTCTCCACAAGCCTAGTGGAGAGAAGTTTCTAACAGGTCCTAAAATATTGACTTTGAGTTTCAGTGCTTGAATCAGCTTCTGGGATTAAAATCTGGATCCACTATTTCTTACTAACTGTACCATTTTGTACAAATAGGTTAACCTGCCTAAACTTCAGTTTCCTCATCTGTAAATTGGTGATAACATTAGCACCTAGCTCAGAGGGTTGTTATGAGAACTATATTTATAACTGCTTAGTACCCTGCCTAGCACAGACTTAAGTTCTTAATTTATCGATGATTACTGTTGTTGTTATTATTACTTCTATGAAATCAATGGAAGTTAGGAGGAGGTGCCATTGGTACACAAGGTAAGGGCCGTTTAGTAGCTATTTGCCCAGAAATGAGACTTACAGTCTCCTTCCTTCTGACAGATGCAGTTTTAATGGCCTTGCCAGGCATCCAGCTGACCATTCTGGAGGGGCACTCAACCTTCAGCAAGCTCACCTGGCAACCTAGCGCTGTAGTGCCAAACCCTGAGTTAGCGGGAAACGCCGAGCCAGCTGGCTGCCACGCTGGGCCTTGACAGGACTTCAAAGCCTCCCTCAGAGGTGACTCTATAGCCCTCCCAATATTAGGGAAACAAATGGTCCTTCGTGGCCACGGCTCCCTGGGGTCCTTCCTCCTCAGGAGGCTCGTGGTTGCCGAAGCTGCAGAAAGTTCAGCCTCCTGACCCATCATCGGTCACCATTCTAATGATCTGGCAGGAAAAGATACCTGCCCTCGGTCCCCCTGGGGTGGACTCGCAGTAATTTATGAGCCAGCAGAGCACCCCTTCCTCGTGACTTAATATGCTTAACAGCTAATTGCATCTGTGTAGGGATTACACTTTACATTGTGCAGCGTTATGGAAACAAACCCCGGGCTTCCTCGGATTCCCTTAAACAGCTCCTTATCTCGGAGAGGGAGATCCTTATCAGGGCCATATGTTAGAGGGCCTGGACTGTTTCCAAATGACCCCAGGAGGGTCTGGGGCCTAATCAGTCTGCAGGCCCAAAGAGGGGCCTTGAACAGAGTCCCAACCTGAACCAGCTGGGAGGCCAAAGCCAAGGGAGGAGCTTCCTCCCTGCCTTCTGTCCTCCATAAACCTGTCAAAGGCCAAGCTGGGGCCCAGATGACCCACATCAGCTCCTCTGCCCCGGTGACCAGGGCTTCCTGTGCTGACCTTCATGCCACGTGGAGCTCGAGCGAGCAAAGCCCAGGGGATTACTGAGCACCTTATCCAAAGTCAAAGCGAAGCTTTTGCCCTTCCAGGGGTGCTGTAGAAGGAATCTTTTGGTAGTAACACTTGGCTTTCTAACTCACAAGCTAGCTAAGCCCCTCCAACCCCCGAGGGAACCAGTCAACGCTACCGCCTTCCTTTCGCCAGGACGGCAAGGTAGGCCCCAGCCGGAGAAACAGCTTGCTTCATACACAATTATTGCAAAGCTTGGGAGATTCCTGCCTTGGCAGACACAGAAAACACTCCTTCCCCTGGGTTACAACAATTTAGTTAAAGACCGAGTCTTAAGGAACTCCTGGGGGAGGCGGGGCCGCCAAGTGTAAAGAGCAGGAAATGTCTCCCAGCGTGAGGAGCCGGGAGCCAGAAGCCAGAGGGGCCCTGCTGGAGTTTTCCAGCCTGTGACTCACGGGGCCACTTCCCTGCTGAACCCGGCCTGCACTCCGGCTCCTTGGCCACTGTGTCTCAGAGCCTCTTCCTGTCTCCAGTCCACCCAGGCCCCTGAACAAAGCAGAAGTCTGGAGTCCACGGCAAACTCTAAAGTGTTGTGTATATATTCGGGCGTCATCTGTGGAAGCAGCTATTTTGAAAACAAAAAAGTAACTTCCCTGCCCTCAGAAGAACTTGGTGAGCTCTTAGAAGTGTCTACGTTAACAATTTGAGACTGAAATCTTGATTACCACCTCTTGCAAAAAGAAAGGAAGACAGAGTACATTCTTTTTCATTGATTCATAATAATAGGTAAGGAACTTATTGAGCACTTATGTGCCAGGCACTCTCCTAAGCCCTTTACATCCATTATTTTATTTAACCCTTATGACAACCCCTGTACGGTTGTTATCTCCATTTCATGAATGAGGAAACTGAGGCTCAGAGAGGTCAGTAACTTGTACGTGATCACACAGCTAGTATATGGTAGAGTCAGGATCCAAACCCGTCTGTCTTACTCAAGCACCCAGCTTCTTGGTCTTTAATATTCTGGGCTGAAACAGGACTTGGAGGCCATCTGAGCCAACTGGTACCCTGATCCTCAACTCTTATAACTCCTCTCCAACAACCTTACAGAACAATCTCTACTTACTCCAGGGAAGGGAGACTCTGCGAGGCACAAAGGAAAGAACACGTGATTGGGCATCAGATGACCCAGGGTCTGCCATTCTCATGGTTTGTATCCATTGGTCTAACTGCCCTTTGGCAACACAAAAGAAAGAGCACTTTCCATGGAAGCTTCCTCATATATTAAAAGACAGCCCTTGCATAACCCCTTAAACCTTCTCCAGTCTAACTAGTTCCAGTTTGCCAACCATTCTGTATGTAAGACCATCCCAGTCACCCTCCTGTGGGTGTGCTACAGCTTGTCAAATTATCTCTTAAGTGTGGTTCCAGGAATGGAGAGTCAGAATCAAGTTGGTCTAATCAGCAAGGAGACTGGGCGGACAAATCCCTCCCTTGATCTCCCCATATTTACACAACTTAAAATTTCTTTCACCTCTTTGGAAACTCCAACGTACCCTGAACATGTAGTCAACAAAAGCCCTTAAGGTTTTTTTTTTTTTTGCTCTTGCTGGTACCTAGGAAACCAAGCTAAAATGCCAAAAATCAATTTGCTGAGAGCCAATTGGCTAAAATTCTATTTACCCAATGACCGATTTTATCATTGCATTCCACAGATATTGAGTACCTACTACTGTCCAGACACTGTTCTAGACACTAGAGATAAAGTAGTGAACAAAATAGACAGAAATTCTTGTCTTGATGAAGCTAACATTCTTAGTATAATGGAATTGCTCCAGCCACTTTTGAGTTCTTATTGCTTTGAATGTCATTTCAATAATGCCTCAAATGGCATATGAGACTTCATCTTGCATTTCTAGCAGCAGTTAGTAAGAAAAAGTCAGCATTTCATATCATTTTGATTAGTCTGGATCCCTTGACAGAATTTATATATCAATGGCAAATATATAATACGATTTTATGCTGAAATTGATGAGTTTGAATGACTCATTGAAAATGATTAAATGTATTAATGGGAAATGTAAGCCTATGTCCATCAACTTTTGAAGAATTGAACTTCCCATAAAATTCTGTTTTGAAGACAGAGTGAAAACCAGTCCATTACAACTTCACAGAAATCTTCACTACAAATGGCTGTAAACTTTATAGATAATTCTTGAAAGTTGGTGTTTATTGACAAGTTTAATTTGATAAGCTCATCATTGGGCAAACCGGTCATCTGACAAACTGATTTTTAGCACATTGGTCATTGTCTAGCTGATTTTTGGCAAACTGATACTTGTTAACCAATTTAAAGTTATTGCTAAGCCATGGTGCCCCATCCCAAAATTTGTGCAGAAAAACTGAATTAAGTTATTTGAGTCACTGACCAGTGAGCTTTTACTGAATCCTGACTCTATCACACTGCAATCTTCCCAGGTGCTTGTCATCCAGCAATTTGTTCTTCATGCTGAGTCCTTATGCCAGTCTTCAAACCTAGGGAACCAGGGACAGCAGAAAGTACCATTGGAGACCTCCAACCGGTTTGTCAATGGTAAGTTAATTAACAATCTTTGAGAACTATCATTCAACAAGCTATAAACCTAACTTCCCTATCCCCAGCAGCATAAGAAAATAGCTACCTTTATTGAATACTTTCCACTTATCAGGTAGTATGGTGGCTATTTTACATACGTATCTCATTTACTTCTTATCCAGCTAAGGAAAAGAAGACTCAAAGAGGTTAAGTAACTTGCTCAAGACCATACAGCTAGTAAGGAACACACTTTCTTCCCTCTGGAAATCAGATGTTTATTGTAACACTAAACTTTTACATTTAGTCAAAGTGGATTTAGCTTGTAGATAAAACTGCCTGAAAGATGGAAATATTTAAGCCAACATATATTAACTAAGACACTTAAAGGTACCAGGTCACCTTCATATGTATCTTGTTTTTGGTTGGTTGATTTATCAGATGAGTCAGCTCACTGCCTTCCATCAGGAGAGAGGATCCCATTCTGGTGCCCATCCCAAATGGGAACATGTCCCCAAGGTATAAGTAGACTGGATTCCATCCCGGCATAACCTTGCTTACCGGGGCTTCAAATTTTAACTGCCAGTCTTCACTTGGAACCTGGTGATAACAGCACCTAACACGAGGGCCCATTACAAGGATTTAATGAGGTAAAGTGTGAGGAGTGCATAGCTCAATGCCTGGCATATGGCAGCGATCAACGATCAAGGTTATTTCTCTGTCCTTCAGGCTACTCAGGTCTGAGTGACTGCAGAGCTACTTGAAATGTCTATCACCATGAAACAGAGAAACATAATGAAAGTTGAATCCATGATATATATCTATCTAAAAATTCTATTACCATGACTAAACTTGTTCTAATATATATGTCATCCAAAATTAATACTTATTGGTACTTCTTTTTAAAGTGAACATTACTAAGTAATTCTGTAAGATTGGACTCAGGAATAGTTTCTGGCATGACATCCCCTTGTCTTGTTCATCAGTCAGAGAAGGAATAAGCTCTCCTGCAGTGCAAAAGACTACAAGAATGAAAGCTGGGCAGAACACTGAAATTTACTGATGAATGAGGTTGATAAAGGAAGAATGAGGATCTTTTTTTTCTCTTCATGACAGGTCCTCAAGGCAATTTGCCAACCATATTAGACAGGAGCAGGGGGAAAAGGCACAGCAATAGATCATGATCTATTCGTGGTGATTGAACTAAAAGAAAATTCTGTTTCTATTGACTTCAAGTATATGCTGCTTAAAAGATTCTCAAGGTGGTTTATACAGGAGTACACTTTGATTTGTAAAACAGATGTATTCATGAAGTGTTGCATGCTACTCGACAATATTTTGAAATACCCAAGGGGAAGTCATTATACACTTAGAACAATCCCTACTGAAGAATTCCTAGTAAAACTAATGGCAATGGTGGAATTTATTCTTTCCGTACTTTGGATTTTCATCCAGTGGAAAAGTTTAAAATGTAGAACAGTAGCATAAAGGTCAAACAATGTTACTTATGACAAAACAAAAGATTCCTTCTATGTTGCCATAAATGCCTGCCAACATGGAATTCTTCTGGGTGCATTAACAGAATCTCCTCTTGCTTTACAAGTGAAATGCAAATTCTTCAAGGTGAGGTGAACCAGACCAAGAAAAGCCTTTCCTCAGCCTTCTGTCAGAAGGCTTCTTATCTGGTTTTTCCCATGAGCATCCTGACTCTGAAGTCAGGTTAAGCGTGGAATCTATACCTAGAAGGGTTCTTGAACTCAGATCTTTATTCAAAAATGACTGAATGAAGAATGACCAATAATTAGAACTATGCTCAATTTGTTAAAGGGGTACCATAAGGATATGTAGAGAGTTCTGGAATAAGATGGGAGTTCCTCCTCTCTAGGGTTCTGCTGATAACCTGTAACCCCAGCAGCCAAGAAAACGGTTTTGACCACTGTCTGCTAAGGTGCCTGGCACATAGTAAATGCCTAACAAACATTTGTAGAAACCATCAGTGAGGATCCCTTTATGTCTCCTACATAAAAGGAGGAGATTGCCACCCAATCTACAGGGTGATGCCTACATCTTGCTTTAGGGTCCCGATTAATTCAATGAGTTAATATTAATAAACTCTTTTCAAAAGAGTGTCTGGCACAATGTAGCATTTTTAAAGTACAGTTAAATATAAACAAACAAATAAATATGACTTGCTTAAAGTTTAGTGTTAAGGGCTGAACCTTTGGTACCTGATTCCTCTGGAGGGCCTCGCTTTTCCCCACTATGTGCTGCAGGATTCCTGTCTGCCAGTTTTCTTCTTACCTTGGGGGATGAATGTGGAATGTTGTTGCTCACTATGTCACCAGCCTGAATTCTCTACTTTGCGTCTGGGTTTTCATTTCCATTTCTGTTCTCTCTGTGGCAATGAACGGAATGTTTTCAATCCCCTTTATCAGGATAAGACATTCAGCTTAAAGAGATTCCATGCAAAGCACCAGGCTCCCATGAAACCTCTCCCCATAACAATGGTTCAGAGGGCTCTTGATGAGTCATTTCTTACCCCATATCCTGTGAAGTACACACGGGATCAGAGTCAGCCACTGAGAGTATCCTTCACACCGAAGAACTCAACTCACTTTGCTGGACTTATTCCACACTCTCTGCCCCCCACAAACGTCACTCCCTGAAGAAGGGAGAGGACAGAGAGCAAAGAATGGAATACAACTGGAGCGAAGGACCGCTTTCTTATTCCCTGCCCTTTTTCTATTCCAGTGTATCTAAAAGTCGAGAGCTTCTAGCAATTAAAGTATAGTATGGGGGTATGCTGTCACCAGTTACTGGTAAGTACACTGATCATAGGTTCTAAAGTACTCGGAATAAACAAAAGGTGAGACTAATGTAAAAAAATCAAACCACATGTTTTCATTCTTTTATTTTTAAACCAAAAGCTATGAGTGAAACTATTGAATGTAATGTTGTTCTACAGGTATCAAGTCACATAAAGGTCATATGCTGTGTTGTAAAGAAAATAAAATCTAAGATACAGTTTGATGTCTTCTCATTAACATTCACTCGTCACGTATCTGTCATAGTTTACTGCAATCCTTGTCTTATCAATAGTCTTCCTTAGAATACTTTTTTCCTAACTCAGAGCTCTTATCTCTGAGTCAGACCTCAGCTGAGCCTGGTATGTTCTACCACTTTAGCTCCAGAACTTCAGGCCAACTTACATTTCTCTCTGAGTTGCTCCTCCCAGATTCTTGTAATTCTCTCCATTCTGATCAAAACTAGAGCAAATGGCTTTATTTTACCTTTTTAACGTCTATTACCTAGGAGCATTCTGTAACTTTCCCCCTCCAAAATCAGATTTAATATTGGTTTCACAAAGACTGCCCAGATTTCCACTTATGTCTAAACCCTTACGTGGGAGAGACTCATGCAGAAATGCAATTTTATAAAAACAGATTGGAACCCCCTTTGATCTGTGCTCACTCCTTACCTGAAAGCATGGACATGACATGCCTACTATCCCTAAGGGACAAGGGCACACAAATGTGGGAAGATTTATATCAAGAGCTACTCACTGAAAGGCTTAAGCTTTCTGGCTTTGCCTACATTTTACCATGTGGGTGATGAATATCTGAGTGAGAGGTAGAAAGAAAGACATACTAGGGGAGACAGGAAAATGGGTTAACTACAAAGTTGTGGATTTGAGATTTTTACTTTTCTTCTTTCATTGAGACAGACATTGATAGGAATAGTTAGTCCAGGGGTAATGAACTTAAACTTCCCACCACTCTCCTCTCTCCTGTGATGTGGTTGAGGAGAAAGGCTGCTGGGGGGAGGGTTCACAGGAGAGGAAGTTTAGTGGAAAGAGAGAAACAGAAGGAGAAGGGACAAAGGGGTTTGAGAAGAGGGAGAAGAACAAAGCAAGCCAAGGGAGAGAATGAGAGAGGTCAGGAGCCAGGGGGAGACAGTTGGCCTCACCTAAAACACCAAATACCTTCAGTGAAAGCCTTGAAAATAAGACCGTGCAAGAAGCACTTTATAAAGCTACAATGTTCTCTTCAATACAGGGGCAAATGAGGAGAGAAAAGGAGCTAAGAACAAGGGGTGTGGAAAACAGAAGAGAGAAGAAGGAGAGGGCCAAACCTCACCTCCTAATTATTCTGCCTGAGGTGCTGAAAGCATTTCTTTATGAAGTGTGAAGTTTCAAATGAATCCAATTTCCTGGCATTGGAAACAGTGCCAGGGGCCGCTTACGAGAAACAAAATCTCTTTTTCCTAAAATGAAGAAAATTCCATTTGTCTATGAGGTCTTCTCCATCTTGAATAACCTAGACTCTTCTGCCATTCATTTACTGGACAACACTGTAACAATGGGAAAGACAAGACCAGGCGTGACCTACAGTTTAACATCTGTCAGAAGACCCTACTCCACTAACTCCAGCCAATGGCCCAATCTGTAAGTGCAGTGCCCAGGAACCACACACACCCGGAGCCACCCTCTTTTCCATCATAAAGTTGTGCAGAATATCTCAGTGAGATGATAGGGTTTGAAAAATGGTACAGTGTGTATTTCCCCAAGCACAGGGGAAAAGAGGTATATTTAATAAACAATGCTGCCATGATGGACAGCCGCTTGAAGAAAACAAAGCCAGGTCCTTACCTCACTCCATATACAAAAATAAATCCCAAATGGATTTAAATGTAATAAAAGAAGGAAGGCAATTTAGGATTTTGCATTATTTTAGAATTGGGAAGACCTTCATCAATATGATTAAAAAACCTAGAAGACGTTAAAAAAAATAATAGGCATATCTTTTGATTATATAAACGTTTCAAAATCTTGTATAAAAAAAAAATCCCACGAAGAAAGAGTAGGACCACACTTTGGTGCCAATGATCTTTGGATAATTCCACTCACTGAATTCAGGCAAAAGTAACCATTTAAAATGGCAATGTTGGATCTGAGGTTCTGACACTGCAAGGATAGAGTAAAGCATTATTGAAAACTATAGATACGTTCCATGCTTCCCTGCACTGCCAGGTCTGGCCACCTGTCTCAGGATCTCTCGCCCCATGATTTTCACGGTTGGCTGTTCTAACAGGCACAGGGGTTACTAGCGAGCCACAAATACTGTTGGACTATTTATCAGGTATCTCTCAGTCCACGTTTTAAGAATCTCAGAAGTGCTTGGAATTTAACAAGAGTGCATGTGTGTGTGAATTATTTGTGTAACGAAGGAGGGGGAGAAGCATTTAAGCCAGAAATATTTACCCTCAAAACAGCTGTGATAGTATTATACCATTGTATTTTTTTTTTTTTTACTAAGAATACATTTATTGGTTTAAAAAGTATATAAACATTTAATGAAGATATCCTTCATAAGAAGAATAAGGGAACAAGTGAAAATAAAAAACAGCCATATGGAAATGATGTCTGATTCCCCCTCCTCCATTCTAGAAGTGAGAGAAATGATAGGTACAGTGATGCAACCTTGCAAAGGGATTACTTCAAGTTTTTCACTTTTTTTTTTTTAATAAAATGACATCAATTGCTAAAAGCTTTATGACCTTTGTTATGCTACATAATACTGATACAAAATGTGATAGTACAAAGTTCATTATATATAATATAAGGTTTTAATATATTACATTTGTTTCTACATAAACAGACTATAAATATATGTGCCATAGCATGTTTTATAGTCATGGTTCCCAGCATCTCACACTATGGTACCAAACGAAAAATACATTTTCTTTTTTAAAAAGGAAAGAACAAGGGCAGAAACCAGTAGAAAGAGCTTTACATGTTAAAAGTCTAAGTAATACAATAGTTGTTATAACTTTGGCTACAAAGTAATTTTGAAATCTGGCTAATAATTACTCAGAGAGTGAACAAACCAGGTCAGCTTTTACTAGGGTGTAGAGGCCAAATTACTAGAATACTGACTGGCTGGGAGGTCAGGAAAATACTGAAGGGAGGGGGAAGGCATGGAGAGGGGAGAAGGAACAAGAGAGTAATATTCTTCCTGAAGCTTTGACACCACAGCTTGATGTTGAATCTACTGCATTCAGGCTCAGACGTATCACATCAGGACAGACATGTCGGTATTCATCCAGAAGAAACCAGAAGCTGGTTTACATAGTCAGAAATCTTCGACGCAACAGAGAGGCTGAGTGTCCTTTCTTTGTGGTGTCCTGAATAAAGGATCAGCCTGGGAGACAAGGAGCCAGAGCTGCATCATTTCCTTCCTGGGGCTTGGCCAGGAGACACGTAAGAGTCCGGAAGGAACTCTCATTAGGAGTCGGAAACAGCACAAGGAACTCTCATTTAGCCCAAATGGGAAGAGCACGCAACCTTCTAAAACCAGTCACCTCGTATGAAGCCTTTACGTTTCCTAACAGACCCTATGTCCACCTCCACCGGAGCCAACGCAATGCATGTGCAGGCTCCAGTGCATCCTCAAAGCAAGCCAGCATCTTCCTTTCCATCAATCCATTCCCCACACATAAGACTTGGCTCAGGACCCATCTCCTAAACAAAGCTTCTTAGATGGACTCAGTCCTAAAGGTCTTTCCCATCTTCAACACCTAAAGCACTTCCATTGCCTGGTTTATCTTCTAGTTTTACAGGTGTCAGCTCCCCCGGTACTGCTACTTCTTGGAGGATGAAGCCATTTCTTGAACTTCTTTTGCTGTAACCCCTGGGGTGACCCACATTAGGGGGCATCAGACATACTTTTTAAATGAATTTTAAAAAGAATAAGGTCAACACCGGGAGAAGACACAAACACATTCTTGGGTCACAAGCATCTTCTCAGGAAATGCCTAGAGGACTGCCTCCCTGCAGTCCGAGGTCCTTGCTTTTGAAATGAAAATCAAATGTGGCTACTTTCTGGTGGTGGAAAGAACAACACTTGAAAATCTGAGCAGCACCTCTCATGTGATTTCTAGGACTGGGGGACATGGGTGCCCCTTTTTAAACAGGAGGGGAGCTCAGTGTGATCCCAGTATCAGGCTGGAGAATCTGAGCTGCACTGCCAGCTTGCGGTCCAATCTCTACCAGCTTTAAAAGTTCCGCCTCCTCGCTGGAGTACACAGTGGTGTCCGTGTCATCGGAGTGATACCCCGACTGGTAGCCGCTCGTCTGGTTTGAGCCTTCAGATGCCACAGACTCCTTGCTTTTGCTGGGCATCATTCCACTGCAGAAGAGATGGCAACCAAATGAGTCGGCAGAGAGAAGGGAGTTCTTTTGCATCTTATCCTAACCCCGTTCCCAACCCCGTGTGGGCTGGCATCTTCCTGGAGACACCAGTCCCTCTCCCTCCCCCTTGTTCATCAACATAGCAGCCTCACTCAGACAATGTCTATTTTCAGGTACTCGCGTGAATCTGGAGTTTCAGATAAGTCGTCTTATTCAGGTCCAAGTCTTTCAAGCCTGAGATGAGATAAAAGGCAGTTCTCCTGAGTTATGTGAAGGCTCCAACCAGTGGAACCTTTTTATGGCCTTGCAGATTGACAAGTTTGTATACAAGGATAGGAGCCAAAGGGACTCTTTCAGGATGTGGAGCGAAACTGGGATGCTCTGAAAGTCCACTAGTGCTTGCACCACACTGTCAAGTAAGGGATTACAAGGCCCATGGGTGGTGTTAATAAAGTTCTTGTGCAACTTTCAACTTTAGTAAGTCGAAGCGTGTGTGTGTAATCAAGCCAGACATGTCAAAAAGTGCTTTTTACTCATCAAAACCACATTCTTTGGAAGGACGGTGGAATCGTGACAGACGGTAATCATGTCCAAGCTTAGAAAAAAAGCTTAAAAAGGCTTTCTGTAGCTTGGTGTAGGCTGTGTGGAGCTTAAGCCATTCTGAAGTGTGGGTTTTTTTGCCCCCTTAGTAGGTGTTTTACCAAGCTATTCATGTTAAAAACTGCAAAAAAAGGATTTGATTAACTCCGTGTTCATATATGGTTTAAAAGTTATTTCAAATGACTAGATATCCATTTTTTCTTTCAATCCAACCTCAGTAAAATGAGCTTAGTGTCTCAGACAATGGCATGGTACCTATTCATTGCTGAACAAATATATTTGAATCAGTGAATGAAACATATGATCGGCTCTCACAGTCTCTCATCCTGGGCCTATGGCAGACAATGAAATGGCACAATGGCACATTTTAATGGGTTTTTTGTGTGTGTGTTTGTTTGTTTTACATGACCATCACTCGGTACCAAGGGTGGTCCCATTTCATCCAACAGTTCGATTATAAGTAGATCAAAGTCTTCTCTATTCTCACCTAGAGTGAACCTGCTAGCAAATAAATAACTACTCTGAATCCCAATATTCTTATAAATACAGAATCTTATTTATTTGTTAAGTTAAAAGCAGGTGTATCTACTCAAAACAGCTACGAATTCCTACAGAATCACATGGAAGAAATATTCAAAACCAAATTCAGCGTTTTTCCCACAATTAAGTACTTAATAATTCAGCCAAAAATATTTAAGTATCTTAAGCAAATAGATAATGGCTTCTTTATACATTATATTTCATAAAGACAGGTGTACCCGTTGCTGTTCAAGTTTGAAAATTCTTCAGAGTAGAGTGCACAAAGATTTTAACTATCTCCACAGTTTTAAGGATCACATCCAATGACCTCTTTTTTACTTAGCCAGTACCACACAAACCACTGACCATGGTAAATATGCTCAAAAATCCCCTAGTATTCATAAACTCTCATGAAAACTGACCAAATCCTCTTAGTTCAGATTCTTTTTTAGACTTGCCAGGTAATTAGTTTGATTTGTTTCCATTCTTTATTAGTTAGGTTGATGCAAATTTGCCCAACCCACGAAGACACAAAAAGGGAAAACTCTGCACCTACACTCTAAGTCCTAGGTTCCTTCCAAAAGTTCCTGTTGAAATTTGTCCTTCTATTTCAGCTGAGCCTTACCTAAAAGATGGGGCTAATTTGCTTCTGTCTTCCAAGGTTTTCAGCTCTTCAGATGCAAGAACCATACCACTGTCCGTCTGGTTGTCCTTTTTAAGAGACAATGAGATGGCATAGTTGATGGTGTACACTGAACAATTACTTAATTAAACTGATTTCCTAACCCATCTATTGGACAACATTCCCACGTTCTGCAGAGGCAGGTAAAGGTATCATAGCCAGAAACCGTGCAGGCTATAAAAGGAAGTAACTGCTTCCAAGAAATAGATGCAGGCCTGGAAGAAGAGAGAAATTTAGGAAGAAGAAGCCGAGGAGACCCGTTTCTATCCCTCTTTCACAATGATGCTATGTTCGCTTGAGGGGAATTGGGCATGAAGCTGGATTGTCTTGAACCTTAGACCGGGGGCTTTGCTTATGGAAAAACCAAGGGGGCCCAATAAGTTCCATTGCTGTAATGACCCCATCACACATACCCTCAAGGACAGCCTTATAATGAGGCTTCAAGTCTCTAATGCTTAGGTTAATATTTATCTAGCTAATGTTTCACCTTTAGTATTATTTCTAAGACTATTTTTAAAAGATGTGCTTACATCTGGGATTACTTTTACTTCTGGTTCTTCCAACGGGATATCTTCAAATGTTTTTACACTGACAGGCCGGCTCTTTCGCTTACTGTTCTGCAGATACTGACTGCAAAAGAACAAATATTTATGTTTTAGTGGTGGTATATTTGGCTGCAGATTCCACAAGTGATACCTAAGTTCATTATCTTTCAACCGCAAGTTTAATAGCGACCTTCAAACATCCTTTGGAAAAAGAAAAACAAAACAAAAATCTTTCTCTGCTAGCACACACTGAAGGCTTAATTTCCTGTGAAAGCCCATTTAAAAGTATAATATAACTGAGGGGGCATAGATGAGCCCCTTTTCCTTTGAATCGTACTTCTGAGGTCCAGGGCTGGACTGAAGACAACAACAGCAGACTCAGTGGTCAGCTGCCTTCTGCTTGGCCTCCTGATTGCCTGTGATTCCTCCACTGAGCTCTCGGCATATTACTGAGTGTTTCACATCTTTCTGGCCATCTCCTAAGCAAGTTTTCTAGACAAGGCCCACAGAACAACCAGTCAATGAAAGATGGGCAGAGGAAACACCTGCAGATCTCACTGAATCTCACCCGGCTCCAGTAAAGGATGCTGAACCCAGCAAGGTCTGGAGACAATCTTCTTCTACATGTAATAGAGGTGTAATGGGTACAGGGGCAGGTGGGCTGAATCTCCTATTGTTAGCCCACAGAGTTGGGGGTGTAGTTCGAGAGTCACAAGGTATTCTATCTATTTCAAAATCTACCACGAACTACACAGACTTGGGAAAGTCACAAATATATTTCTGTGCCCCTATTGCTCCATCTTTAAAATGTACTGGCAAGAGCTTTCCTTTCCTCACTCACAAAGATACCTGGAGGATGAATGAGGTGATCACTGGTGGTTGATAAGGGGGTCTTAGAAAGAATGATGCACCATCAACCAAAGCTTGTTTTCCTCCTTTGAATTCCAAAGGGTACACGTTTCTTTCAGGAGTCCAAAGGATAGGACTTGTCACATCACAACAACACATCACCTGTTCCCTAAGGGTGTTCCTTCCCTACTATGTGACTTTGGGTGAGTCTGATTTTCTGTTAAAACCAGACCAAGTGGAGAGAAGGAAAGTCCTTTTCATGGGAAGGGACAGCAAATTCACTCTTCACTCTTATCCCAGCATACTTCCCACTTTAGACGGCCTTCTGGATATATTATATATTCTGTGTGTTTTCTGTGATCAAGTGAAGAGAGGACTCATTTGGGCAAAGAAGGATAATGGAAACTAAATCTCCGTCCCCTGCCCCAGGAGGCTGGTTCCTCCTCTTACAAAGAAGAGAGAATGGGGTTCACCAATGATGTCCTTACTCAGGAAACTCCACAGGAGAGAGGACATGACATAAAGGAGAGAGAAAAGCCTACTTCTCCTAAGTCCAGTCCCTAAAAGTGGTGGTTACCAAAAATTACTGGTACCATAGTCATTCATTCATGCATTCACTCATTCCGGAATCCTTTACTGAGACTCTCCCACGTGCCAGGCTCTGCTAAATGCTCCTCAACCACTGTCTCATGGCTTCTCCACAAATGGTACCTCTCTAGGTGGGTATCATTATCCCAACTTCAGATGAGGAACTAAGACACGGAAAGGTTAAGGAACTTGTCCAGAATCACATAACTGGAATATCTGGATTATTATCTTGAGGGCAATGAGCAGTCACTGAAGGATTCTAAGCATGAGATTGACAAAGTCAGATACGCCCTTTAGAAAGATGACTCTGGGTTGAGGAGGGTAAGACCAGAGGCCATGAGGCCAATCGGGAGGCTGTTCCAATTATCTAGGAGAAAGAAGAGCAGCCTGACTAAAGAAAGGTGATGCCCACATGGTCTGTGGACAGATTCCAGAGGTATTTGGGCTGTAATGCAGCTGCCTTAGAAAGGCCAGCTCCTTGCTTGCTGAGCCCAATAATAATAAACATGGCTCAGCCCTTCACAGTTGACAAGGCATTTTCATGGACATCACTGCATCTGCTCTTCACAAAACTACAAAATAGGTTTTCATTATTTCCTATTTGGAAATGAGGAAGCTTAGGGAGGAAACAGCTAGAACTGGGGCTCAAACTTAGGTTTCTAGAGCCCATGCAGGGTTGTTTGTTTGTTTTTACCTTATTCCACATTGACGCCCTTGGAAAAGCACTAGGAAGGAGAAGGAAGAAGACAGTAGTGAAGTAAAGATTGTCCAAGGCTTTACTGGGCACCCAGTATGCACACAGCCCTGCTCTCTCCCATGTGTGCACTGACCATGCGGTGGGGCAGGGGTGGGGGGTGGGGGAGGGGGGATAGGGAGGGTGGGAGGGATGGAGATGCAAGAGGGAGGGGATATGGGGATATATGTACATGTACAGCTGATTCACTTTGTTATACGGCAGAAACGAACACACCACTGTAAAGCAATTATACTCCAATAAAGATGTTAAAAAAAAAAAAAGATAGACAAAAGGTGCAGAAAGGACAGTTTCATTTCAAGCAGTCTAACATCAGAGCCAAATTCAGGAAAATCTAGCCAGCAGGCTGTCCCAGGCATCAATCTACAAGGAGCATTTAAATCATTGCTAGCAATTAACGAAAATGAAAAAAAAAAAAAAGCTATGTGCCAGAACCTTTCCCTGGGAGAGAATTGAAAAGAAATCTTTGATAAGCTGCTTGGAGTGGGAGACGAAACTCCCAGGGGAATTGGTGGAGCAACCGCAGATGGTCCCCAAACTGTCCTCCAAGAACGATGAGTCCAATTAAGATGTGTTTTCTTGCAGGAAGCATGCAGACTTGGGGCCAGAGCTGATCCACAGGGGAAATTAGAGACAAACCTAAGTCTAGACACTAGTGGTCCTTCCTCCTCACCCTTCCCCCACATATCTCTCAGCCTCTTCTCTAAATAAATGCTGAACAAATATTTTAAAAATAGTTTAAAGGGGCAAAAAATCAGGAGGTTGGCTCCCACGGGGATGTCTCTGTCCAGCTCTATTCATAATGCAATGAAATAGAAAATTATGAAGAAGCAAGTGAGAAAGACTCCTTGGCTCTTCTCCTTGACTGGCAACATGGAAGATAAGGGCACAAGTTCCTTGAGAGGCACCCCAGCCTCACTTCCTCTTCCCCAGGGAAGCAGAACACAAGAGAGCATCCAATTGAAATGTGCTGTGTGCAGATGCCTCGATTCTGCCTCTCCTTTAACCCAGACGATTAAAATGTGAGCGTGGTGCCTTAGTTTTAGTAAAGGCAAAAAGGTGGGGTGGGGGGGGTCGAGTGGAGATGCAGACAAAAGATTCCAATTTCCATTTTAGTTTTCAAATTACAGCTGGATAAAAGGGAAAATGGACTGGAAAGACCAATTCAAAAATCACAGACAGAAAACAGGAGCCAGGCCTGTGTTGGGAGTGTGGTGTCACATTTGTCCACGCCTCTGGGGATACATGTTGGCAGCCCTGTTTCAGATCCAGCATCGCATTTGGCACTTCCATTACACATATGTGACTTCATTGACTCTCGGCACCACACGCAAAGCGCCTGAGTAAGCCAAGAGGCTGCCGGCTTGGGTCCTCGCCCCACCTGGTCACGGAAGAACCCAAGGAACACAGCTCACCATCAGATGGCTTTCTGATAACACAGAAGGCAACAGTGTTTCGGGAATAATTACCACACCAGAAGGCCAGCTGAACTTGAACAAGGACTTTTTAAACGTTGGGGTGCAACTACAGGTTTTCATTTCATTCCTCTTTCTCTTTGAGGCCCCCTCCTTGGTATGCGAGAAAACAGCCCTGAGTTAGATATCAGAGGAACTGGATTCATCCCATGTGATTTTAAGCAGCTCACTTAATTGCTATCGTTTATTGAGTGTTCTCTAGGTGCCAGGCACTTAGAAACTCATGATACCATGTAATTCTCAAAGTCATCATTTTTGTACAACACCAGTGTCCTTGCCTGGGTCACGGTGAAAATTTGCCCCAGGTCACAGCTGCGAAGGGCAGACTTGGGAATCCAACCCAGTTCCACGTGACTCTAAACTCTGGATCTTTAACCACAATATTGTATTCTCCCCAGGGAACTGCTCTGACACTCACGTTCAACATCTACATCAAAAGATAATAGTATCTACCTTGCCTAACTTTGGCAAAATCTGGTAAGAAAAAGTTCTTTGAAAAATGCTGAAAGTTCTTGACACAAATGGAATGGACAGCTTACGAGTTGGCTTCTTCCCACTCTGAGCTTTCTTCTCTCCCACGGCAGCGTTCCTGCTGCCCTCCCTGTGCGAGTCCACGGGGCAAACTGTCCTGCGTGACTCCCCACCTGCCATCTGGCAACCCGGCCAAAGGCTAGCACTCCGTGGTCCCCGCTGCGGCCACAGCACACTCAAGGGGGGCAGCCTGGGCTCATGCCGCCAGGGGTCTGGTTACAGGAGGAAAACACCCAAGACAAAGCAAAGTGAAGTAGTCACAGGCTTAGTAAAAGGCAATTTTAATATCATATTGTAGAAACCATACCAACTCTTTCCTTATGCACAGGTGCTGGGAGGGAACAAAAAGAAAGCTGCCTTTAGGACCCCTCTACAAATCAGGAAAATACGGCAGTGCATGTGTTTTAAATAAGCCCCGAAGTCCCATTATGCAAATAAAATGCTGAAAATCAGACTTGGGATGGGCTTCTGACGTTGTGCTGCCCAGTCAAACTCAGGACACATCCCCATGGCACACTGTATCCCAGCCAGAGAGGCAAAGGTCTGTTTTCATAAATGCATAGAACTCTTCCTTCCTGAATCTTTCCTAAGCCATATAACTCACATTAATAAAAGAGTACATGGGGATAATTTAAATACAGATGTCTTTGTAAAATTGGTCTCTTTTTCTGGAGATTAACAAACTGTGGCATTCCAGCTATTTGCAGCTGCAGGGCTTAGAATTCTGAAATGAAGAGCTTAGGCAGCAATGTGGACCACAGATGGAAAGAGACTCACCTACCCAGGCGCTCTTCAAGGAGGACCTCTCAGGGCAAAGGGTGAATGTGCAAGTGAAATGCAGCAACTTTATATGATGTCCTTCCTCCATCCCCTTCCCTAAGATGACCTTGAAGCTCCCTCCCCCAGGGGATGTTGACCTTAGACCGTACCTGATTCCTGCTGTGTTGTCATAATGGAATTTGGGGTCACACACTTCCTCTTCCTCCATACAGGAAACAGGTGAGGTAGGCAGAGAGAGTCCCGAATCCTCTTCCATGCTCAAAGTCTCTGATATGGGAAGAACAATGTAGTCTTTGCCATCCTGAAACAATAAACACAGAGTGCTATTGTTATGGCTTCAGTCCTTCAAGAGCCTTTCTATGAAAAACAAAGGCCATTGGGGCTTCTTGTTTATGGGGAATGTGGTTTTCATATCTGAATGTAAAACTTTAAGACAACTTTAAAAATGGCTTGTCAAAAACAAAAGGGCACTCAAAAGCGATGTGTCGATGAAAGTATATTAAAGGATCTAACAAAAAACAAGATGAGTAAGGGGACCACAGAGCACTATGGCTACAATGAAGACAAAACGGGTTGTGGTTACAGATGGAACAACAAAACAGGCAGAGCTCCACAGAGCCGAGAAATCGTTTCTTCACATAGTCCTATCTACACGAGCTGGGTCCTTTAAAGGGCATGTCATCCAATTTTAGTGTCTATGCTTCAAGGCAATGGAAAAACTGATGACAGTCTAAAGAAAAGCAGTAAATGTTCAGGAAAATGGGTCTACTGAGAAAAGGTTGCAGAACTTAACATTATTTCATCAAGAGAAAGAAAGAAAGGGCAATTTGATACAGCAATAAAGGGCAATTTGATACCTCTAAATGTTTGGAAGGTTTTTCGATAAAAATAGATTTGACCCATTGTCCCCCACCTGTTCAAAAGAAAAGCAGGAGGAAATTGACTTCCATTCACTGTAGTAAGAGGTGTTGACTGGAGATTAAGTAACTTTCTAACAGTAAAGGCTACAAGTCTAAAATCCTCCAATGGAAGTTATGAGGGCCTGGGATTTTACAGAGGGAAAAAAACCCCATCAATTTTGCAGGGTTCAGATGTGTTTTTGCTTGAAGAATGTATTTAAAATTCCTTGAAATTCTGTCCACTGTTGATATTCACTTGATCAACTAGGTTTTGGGTTTTTTAGTTTTGTTTGTTGTTTGTTTGCTTTTTTACTTTATAAGAGCCTCTGAAGACACCACAATATACATCAGTAAAAATAAAAGTGATCAGCTCCCAGGTTATGAATTAGGATCTCATCTGTCAAAAAGGTAATTATGACTTTTAGAAAAGCATTACTGCTCAGATCTGGAAGAATATGGCTCCTTGGATTCAGTGGCTGAGAGGACAGTATGGTGGCCATGAGAAGGTCTAGGCAGCAGACGAGCCCTGGACACCTAAGTACTCTCTGTAGAAGCTTCTTGGATGGAGGTCACAAACCTGCTGAGCATTCGCTTGTAACAGATTTCCCAAATGTTCCACCAGCTCTGAAAACGTGGGTCTCTGATTGGGCTCCCCATGCCAGCAGTCAAGCATGGTCTGGTACCTAGAGAAGCAAAACACTGATGTCATTAACCGCCTCTTTCCTCCTGATCTGACGCTGACAATAAGCACTTGAATGAGTAAATATTTATAAAGAGTCCACCATGAGCCAAGATGCTAAAGAGGGATACGAAACTACGTAAAACACAGAACCCTACACTTGGAGCATCAAGTGTGTATCGAAAAGGAAACATCATAAATCAACATCTAGTAAAAACTGACTGGTTGGTATAGATAAAGTGCTGTCATTTCAAGAAGGATGACTCTGTGCTTGATTATCAAGGAGGACCTCAAGGGAGAAGTAAGACACAAACTGGGCCATGAAGGAGGTACCTATAATGGAAAGTCTTCTAGGCAGGGAGAATTTTTGTGAGCAAAGGAGGAAAGAGAAATACTTGTAAAGTCTTACATTTCGGGTGTGGTATAATCAGGAGCTCTCATTCTAGTTCCTTCTTTCAATCTCCTACAAAATTCCTCATCAATCTTTACTCCAGGATATGGAGAAGCACCTAAAATAAAACAGGCATGGGGCATTATTATTTCTTTTTAACATCTTTATTGGAGTATAATTGCTTTACAATGTTGTGTTAGTTTCTGCTGTATCACAAAGTGAATCAGCTATACATATACATATGTTTCCTTATCTCCTCCCTCTTGCACCTCCCTCCCACCCTCCCTATCCCATCCCTCTAGGTGGTCACAAAGCACCGAGCTGATCTCCCTGTGCTGTGCGGCTGCTTCCCACTAGCTATCTATTTTACATTTGGTAGTGTATATATGTGCATGCCTCTCTCTCACTTCGTTCCAGCTCACCCTTCCCCCTCCCCGTGTCATCAAGTCCACTCTACGTCAGCCTCTTTATTCCCGTCCTGAGGAATGGTGCCTTATTGATTTGATTTTCTCTTGCAGAAAGCCCTGAGCCCGATTCTTCAACACCTTCTTCACATATATATCTTTTGTTCCTTTCTTTCTTTCTTTGCTTTTTTAGGTTTTACAACCCAAAGCTTCCAAGTAAGTTTCATCCGATAAAGGCGGAATACAGGAGAGGGAAAGGTGCACTGGGGTCACTGACTTTTATCATTTTATTTGGAGTATGGATGGAGAGACAAAGAGAAGGGACTTACCTAAGGAAAATATTTCCCAGAGCAGGACACCAAAAGACCACACGTCACTCTGAATTGTGTACACTCTGTCAAAAATTGTTTCCGGGGCCATCCATTTCAAAGGGAGGCGAGCCTACAGGGGTAGAAGACAAGGAATGAGAACCTACTTATCAAATATCTGAAGGAAAAGCTTCCATTGTCCCTGGACACAGGTCCTGAGGCTTGCTGAGAGGAGTTTGAATTCTGCAACTTAACAGATCACTGGGTGCATCTCTGAAACTTACATCTCCTTTTCTGACATAATCTGGGTCTTTATAAATATCCCGGGCCAAGCCAAAGTCACAGATTTTAACCACATTCTTCTCCGACAAGAGGATGTTTCTCGCTGCCAGGTCCCTGTGGATACACTGCAAAAAGAATCGTGTGCATTAGGACTCAACATAACTGATCTCTTCCACATCTGTTGTGACCTCATGCTTTAAAAAAAAAGAAAAAAAAAAACAAACCCACATCAGAAAACCAACTGATTAACAAGCACTGGGTTAAACATCTTTTATCAACTCTTCCGGAAGAAAAGTCTGTAAGTTTCATGTGTCAGCACACATCTGCTTATTCCATAAACAGCCCCAGACTCTGGAATTAAATAGTTATGTTATAGCATGCTGATGGAGTCATAAATAGACTTCTCTTGGACACAATTAAGAATGTGTTTCTGGTCACATCCACACATCCCTTTTGCCTGGCACCATATACGGTTAAAACGTGTTATTCTAAGGAGGCCCTAGAATGGAGTTTATTTTGAATGAATGCACGGAAATCAGAAACAAGGGGCTCTCCTTGGTTTGGTGCCCTTTGTTGGTTTCTCTATTCCATACGTAACCGAAGCGGGACAAGCTCTGAGAAACAATTCCCAGTGGGGCTCACCCTGTTTTCAAAGCACTGGCTTATCGTGGAGGTCTGTGAAAGCACTCTCAGCCTCTCACTAGTCAAGGGGATTCTCTGGTACACGATAAAGGAAAAGCGAATTCTCCTTGGCTTTCCTTCTATTCTTTTCTGTTCCTCAGTTTCTCTCTTCTCTGCATCCCCCTACCTTCATGTAACTTCCTACCCTAAGCAGCTTTAACTCCACCTGATAGATTTATAAGAGAACAAGAGTCTCAGGGAACATTGAGAAATGAATGAAAGGCTTAGATGAGAATTCTTATGTCAGTGGAGGAGTGATGTGTGAGCCAGGCATTACGGACCCCTTACACCTCACATCTGTAGAGCACTTTCCTCTGAACGAGGCACAGGAAATATAGCCAATATTTTGTAATAATTGCAAATGGAGTGTAACGTTTAAAAATTCTATTAAAAAAAATTTTTTTTTAAAAGCACATTGTCTGGCGTGATTGATCAAGACAGGAGACTCCAGAAAACACAGTCCTTCCTACTTTGCCCCGAACCGAAGAGCTTCCTTTATTAAGCAACCAGGTGGTATTCAAGAAATTCAGCTGGTAGATGCAAGGGAAGTAAAAAGGATCCCCCTCCACCCCTCATTCCCTTCCCCATCAAAGGAACCCTGACTAAATGGCAGGCTCTGGCCTTTAAAAAAATAATAAAATAAAATCAGAATCTTCAAGAAGGGCAAAGGGTCTTTCTCTTTGGAAAAATCCGCTAAGATCCCACTTCTCTCCCTTCCCCTTGGAAGAGAGAAGACAAGAGCTCTTGGGCAGAAACCTCGGAGATCCTGAGGCTCTGAAAGCGGTGACAAGCTTTAAACTCCAGAAAAAGGCATGCGTGAGGGATTGCACTCTAATTGAGGAAAAAACCACAAAGTAAAAACTTTAAGTCTTTCTCCCACAGGTAGGCTGCAGCAACTGCATTCTGTCAACTGATCATTTTTCCTGATACTTAATCTGAATTTTTCTTGTTTAACGTAAAACCATCCCTTTTACCCTTTCCGAGGGGTGCCTCCACGGTGTTTACAACCTTTGGAATGTTTGTAACTTGTCACGTATCCACCTCAGCCTTTGTTTGGCCTACTTTTCTAATTTTAGCTCTTTCAATCGCTCTCATCTGAAGCCCGTCCTTCCTGGTTTCTAATTATGCTACTACCAAATACTTTTTGATGGATGGTGATGAATATCAAAGAAATGAAAAACAGACTTGTGCCAAGATATGTGCAAGGCTCAGCCCCTCACCTCTTCTAGGCCATTACTCAAATGCACATTCCCCTAAAGCCTTCGGTGTCCCCTTGGTTTAAAATCAATGTACACAAACACAGAGGCATATGTCCACAGGAACATAACGCTCCTGTATACTCTGTAACTCTTCCCTGCTGATTTTTCTCCACAGTACTTACTCCCATCTAGCCTATCAGGCATTTTACTTGTTTATATTGTTTGTTCCACCCACTAGAACATAATCTCCATGAAGGTGGAGAGTTTTGCCTATTTGCTCACACAGTGTCCTTAGCGCTCAGAAGACTGCCTGCATTTAGTAGGTATTTATCACATGAATTAATTTCATGAACTCCTAACACCACTTTAATGAGCAGAAATGGGGCCTCCCCAGTAGAGCTCTCTTAACAGTGCTCCAGCAGTGGTGAATGAATTACAGTCCCAAACAAACACCAATGGCTGGCACTGGACACCTCATTTGCAAATCTGTGATGTGAAGAGATACTCTGTCTCACCTTTCGTGATGCCAAAAACTCCATGCCCTTAGCCACTTGGAAGCTGTAACAGATGAGATGCTCCAAGGTCAGGAAGTTCTTGTACACATCTTCAGAAACTGTCAGAAGATGCAGGAGGACAGAGATTGGTATTTCGGCCAGAAACTGTTTGTAAGTTTGATAGAGCAATCTTCATTTTAAAAATTGGGAGTTAAATTTCAGGAAACAGAAGCAGACAGAAAATGCTTCTATCTTCTGTAAGTATGCTGAATCCTGGTATATTATTAGCCTTCATCATACCCCTTAGCAAAAATATTGGTTTTTCCATTTTAGCCAAATTGGACGAACAAATCCAGGAGGCAAAATGGAGGAAAAACTGGCATAGGTAACAGGGGGGTAAAAGCAGGCTTTTACAAATTTGCTGTTTAAAGTGTTGTGTTTTTTTCATATACCCAGAGGGATAAACAATAGTTTTCATATCAAGAACTCTAAAAATAAAACAACAATATCCAGGGTCACTGAATCTTTTCTCTCCAGGCTTTGTCCCGGGACAAAGGCCAAAGGTCAAACCATAATCTACAATGGCTAACTAAAAATACCAGTAATATATTTACCTCTCTCACTTTTAAACTGAGAAAGGGCTGTAAACACATTAAATCTGGCCTGTGAGAATGCTTTTTTCCTTCAAGGATACGAATGAGAGAAGACAGGAACATCGAGAGGAAGATGAATTTACGTAAATTTGTGGTATTTACTTCTGGGCAACTAGTACAAAGAAACACTAAGACATTAATGAGCGTTTCAACATGATCTCTTAACTTTGGTCCGATAAGATAAGACATGGCTTCTTTCCTGAAGACAAATACCAGAGCAAATGAAAACTCAGTTGTAATAATAACCTTGTAAGTATTAAAAAGACTACGAAACTTTTCCTCAATGACTTTCTATGTTCGGGGCTGGAGGGCTCCCCATGAATAATTAGTGAAACTCTTTCATTTTCCAGATGAAGAAATGGAGGCAAAATTCTGGGCCAATGCCCCCTCTACTCGGACTGACTCCCTCAAGCCCTTGGGTTTCCAGCTCTCTGGCCACCATTTTGTGAGAGAGAGGACAGGGCAGAAGTGGCTCCACTCAGTGTGCACCCAGTTATGTGAGGTCCAGACAACCTCCCCACGCTTTTCTAGACCAAGTTCTAGCCTCACACTGCCTGCTTGGCTTCTATGGGAAAGAAGTCAGTTTTAAGTTCTCTCTGTGGCCTCATGTCAAAGGAAACAGAAGCAGGTTTCTCCCACTATTTCATGATTTAATTCTTCTAAGCTCATGCCTCAAGAAGACCCAAATGTCAGGAAGCCCCATCTCTACCTCCACAGAGCTGTCTCTGCTCCTTCTGAGGGAAGCAGATATACAGTGTATCCTGAAGCTGGAAGAGGTCCTGAAAGTTAGGCTGGGAACACAGCTCCACTCATAAAGAGCACTAAAATATCACTGGAAGCGTAAGCGGATAAAGAAAAGTGTATTGACCAAGACTCTTCTGACGAAATACGGAAGACTTGATAAGCCACTTGGGGTAGAAACAACAGATGCCTACAATGCCTAACTTCAGTTAGGTATGATTAACTGAAGGACTTCTGTTGTGCTGGTGAAGCAGACAAGGTGGGACTGAACCGCTGTGGACAACGGGGAGGCTGGATCAAACACCAGAGAGCCTCCTTTGCCCATCCGGAAGATGGCGCTGAGCCTCTCCTGCTGACAAATGTTGAACCAAGACTTGAAGAGCGTTGGTTTGACTGTTTGCCAACTGCTTAGCCCTCCTGGGGGACCCAGATTTCTCAGGCTAGCCATGCTCTGCCTCACCACGTAGCCTGCTGCTTATTGAGACCTTCCGCCCCTCACTTTTGGGGAGACTGAATGAAAGCCTCCTAGAAATTTAGGTCTCTTTCAAATATTAGGTAATACTGGATTTTTCCAGGACAAAATTCATTGTAACACCCTGTCACCTCGTCTGTTCCTACAAGAGCATGCATTCGGTGCAGAGGAAGCAATGGCAGGTACCTTCCTCTTCCTCCACATCACTGAGGGATTTCTCCTCAACAAATCCGGAGCTGGCTGAGCTCTGGCTACTGGTGATGCTGTCCAAGCGGCGTTTAGGATCCACGGTGATTTCCCCAACGTATTCTTTCCCTTGCCGGAATCGTGCCCCTTTAGTCTATAACGAAACAGTTGAACAAACTCCTTCAACACCAGAAAATCTCTCCAATGTAGGTAAACTACAGAAACAATTGTAACTATTAAAAGAAGATGAGAGACATCAATTTCAGGATCATGGAATCTCTGGGCTGAAATTTGGGGCAAGTGCTCTACATAGTAGATTTTCTTCCATAAAGCCTGTCTCTTTTCTAGCTTAGAGATAAGGGCCTTGTTACAAGTTTCACTCAGACACACTTCCAACATTAGGGCACTTTTGACACTGGGATTGACACTCCATAGGGCCACATATGGCCAGGGCAGAGACAGAATAATCCAGAGCTGTCCTTCCACCTGTCATTCCCTACCCTTAATCACACCCACCTTCCCCTCCTTGGCATCATCTATAATGGGTCAGTAGATCAGAGTCACAAAAATAAAACATGAGAAGTATGTGTCCTCCAGAAGGTAAAAGAGGAAGTTACAACAGCCAAGAGGTAACATGAAAAGATTCCTCACAATTTCTTTGCAGAATTTTACCACTTTGAGTTTTTCTCCATTTTACAGTGTGACCACAGTTGAGTTAGGAAATGACATACCTTGTAGGGGACAAACTCATTTCTCTTGCTCCTTAAGTAAGTTGACAGGTTTCCAAACTTGCAGAATTCCACAATCACCATGAGTGGCCCTGCAGACAGCACAGCATACCAAGAAGAGAAAATGTATTTGTATTTTCACTCGTTTCTCACCAAGTGTTTAAGATATCAATGAGCTAGAAAATATCACAGAAGAGGCTACACCCTTTCACTGGAAACAGGATCATAGAAATCAGCTGGCTGCAATTCCCTTATATTGTAACTTTTCTTTTTCCAAAAGGCAATTCCACAGAAGATGAACCAAAATTTCAGAAGAAAATCCACCCACTTGCTTTTCAACACAATCACCCGAGATGACTCCATTTTAGGGGGCACCACTCTTAAAGTCCTTTGTTTTCAAATTTGGGGGGAAGTTTACTCTTCTCCTCTGAACACCTATTACATAAGTAGCAAACTGTATTATAATGATGTAGTATTTTTTAATTCACGTTCTAGAATAATTTACAGTGCCCATTAAACCTCCATGAAATATATTTATATATAGGAATCTGCCCAAGTTTCCTAAGTTAAGGAAACCAAGGCCATGGGAGTTGGGTGGTTTCCCTCAAATACCAGCAGAAAAGTACATGCCAAAATCCCACAGCCAGAGCCATCTATAGACACTCACCCCCTGGCTTGGTACAGGCACCAAGAAGATTGACCACATTGAGATGGTGGCCAATATGAATGAGGATCTTGAGTTCAGACATGAGGGCTCGGTGTTCGCTGTGTGTTGCTCCTTCTACAAATATAAACAAAGAGGGAAATCATACATGAGGCATTACCTTAGGAGGATTAACGCCGCACTATGTGCATCTGTGCAACTTTCCCTCCAGGGGTAATACAACTGTAACCCAATTGACAGGCTAGCTGCATTAAAAGACAAACATAAATTATATTTTATAATTCTAAATCGAATTCTTTAAGTGCACCCAGAATGTTTGATATTTGAAGGAAGCCACTGTGAGGTCTTTTGCAAAGTGGAGAATACATCTGCAAATGAAATCATGCGCAGATTTTCTCCTTTTACAAAACTGGATTTTCACATATCAGGTTTACTATGCTTCTTAGGGCCTGATTATTTCAGTGCTTCCTCGTAAGGAAGCAACACCATGTATTGCTCATGCGTTAGGGGCTATGCTGGAGTTCCCACCAATCTGTGCCGAGCAGGAAACTTAACAAGGGCCAGCTGGCAAAGCCAGTTGGCACATGAGGCCGATGAGGCTAAGACTGTGAGTTTGATCCTGTACAGACTGGTACACTTCCCTCTAATTCACAGACGTGGTCCACACCTCAGGCCCTGATGAGCCACCTCAAAATTACATGCTCCTCGGCCACAAGGGAGAAAAGGCAAAAGGAGAGAGATGCCTTCAAAATGCACAAGACCTATTGGCGAAGGGTCAGTAGCACTGTCTCCATCCATGAAAGCACGTGAGAATTCTAGCAAAGAGCTTTATACGCATCACCACCCCCCCAAATTAAAACGGCAAGACCAGAATTCCATTACGGTTAGGCTTGACAATTGTTTATGAAATTTTCAATTTTAAAAATGTCCCCCTTAATCCTTTTTTTCCCAGCACAACCATTCTTATTTTGCATATTGCCTTTTATATGTGAGAATCTTTTACGTATTCCAGTTCTAGGGAACATGCTGGTTTTTGCATGCTGCTATTTTTACTTATTACATCAAATTTCTTTTTCCGTTTCTTGATGGTCTGTAATTATCTTACTAATGCACTATAGTACACTAAGAAAACAGTTTTGATGTAACCAAGGTATTTTTTTCCTATAGCCGGACTACTAAATATAGTTGTACAAGCTGTGATCTGTGCAAGGGCTCCCAGGCAAGGTGGGGCGGTAGGGGAGCTCAGACCCATCCCAACTTTGCCTGCCAGGCTGTGGACCCTGACATGAGTCTATAAAAGAGGAAATTTTTATCTAGTTTGTACAAAGGCATCGTATAGTCTGGCTGCATGTTTGGCTCGTGGGCCCACCTAGCCACAGAGCCACTGATACAAGCCTTTCATCATGTTTAAAGATGGGATGAAACAGATAGAGGGATACATCACCATAGAATTTTGCTTTTACCTTTCAACATTTTGACAGCCACTGTCTTGCAGGTTGCTGTCTTGTCAATTCCAAAGGCATCTGCTTCAATCACCTGCCCAAAGGCACCACGGCCAAGAGGCTTACCTAGAGTCAACAACAAAACAGATTTGGACTATTTCACCACCAAAGCGATAGGCAAAGATTCTGACTCGATAGGGTGACCACACATCCCAGTTTATCATGGACAGTACAGTTGACCCCCTTGTCCTGGCTTAATAATTTAATACCCCCCTCTTCACCCTCTAAATGTCCTGCTTTGGGTGATTATACAGGGACCCTACTTCTAAGTGACTAAAATGGACGATTACTCAAATTCAGGAGATGGGATGCATTTTCTGAACCAGGATCCAACATTTAAATAGACCAGATTTGTCACCAGCCTAAAAGAGGAAGAGATGGCCTGGTAAACCCAATATCAAGTTAACATCACTTGAAAACACACCTAGTTTCAGCCGGTCTCTGGGGAATTCCCATTTGCTGGCATCATAAGGCAGGCGTTCACAGTGCTCATCCAGGGGGAGTTCGTCTGGATCCATGACGATGGATAAGTAGCCCGTCTTCAGTTCCCCTCCACTGGCCTGGAAAGCATTGCTCCTTCCGGTCACACACACCCTGTTGTCTGGCTGTTGTTCTCTGTGCTTGTTATTGTTGTTTATAGAAGCCCCATTCTTGGTGTCTCATTTTCTAAATGGCTCATAGTGTGTGAGAGTAGTCCTATTATAATTCTGCTCCCAGTGTCCCCTCGACCCCCAAATGAGCTCAGAATTTAATTCTTAAATCTTAATTACACTAGACAGTCCAAGCCCATTTCTTCTCTTGTTGCTTCTATCAATTAAAGCCCAGTGGTCTAGCCAAAAGCAAGTGGGTAAGAAGGTTATTGTATAGAAATAAAATTGTGCCTGTTGAGCCAATAACAATGGGAAGAATCAACTCAAAGAACCCCAGTCAGCTTTCATTAATCATGAAAACCAACGTGCAAGGGACGGAAGGGAAATGATTTCGTTACCCGCTTAACGGTCCGTAGAACGATGACAAGAAGTAGCCAGAAGAACATGGCAATCACTGCAGTGCCGACTAGAATAATGACTTCCAAGTTTGTCTTTTCCTGGGCACCTGGAAAGACACAAATGAATGAGCATCAACAACTGGAAACTCATACCTTTTGATATAAAATAACAAAGTTCCACACTAAAGCAAAATCTCAATCTTACCAACTCAGGAAAATCCTAGACAATAATAGTCACAAACCTCTGACTTGAATGGAGTTTATAATATTCTTAATGGATAATTTCAAGTTTGCAAAACATTGCTCATGAAAACTTCCAACAGTAAAATTCTAAAGTAATTAAGAGAGAAATATTAATGTCCTAAAAGACAAACAGAAAGCATTTGGAAGAAGAGCAGCCTTTGATGGAAAAAAAAGCCAGATCATGTTCTATAGAGAAGAAAAGTATTCTATTTGGGGAAAACAAATGTTTGGTTTTATGCTGTTGGTCTATATTTTGATCTGTATGGAGTTTGCGGAAGGACTGTTTAAGAAAACAAGTAGGGAAATAAATGCAGTCCTTTGGCCAGAGAGCTATTGGTGACTAGGCACCTACGAGATGCTCTTCACTTTAGATATGTCATGTCACTCAGTCTTCTCGACAACCCTCAGTTTTCAGATGGAGAAGCAAGCTCAGAGAGGTTAAGCTACTTCATCAAGGGCACACAGCAAGTTGATGGAATGGTCAAGAGTTAAACAAGGTCTGTCCAACACTGGCTAACATTTCACTACCCCATCCTTGTGTGGCAAGAGCCTCAGTGAGGAAAGTGAAAGAGCTGAGGTGAGTGCCTCAGGCGTGGCCTGGCAGTATGAGTTTAAACATACTCAGGAAAGGAAAGAGAAGAGAAAAAGCTGGAGGTCAGCAAGGAAAGCTGCAGATGTTCAGGACTCCAGAGGACAGCTCTGAGTGGGGAAGATTAAGCCCAGAGGAAGCTTTCAACCCAGAGTGATTAGCACAGTGGTGACAAGGAAGCAATTACCACTTAGGCTCTCCCATTGGATGAGTGCAGTGTGAATCAAACTGGGCCACAAGCTGTGACAGTGGCTCAGGCAGCCTCAAGAAGACAGAAAGACAAGTAATTAATTAGTTAGCAAAATAAGAGTTATAGTTGAGAGACAAGCACCAAGTATGCTTGGAAGTAGATTTTGTTTCTCTGGTGGTCTTACTGAGGGAATTCTCTATTTATACACAGAGATTTAAAAGTCTGTTTGTTCATAGTAAAAAGTTCAAAGATTCAACTGTCTATATAAGTTGGTGCATTAATATTCCCATATGAACATTTGGGAAAGTAGCAGGAGCATTAAATATTTACCTCTTCCTTTCTTAGTATTCTCTTCTGGTGAGAAGTAAATACAATCTCTGTGCCAAGGTTACCTAGTTAGGCCTCTTGGTAACCAGCTGCAGACAGCTAACAGAGCTGAGGCAAAGCATGGGAGAGAACTGGAAGTCTCCCTTAGGATTTTGCCTAAAACATGTAGCGCTTTGAAAGTGACAAAACCACCGTGTCACTTGAAATCTTTATTTGCAAGTGCAGTTTACAAAATGGTAATAAGCCTATAGATTTGAAAAGAAGTCAAGGTATTGAGACGTAATACTTGGCAACATAGATTTGACAGACTAAAGGAACTAAAATCTAGTCTTTGAGAGACAAATTAGGATGAGTGCATAGAAATACATCAGTTCCTCCATCTATCACCACCCCTCTCTTTTCCCCTTGCATACCATTCCTTCACCCACATAATACAGTTTCATTGTCCCCTGATGGGTTATTTTTAAAAAGACATAGGAATACACTTTTGAAGATAAAATATTCTGTCACAAATTCACCTTTCCCATCTGAGAAAATGCCA
This sequence comes from Delphinus delphis, assembly GCF_949987515.2. Taxonomy (NCBI): domain Eukaryota; kingdom Metazoa; phylum Chordata; class Mammalia; order Artiodactyla; family Delphinidae; genus Delphinus; species Delphinus delphis. The sequence goes on along the minus strand of NC_082687.1, from coordinate 65,122,516 downwards.
GATTCACATCATTCCTGCATACACATTTAGATAAGAACCCAAATTTTCTATAACAGAGAAGCAATGGTCTATTGTTCACAAATGAATGTTAATTATCTTTAGTCCAATAAAAACTATGAACCTTTGTGACTATCTAGATAGCACCGACTTTCATGACTAGGCAGCAATTCTACCTAATAAATATAGAGGCATAATTTTCATAACAAGGTCATTAAGCCATTCATATGAAGAAAGAATCAGGGAGAGGAGGATATTCCACCCGCCTGGCTAAGAATTTTTCCACAGTGAGAACTGCGGGGATAGAAATGTGATGAGAGCAGAATTAAAATAACATTAATTATGTTTTCTGGTTAAAATAACATATAGTAGAAAACATACAAAGTACAAAGAATATTAAAACCACCCATAACCCTCCTGCCCAAAGTATATGAGTATATATAAGATACAAGCTAATTTTTTTTTTTTGCGGTACGCGGGTCTCTCACTGCTGTGGCCTCTTCCGTTGCGGAGCACAGGCTCCAGACGTGCAGGCTCAGCGGCCATGGCTCAAGGGCCCAGCCGCTCCGCGGCATGTGGGATCTTCCAGGACCGGGGCACGAACCCGTGTCCCCTGCATCGGCAGGCAGACTCTCAACCACTGCGCCACCAGGGAAGGCCAGATACAAGCTAATTTTTTTTTTTTTTTTTTTTTTTGTGGTACGCGGGCCTCTCTAATTTTTAAAAACCACCTGATGGTCTATGAATTCCCACTGACCTTCCACTATGAAAAACGCCTCCACTTTTGCACACCCGAGAACACTGCATGCCTGGCAGGTGTACAGGCCTTCATCCTCCTTCCTCACCCTGCGGATAGTTAGGTTCCGGTTCCCATCTTTTAGCACGATGCCTGAGAAAGGGGGAAATGGATGGTTTTTATTTATGATGTGGTCTGGCAGAGTTTTTCAGGACAAAAATCTTTTTAATGTAAATGTTTCCCTTTATCTTGGGCTATTATCTAACTCTAAAAAGAGTCATACAGGGTCAACTGCTGTCTCAGCTCCCCTGGCTTCCAGGAGAATTCAGCAGGCTCTGAATACTCGGGTTCCGAGTCTATGAGATGAGCCAGACCATGGGCAGTAATACTGCTTTCTGTTCTACCTAAAACAAATCAAGAAACCATATGGATTTTATACTGTAGGACACCTCTATGTGGAATCTAAAAAATAAAACAAACTAGTGAATATAACAAAAAAGAAACAGACTCACGGATACAGAGAACAAACTAGTGGTGACCAGTGGGGAGAGGGGACAGGGGAGAGGGAAGCAAGATAGGGGTAGGGGATTAAGAGGTACAAACTACTAAGTATATTTCCAGCTTTCTGCTTGAGTTCTATCCCCCAAGCACAACGTAAACTAAGTATAAAACTAAGTATAAAATAAACAAGCTACAAGGATATATTGTACAGCACAGGGGATACAGTCAATATTTTATAACTATAAATGGAGAATAATCTTTAAAAATTGAGACTCACTATGCTGTCCACCTACAACTTAAATAATATTGTACATCAATATACCTTAATAAAAATAAATAAATAAATAATTTTTTTAAGAAAGAAATCATATGGATTTTAGTTAATATCTCTAGGAAGATTTTGCAGCCAAAAAGAGACCGACATGCTCTATTCACCTGAATCTTCCACAAGCGTCTCATTATCTTTAAACCACGTAATCTGTGGAGGGGGATTCCCAGACGCTGTGCAGGAAACTTCGATGGTTTCACCAATACTTGTTGTCTGGTTCTCCAGGTTTCCTGTGATTGTAGGTGCCATGCGCTCTATGCACACGCACACAAAAAAAATCATAGGACAGTTAGTTATAGGTTTTGAAGTGGTTTTCATATCAGTAAACTATTAAACCATTTAGTAAACTGTTAATTTACTAAGCCAAAAATACACAGAGGTTGATAACTGGAGCATTGTTCATGGCGTAAAGTTAAATGAAACAAGTCAGTCAGTTCAGACAGATTACTGCATCTCTCTGAACATTCATATTAGTGATTCAAGCTGGTAATCACATCGCAAAATAAAAGTTGTCACCCTTGACTTCCCTCCAGATAAATAAATAAATTCTAGCCAGTGACACACAAGAATTCTGCCATGTTTCTCTTGGAAAGTACATAACTTCAGTGTAATTCAACAAAGAATGCCTTATATTTATTTGACACTTTTTACAAAACTCATTTGTCCTATTTCTGTTTTTCACTATCAACCCTATGGTGGGCAGTATTAGCCTTATTTTGCAGATGAAAGGGGTTAAACAACTTACCCCAGTCCTTATAACTAAGTAAACAGTTGAACTCAGAATTTCCACTAAAACACAGACAAAACAATGATAACCTAAGGAAAGTCAAAGATTTTTAAAAAATGAAGCCCATAGGTACTCATTTAAATTTACGGGACAACTTTAGATTTAACCTTTCCTACAAATCATCAAAGTGCTGTGGAAATATCTTGTCCAAACCAACTGAACGTCGAAAAGAATCCTGCTGAGAGAATCCACTTCAACATTTAGCAAAATTAGATTACCTCAATGGTGAACTACGCTGGGGCTTAAGCAAATGGACTCTAGTCTATTTCCAAGAATAATTTTTGGAAAACAACTTGGGAGTCCTTAGAGAGCAAACCAGCTCATTGTGAGCATGTATTTCCTGGGCATGGCAAAGCCAGGAACCTCCTTCACATCTCTTTCTGAATTTTTTCACTAGCTTGAAACCAGACCGGTCACCAAGATGAACAGAAAACCATGATCATATATGGGGTGTGATTTGAAGGGCCTTGGGATGACTTCACTCAAAAACATCTCTTCTTCTGACACCAGAGTCTCAACACTAGCAAAATCTGTCCTAGTGCCTGTTTGAAAATACCTCTTAAAATATGTCAAGGCCTTTGAAAATATTATTCCTCTAAAACTTTGGTATAAATTAGTTTATCTGGGCAGTTCCCCCTTCCTGACAGTTAAAAAAAACCAAAAACAGAACACATGCACCCTAGAAACTAGGAAGGGACACTAGGGAGAGGAGAAAATGGAAGGAGATAGCACTGAGAAACTCCCCAAATTTGACTGATTTCCCCAGAGACAGAGCCGTGTCTGCACGGATTTTGTGCAAGGCGCGGGGTTAGAGGAGGTATAGAGAGTGACTTGGTGTGGGACTTACAAAGCTTTCTTGCACTAAAATGCTCATTTCATTGACCGTGAGCTGTACCACAGAGGTACAGGCACTGAGTGCAGCATCCCTCCCAGAGGCTCTCACAGGTCTTAAACAACCCCATCACCACACTCTTCAGGCAGCAGATGTCTTATCAAGCATGCAGTATGTGCCACTATGTTCTATGCCTGGAGCTCAGCAAGGAGTAAAACAGAAACAACCCCTGTCCTCATGGACACAGAGACCTCACTGTACCCCACAGCCCAGCAGTTGTCTGTGTTCTCACTCTGCCCACCACTATGAACTTCCGGCACCCTCCTAGCTCATGGTAGGCATTCACAAATATGTGTCTATTTAAATAACTGAATGCTCAAGAATGAGGCAGAAACTTCCCTGGTTTAGGGGAATCCCTTGCAGATAGTAGTGAGTGACCCCACCATCAGGGTTGGAAAGAATGGGGCTATTTTCTCTTTTTAATACATCACTTCACCACGATTAGCTTCCTTCTGACTTGAGGACTTTCCACAAGATAAGTGCTCACCGGTCTACTTCATAAGCTGCTAGAGGACAATCTTCACACAGCCCCTGAAAGCATTACATTTACGGCATCCCAACTGCTTCTGGATGGTCCAGAGTTACCTCCCTACCTAGGACTGTAAGCTGCCTGGCCACGCAATGTCTTTTCTTGGTCTTCCTGTCCTGAGCAAAGCAGATGTAGTCTCCTTGGTCCTGCAAGGATGCATTCTGCAACTCCATGATCAAAATGTCATTTGTGCTATTAGAGATCATCGTGGCGTTCATTCTCCAAAGAGCATCCAAGTTCTTGCAAACAGGTGTGGGCAGCTCTCCCACGTGGATGGGTAGAGCCTGTGGGCCAAGTTTGTACCACGTGAGGTTCTCAAACATAGTTCGGTCCGCGGAGCACCACAGAGACACGCTCTCCTGCTCGGTGGGCTGGGTGCCGGGTTGCAAAGTGATTTCAAAACCCTCTGAAATGTAAAACCCATGCTTAGAAGACAGTGATTTAACTTGGGCAGCACACTATTGCTTCCTTGTTGCCCTCAGTCTGTGGTAAAGCACCAAGAGAGGTGAAGCTCTGGCATTCCCAGACGATGGAATACAAGGAGACGACCAAACTGGACAATTCCAGATTCAAAATGTATTATTTTGCCAAAATACATTATTTGGAAATGTAAATGAATTCCTCAGATATATATGAAATCTCCACTTTGAGCTCTAAGCACGGTTTTAAGATTTAACCCCCCCCAATTCAAAGCAGATAATTATAACTTGGGATTTAAAAAATTAATTCCTCATTAATATATAACACTCACTGACAGGAAAGCTATGTTTATTACAGTGAATTAGCTCAGACTGAAATATTTTATTCCATCCAGTCAGCTAAAGCTAGCCATAGAATTAAGATGAACAAAGTTGGTAGTATTGGGAAGGCACTGCTCCAATGTCATTACAATTGCCTCCCAAAAACCCAACCTTGTCAGCTGTCCAACAGCAAGTGCATAAACGTTGACTGAACCTCGCTAAGCCAAGCACTGTGCTGCACTGTGATGACAAAGACAAAAATATCACGCGGGACTTGAGCTTCAAAAGCATGTGTGAACCCATGCTCCCTCTCCTGTGAAGTCAGATGTACTGACTTCACGTGAGCCCAGGAGCTACCTGGGGAACTCTCCTTTATGAACAAAAGCATCAATTAGCCATCCAACTCCCCTTCCTAAAGCCACGCCACTCATGGGAATGGCCAGGACAACAGAGTATCAGACAGCCCAGCCCCTGGAGAGCACTTACTGGTCACGTGGAAGGAGATAACCCTCTCTCCTCGCCCAGCTTTGTTCACCGCTTCACATTTGTACAAAGCGGATACATTGGCTGCTTGGATAACAAGGGTACTTACAGTCTGTGAAAAAAACAAATTCCAGGCCATAAACAATGGAGGCTGTGTTTACGCACGTGCATTCAGACTAAAAGTCAGCATCCCCACCACTGCTGCGACCTGCCTACGCCATTCAGACTCCAGCACTGACCACGCACGCTCAAATCTGTGCAATTATAATTATGCTGGTGCAGCTCACACATCATACAAAACGAGCTTTGGAAACCATGGAATAAAGAATGTGTTTTAATACATCATTACATACCTTTTCTCATTTTCATGTTTATAAAATCAGAATTACCATACATCCCATGTACAGAGTTAATGACATATGTGTTTTATTTTTCTCTGATACAGTAACAGTAAGTCAATGGTGTTTCTAAAAGTTAATGGTGTTTTCAAACTGACTTAACATGCTAGTATTTTATCATCCAATTTATTTGATGATCAATCGCCCATATTCCTCACACATTGATATTATTTTACCCTACTTTCACTCCATCCTTCCATAAAGGAGAGACAGATTTTCAAATTAAAGAACTTCAAACTCACTTTGTTTTTTCCTTCAATTAGGGCAAATTGATTTTTGTTGACTTCGATATTGTTTCCCCCCTGGAAGTCCTCCACGTTTCTCCATTCTTTACAGGTATGTGGGTTTGTCGTTAAGGCAGCTTGGCTATAAGAAAGAGGTAACAGATGATATCATGACTTAATTTTTCTTTAATTCATATCAACAGCAAGGAAAGGAGTCAGACTTTGGTTATTACGTTCTTAGAACTAACTTCCAATGCACCCTACCACGTTACAAGACTTGGCGCCAATTAAAAATAGGCCTCAGCAATGAAGGAAAAGGTTCTAGGTAGATTCATTCAGGATACAGGAGGGAAGCAGCTATTCTGGGAACAAACCTCCATTCATAAATTGGATCGACAAGACAATTCAAGTTAATTTAGTTCAAAGGAAGGCAAGGAAACTAAGAAGCCATTGGGCTTCTTAATCTCCCTGGGACTGTGGCCTTTGTGTAGGAAATGGTCAGCATCTGAGGAAGAAACTAATAGAGGCCATCTCAAAAACAACAACAGGAAGTGAACTGCTTAGGGTGGTGGTGGGTGACTTGTTGTTTTTTTCCTAAGGATGTCTGGACTTGTGTTAGGACCTGATAAGCCGGGCCTGAGGCTCCGAGGTCCTTGCATCCATCAGCACTTCCCTTGAGATGTACCTTCTCACAGATAAGGAGACTGTGGTATTCACCGGTTGATTGGCATAAGGAGAAAAACCAAAGACTGGCAATTAACAAAGTGAGCAAAGAAACTGCATTCAGAGAGATGGACATCAGGGCCAACCCGAAGAGAGAGCTAGCTAATCACAAAGCGGGATACCCCAAGGAACGACATCTCCTAAAGACGTAAGCACAGAGAAAGACGGAAGGAGATTAAGAGTACCACTTGAGGGATAACCTTCTTAGAGATAGTCTTCTTGGCTTAGAATGGTGTCATATCGTAGCTTGGCTATGTCCATCGACAGAGGAATAGATAAAGAAGATGTGGTACATATATACAGCGGAATACTACACTGCCATATAAGGAATGAAATAATGCCATTTGCAGCAACATGGATGGACCTAGAGGTTATCATACTAAGTAAGCCAGACAAAAACTGTATGATATCACTTACGTGTGGGATCTAAAAATAAAACAAATGAATAAATATTTTTTTAAATGCAAAAGAGCAGGAAAAAAAGGATGTGACCCTACTCACATGGGCTGGTAGGTACACTCTGTTTCCAGCTGCCAGTACCACTGGATGTGACTCGGGGGAGGAACGGCATAGACCGTGCACGTCAGCGTTTGGGAGGTGCCGTACTGGTAAGAGTCCACGGGAGAGATCAGAGATTTCTCACCAATCTGGGGTGGGACTGGAGATGGGAAAGACAGCTTTTGAATTGTCAATCAGCTTTGAGGAATGGAAAGTAAAAGTTTTCAGCCATTAAAACCTGTGTTTTTCCAAGCATAGAATTTTTGCCCCCATTTGCTTTTTCAAAGAACATCTAGATTTGGAGACAGGACACCTGACTTCTAGTGATACTCATGATAGCAATAATAATAAACTAGTAAGTTGAGTGACTTTGTGCCAGTCTCACCACCCTGTGCCTCACCTTTTTCTCATCTACATTACAGAGATTGTTCTCCTAATCCTCCCAATTTCACAAGGTCAGACAAGGCTCCAGGAAGAAAAGAGTTGTGAATAATACAGTGAGTACATGTATTATGTACTGAGTATTGTTCTAAGCGCTTTACATCAATTAATTCATTTAATCCTCACAGTCACTGCTATTGTCCTCCACTTAACACATGGGAAAAATTTAAAAGTGAAATGACTTGCCCAAGGTCACCCACCATGCCTGCTTCTCCATTTCTCCCTCCTTCTTCCCCTTCCTTCCTTTCTCCCCTCCTCTCTCCCATCCTTTCTTGTTTTCTTCCCTTCCTCCCTCCATTCCTTCCGTGTCTTTTCCTCCTTCTCTCCCTTTTTTCTCTCTTTCTTTTTTAGGCTCCAAAGTCATTAATGTGAAACTATCTTCTCATCACTACCAGCCTAAAGCCTCAGATTATACTTTCAAACCTTGACTTCTTTCTTTATCTTTGTTTTATAGAGCAGGGTAAATGCTAGGGTGAATCAAACATTTAGTGACTTCCTGGATGAATGAGATAGAGTTATTCACTGTCCATTTTTACATCTTTATTTCTTGTTCCTTTCCTTCTCCCCACCCTACTTTTCAGCTTCCCAGCTTCTCTATACTCCCCAAACTCCTACACCCAAGTGGCTCCTAAGTCACATTTCTGGAACCTGTTATCTTTAAAATACTCCCCGAAGCTGATGTCCCCGCAAAGAAACGAAGCCAAGCTCAGAAGACATACAGAGCTTGGCAGGATATACAGGGAAGCACCTTAATGCCACATGAGAAGATCCTGAAGTTTTAATCTGCCATGACAGTAGAAAGCACAAAGAATTACAAAAGAGAGGCATTTCCCAACCTGTGTTTGGAGCAAGATATTAATGGATGTATGCGGGAGGGGTGCTCTGGTCAAATAAGTTTGTTAAACCTTGGCTACTCTATGTCTCCCACCCACCACTGGAGAATGGCAATATACTATGTCCATCAACTTAGCATCTCCCACATTTACTTGACCATGATGTCCTTTTCCTCCCCACCCAGAGTACTTATTGTAAATAAGTATCTTTCAGTTTGGAAAAATAAAATTCAAACCATTCTTAAATCAAAAACTTAATATCTCCCCCTTTATAGGCTCAGAGTCAGATCCCAGACTCCTGTTGAAAAAAAAATTAAAACACTTCCAACCAGCCAACAGTGTCCACCTACAAAAGCCTTCTGCATTGGAATCTGCCTGTGCATCACTGATACATCAACCCCCAAATCAAACTAGTAGCTTCCCACAAAATTCAAGAAGAGTCTTAAACATTTGCATGCCAGGAGCACAATTCAAAGGTACTGCAACTGGAGCCTGATGACTGTCCCTGTGGGCACTCTCATGTCACAGCATTTAGCCATCAGCTGAACCATCTACTTTAGGCTCGAGTTCGACCACCAACTGCTTCATTCGCATGGCCTCTTAAGCAAACATGTCCAGAGCATACCGCCCCACACCTCACTTCAGCCGCACTGTCCTAGATCATTTTTATACACCAGAGCTACTCATGATGTAAGTGAGGCAGAGACACCAAAGGAACAGTGGCCTGGCTGTTCAGGAGGACATAATCATACTCTAGAGAAGGAAAACTGAATGGACTCACCATTCACAACCAGAGATACCACGTGGCTCTGTTTCTCCTTTGAAATGGGATTGGTAAGGATGACAGTGTAATTTCCTGTATCTTTTTCACTCACTTCCATAATAGTCAGTACGTGCCCCACTTTAATTGTGTGATTGGACTCAATGGGTCTTCCATTTTTATACCTGTGGGGAAAAACAAATCCCAGAAATGAGTCCAATCTAAGGATTTGCTTTCACGTGGAACAAGGCTTTGCATTTACTTCCAGTCGTTACCATTTTATTTCTGGAGGAGGGTAACCAAGGCACTTCACAGGGACTCTGACACGGTCTCCCACGGTGGCTTCCACCAAAGATTCCATGCCACTACCAAAAGCAACAAAAGGTTTTTCTGGAAGAAAATAAAAATAATTTTTCTCATAAATGGCAACTTCTTATAAACGGCCATTTGGTTTAGTTTTTCATCTCAAGTGAAGAGTCAAAGACCTTGGGGGTCTGAGTCACTGCTGTTCAGAGAGTCCCCATCTCACCCTTCTACAGGTCCCACTCCAGGTTCTCCCTCACCTGTGGTCTCTGCGTTAGCTTTTCTCTCTCCCACAGTCTGCTCCACAAGTCTACCGAGCACTCAAATCTCACTCAACTCAAGCATTTGCTTCTCTGTGAAGTTTTCCCTACGTCTCCTCTGCTCCCATGACACCCTATACATACCTCCCATGTGCCCCAGGACTCAGTCCTCGGACCTCTTGTCTTTACCAATACCTTCCTCTTGTCAATTACACATTCCTCCTAAATCTATATCTCCTGCCCCTGACTTCCCTGCGTTCTAGGTTAATATATTAAAGTCTCCACTTGGATATTTAGTGGGCATCTCCAAATGAAGCCACCCAACCCTGTGTCCTATTCCTCTTCCTATCTTCCCTATCTCGGTTGAGAAAACTACCGTTCACTCAGTTGCTCACGCTAAAAACGCAAAGGTCATCTTCCATTCTTTTTCTCTTATATCCCACAGCCAGGGAATCGATAGGCAAACCCTACTGGCTCTATCTTCAAAAATACATCCAGAATCAGGTCACTTCTGACCACCTCCACTTACCACCCTTGTCTAAGCCACCCACCATCTCTCACCTGGATGACTGCAATTAGCCTTCTAACTAGTCTCTCTACTTCTGCCCTTACTTCCCTAAAGTATTTCACATTAAAATAACCCACATAGTGATCCTATAAAAACATAAGCCAGAGCATGTCTCTCTCTGCTCAAAACCCTTCTATGCATTCCCATATTATAAAATCCAAACCCTTATGAAGGCCTATAAGTTGGATGCCATACAAATTATCATCTAAACTGAGACATTTATGTGAATGAAAGAGAATAAATGGGAAGTTAAGTTATTTTCTCAAAGCCCCACAGAAAGTAACTAAATACAGGTTTCCCCAATTGCAAGGCCCATGCTTACTCAGGGAAGCCTCTCAGCCTTGCGATCAAATGAAAATTTAAAAATGATCTTAGATAATAACCCTCTGCTTATTATAGTGATAATAGTAATAGCAACAACAAATAATATGTAGTGAGCCCTTACTACATCAGCTCATCTCATCTTTAAAGTTGGGATTTGAACCCAAGCTACGCTCTTGACCTCAAGGTCAAGTGGCCTTCCTAGCAAGAGCTCAAAAACATCTTCTGAACGAGCAAAATAGGAATCACTAGCTGACCTACATTTATTTAAATCATCTCACTTTTCAAGGCAGAGCATAATTCCAAAGGAAATCTTAGCTTACCATGGACCCTGATGAATGTGCTGTTCCTCTTGGTCATGAGCCCACTGGAAGCGGCACAGGTGTACCACCCTTGGTCACTCCGGGTTACACCATCTATAGTCAAGGTGCTCAAAAACTTCTTCATCTCACTCCCAGACTGGGTTTTTAGGTCCCGGTTTACAAGTTTCTTATGCTGATGCTGAAAAAGAGTTTAGTGAACTTCCAAAGTCCAGAATAACATTCCCTGGTAGCTTCTAAATACCCATAAAAGTCTTGGCCTTTGGTGAACACTATTTAATGCTAATAATAGACACTTCTGAACTTTTATCATCATGCTGATGACAAATACATTTGGTTTCAGGAGAAATAAATAGAATCAACTGAATCAGGCATTTTCAAACCTCACATAATGGGAATGAGATCAATGTAAACTGCAGAAACCCTAGGAAATATGACCACTGTTTAAGGAGAAGTGTGTCTCATGCCACCTCTTGAAAAGAAATTCCCTTAAAAGGAAAATAGATCAAGGACTTTGGAGAACAGAGAAATAATGCAACCTAGAAAGACATAATCCCCTAAAGAAAACTAATCTTCACAGCCTGGACAGAGTTCTTGGTTTTGCATCTTTTTTTCCCATGAGTGCTGTATGTCCTACAGTTCTCTTAAAATGTGTGTGTGTGTATGTTAGTGTAAGTTAAGGCCCTTACATTTTATCTGGCCAAAGAGGTCCCTATCTCTCTGAAGCAAACTTCGTTGGAGCTTATTATCAAAGTATTTGGAGGTCTGGCTTTGAATTGTTAGTGTTACCTTCAAAGAAGGGTATTCCCAGTTGAAGTCAATCCCCACATTTAGTTCAGTTCTTGCTGTACAATTTAAGACAAGCTTCTCTCCAACAGACAGCTCAACTCCGTGAGGGGGGCTCAGAACCACATCATAAATCTTGTACCCTGGAGCAAGTACATTGGAAAAACAGAAAGTGAGAGGGAAACCAAAATCTATAACTTGGCACACATTTTTTCAGACATGATGCAACTTCAAAATGTGTCACATCATTTTTCCCTGAGGGTCTCCCCAAACCTTGGTGAACTCCCAGGAAAATGGTCTACAGAGATCCACAAAGCAGCCCTAAATGGATCTCAAAGATGTTGTAGCCCATTGGACAGAAAAGCAGTAAAATCTGAGAGGTCAATAGTCAATGCGGCCGGTTTTAGAAGGCTACCAAACTTTCCATAAAATAGGTATAATTAAAAGACTTGATGCCAAGCAATGCTCTGAACATTGAATTTTCCAAACAATACGCTCCCATAACAGAACTCTTATTCATTCTTGGTCTTGGTAAGGAAGGAGAAAAACCTCAGTTGCACATAGGTTTACTGGGTAGAGAAGAGCGGATGTAGTGAATTGCTTAACAACAAATCTTGAAATAATATATTTCTCAATATCTCTTGTCCTCCAGAATCTTAATATAAGAAGCTAATCTTTATTGTCTGACATTAATGATACAAAAAGGAATTGTCCTCTTACCTACAACCACAACTATGTACATAATAGACTGGTAACTTTCATCATTAATTTTTGCTTCACAGAAGACCATGCCAGCATAGCTGATCATGTAGCTGGGAATAGTGAAGCCTTTCTTGCTGTCCCAGGAAATTCTGTTACCATCAGGAACAAACCTCTTTTCTGGATACCTCTGGGTAGAAAAAGAAATATCAAATATTTAATCAAGTGCTATCCAAAAGTAAAAACCATGAACACTAAAGAATTCATCTTATTTTAAGAATACAAATTGGTTTTATTTCTTGTCATTTTGACCCTTCCTAAAGTTTCCTTTAAAACTCATTGTTGACTTAATGTTATATAATGCATGTAATATATACATTTATAATATATATGATGTTATAAACAGGCTACCCATCTTAATACTAGCTTAATGTTATGAAAGGGTAAGAGATGAAGAAAGAAGATGTAACTTACTGCACAAAGTGACACATTGAGGTTTGAAATGGTCCCCAGACACGGAATCACCACAGTTTTGTTTTTGTTCTCAGTGATGTATACAACTCCATGTTGGTCGCTGACAGAAGCAATAAACGGAGATCTGTAATCTAGAAGAAAATGTAGTTCCATGAGTTAATGGCATTTACTAGAAAAGTGGGTCATCTTTCAGGTTCATAAACTCTAACCAGAGAAGTAAACTATTGGGAAAGACATTTCACACTAGGCAAAGGAATCCAGAGGTAGGTCTGCTGGTAAATATCTGGCTCCAAGGTTATGCTACAGGAGGGGGGGTGTGTATGTGTGAAAAATCTGGAAGAAAACTCCCGGAATGAGACTGGCTCCTTTTGCACTGATGATCAACAAGTAGAGTGTACTTTATAGGTTCCACATTTAAGCAGATTGATCATTACAGTTTTTTCAAAGTGAGGGAGCACACGTCTTCATTTTCATATACATTTTCATATGCACTATACATCTTTCATGTACATAAGTTTTAAAGTAAATTTAAAGTTAAACCTGTATAGTTTACCTACTGAGTTTTTTGATGTTAAAAACTTCATGTTCTCTCTCTTAAGGCAAATAGTGTAACTGTCATGAAAATAGGTTAATGGCTCCCAAAGATTCTTTAAAGTAAAGAAATGACTAACGATTTTTAATTCAATAATTCAAGACAAAGTTTCACGTGAGTATTTTAAGATTGTGAAGACTAGACATAAGATTCTTTATATAATAATGCTGAATAGTTAAATTGTTTATGTTTCCTGTTTAATTGCATTTAGTTTAAGATTCAGCAATCATTAATATCTTCAATGACAAAAGCCTGAAAAGCCACCATGGCAAAGACTGAGAAAAAAACAAAAGAGATTTTAAGGCCGTTCAAACACTGTTCGTATGATGTTAACACGCTGCTGGGAAACGACTCCTTCTCCCGGAGATAGAGTTGATGGGTGTGAAGCCATGCCTGAAATCTCAGAGAGATAATGGTTCATGCCACTCTCCCCAACACACCTGACCAAGCATTTTCAGAGCTCTTCAGGATGGTTGGTTCAAGGAAAGAAAGAGTTAATTAAACCAAAGGGGAGAAAAGCAGCTAATTCCCTGCAACAGCAGAAGTTTGATTTCCCTCCCAGCTGGACAGCACAGAAAGGCAGCCAATCCAGCCACCACATGCCATAGTCATTATCTTACGAGACCAAGACCCACTTCCCGGCTCCATCCATTGCTGGAGGGAATGGGGTCAGAAGACTAAGGAAGTAAGGTGGGGACCAGAGGGGATATTAAAGGACCATCCGTAGGGAATACTTCAATGTTTTCTTTTCCACTGTTAAACTTCATGACCAAAATCTCGGACAACTCACCTCCTAGAACGCCAGGCTTAGACAGGAAGCAGAATTTGATGGTATACTCAGAGACAGGCAGTGTACAAATAAACAGTGCTGGGGATTGCTACTTCTTCGTATTACCTACCTTTCATCTGCATGCTATGAAATATTACATAGCTTGCTTACAGAGCAAGTCTTTGGAAGCTAAATTAACCCCTTGACGTAAGACTAAAGCTATTCAGTAAATCAATTCTATTTCAGTATCCCAAAAAGAGGAAATAAACAAAAGAAACCCAAACAACCACCCATCCTCTCAAAATAAAATATTTACTGTAACTCATGAAATGAATTTTCACATGTCTCCAGGTTTCCTGACTTGGGGAGAAGGAAATAACGAGATATTATGGGAGAGGTTCATCTTGTAGTATTTCCAGACAGCCTGAAAGCAGGAAATCCTTGCAATCTTCTGAGAAAGCCTGATCTCCCAAGACTGCCAGATCAAAAGGAGCCAGAAATTCTCGAAGATCTGGGCCTTGTCTCTTTCAACTTCTGCAGAGGGGAGGAGAGCACAAAATTCTACCTTGGACTGTGCTTACCCTGGGCAAAAGTAATTCTCAAATATTGTGCAATCCAGGAGTGACATACATTATTCTGATGTGGTCCCCATTCTTCCCTTGCACTGACCATACTGCACTATTGAAACGCAAATGGAGATGTGCAAGTGTGTCTCCCAAAGCTGATGAAATTCCTATTCTGTAAAAGATGCTTCTGGAAAAAAGTCTAAGCCATCTTCACCTGCTTCAAATTCTCTAGGATGTACAGAGGTATGTAAATGTATAAATAAAATGTCTAAAAAGCTCATCTTTACTGAAAAGAAAAATATTTAGTATATCTAAGCAAAATACTATACTATAGACTTATACCCACCCAAGTTATATGATTCATATCTCATTAGTTAAGTCAGGTTTTCTTAAGTTAGCATAAGATTTTTGAAACACGAAGGAACGAATAATTCAGATTATAAATGCTAAATACATGTGACATGGAGTTTACCCTACATGGATGTTAAGTTGGCCTCCACAGTGTAAATCCCAAATTGCAAACTATAGAAAGATGGAGCGTGTCATCCAAGATCTCAGACCACACAAGCAAAGGAAACACTGTCCTCCAAAGGCCTTTTGAGGCAGTGACTTTATTTGCACAAGTGTATGGAAATTGTTTTTTATAAAGTGTAAGTGGGAAAAGAAAAGTTCCTATGAACAAAAAATGCTCCAGAGCCCTTGGCTGACTCCCTGTGCATTCTTGGGGAAATCTCCGAATCTGCTGTAGATAACCTATCTCTCCACAGAAACCTCTCCATAATTCTCTCCTGAATCTTCCTTTTCGAGGATTTCAGGGGTTTTTTTCTCAAATATCAGAAGACTTCTTATAAATCTCCATTGCCAACTGTGAACACAGATTTCCCTTAGAAACAAAGATCAGAACCAAACTAATTGGGCAATAGAGATGTAGCAAGGCCCAAACTGCAGAACAAATCACTGAGTCTTGTACTCAGAGGAGGCCTTGGGAGAGAAGAATTTTGTAGATTCCTGTTGGCAGAGAGCCTTTAGAGCGAGCCTTTGTTGTCCGGATTCTTCTTTGCACCGATTGTGTTTTGTAACTGGTAAATTAACTTGGGAAGTGAATTCCATTTAACCACTTACCTTGAACATACACATAGACGACGGAGGCCATGTCAGTGTCCCGGTAGAAGCACTTGTAGGCTCCAGTATCATTTCCGATCACTTTTGGAATGGTGAGCATCTTACATAAGGCACTGTCACTGCAATTCGTCACCTCCACTCTTTTCTCAGAGCCGCTCTGATTGTTGGGCCAAAGCCAGTCCAAGTCCCTCTGACCCCTGAAAAATTCATTCCAAGCAAGTATTTAAGTGAAATGCCTATGAGGCTGTTTCTAAGAAAATAGAAGGTTTAGTTCTCAAACTTACACAAACTCCTCAACAGACAGATTCATAGCCTTCTACCAACAATGACAGATTATATGGACAAATGACAAAAAGCCAGAGTCTCAGCTTCAGAAATCACTTATAAGGATTCCCGAGTTTTCTATTACTTATTTTATTCAACCAACAAATATTTATTAAGCATGTGCTATGTGTCAAACGTTGTTGAAGACTGGGAATACAGCAGTGAACAAATCAGATAAAAATCATTGCCTTCATGGAACTTGAGTCTAGTTGGAGGAGACAGGCAGTAAAAAAGTACGTAAACTTCAATAAAGCTGAAACTTTTAAAAAGTAAGTAAAATATGTTGTATAAAAGGTGGTGATAAATACTATGAAGAAAGTCTAGAAGAGGCAAAGAAACAAGTGAAGAGTTCTAGAGGGAGGGGGCTTGGTGAAGTGGGCCGTATAGATATCAGGAGGAACAGAGTTTCAGGCAGAGGGAACAGCCAATGTCAAGGCCCTGGGGTGGGTGCCTATCTGGAGTATTCGGGGAATGGCAAGGAAGCCAGCGTAGCTAGAGAAGAGTGGGCAGTCGGGAGAGTAAGAGGTGAGGTTAGGAAGGAAGGAGATGCAACTGTCTAAGGGCCTCGTAGGACCTTGGAAGGATGGCATTAAAGCACAGATTACTTTCATTGCAGCATTTCTCTACAAAGCCCCAAGGAAGACAGTCAACATCAAGAAGAATGTAACATCACTGACCCTTCTTTAAAGAACTTGAAATTTCCACGAAGTTGCAGTTACATTAATGAAGTTACTTTTAACACACTCCATTGTTTTTCTGGGGACATAAGAGGTGTATATATAGAATCTTGGGGAATTTTAAATAACCTTTGTTGTTAAGGGTGGGTAAGAGGAAAATCTGCTGAGAAATGCATCTTGAAGTAGCAAAGCTAGGCAAACAGCACCTGTTACTATGTTTTTTCCCAAGGGTTGGGTATTGGTCCCCTACCCTTGATAAGGCAACTAGGGTATCCTTTACACTCGGCAAGCTAAAACAGATCTGTGTCACTGTGCTGAACACTTGGCATTCATCAAGCAAAAACAATGGCAACAAGCTCCCCAAGGTTCTTTGTGGACCATCAGCACTGTTCTCAGGGGGCAAGATCACCTCTACCCACCTCCTCTGCCAAAACCACACCGGTCCCAAGAAGCCTCTGGCTCTGTCATACATAATCACTACATTAAACCCTAAAGTCTTCTACTTTTCTCCCTGAGGTAGGGGCTGGAAAGCAAAATTTAGACGCCTCCTCATCTTGTCAAAGAGGCCTATTTCCCCAGCTAGCAAAAATCAAGAGCATGACTTCTTGCTAGCTGGTGAAAGAGACATGCCAGGACCTCAGGCCAGAGCTTGACATGCACTCAGCAATATTAATGACTGAATATAAAATTGCAACTACAGTCAGAATTTTTCCATAAAATAAAGTTCTTGAAAAGTGCTAAACAGATGTCTAAGAGCCATTCTGAGTATAACAAATACGTCCCCAAACTTCTTTAACTGTAAAGATTCATTTATTCATTCAATATTTATTGAATGTGTCTTACATAATATATGCTAGGTGCTATACTGGTTATTAGTGTGTGTGTGTGTGTGTGTGTGTGTGTGTGTGTGTGTGTGTGTGTGTGTGTATGTGTGTGTTGGCAGAGGGTAGTAGGAAAAAAATGCCAGCAAAATTGTACAGAATTTTCCAGAGAAGACCTTCCTCATGTTTTCATTATTACATTAGCTCTTAGAAACCTCACTACTTATACACAATTATGAAGACTCTATTATAATTCTGATGTATGGAAATTATTTTTTCTTTAATAAACAATGATATTTGACACAGGAAATCTGAATCTAAAATGTATCCTTACCTGCAAGTAATTTGAAGCGTTGTGTTAGCCATAATTGTAAGTATGTCTTTTTTTATGCTGAGCCTGGGTGGATCAAGAGAAACGCTAGACAAACCTAGAAACAAATTAAATAAATGAATATAATTGCTACTCAGACCCAATAGGAAACATCTTCCATAAACAATGCACACCCTATACTTTAAAACACCTCTTCAGCAATTCATTGTGTAAAACTTGTGAATTTACTTTTCACCATTCCCAGTAAAAGTTCACAAGCTGTGTCATAACAGGAAGAATGGGCAGATGGTCATAAACCAACACAACAGTTCTGCAATTCATTGAGCGAGGGTGGAGTTCCTGTTTTCCTGCATTGCCAACTTCAAGGTCTTACAAAAGGATATGGGACATTGAAACCAAATGAACCTTCATCTGATGATCTCACTCCCCTGGGAAAGGACCCACTGACATTTCTTATAAAACATAGGATGCACACATTTGACGAAATTGCTGATTAATGAATACTACTTAGAGAGATTTCTATATAGTTCATCCATGTACTTTGAGGGGGGTGGGAATGTCCATGACATTGTCTCATTTTCCTTTATCAATTTTCTAGTGCACTTCCTCTGGTAACTGAACTGCCAAGGTTGAAAGACTGTACATTAAAACTAGATGAGAGGAACTGAGGAAAGAAACATGTTCCCATGTCATATAACATGCATATACTTTCCTTCAGAAAACAGAACTTAAAAAGGGTAATGCAGGACTTCCCTGGTAGTTCAGTGGTTAAGAATCTGCCTGCTAGCGCAGGGGACATGAGTTTGATCCCTGCTCTGGGAAGATCCCACATGCCGCGGAGCAACTAAGCCCGTGCACCACAACTACTTAGCCCCCGCTCTAGAGCCCGCGAGCCACCACTACTGAGCCCACATGCTTCAGCTACTGAAGCCCGTGCACCTAGAGCCCATGCTCTGCAACAAGAGAAGCCATGGCAGTGAGAAGCCTGTGCACCACAATGAAGAGTAGTCCCTGCTCGCCGCAACTAGAGAAAGCTTGCACACAGCTACGAAGACCCAGCGCAGTCGTAAATAAATAATAAAGTTAAAGAAAAAATAAGTTAAAAAAAGGGTAATGCTAATGAATTACAACTGGGGAATCTCAACTTACTGATCAAAGCGCTGAGCTTGTCCTGACACCAAGCTTGGAACACAGGAAAAGTGTCTACCTAAATATACCACGGGACAGATTCCTTGCCATGGGTCACTCTACAGCAAGAAGACTGAGTTCTCTGCCAACTAAATGCAAAGAACTACTATGTTGATAAAGCATCAGAGAAAGAAAAACTGTCCACCATGTCAGGGTCTTAACTCATATCTAGATCTTCAAAACACAACCTTAAAAAGTGATTGATGGGCTTCCCTGGTGGCGCAGTGGTTGGGAGTCCGCCTGCCGATGCGGGGGCCGCGGGTTCGTGCCCTGGTCCGGGAAGATCCCACATGCCGTGGAGCGGCTGGGCCCGTGAGCCATGGCCGCTGAGCCTGCGCGTCCGGAGCCTGTGCTCCGCGACGGGAGAGGCCGCAACAGTGAGGGGCCCATGTACTGCAAAAAAATAATTAAAAAAAAAAAAAAAAAAAGTGATTGATGCTGGGTAAGCACCCCAGCTTCTTACGATCCTTGACTCACATCCACTAAGAACAAATGACTCTCTAGGCCTAAACTGGGATTGACATTGTTGGGCAAATAAAAGAGTATTAGCAAATATGAAAGAGTATGAATAAACAGAGTATGAGCAAATATCCAGTGTAAATATGCACAGCATTGAATCTGTGGACCCCAACGTGAACAGCTGCAGGCAGAATGAACAGCTGATGACTCGTGTTCTCATACGCTCACTCAGATGTGTAAAATAGGTTGCTGTAGATTTGTTAATCAATATTAAAAAAATTTTTTTTAACTGGAAATTACTTTATATCAATAAATCTCAGGAACTAATTGGCGTTGGAACTGCCATGGGTTTGGGGCAGTGGTTCTTAGACTTTAGCACGTGTCAGAATGTGCCTAGGCCTACAAATCTGCATTTGTAGGTGACGCGGTCATACATGGTCTACGGGCCACTGTTGGATGGCTATTGGTCTGGGTGGTCATGCTCAGTTAATCAGCAGAGTACTTTTCAATATGAAGGAAATAACTGCTCCCAAAGTAGGCAAACAATAAAGCAAAGTGTTTAAAAGCAAAAGAAAAGTCTTCCAATAAGGGAGCCCCATTTTGTGTCACAGAAGGAAAATGAAAATAATTCATTTGGATGAGCACAGGTATCAAACTTGACTGGGAAACACCAGGTTGAGAAACATGTCAAAAACAGTAACTTAATACAATTCCTATGATGACCCAAATGAGAAAGAACCCATTATTTGGGCACATTCATGTGAGAAAAAAATGGTAGTAAAGACTAAGCTCTAATTAAGCCAAGCTCACCCCATCACAAAAATAAAAGATTCTTGAACCTCTCCTGTAAATCACTGCCACAGATTATCTCACACTCTAGACACACTTTCCAATGTTAAAAAAAAAAGGTTCTCCATTCATAGGGAGCCAAAACAACACCATACTATTCTAGAGACATGTCTCCAACAAAAAACTATTCAACAAGGCTATCAATAATGATAACTTCAAATTCATATATGTAGACCAACACTCAATTTCTTTTTGCTCCAATAAGCTTCATTCATTTTCACTGACAAGTTTGAGTTCTGCTCTTCAGAAAGTTCTAAAGAAATAACTCTAAGAAGTACATACGCTGCTACTCAATAAAAAGCTCTTCTATGTTCAAATTCCATAGCCAAAATTAATTCATTTGTGCACTATTACCCTTCCAGCTCAAAGACAGGAAGGAAAAACAACAGTGCCTCTGTCTCTAGAATTTGATGGCATCAATTATAGCCCAATCCAATTAAGCAAGTCACACACTCCAAAAGGGCAACCTCATCATTATATTCAGGGCAGCCCGATTACGGTTACTACTGCTGTGCTATGAAACACCCCAGGCTTAAAAGCAACTCACTTCTTTGTGGGATACAGAACAAACCACAAGTTCCAGAGCTTCATTCTCTCACCATAAAGGGGAAGAGAGAGGTCTTGTCAGGGACAAATGAGTGTTCCTGGTGGAGCTGGCCTGGATGAACCAAGTCGTCATTCAGAAAATTCAGAAACTATAGACAGATGATCTTGTTACCATATATGTGTGTGGGTGTCTTTAAAAAAAAAAAAAGACATGTGATTCTTTAATTTATAAGGAATTTTCACCTGAATCATTTTACCTTTTCTTCCTTTTCCACCCTCTCCCCTTTCTCACCCTCCAAAGAGTGGAAATCTGTAAATCAACAAACTGGCTACAGGAAAGAGATTAGAGAGAGATGAGAAAGAGAGAGATAAACAGAGAAGGAAATAGGGCTGGGGGAGAGAGAGAATTTATTGCACCAAGGGCATGCGTGTTCCTAATCTTGAAGGAGAGTGAAATTTTAGACGACAAGGAGAGTGGCGAGTGGCGCCCAACCTAGGTACCAAAACCTTCAGAGCAAGTTTTCAGAACGTGAACTTCTGACCTGTGCTTACCCGAAAGACCAAAGCGCTTTGAAAGATGTTAAACTGTTTTACATGAGAAGGTGACTATTACTTGGAGACACTTCGGGAAGCTGTCACAGCCCCAGGTCCAAGCCCAATTCCCCTTTCTCTCTGCGAGGAGAGCGGCGTCCTGCACCAGGAAGAAGAAAAAGTTTCCCTCTCCCCTAGACCCCACCTTATACACTGGGTGTGTACGTGAGTTCGAACCAAAAGGGAACAGTAGACCGGGTTCCCGGTTCGACTCCTACAGAGGCAGAGCTACGCGCACGCTGCCGTCTGCCGAGCCGGCTCGCGGCCCCCTAAGGGTTTCCTTCCCCGCGTCCTGGCTAAGATGGTGCGCGCAGCCGGACAACGTTTCACCGCGTGTTCCCGCCTGCGGGGGCACCTCCTGCCTGCCAGCCACAGGCGCTTTCCCACTCCCGCCTCCTAAGAGCACGGGTGTATCGGCTCTGCAGGACACGCTCCAGCCCAGGCCCTGTCGGAGGCCAGAGTCGCGGAAATGCAACTGGGCTCAGGAGACCACCAACTCGCTGCGTAATCTTAGGCCAGTCACTGAGCTTCAGTTTCCTCTTTGATAAATGAAAAAACACAGTGTGAAGTCACTTTCACCTCTCCAGCTCTATGACTCCCAGTTAGGTCCGGCCTCCAGGTCCTCTCCGCATCCCTATCTCTCCGCCCGTACCCGACCTTCTCCGCTTTCCTTCTAGGGAGTGGGCTCCTTACCCACAGAGGCAGCCCGGGTCTCCACGCAGAGCCACAGAGCAAAGGCCAGCAGCGCCTTGCTCTCCATCCCGCACCTCGCGCCGGGCGCAGTGCCCAGAACTCGACCGGCGGTTCTCTCTCCCTGGTCCTGCTCCGCGAACAAGGCGCGGAGGTGGAATGCGCGCCGCCGCGCAGGGCTCCGACGCTCTCAGGGCGAGGGTGCCCCGGCTTCGGCCGCGGCTGCAGGGGCGTCTGCGGGTGCCAGCAGGAGAGGGTATCCCGACTGCCAGACAGCTTAGGGCTTTCTGTAGCGGGCAAGTGATACCCCCTGCGGGCAGACGAAACGCAACCGTATACCTCCGGCTCTCCCGGGGTCCCGGGATTCAGTGCTGGGTGGGGAGCCAGAGCCGAAACTCTAGAGCGCGGGGGCGGGGCTATGCGGGGCGGGGCTTCCCTTCGCAGCCGGCCCCGCCCCTCAGCCGGGTTCTGTGAGTCGACCCGGTGCTTCCCACGCCCACTACATCTCCCCATCTCCCCACTTGCACCGGACTGCGTCTGGCCCGGAGTGGCCCGAGGGTGAACGTTCCGGGCGCAACCACTCCATTTCTGAAAGAAAACGTAGCCCATAACGGGTTCTGAGCCACTCCAAGTTTCAGTCGGCGGCTGCCCTCCCGTCCCGAGATGTTGGGGAGCAACACTGGGAGTGCTGCGAGGGACACTGCGCCCTCAGGAGGAGCGCCAAAGTTTGGGACGGTCTTAGCTCTGCGCGCCTCTGAAGTGGCTGGGGCACAGGCTGAGGATCAGCGGCAGGCTGAAGAAACGAGGCAGAAGCGGATACTGAGCAGAGGCGAATGCAGGATCGCAAACTGTGACTACAGCCAGTATGAGTGTTTTGCTTGGCCAGCACAGTTGTAGTTTAAAAATCTGAAACTGAATGCCTTTAGTCCGAATACTCACTTGTCCAGTTCTCCAAAGTTCCCACTATTTCCTCTTACACCTGACGGCTTCAATTGTTTTTAAGTTACCTGCCTCGCCCCCCAAAGCATTTAAATTTGAGACCCTCCCCCTCTTACCTGGCTTTCACCAAAAACCTACCTCAGGCCTCCGGGGAGCTGGAAGTACCCAGGGCTCTCGAATATCCGCGGCGCTTGTGGGTTTCCTTGAGAAAAGGTTTTGTCCACCGGGTTACCCGACCAGGAGTCCGTCGCTTGACGCTTCCCGGGCATTTTCAGAGCACAGCTTCCAGCCAAGCTCCCCTTAAGCCGCGGGGAAGGAGGCCCGCAGCGGCGGGCTTCCCTGGAGACGCAATGAAGCAAAGCCCAGACCCTGTCTCACTTTGACAATAAGACAATGAGTTACTGGCCAGACCCTGGGCACCCAGAACACTCTGTACCAAACCTCCCAACTCTCTCAGCAGGTGTAGATTCCATGTGGCTCTGTAGACTCTCTGTTTCCTTTCTAACTACATTTGTTCTTCTTTTTTCTCCATCTGTCCCCACACCTGGGAAGTGACAGATGTCCCCTAACTTCATTAAATGGGATCTTCCAGATCCCTCCGTCTCTTACTTCGCAGGTGCTTTTAAATGACAACTTAAAGGACCACCCTTCAGGGAGATGAAGAGGTAGAAATATTTTATTTCTACATCTAGTCCAAACTCCTCCTCCTGAAATAGACATTAATGTAAAGTGTTTCTTCTCTTTTTTTTTTTTTTTTTTTTTTTGCGGTATGCGGGCCTCTCACTGTTGTGGGCTCTCCCGTTGCGGAGCACAGGCTCCGGACGCGCAGGCTCAGCGGCCATGGCTCACGGGCCCAGCCGCTCCGCGGCATGTGGGATCTTCCCGGACCGGGGCACGAACCCGCCTCCCCTGCATCAGCAGGCGGACTCTCAACCACGGCGCCACCAGGGAAGCCCTAAAAAATCTTTCTAATATGAAAAGGTTTAGAATGAAAAGTCCTTCCTTCGGCAGAGGCAGGCATTTTTACCTTTCCTTTTCTCCCAAGCAAATTCTATGCACATATAGGTATAAGTATATCATGCTCCTCCTTCCACAAAGGGTACCCTTGGTATAAATACTGCTTGAGTGCTGGCTTTTTTCACTTTAAAATATAACTTGGAGGTCATTCTACATCAAGCTTTAGGGCTCCATCTTGTTCCTTTTCACAGTGGCATGGTGTTGCACTGTATAGATGCACTAATATTTAATCTAGGAGGTATTCGTCAGGGCCAGGGGTATACTTAAAAGAAACTCCTCTCTTCCTGCAAGTAAACTTAGCAAGGAAAACAGGATGGGATCTGGCAAAGCTGGATAAGGGGGAGGGAGATGGAACCTGGTTTGGAGCAGGCAGTTTTTCTCCATCTCCATCTCCAAACAATTCTTCTCTCTCAGCTTTATTTACAATTCATGACACTTCCTCTTCCACGTCTCACTTAAGAAGATAGTGTCTCCTCTGAATGCAAACCAGAACCTGCAGGCCCATGGTAATAGCCCCCTTTAGAAGTCTTGGAGGAAATGATGCGTCTTTGATGGCCACAAGACCAGAATTTGGCAGGGTCTCAATAAAATCAGTCTACCACATTCCCTCCCACACAGCACTAAGAAGTACCTTGTGTTCATGAAAAATGACAAAGTCTGGTGGGGTTTTTTTTTTGTTTTCTTTCTTTCTTTCTTTCTTTTTTTTTTTTTAAGTCTGTTCCATGTGCAACACCCTCCCATTATCTGGCACTGCTGCAAAGGAGTGATTTGTGAGTTAATCAGACAGTACAGGTAAGAGCACCATCTATCAAAGTAGGCAAGTGTGTTCAGTGCCCCGTAAATGGTATTCAGACACCTTTGGGGGTGAAGCAGCCAGGAGTGGTGCTAAGTACACAGGGGCCACACTGGCTGGGCTTGCCTCCCAGGTCTACCGCTTTACTATCCACGTGATCTTGACCAACTTACTGGCTGCATATCTATGAAACACAAAAGATGATAATAGAACCTTCTCCCTAGGGTTTTTGCAGGAATGGAATGAGTTACTGCACATAAAGCCTGACCTAATACCTAGTAAGCACAAGCACCTAGCACACAGTAAGCACCCAATGCACATTGGGAAACACTGTGCAAAGATTAATTATACTATCTCCTTCACGTTGCTAAGATCTGAATGGTAAATAAGGCTCATTTCTTCAACAACATTTTCTGGTCCTACTACGTGCTAGATATTACAGGAGAGACTAGGGTTACAGTGGTGAACGTGAGCAGAAATGAGCAGTCCTCACAATAGCTCCACCCAGGGCAAATTTAACTTAATCACAGAGTGCTCTGTATCTCCAGCTGTTTCATCGGGCTTTGTGCACAAAGAATATAAATTGTTCATATCATCAAAGCATACTGCATAAATTACACTCCACAGTGCCAACTTTTGTTCCATTGCCACCAGTATTTTGGACTTCATATCTTAAAAAAGTAAATACGAAGGCTAGCAAAAGGTTAATAACTGAGGAAGTTGGATGATGAGTACATAAAGGTTCATTTTACTATCCTCTCTACAGTTACACATTTAAAATTTTCCATGATTAAAAAAACCTGTTTTAAGTAACTATAATCAAAGTGCTGGCCGGTTTTGTATAATACCATTGACTTTTCCATAGTTGGTCTTGACATTACCTCTGGGAAATGGTTGAAGCAGAGAGGCAAGTGGATGGGAACTTGCACTTTTTACTTCATGTATTTCTATGGCATTTTGTCAAAATGAGAAAGTGTAACTTTTACAAATAAAATATATGGATCAAGATTCAACTCTCCCTTCTAGTGGCTGTTATAGTTTTCAAATATTGCCATTTGTTGATTACATATTTGCATGTCACTTTCTCCTGTTTACTTCCCTTAATTTGTTTCCAATATTTGTTTATGCTCTAACTTACCAGAGCCCTGACTACCTTGCCAGATGTTGGCTGGATTTCATAGCCCATTGTACTCATGACTATCATGCACTGGGAGATCCTGAGCACCCTTTATCTCTCATTATCCACCTTCCTTACACACCTATGTGTATTTTTCTCTCTGTGTGACTTATTTTTAACTTAAACTTAAAACATATTGGTATGTTCAAGGAAAAGAAGGTTTTGTTATCACAAAGCCAGGCTCGCCTTGGATGTTTCTATCAGTGTTTGGCTTCATTCATCAGGTCTTACATTCTAATAAATATAAAACAAACTCCCCATTCTTTTGGTGAGACAAATGAAACAGAACTTCGTTACTTGCCACCTGCACAGGAAAAATCTGTTACTATAAATATGCATGCCTATGTGCCCTCCCCAAACTCACCCATATAGTTGCTTGCTATATCTCACAAGGATAAATATAACAATTTTGTAAATTTATTTATTTTTGGCTGTGTTGGGTCTTCGTTTCTGTGCGAGGGCTTTCTCTAGCTGTGGCAAGCAGGGGCCACTCTTCATCGCGGTGCGCGGGCCTCTCACCGTCGCGGCCTCTCTTGTTGCGGAGCACAGGCTCCAGACGCGCAGGCTCAGTAGTTGTGGCTCACGGGCCCAGTTGCTCCGCGGCATGTGGGATCTTCCTAGACCAGGGCTCGAACCCGTATCCCCTGCATTGGCAGGCAGATTCTCAACCACTGCGCCACCAGGGAAGCCCAAAATATAACAATTTTAAAAAGTGGAAAGCATGCAGGGAATTTAAGTAACCAACTGAAAATCCACATAACACCAGAGAAGGATGTCAGAAAATAATAAAAGTAGCCAACACTCACTGAGCGCATTCTGTGAGCAGGCACTGTTCTGAATGCTTCGCTGCATTCTTTGCTTCATCCTTGCAACATCCCATGATGGCAGCGAGCACTGTTAGCAATTCTCAGTGAAGAAGAAGAGTGAAGACAAGGAATTGCTTATCCTTAAGTAAATGATCCTTTGCCTTCCTAAAAGTCTTGCAAAAAAGAAAAAAAAAAGTTGTTTTATCTCTTTGCAAACAATCAATGCATCGTTTTCTCACCATTAGTTAATGATTGGTTAAAAATCAAGACACTCTTTGTTTTTTTTTTATAATAATAATAATAATAAGTCGATTTTTGGAGCACTTATTATATGCCAGGTATTTTCTTTTGCTTAACTTATTGTAATGTTTACAATAACTCAGTGAAGATACTATAATTATTTTCATATGGGGGTGGGGGATGAGATTTGAAGGTTTAAGTAACTTTTCCAAAGTCCCACAACTAAAAGTAGTGGAATCAGGACTTAAAAGCAGAGAGGTGGTAAACATCCAAGACAGATTCCTCCAAGCATATAGTTTCTTTCTTTCTTTTTTTTTTTTAAGGGAATAGTTTAATATTTTTATTTAACATACTTCCCTTTTTTTTTTTAACATCTTTATTGGAGTATAATTCAAGCACATAGTTTCTTGATGAGGACTGGTCTCCTTCAAGGGGTGAGGCTGAGTCAATAGATACCATTGGCTTCCTCAGCCTCTCCATGATGATGGCTTCCATTTTCCTAGGTGGATGGAAGTCCAAGGGTGACTTAGGAGACTCATCCTGCGACAGACAATCAAGGCAGAATTAAAGGCAGGTAACTAGATCTCCCTCTCCCCCGCCCCAGGAACCCCAGCCCAACTGGATCTTCACCTCCTTACCCCTTCAAAGAGAAGCAGTTGCTCCTATGTACATAATCACTTGGGCATTTGGGGTATTTGTTTTCTGCCATGGATTTTTTTTGTCCTTTAGTGTCTTAGAAAACTTTTATTTGACCTTCAATACCCAGCTCAAATGTCCTTCCCAAGTAAAGTTTTAGCTTTTTATTCAACTGCCTTCTTCAATTGAGATCCTCCCAGAAAAAACAGGCAGAGGTTAAATCTTACTTGAGCAGGTGGTTGTGTAGAAGGATGGTGGTTAAGGTGTAATAAGAATGGTGAAATGCATGATGTTGATGCTTATTTAGTAAAATGTACCCTGTACATTACATACTTATCATGATATGTGTAGTTAAATAGAGCTATCATCAAAAATACTGTGGGGTTCAAATGATATGTACTAGCTATGTAAAATGTACCTTACAAATCATTCTTAACTTCACATTTAAATAATAGTCATACACTTAATAAATATATCCAGAGCTATACTGAATTTATACTTTATCCTAGACCAATTAATTTGGACTATTTTGTTATTCACAGAGCCAGGAAATTACTTTCCTTTTCCTATGTACACACAGCACTTTTATGATATGATATGTGATAATATGACTACGTTTATGTGAATGTTTCTCGTTCAAAAGCAGGAGTTTAGGTCAAATCTATTTTGTATTTTCAATGCCTAGCACAGCCTCTGTGCATCCTCTCTTCTCAATACTTTGATAAAGTTCAAATTATTTTTATTATTTCCATTTCTGTTCTTTGTTTCTTCTTCACTTTTTTCCCCCTCAGAATCACATGCCTCTTGAGTATCCGTCACAATTACCTTTACAGGAAGCAACTTACTGGAATAAATAGAACTATACAACATCAACATAGACACAGAGTGAAAAAGTTCTTAATTTATTAATCAGTGGAGATTGGAGTTGTTTTTTTTTTATTTTGAGTAACAAAGAAAAAGAAAAAGAGCATTTATAAGGTTTGCATGTGCTATACAAAAAATATGTGTCCCGAATTTTATGTCTGTGCCCTTTGCAGGTTGTAACCATTTTCCAGTGAATTAATGTCATCTCCCCTCTTAAAAGTTTCTCAAGTTTTCAAGGAACTGAACAGTGCAAAAACAAATTCTTTTGTTTCCTAGAGAATTATTATAAGTCACTCATCCCTCACAGAAGAATATATCCACTTCCAGTTTAGGTGTATTAGTATTCAGTGCTTTTCACATTTCTCCAGAATAAAGATAGCATTTTCCACTAGTGTCGCTTCACCAGCAATGACAGCTAATCAATGGAAGCAGAAAAGTTTTATGGTCTTTGTATAGAAATTTAGTTTCCAGAGTTTCCAAAACATTGGTGAGGAGTCCCTTGAGGCACAAATAAAAATTCTCTTTCCGTGTGTTTCTGAACATTCATTTCTCATACGTTACTGCTTTGGTGAACATAATAAAACCAAGCAGAACAACTCAGCAAGGAACACCTCACACAGAGAGACAGTTTTAAATAAAGTAAAAAATACAACTTCAGATCTAACTGATAATCATCCCAAAATTAGTCAGGCTGGTTATAGGCAGATGAAAGGCCATAAGGGAGTCATTTCATGCATCTGACCACATAATATAAATAGAAGTTCCAGATGTAGAGAAAATGAGTCTTGTAACAAAGCAACACATAGAAAATATTAGACACTAAAATGGTCTTTGGATTGTATACAAAAACACTTAGATTTCCTTATCCTAAGAAATAAGGACCTTGACCTTGCTTCTTCCTAAAGCTACTTGGTTGTTGGTTACTTTTGCCATTCCTCATTGTAAAAGTTCTGGAAAGTGGGCTTCCCTAGTGGTGCAGTGGTTGAGAGTCTGCCTGCCGATGCAGGGGACACGGGTTCGTGCCCTGGTCCGGGAGGATCCCACATGCCGCGGAGCGCCTGGGCCCGTGAGCCATGGCTGCTGAGCTTTGCGCGTCCGGAGCCTGTGCTCCGCAACGGGAGAGGCCACAACAGTGAGAGACCCGCGTACGGAAAAAAGACAAAAAAAAGTTCCGGAAAGAGAGAGGTGACCCCGCATCTTCTCTTCTCAAATACAATAGCTTCTTCTCAGTTTTGACTCTGCCCAGCATCTCCAGCACATCCATTCCATTGTCCACCCCATCTTAAAGCTCTGTCTTTGCTTGATTCTCATTACACTGTACACGCCTACCTCTCCAGCCAATGCCTTTCACTGGCTTAAGCTCCTTAAACATAGGGAATCTCCAAATCATTCTTGGTCATCATCCTTTTTCCTCTTCCATGACTCTCTCAGGGACCTCATTCCCCCTTGTGCCTTCGACTGTCTTCTTTATGGGGATAACATGCAAAGTTGTGCTTTCCAGCTCTGGTTTCTACCCTAGCTCCAGACTCTAACTTCCAGCCCTTCCTGGATATCTGCCTGTGTACATCCCACCAGGCTCTGAAATTCAAAGTGTACAAAACTGAGCACTGTTTCTCTTACTCCTGTACTGCCTCCTGCAGCACCCTCAAGTGCAGTCCTTCCAAGTGCTTATACTCCATACCTTGCAGCTGTATTACTCCCCTGATGTTTTTCTCCCACCCAAACCAATCTTGTCTACATTCTTTATATCTCTCATATCTATCCCCTATTTTCATTCACCAGACTGCCCTGATTCATGACCATTTTGCCTTTGTCCTGGAATTTTCCAATCCATCCATCACTCTGCTGCCAAAGTTATCTCCCTAAAACACAAGGTGCATCTGTCCTTTATCTTTGACAGTTGGCATTTGCACACAGCATAAAGCCCCAAATCCTAAGCCTGGTGTTCAAAGCTTCATTCCTCGCCTGCTTCCTGTTTTTCCAGCTTATCTTCTAGTATACCATAGACATACTCTATATTCCAGCCATATAGAGTCCACTGGCCACTTCCAAAAAATGCTTTTTACTCTCTCGTCTCCAGGCTTTGCCCGATATATGTTCTCTTTGCTTAGAATGTACTTTATTCCAAGATCTGTCTATAGGAGACTGGCCTCCCTTCAAAACCAGGCCCCAAGAAGTCTCTTCAATCCCTACTGCTGCACCCCTGGCCAACTGAATTACTTGTTCCCTACCTGCAATAGTTAGGATTCCTTGGATTGTAAGCAACAGAAAAAACCAACTCAATCTGGCTTAAATGTATAGGATCATGCTGCTGTAAGTTCTGGGCTGATTTCAGATAGTTTTATCTAGAATCTCAGTGTGTCATCCTGCTATTTTTCTGTATAAGTTTCTCAATTCTGCCCTCAGGCTCACTGTAAAAAAAAAAAAAAAAAAAAGGCTGTATATCTTCACACCACACTCTCCACAGAAAATTCTTTGCCAGAAGGTCTTGAGAAAAAATGAGGAAGACTCTGTCCTCAGCAAACATTCTCTTGCGTCTCATTTGCTCATCCTTATACCAGTTACTAGGGCAGTATCTTAGTCCATTTAGGCTGCTATAACAAGACACCACAGACTGGGTGGCATACAAACAACAGAAACTTATTTCTCACAATTCTGGAGGCTGGAAGTCTGAGATCAGGGTGCCAGCAATGGTTGAGTGAGGGCCCTTTTTGAAGTTGTAGACTTCTTATTGTATCCTCACATGGCAAAAAAGGCTGGGGAGCTCTGTGGGGTCTCTTTTATAACAGCACTAATCTCATTCATGAGGGCTCCACCCTCATGACCTAATCACCTATCAAAGGCTCCATCTACTAATACCATCACCTTCCGGGTTACGATTTCAACATATGAATTTTGGGGGACACAAACATTCAGACCATAGTAGACAAGAAGGATGCCAGTAGGGTTAGGTTAATCAGAGTCCACGCCTGCAATTAGAAGTGGGGTCAATAACATCAAAACCACATCACTGAAATGGGAAGGGACTGTTTCTCAAAGAAAAATCTGAAGGTTTTTATAGAAAGTAGGAGGATATGAATGGTAAGGAGACAACCAACTAATGACTACTATATTCCCCATACTCCAAGAATACATTATTCTATATCTGTTGTAGCTATATGATATCCTGCTTTATATCAGACTTATTTGGTCTGTGTATCTGTCTTCTTCATTATATCGTGAGACTGAGGACCAGTTTAGTGTAGCTTTCATAGCTGTTTTCTCTAACCTTCCAATTAATTGAAGACAAGCCTTTTTGGTCTTCTGGAAATATTCCCCTTTCTTCCAATGTTATCATCATAACGTATCATAAAAATAACTAACATTTAATAAATCAGGCCCTGTTGTAAGCACTTTACATGTGTTGACTCCCTTAATCCTCAACACTGTCTTACAAAGTAGGTACTATTATTATCTTCACTTCCTAGATGTGGAAACTAAGGCTCAGAGAGGTTAAGTAACTTGCCCACTGCCATGTAGCTTGCATGTGGTAGAGCCAGGATTTGAGCCAAAGCAGGATGAATCCAAAGCTACACTCTAAAGCAGACTCGTGCTAGTTCATCTCTCAAAAAATACACCTCTTGGTAAAACAGTCACTAAAAAGCTACTGCTTGTCTTTCATCCCTCCCATCCCAAGCATCGCTCAATATTGCCAATTCTCCTTTCCTAACACATTTGTTCTTTCTAATTTATTCTTATATTAAACTGACCATCAAGTTCAGACCATCTCTTGGCTCAACTTCTAGAATAATGTATTTGAAAATCAATCAATCTCATGTGTTGACCCCAAACTATCCTCCTAGTCTCTACACTCTTCTTCCTGACCTGATCTCCAATATCAAATAGTTACTGTCTTTCACCTCATAATCATGTACCATGAGGAACTGATGTTGGGTCATATTTGGAGTTGCTCCTGACAATAATTCTTATGAGACTGCAAGTCAACTAACTCCTTGATGCTGTCCCTCCCAGGAAACGGAACTCACAGAACTATAGGGGCCCTTAAGAGATTATTCAACTCAGTCTCCTGTCTTTAGTCAACAAGTCATTAGCCACTAAAGACAGGTCTTGATTATTTGCCTCTTGAAGAAATACTGAAAAGATTCTTCACAACCACACTCAGCAGCACAGAATCTCTTCTAGCATGTGACTGTGGCAGAGTCTTCCCAAGATGTCAACACCATGAGGTCTCACCTCACACTCTGTACCCAGAAACCTGCTATAGTACCAGAGGCCTGCTCCTTGAGTACAGATGGCAGATTTCTGAGCAATCCCTATTCATTCAGCAAATTATTAATTTACTTTTTAGTAGCAAGTGAATTATGACATATCTATGCAAACACCGGAATTTTAGACTCTCTAAAAGTAGTTGAACTAGATATACTGTTCATGTTTTTATTAGAGGCTTTATTGGACATTTATTATTTTAGTCTTATTTATGAATTTATTAAATTATTTTATCTACTTTTTTATTTATTAGATAATTTATTTATTAACAACAAAACAGAGATTCTCAATCCTGACTACACATTAGACTCTCCTGGGTCTGGGGAGCTTTGAAAAAATACTGGTACCTGGAACCATCGTACATCAATTAAATCAGAATCTCTGGGAGGAAAACCTGACCAACAGATTTTTGTTTTTGCATTCGAATGTGATTCTAATGTGCAGCCAGAGCAGAGAAACATCACGTTAAACTCTTGTTCATGAGAACAGAAAAGATCCTTCTGAAACTTTGAAATGAAAACATTATAGCTTCAGGACTATTTCATGCATTGGGTACTATAGTCACAGTGAGATTTCTAAAAAGTATAAAAATATGTGAGAAATTTTAAAAGTATAACTCATAAGAACAAAATTATTCTTAGCAAACTCAACGTTATTAAAAATACTTTTAAATATTTTTCAACCAAAAAAATATGTGAGATGGCAGTACATTTTAATGTGTTTGCCATGATTCAGGGTGAGTCTTCCAAAAGTAAGAGCACCTACAACATAAAAAGATCTTAAAGCCTCCTCCATAGAGTATTTCAAATTTTAATTCAATATTTACAGCTTGAAATGTTCCTAGCTACTGCTGAAGTAAATGTCAAGCAAGTAAAAGAGTCTGAAGTCAACAGTCTGGTAACAACAATTCATTTTGATACAAAGACTTACAGCTTCAAAAAGAAGATAAGCTTTTTATGTGTATTGAGGCAACTCTCCCATTCTTTCTGAGTTATGCCTTTCAATAAATGCTATTCTGAATTAAAGAACTGCCTGGGGGAGGTTGGGAAGGAGGAAGACACCCAAATTGAGCTTCAAGAAAGATGAATTATCTAAATCAGTTTCTCTGATCTAGAAACACTGCTGAATGCAATTCAGTATGTGACATTATCTTTCACCCTTCCTTAGCTCCTAAAATCAAAAGCCAAATTCCAATGAATTGGAGTGACATGTAGCACTAGCTCTTATATTCAGTTACAAGAATTCTTCAGGGTCTAAAAATGAGGACCCCAGACTACAAACATCCCTAAAATTCTTTACGAGCTCGTGTTTCAAAAAGTTGGAAAATGTCTTTATGTGTATGCTTGTGTACAGAAAACAGACTGAAGATAGACACATCAGAATTTAACAGTGGTTATTTGAGAAAAATACGGAGGACTTAAATGATCTTCAAGAATCACAGAATACTTTTTACACACATATGCAGAAAAGAAAATTGTTATATATACACTACCAAATGTAAAATAGCTAGCTAGTGGGAAGCAGCTGCATCACACAGGGAGATCAGCTCTGTGCTTTGTGACCACCTAGAGGGGTGGGATAGGGAGGGTGGGAGGGAGATGCAAGAGGGAGGGGATATGGGCATATATGTATACATATAGCTGATTCACTCTGTTGTACAGCAGAAACTAACACAACATTGTAAAGCAATTATACTCCAATAAAGATTTTTTTTAATTAATTAATTAAATTAAATTTTAAAAAAAAGAAAAAATTGTTGAAGGGCACACATGAAACTTAAAAATAATTACTCCTGAGGACCAGGATGGAAATGGTAGATAGAAGAGGTTTCATTTATTACTCTATGCTCTTTTATATTTTTTAGTATTTTCATTGATAATTGATCATTTAAAATCATAATTTAAATAATAATAAACATGATATATTTTGGATTTTTAGAAAGCTATTAAAGGCCATCCTCATCCTCTCTAATTTGAAGGTATCTTTATTAACATCTCATTTGCCCAGGTGGGTAAGAGAATATGAACAGAAGTGTTTGCCCTTCTCTCTCCTGCTTAGAGGGCATGGAGTAGTTCTCCTGGAATACTCCCTGTTTCCTCATGGGTTTCATGGTGGTGCCAAAGCAGGAGCTTGACCCCAGAGAAGCCATAACTTATCAATAATAATTCATTTAAAAAGCTCAAATGAATTATATACCTGCTGTGCAAAATGTTTCCTTATACATTATCTCGTTTTCTCTTCAAAATAATCCTATGAGACTCGGAAATTTCAAGTATCTTTGACAGCCCACATAGCGAGTGAATGGAAGTGCCAGGATTTAAATCTACATCTTTCTGGCTTCACAAACCAGTGTCCTACAATGGAAAGAAATTCAAATCGTGAAACCATCAGGAAATTTGAACAGTAAGTGGTTATCCATCTAATTTGGTAAACCAGTGTCCTACAATGGAAAGAAATTCAAATCGTGAAACCGTCAGGAAATTTGAACAGTAAGTGGTTATCCATCTAAGTTGGTAACATTTCTGCTGATATAACCCTCTCTTCTTGAGATTCACTCTATTAGTCAAAGTCCACATCCGCAAATCTCTTTGAGGCAAGTGTTTCTCTACCTTGGGCTTCTGCTGAAACTGCTGGGGGACGATGGCTCCCCAGGTATCTTAGAAACTCAATTGTTTGACCAAATAATCCTAAGACAAGACCTTTAATCTTTCTGCTAAACTTTCTGCCTCCAGGATCAAATATTTTCCTTCTAGCCCTCACTGGCAGGCTTCTCAAATGCCATCATGATTTTGCTAACAACCTCATCAATATTCTTTTTTTTACATACAATTTCTTCCACACATACATACTGTAATAGTTTAAATTTTTTGTATGGAGAAGTTTCAAGATACAGGGTTTGGTCCATATTACTTTTTTTTTTTAATTTTGCATTGATCAATTGCAATTTTTCATTGATGCCTGTTCCACTCTTCAGCATACGTCCTTTCTTCATAATAAGCTCCTAAATAACTATTCCCGTGACTGAAAAGGGGGAAAATCCTTCAAAATATATCCCCCATAACTGTGAAGGGGGAAGAATCTTCAAAATATAATAGGTGATTTTTCACATATATATAAAATAATACCTTACGTGTAAAGGCTGCCATTGTTTTTTTAATCGATTTCCTATGGAGTAACGTACTGTATTTAGTTTCAAATGGCTTGTTCTAAAGATATTTTCCTCTTCCAGTTTCCCATATTTGTTTGAAGGGGAAGTACAATGATGTAGTGGACGAGTGGGAGCTCTGGCGCCAGATGAACCGAGATTAGAATCTCAGCTCTGCTACGTGGGCAATTTTAACTGTGCTCAGCCCCAATTTTCTTTTTTATATTTTATTCTACTTAAAAAAAAATTTACTGTGGTAAGAACACTGAACATGAGCTTTATCCTCTTCATAGATGTTTTAAGTGTAGAATATAGTATTATTATCTACAGGCACAATGTACAGCAGACCTCTAGAACTTATTCATCTTGCATAACTGAAACTTAATTCTACCAAACATTTAAAGAAGAATTAACACCAATCCTTCTAAACTTTTCCAAAAAAAAAAAAATTGTAGAGGAGAGAACATTTCCAAACTTATTTTATGAAGTTAGCATTACTCTGATACTAAAGCCAGACAAAGACACCACAAGAAAAGAAAACTGCAGGCCAATATCGCTGATGAAAATTGATGCAAAAATCCTCAACAAAATACTAGGAAACTGAATTCAACAGCACATTAAAAGGATCATACACCATAACCAAGTGGGACTGATCCCTGGGATGCGTGGATGGCTCAACATATGAAAATCAACTAATGTGATACACCACATTAACAGAATGAAGGATGAAAATCACATGATCATCTCTTCAATATCCCTTAGGTTTTCACTAACAAGCTTCTCAAAGGTCTTACAACCTCTTCCAACTGCTGCACTTGAAAGCCACTCTCACATTTTTAAATGTTTATTGTGGTGACACCTCACTTCCAGGTACCAAAACCTGTGCTAGTTTTCTATTGCCACATAACAAATTACTCCAAAGTCTAGTGGCTTCAAACCATAGGCGTTTATTATTGCGGAGTCTTTGTGGTTCAGGAGTGTGGGAGCAGTTTAGCTGGGTCTTTCTAGTTCCAGGTCTCTCATAAGGTTACAGAAAAGATGTCAGCCTGGGATGCAGTCATGTGAAGGCTTGATTAGGGCTGAAAAATCCATCTCTAGTGTGACTCACTCGCATGACTACGGCAGAAGAATTCAGATCCTCATTGAACGTTGGGAGTCTCCATAGGGCTAGGGCTACTTGTGCCCTCAGATATGGAAGTTGGTTTTCCCAGAGCAAGTGATCCAAGATAGCAAGGTGGAAGCCACAGTGTCTTTTATGACCTAGAACTGGAAGTCATATATGACCATGTCCACAATATCCTATTATACAGTTCAGCCCTGTTCACAGTCTGAGGACGTTAATACCCAGGGTTTAAATACAGGAGACAGGGTCATTGGGGATCATCAAGGATTTGACTGTAATTTCTCTTATTAGTGTTATATAGTTTTCAGCATTCAAATCTTCACCATATTTTGATAGATTTACCCCAAAGTATTTCGTGTTCATTGATGCCGCTGTAAGTTCTAATTTCCAATTTTTTTTTGCCACTATATAAAAATACAATTATTTTTTGTATATCCTAGTACCCTGTGCCCTTGTTAGACTCACATATAAGTTCTAGTAGCTTTTTGGTAGATTCTTTAGGATTTTCTTTGTAGACAATCATGTTTCTGTGAATAAAGACAATTTTATTTCTTCCTTTCTAATCTGTATGCTTTTCATTTGTTGGCTTCTTATATAGGCTACAATCTCCAATATAATGTCAAATAGAAGTAATAAGAGTAGACTTCCTTGCCTCAAATCCATGCTTGAGAAGAAAGCAGGCAGTCGCTCATCATTAAGTATGACATTATAAGTTTTGCATAGATTCCTTTTATCAGGCTGAAGAAATTCCTTTCTAGTCCTAACTTATTAGACGTTATTACGAATGTTGAATTTTGTCAAATGCTTTTTCTGAATCTGTTGAGACGATCCTATGGTTGTTCTGGCAAATTGCATTTATTGATTTTTGAATGTTGAACCAAACTTGCATCCCTGGGAGAAACCACACTTGGACATGATATGTTATCTTTTCTATATATAGTTAGATTTGGTTTGATAATAAAATTTTTTTAAATCCATGTTTAGGAGGGATATTGGTCTACAGTTTACTTTCCTTGTAATAACATTTTCTGTTTTTTTTTTAAACCATGGTAAATCATTTAGTTGGGAAGGGTTCCCTTCTCTTCTATTTTTCTGGGCCATATATATTTACAGGTGAAATGATACCATCATCTTGGATTTGTTTAAAAATAATTTGGAATGAAGGGAGGGATGGATGTGAATACAGATAAAATGAGATAGGCCAGGAGTTGATAATTATTGAAGTTTAGCAATCAGTGTATTTTCAATATAAAATTGAAAAATTTCAATAATAAAATATTTTCAATAATTTTCAATAATAAAATACTTTCTCTTAGAAATGTGTCCTTTCCACAGCTCTATCCTACTTTCTAGTAATATGGTAGAGAAAAGGGTGCCCTAAAATTTCAGCAAAGAGTAAAGCAGAAGCCCAGATGCTGAGAGTTCCCAAATCGTTTTAAAGACTGTCCTGACCATTAGCATCCAAATGTGTACTAAGAGGAGAGTAGGATAAATCAATTATAGCTTCAGTTTAGATGTAGGATTTATGACAGTCTTAATTTCTTGGTTATTTCTCCAACTTAGCTTTGAAAAATTCTATCCTGCAATGCAATGGTTGTCAAGCCTTAATGTGCACGAAAATCACCTGGAGGGCTTCTTAAAACAGATTGTTTAAGGCAGTGAAACTATTCTATGTGATACTGTAATGGTGGATTCATGTCATATATTTGTCAAAACCCATAGAACGTACACCCCTAAGAATGAACCTAATGTGAACTAGGGACTTTGGGTGATCATGATGTGTCAATGCAGTTTCATCAGCTATAACACATGTACCACTCTGGCAGGGGATGATGTTGAATATAATTAATCCCCCAACTGTAACTATCAATATCTCCCACCAGAGGCTGTAATGGGTGGACAGGGGGTATGTGGGAACTCTCTGTACTCTCTGCCCAGTTTTGAGGTGAACCTAACACTGCTCTAAGAAAATGAAGTCTAATATAAAAATCAACAACAAAGACACAGGTTGTTAGACTCCATCCTCAGAGTTTCTCATGCAGTAGATGCGGGGTAGAGCCGAAAAATCTGCATGTCTAACAAGCGCCCGGGTGATAATGATGATGTTGATCCAACAACCATGAGAGAACTTCTGCTTTAATATAAAGCCTCAGATTTCAGAAATTCCACCTTTCTCACAATTTACATCCTGGATCCAATCCAAATAGAATATTATTTAGTTCACAAGCTACACTGACTCTCAATTCTGTTTGTTTCATTTTGCCAAACTTTGTTTGAATACCAACCATGTACCAGGTCTTCTGCTAGCCTCTGGAGATACAAGGACAAGGATACATATTCATGCATTGTCCCTAACATTGAAGATTTTATAGTCTGATGTCCTTATCTTTAATCCTGCTTATTAATTTTATAGAATATTTTGTTTGATTTTTATCTAAGCTGTTTCACTTGCAGTAGATTATTTTTACATTTGTTGTGGTAAATTAAATTAACAGTTGAGTTCAGCTGGTAGTATAAAATATTACAGGTTTTTTTCCTACATCTTGGTCTTAGAGCCCAAGTGCTCCTAAGCTTCTCCCAGAAGAGACCTTAGAAATCATCTTATTCATTCGCCCACCCCCATTTTACAGTTGAGGAAACAGAAGCCCAGAAAGATGTGACAACCTTCCCAGGGTCACCAAGGTAGTAAGTGACAGAGCTAGAACTAAATCCAAGTCATTGGACTCTGAATATGGTAATCGTCCCATGACATCTGGCCTCATGCCTTAAATTCCAACAACAAGGAAAATTATGGATTCCCATATCTAGGAAATTCACAAATTTCAGTGGAATTTCATGATTACATTAAATTATTGATGATCTTTGTGAACTAAAGGAGACAATGTGGAGAGAAAAAGAAGAAAGACTGGAGTCGTGGTGGTCATTGTCATGATGGCATTAGTAGTGCAGTAAAGTGTAGCAGTAATAGATGACTTCTTATGTGCTGTGTACTGTGACTTTCTTAGAACATTCACTCTTCTCAATAACCCCATGAGATATGTACAATTATTACGCCCATTTTACAGATGAGGAAATTGAAGCACAAAGAAGTATAGTAGTTTGCCCAAAGAGACATGGCATTTGCACTAAATTCTGTCTAATGGTCTTGAATATAATTAATCCCCCAACTGTAACTAAATTCTGCTAGGAGGAAAATTTAAGTAAGATTTAACCACTGTATAAAGTTTCACAGTTCTTCAAAGCCCCCAATCCCTTTTGGATAGCTTAACAACCTTCCAAGACTGAACCAGGAATAGAAAATATAAACAGACCAATCACAAGCACTGAAATTCAGACTGTGATTAAAAATCTTCCAAC
The DNA here is from genome assembly GCF_949987515.2 of Delphinus delphis. Taxonomy (NCBI): domain Eukaryota; kingdom Metazoa; phylum Chordata; class Mammalia; order Artiodactyla; family Delphinidae; genus Delphinus; species Delphinus delphis. The sequence continues at coordinate 65,082,027 of NC_082687.1, read as the reverse complement.
AAACAAAAGCCCAGGACCAGATGGCTTCACAGGCGAATTCTATCAAACATTTAGAGAAGAGCTAACACCTATCCTTCTCAAACTCTTCCAAAATATAGCACAGGGAGGAACACTCTCAAACTCATTCTATGAGGCCACCATCACCCTGATACCAAAACCAGACAAAGAGGTCACAAAGAAAGAAAACTACAGGCCAATATCACTGGTGAACATAGATGCAAAAATCCTCAACAAAATACTAGCAAACAGAATCCAACAGCACATTAAAAGGATCATACACCATGATCAAGTGGGGTGTATCCCAGGAATGCAAGGATTCTTCAACATAAGCAAATAAATCAATGTGATAAACCATGTTAACAAATTGAAGGAGAAAAACCATATGACCAGCTCAATAGATGCAGAAAAAGATTTTGACAAAATTAAACACCCATTTAAAAAAAACCCTACAGAAAGTAGGCATAGAGGGAACTTACCTCAACATAATAAAGGCCATATATGACAAACCCACAGCCAACATCATTCTCAATGGTGAAAAACTGAAACAATTTTCTCTAAGATCAGGAACAAGATAAGGTTGTCCACTCTCACCACTATTATTCAACATAGTTTTGGAAGTTTTAGCCACAGCAATCAGAGAAGAAAAAGAAAGAAAAGGAATCCAAATCAGAAAAGAAGTACAGCTGTCACTGTTTGCATATGACATGATACTATACAAAGAAAATCCTAAAGATGCTACCAGAAGACTGCTAGAGCTACTCAATGAATTTGGTAAAGTAGCAGGATACAGAATTAATGCACAGAAGTCTCTTGCACTCCTATACACTAACGATGAAAAATCTGAAATAGAAATTAAGGAAACACTCCCATTTACCACTGCAACAAAAAGAAGATAATACCTAGGAATAAACCTACCGAAGAAGACAAAAGACCTGTATGCTGAAAACTGTAGGACATTGATGAAAGAAATTAAAGATGATACAAAGAGATGGAGAGATATACCATGTTCTTGGATTGGAAGAATCAACCTTGTGAAAATGACTATACTACCCAAAGCAATCTACAGATTCAGTGCAATCCCTATCAAACTACCAATGACACTTTTCACAGAACTAGAACAAAAAATTTCACAATTCGTATAGAAACACAAAAGACCCCAAATAGCCAAAGCAATCTTGAGAAACAAAAACAGAGCTGGAGGAATCAGGCTGCCTGACTTCAGACAAAGCTACAGTAATCAAGACAGTATGGTACTGGCACAAAAACAGCAGTACAGATCAATGGAACAGGATAGAAAGCCCAGAGATAAACCCACACACATATGGTCACGTTATTTTTGATAAAGGAGGCAAGAATATACAATGGAGAAAAGACAGCCTCTTCAGTAAGTGGTGCTGGGAAAACTGGACAGCTACATGTAAAAGAATGAAATTAGAACACTCCCTAACACCATACACAAAAATAAACTCAAAATCGATTAAAGACCTAAATGTAAGGCCAGACACTATAAAACTCTTAGAGGAAAACATAGGCAGAACACTCTATGACATAAATCACAGCAAGATCCTTTTTGACTCACCTCCTAGAGAAATGGAAATAAGAACAAAAATAAACAAATGGGACCTAATGAAATTTAAAAGGTTTTCACAGCAAAGGAAAACATAAACAAGATGAAAAGACAACCCTCAGAATGGGAGAAAATAGTTGCAAATGAAGCAACTGACAAAGGATTAATCTCCAAATTTTACAAGCAGCTCATGCAGCTCAATATCAAAAAAAACAAATAACCCAATCCAAAAATGGGCAGAAGACCTAAATAGACATTTCTCCAAAGAAGATATACAGATTGCCAACAAACCCATGAAAGGATGCTCAACATCACTAATCATTAGAGAAATGCAAATCAAAACTACAATGAGGTATCACCTCACACTAGTCAGAATGGCCCTCTTCAAAAAATCTACAAACAATACATGCTGGAGCGGGTGTGGAGAAAAGGGAACCCTCTTGCACTGTTGGTGGGAATGTAAATTGATACAGCCACTATGGAGAACAGTATGGAGGTTCCTTAAAAAACTAAAAATAGAACTACCATACGACCCAGCAATCCCACTACTGGGCATATACCCTGAGAAAACCATAATTCAAAAAGAGTAACGTACCACAATGTTCATTGCAGCTCTATTTACAATAGCCAGGACATGGAAGCAACCTAAGTGCCCATCAATGGATGAATGGATAAAGAATATGTGGCACATATATACAATGGAATATTAATCAGCCATGAAAAGAAACAAAATTGAGTTATTTGTAGTGAGGTGGATGGACCTAGAGTCTGTCATACAGAGTGAAGTAAGTCAGAAAGAGAAAAACAAATACCCTATGCTAACATATATATATGGTATCTAAAAAGAATAAAAATAAAAAAGGTTCTGAAGAACGTAGGGGCAGGACAGGAATAAAGACGCAGACATGGAGAATGGACTTGAGGACATGGGGAGTGCGATGGGTAAGCTGGGACAAAGTGAGAGAGAGGCATGGACACATATACACTACCAAATGTAAAACAGATAGCTAGTGGGAAGCAGCCACATAGCACAGGGAGATCAGCTCAATGCTTTGTGACCACCACCCCCCCCCAAAAAATCTCAGTGAGATGGTTGAAAAAAAGAAAATTTAAAATTCTTTCTTCTATGCCTGTTAGATAGAAATTTAACAACTCTATCCGTATGAATGGGTCAAATATTAAATAAAAATGTTCTTTCAGCAACTGGAGTTCATAAATGGGTGAATAAGCTTCATTGGAGTGTCAGGTACACACACAGACATAGACACGTACACACACAACACCCTCATTCAATTTCATGTATAAGCAAACATTACCTTATGCCCTTGGGAGTTATTTTTAGCAATCTTTAGCCAAACTGGTTTTGCTTGGCAAACTATAACCCCTACAGGTGGCACCTATTCTCTGTGAAGTGTTTCCTTTTCCCAGAACTGAGACTTTGGCACCACGTACCTCCTTACCCTTTTCGACATCTGTTTCTACTTATGTACCAGCTGAGGCCCCCTGACCTGTGAAAGGAAACAAAACAAAGGTTCATGGTCATTGTCTACCAAAATGCCATGTTTTGGTCCACCCAGACCTTGGAAACACAGATTAGGAAACGGGATGCCAAGCATTGGGCCACCTTACTAAGGAGCTGTGGAAAAAAATATTTCCCTTATTCATCAGATTGTGTTAGATAAAAAAATAAGTCAGGAGTCTAGAGCCTAGAGAAGTCAATTTACAAGTGACTAAGTATTCACTACCATTTCCAAAGCATTGCATATTGCTTCAGAGGTGCTACAAGGGATATAGAGAGGACCAAGCTTGCCTTGAAGGGGTTTATAAGATTACAAACAAGTCAAAAAACATACCTTAGAAAGTCAATCTGTAAGGCTAAATACACAGCATGTCAAATTTATAAGACAAACAATTAGTATCATAGGCATTTCTTAGAAGGAACAAAAACTGAGAGTTGGAAAGGATAGGAAAACCTCAGTGGTGGTAAGACTCGAAGAAGAAAAAAATTACTTATTTTGTGACCAATGAAATCACTTTCTTTTAAATACTTTACCAGGATAAAAATTACCAAGTCACATCTCTCCTAAGAGCTGAACTAAGTGACACCCAAGAAAATCCTTGTCCATATTTCATAAATATATTTCCTTTTGCTTCTCTTCTTTTCCTACAGTCAGCTTCCAATTATCTGTAGCATTTGAGGATAGAGACTAAAGAGGACAAATCTAGGGACATGTCATACCCTTTATTTTTGCCTTCAGGCTCTGTTTCCAGTTTTCAAAACTTTGCTTTTGAAGACTTAGGTAACAAGAACCAAAGTGTAATGATTTGAAGACATACATGCACAAGTCTGCAAAGTTGCCTATAACAAGGATATTCATTGCAATGTTAGATGATTAAAAGGTTTTGAAAACAACCTTAATATTCATCAATAAGGATACTGCAAATGGAAAAGATCAAACTGCCAAGCAGTAATGTCTCGTATGATCCCATTTAGTTAAAACAAAAAAGGACATCTGTACCTCATGAATGCCCCTCATACACCAATTATTTCCAGGAGGCAATGTGAGAAATTGTTAACAATGTGATATTTGTGAGAGCAGTAACTGACTTTTACTTTTTTAATATTTTCAGTGCTGGTGGAGTTTTTAAAAGTATATCACATTTATACTTAAAAAATAATTTAATCTACATGTACATATTGACATTTTTGTTTTTCAAATATTCTTCTTTGTCAATGAATGACCTAGAGATATCCACTCAAAGTGAGGCAGAATGTTAACAGAAGGTTCATAAAAATGAAACATTAGGGCTTCCCTGGTGGCACAGTGGTTGAGAGTCCGCCTGCTCATGCAGGGGACACAGGTTCGTGCCCCGGTCCAGGAAGACCCCACATGCCGCGGAGGGGCTAGGCCTGTGAGCCATGGCCACTGAGCCTGCGCGTCCGGAGCCTGTGCTCCGCAACGGGAGAGGCCACAACACTGAGAGGCCCGCGTACCACAAAAAAAAAAAAAAGAAACATTAGGCATGAAGAATGGTCACTACACACAGATTTTTTTTTATTTCAGGATATAGGTCATTCCCTTACAGAAAATCAAAATTTCCTCAAGCAATAGATGGATGAATATTTTGACTTTTAGGCACTAATAAATAGTTTAAAACCTCAGAGGCTTGAGTTCCGTAGCTGAAAAACATGTGCTCATAGAACTAACCATAAAATGTGAGAGACTAATGGTTTAAGAAGTGGGAAACATGTTGCTATGATGCTCTCTTAGCTGATGACATTCTGTGACAGCTGCCAGCCTTGAGCAAGATTGAGGAGTTCCAGATGTCCAAGTGGCCTTTCTCCTTTGCCTGCTGGAGATCCAAACAGGGCAGCTGGATGGCCATGAACTCTGTGTGGGGGATGAGGAGGTAAGTGGGAGAGGCTCAGCCCGTTCTGCTGATGCACCGGTTCAGGGAAAGTTAGATGACACAGCCCTTTGCCTTCCTCTTGGCTTGAATAAAATCAGGAAAAGTGGTTTAGACTCAGTACTTTCTCTGCTCTCCTCAGGGTCCACATGTTTCCTGACCCTTGACCTTTTTTTCTGTTCAGGGGCAGTCACCTGCACATGGGTTTAGCTGACGATGACATCCTGCCCATCTCTATGTCCTGGACCCATCATTGTGCTTCACCAGGCTGCCCATGTCTTCTGCGGGTGATTTGCTTCATGTCCAGCCATCATATGACCACACCATCACTTAACTACACCATCACCTAACCATACCACCAAGCTGGGGGTTTTTTTGTTTAAGAGGAACAAAACTTTTTGGAGGATGTCTCTGTAAAACCAACTAGCTAATTAATTTACATAGTTAAACATAACACCCAGGAAATTAGTCGGACCTCCTTAATTTTTAAGAGCATATAATGGCCAAACCTTTGAAGCTGGTGATAAAACATCACTCAACACTGGCTGTTCAATCCTTTCTTTCCTTCTAAATAATGATATACAAATTTGGGGTCTCCAAACACAGGAATGGGTCTGCACTGTACCCATCTGTCTGGTTACATCCTACAGGAAGTAAGATGTGTGTCATAAATCCCAAATCATAATATAGTGCAAAGAACACTGAACTCAGAGTCAGAAAACCTGATTTCAATACCAATTCTGCCACTCACATACTCTGGAAGAAATAAGGGAGAGGATCTTCTTTAGCAAAATAAAGGAGAGGATCACTAACGTTATGGAATGTTTTGTTCTGTAGATCAGTGGCCAGCTAGGGGGGTGGATTATACCAGGTTGCTTTTTCTACTCCATCCAGAGATCTACAATCAGGCCATCACACAATGTCCTGGAATGAGACAATTCTCCCTCATTCTGGTAAGGAATCAGAATCAGTTACATTACCTGTCAATTACGCTATTCTCTGAAAATCTCAGTGTGTTTTCATAAATTATATTGTACCTCAATGATGTAAATAGAAAACTGGGTTAATTTTCTCTATGGTGGCTTGAGAACCTTAGTGTGACAGACAGATAGATGGAAGATGGTAGGTAGGTAGGTAGGTAGATAGATAGAAAGATAGATAAATAGCTGATAGATAAACAAACATAGGTGATGGGGGGGTAGGTAATGGATAGATGGGTAGACAGAATTGAGGTTCTGAGCATGGTCTCTAGAGTCAGGCTACCTTGGTTCAAATTACAGCACCACACCTTTCTGACTGCATCACCTTAAGCAAATTACTTCACCTATTTGTGACTCAGTTAACTTAATGGCAAAATTCAGATAGTAACGATAGTACTTACTTCATCAGGTGGTTGTCAGGATTAAGATTATTCATGGAAAGTTTTTAGCATATGCTAGACATATAATGTGCTCCATAAATGTTAACAATTGATATTGTTTAGGAAATAGTGTATATGTTACTCTTTCACCACCATTCCAACCACCCTCCCTCTAACACACACCCAGAGGTAACCACTGCTAGCAGTCTGGTTTGTGTTTTTCTACTATATACATAGATATGTGTACACAAACACACATCTTTTGTGTTATCACTTCCAAAAGTGGACTGTACAAAATACATTGTTTTGAGACTTGATTTTTTTGTTGTTTAGCTATATGTCTTGTAGAGCTTTCCCCATACCAGATATAGACACTATCAATACACCAAAATATGTAAATTCATGTCCCTATGGATGGGCATTTAAGTGGTCTCAAATTTCCAGTGGATGTCCTTTAGTATATCTTTTTTCTCATGTATGACTAAATCTGTAAGACAGATTACTCTCTTGCTGAGTCATAAGGTATGTGCACTGAAATGTTTTATATACACTGCTGTTTCATTCCCTAAAAGGACATTATCAATTTATATTCCCATGAACAATTTATGAGCATGTCTGTTTTTCCACACCTTTTCCAACACTGAATATTGTTAATTTTAAAATCTGCCAAAAATAAAATAAGATCTGCCAATCTGGACAGGAATAAAGACACAGACGTAGAGAATGGACTTGAGGACACGGAGAGGGGGAAGGGTAAACTGGGACAAAGTGAGAGAGTGGCATGGACATACATACACTACCAAATGTAAAATAGATAGCTAGTGGGAAGCAGCTGCATAGCACAGGGAGATCAGCTCAGTGCTTTGTGACCACCTAGAGGGGTGGGATAGGGAGGATGGGAGGGAGACGCAAGAGGGAGGGGATATGGGGATATATGTATACGTATAGCTGATTCACTTTGTTATAAAGCAGAAACTAACACACCATTGTAAAGCAATTATACTCCAATAAAGATGTTAAAAAAAACCCTGTCAATCTGATGGGCAAAATATGGTATTTTATTTTAATTTACAACTCCATGATTAATTTTGAGATTAAGCAGACTTTGTTAAACCTTTATTGTGTTTTACCTTTTCTCTCAATCATTTATCTGAAAACGTTCCCAGTAAGTGTGAACAAGGCACTGTAAACATCCAGCTGGTCACGTGATCACTATCCTGGGTACCCATTTTCTCATGTTAGCACCAAGGAAGGTTAACAAAGAGGAGAGAAGTTTTCTATTAGATAATTGCATCTTTATTCTTCGCTATTTTTTGTATTTTGTTCCTTCTATCATTTGACTTCAAAATCTAAAAACTGAAATTGGTACTATTCTAAAAATACTATCTTATGAATAGTTTGCTCAATTACGTGGGAAAAATCAAATAAAACCTAAATGTTCCTATCATAGCAAATTTCCTTTAAAATCTCAACGTCAACACTCATTGTTAATGGGAACACAGGGGAAAAGGGTATTCTCAAACAGTGCTGGTAGAAATCCTATGTGCTGCAGTCTTTAAAGGAAGCAGTCTGTTAAACCATCTATTAAAATTTAAAGTATGTGTACCCTTTTGCCCCAGAATTCACTCCTTGGAATCTAACTATAGATATGATAGCACTTCACTGAAAGGTCGTATGTACTAGGTCAGTGCTCAATTTTCAATGTGAATATGAATCTCCTGGGGATCTTGTTAAAATGCAAAATCTAATTCAGTAGGGAAGGCTGGAACCTGAGTGTCTGTATGTCTATAAAGCTCCCTGGCACGCTGCCAGTTCATGGACCACACCTGAGGAGCAAGGATGTTTACTGTAGCACTGTTTATTCAAAAATTAAATTAAAACCAGAAACAATGAGTGAACATTCATTGATAGGCTCAATAAGTTATAAAACACCCATATCACTGAGTATTCTGCAGACATTTAAAATAAAAATAAAAGTACACTGGTTGATTTGGAGGAAATTCCACAAGCAATGTGCAAAAAAATAGTATAAGATGATCCCATTTTTATAAAATAGTGATCAAAATTCCCTTTGCGTATGTGTGTATATGTAGGATTATATTATCATGGAGAAAACATGAGAGAATTTTTTTTAGGTTATTAGTATTAATTACCTCGTGAAGGGGATGAAGGTAATGTGAGAAGGAGGCATAAGATAGCATAGAAAAGGGAAAAGAAAATCCAAAAATTTATACTAAATCATATGTTTAAAATAATATTAATGGAAACTAATGTATATGTATGAGTACATGTGTAAAGAAATTTTAAACATTTAAGATAAAGTTAAAGAAATAAAAAATAACAACATTAAACAAAAAAATCAAAATCTAGGTTCTTATCTCCCACTAATTAGCTTTTTGAGTTTGGTCTCCCACTAACAGTTAGCGATGACTTAAATATCTCTAGTAATTTCTATGATCCCATCTAGTTCTAAATTCTATGTTTTGGAAAACATTCTGACAGTTCCTCAAAAGGCCAAGCCTAGAGTTACCAGCAATTCCACTTATAGGTATATACTCAGGAGAAATGAAAATGTATGTCCACCCAAAAACTTGTATAAGAATCTTAACAGCAGCATTATTAATAATAGCCAAAAAGTGGAAACATCCCAAATGCCCATGGACTGCTGAACGGATAAAGAAAAAGTGGTTTATCCATGCAATGGACTATCATTCGGCAATGAAAAGGAATGAGGTACTGATACATGCTACCACATGGATGAAAGTTGAAAACATTATGCTAAATGAAAGAAGCCAGTCACAAAGGACCACATATTATATGATTCCATTTATATGAAATGTCCAGAATAGGCAAATCTATAGAGACAGAAAGTAGATTAATGGTTGCCAGGGGCTGGGGTGGAAGGTGGGAGCAGGGAGTGGGGTGGTGGGAAGATTAAGTTGGGGTGGGGAGGGGAGGGTGATGGCTGAAGGGTATGGATTTCCTTGGGGAGAAATAAAACTCTAAAATTGATTGTGGTGATGGTTGCATATATATCTACAAAGATACTAAAACCCATTGAATTGTACACTTTAGGTGGCTGAATTGTATAGTAAATGAATCATACCTCAATAAAGCTGTTTAAAAAATTCTATGACTAAAAATAAATTTTCTAATGTGAAAGAGCAAGTAACTCCCTCCATTTCTTGAGATTGTTCCTAATATTGGACTTTTGAATTTTTCTCCTAGAAAAGTAAAAAAAATCTTAACTTCTACTTTACCAGGAATTTTTATTCATTTTTAATAGTTTCTGGTGCTCATGTCAATCTAATAAAAGGATATAATGGTTCCACTCTACATTAATGCTCACTAACCTTAAATCGACCTTTGCATTCCTACTTTTTTCTTTCTCATTCTCCAGGAAACCTTCTCTAAGCTGTCTTTACTTCCTTCGAACCCTTTACTCCAACATTATGGGAAAAAGAAAAGCCATCAGTTGGAATGCCTCATCTCCCATTATCTATCATGTCGACCTACCTACATCTGTTCCTGTCCTATTTTTGTTTCTTCTGACCCCAAAATATCCCTTCTTCTGTGTTTTGGAACCCATCCTTTGCCACTTTCTTAGGACCCCAACACACAATAACCTTTTCTTACTCCACAGAGGTTTCACTGTCCATTCTGCTGCACTGACATTCAGGCTGGTCCCTGGAGCCACTGAAGTTTATGATGCTTGCCTTAAATTAATCGTGTGGTGTATATCTTTCATACTTTCTACACTTATAGAATATACACTTATTTACCATATTTAAAGCTCTTAATATTGTTTTTTATAAAATAAAAGGGATCATAGAGTTAAGATGTGCTTTTTAGTAGCTATATGGTATTCCATTATATGAATGAGCTATAACTTATTCAAGTATTCCTTGATAGGCATTTGGATTGTCTAGAGCCCCCTGGTAAATAATTTTGCAATATACAACTTTGTAAGTAAATCCATATGTCTAGTGCTTTTGTTTCTTCGGGCTCAATTCATAGTCGTATACTGCTAGGTCATAGCTTATGTCAATTTAAGTTTCAATGGGTACAGACATGTTTTAACAATTCCTAGAAAGTTTCAGCAATTCATCTCCCAACAATATATAAGGGTATCCTTCCCCCTAGCTCTGGCCTATATTGAATGCTATCAATATATTTTAAACTCTCATATCAAATATTTTAAACTCTGATCAATTTAATGGGCCAAAACAAAAGGTCAGTTCATTGTTCCTTGCATTTCTTGAGTACTAGAGAAGTTAAAAACATAGACCTCTGGCAAGATAATATCTCAAAATGTTAGTTTACACGGTTTCCGTGTTCTCTCCCTGGTACCTTTGAACTCTGATGGTTATTTTTCTATCACCCCAGCCCCAAGACCACTCTAAGCTGCAACAGAGACTCAAAGAAGCCTCAGGCCCAAGTGTAGAACAGGAAGACTTTAATGCTTTTGCTCTCCCAAAGGCTAGATAGGACTCCGGCTTGAAGATGGAAATTGGAGGCAGAAGACCCATCCTAACTAGGGGCAGAGAAAGGGATGGGAAGGATTCCAGATCACAACGTAGGAAGGAGAAATATCTTCTGCTCAGAGGACCAGGAAGCAGAGCAGCAGGAAATCACTGCCAGGTAGCTTTTCAGCGTTCACTTTCAACGACTCACTCCCCAGATACTGACAGCCCTCCACCCAAGAGTCCTGGACTCTCTGAACATAGGATAAGGAATTTTAACATCTTGAAAGGTGATAGGGGTGGAAGGTGGGGTGATGGAGAAAAGAAATCGGGGTGGGGGAGGAAGAACTTAAAGGAAAACCTTAGTTCCCTGACCAAAGCAAAACCAAACAGAACTGGGAGTTTCCCTAAAAGCCTATTAGCACCGTACACGTTGCCACTGTTATCTGTTTGTTTATTGTCCATTTGCATTTTATCGTCTCTGAATTGCCAGTCCATATCCTTTTCAACTGGACTTTTCTAAAAATGTCATTTTATAAAACTTCTTTGTAGAGTACAAACACTTTTTCTGTGAAATGTAGTGCAAATATATTTCCTTTTCAGTAACCACTGAACATTTTCTGTGAAATGTAGTGCAAATATATTTCCTTTTCAGTAACCACTGAACTTTTGATTTTGCTCATGGTATCCTGTCAACAGAAATTTGGGGTTTTGTTTTTAATGTTGTCAGAACAATATTTTTCTTTATTTTTTCTGGAATTTCTATCTTGCTTAAGAAAATCTCTCCAATTTCAAGATTATATAACTGTTTTTCTGCATTTTCTTTTTATAGTGTATGTTATAAAGATGTTATTTTATACAGTTAGATTTTTAATCCAGCTGGAATTTCAGTGTTTATACTATAGCATAACCCAGGTAATGATCTAATTTTATTGCCTGGGTTCAAATCCTGACTCTACACTCTTCTTAGCTGTGTGACTTTGAACCAGTTACTAAACCTCCCTATGTTTCATTTCTTTCATCTTCAAATGGGGATAAAAACAGTTTTGATGTCAAAAGGCTGTATTGAGGATTGAGTTAATACATGAAAAGACCTTAGAATAGTATCTGGCACACAGTAAATGCTCACTAAGTGCTAGCTGTTAACTGACCCAGTGGAAAAATCCTGCCACCATTTTTTTAACATCTTTATTGGAGTATAATTGCTTTACAATGGTGCGTTAGTTTCTGCTTTATAACAAACTGAATCAGTTATACATATACATATGTTCCCATATCTCTTCCCTCTTGCATCTCCCTCCCTGCCACCCTCCCTATCCCACCCCTCTAAGTGGTCACAAAGCACCGAGCTGATCTCCCTGTGCTATGCGGCTGCTTCCCACTAGCTATCGATTTCACATTTGGTAGTGTATATATGTCCATGCCACTCTCTCATTTCGTCCCAGCTCACCCCTCCCCCTCCCCGTGGCTGCCATCATTTAAGCAATTTTTTAGTCAAAAAATGCCGCTTTTAGCAATATAAAGTCAGCATATATATTTAGATCTGTTCCAGATTCTCTTGTGTTCCACTGATCTATATATGAATACCATATTGTTGGGTTTTTTTTTAAACATCTTTATTGGAGTATAATTGCTTTACAATGATGTGTTAGTTTCTGCTTTATAACAAAGTGAATCAGTTATACATATACATATGTCCCCATATCTCCTCCTGCTTGCGGCTCCCTCCCTCCCACCCTTCCTATCCCACCCATCCAGGTGGTCACAAAGCACTAAGCTGATCTCCCTGTGCTATGCGGCTGCTTCCCACTAGCTATCTATTTTACGTTTGGTAGTGTATATATGTCCATGCCTCTCTCTCGCTTTGTCACAGCTCACCCTCCCCCCTCCCCATATCCTCAAGTCCATTCTCTGGTAGGTCTGTGTCTTTATTCCCGTCTTACCCCTAGGTTCTTTGTGACATTTTTTTTTCTTATATTCCATATATATGTGTTAGCATATGGTATTTGTCTTTCTCTATCTGACTTACTTCACTCTGTATGACAGACCCCAGGTCTATCCACCTCACTACAAATAACTCAATTTCGTTTCTTTTTATGGCTGAGTGATATTCCATTGTATATATGTGCCACATCTTCTTAATCCATTCATCCGATGATGGACACTTAGGCTGCTTCCATGTCCTGGCTATTGTAAATAGAGCTGCAATGAACATTGTGGTACGTGACTCTTTTTTTTTTTTTTTTTTTTTTTTTGCGGCACGCGGGCCTCTCACTGTTGTGGCCTCTCCCGTTGCGGAGCACAGGCTCTGGACGCACAGGCTCAGCGGACATGGCTCACGGGCCCAGGCACTCCGCGGCATGTAGAATCTTCCCGGACCGGGGCACGAACCCGTGTCCCCTGCATCGGCAGGCGGACTCTCAACCACTGCGCCACCAGGGAAGCCCCGTGACTCTTTTTGAATTATGGTTTCCTCAGGATATATGCCCAGTAGTGGGATTGCTGGGTCATATGGCAGCTTTTTTTTAGTTTTTTAAGGAACCTCCATAGTGGCTGTATCAATTTACATTCGCACCAACAGTGTAGGAGGGTTCCCTTTTCTCCACACCCTCTCCAGCATTTATTGTTTGTAGATTTTTTGATGATGGCTATTCTGACTGGTGTGAGGTGTACCTCATTGTAGTTTTGATTTGCATTTCTCTAATGATTAGTGATGTTGAGCATTCTTTCATGTGTTTGTTGGTAATCTGGATATCTTCTTTGGAGAAATGTCTAATTAGGTCTTCTGCCCATTTTTGGATTGGGTTGTTTGCTTTTCTGATATTGAGCTGCATGAGCTGCTTGTAAATTCTGGAGATTAATCCTTTGTCAGTTGCCTCATTTGAAAATATTTTCTCCCATTATGAGGGTTGTCTTTTCGTCTTGTTTATGTTTTCCTTTGCTGTGCAAAACCTTTTAAGTTTCATTAGGTCCCACTTGTTTATTTTTGTTTTTATTTCCATTCTAGGAGGTGGGTCAAAAAGGATCTTGCTGTGATTTATGTCACTGAGTGTTCTGCCTATGTTTTCCTCTCAAGAGTTTGATAGTGTCTGGCCTTACATTTAGGTCTTTAATCCATTTTGAGTTTATTTTTGTGTACGGTGTTAGGGAGTGTTCTAATTTCATTCTTTCACTTGTAGTCCAGTTTTCCCAGCACCACTTACTGAAGAGGCTGTCTTTTCTCCATTGTATATTCTTGCCTCCTTTATCAAAAATAACGTGACCATATGTGCGTGGGTTTATCTCTCAGCTTTCTATCCTGTTCCATTGATCTATATTTCTGTTTTTGTGCCAGTACCATACTGTCTTGATTACTGTAGCTTTGTCTGAAGTCACGGAGCCTGATTCCTCCAGCTCTGTTTTTGTTTCTCAAGATTGCTTTGGCTATTTGGGGTCTTTTGTGTTTCCATACGAATTGTGAAATTTTTTGTTCTAGTTCTGTGAAAAGTGTCATTGGTAGTTTGATAGGGATTGCACTGAATCTGTAGATTGCTTTGGGTAGTATAGTCATTTTCACAATGTTGATTCTTGCAATCCAAGAACATGGTATATCTCTCCGTCTCTTTGGATCATCTTTAATTTCTTTCATCAGTGTCTTACAGTTTTCAGCATACAGGTCTTTTGTCTCCTTCGGTAGGTTTATTCCTAGGTATTATATTATTTTTGTTGCAGTGGTAAATGGGAGTGTTTCCTTAATTTCTATTTCAGATTTTTCATCATTAGTGTATAGGAATGCAAGAGATTTCTGTGCATTAATTCTGTATTCTGCTACTTTACCAAATTCATTGATTCGCTCTAGTAGTTTTCTGGTGGCATTTTTAGGATTCTCTATGTATAGTATCATGTCATCTGCAAACAGTGACAGCTTCACCACTTCTTTTCCGATATGGATTCCTTTTCTTTCTTTTTCTTCTCTGATTGCTGTGGCTAAAACTTCCAAAACTTTGTTGAATAATAGTGGTGAGAGTGGGCAACCTTGTCTTGTTCCTGATCTTAGTGAAAATGGTTTCACTTTTTCACCATTGAGGACGATGTTGCTGTGGGTTCATCATATATGACCCTTATTATGTTGAAGTAAGTTCCCTCTATGCCTACTTTCTGGAGGGTTTTTATCATAAATGAGTGTTGAATTTTGTTGAAAGCTTTTTCTGCATCTAATGAGATGATCATATGGTTTCTCTCCTTCAATTTGTTAATATGGTGTATCACACTGATTGATTTGCATATATTGAAGAATCCTTGCATTCCTGGGATACACCCCACTTGATCATGGTGTATGATCTTTTTAATGTGCTGTTGGATTCTGTTTGCTAGTATTTTGTTGAGGATTTTTGCATCTATTTTCATCAGTGATATTGGCCTGTAGTTTTCTTTCTTTGTGACATCTTTGTCTGGTTTTGGTATCAGGGTGATGGTGGCCTCATAGAATGAGTTTGGGAGTGTTCCTCCCTCTACTGTATTTTGGAAGAGTTTGAGAAGGATAGGTGTTAGCTCTTCTCTAAATGTTTGATAGAATTTGCCTGTGAAGCCATCTCCTCCTGGGCTTTGTTTGTTGGAAGATTTTTAATCACAGTCTGAATTTCAGTGCTTGTGATTGGCCTGTTTATATTTTCTATTTCTTATTGTTTTATTATCACTTTACAACAAATTTTAAAATCTGGTGGGGCAAGTCCCTCTCCCTAATCTTCTTTTTCAAAACTTTCTTGGTGATTTTCCATAGTATTTATGTAAATAAACTTTAAAGTAATATTGTCCTAAAATATTCATCTATACAAACTTAAAAATTTTTTTAAATAATTTTGGAAGGAAGAATAGAACTAAGATACCAGCTTCACCCTGTCTGGAAGGGAACTAGTACCAAACTAGTACAGAACTACTACCAAAAGTGGAGATCAAGTCTATCGTGATTTACTCGAAGGCACTCACAACTTTTGACATAGGATGCAAATTCCAGAAGTTGCTGGGGGGTAGGGGGGCGATCCCATTCATTCATTCATTCAAACAAATTCCACTATTTCGCTATGCATGCTCCATTATGGAAATCCAAAAGCTTACACCTGCAAGAGGACACACAGGCAAAACAAGTCACTTAGAGGCAACTGTCACACCAAATTGTCCTTAATCTGGAGAAATGCTAGCTTCTCCCAACACCCTACCCATTCGGAACAACACAAGGATTCTTATGTGTTTACTTTAAACTGTGTTTGGCATGTATGCTTTCTAGGATAAAATAGTTTATCTGGATTTGCAAAATCATTTCCTGTCGTTCCAAGATCAAGCACCATCTTGACTGTAAACATGTATTCTTCTGTCCGCCCGAGCAACTTAGAGGGCACCAATTCAGGTTTCCCTTCCGATCGTGACCAGGAAGAGGCCCAATAAATATTTCAAACATAAAAGGATTGTTATAACAAAGCGGTCTTAAAATCCTCCTGGGTTATCCGAACAGCTTTCCGTTTCATTCTGTTTTCACCTCTACCCCCCCTGAAACTGGAAGAGGTTTTTTTCCTCAGGATGAAACAGAAGTTTATTCACAGAAGGGCTGAGATTAGAAAAGAAAATGAACAACAAAAGCAACAAAAAAAAAAGTGGGACTCTCATAAGTAAAGGTATAGATATGAAGGGGGAGAGAAAGTTACGTGAAGAAGCCGATCTGACCACAGGCCAGCCTTGGTAATCCCTGTTCAGGATGTACCTCTTGATAGCAAGCAATTCCTGCCTCAATGACAACTCCATGTATTTGTGTTATAAACACAAACCCATCAAAGCATGTATTACACACATCTTACTGTCACATGGCAAATGGTGCCTGGCTTCCAAGATAAGCTTTATGGAGAGTGAAGAGGAAGGGACAAGAGAAATAGGTGAGAGGCCTAGGGAAAAACACTTCCCTTAATCCTTTGATGTCACCAAAGTGATCAGTGATGAAAGAAGCATCATTCTTACGCCCCCCTCCATCCCTAGACAGAAACTAGAGGCTAGATATCATCCAAGATGGCTCTCCCTTAAGGAGATGACTTTCTATGGACCTCAAACCAAAACCCAAAGCAAAGGACAGTGGATGCGTTGGCTGGTCATAGCTGTAAAACATTTTTCCAACTTTATTTCTTCAAAGTTGCTCACAATGAGTGCCATTCTGAACTATTCTAAGAGACTTTATTCTCTTAATCTTCTGTAGATTAAAGAAGGGAAATGCTAATCCCCTTGAAATTGTTACAGAAGCCTGACAGCCCAAGGTAATTTATGAGATAAGGTTTAAATTTACAAAAAGTCTAAGTCGACAGTGGAGTATTTAGCTAAATTAGGGATAACAATATCTGGCCCAATAGAAACAAATCACAGTACAACAAAAGCATCTGGACAATTAATCAAGTCAAAGATATATATTACGTAATTATTTTAGGCATAGTTCTGTGAAAAACACTGAGTGGAGGGGCTTAGGAAAGAGCCACACAACCTCTCTGCTCTAAGGACTGTCTTTCCTGTTAGAATAATACTTAGGCAATAAATTAAAGTAATATGAGGCAATATATGATTACACTTTTAAAACTATGCAGGAACCATACAGGCAAATAGACTTCCATCAGGGAGAAAATAGTTCTTTGGATTTAACTGCAATGAAATTATAATGTAGAACTCAAGCTACAGGGTCAGTTCTTTAAATTATAAATTATTCTAGTTAAAGTATACTTCTTTACCTTAAAATACACCTTTGGGTTTTTTCCTCCTCCAAACTATTATGTAGTTGTTTGCAGAAGGATTTTCCTCTCTTTAGAGTTCTCAAGTTTATGTACATATTTAATATATTTAGCTTTATTCAACTATTTGAAAATAACCTAACCTGAAATAGCATAAATAATAAAATTGTATTCTCCCCCTTGAATAAAGTCAGTCTCAGCTTGAACTATGAAGCCCACCATTAAACCACTGAATAGTGTTTGATTACAATTCTAAATAAGAATAAATTAGGTATAGGAAATAACTTGGAAACAAAGCCAATTATTCATCATCATAACAGGTATTTTCCATAGTAAAAAATGGAAGGTCAACAGGCAATCATGCAGAAAATGAACTGAACACTTGAAGATGACATGTCAGTAATAGATACCCAACCCTCCCAAAAGCCACTGACAAAATCCTAAAGGAGGCTCACGTGATTCAGACCAGTTGTCCACACTGATCAAATTCTATAGACAGCTCTTTACAACAGGAGTCATTCAATAAATATTTATCAAATTGAACTGAATATTCAACTCTCCACTTTAAGCAGTTATACCCTAAATCATGAGATGAATCAGAAAGCATGGGGAGGAGTGAATTTGAAATTCATTTAATGAGAGCTAAGGTTTATACAATACTTGATGATTCTGAACTTTCACTCAGAAATTGCCTCAGTTGCCCCTAAACAGAACCCTGTGATGTAGCTAAGAGGTTAATGTCAGCCTCACATTAACAAAGAAGAAACTAAGCCTCAGGGAAGTTAAATGCTCACCTGAGGTCGCCCCACAAGTAAAGCAGCTTGCTGACACCAACACGCAAGCTGGCTGAGCTGCAAAAGCAGCCCTGCCTGTGCCTGTGTAACTCAGTTCATCAGAAGTGCATACACATGAGATGTTTTTACTTTTTCAAATAACTGCCACCAGCTACTCTGTGGACAACCTCCTTTGCCCTTTTCCAGCTGGTAAGTGCCTCCCGTAATCACATCTCAGGCCGATTCCCTAACTTCCCACCCCTTTTTGGTTAATCAACGTCTCATTTCAGTTAGCTCCCTTCCTTCCCAGAGCAGGCAGCCGACGGTGACTCTGGGCTTGGAGTTGGCGCGGAGTGGGAGGGCATTCCGTGCACGGCGAGGTGGTGGCGGTCCCCTTTCGTGGGCCAGCAGGGCTGCGGGTTCCTGGGACCGCGTGGAGGCCTCGACAGGACCTGCCGAGGGGGGTTCTGCCTGGGGGCCCCGGGCGGATGTCCCGGAGCCCGGTCTGATCTCGGTGGAGGGTGCCACTGTGGGCCAGGAAACGCGCCTCTCCCACTTGGCTTCTGCGACGCCCAGCAAGCCGGCAGCCTGCGCTCCTCGGCCTCCATCCAGCTCTGGACCCCGCGGCCCTCGTCCGGGATGGAGCCTCCTCCGCACCCCTAGCCTCCCGGTCACCCCCTCCCTCCCCTTCTCCCTGGGCTCTTGCACGCGCTTCCAGGCGGGGCTTAAGATGCCAGTCTCCCCTACTTTCAGACTCTCACGAAATTCAGATCGAAATCTTTTGGAGACGCACTCTCCCCGCAGGCTTTGGGAAGAAGAAACAGCGAAGGAGCACGCCCAACCCCTCCACTGGTCCTCTTTCCCATTTCCCACCGTGCAAGACCCCGGACACCTCCTGGCTGAGTCCCTATACCCGCCCTGGAAGCAACTTTGTCTGCATTACTTCTGAACTCACTAGTACTGATCTTTATCCCCTGTACCCCAGCGCTACCAGGTAACTTCTGACGGTAGAAAAAGATCTCAGGAAATGTCCCCATACCGACAATATGCTAGTGTGTGTGGACATGGATGTTGGCTTGAAGTAGAGGTGTTTACCTTTCCCCATTTATTGCTTTGATTCTAGGCTTCACCACGTGCATTGCACAAAACAGGCTCTCAACCAATTGTTATTTTTTTCCTAATGTACGTGACTCTCATCTAGATGAGTTTTGTAAAACCTGCTTTTAAAGAACTTGACATAATTGCATTCATTTTTTTATACTCTACATTTTTATACCTTTCACTGTGGATTTGAAGTGGCCTTTATAATAGTGAATAAACTTTTGTAACTCTTTACGTTAAAAATAATTGCATCAGGTGTTATTAAAGTTAGTATAATGTAAACGACAAGTTCCAGGATATGTATACAGTGTTACTCAAATGACAAAGTTACAAGAGCTATTAAAACTTCACTGCAGTCACAGTATTGTAAACTTTCACTCCCATAGCCCTTCCTGTGTGTCAGGCTGTTCTAAATGTTTTAGGAATGCGAACTCAGTTGTAAGTGTTAAATCACATAATCATTTAGACTCTTTGGGGATAGACAACCTTAGATCTCCATTTTACAGATGAGAAAACAGAGGCTAAGGTCTCATGGCTAGAAAGAGAGCAAGATTTGACTCCAGGGTTTGTACCTCTTAACCACTACACAGTATTGTCTCTCTGACTTTATACTTCTGGAGAATAAAAGAACAACTTCTTACTTGGATTTCTGTCAGCTCTAGTCATAGAACTGCTAGCATTTATGAAAGCTTTACACTTTTACAAAACCACTGCATAAGAGCTTTAAGAGCATCATGTCACTTAACCTCAAATTCTGCTACCCCCAAGCCCACCCACAGCCAGATGCAACCCCATTTTACAAATGTGAAAACTGCATCTCCAAGATGTTACATTCCTTGGCTAAGGTCAAAACATTAGTAAATGTCAAAGCCAGGCCACAAACCCAGGTTGGCCTGACACCAGAGTCTGTGCTCTAAACCACAACACTTTGGGTCCTATTCAAAGTGAACTAAATTAGGTTTAAACCCAACCCAACATCCAGCCACCTGGAACAATCACCTATGTTATTATCAAGTCAGAGGTTGCAAATGGATGACTTCTGGGTTCCAGGCCCTCTGGTGAAGCAAGTAAGATCCAACAGCACAGAGTGCATGTTGCACGTGCACATGACCCTCAGATGGAGCCGAACGGTGACAGCTCCCTTGAATCATGCAAGCAAGTGCTCAGGCCCCACCCAGTCCACTTCACCCAACTCTGCCAGCTTCCTGGCACCTGCAGGCACTTGAGTTCCCAATCCCTAATCTAGAGATGCTCAGGCCAGTGCTGGGTCTCATATGACCATTGCAAACTGGTGCAGAATATGAAATAAATTCTTACAAATTGAGCATAGTTTTCTACCATATAAATTAGACATTTGGAGTGAGGAAGTTCCACTTTTTATGCCCCCTTGTCATTAGGCCAACTCTATTTCACAATCCCACATCAAGGGTCTAAGAGATGGCTCTTGGCAACAGATGGGTGGCACTAACTCTGTTCTCTCGGGAAAATGATTCTCCTAACATAGGGCTAAAGTCAAGCTCCATTTGCATGTGTGGTCTCAGCAGTCTTGTGTCTCTCTCTGTAGACTGTCATCATACAGCTACATAAGCCTTCCAAGCCTTCTCTTTTCCTCAGGACCTGGAGGGTAAGGATCGTCTGTATTGTCAGCATGATTCATGTGTTAACATGGGGAGGTGCTCATCTGAAAAGAGAAACTTGGCTTCCAGGAGCTCCAGATAAGACACAGGACGTGTTGAGCAAAGGCAAAAGAGGGAGAAGGGACACCTAGTCTCTGCAAACAGAGATCCGCTGAACATGATAAGGCTGGACAGACAGGGGATTTCTACACAAACACTGGCTATCTGAACACCATGTGGCTGTCAGAAACATATTTGGGAGCAAGGAAAAGAATAATATGATTCCTCACCCTGACACATTTTGGAAACTAGCCAACAGTCTCATCACTGAGATATCTTTTTTCGACACCAGGAAGATTAACAGAAGAGGCTGACATTTTATTTCTCCAGGCTATAAATTTGTATACAGATAGATTCTTCCTTTCTGGGTATAGAATACTTAGAATTCAAGTTATTACTGACTTAACAACAACAACAAAAGACTTATTTGTTTAGATAACAAACATCCAAGTGGTTCTGGCTGTAAGTGCAGCTGGATCCAGATACTCATATGGTGTCATCAGGAATTAGTATCCATCCCTGGCTCTGCTTTCCTTTATGTTGGATTTCTTCTCTGGCAGGCTCCTCTCCTGTGGTAGCAGGATGACTTCCAGAAGCTCTGGGCGTATGTGCTGCCAGTTTAGCAATCCCACGGATTTGAGCAAGAGGCTCAGGCTTGCCTCTGTCTGATCTGGCATTGGTCAAGGGCCAGCCCCAGAATTAGTTACTGTGACCGGAGGGATGTGGTGTTATTGGTTGAAACTGAGTTCCCACCAGAGCCAGGAGGTAGTGCCCTCTCCGTCCAAACCATAAGATCAGGGTCAGGGAGATGTGATTTTCCCGCAGAAAGAGATGGACCCTGTGGAGACGAAGGGCACTGGGCAGGCAGACCACAGATGGCCTCGATAGTATTCTTCACTCAGAGCTTGGGGAGGCTTCATTAATTCATTTTCCCCCTGGTCCTTTTTTCAGTATTGCGTTCCTTAGCTTCTCAGTTGAACCCACAAATAAACCAGAAAAGTAAAAATTATTATTTTCATTAGATTGCTCCACCAAATACAATAAAACAGGAGCCAGTATATCAACAAAGGAACTCTTTTCATGAGATTTCCTGGCTAGTCTTACAGACCCAGTAGTTATCTCCAGGTAATAATAAGCATCAAAACGTTATGCACCCAAACTCCCACGTATTAATTCTGAGGCTCCACATTACTGGTATGGAGCCAACTCTTAATTATTAAATGCATGGAATATGAGAAACCATGGATAAAACCCAAAGGCTTGCTTTAGCCAACAGATTCAGCCTCTTTCCCAGATAAACCTTCCCCCCAGCTGCAGGGAGCAACTGTGCTAATTTGACTTTCACATCTGGTGGAACTACTCCCACACATACCTAGATAGGTCATACACTCCTCTACACACTTCACAGAGTCTGATTAATTCCTATCAACTTACCCCAAATGCAAAAGGGGAGCATTTTATCATTTTGGCAAAAAGACTCAATTAACCGAGACTCAAAAAGCCAATGGTGAAAATCAAGTCCAAAAGGTGACATTTTAAACTGAATTCCTTCCTGCCCTACCCCCACCTCCAAGTTGGCCAACGTTCTCAACCCTCTTTCCTCCCATCCTCATAACAAAAAAATCACTTCTTTCTCCCCTGTCCTTAATTATTCTCTAAGTTTCTGTAACCACCGAAGCATAAACAGATCACCGGGGAGAGGCTGTAGACAAGAAATGGCAAAGGTAGAAGATAGAACCTTGAAGTCAGGAGGAAGAAGAGAAGCCAGCTGGTCAGAGATGCTGGATGGGCCGTGGAGGGGATTTTCTGAATGGAGGGCAACTCAGAAGGGGCTGCCTATGGCATCCCACTTAGTGGTCAATTTCATGAAATTCTCACCCCATTCACTCCAACTGCCAGATAACCTCGTTGTAATCTTCAGAAACCTTCTCCATACTCTGTTTCGGAAATCTCTTGCATATTGAACCCAGTTTGAAAGCTAACAAACTGTCCACTCCTTTTTTTAAAAATTTATTTATTTTTGGCTGTGTTGGGTCTTCACTGCTGCGCGGAGGCTTCCTCTAGTTGCGGTGAGCGGGGGCTACTCCTCGTTGCGGTGCGCGGGTTTCTCATTGTCGTGGCTTCTCTTGTCGAGCAGCACGGGCTCTAGGCGCACAGGCTTCAGTAGTTGTGGCACGTGGGCTCAGTAGTTGTGGCGTGCAGGCTCTAGAGCTCGGGCTCAGCAGTTGTGGCTCACGGGGCTTAGTTGCTCCGCGGCATGTGGGATCTTCCCGGGCCAGGGCTCGAACCCGTGTCCCCTGCCTTGGCAGGTGGACTCTTAACCACTGCGCCACCAGGGAAGCCCCCAAACTGTCCACTCTTGATGTTGATTTGTGCTGCTGCCTCAGCTCCCTGCTAACATTGACTCAGGCCTCCTGTGTGCCAGGCACAATGTCAAATGCTGGGCGTGAATTATTTGTTTCAGTCCTCACAATACTTCCACAGAATGAGATACTCTCGTTAACTCCACTTTCCAGATGAGGAAATTTGGCCTAACTTGCCCAAGGTTAACCTATTAATAAGTGGCAGAGCAGTGACATGACACGAAAATGCTGAAAAGAAAGAAGGGACCTAGAAAATCCACATATTGCCTAGTCTGTTGTTCCACGATCAGACTATGTTTATATTTTTAAGTAAAGTTATGATCCTCTTTTTAGAACGTCCACTAAGCAAACACTTGATATAAAAATTGTATAGACTGTATTCTTTGATGTAAGGCATGTTAAAACGTGAGGAATAATTAAAACTACAGGGCGGATTGGATGAAGGTGGTACAAACTTCCAGTTATAAGTAAATACTAGGGATGTACAATGTGGTTAACATAATATATATATATTATAATGTACAACATGGTTAATATAATTAACACTGCTATATATTATATACTGCTCTTAGCAGAAAATCCTAAGAGTTCTCATCATGAGGAAAAAATTGTCTTTCTTATTCTTTTATTTTGTATCTATATGAGATAATGGATATTCCCTAAACTTGGCAATTATTTCATGATGTATGTAAGTCAAATCACTATGCTGTACATCTTAAACTTATACAGTGCTGTATGTCAATTATATCTCAATAAAACCAGAAGAAAAAATAACTTTAATTCAAATTTTATATAATCTATTCTTTGACCCAGCAATCCCACTTGTAGGAGATAACACTTCAGACAGAAAAGCAAAAGGACATAAAGATGTATGTACAGAGGTATTTATTAAGCATTGAAATAACAAAGAAGAAAAAAATTGGAAAGGCTGACTAAGCTATGGTCCATCCATGGCACAGTGGCTGCAAATGTGAGCGGAAGAGTGAGCTGTGTGGGTGATAGAGCTGAACTGACTGAGCTGGGGTCCTGGCTGCACTAATGTTTACGATCCTGGGCAAATCACGCAGCCTCTCAAGGCCTCAGGCTCCTCCCTCTGTTAAATGGGAATGAGAAAAGTGGTTACCTCAGAGGTTGTTGTGAGCATTAAAGTTAGTTAATACTTGGAAATGCTTAGAAGAATAAATAGCACGTAACAAACTTTGTTAAATGTCAACTATTTTGTAACCATTTTTAAAAAAGAAAAATTCTAAGTGCTAATGTAGAGAATCAAGTAAAAAACAGCAAACTGCATCCCATTCTGTTTAAGAAAGCAGGGGTGTGTGTGTGTGTGTGTGTGTGTGTGTGTGTGTGTGTGTGTGTGTGTGTGTGTGTGTGTGTGTGTGTGTATAATTACACAGTTAAGAAAAGAAATGAGAGGAATATACACCTTGTTTCTTCACAATGTTACCTCAGGGACATGAAATGAGATTGCTGAAGAAGATACTCTTCTTATATAATTTGTTGAAGTGGTAAGATTATGAATGATTTTTTTTTCTTTATCATCTTTAAATATTTTTCAAAGAAATAAAACGTTACTGTTACTTCAATCTCATGCTCCATTGGAAAGGGACCTTCTCCTTTCCTAGGAACCCCTACAAAACAGATGCTAAGGCTCCTGGTTCTCTAAAGGGTCTGAGGAGCTAGAAAGAAGGGCTCCAGAGCGGTTTGTCAACATGTCACAAAGCCTAGGAAAAATCATGCATTCGCTGGTAAGCAGGCAGCTTAGCATACCTTAAGCATCGTGTGTCTCTTCTCCTGCCCCAGATTACATTAATTCAGCGTGATCACACGGATTACATCAGGCTGATGAGGCATTCAGAGGGGTAGTTTTATTTTTTACAAATCATGATTAATTATAAAAAGAAAAACAACTTGGCTTAATAAACGTTGCTAGTCATACAAGGTCTTTCAAAACAGAATTCAGTGGATTAAAAGATGGAAGACCAACAGGCAACAGACCTGCGCTGTCTGCTACCGTTTTTAAGACATTTCAAAAACCTCTAGGACGTTTCCTTTACCGAAGCAAATGAAAGCATTCTCTCTTGGCTGCTCCTGATTGATACTAAGAACTCCTTCAAGGCTTCAAATCAGGCAGCAGTTTTTGCCAGTTAACTATGTGATGGTCTCCAGGTCCAGTATAACCTTGCCCTAATCTCTCACTTATTTCCACCAGATAGGGAGTAGTCAATAATACACTTCAGCTGAACTGTCCCTCTCTCCGAAGTTACCTATGGCCCCTCTCTCCGCTGTGGCCATGGCCTCAGCCTCTGCCGGTGAAGCCCTGCATGTCTGAATGTTTAGTCATCACTTCAGAGCCACTCTTCCAGGAAAAGCCTATTGTTCCTGCACTTCCTGATCACTTACTTCCTGTCATTTTTTTTCCAAAAGGGAAAGAATAAAGACCCTTCTAAAATCACAGAAGGTTCTGCTCAACTTCACAACTGCAGTTTATTGGATTATAATTATTTACTTGATTTGGAGGCATCTAAGTATGCCAGTACTAGCCTACCCTAATCAAGAGTGTCCCTGAGCCATGGGCAACTTCCACATGAGTCCCTAGTACAAGCGTTTTCACCTTTTCACTCACAAGTCCATGTGACTTGCAAATTATTTTGCTCCAAGACGTCAAAGACAGCTTGTAAGAGTCTCCACCTTATCAATACCGCCCCATGACCCATTTGATGAAGAAGATAATCAGGTACAGAAAGGGTCAACCTCTCCCCTGGCTGGAGAGGAGGTGGCAGGCACATGAAAACCTGGAAATGCCTCCCCTCCCCTCTGCTCCTGCCCTTCCCGACTCACACAAAGATAATAACTGGGTCAGAAAACTGAGCCTACTGCCTAGACAGACTGAGTCATTGGGAGGGGGAAAACAAAGAGGTGAGGGCTCAGGAAACCAAGAACCTGGGTTTGAATCCTGGCATGCATACACACACACACACACACAAACAAATGCACACATACATGTACATACACACATGTATACACATACACACACTTGTTTAAGGGCTTGCTGTGTGCCAGGCACTGTGCTATTTATATACACCACCTCAGTTAATTTTGACACCCCTCCATAGGGTAGGTACTTTTATTCTCCCAATTTTACATATAAATACACTTGTCCAAGTTCACACAGCTAGTAAGGTAGTTCACTCACGCTAGTCTGACAGCAAAGTTGCACCATTAACCCCTCTATTTGCTGTGTGATTTCTGTGAGTCACCTAACCATGCTGGACCTCAGTGCCCTCATCTATAAAATGGGAATCATAAAGCCTATAAAATCTGCTTCCATATTGTGTTGAGAATTAAATGAATTTATGTATATAAAGTATTCACCACACACAGAGGTTCATTTCTCCTCCTTATCTCAGCTTCAGTTTGCTTCTAGCTAAAATGCTTGTATCACCAGGTTATTGTAAGAATTGAATGAGGAAACATATGAAAATGCTTTGGAAATGATAATTTGCTACATAAAATTAGTAATCATTATTCTTAGATATATTTTAAACTAAGTTACTTGACCAGGTAGTCTAAACTAACCATAGAGTTTGCCAATTATCAGATTGGCAAAGATCCAAATGTTTGATACTACACGTGTTAGGGAGGTAAGGGGCATGAGCAAACTTATGGGTGTATAAGTTGTCACATCCTCTCAGGAGACAAACTGGACAACATTTGTCAAAATTAAAAATGTAAATAAATATTATTTGATCTAGCTTATCCAACTGCATCAGTGTGATAATATAAAAGGCTATTTATTGTAGCATCATCTGTAAAAAGTGGGCAGAAGAAAACTCGAAACAATCTAAGTGTCCTCCACTTTTGGGCTGAAACATAATGCAAGCTGCAAATGTGAGCCACATATGTTAATTTAAAAATTTCTAGTTGTTACAAAGAAAGTAAAAAGAAACGGGTAAAATGCGCTTAAGAATATCCAAAATATTGTCACTTCAACATGCAATCAATACAAAAATTATTTATGAGATATTTTACATGCCCTCCTTCATACGTCTTTAAAATATGGTGTGTGTTTTACACTTACAGCGCATCTCAGTTTGGACTAGCTACCTTTTGTGTGTTCAGTGCAGCTATATACGCATCGGCACATACGGCAGGGTGTCCTTACTGGACATTGCAGGTCCTCAAAAAACTGATAACAACACAAGAAACTGATAACAACAACAGTTACCTCTGGAAAGAAAACCTCTCTGGGGATGGGGGTAAAAGGGAGAATTAATTTTCACTCTATACCTTTTCACGTTCTCTTAATTTCATGCCTTGTGCATGTATTGCCTTTTCAGAATAAAAAGAGTAAAATAATTTTTACAGCAACTCTTTACAGTAACTTCTTAATCACCTTGGCATACAAATAGAGACAGATGATTCATACAACGTGAAGACAATTATCAGCGATGAATGACTCTCCTATTCCCTTTACTCCTGTCACCGTTTAGTAATTTAAAGGATCTGTCAGAGAGGTGACAGTAGAGCCACGGCTTGCCACCAGGAGAATGGTGTCAGGCTGGGGAAACATTTCTAAAGTGTGGAAATCAGTCAAATTAGAAAGGGGGGGTTGTAACTAAGTTATAGCTGAGTTAAGTGGAATTCACAATGATCCTACCTGGTGAGGATTCTCTCAAACATTCCCACCGTGAGCTCAGAGAAGCCTCACGGCAGGTCACAGAACAGGAAATCGCGGGATGCACATGAAGGCAAAGACAGGAAAAGGGAACAGGAAGGACAGGTGAAGAAAGATGAGGTTTCCATAAACAGGAAACAACCATATGGCCTCTTTACCTCTTAAATTTTATGTGGAGACAAGCGGAGAACCCCACTCCCAACCAGGAGACAGGACCTGCCTTCTCCCATCTGGATTAATCCTGGTAAATATTCAACTAGACTCAAGTGAAGTAAATAATCTTCCTCTGATTCCTTCACAGTGGGATAAGGTGGGGTTCCTGAGGGAGAAAAAGAGCAAGGTGGATTGGTTGGTTGAAGGGAAGGGGACAATGAATGTGCCATGGAGATTTTATGGAAGTCAGGGGCACATAGGATCCAGGAGAGCAGTACCAAGAAAACAGTTATGGCTGTGCACAAAGATTTGGCCACCAGGACATTTATCAAAGCATCGCTCATGAGCCGGAAACACTGAAGACAGCCTCAGTGTTTTCATTTGGGGATTATTTGTGATATAAATCAGGGGAAAAGCAAATTATAAAACAACAGGACACTATAATTCCATTCTTAAAAATAATTATACATACACACATATATACACCTACACGCACATGTGACCAGACTGGACGGTCACATTTATTTATTAAAATAAAAAGGGAAAAGGTGGAACTCTAGATATTAATTTTTCTTTTTAGCTCACCCGTATTTTCCAGATTTTTCAACAATGAACACACGTTCATTAGCAATAATATAGAGTGGAGTCAAGAATGTATCTCACAACCATTGGATACACAGAGAAGAGGTAATTTCCTTATTTGATCTGTAACTAACCCATTCTTCTTTACAATAACCACTTATTAGAGGGGAAACATTACCTTTTCATCCTTTCTACTTTAAAACATAGTTCAATTCAGTACATTAAATAGCCCCTCTAATATATTCATTATCCAGTATGGTAGTCACTAGCCACTTGTGGCTATCTAATTTTAAATGTTAATTAGTTCATATTTAAAATTCAGTTCTCCACACAGCTGTATCATTCGATTTCCCTTTGAATTCTTTAAAATAATTCTCAAAAAACTACAAAACAAAGTTTATTTTCACTGCCCTTTACTCAGAAATATTTTAGCTCTCTTCCTAGATATCCTTAGAGATAAAATAATTAGAAGTTGATTTTTATCTTGAATGTGTTGATTTTAAAAATGTAGAAGTACACATACAAAAGAATAAGACTCAAAGATTATATACAAATAACTTTATGTTAGGGTGTAAGGATTATGAGTGGTACTGTTTCCTATTTTAATAAATTCTTTTATATTGTTAAATTGTTTTTTTACAATAAAAATAATGGCTAAAAATGAAAAATAATTCATTTCCTCAGAGTCACTAGCCATGTCTTAAGTGTTTGATAGCCACACGTGGCTCATAGCTACCATATTGGACATTTAGAATGTCCGCATCATTGCAGAATGTTCCATTAGACAGTCTCGCTCCAGATAAGGCTCAGTCTCAGATTTCTGAGCCATTCAGCTCCTCCCTGGCTGGATGGGGACTGGGTGAGGTCTGGAGGGGGTCTGCATGTGTGGAGAAAGGGATGTGACTTCCCCTGCCCCAGGAGCCAGGTGGCCTGGTGCTGGTCTTCAGTGAGTTCAGGCTACGTCAACTTTGGGGTCCCTCGGCAGCCTTCGGGTTCCCATACAAACATCCCTCCCTCAAATTCCTGGCTTCAGGGCCTTACAAAGGCCAAGTCTCTATTCCTTCCACTGACGTGGTCCTCCAGTCCATAAGCAGGCCTGAGACGGGTCAAGAGGAGGCCTGCCAACCTCCCACAGCCGACCACCTTCTGAGACCTACTCTGCAGCCTAGGCCCACCGGATTCTCTAGATTGCCCGCCACTCCAGCCTTAGCACCTCAAGAAACTGGGAACCCTATTCCACCAGAAGCCTCCCTCAGATATCACGTCCGAAGGCCGCCCAGTTTTTCCAGAGTCTGATGCACTGAGGGCCTCTCTCAGGAGACTACAATTGTCCCAGGCTTTGCCCACAAAGCAGGGCAGGGCCCAGCCCTCAGACTCCCTGAAACTACTCTGGCTGCCTTTAACACAAATCCTCCCTCAGAAGTTTCAACCCAGAGCAGAGCGGACAGGTTCCTGCTTCTCCCCTCTCTCCCTTTTCTCTCTTGCCCACTTCTCTTCTTCCCATCGCTCCTTGGGGTAGAAAGGAGTGGGATATTCATTTACTACCCAGTGTTATATGGCAGAGTTACTAACCAGGCTTTCTCATCCCTAGTCAAAAAAGCAAGGCCTTTTCCTTTGTGTATTTTAGGGGGAAATGAAGGAATTTAGAAAAGCCCTCCTCAGAGCAACGGCTCTCTGTAGGCAGAATGCAATTTTCTTTGCAATGTCAGGAGGGATTGTTACTTGCACCTTTGTCTTTGCACTTTATACATAAGACTTCTAATCTCCACACCCTCCCCTCATGTTTTCCCACCCCACCCACCCAGGCAGATAAATGCCCTGCCTGTCCCACCAGGGTCAAGGTCATTTCTTCAGAAAGATGAATACTAAAAAGCACACGAAGAAGTTCCAAATCATCATACCAGCTACGATGAGGAGGAAAAATGTTCATTAAAATGTTTTATTATGATTGTTGGCTTTGACTAATCAGAAACTGTCTTTAGAGAGGAGGTAATTACCAAGGTCACATTTTTTGGATGTAATATGGGAGAGGTCAAAGATGCTTAAAAAAAAAGGATATTAAAGACTTGACACCCCAAATCTTCAGCACATTACTAGCTCTGTGACACTGAGTAAGTTGTTTTACCTCTCTTGGCCTCAGTTTCCTCATCCATAAAATGGAAATAATAATCATGCTATCATGCATTATTGTGAGAATTAAATGAGATTGCGTATGTAAAGCACGATGTCTGCAACACAGTAGCCATTCAGGAAATATCCCATGATAATCCTACAACTAAAAAGAATAAAGAAAACAGCATCAGCAGAGGAAATCTTATAACAAAGACTAATAGAAATAGCCTAATTCCTGCTTTTTGGCCCAGGATTATGGTTTAAAATGGTGATAAGTGTAACCATTAAAGTAAACTTCAGATATCTCCAGAGAAGGGGAACTCACGACTTCCAAAGGCAACTAATGTTCTTCTTTTGAGTACTGATGGTTCTAATTCTCTTCCTTACATTATGTGTTACTTTCTCTCATTACAACTTTTCCCTCATTTATTCTTAAAAACAAATCCATGATAATTCAAATAACACAGGAGTTTGTAATATAAAGTATTATGAAAGTTTGTAAAGAAAAACGTTAAAGTTCTCCCACTACACTCCGCCAAATTCTACTCTCCAAAGTATCTCCTCTTGACAGTGGTTTTTGCATTCAGCGTACTCAGACGTTTTCTATGTGTACACAAATTTATATATGTGTGCATTTTTATATAAATGGGATCAGAGTCTATACATACTTCTGCCACCAGCTTTTTTTTTTTTTTTTTATACTTTTTGCTGTGCTGGGTCTTTGTTGCTGCATGGGGGCTTTCTCTAGTTGCAGCGAGTAGGGGCTACTCTTCCTTGTGGTGTGCAGGCTTCTCATTGCGGTGGCTTCTCATTGCAGGGCATGGGCTCTAGGTGCGCGGGTTTCAGTTGTGGCTCACGGGCTCTAGAGCACAGGCTCAGTAGTTGTAGCACACGGGCTTAGTTGCTCCGTGGCACATGGGATCTTCCCGGACCAGGGCTCAAACCCATGTCCCCCACATAGGCAGGCGGATTCTTAACCACTGCCCCACCAGGGAAGTCCTAGTGACATATTTTTTAAGGAAAAAAAAAAAGTATCAGGGAAATAGGACCAAAATTCTAACCAGCACCTACTATGTGCCAGTCACCATACCAGGATTTTGTTTGCCAATTTTATTGAGATATAATTGACATACAGCACTATATAAGTTTAAGGTGTACAGCCCAATTATTTAACTTACATACATCATGAAATGATTATCACAATAAGTTTAGTGAACATCCATCATCTCATGTAGATACGTCATTAAAAAAATAGAAAACAAATTTTTTTCCTTGTGATGAGAACTCTTAGGATTTACTTTCTTAATAACTTTCACATATAATGTACAGCAGTGTGAATTACCTTTATCATGTTGTCCATTACATCCTTAAATGGAACCTAATTAAACTTAACAAGCTTTTGTGCAGCAAACGAAACCATAAAAAAGACAAAAAGACAACCCTCAGAATGGGAGAAGATATTTGCAAACGAAGCAACTGACAAAGGATTAATCTCCAAAATATACAAGCAGCACATGCAGCTCAATATCAGAAAAACAAACAACCCAATCCAAAAATGGGCAGAAGACCTAAATAGACATTTCTCCAAAGACATATAGATGGCCAATAAACACATGAAAAGATGCTCAACATCCCTAATTATTAGAGAAATGGAAATCAAAACCACAGTGAGGTATCACCTCACACCAGTCAGAATGGCCATCATCAAAAAATCTACAAACAACAAATGCTGGAGAGGGTGTGGAGAAAAGGGAACCCTCTTGCACTGTTGGTGGGAATGTAAATTGATACAGCCACTTTGGAGAAGAGTATGGAGGTTCCTTAAAAATTAAAAGTAGAACTACCATATGACCCAGCAATCCCACTACTGGGCATATACCCTGAGAAAAACATAGTTCAAAGAGATACATGTACCCCATGTATTTACAGTAGCTAGGACATGGAAGCAACCTAAATGTCCATTGACAGATGAATGGATAAAGAAGATGTGGTACATATATACAATGGACTATTACTTAGCCATAAAAAGGAAAGAAATTAGGTCATTTGTAGTGATGTGGATGAACCTAGAGTCTGTTATAGCAAGTGAAGCAAGTCAGAAAGAGAAAAACGAATATCGTATATTAACGCATATATATGGAATCTAGAAAAATGGTACTGATGAACCTATTTGTGGGGCAGGAAAAGAGATGCAGACGTAGAGAATGGATTTGTGGACACAGGAGGGGAAGGGGAGGGGGGGACAAATTGAGAGAGTAGCACTGACATGTATATACTACCATGTATAAAATACATAGCTAGTAGAGAGCTGCTGTATAGAACAGGGAGCTCAGCTTGGTGCTCTGTGATGACCTAGAGGGGTGGGATGGCGGGGTGGGAGGGAGACTCAAGAGTTAGGGGATATATGTATACATATAGCTGATTCACTTCACTGTACAGCAGAGACTAACACAACATTGTAAAGCAATTATACTCCAATAAAAAAATAGAAAATATTTTTTCCTTGTGATGAGAACTCTTAGGATTTACTTTCTTAGTAACTTCCACGTATAATGTACAGCAGTGTTAATTAGCTTTATCATGTTGTCCATTATATCCTTAGTAATTATTCATCTTATAACTGGAAGTTTGTACTTTTTGACTACCTTCATCTAATTCCCCTCCCCACACCCCTGCCTCCTCTGATCTCTTTTTCTCCGAGTTTGTTTGTGTGCTTATTTTTGAAGTGTAATTGACCTACAACTCTATGTTAATTCCTGGTACACAACATAGTGATACAATATTTCTATACATTTCAAAATTATTAGCATGCTATATCTCGTTGTCTTTTTTTTTTTTTTTTTCGGTACGCGGGCCTCTCACTGTTGTGGCCTCTCCCGTTGCGGAGCACAGGCTCCGGACGTGCAGGCTCAGCGGCCATGGCTCACGGGCCCAGCCGCTCCACGGCATGTGGGATCTTCCCAGAGTGGGGCACGAACCTGTGTCCCCTGCATCGGCAGGCGGACTCTCAACCAGGCGCCACCAGGGAAGCCCTCGTTGTCATTTTTCATCATACAAAGATATTACATAATCATTGACTATACTCCCCACACTGTGTATTTCATACCTGTGACTCATTTATTTTGTAATTAAAACTTTATGCCTCTTAATCTCCCTCACCTATTTCTCTCTTCCTCCCATCCTCCTCCCCTCTGGCAACCACCTGTTTGTTCTCTGTAACTCTATCTCTGTTTCTGTTTAGTTATTTTTTTTAATAAATTTATTTACTTTATTCATTTATTTTTGGCTGCACTGGGTCTTCGTTGCTGCGCGCAGGCTTTCTCTAGTTGCAGCGAGCAGGGGCTACTCTTCGTTGCGGTGCGCGGGCTTCTCACTGCGGTGGCTTCTCTTGTTGCAGAGCACGAACTCTAGGCTATCATGGGCTCAGTAGTTGTGGTGCACGGGCTTAGTTGCTCCGAGGCATGTAGGATCCTCCTGGACCAGGGCTCAAACTCGCGTCCCCTGCACTGGCAGGTGGATGGTTAACCACTGCACCACCAGGAAAGCCCTGTTTAGTTATGTTTGTTCAGTTGTTTTGTCTTTTTGATTCCACATTTAAGTGAAATCATATAGTATTTATCATTCTCTGTCTGACATTTCACTTAGTATAATATGCTCTAGGCCCACCCATGTTGTTACAAATGGCAAGATTTCATTCCTTTTATGGCTGAGTAATATTCCATTGCATATATATGTGTGTGTGTGTGTGTGTGTGTGTGTGTGTGTGTGTGTGTGTGTGTGTGTGTGTGTATATATATATATATATATCACATCTTCATTATCAATCTATCAACTGATGGGCACTTAGGTTGCTTCCATACTTTGGTTAATGTAAATAATGCTGTCATGAACATAGGGCTCCATATATCTTTTCAAGTTAGCATTTTTGTTTTCTTCAGGTAAATACCCAGAAGTGGAATTGCTGGATTGTATGGTAGTTCTATTTTAATTTTTTTGAGGAATCCCCACACTGTATTCCATAGGGGCTGCACAAATTTACATTCCCACCAACAGTGCACAAGGGTTCCCTTTTCTCCACACACACATATTTTTATTCAATTAATATTAATTGAGCATTTACTATAGGTCAGCCACTGTGTTATGTGCTTAGGAGACCATTTCTGTCCTCAAACAGTTCACCAATCGACTGACCAACAAATTGGTGGGCTCAATATTCTCACCCTATTTCAGGATCTATGGGGATACATAGGAGGAAGATACATAGGCAGAAATGGAGCCTCAGAAAAGTGTATTTTCCCAAAGTCACAAAATGAGTAAGTAGGAGAGTAGGATTCTGATTCCTTGCCTTACACCCGGGAATCACACAGCAACTGCTCTTCCCTAGCGTAGAGTTTGGCACTAGGAAGCCTTTCTCCTTACTGTTGCCTTGGAGGTGATTTAAACTACAAGGGCATGTTCCATGCATGGATCTCAGGCTGAGTCACATCACAGCAAACTGGCCGACTGACTACTCAGGTTTCCTTTCCTTGGTGTTTTCTTATCTGTCTCCCACCAATGGCTTAGCCTCTATGGGTGAGTGGGGTCAGGAAGTGGCACACAGTCTCTGTTTTTATTCCCTGTGTGGAAATTTTCTAATTATAGGTCACACGGAGAGTTTCCATTCTCCCCCATGGCACTTCACTCTGTTTATGTAACTTAATAAGCTAAGACCCAGAGCTTTCTTTTAAAAAAGACTTAAACCATGAAGCTTTTAATGAGGAATCAAACTCATTCCCTTATCTTTCTGATTAGTGAATAGCCATCGTCTGTTATCTGCTTAGTCTGTAGCTGAAATTACGGTCTCTCCTCTGGTCGGGATTTTATAGTCTGATTGCGCCTTAAGCTTCCTGTGTAAGCCATCAGGGGAAGTACGAACATTAACTACAGCCACCAGCACCACCAAGAAATAGATTCACATACAGTCCTCTAAAACACCAGCCTTCATAGAATAAATAGATGATAGAGCACAGCACCAAGAAACGAGTTATAGTTCAGGATGGATAGACATAGCATGGCATCTGATGCAACTGAAGGTGCCCATTTAAGAGCATAAAGGGGAGTGAGATTTCAAACAATCGTTATGCTTTGGAGAACACATGCTAAAGGCCAGCAACCAAACAGCTTTATTTTAATTATGTGGCCATTTCTTCCCTAATTTAACTGCCTAAAAAGAAATTCTAAAAGTATGCCATCTCAGTCTAGGATCTACTGGAAACGTATTCAGTAATAGTAACTTTTAGGCAAAACTTTTAGCAACAAATCAGTCCCACAGAACAAAATGAAAAAGAAGATCTCACAAAAACACATTTTTAAGCCAAATTTTTTAAAGTCAAAAAACAACGATGGAGGAAAGATTCTGCTCTCTCCCTGCCAGCAGTGTGTAAACAGAAATCTTTTTTGCAGAACCTCTCAACAATGGAAGCTGAAAAGAAAATATAAAAGAAGTGGGATTTTGGTAGAAGACTCTGACCTTGAAGAGCTACACTAATATTAACTATTATAAAATTAACTTTTTAATTATCCTCTAGGGGCTGCAGAACACACTTAAATGAAGGGAAATGAATTTATGAAAAACGCTGCCAAGTAGGATCAAAGAAGGGGCTTGCTTTTCAGGAAGCAAACAGCACCGAAGCAGGCATGCAGGTCCCAGAAAGACAAGAATTAACCGACCCCAGGAAAGTCACCGAGCTTGGCTGAAGTGGCAACAGTAGCAGTCTTACCACTAAAAATTTTCTTACCTTCCTCCTTGACAAGGTGAGGAGTGGATGAGGTACCATGTGGTATGTTCCTGACACAGAGCCTGGCACAAAAATCGATGTCATCACCATCATCGTTATTGCTATTATTTGGGAATTCCCAAACAATGTTCATTTAGAAGATAATTGAAACCAGATAAACAGACATTTTCCAGCCTTTGGTTTCTTTGCCAATTTTGTTTTAATCCACGTTCCATTTTGATAAATGGAAAAAATATTACCCAGTGTCTCAACCAGAGTTTATTTAGTATGTTCCCCTGTATGGGAATATCCCTAAGAATCCCTGAAGAGTCTATCTTCCAGGCAGGAAAATTTTGTTGAGCTTTACTTTTTTGTTGATTATGTAATGAAAAGAATACACATTTTCTATTGTTCCGTATAATACAGACTATTTCATGTATAGAGTCATACACTGCTTTATATATTACTTAATATATTTTCATACTGAACATGTTTTTCCCAAGCATACACAGCTATTTCTCCTCTCCTCAATGCCCCTCACCAAGCCCTTCATAAAAATCACTGCTTTAGGGCTTCCCTGGTGGCGCAGTGGTTGAGAGTCCGCCTGCCAATGCAGGGGACACGGGTTCGTGCCCCGGTCTGGGAAGATCCCACATGCCGCGGAGCGGCTGGGCCCGTGAGCCATGGCCGCTGAGCCTGTGCGTCCGGAGCCTGTGCTCCGCAACGGGAGAGGCCACAGCAGTGAGAGGCCCGCATACCGCAAAAAAAAAAAAAAAAATCACTGCTTTAGCACTTAGCCTAGGAGAATTATTCCATCTGTAATACATATTGCAGAGTGGTTTTCTGAAAGAAGTGGGACTTCAGGAGCTTGCTAAATTCCTGTGAACTGAAGGCAGAAAATATTCAGAAACATAAGGCTAATGTGCAGAAAAGGTGGAGGAGAGGAGGAGGATTATTATATTGATTATATAGACAGGTTAAAGATAAATAGGATGCTCTTTAGCCTTTCAACAAAATGAAATTGGTCACCCAAGCCACCAAAGCCTTAATAATGGGTGAATAATATTCAAGCGAGTATTAATAATAGGTGAATCCAAGTATATTTTAATGTCATTGCCAGGTCCACCACCAGCCCATACAGTGCATTTAGGCAAATTAGGAAAGCACAGCCATTCCTCAAAGCACTACTTTCATCTTCTGAAAAATCATTGTAAGGTATTGATTTTTTTAAGAACAAGAAACTTAACTCCCATCTACTTTCAAAGTGTCACGTAAGTTTGCACAACTCTACGATGTCTGTGATGTGAATGATGCTCCATGAAAGGTCCTTTGTTCAGTCTACAACTTAAGCTCATGACACACAGCTCCCCTGGAATTCACTTGTTTAAGTCATCACCCATCACCCCAACCATGAGGAGCTGTGTCTGTTTTATGTATGTTCAGTTCATCTAGCTCAGTTTTTCATCTAGCTCAGCTCCTGGTACATAGTAGGTTCTCAATATATATATATCCATTGAATGACTGATTGAATGAATGAATGAAAGTTCCTTCTTTAATACAAGAGTCTACTACAGAAGTGAAAACTAAGGAGAATGTACATTGGTGCAGCTGCTGTGGAAAGCAGTATGGAGGTTTCTCAAAGAACTAAAAATAGAACTACCATATGACCCAGCAATTCGATTCCTGGGTATATATCCCCCCAAAATGAAAACACTAATTCGAAAAGATACATGCACCCCAATGTTCATAGCAGCACTATTTACAATAGCCATGCTGTGGAAGCAACCTAAGTGTCCATCAACAGATGAATGGATAAAGAAGATGTGGTATATATATACAATGGAATATTACTCAGTCATAAAAAAGAAGGAAAATTTTCCAATTGCAATAGTGTGGATGGATTTGGAGGGTATTATGCTAAGTGAAATAAGTCAGACAGAGAAAAATAAATACTGTATGATATCACTTAAATCTAAAAAATAAAACAAACTAGTGAATACAACAAAAAAGAAACAGACTCACAGATACAGAGAACAAACTAGTGGTGACCAGTGGGGAGAGGGAAGGGGGAGGGGCAAGATAGGGATGTGGATAAAGAAGTACAAACTATTATGTATAAAATAAATAAGGATATATTCTATAACACAGAATACAGCCAATATTTTATAACTATAAATTGAGTATAACCTTTAAAAATTATGAATCACTATATTATACACCTGTAACTTATAAAATATTGTTCATCAACTATACCTCAATTTAAAAAAATCAAAAAAAGTGAAAACTAAGCATGGCTAATGTTCACTGACCACCTTCTCTGTATCAGGCCCTATGCTAAGCACAGACATGCATTCGTAGGAAAACCCTGTGAAGTAGGTACTATTTCTCTCCACACCCGCAAAGGCTTAAAGAGGTTAAGTAACTTACTGATGTCATTCCACTTATAAGTCACAAACCACATGACCACCATAATCACATTCCTCACCACTCCACTGGCAAGTTGGTCTGGGGTCTGCATTGCCCCAAGCGGCTGCTACACCTGTTGGAAACATAGAGTTCCCTTGTGTGGCCAGTCCAAGGAAGAGGAGGCACCAGAGAATCCAAGGTCTGACTTCCTTTACTGTCTATAGAGGCAAAACTATCCTCTATATGCAACTCAGGCCAGTAAAGAGGTCACACAATATTCCTGGTCCTGGCCTGCATGCCCAAGACCCACCTTTGAAATCAGTTAGCAGCAATTCCTTCAGCTACAGAATAACAGGCCCTTTTGTCATCTGTGGGTGCAACACCCAGGCCCATAGCACATTCTGAAATTTCCTGGCCACTAGATGGCACCGAAACTCAAATGTCACAAAACTATTTAGAATCCTTCTCCCGCCATATTTTAATTGAGATAACAAAAACAACATAGTAGCAGCATTATTAAGCACTTACTATGCCTCTACAAGCATTATCTCATCTAATTCTCAGAGCAACTCCATGGAGTCGATCCCTTACTAATTCCACATTACAAATGAAGAAACTGAGCTTTAGAGAGGCAACTATCTTGAACAAGGTCCCATGGCTAGAAAGAGGCAGAGCAGGGACTTTAATGTAAGCCACTGGACTTTCCACGGTTCTTACCACTGTTCTGCTTCCTTCCATGCTATCATTGTCCGGACGCTCAGCTGCTGAGCACAGGTTCAATACGACCACAAGTTATTTTGAAACTCCTCTTGGGAAATCCTCTCTCAAGAGGGAGGAAGAAAAACCCCATTCAACCCACATAAGCACGTCAGGCACATGCTAAGATTCAAACGGACTGGAGCTGTTTACTCAAGGGCACAACCTCAAAAGGGCATTATCCTGGTGGCGGGAAAAAAGGGATCCGGCCTGTGGTGCAATGAAGCAAAGTTGGTTGGATGCCACTACAGGGTCTCACGTGTTAGAGGAGCCCTGGCAGAGGGCCTGAAGGTGAGCCCTGGCTCTCCCTTACCATCACGGGATCTAGAACAGGTCCTTAGCCACTCCAGCTTTCGTACTAAAAGGGGTAAATAATGCATGCGCTGTCTCCTTTGCCGGGTAAAAATAAAAATGCGTAAAAGTCTTCACGCTTGATGTAGTTTAGTGGTAAGTACAGTATCATTCTAAGCCTTCTCGACTCCTTTTCAGCTAAGCAACCTCTTTTTTGACCTTCCTGAAGCCAGTCTTCTCTTTTCACAACCCAAGTCTGTTTCCAGAAAAGTATTCTTAAAGAACAGGTCTTACCAGATCTGCTCCTGCCACCCCCAGCCACTGATTCTCTCCCCAATTTCAAACACAGTGACCCAGGCCTTCCACCACCCACTTCCAATCGGCCTCTCCTTCCTCATCTCTCCCACCTTAGGCCCCTCCTTTACTTTATGCGTCAGACAGACTAGATTCTCTGCTATGCTCAAACATGCTCCTGATTTCCCGACCTCTGTGTCTCAGCTGTTCCCTCCACCTGTCTGTGGTTGGCCTTCGATTAGAGTTCGTGATCTTCCTTTAAGGAATGACTCCCCTGGCACTGCATTGGCCAAGAGGTGGACACGTGATCTAAGTCATACCTATCAGGCCCTCTTACCTTGAAATCTGTACCTTGAGAGGAGTGACCCAACCCTATAGTGTTGGAGTTGACCCATCCTACAGACCACGCTCTGAAAAAAAATCGGCCACGAGTCTCCATACATCAATCCACAGTGCCTATTCCCTTAGAGGTTCAGCTTTTATTTTAATTCAGGAGCTACTCCCACAATCCCCAATAGATTCCCCTCTTTTCCTTCCCCCCTTCCCTTTTCAATTAGCCATAGTCCATCTCTGCTGCTTGCAGCCACCAAACAATCCTTG
Organism: Delphinus delphis; assembly: GCF_949987515.2. Classification (NCBI taxonomy): domain Eukaryota; kingdom Metazoa; phylum Chordata; class Mammalia; order Artiodactyla; family Delphinidae; genus Delphinus; species Delphinus delphis. The sequence continues at coordinate 65,040,951 of NC_082687.1, read as the reverse complement.
AAGATTCTGTTCAAATGGCAACTCCTTCATGAAGCCTCATCTCAAGCACATTAGAGCAGTCACTTGTATACATTTTTATTTCCCGTCTAGATGATTTACTCAGATTCAAGGACTGGGGCCTGTTTATCTTTGTATCCCCAACAGCCCCCAAGTATAGTGCCCAGCACTTTGTCCTTTCTTGATAAACAGTATTTGTAGACTTGGCTGGCAAGCCATTGAAGGAGCAGAATTTAAAGCAACAGATAGGATTTGGTGGAATTTTAATTCTGTATTCCGTAGTGTTCAAACATGTTGTTAGGTAATTGAATTTGTTTTAATATAGGAATCATCTATCCGAATTCTACAACCATTACCACATTTTCCAGAATGCCCAGGGGCTACAGTGAATTTGAAAGTGCTGCTCAGAGATTTCTGACTCTTTGTCCTGTTTCTCTCCCTGCTGAAATGTCAGGCCTCTGGCAGCTGCCACCGTCAAATCCCAAACAAGCATGTGAATAACAATGGGAAGTGTGACAATTCCCTAGGTTTTTTGTTGTTTTTTTTTTAAACCTTCACAGGAAGAGCTTGACTATGAAGAAATCTATGTTTAGACTGTTGTCTTTTGTATCTAGTTTAGTAAACTGCATTTCAAGGCCCCTAGGATGCAAGTTATACTCATTATATGCAAAAACAATTTCCCCTTCAACATGATTTTCACATCAGAATGATAAAGGGAAATCAAAAAGTAAGAACCATTGTAGTACGAAATGGACCCACAGTTAATATGAGTACAATTAAACTGCTGAAGTGTGTGTGTGTGTGTGTGTGTGTGTGTGTGTGTGTGTATATACTATTTTTATATAGAAATACTACAAAGCCAAGCATGATTTTTGCTATCTCTATCATGAAATGGTGTTTCTTCTCTCTTTCCAGATTTGAGACCATTTTGAAGCAAAGGAAGAGGGAGGGAGAAAAGAAGTTGACAACAAGGTTTCTGAGCCAACTGCTCCTTCCCCTCCCCACCAAGAAGTCAGCTATGTGGGAGAAGTCCTGATGGCAGCAGCCATCTAGCAGAAGTGTAGGAAAAGTTTTAGATCTACTGTAAATATTAGATCATCCCTGCCCTAAGTTATGTCTTATCTACTTTCAATAATTACGCTGAACACCCATCACAGCAAGAATGAAAAATCATCACAAAAAAACTATTTCCCAATATACCCATATTTCAAAGGTTGTCCCATAACACAGAAAAGAATAACGTTGAACCTGACCTAAGGTCAGTAGAATCCAAGGACATTATCCACACAAAAGCAAAATGTAGTCTGGGAAGATGGAGTAGAGATACTTTTCTCTACTCCTCCCATTAACTATATCTAAGAACCCAGACATTGTATATAAAACAAATATTAAAAGACTCTGAAAGGTGAAGAGAAGAAGGCAGATTGAGAGGAAGGAAGGAAATAATAAAGATAAGAGTAGAAGTCAATGAAATTAAAAATGGAAAAAACAGTAGAGAAAAACAACAAAACAGAGAGCTAATGCTTTGAAAAGATCAGTAAAATTGACAAACCTCTAGAAAACTAACAAAGAAAAAAGACAGAAGACAAAAAATGCCAATATAAGTATCAGAAATGATAAAGGGATATCACTACAAACTTTGCAGACATCGAAAGGAGAATAAGGGAAGACGACAAACAACCCTACACACATTTAACCACCTAGACAAAATAGACCAACTCCTTGGAAAACACAAACTACCACAATTCATACAACATGAAAGAGATAATTGGAATAGTATCCATATAACTATTAAGGAAACTGAGTTCACAATTTTAAAACTCCCAACAAAGAAATCTCCAGGCCCAGATGGTTTCACTGGTAGAGAATTCTATCAAACATTTAAAGAGTAATTAATACCAATCCTATAAAACCTCTTCCTAGGAAATAGAAAAGAAGGAAATTCCTCCCAATTCATTTTATAAAGCTAGCATTACTCTGATATCAAAATGAGAAAAAGACAGTACAATAAAACTACAGACCACTATCCTTCATGAATAAAAGCAAACATCATTAACAAAATATTAGCAGATAGAATTCAACAATATGTACGAAGAATTATACATCATGTCCAAGTGGGGTTTATTCCAGGGATGAAAGCCAGTTCAATACTTGAAAATTCATCAATGTAATCTACCATATTAACAGGCTAAGGAAGAAAAATCACATGATCATACCAATCAATACAAAAAAGCATTTGACAAAATTCAATACATGTTAAACACTCTCAGAAAAATAATAGAGAGGAAATTCTTAGCTTGATAAAAAGCATCTATCAAAACTTGCAACTAACATTATACTTAATGGAAAGACAATGCTTTTCCTCTAAGATCAGGAACAAGGTAGGATGTCCACTCTTAGCACTCTTATTCAACATAGTGCTGGAAGTTCTAGCCAGTGCAGTAAGGCATGAAAAGGAAATAAAGGACATACACACCATAAAGGAAGAAATAAAACTGTCCCTATTTTCATATGACATAATTGTCAACATAGAAAATCCCAAGAAGTCTACAAAAAATATCCCAGACCTAGTAAGTGAGTTCAGCAAGGTCACAGAATACAAGATAAGCAAACTAAACTCAATCATATTTCTATATACTAGCAATAAACACACTAAAACGTTAAAAATATAGTTCCATTTACAATCACTCAAATAAAATGAAATGCTTAGGTATAAATATAACAAAAGATGTACAAAACTTCCATCATGAAAACTACACAACACTGAGGAAAGAAATTAAAGATCTAAATAGACAGAAAGACATACTATGCTCATGGATTGGGAAACCACTACAGTCAAGATGTCAATTTTTTCCAAATTGATATACTGGTTTAATGAAATTCCTAGCAAAATTCCAGCAAGATTGTTTTGTAAATACAGATTATTTTAAAATCTATATGGAAAGGCAAAGGAACTAGAATAGTTAAAACAATTTTTAAAAAGAAGAATAAAGTGGGAGGTTTAGTCTACCCAATTTCAAGACATGATATAGCTATAGTAATAAAGACTGTGAGGTATTGTCACAAGGACAGACATATAGATCAATGTAGCAGAACAGAGAACCCAGAAATAGATCCACATGAATATGCCCAACTGGTTTTTAACAAAGGTGCAAAAAGTTCAATGGAAGAAAGATAGCCTTTTCAAGATGCTGGATAAATTGGACATCCCAAGGGAAGGGAAGGGAAGGGAAGGGAAAGAGAAAAGAAAAAAAAATCTTAACCTAAGTCTCATACCTGATATCAAAAAACAACTCAAAGCGGATCATAGACTGAAATGTAAAACATAAAACTTAGGAGAAAAGGGAGGAATCTGATACACAAAAAGTTGACACAGAAAATTAACTACTACTTTGGCATAATGCACCAATATAGCTGCTGAAACTCAGCCATCATGCCTCATTCTAAGAAGCAGGAAGGAGGAAATGGGCAAGGACAAAGGGAGTGTGACAGTTTCTATTTCTCTTAAGGAATTTTCCTGGCAATCCTAATTGATATCTTCTGCTTACATCTCAGGTGGAAACTGTACTATTTTAATTGGGAAAACCAGCAGTCTGCCAAAGTAACTTGTTCTAGATAATCTAGGCCCCAGAGTGACTCTTTATATTTATCCTGCTTGGGGTCCATAGCATTTCTGTATCAGTGGCTTGACATCTTCCATCAGTTTCAGGGAACTCTGATCATTAAATACTGAGTTTGCTCTATTCTCTCTTTCCTCTCCTGACAGTCCAGTCATACACGTGTTACCTCTTTACATTATGTCCTTATCTCTCTTACATTCAATTTTGTATTTTCTTCTCTTGATTCCTCAGTCCAGATATTTTCTTCTGATCTATATTTTTTGGTTTGGTTTTGCTCTAATGTGCTTTTTTAACCCAACGTATTGAATTCTTAATTTCCATTATTGAAATTTTCAGTTGTAAAAGTACTGTTTAGCTTTATTTCATGCTTTCCGGTTCTATATGGAAATTTTCCACCTTGTCATCTTATCTCTTGAACATATCATTTTAAACCCTTTGTCTGCTACCTCAAATATCAGGTTATTTTGTTGGTCTATATTTATTGTCTGGAGTTTTTTCCCCTTGATTTTTGATCATTTGGTTTTGTTTGCTAGTATGCCTGGTAAATTGCCAGACATTGGGGATAAAAACCTATGGAGATAATTTGAGGCTCTGTGTGATATTACAGTCCTCCAGAGATGATTTACTTTTGCTTCTGGCAGGTATTCAGAGTAAGAACAGATCACCTTAATCCAACTGATCTGGTGTGATAAAGGATTTTGTTTTTTGTGAAGGCTGTCTTTTCTACTTCATCCTTACTCCTAGGATGCAATCTTTTGGGGATTCCAAATGAAAGCCTGGAATATTTTGTTTCAAGAGTCCCACCTTCTTGGTAGGCCCTAGATTCCAATATTGTTTCTCCAGCTGTAACACTGGTAGAAACTCAGCCTCTTAGCCACCATTTTCTGTTCAGCTTTTTCATGTTTCATCTTCCACTTGTGAATTAACCAATGCCTTAAGAGAGGAACTGGCAACAAAAGTTGGGTTCATTTTTGTGTTTCTCTTCTTTCCAGCATCTTGGCCCCTCAACCTCTGTCCTGGTAACTCTCAGATGTCTTCAAATATTTATTTTTTTTAATTTTATCCATTATTTCTAACTGTTGTCAGTTGAAGAATTAATCAGTTTACCAGAAGCATCCTGATTGATGAATTTTGAATAATTGCCCTAGAATGAATCATAATCTCATAACCTACATTTGTCAAATTGACCCACTGACTGCCAAATCTCCACCTCACTTTGTGCTAAACAGCCTTTCCCTCATGCTGCAAGGTGTTTTAGAACATTGTGACATTTTTTGAGTTAACAGAGAACAAGAGGTATTACATATATGCTAAGTTGGTATGGTACATTAACTCATCTAAATTAATTTTCGAATAAGTCATTTTATCCTAAGTCTGAACTTTCATTTTACTTTGAGTCTGAGAACCCCACTTTGTTCTAGAAACAGAGATGCATACACTTTAGCAATGTGTGAAATATAAAACATTCTGCTACTTCTAAAATAGCACTCAGATCACTTCATTTATCTAGTCCTTCTCACATGCAAGGCATTGTGCTTTTTGGGTTGTGAGAAAAGATTACAGACCAAAGAACTTTAGATCTGAAAGAAACTCAGAGATCGTCTAATCAGACTCATTCATTTTGCAGAAGAATTGTTTGTCCCGAAACAAGATCTCTGGCTTTTTAACTCCTGTTCAATGCTCTTTTCATGATGAAGTACATTTGTTGGTTCGAAAAAAAAAGATTCCTCTCTAACTCTCTCCCCTTATCCACTACGGACTCAAACTTTAAAAAAGACTTTACTAAATAAAATATAATTCTGAAATGATGATTCACATAATCCTAATATAAGAAAAGCATATTTTTTCTATCAGGCTTTTAAAAGTTATGAACATAGCTCAAAAAAAAAAAAGACCCATTACTGAGGAACTTAGCAGTATAAGAAATTGTCTCTTCTTCATGGATGGATCTAGAGACTGTCACACAGAGTGAAGTAAGTCAGAAAGAGAAAAACAAATATCGTATATTAATGCATACATGTGCAATCTGAAAAACTTGGTATAGACGATCTTATTTACAAAATAGAAATAGAGACACAGATGTAGAGAACAAACATATGGACACCAAGGGGAAAAGGGGGGGGTGGGATGAATTGGGAGATTGAGATTGACATATATACACTACTGACACTATGTATAAAGTAGATAACTAATGAGAACCTACTGTATAGCACAGGGAACTCTACTCAGTGCTCTATGGTGACTTAAATGAGAAGGAAATCTAAAAAGGAGGGGATATATATATACGTATAGCTGATTCACTTTGCTGTACAGTATAAACTAACACAATATTGTAAAGCAACTATACTCCAATTAAAAAAAAAAAAAGAAATTGTCCCTTCCTGCCAGAAGTTTACAATCTCTATGTAGAAAGACATATAAATGAAGGATCATACTCTAAGGCAGTATACATTTACTTTAGATATGTGATATGTGATACACACATAAATCACATTAGTTATGTAACACAATCGTGTATGTGATATATATGATTAAGGTGGTCATGTTATGTCTGTCTCCCTTGATAGATTAGGAGCCCCTTAAGGGTAGGAGTTCTGGCTTTTCACTGTCAGCCTCAGCTGGAGGTCTGCAACACAGCAAACTGTTAAATAAATGAGATCTTTTAAATCTATACAACTGGTCACAGGAGGATAGAAAATTCTGAACTGAAATCGTTGAGTGAAAACATCATGAAGATGCAGGTTGAGGTAGACTTCCGTTAACATTTGAGCCAAAGTGGATAGAATTTAGGTAGTCTGCTATCTGGGGTAGGATGCTGTATTTATTAGTTTCTAATTGCGGCTGAAACCAATGACCACAAACCTAGCGGATTAAAACAACACAAATTTATTACAGTTCTGAGGTCGGAAGTCTGAAATGAGTCTTCCAGGGCTAAAGTCATTATTTTGGCAGAGTGCTGTTCTTTCTAGAGGCTCCAGGAAAGAACGTTTCCTTGCCTTTTCCATCTTCTAAAGTTCACCTGAGTTCCTTGGTTTGTGGTCCCTTCCTTCCTTCATCTTCAAAGTACATCCCTTGAACCTCTGCTTCTTTCATCACTTCTCCTTTTTCCGCCTTTGATCCTCTTGCTTCCCTCTTATAAGGATCATTGTGATGACACTGGGTACAGATGGATAATCCAGGATCATCTCCCCATCTTAGGATCCTTAACTAAACCACAGCTGCAAAGTCCCTTTTTTCATGTAAGTTAACATATTCACAGGTTCTGGGGATTGGGATGTGGACATATTCGGAGGCCCATTATTCTACCAACCACGGATGTTTCAGCAAAGGTCTAATGCAGTGGCCTTGAACTAACGGCATCAGCATCACCTGGTAATTTGTTAGAAATGCAAATTCTCAGCCCTCATCCCAGACCTACTGAATCAGAAACTCTGGTGAGGCCTTGCAATCTGGCTAGAGCAAGCCCTCCAGGTGATTCTGATGCACACTAAACCACTTTGAGAGACACTGTCAGAGCGTCTGGGGAAAGGCAAAGCAGGTGCAGAGGTCTTGTGAGTAAACAGACTTCACAGGGACAGAGGATTCCTAGAGCATAAGAACATGGATGGACTCAGCATGGAGAACCTGGAATCTCAGGCAAAGGGGTCACATACAGGTAGATTTCTGTCTCCAAATATGAATTTGGTGGCCTTCCTACACATTTCACAAAAAGAAATAATGTACCTAACTGAAAATCCTCATTCATTTCATGAGGCATAAAATTAATCTGTTCCAATTCATATATTTAACAGACTGATCTAGAAAAATAATTTTTTTTACTTTTAAAAAGGTAAATCAAGGGACTTCCCTGGCGGTCCAGTGGTTAGGATTCCGCGCTTCCACTGCAGGGGGTGCGGGTTCAATCCCTGGTCAGGGAACTAAGATCCCACAAGCCAAAAAAATGTTTTTTAACTAAAAGTAAAATAAAATGTAAATCAAAAGTTTATTCTAAGAATTTCCAGATTAAAGACATAATTTCGTACATACCCCAAATAAATAAAATACAGAAATATTCTACAGATTAGTTAATAATATTTTCATTCCAGAACGTCTTCCTCAAATTAGCTGTAATTCATCAGCAATTTTACCATTTTCATTTTTTCCTCTAACAAGCAGCACAGTGAGGAATTCTTAACAACAGTGTTATCTCTAGAAGGCTGGGCCCCCTGAAGAATCACAGGTGACTTCCCAGGAGGGCTGATTAAGAGCAGAGGACAACTGCCTTTCCAAAGGCAGAGAACCGGGGCCATTTCGAATTGTGCTCTCCCAGAGGCAAACAGGAAACAGGAAGCTCTCTGTCAGCCATTCTTACCCTGCCCCAGAGCAGGAAAAGCAGTGGCAGGAGCCATATCAGTTACTTTGACCCAGCCCAGGAAACAAGATGGCTTATTCATCTGCAGACCTGGGCTGCTAGGTAGAGCGCAGACAGCACCTGCAATCCACTGCAACTCTCCCTGACAGCCAGATAACATCCACTCAGTTTTAATACTGAGGAAATGAAAAGGAATGTATACTCAAAACACATTTATTAGGCTTTAAACAAAAGGGAAGATAGTTTTGTCAACTGGCAGTAAACAAGCAGAAGATAAGCTATACACCTTCCATCTGCAGAAGTCTTTTGCTGGGCCCCAAACTCCTCTGGGTGAAACCACCCTAAATCAACATAGCACTCAACTATAAGAACTCAAAATGAGCAGAAACAGTAAGATGAGTTACAATGCCTCCTAGCAAATGTAACAATAATGAGAGAAGCTATCCATGCTTCCACATATGTAGTGCTGTACCTAGCCTTCTGGACTTGGTATAGTAGTGTACCCACAGCTTAAAAAATTAGTGTTCGCATTTCTTCACAAGATCTAACAATACTCCAGAATAAACCTCAGTTTAGAAATAGAAGAGAGTTAAGTGTTGAATGTGTCAAAATATACCGATATATAAGTATCATCATGATTAAACATTTTCAAACGAAAAGGATCTACATAAGATCTACATCACACAGGCATAGTATATAAGTGATCCGCGCTTTGAGATCTATTTGTAGAAGAAAAAAGGAGCAAAGTTCAAGTCATATAGCAGGTGCTGTTAATTAACTCAAATGCTGGTTCTGACTGGGGCCAAGTCAAACCAACTGGTCATATGATTTAAGATATTTCCAAATGTGTTTTTTCTCCAACCTTCTCCATTAGCAATGGCATCAGCAACCCAGGCACCCAAAGGAGAACACATTGAGCCATTCTGTCTTTACCCTCTCCTTTACTATCTTCCCCACGCTCTTCATGCACACACAGTTTTAGTCACTTGAGACCCTATCTCATACTAACTCTGAAATGCCCTCACCTCTACCTCCCTCCATTCCCAGTGCCCTACTTTTGGCCCCAATCACCTTTCTCTCTGGACTATGAACGCTGCCTCTTGACTCACATCCAACTCCTTAAAACCTTGACCAGAAGGGGCAAACCCCCTCAACATAACAGGCCAAATGTCCCTCATGTGTGCATCTCATTCTCCCAGGAAAAATCAGTGGTTCCCTCATCAATGTTTCCATACCACTCTCTTTTGGTTTTAACATAATCATTGTATAAAATTACTTTATTGAGATTTAACTTACATACAGCAAAGGGCACAAATCTTAAGGGTACTGCTTGATTAATTTTTACATATGTGTACAACCTGTAGCCACCACCCAGATCAAGATATCAAACACTCCAGCAGCTCCTCAAAGTTCTCTTGTACCCCCTCCCAGTCAATACTTTGCCACCCGAAGGTAACCACTATTCTAACATCTGTCACACTAGATTAAGTTGCCTGTCTATAAGTTGTATATAAATGGAATCACACAGTATGCACCCTTCTATGTGGTATTCTATTTTATGAACGTACCACATTTTATTTATCCATTCTGTGAATGGATATTTGGGGTGCTTCAATTTGGGGGCTGTTATAATTAAAGCTGTCATGAAAATTATTGTACATATCTTTTTTGTGGACTCATGCACTACTTCTGTTGGGTATATACTCAGAAGTAGAATTGCTAGGTCACAGCAATAAATATATATATATATATATGTTTTACTTGAGCATGTGCTGGTAAACAGTCTTCCGAAGTGTTTGTACTTAAAACTTTCTATATCTCTGAATTATTCCAATAGTTACACTATCTTATGGTTAGTTCTTTATGTGTCTATTCTCCAGCTACACTTGGGCTCCTTGAACAGAGGCTCCAACATGCTCAATATATAGCTTATAGTTATAATTAAATGTTTATATTACATACAATAAAAAATGAAATGCATTCATACAGCATGATGGGGGAGGAGGGCTTAGGAATCTTATGTTTACCTCCCTTCCGGACCCAGCGCAGGAGTGACACATGCCTATCCTAGCGCTGTCAACACCTCAGTCACCCAAAGAAAGGTGGAATATTCAAATCAGTTCCCAACATCCCCCAGTCCCCACAGAGTTGCCCAAAAGCCTACTTGCGTCTATCTGCCTGGTATTACTGGGTTTTAAACATGCTGATATGTATTTTGTCCATGATTAAACTTCTGGAAAATTTAACAGGCTAGAAAACCTCCAATGTTCAGCTCTCTTTTTCCCCTGTAACTTTGTGCAGATTCATTCTGAAATATGCTAAGGAAACCGTACTCATTAACTATCCATCCTGCTTTTAAAGTGGAATTAATTGGTGCTGAAGTCCTCCACCTCAACCCAGAGATAGAAAAGGCCTCCCAGAGTAACACCCCCAAAAGGTGCACATCCCTTGATCTGTTTGCGCAGATGGCGGGTATTAGTTACACAAACACATGGAAAGAAGATAGGATTACGGTAGGAAGTCCTCCAGCTCTCCCTGAAAGTGAATTTCTTGTCCTTCCTGTTTTTGCTTCTAAGTCTCAAATTTTTCACTGCTCTTATATCTCTGCGAGTGTCATGGCAGGAACCACTTTCTACTCCTTCTCACAGGGACTATTTTCTGCATTTTGATGTCGCTTTTAACAAAACATTGGTTCCAGACAGTTCCAGCAACCACATCCAAAAGAAGCCCTCTGCAAACCTGAAACTGTAACCCTCCCCGAGTTAGAAGTAAAACAAAACTCTTAAAGATAAAGCTTCATAAAACTATGCAAAATGGAAGATATATATTGCTATTCTTTTCCTTCACCTCAAGAAGTAAAATTAAAATGTTCTTTGGGGGCTTCCCTGGTGGCACCGTGGTTGAGAGTCCGCCTGCCGATGCAGGGGACATGGGTTCGTGCCCCGGTCCGGGAGCATCCCACATGCCGCAGAGCGGCTAGGCCCGTGAGCCGTGGCCGCTGAGCCTGCGCGTCCGGAGCCTGTGCTGCGCAACGGGAGAGGCCACAACAGTGAGAGGCCCGCGTACCGCAAAAAAGAAAAAAAATGTTCTTTTGACTTTAAATAAGGATTTTCTCTTTTTTAAGCATTATTTAAATGCTTTTTATTTATTTATTTATTTAGGCTGTGCCAGGTCTTAGCTGCAGCATGAGGGATCTTTAGTTGCAGCATGTGGACTTCTTAGTTACAGCATGCATGTAGGATCTAGTTCCCTCACCAGGGATGGAACCCGGGCCCCCTGCATCGGGAGCGAAGAGCCTACCCAACGGATGACCAAGGAAGTTCCAGGATTTTCTTTTTAATTGAGGGAAACTCGGTGTGTCTGAGTTAGTCGCTTATTGCTATCCTATTCAATAGGAGAGGTTTCATGGGAAAAATTCTGATCTGGCAGCAGGCAGACGTTCTGTGCAATAGAGGCACCTCATTTGTCTATCTTAAGAGATGCTTCTAAAATGAGTCCAACAACTAAGTATTTCGGAACACCCTAAGGCTTTTCACCGGCCTTCACCTCTCGCTGCCCCCTTTCAAAATCACAGTAAAATGACAGCTACTAGAATTCACTGAAACCTGGCAAACACTGTTATTTACCCTGGGCCAGGGGTCAAGTTACCATGGGCAGAGCAGGATGCACAGTGTAATAATCTGGCTACTTCCTTAGGAAAACCTCAGGCAGTTTAAATAAAGTTATTTGTCCTGTGACATTTTTGTAGGTTTTACAAATGTCCCACCCACTCCTCCTTGACAAGTCGTTATGCCACTTACCCCTCAGGACTCCCAATAGAGATGGCACATAATCTCCAACTTCTTTTATAACGCCTTTTTATTTAAATATCAAAAAATAGTGGCAAGGGAAATACAGATATTGAGGTGCTTTAATTATCATTTAAAAAGATATGTGATTCATAGTTGTCTGAATGTTTCCTACAAATTCCAACCCAAGGAACCTTCCCCTCTTTAACCTCTTTTACCTTAGATATCACTTCCTTCATCTCTTACTTTTGCACCTATCTCTATCTTTTCCTCACCCTCCTTCTCCCCAACATACACACACACACACACACGTGCACGCACACATGCGCGCACACACAGTACACACACGCGTGCACACACGCTTTCCTGCTTTGGAATGCTTGTCCCCACATTGCCAGGACACCACATGTAACTGATGTTGATCTGAACAACCTCAGGATATATAACTGTCCAACCCAACATGTTGGTCTCTTGTGAGTACCACCCTGTACCACACAAGTACCCCCTTTACATATCCCTTCTAGGTCCAAGGTACAAGGAGACAGCAGAGTTCACACTGTCATCCAATGACTCAGCCATGGAATAATTACAATTCTACCAGGCACCATATTTTTAAAAATAAACTTGACACAGAAATGTTAAAAACAATAGCAGCATTAAGTCTAGTAATGATGATTATAATAAATTACACATAATCCTACACCACTAATACTAATTTTACTTTGCATATTTAACTTTACAAAATTGAATATACTGCATGTGCACGTTAATTTTACATTCGTCTTTTTCCACTTAACATTATGCTAAACATTTTCGTATGTTTCCACAGTCTTCACATTTCATTTTTATAATGGCTGCATAGTATTTTTACCTAAAATTCACCTAATTCTGTCACCAGTAACGTTAACCGGATACCTTATCTATTCTAAGACTATACCACTAAGTTGCTTAACTTGATATACAATAAAAATAAATATATCAAAATATTAATAAACAGTCGCTCTAGGAGATGGGACACTGGGTAATTTTTCTTCTTTCTGCTTTTGTACTTCCTAAATTTTCTATAATGAACATGTATCTTTTTATTTTAAGACTTTATTTAATAATAATAACTACCACTTACCAAGTGTTTACTATATAGCAGGCACTCTTCTAAATCCTTTATACAATATTCCACCTTCTAACATTTAATCCTTATAACTACCCTAAAACATAAATACTATTACTATCCTCATTTTATAGATGAGGAAATTGAGGCACAGAGCAATTAAGGAAGTTACACAAAGTTACAGAGCCAATAAGTAGAGTAGCGAGGATTTTAACTCAGGCAGTGCAACTCAGAGTCTACGCTCTTGCCATATATGCTATACTTAAAAAAAAAAAAAAATAGAGTGTGCTTTCTAAATATATTTAAGGTGTAACCATTTTAAAATAGTCCACTGGCTGGCTTCATGTTGCAATGGGACTTCATTATGCTTTTGGTATTTTGAGATTGCTACGCGCCCAGTGTAGCACCATCTGTTATCACCACCACCACCACGATCATCATCATCACTATCAATCGTAATACTACCATCACTTAAAACCCTTTATTGGGCTTTCCCGGTGGCGCAGTGGTTAAGAATCCCCCTGCCAATGCAGGGGACACGGGTTCAAGTCCTGGTCCAGGAAGATCCCACATGCCACAGAGCAACTAAGCCCGTGCACCACAACTACTGAGCCTGTGCTCTAGAGCCCACAAGCCACAACTACTTAACCCACGTGCCACAGCTACTGAAGCCTGTGTGCCTAGAGCCTGTGCTCTGCAATGAGAAGCCACCGCAATGAGAAGCCTGTGCACCTCAATAAAGAGTAGCCTGCGCACAGCAACAAAGACCCAACACAGCCAAAAATAAATAAATAAATTAAACAGAAAAAAAAAAACCCTTTATTAAGGTTTTAGCATGTGCAGAACACTGTACCAGGCACTTGGGGAAATACAAAGTATGTAAAATACATGTTCTTTACTCTTGAGAATACCAGAGCTAGTCTGAGAACAGCTTCAAAATGAAAAGGCAGTAAGTAAGTATCCATGAAATATGAACTGAAAATTTACATAAATATCTGGAAATTATAGGCAAAAAATAAAAATTTCTTCTACCTACAATACAAAAATAATTGAAGATAATGCAAAATGAAGGGCTTTTATTTATTTAGGATAATAGCTTCAGATCTCTTTTCCACCTTACACATATAAAGTTTTACAAAGAAAAAAAATGAAGATCAAAGTAAGCTGCCTAAAAATATACAAATCAATTTTCACTGCAAAGTAAAGGAGGTGTTACAGTGGAGGATTCCTGGACTGAATGTCAATATTATGACATAGTGTGAGTGTGTTCCATGTTTGGTAATTGCAATCATTGTTGCTTTTGTTGTGGTCATCCATTTACAAAGCTTGGTGTCAGTTTATTTATCTCTTGTAAAAATAAAATACAGTGTGTGTGTGTGGAAAAAAAATGCAGGAAAAAAAAAAGTAAGCTGCCTATACTGCACCGTTCTTTATGATATTTTCAGCCTGGATCACAATATTCCCTAGTTCTATGTCAAATTAAAAATAACTATTTTCATATGTAATATGTAATTGTGTACAACAAGCTTAATGAAATAAGATTCTGACCCTTTATCTTCCAAAATATTCTAAATACCATTAGCAAAAGGAAGTTTCTAGTTCTAATCAGTAGGTTGCAAGTCTAAAATTAAGTAATGGCTCTGCCAGTTTATTCAAATGAATGTGCTTGGCTCATATAACCTACCTTGCATTTTTGAAACCCACCTGATTTATTTGATATAATACGCTAAAAGTATACATATATTTTGAAGAATAAAAAGCTTCTACTTTGTACTAATTAATATTTTTAAAGACTTTATATATGTACATTTACCTTCAAAATAAATACTAAAGCCAAACTAATTAAAATGAGGCTTAAGCTGCATGGCATAGGGAGATCAGCTAAGTGTTTTGCGACCACCTAGAGGGGTGGGATAAGGAGGGTGGGAGGGAGATGCAAGAGGGAGGGGATATGGGGATACACATATGCATGTGGCTGATTCACTTTGTTATACAGCAGAAACTAACACAACACCGTAAAGCAATTATATTCCAATAGAGATGTTAAAAAATTAATTAATTAAAATGAGGCTTAGAAGATGGCCTTAGGAAACTATTTTAGCAGATAATAAAAATAATTTGTCTGTAGTATATAAATTGTATATAAAATGTTTTTCTGAAACACTTGAAGGTGCTTAATTATTATTTGTACCCTCAAGCACTTTAAATATCTTCATGGCATCTTGTTTAGACTATTAAATTATTTGGCAATTCTTTTTTCATAGATACAAAAGTAAACTTCCATGAATTTGGAACCCATGGTGTCCAATTAATGAGAATGTCTTCAGATTAGAGTAAAATCCCAATCATATTAGACTTCTCCGTCATTTCTCAACTCTGACTTTGTAGATATCCTTGACGCTGGTTCTAGTGAAACCTCCTTAAGTGGAGCAGATTTATTTTACTTTTATATCAGCTGAGTATTCCTTTTGATTTTTCCTGACAATTTGTTTTTTGCTGTGACTTTAATCTTCACTAATCCATACAGCCAGCTTCTCATTTATTCCATTTATAAATCCCAACAAAATAATGCCTTTCAGGTTTTATACATATTAAAATTTAGTGGTGCCCTTAATTCAACAAGTTTCCTTTCTGTGAAAAACTGGAAGTTTTTTGAGAAATATCCAACCTCACATACTCATTTTTTAAATAATTTTTAAACTTTACAGGCTGGGGAATATGATTTCTCATATGGGAATAAAGCTTAAAAATAAAAACAAAAAAGTCCTGGGTTCACAATTACCCCTTAGATAAAGTCTTAGTATTTCACTTAGTATTCAAAGTCCATAACTTGGCCCCTGATCTGCCTTCCTAGTCTTACCTTCCACTCCATCTCAAAACTATTCTCTTCGATACTTAAGTTCAAGCTATTATTCCAGGGTCCTCAACTGTAAAATGGGTTAATAATCTTTATTTCTGCTAGTTGTAGAATTTAATGTAAATTAAGCACAAACGTACCTAGTATGGAGACTAGGACATGGTAATTGTTCAAAAAATGGGAGGAGGCATGGAAGTCACACAGAGTTGGGCCTAAATCTCAGAGAACTGCTCATGGTAACACTACTCTTTCTGAGCCTCAGTTTCCTCATCTGTAAAATATAATTATACTATTAGATAGGGTTCAACATAAAGCACTTAGCACAGAAGCTGGCACAGGCTGAACGTAGACACACATTATGAGTGAATAAATGAATGCTACTATCCTCCAAGGAAAGCAACAGAAACAGACATAGACTTCCAGAGATTCCCTTTAAATCCCCTGAGATCAGTTCCCCTCTCCAAATCAGACAACATGGGCCCTTGGAAGGCAGAGACAAAGCAACTTCATTGGAATTGCCTTCCAAAATTTATTCTAGAAATTGGCTTTGCTCAGAATAGCTGATCTGAAATCTGGCTGCCTGTGAGTACTGAGTTTTGGCACAGTTAAAAACGAACAGTGAGATACCTTGGTCAAAGCTGGCCTAGACAATTACATGAAACAATAATCAGACAGATTAATCCATTTATAAAGTTTACAAGGGCAATTCTTATCTCTATCAGACCTTCTATCCTTGGTTACCTCTCCATGGAGAAGGAGAAATGACAAAGCTAAATAAAGTAAAAGGTACCCCCTTGTTTTTTGAAATAAATAAGAAACATTAAATTTGCCAGTTTTTAAGTTTAGAATCAAAAGCTTAAGAGTTTATGTAATAAACACAATGTACTCTTAAAATGGAAACTTCATTTCTCTATCAGAGTCCCAAGAGACAGACATTTGGTATCAAGAAGCAGGGAAAAAGGTAAGCAGCTAGTCAAATGAGGGCGAAGAGAGGAAAAGACAGCATCTGAGGGGAGGAGAAAGAGGAACTGAAGGAAGAAAAAGGGAAAAAGAAATGACCATGGAAGAAATAATAAATTCATCTAACAAAGAGGTGAAGTTCCGATGGTGAGGAATCAGATCCAACACGGAAAGGAAAGAAAATGAAGTACCCGGAGCCCAGAACTCAGTACTTTCACATTTGTAATTATGACTCTTATATTTCAGATGAGGAAAATAAACAGTGACTAAATCAACTTTACAGAGTGATTAGAACAAAAATTCAGCCAATTCTCTCACAACGTAAGAAAAAAGAAGGCAAAGAAAACAACCCACTACATTATGTCATTTGACCCTCACTCACGGTCTTTATCTCATCAGCAGTATGTCAATGAGAAGGGTTTGTTTGAATCAAATACAGTTGTGGGAGAACACACCTCAGCTCTCCCATGTGTTGGCAAAGACAAGATCATTCCTTGTTCATCTTTGTCCTCCTGAACAGTGGCTTATACATAATAGCTACATCATGAAAGTTAGTTGAATTTAACCGAATAGATTATATATTACTAAAGAGTGTCCATATTCAATTTTTTATAACAACAAAGGCTTAAGGCTTTAGATATGGCAAACTCTCATCTTCCAATCAAGGACCCCAGAAAATATCCGAACTCCTCTCCTGCCTCTGGCTTCCTGCCATGAGTTGTTGATGCCGTCAGGATGAATAAAGTTAACAGAATTCTTCTTATAAAAAATAGATGCAGGGCTTCCCTGGTGGCGCAGTGGTTGAGAGTCTGCCTGCCGATGCAGGGGACACGGGTTCGTGCCCCGGTCCGGGAAGATCCCACATGCCGCGGACTGGCTGGGCCCGTGAGCCATGGCCGCTGAGCCTGCGCGTCTGGAGCCTGTGCTCCACAACGGGAGAGGCCACAACAGTGAGAAGCCCGCGTATCGCAAAAAAAAAAAAAAAAAAAGATGCAGGAAAACCACGCTCCTGGTGCATTTTAGTATCTAAACCTTAATTGCATGTAGTGTTTTATATCCTTGGTTATTTGCCTATGATTCTATGTCTGGTTCTTCAAAATGAATTGTAGCTTTTTAAGTCTTTTTCCTTCCATGTATCCCCCAGGCAGACCGGCAAACTCTAGGGGTTCAATAAATGCTTCTGGATAGTAACAGTCTAACACAGAATTTAGAAAGGTCCTTCCTCTTTCTGTCTGCTTTTTTAAAAATTATATTATGACCCTCATTCTGCAAGTGTTTCTGGCAATCAACCTTTTTTAAACTAAAGGAAAGAATTGAGTAGATGAGGTTAATAAAATAGTCTCGAGTCCCTTTTGTTGTCCTTGTTTAGGCTCTTCTTATCTCTTGTTTGGATAAGCTCCTTACCTGGTTTCTCTGCCCTCGACTTCTTCCCTTGACTCATCCTTTACATTGCTGCCAGGACAGTGTTCGTAAAACACAACTTAGTTCAGGTCGCTGTCCTCCTCAGAAAACTTTAACGGCTCTCTCTTACCTGCAGAATAAAAGTTCAGATGTCCTTGGTATAGTATTCAACACCTTCCAAAGTTCAACACCAGCCTTCTTTTCCTACCTCAATACCTTAACTCTATCCATCTGCCCCATATTCCAAGCTCAACTGACCGTTAGCTGAATATGCTGCATTTTCAAGCCTCAGTACCACGCTCCTTTCATTTCTTCAACCTAGACTGCCCTTCTCTATTCTTCATCTACCAAAGTCCAACTCATCCTCTAAGACTCAAGGTAAGTTTCACCTCTCTATAAGACCACCACAGAGACCCCCAAGTAGAATGGATTATTCCTTTTCTGGGTTCCCACTGTATTATATGCCACTAATAAATACTTATTTTCTATGTATTTCTATAATGGTTGGTTGTATAATGGTTGTCTTTGCTCCTACTCTAGAAGTTCCTTGAAAGCTGGCATCAGGAATTTATTATTTTCATGTGTTTCCTTCACAGTGGTGAGCCCAAGGTCTTGCACAGAGACTGATAAATGAAAATGAATGCATGAGTGAATGACATAACGTAGTCAGGGAACCATCAGCAGTTCCTTAAGCAATGGAGTGAGACACTGGAAGTTTCGGATGGAACACTCGCCTCAGCCCTTTCAGAGACGAGAGAGCAGCAAATCGGTGAGCTTAACTGACAATACACATTTGGCTCAAAATGACGGAAAAGCGTCCCCCGGTGAAGATGATGGCTCATCTTTAGGGCTTGTCTCCTTAAATATTAAATGAAAGAAGGCTGTTTTCCCCTCCTTTTGCCTCCACCTTGTGCTGTGGTTGCCCTTGGCCCAATATGCTCAGTGCCCAGCAAATGGGAGGTGCTTAGTAAACACTTGCCCCAGCTTCTGCCTGGGCCTGAAGCCCAGTTGGCCGTGATGCTCAGACCAAGAGGTTCTGTGTTTTCCTCTGCAGGTCAGGATCCCAGTGCCAGGCACTGACACAGCTGCCACATACCAGAAGAAATGCTGGACAGAAATGAAGGAGTCAGGAAAGTGGTGCAGAGTGTGGAGAAGACCAGGACAGGGGGCAGCAGATAGCAAAGGCTAACGGAGATTCCTTGCTGAGGGCTGATGGGCTGTGGAACTTTCCATTTGGAGGCTGACTCCTATGCCTGGCTCCTGAGCACACTCCCTGTGGCCTCTGGTGACTCTTGGCAAGCCAAGGACTTGGATCTCAGCTTAAGCGAAGCCTTCCCTTGCTAGAACCAAATGTATTCGACACCATGTGGGAAATTAAGTTTGTTTTCAACCACTCACCATACCTTGTTGTTGTGAGCCTTGGTGAGCAAAAAGGGGGTTGAGTGGAAGGTTGGAGAAATGGGATGTCTTTAACTCTCTTACTGTGTCAATAGAGTGTGGCGTTTTTAAGAGTATTTATTTTAGCAATCTTAAAATTGATGTGACTTGGGGGCTTCCCTGGTGGCGCAGTGGTTGAGAGTCTGCCTGCCGATGCAGGGGACACGGGTTCATGCCCCAGTCCGGGAAGATCCCACATGCCGCGGAGCGGCTGGGCCCGTGAGCCATGGCCGCTGGGCCTGTGCATCTGGAGCCTGTGCTCCGCAACAGGAGAGGCCACAACAGTGAGAGGCCCGCGTACCGCAAAAAAAAAAAAAAAAAAAAAAAAAAATTGATGTGACTTAAGAGAGGATTTCCAACAGGACAGTGCCAAGCGAAATCATGATCATATTAAGATCAAGATGGTCAGGGGATTCACACCAATATGGCAGCACGCATAAGAAGCTTAGGCCCTCTGCCCAGTTAAACCAATCTGAGTGTAAAAGGGAAAGAGTAACTCCTGTTCTAGATTGTAGAATTTTGACTGTAAGTAATTAAATTTACAAGAAACAAACACCCTATTAAATAGCCCCATGACTCCCTGATTATGGGGGAGTGGCTGCTCCTGCTTCCTCCAAACAGACCTGGAAAATAGATCCTCATGAGGCAGCAGAAAGGAAGACGCTTAACAGAACTCATGATCAAAGTATCTAGCTGCCTGTTTGGGGAAGCTCTCCAGGCTGTGTTTACCAACTCCCTGCCTCCCTTCCTCCTAAACACAGAAGAAAAACAAAGTGGAATCCTGAAGTGCATTTCAGAAAACTCTGTGAAAATTTCAGGATTAAAATCAGGGACAGTCAGAGCTATAGAAACAATCAAGGGACTAGGTCAAGATGGATGCTGACACAGAGGCCCAGGAAATGTGGGAGACAAGATCCACCCTGTAAGGGGGAAAAAAAAAATAGGCTTCTTAAATATTTTGACTGATATTTCCCCAAAACCTTTGGGAGCTATAGTTATATATTTAGATGAGTGTTTTCCCTCTCATTAAGGAAGACAAGTCATCTACAAAAATAACCACAGGAGGCAACAGGGGGAGGTAAGTTCTCTAAGATTTATATGTAATTTGTGTTTGATGCACAGAGGGAGAGACTTTCCTAGCTGGGGGAGTGAAGATGACTTCGTGGCAGGGGTAAGGGGGCACATGGACTGTATCTTCAATGATTTTGACAAGCAGAGGTGAGGAAGGGCATTCAAGGAGAAGAGAATGTGAATAAAGGCATAGAGACAGTTCAGATTGGTTGATGGGTAAGGTTTGTGATTTATGAGAGTAATGCAGAATGAGAATGGAAAGGTGAGCTGGGACCAAATCATGAAAGGCCTTTAGCACAATAAGCCTTGAGCACAAGAAGCTTGGGCTGTACTCAGGAAGCAATATGGAGTCATTGAAGGTTCATGGGCAGTAGAGCCATGAAAGCTATGAGTTTTGATTGGTTGATTATTTGCTTATTTTCCAGGTGAGAAGGCAGGGATAGACTGGACCAGGGAGGAGAAGGAGGCAGAAAGACCATTTGGGAGACAATTGCAATAATCTGGTGAAAGGGGATGATGGTTTGAACTAGAGAAATAGAAACATCTGATGATGCTACTGACACTGATGGTCTGGAATAAGCAAAGAGACCTTTAAAGTGATTAAATCAAGCAGAACTGTCAGTATGAGCATCTCAGTGGGACCCAAAACGTTTTTGCAGTTCACGGAACTAAAAGACAAAGTCCACAGTGATTGGTTTTCTGAAAGGCTAACATGGCTATTCATGGGACAGCCAAATATCCACTCTCTATTGGGAAAACAGGCATTCTGGAAGCCACAGGCCTACAGGAGCATCTTCGAACATAAAACATAATAAATGTATTAAGAAACAGATGGTTAAATAAAGAACTGTCCTAGAATTCATAAAAGGAGAAGTACCAGTGACCTATAATATTTTTTAAAAATATAAACCTCATTGCCACCAACTCTGATTCCTCACTGCCTTCCAGAAGAGACCCAGGAATAGTGGTTTCCCAGCTCTGACCACAGGGGGTGGGTGGAGGAATAAGTAAAAGAAGAAGGGAGGAAAGTAGAATGTCCAGGGGAAAAGAGGGCTAAAGCTGACTCAGGTAGGCTAAAAGAGCACAATGAGAACAGTAAAAGAAAAAAAGAAAAAAAAAAGTTTGCATCATAATCTGGACTCTGAGAATGTTTGCAGTCAGCTACTAGTAAGACTGTATTTTTTCCTGGCAATGGACTGTGCACGCATGCCTCCTCAGACGTTATAGACTGTAACACAAGGTTACATGTAGAATGTGAAATAAACTGCTAAATGTTCAGAAAATAAAATCTCCTATTTTACACACAGCAAAAAATATTCTATCTCTAGGAAATGACGCTAAGGAAATAGTAATTGTGATTTGTAAATATTTTTGTTTATATTATTGAAAATTGGAAGTAACGCAAAAGTCCATAATTGGGGATTTCTTAAATAACTTTTAGTTCATCCATACAATGAAATACTATGTAGCCATTTAAAAGTATGCTGCAAAACATTATGTAGTGGCTTGGAAATTAGTCTGTTATACATTAATTGGAAAATTTGTGAGCAAAGCAATATATGAAATACAATATCATTTTGAAAAATATATGATATATGATTGAAAAACTATACGATATACCATGGCTAAAGTTAACCATGCATATCTCTGAGGGGTAAAGTAATGAGTGATAGTTATTTCTTTCTATCCTTTTAAATAAAGTTTCTATAACAAACATTTACTACCATAATAAGAAAAAGGGATATTTAAAAATAGAACTGGTTAATAGGCCTCATCACTATAATTATCGTAACAAATATTTGTTGAGCACCTCCTATGGGCCAGGCACTGACCTAGGTGACCAGAAATCAGGCAATATCCCTGCTCTTGTGGGACTTACCACTTAGAAGATTTCATTTTTATTGCTTAGTCAGTTAAAGTGGGGAAGGTTAAGTGCCTTTATATCAAGACTCCATTCGTTGCAAAAAAACAACACCCAGTTCAAATTGGCTTTAGCAAAAAGGAAAATTCAGGAGTTCACAAAACTGAAGTCCATGGGCAACTGACTTCACACATTCCTAAATCATCTGGAATCTTCAGAACTTGATATCTCATGAAATTTCAGACTACTTTTCTTTGTGATCACTTCATTATCAGTAAGGCTTTCCTGATAGTGTTACGATGGCTGCCTACCACTCCAGACTTGTATCCAGTGTCCCCAACAACCACAACAGAAATACAGATACTAGCTTTCCAACAGTTTAAAAAAAAAAAAAAAAAAGGATTGAGTCCAGTTGGTTCTAACAATATTCATGTGGCAGCCCTTGAACCACTCACCATGGCCCGAGGAGCATAATGCCCTGATCGGCCAATCCTAGGTTCATATAACCTCCGCTGGAAATGGACTGAGAGTAGAAGAGACATTGTCCCGAAAGAAAATCACAGGGCTGTTACCAGAACAAAATATGGATGCTGAGATGGTAAAACAACTGAGATGTCCACTATGGCCTTGCGGTAGAAGCCCAGAGGCAAGATGAACAGATCGGAGTCCTGGCTTCAAAGGATGAAACTTCATCCGAAACACCAAGCTGCATTTTGACACTGTATCTGATGCAAGCAGATGATGTGAATGTCACCAGGAAAATTTACTTTTAGACTGACATCAACCTAATTGTAGATATATTTTGAAAACACATGTATATTTTGCTGTAAGAATTCTGATCTCATACATATTACAGATAAACAGAGAATCAAGCATGTTAGAAATCTGCTCGTTTGACAGATGATGTGAGGGGGACCCAAAGTCTTGTTGCTACTTAACAGCAAGGCCTAACTCATCTCTTTACTCCCAGTGTTTCTGCTGCACCTTGAGGACTCTACCCCACATAACTCCAGCCAACGATAACGCCTCAGACTTTTAAGATTTCACTGTGAATGAAGCACACTTAAAACTTTAATAGATCAGCTCGTAAACACCTCACTTTTATTCTGGCTGAAGATTAAACAGTGCCTAGCCATAGGGATAACTAGCTAAGTGGCAACACATGTCCCCCGTTTATTCCCAAAGCTCACTTTAAGTAAGTTCTTCCTTTATTAATTATTTTTCATAAGTATTTTAACATTTCAAATCTCACACTTAATACTAAGAAACCAGGCTTGCCAAATACACTCACGGTCAAAGATCTGTCACTCTATACCTAGTTCTGCCCTCTGCTAAACTCGTCTCTCCATAACTGGGAACAAGACTAATATTCAAATCTAGGACCTGGTTACATGGAAGGCACTGGGCTTTGGGGAAAAGATCAAGATCCAGCAACTAGGATTGGGCACAAGATCAGAACTGGTCCAATAGAAAGTCTGATTTGATGCTGAGCGAGTGAATCTAAGTCACTGCCCTTAATAGCTTCCTTTCCACCTGTGCACTTGGGCAAAGATCCTATAAGCAGCTGTACCTACGATTCCACAGTTCAGGAACTTCCTCCAGCTTCCACCTCCCATTCTTTACTTTGAACCCTATTGTTTTGGTCTGGTTTCCCTTGTTCCTTCCTGTTTCCTTGAACCTGGATTTTCCCTCTTTGCCTATTCTCTTTGGGTTGATAACTGAATTGCCCGGCTTGCCTTGCTCCATCTTGGACCTCCAACGATATGCTCTGCAGCCCTTGGCAAGCCCTTCCTACCCTTCCCTGAATGTGGCCATGGTGATTCCAGCTGGGCTGGAGCAGCCTGTGTCCAGTGACCTGGCCTCTTGTTTGCCTGGGAAGAGAGACTGGACACTGAGCTCTCTTGGATGGAGTTCCTGGTGTCCCTTTAGTGTAAGATGAGGACTGAATACATCTTCATCAGGGGAACTCAGTGACAAATACTAATTGAGCACCTCCTATGTGCCAGGCACTACCCTATGTGCTGAGAATACAGCAGAGAATCAAATAAGGTCTCTGATCTCAGGGAGTTTAGAATCCGGATAGAGGGTGGGAGAGACAAATGTATGAACAATTAAGACAAAATAATAATTACAAGTCGGGTTAGGATTATGCTCTAATGAAAATAAAACAGGGTGGCATAGACAGATTCTGGGGTGATTAGGGAAGACCTCTTGAGGGGAAATATGAGTGACAATAAGGAGGAAGCCTTGGGAAGATTTGGAAGAAGAGAGTTTTGTAGAAGAGGGAGCAACAGATATAAAGGCTTTGAGGCAGGAATGAGCTTGGCATCTTCCAGGGATGGAAAAAAGACCAGCGAGGTTGGAGTCACAATTGACAAATAAATAATTTGCTTTAAACATGAAAGTGGGCTCAAAAAGTCAGCTTAAAAACATGCCAATTTTTCCTCCCAATTCAACCAGATTTGCAACATAAATATGATGCATAATTGTACACGTTTGTATGGGCACAAATCTTATTGGCAGTTCTGGTAAATAAATGTAGGATCAGTTGAGTCTCCTTGACGCCTATCACAACTGTGAACACTGCCTCTGATAACATTGTTTTGTCACTTTTCACTCCCACCAGCAAAGAAGACAGATAAATGGCTTCCTGAGACAAATGGTCCCACTTTCCAAGGCCTGGGGCTCTGAAGGAAGGAGACGTGAGCCTTGGAACATTTCTCAGGGTGCCTCCTTGAAGAGTTCATGGCCACAACCTCTCTGAGTCTGCTTCAGAAGGAGCTGCGGCGTTAATTCTTCTGAAAAATTATATTTTGTTTGCAGTCCATTAAAATTTCAAAAGACTTATGAAATGAATTCCAGACTATGCGCCATTGCAATCTGCAACAGAAAATACCTGATTATAGCAATAATAGGAATTTAAAGTGAAAAATACCTTATGTTTTGCCTGTATCGCACCACAGTGCCCTAGAAAAGACAAAAATGTACCCTTTCTGGGAGTGGATTCTTATGCAGGTAATATTCTTTCCAGGTATAACAGCTGTGGAGGGTTGAATCGTAGTCCCCGCAAAATTCATGTCCAATCAAAACCTCAGAATGTGATCTTATTTAGACATAGGGTCTTTGCAGAGGAAATTATTTAAGATGAAGTCACACTGGATCAGGGCGGGGCCTAAATTCAATGACTGGTGTCTTTATAAAAGAAAAGAGAGGGAGATTCACACACACATACACACACGGAGGCAGGCCATGTGAAACCAGAGGCAGAGATTGTACTGATGCAGTTATAAACCAAGGAACACCAAGGATTGCTGGGTAAGCACCAGAAGCTAGCAGAGGCAAGGAAGGATTCATTCCTACAGACTTCAGAAGGAGCAAGGCCCCCTAACACCTTGCTTTCAGACTTCTAGCCTCCAGAACTGTGAGAGAACAAATGTCTGTAGTTTTAAGCCACCCAGTTTGTGGTAATTTGTTACGGCAGCCCTAGGAAACTAATATGCCAGTCGTGGGCAGCTTTGCCCCAGCACTGGAAGAGAGGGAAACTACAAGGTATTGGGAAATCAACTGAATCTACATTAGCAAAGTAGAAAATTGAGTACTTATTTGATGAATTTGACCACCAACAATTTTGGAAGAGTGACTTAAATTGGACAGGGGTTAAAAGTTGGGGCTTTGGAATCAGAAAGTCTGGATTGGGCCTTAACTGTATCCTTCACCTTGTTCAAGTTACTAAACTCTAAGCCCCAGCTTTTCATACATAAAATGGGAACTTACCCCATAAGGTGGCTGTGAGATTTAGAGGGGACATCTCTGTGTAGAGTTTGGCAAGTGCCCATCTCATAGTAAGTCCCCACTAAAGCGTAGCTGCTGTATCATTATTATATTGTTATCACTCTTCCATCTTCAGAAACACTTCCTATCCTTGAAGGAAGGAATGAGTGGTTATAGTCAGATGTGCTTTTAGAGTCCAGTCCTCTTCTGTCCTTTGTTCAGCTACTACTCAGCAGGACCCATCTACAAACTAAAAGCACTCAATGTTCACCAGTTCTGAATGAGAGACAGCCTCGCTATGTTCACAGTGAGCCCAGACTCCCCCGAAACATATTTTTAAACAATTTCTTGCCTGTCTTAAGATATAAATATTTTTCAAAAACATGGGTTCTCAGGACCACAATATTTTCAACAACAATATTTATTGAAAGCTCATCATTTGCCAGGCATTTCCCAAAGGTCACCTCACGTAGACCTTACCACAGCCCTGCAAACCAGGTGATAATCATCTGGTTTTACATATGAGGAGGCTGAGACCCAGAGAAACTTCTGAGGATTCCAGACTGACTCGAAATTAAAGCAAGAAATAGAAGGAATGTTGGAGAAGAAGTGGGGCGGTGGGCAGGGATGCTGTCGCAAACACTCATCTTTCCAAAAGGCAGAAGGAAGTACAGACGGGAGAGCCAGAGCTAGGCACCGCCTGGGCTCTGGTCTGGGCTCCGGTCTGGGCTCCACCCTCACCCGGTGGAGTGAAGCACTGTTTCTCTCTGGGCCTCAGTTTCCCTACCTGTGAAACAGGGAAAGTGAACTAGATGATCTCTAATAACACATTCTGCTGTTAACCAAGATCAAGATTTAAAAAAAAAAATCAAAATCATAAAATCAAAATCTTCTGATATGCAGCCTCATGAATCTTAGGCAATTTTCTTAAGCGACATAACATGGAAAAAAGATGAAAGATGCTGAGGTTGAAGTTTTCCAAACGAATTCATAATATTTACAATACGGTATTGTAATTTTAGTTTTCATAACACTGATCCTACTCCTTTATTTCTGTAGTTAGCTCATATCAAAACAAAAGCTGGTGCATTTTTCACTAAAATCCTATTTTTTTTCTTTTTTGGTAGGAAATTCTGAGTAATAGAAAAAAATAAAAATAATAATTCTTCACATTTAAATAGTATCTTTGATCTGAGGCCTTCCTGTATGGTATTTTTATAAGCCATATGTGTTATTATTTTTTTTGGTAGGTCACATTAAAGTCCTAGGATGTCTAGACCACTGATATTATGGGAGCTCTTCAAAGTAACACAATGACATTTAATAATAAACTCAGCTTTTTCTTCAGTTGTACCTTACATCCAGGAAGTGCTGAACCTTTTAGTTTTAACAATGTTTCATCACCCTATGTATTTTAGTTTTTCAGCCAGAAAAACTGAATCCAGGCAAATTCTAAAGAAGAATCCATATATTTGTGATGTTTATTAGTAGCAGTAGCAAGTAATTATGAGGTATCTACTCTGTTCTGGTCATTGTTCCAAGTGTATTACAAGTGTTAACTCATTTAAGCCCCTCAACCCTATGAGGTAGGTTATGATGCCCCCATTTTACAGATGAGGAAACTAAGGCAGAAAGAAGAGAGTAACCTGGTTCAAGAGCTGACCACTGGTCACTCACAGAGCTGGGACTTGACTCCAGCAGTCTGGCTCCAGACCCCACAGTCATCACCTCCACCCTCATGCGGGGAAACTGAGGCTCATTAAAGGTTAGTAACTAGAACATTTTCCCAAAATTCCCATATACTCACTCCCCCATGGTAACATTCCATCAGCATGCCCACTCAAGAAAGAAATAAAAAGCTCTCTACATCAGTATTGTTGACATTACTCTTTTGTACCTGATAGTAAATGCTTCAGCTGTCAGATACTGGATCCTCACATATATTAAAACATACAGCAAGAAAGAGCAAAGTGTATGCTAGTCTTAATTTCTGAGCAGATTGAGTTTCACATCAAATACTTCATCTTCTTCCAATATATAATCCAATTACTTCCAAATCTCCATTATTATTTTCATTGTATATTCATGCATTGCAAGAAATTTGAAAAAAAAACAAAAACACCTGAAAAACTTTCAGGAATGGGTCAAATCCATTTCGGAACCACTTACTGCTATTTTTTATTGGATTACTCGAGGTCACATTGGTGAAAACTGCTATCATCTGTGAAACATTTTAAATCCCTTGACTCAGAAGCACACTGGTCAAACTTGATTTTTAGTGAGTTCTTTTACCAGACATTACCTTACCCCTACGATGTCAACTCTAGCTCAGGGAAACAGACTTATTTTCTCCCTCAGAGGAAGACAGAATGACCTTTGAAGCTGATGTAACCGCAATTAAGGAGCAGTGATAATGACTGCTCTAGAATCATTCTTTATGAAACTTGTAAGGACACAGAGTTTAGCAGCAAAGCAGGCTTCTGGGTTATTTAATTATTTTAAATTTATTTGATCACTTATTTCTTTATTTCATGCCTTGCTCCACCAAGGATTCAAAGTTCATCCTTTTTTTTTTTTTTTTTAAGGTATGCTGCTTAAGAATTTTTATCTTCCAAGTGACAGATTTATTCATAGCTATAGGCAATGCTTCCCTTATTTTTCTGACATTCTTCCACTCTTATGGCAGGTAAGATCTTAGATCCCCAAAAATATGAATGTTCCTCCCAACAGAATCCCTCTCCAACTCCGCCCCCCCACCACCAATTTCCTAGGTATCTCTTTAAAGGAGTCCAGAAATTAAATTTAGAACTATTAGGCCAAGCACAATAAAACAACAAAAAAAGGTTATTTAGTGTGTGGAAATTGGCTTTATCTCTCATGCACTTGCTTCTTTTATTAAGGAATCCATGAGGCCTACCTTCTCCCCATCTGCCAAAATGGGCTGACATCAGTTTGAGGCATTCAGAGTTATCAAGGGGTGTGAGGGGAGGAGGGGCGCCAGGAGGAGGGGCGGACCGGCGGGCTTGCAGAGCCCGGCCATGTCATAAGCATTCTTTCCAAAGGAAACCAAGTTAAAAGGCTGATAAACCCCAATCTCTCTTCACAGCTTGCCTTCGGAGCCCCTTAATGCAACTCCCTCATTTGTTCATCAGCACTTTATGAGAAAATAAACAAAAACACGGCCTGTTTCCTCATTGTCAGCACATCAGAACACTTCCTGCTCAGAGAGGCCACCAACCCGCCCAAAGAGTCAGGGGACCACTCTCTATTTTGCCTCCACTTTTTAACAGCTCGTTTTCTAAGCTGAATTCCAAGGGCCTAATCAAATCTGAAGCCCCCTCTGGGTGGATTAGATGTCCTAGATTCCAATGCTCTGCAGGACAGGAGGCTCCCCTGGAAGGATCAGTGGGTGAGCTACACTGAAACCACGAGGTTGCTTCCTGTTTCTCCATTCTTATTTTACCTTAAAAAAAAATTAAAAAGTGGGCTAAGGAAAAGGAGAAACGCTTAAAATAAATAACTTTTCACCGAATCACCAGTTCCATAAGGTACTGTAAATTCTATAGCTGTTGTAACATTCTCCAATCAATTCAATCCTTCCAGATTTTTCACTAAATCTGATGAAAAAAAGCAAGCAGGAAAGAAAGGGAAAGGAAGGAGAGGAGAGGAGACGGGAGGGGAGGGGAGGGGAGGGGAGGGGAGGGGAGGGGAGGGAAGGGAAGGGAAGGGAAGAGAAGGGATAGTCACTGAAAATATAAGAGCTGTTGGGTTATGACTCTTATGTTTAAATTCCCAACGGGCTAAACGGTGCCCTGAGATAGTCCTAGCACTGATATCTCCTTCTTGAAGAGATGTGAACATTTGAAAAGGAGAAGCACAGAGAGTTTAGCCGGAGGGTGCAGCCAAGATTCTGGATGGATGCTAGAATGCTCCAGTGGCTCCGAGGTGTGGTGGGTTCCCACCATGCCAACTTTTAGGGGTCTGGCATTTAAAATGCACGAGTACTGTGGAGCTGCAGTTCAGGCCACAGGCTCTGGAGCCTGACTTCTTGGGTTCACACTGTAACCCCAGCACATGCTATCTCTGAGAACTTAGATGAGTTCCTTAAACTCTCTAAGCCTCCCTGTCTGCCTCACAGGGTGATTATGACGATTAAGTGAGGTGGTGGATGGAAAGAGCAGGGGCCTGGGCCACTGGGCTAAAGAAATGTTTACTGTTAATATCAGATGACATGCATGACTTCCAACATTTCTTACACTGTGCAGATTATGGGCATAATCCTAAGGGGCTGTTTTTCTTTAAGAAAAAAAGAAAGAAAGAAAATACAGACACAGCGGAAACTAACTTTAATATATTTGCTAAGGAGTAGAATTCAGGGTAAGTTGCATCTATCTTAGAACCCACGCAATGGGGGCTTTATTATCACAAAACAAAGGCTTCATTTAGAAACAAAGCAAACTCTTGGCATGAGCCTGGGGCCCTAGCATACTTTGGAACCAAAATCCTAGAGAAATAAGTGAAGATTGCCACTGACTGTGTAATCATGTGCTCTTGGACAAGACACTTAACCTCTTGGTGTTCTCATCTAAAAAAAATGAGCTGGACGAAAAGGTATCAAAACTCCTGACAGGTCTCATTTCACCCTAATGTTCCATAATTCTACTTAATGCCATGAACTGTCTGAAGTAGAATAAAACCAGATGATGAGAGTAATAGCCCCCAAGCTCTCACACCCTAGGATAAACAATTTAGCACTATATCGTTTAGACTCCCATGAATATGCTATTGCTGAAAGTCTTTTAGTCTTGTCTCCCCATCTAGGTTAAAAACTCTTTGAAGACAGAGATCATGCATCATTCTTCTCATTCTTCATTGTCCTCTGCCCAGCATTAAACACACCGTAGCCATCAGGAATGTGCGTAAGTAGAGCCTAATTCCAAAAGCCACCCATGATATGACTTCATAGGCATAATTCCGTAATCCATCCATGTTATAACTTCACGGTCATGCTGGATACCTGTTGCTCAATCACAGCAATTTAACCCAAAACAGGCATCAGTGAGAACAGCCAGGCATGTGACTCAGTAAATCATATTTCTAGCCTTTCATTTGTTCACAAATATGTATTTAATAACTGTGATTATCAGGCACTGTGCTAGACATCAGGGATGCTCTACACCCGCATCACAACCCTGAAGGTTCTCACGTAGACAATGTGGAAATCACATATGTGCACCAGTGGAGCATAACTAGAAACCGAACTGGGTCAACAACCCTTTTTTCTCAATCTATGCCCCCCCCCTTCCAGATGAAGGGGCTTCCCAGTTCATCCCTGGAGTTTTATTAGTATTTACTATGTCAACAGGTACAGTATTCCTAAGTTTAAAGAAAAACAAGCATGCATTTACAGGGCTTTGTACAGGTCTAAAACCTAGTGTTTATCAACAATATTTTGATCTTTCTTAAAGCGGAAATATAATACTGCAGACTGGCGACACTTATTCCTAGAAGCCTTCTGAACTTAGCATTTCCTGCTGCTGTGTTTCTGGTCTTAAGTACATCAGCAAAATACTCTGTGGTCTGTAGATTATCTGTAAACCAACTGACAGGTATCCAATGCAGACCATGCAAGGACATTACTTCGCCCCTATCGCTGCCCTCAGATGATGTTGTGAAAAGTAAAAGTTCATCAGATGCGACTGGGTTCACGATGGACCCGCACTGTGAATTCCTAAGGCTGAAAGGCCGATTGCAATTTATCACTCCTCCTGCTTATCAGCCATAGAGTGACTTTCCTCCATTTAAATAGCAGCCGGCTTCCCTCCTATGGCTCCATCCCTGTTGCCAAGGTTCTCTAAATGCTAATGAGGAGATAGAGAACACTCTGTGATCTTGTAAAGTGCTCACCCAGCAATTTGGCAAAAACAGAGTGTAAACATCATGCCTGGATACCTGCATTTGTTGGTCAAGGATCAATGCAGAAATGACCACCACAGAGGCTGTGTCTGCCACCACAAAAAGAAACAGAATATTCAAATGTTTTTCTAGAAGTTTCAGATGTGTTGAACATAATACTAGGAAAACCGATACACTTATATCGATGATTATTTGTGGCAATAAACAAGGACAGGAGATTGAAATTATAATTCTCACAAACTTAAGCATATTATATAAAGACATAACTTGGTTCTATGGAAAATATTTGAGATAGGAATATGTGAACGGATCCAAACGATGTGAATAATAGCATCTGGATGCTTAGTTAGCAAATAAGAGAATCAGCAATACTGTGTCTGACAGCTGCTGTGGTTTCCTGGATAGGAAAATCAACTTGGAATTGAGAGGTCTCTGTTTGATCCAATAAATGTTCATTGAGAGCATTCCCAGCTTCATCACAAATAGCAATGAGTGAACATTATAAAGTCATACCTAATCCCTAAAGTCTTCAGTGAAAGGATCCAGGCTGAATAGGTTTCTTAAGGCTCTGAGTCATCAGCAGTATTTATAAGAAGTATGCAAGATAATCAACCAACAGATTATTCACTTGAAAGCTAGAACAGAATCCTGTGTGATGACTTCTTTGAAAACTCACCTGCAAATTTCAGATATACCTCAAGTGTCGCAGAATCTCAGAGCTGGACGCATCCTCAAGAGGTCACAAAATGAAGTAACACTTGACACATAGCCATATATAAGTAAATCCACCTAGACAGAACAATTAGGAAATCATAAGGGACCTGAAACTGCGCAGAAATCAAGATGAGATGATTCCCAGAAGGAAGCAACAAAGATAAAATGCTGAGCCAGGATTACAAAATCAAAGTTAACCTCAAAACCATCAGAGAAATATGTCCTCTTGGGAATGCTTGTAATTTCAATTCAGCATAACTTCTTTTGAGTTTTTATTCATTAATGTCAAGCCTGGTTTTAAACTTAATGGCTAAGGGTCAAGTTCAGATACAAAAAGCATAGGCGTGCAAGTAGATACAACCTGACGTGTTTATCTTTTCAGCGCACACTTTCTGCTGCAGGCGTGTGCCAGATGTAGCAGCAGCTGTAGGAAGTTGTTTATCTACCCTCTTGACCTTTGTGAAGTGTTAGGAGATGGTAAAAATCATGTTTTTAAATTATAGGCGTCTCCTTTTAAACTAGCATCTTCTTAGCATCAGTCAAAACACATCAATAAAGGCATAAGAAGGTCAAGAAGATACGATTGCATCCCAATGATATCTGTAAAAACATACTTCCGCAATGATTTACAATGCAACAAGGGCTCTCTGCTTATTTCCAAATTCACTTCATTTACTCAACATTCAGTAAATATTTATTGCACTCCTACTGTCTGCCAGGCACAATTAAAAACTGCAAATCAAATGAATTCTAATACCTGTAATATTTGTGTCTTGCCTGAATTTCTACAAATGTCATTTGTGCTTTGCAAATGTATCCTTTAAATTTTTCAAAATCTATTAATATTCCAAGGATGAAAGATGCCTCAAAATCTTTAGGTGTACTTATTAAGAAAACATTATTGGGGGGGGGGCGGTTCACAGCCAAATGTAAAGATTTCAGAGGCAAATGCAACATCCTTCTTACAGAGAAGAGCGCTTTGGCCAAGCTTCAGGGCCACACAGCTTCTGTACTGATGGGTCACCATTCAGGTCTGGAGGGATTACACTAAATGCAAGTGGGACTGATCTATCAACCTAATCACTCATGAGAAATAATAACAATGTCATTAGCTAAGTTTCCAAAACAACCTAGTTCCTGCTTGAAAGTCAATCCCTCAGAAGCATGCTAAGACTTACTTTTGTTATGACATTTGGATGAAGTCACAAAAGTTCCTTTGGTCTTTCTCTGTCAACGTCAACGTCCTCTGGGGAAACCAGTGTGGTGATATCAAAAAACAAAAGGAAACAAATCAGAGTCTCCAAAGAGAAAGACGCAAACAATAATTATTTTTAAGAAACCCAGTTAGTTTTTCATTTTGGCCAAGGAATAATTAGAAAATATACTTACTGCTTTCCCCAAAAGGTCAGCTTACAACCAAAATCAAAATGTATTCTCATACTTCTTTGAATCATGGCTATTGATTTGCCAGAATTCTCCTAACCCAATAAAATATTTGTAAACATGGACATTCACATTAAACTATATTTAGACATATTTAGTATGTGTATATAATTTAATTATATAGGTACAGATAAATTCTTTGGGATTCTAAGTTAGAGAACTGACACAAAGTTTTATTTGTCTTTGAGATGTGTACACATACGTGTGTCTATGCATGGCTGCGTGTGTGTGTTGGCAAGGATTGACAGATGTGGCCCTTGCCTTCAAGGAGCTCTTAATCTAGTAGTTGCATGTTAAATCTGGTTCACTTGACATGATTTTCTCTGACAATCTTTGTTTATATAGTAAAAGGCCATTCATTCACTGAGCAGTGATAGGGTATAAGATTTTGAATTTTCATCTTTCACAACGGGCTGTCTTGTTTTCCATTCAGTTAGCCTTAAATCGAAATCAGCCTTAAAACTCTCTGAGTCTCAACGTTTTGCTATCACTTCAACTTGCCTTAGAGAGATGACATAAGTCTTTCAAAACAACAATTTTTAAGCATTCTGAGGCAATGACAACCTGTTGGACTGAATTTCCAGTTGCACAAATTGTAGCTGTTCCATCTGAGGGAATGACTGTGGTAGAACTAAAAAAAACATGAAATAAATTCTGAAAATATTTTCAGATGTCAAAGAAAGAGACTATCATTCAATCACTCAATAAATATGGCCTAGATATCTACTTGGTGCTAGTTGTTGCACCAGAAAATTGCTTCCAAATGTCCTCTTCACTCACTTCAGAGCCACAGTAAATCATGGTGACCAAGTCTTGGCCATGGTCATAGAAAAACAGCCCAAATTGCTGTCCTGTGAAATTTTTCTTAGGATTCCTATGAGTGTGTTGATGGGGACAATGTTGAGTGTTACTGAAGGCAAAAAATATGTGTATGACTGGAGTGATATATAGACTATTCATAGGGTGTGATTTATATAAATATGGTGTGATTTTAGAAAAAAGTTAATGGTCCCTATGACACCAAAAGCACAGACAACCAAAGAAGAAAATAAATAAACAGGACTATATCAAAAGTCCAAACATCTGTGCCAAAAGACACAATCAACAGAGTGAAAAGTCAAACCATGGAACAGAAGAAAATACCTGCAAATCATAGATCTGGTAAGAGGTTATTATCTAGAATAAACAAATAAATCCTACAACTCAACAACAAAAAACAAACAACCCAATTAAAAAATGGGCAAAGAATTTGAATAGACATTTCTCCAAAGGAGATGTACAAATGGCCAATAAGCATACGAAAAGATGCTCAGCCTCACTAACCATTAGAGAAATAGAAATCAAAACCACAATGAGATACCACTTTATACCCATTAGGATGGCTATCAAATAAAGAGAAAATAACAAGTGTTGAAAAGGATGTGGAGAAATTGGAATCTTTGTGCACCAGTGATGGGAATGAAAAGTGGTTCATCCCTTACAGAAAATAATATGGTAGTTTTTCTAAAAAATGAAAAATAGAACTACCATATGATCCAGCAATTCTACTTCTGGGTATATATTCAAAAGAATTGAGAGCAGGGTCTCAAATATTTATACACCCACAACCACAGCAGCATTATGCACAATAGCCAAAAGGTAGAAGCAACCCAAATGTCCATCAATGGATGAATGGATAAATAAAATGTGGTATATACATACAATAGAATAGTATTTAGCCTTAAAAAGGAAGAAAATTCTGACAGATGCTATAACATGGATGAACCTTGAGGACATTATGCCAAGTGAAATACACTAGTCACAAAAAACAAATACCATATGATTCTACTTATGTGAGGTATCTAGAGTCATAGAGACAGAAAGCAGAATGGTGGTCTTCAGGAGCTGCGGAGTAGAGAGAAATGGCAAGTTGTTTAATGGGTATAGAGTTTCAGATCAGCAAGAATAAAGGAGTTCTGGCGATCTGTTTCACAATAATGTGAATATACTGAACACTTCTGAACTGTATACTTAAAATGTTAAGATGGTAAATTTCATGCTACATGTATTTTATCACAATTAAAAATAATGGTAATAAGTGAATGATCCCAATGCAATTTTACAAAGTTGATTTCTTTAAACAAATACTGTTCTCAATGTTTTTAAAATCTGCTATGTATCAATTGGAGTCAACAGAGGGCCAGCAACCCAAAGGGAATATGGAGTCCTAAATCTAAGACAAAGTCAGCAAGCATCTCTCCTCACAATTGATAATAGTAAAAATACCACACGACAAAAGGGATCTGGGAACAACTGATAATTGAATTATTCAGGGTTCACCAGAGAAACAAAACCAATAGGATACATAGAGGGAGATTTATTTTAAGGAGATGGCTCACAACTGGCTCATAATTGTGAGGCCGTCAGGTCCAGAATCTATAGGGCAGGCTGCAGGCAGGAAATTCTGGCAAGAGTTGATGTTGTAGTCTTGAGTCCAAGGCCAGAAACTCGGGCAGGGTTTCTATGTTACAGTCTTGAGGCAGAATTCCTTCCTCTTTAGGGGACCTCCATCTTTGGCTTTAAGACCTTTGACTGATTAGATGAGGCCCACCCCATCACAGAGGATAATCTGCTTATTCAACATCTACTGATATAAAATGTTAATCTCACTTAATAAGAATAATCTCATTTAAATGTTAATCAGTTAAAACTTAATGTTAATCTCATCTAAAGAATACCTTCACAGCAACATCTACACTGGTACTGGACCAAACAACTGGTACTGTAACCTAGCTAAGCTCACAAATAAAATTAACCAACACAGTTATGACACATATTTTCTTTTAAATGAACCTATCTGTATTTGTATAAGTGAATTTCTAATTCCAAGTAGTGGACTTGGGAAATTATACACTATTTCATTGATGCTTTCTTTGTTCTCTTTTGCTAAGTCTCTGTCTGTACAGGGCAGAGCCCAACCCAAGCAAAAAAAGAAAATTAATCTTTTTGCTTATAGTAATTTTTTAAAATAGCCCAAATGTTATTATTCAGTTTATTTAATTATTTAGTTAAAATAACTTTGTTCCAAAGAAGTTGGGACCATTTTTAAAAATCAAATTCACTTTCAAAGTTGAAAATTTACCACCTTTGAGAATTTTTAAAAGCATGTGTCACTAGAAACCACAGCACAGATGGCATTTAAAAAACTGATTCAAATATCAGCATCACTGGATTTAGTGTAACGCTCCCAAAGGTAAAATCTTCCAAAAGCTGCCCTCACTCTTCCAGATGTATAAGCTCTGGTCATTTATACTTAAACCTTTGAGCTAAATTGTAACTATGAAGTTGCAGTACTGGGAATTTTGATGTGAAAGAATATCATAATAACAAATATAAAAGATCTCAATCACCCTGTTCATGATAGGGAAAACTATCTATAGGAATGTGATTAAACAAATGATAGTACTAACTTAAACTGGATAGAATACTGTGTAGCTGTCTATAATGGGATAGGCAGGGACAGGAAATGTACAGTCTCTATTCAGGCAGTGAAACTTCTAAGATTTGTATGCAACTTTTGCATGCATGTTCACTTTTCTAGGGCAAGAGACCCTAACTCTGAATCAATGTGTTATAACCCCCCAAAAAAGTTAGGAAACAGTGTAGCAGAAGAATATTTAATGCAATGGTAAAATGTTCAAGTTATACTGCTAAGTGAAAAGGCAAAATATTAAAGAGCTCATACAGTGAGCTCATACAGTACTTAAAACATTTTGATGTACGCTTTGTAAGTAATAATGGAAAAATATACACCAAAATGTTAGTAGGAATAATCTCTGAGTAGTGGGATTACGTATAATTTTTGTTGTTACTGTCTTATTTTGTTTTGCTGTTGGCTTGTCTGTATTTTCTCAATTTTCTACAATGATATGTATTGCTTTTATAAAGAAGAAAAAGTAAAAATTTAAGTTGGAAATGGAAAGTTGGAGAATGATTTGTCAGTATGTCATCAACACAGTTCAGACTACATGAGTTCTAATTCTAGTCAACTGATCCTTGTTGATATTAATAGTAGCTGTAATAATAATACAGTAGCAATTATAATGATAATAATAACAAACCATTTTATAACAACCTGTGCAAATGATCCCCCTGTTACTTGATTGGGCCTGGTATGTATCTAAATATAAATCAATTAGCTGGAATTTGGGTTTATAAATTAGTTTAGTGTGAATGTAGTTGACACAAATCAATCTCCCTTGGTCAGTCCAACCATGTGTGGGAAGAAAATCAAATTTCTGAACTTGCAAAATTAAAATACCTATATAGTTGTACCTGTGATTCTCTTATGATCCCTCAAGTTTGAAAAAGGTATAAGATACTTACAGAAAATAATGGCAGTCTCTCTCAAAAGAATCAGATTCATGAATAGATTAACTCCATTTTTAAACTGTGTATCTCTAACTTTTTCTTAAAATGTTGGTATTATCACCTATCTGCTAGCAAATATTAGCAGCTAACAAAATAAATGATAAAATAGCAAATAAATATTAATAAACAATACCTAGTTCAATAGCTCATTGTTATTTTTTCACAGACAGTAATGTTTTAGGTTCTGCATCAGTTTGGGACCTCCAGGAAATGGGACTTCCAGGAAACAGAAACATAACAGATTTACTGGGGGAAATGTTTATGAAGGACAAAGGGGAGTGGGGGCAGGAGTAGCCCAAGAGCAACTCAGACCGTGTTTCTAGAGAGGGAGGGAAGGAGGACATGGTACAAGAGCCTCAGACTGCAGTGACCTCTGTGAAGGTCTCAGCCGGACTTGTGGGCGCCTCAGAGAGACGACTGCCCATTGAGAAGTTTCACATTGAACAAAAATGACCCAGCTCTAGTACCTCCATTATGCCCAGTCATTAGCTGGGGAGAACGTGGCCTCAGGGTGAAGGCCAGAGCAGACCCCAAAGGTGCAAGAGCTGACAGCTCACTGTTTTCCTGCAGCAGGCTCTCTCTTGAAGGGACAGCTGAGTGGCATATTTAGGTCGTTGCCACAGGTTGATTTGTTTTATAATCATACATGTAGATTTATTTTTTGCTACTAAAATTGTTCTTTGTTCTTGTGTTGGAATTAAATATACCATTCTGCCCCCATGTCCCAAATAAGAGCATGATAGTCCTAATTGAAGTCTACAACAACTATGATTTCCAGGTGTATTACCACTTTAACAATTTTGAGACTCTATTCTGATTTCAAGTCAGAAGATTTGGACTCAAATCCTAGCTTCATCACTTTCTACCTATAATGTCTTGAGCAAGACACCTGATCTTGCTGAACCTAAGTTTCCTGATCTCTAAAGTGGGAATATCCATGCCTTACTCCAGAGAATTGTTTTAAAGACTAAATATAATAACATATGTGAAACCCCCTGGCATATAGAAAGTGCTCAATAAATGTTTGTTTTTAAAATGGAAAACAACAACCCTAACAGGTACTATTGCATGTAGCTTGTCAACATTCCCTTACTTTACCTGGACAAGTTACCTAACTCTTACAAGCCTCAGTTTCCTCATCTATAAAATAGAATAATAGTTCTCCCTATGGCACTGAGTTACTGAAATGATTAGATTAAATAATGTAAAGAGAGGATTTATCACATTACCTGACACACAAGAAGTCCTCAGCAAATGGGATTAGTAAATAATTAGGATTACTTACTATCAGTAAGTAATTCATTTTAATTTTGAAGTTCAGAAAAATTCGATTTATTATATTATAGATTACATGACAATCTTAGTCTCATAGGAACTAATAATATCTCAATTGTTATTCTCAGACTTGACCTTTCCTTTGAAGTAAGTGCACACAAATACCCCTACTGTCGGCCCTTGGTATCTGTGGGTTTCACTGACTGACTGAATCCACAGATCAGAGGGCTGACTGTATTAATTGTATGACACCATTTTATATGTAAGGGACCTGAACATCTGAGGATTCTGGTATCCACAGGGACCCCTGGAACCAATCCCCACAGATACTGAGGGACACTGTACTTGCCAAAGATGACCCAGTGCTGTACGGTAATAACTAGACAGAGATAACAAGCAGCCTTACTTTCTTGATCATCTGTTTTCAAATTCACTCCTCTGACAGAAACACATGCTTAGTTTTTTCCACATAGATTTTGACATCTGTTAGTCATGGATTATTATTATTACCATTAAAAATAATAACAACAATGATATATTTTTTTACCTGAAAGCCTCAATTTCTTTTAGGTATTTTTCTCTAGTTTGGGAGCTTCAGCTGGACATTTAAAACATAAATTGGCACTTCAGTTTTAATCAGAAACTGGCTGAGGTAGAATCCGGGACCTAAGCATTTTAAAGCCTAGTTATTCAGAAGCCAGGTAGGGGCTAAATCCACTTCAGTTTTAGTCAGAAAGTGGCAGAGGTACAATGCAGGGCCCAAGCATTTAAAGCCTAGTTATTCAGAAGCCAGTTAGGACCTAAATCCATTCAGTTTTAGGCAGAAACTTACTGAGGTAGAATCCACGGCCTAAGCATTTTCAAGCCTAGTTATTCAGAAGCCAGGTAGGGGCTAAATCCACTTCAGTCTTAGTCAGAAACTGGGTGAGGTAGGATCCAGGGCCTAAGCATTTTAAAGCCTAGTTATTCAGAAGATGGGAGCTTCCGGCAAGATGGCGGAAGAGTAAGACGCGAAGATCACCTTCCTCCCCACAGATACAACAGAAATACATCTACACGTGGAACAACTCCTACAGAACACCTACTGAACACTAGCTGAAGACCTCAGACCTCCCAAAACGCAAGAAACTCCCCCACATACCTGGGTAGGGCAAAAGAATAAACAGAGACAAAAGCATAGGGACGGGACCTGCACCAGTGGGAGGGAGCCGTGAAGGAGGAAAGGTTCCCACACACTAGGAAGCCCCTTCGCGGGCAGAGACTGCGGGTGGCGGAGGGGGGAGCTTCGAAGCCGCGGAGGAGAGCACAGCAACAGGGGTGCGGAGGGTAAAGCGGCGAGATTCCCGCACAGAGGATCAGGGCCGACCGGCACTCACCAGCCCGAGAGGCTTGTCTGCTCAGCCGCCGGGGCGGGCGGGGCTGGGAGGTAAGGCTCGGGTTTCCGTCGGAGCGCCGGGAGAGGACTGGGGTTGGGGGCGTGAACACAGCCTGAAGGGGGCTAGTGCGCCACGGCTAGCCGGGAGGGAGTCCGGGGAAAAGTCTGGACCTGCCGAAGAGGCAGGAGACTTTTTCTTGCCTCTTTGTTTCCTGGTGCGCGAGGAGAGGGGATTAAGAACGCTTCTTAAGGGAGCTCCAGAGACGGGCGCGAGCCGCGGCTAAAAGCGCGGACCCCAGAGTCGGGCATGAGACGCTAAGGCTGCTGCTGCCGCCACCAGGAGGCCTGTGTGCGAGCACAGGTCACTCTCCACACCCCCTTTCCGGGGAGCCTGTGAAGCCCGCCACTGCCAGGCTCCCGGGATCCAGGGACAACTTCCCCGGGAGAACGCACGGCGCGCCTCAGGCTGGGGCAACGTCACGCCGGCTTCTGCCGCCACAGGCCCGCCCCGCACTCCGTGCCCCTCCCTTCCCCCGGCCTGAGTGAGCCAGAGCCCCCGAATCAGCGGCTCCTTTAACCCCGTCCTGTCTGAGCGAAGAACAGACACCCTCTGGCGACCTACACGCAGAGGCGGGAACAAATCCAAAGCTGAGCCCCTGGGGGCTGTGAGAACAAAGAAGAGAAAGGGAAATCTCTCCCAGCAGCCTCAGAAGCAGCGGATTAAAGCTCCACAATCAACTCGATGTACCCTGCATCTGTGGAATACATGAATAGACAACGAATCATCCCAAATTGAGGAGGTGGACTTTGAGAGCAAGATTTATGATTTTTCCCCTTTTCCTCTTTTTGTGAGTCTGTATGTGTATGCTTCTGTGTGAGATTATGTCTGTATAGCTTTGCTTTCACCATTTGTCCTAGGGTTCTATCTGTCCGTTTTTGTTTTCTTAATAATTATTTTTTATTTTAATAACTTTATTATATTTTATCTTACTTTATTTTACTTTATCTTCTTTCTTTCTTTTTTTCTTCCTTCCCTCCTTCCTTCCTTCCTTCCTCTCTCCCTCCCTCCTTTCTTTCTTTCTTTCTTTCTACTTCTACTAATTCTTTCTTGCTACTTTTTCTCCCTTTTATTCTGAGCCATGTGGATGAAAAGCTCTTGGTGCTGCAGTCAGGAGTCAGTACTGTGCCTCTGAGGTGGGAGAGCCAACTTCAGCACACTGGTCCACAAGAGACCTCCCAGCTCCACATAATATCAAACAGCAAAAAGTTCCCAGAGATCTTCATCTCAACACCAGCACCCACCTTCACTCAAAGACCAGCCAGCTACAGTGCTGGACACCCTATGCCAAACAACTAGCAAGACAGGAACACAACCCCACCCATTAGCAGAGGCTGCCTAAAATCATAATAAGTCCACAGACACCCCAAAACACACCACCGGACTCAGTCCTGCCCACC
The DNA here is from genome assembly GCF_949987515.2 of Delphinus delphis. Lineage (NCBI taxonomy): Eukaryota > Metazoa > Chordata > Mammalia > Artiodactyla > Delphinidae > Delphinus > Delphinus delphis. The sequence goes on along the minus strand of NC_082687.1, from coordinate 64,998,138 downwards.
AGAAAGACAAGATCCAGCCTCATCCACCAGAACACAGGCACTAGTCTCCTCCACCAGGAAGCCTACACAACCCACTGAACCAACCTTAGCCACTGGGGACAGACACCAAAAACAACGGGAATTACGAACCTGCAGCCTGCAAAAAGGAGACCCCAAACACAGTAAGATAAGTAAAATGAGAAGACAAAAAAACACACAGCAGAGGAAGGAGCAAGATAAAAACCCACCACACCTAACAAATGAAGAGGAAATAGGCAGTCTACCTGAAAAAGAAATCAGAATAATGATAGTAAAGATGATCCAAAATCTTGGAAATAGAATGGACAAAATGCAAGAAACATTTAACAAGGACCTAGAAGAACTAAAGATGAAACCAATGAACAACACAATAAATGAAATTAAAAATATTCTTGATGGGATCAATAGCAGAATAACTGAGGCAGAAGAATGGATAAGTGACCTGGAAGATAAAATAGTGGAAATAACTACTGCAGATCAGAATAAGGAAAAAAGATGAAAAGAACAGAGGACAGTCTCAGAGACTTCTGGGACAACATTAAACTCACCAACATTCGAATTATAGGGGTTCCAGAAGAAGAAGAGCAAAAGAAAGGGACTGAGAAAATATTTGAAGAGATTATAGTTGAAAACTTCCCTAATATGGGAAAGGAAATAGTTAATCAAGTCCAGGAAGCACAGAGAGTCCCATACAGGATAAATCCAAGGAGAAATATGCCAAGACACATATTAATCAAACTGTCAAAAATTAAATACAAAGAAAACATATGAAAAGCAGCAAGGGAAAAACAACAAATAACACACAAGGGAATACCCATAAGGTTAACAGCTGATCTTTCAGCAGAAACTCCGCTGCCAGAAGGGACTGGCGGGACATATTTAAAGTGATGAAGGAGAAAAACTTGCAACCAAGATTACTCTACCCAGCAAGGATCTCATTCAGATTTTATGAAGAAATTAAAACCTTTACAGACAAGCAAAAGCTGAGAGAGTTCAGCACCACCAAACCAGCTTTACAACAACTGCTAAAGGAACTTCTCTAGGCAAGAAACACAAGAGAAGGAAAAGACCTACAATAACGAACCCAAAACAATGAAGAAAATGGGAATAGGAACATACATATCAATAATTACCTTAAAAGTAAATGGACTAAATGCTCCCTCCAAAAGACACAGCTTGGCTGAATGGATACAAAAACAAGACCCATATATTTGCTGTCTACAAGAGACCCACTTCAGACCTAGAGACACATACAGACTGAAAGTAAGGGGATGGCAAAAGATATTTCATGCAAATGGAAACCAAAAGAAAGCTGGAGTAGCAATTCTCATATCAGACAAAATGGACTTTAAAATAAAGACTATTAGAAGAGACAAAGAAGGACACTACATAATGGGCAAGGGATCGATCCAAGAAGAAGATATAACAATTGTAAATATTTATGCACCCAAAGTAGGAGCACCTCAATACATAAGGCAAATACTAACAGCCATAAAAGGGGAAATCGACAGTAACACATTCATAGTAGGGGACTTAAACACCCCACTTTCACCAATGCACAGATCATCCAAAATGAAAATAAATAAGGAAACACAAGCTTTAAATGATACATTAAACAAGATGGACTTAATTGATATTTATAGGACATTCCATCCAAAAACAACAGAATACACATTTTTCTCAAGTGCTCATGGAACATTCTGCAGGATAGATCATATCTTGGGTCACAAGCCTTGGTAAATTTAAGAAAATTGAAATTGTTTCAAGTATCTTTTCTGACCACAATGCTATGAGACTAGATATCAATGACAGGAAAAGATCTGTAAAAAAATACAAACACATGGAGGCTAAACAATACACTACTTAATAACGAACTGATCACTGACGAAATCAAAGAGGAAATAAAAAAATACGTAGAAACAAATGACAATGGAGACCCGACGACCCAAAACCTATGGGATTCAGCAAAAACAGTTCTAAGAGGGAAGTTTATAGCAATACAATCCTACCTTAAGAAACAGGAAACATCTCGAATAAACAACCTAACCTTGCACCTAAAGCAAATAGAGATAGAAAAACACAAAAACCCCAAAGGTAGCAGAAGGAAAGAAATCATAAAAATCAGATCAGAAATAAATGAAAAAGAAATGAGGGAAATGATAGCAAAGATCAATAAAACTAAAAGCTGGTTCTTTGAGAAGATAAACAAAGTTGATAAACCATTAGCCAGACTCATCAAGAAAAAAAGGGAGAAGACTCTAATCAATAGAATTAGAAATGAAAACAGAGAAGTTACAACTGACAGTGCAGAAATACAAAAGATCATGAGAGATTACTACAAGCAACTCTATGCCAATAAAATGGACAACCTGGAAGAAATGCACAAATTCTTAGAAATGCACAACGTGCCAAGACTGAATCAGGAAGGAACAGAAAATATGAACAGACCAATCACAAGCACTGAAGTTGAGACTGTGATTAAAAATCTTCCAACAAACAAAAGCCCAGGACCAGATGGCTTCACAGGAGAATTCTATCAAACATTTAGAGAAGAGCTAACACCTATCCTTCTCAAACTCTTCCAAAATACAGTAGAGGGAGGAACACTCCCAAACTCATTCTATGAGGCCACCATCACCCTGATACCAAACAAGACAAAGATGTCACAAAGAAAGAAATCTACAGGCCAATATCACTGATGAACATAGATGCAAAAATCCTCAACAAAATACTAGCAAACAGAATCCAACAGTACATTAAAAGGATCATACACCATGATCAACTGGGGTTTATTCCAGGAATGCAAGAATTCTTCAATATATGCAAAACAATCAATGTGATAAACCATATTATCAAATTGAAGGAGAAAAACCATATGATCATTTCAATAGATGCAGAGAAAGCTTTCGACAAAATTCAACACCCATTTATGATTTAAAAAACCCTGTGGAAAGTAAGCATAGTGGGAACTTTCCTCAACATAATAAAGGCCATATATGACAAACCCACAGCCAACATCGTCCTCAGTGGTGAAAAACTGAAAGCATTTCCACTAAGATCAGGAACAAGACAAGGTTGCTCACTGTCACCACTCTTATTCAACATAGTTTTGGAAGTTTTAGCCACAGCAATCAGAGAAGGAAATAAAAGGAATCCAAATCAGAAAAGAAGAAGTAAAGCTGTCACTGTTTGCAGATGACATGATACTATACATAGAGACTCCTAAAGATGCTACCAGAAAACTACTAGAGCTAATCAATGAATTTGGTAGAGTAGCAGGATACAAAATTAATGCGCGGAAACTCTGGCATTCCTATATACTAATGATGAAAAATCTGAAATAGAAATTAAGGAAACACTCCCATTTACCACTGCAACAAAAATAATATAATACCTAGGAATAAACCTACCGAAGGAGACAAAAGACCCGTATGCTGAAAACTGTAGGACACTAATGAAAGAAATTAAAGATGATACAAATAGAGATATACCATGTTCTTGGATTGGAAGAATCAACATTGTGAAAATGACTTTACTACACAAAGCAATCTACAGATTCAATGCAATCCCTATCAAACTACCACTGGTATTTTTCACAGAACTAGAACAAAAAATTTCACAATTTGTATGGAAACACAAAAGACCCCGAATAGCCAAAGCAATCTTGAGAACGAAAAACGGAGCTGGAGGAATCAGGCTCCCTGACTTCAGACTATACTACAAAGCTGCAGTAATCAAGACAGTATGGTACTGGCACAAAAACAGAAAGATAGATCAATGGAACAGGATAGAAAGCCCAGAGATAAACCCACGCACATATGGTCACATCTTTGATAAAGGAGGCGGGAATGTACAGTGGAGAAAGGACAGCCTCTTCAATAAGTGGTGCTGGGACAACTGGACAGGTACATGTAAAAGTATGAGATTAGATCCCTCCCTAACACCATACACAAAAATAAAGCTCAAAATGGATTAAAGACCTAAATGTAAGGCCAGAAACTATCAAACTCTTAGAGGAAAACATAGGCAGAGCACTCTATGACATAAATCACAGCAAGTTCCTTTCTGCCCCACCTCCCAGAAAATGAAAATAAAAACAAAAATAAACAAATGGGACCTAATAAAACTTCAAAGCTTTTGCACAGCAAAGGAAACCATAAACAAGACCAAAAGACAACGCTCAGAATGGGAGAAAATATTTGCAAATGAATCAACTGACAAAGGATTAATCTCCAAAATTTATAAGCAGCTCATGCAGCTCAAAAACAAAAAAACAAACAACCCGATCCAAAAATGGGCAGAAGACCTAAATAGACATTTCTCCAAAGAAGATATACAGACTGCCAACAAACACATGAAAGAATGCTCAATATCATTCATCATTAGAGAAATGCAAATCAAAACTACAATGAGATATCATCTCACACCAGTCAGAATGGCCATCATCAAAAAATCTACAAACAACAAATGCTGGAGAGGGTGTGGAGAAAAGGGAACCCTCTTGCACTGTTGGTGGGAATGTAAATTGATACAGCCACTGTGGAGAACAGTATGGAGGTTCCTTAAAAACTACAAATGGAACTACCATATGACCCAGCAATCCCACTACTGGGCATATACCTGAGAAAACCATAATTCAAAAAGAGTCATGTACCAAAATGTTCATTGCAGCTATATTTACAATAGCCCGGAGATGGAAACAACCTAAGTGTCCATCATCGGATAAATGGATAAAGAAGATGTGGCACATATATACAATGGAATATTACGTAGCCATAAAAAAAACGAAATTGAGCTATTTATAATGAGGTGGATAGACCTAGAGTCTCTCATACAGAGTGAAGTAAGTCAGAAAGAGAAAGATAAATACCGTATGCTAACACATATATATGGAATTTAAGGGAAAAAAATGTCATGAAGAACCTAGGGGTAAGACAGGAATAAAGACACAGACCTACTAGAGAATGGACTTGAGGATATGGAGAGGGGGAAGGGTAAGCTGTGACAAAGCAAGAGAGAGGCATGGACATATATACACTACCAAACGTAAGGTAGATAGCTAGTGGGAAGCAGCCGCATAGCACAGGGAGATCAGCTCGGTGCCTTGTGACCGCCTGGAGGGGTGGGATAGGGAGGGTGGGACGGAGGGAGACTGAAGAGGGAAGAGATATGGGAACATATGTATATGTATAACTGATTCACTTTTTTATAAAGAAGAAACTAACACACCATTGTAAAGCAATTATACCCCAATAAAGATGTAAAAAAAAAAAAACAAACATAAATTGGATCTATTTTTCCTTCTGTTCATCTATCAATTTTCCCCTGCCAGTTTATCACTTGAAACTTCAGAGAGTTAAGGACAGGGGAATATTGGGGGGTAGGGGGCAGAATGGTTTAAAATAAAGAAAGACTATAGAAACATATATTCTATAATCACTTGAAAGTAGGATGAGGATAGAACAGGACATAGCAATGGAAGCTTCCAAAGCCAAAACTACAAACTTTCACCTTGACCACTGAGTACTGGAAAATGAAAGATGATTACAGATAAGTCATGTCTTTTTCCATGTATTTCACAGATTGACAGTTCCAGACTTCACATGGCTAGTAGACCAGACGAGGCTAATCTCTAGACTCCAGTAGGGAAGCCTTTCTTTCAAAATTGGAAAAAACAAAAGCAAAGGAAATCTCATTATGTTCAGTCTTTAAGCTCTTGGGTAAAACTGTCAATAAAACATGCTTGTTCCTGATAAGGAAATCAATTTGATTAAAAGTGCACTAAGACCATAAGTTTTTCCCTCCTAGAGCCAGTAAGCCATCACCCCTTAGTGAGTAATGATTTTCCATACTAATCAACAGAGCTTAAATACAGCAACTAACTCAAACATAAGCCTTTTATTAAATTAGTTATTGATTCAAAAATCTATTACTCAAAATCTAGATTTTCGAATTTTTATTCCAAATGTATAATTTTCCACCATCACAGACACCAAGAATTCAGAAATATGGATCACCGTTGACAAACATGCAACAGAATTATACCATTACAAAGCATAGATAATTTTTCATGAAGTAAGAGTCAGGACTCATCTTTCATTCCACACCACAGTATATGAAATTCAATTACCTGGCCCGCTGTCTCAGATAGATAATAAGAATGTGGGCTTTGTCTCCAGACATAAAAAGGAAAAAGCAGCAGCTAGAACTACAGAGGTTGATGCAAGTTTAAAAACACAGGCAAAACTCGTGATCGAAGTCAACTTGATGACAAGAAGAAGCCACAGTTGGTTTGAGAGACTGGCAGATGCGTATCATTCTTTCATTCTATTATCAGACATTTATGGTGTGCCAACTGTATGCCAAGCTCATGTGGAGCCAAACAGTGTTAACCACAGTGCAGAGTTTCAGGCAACCCCAAAAAACTATCATTCAAGTAACCAGTGTGCTGCTGATAACTAGTTTGATTCATGGTAACTGGTCCCTGGGATTTTTCTGCTGTAAAGTGTCAAAAAATAAGTCACTGCCCTCCCCACCTCCACTCCCCCATATCTCAGATGATAAAATTTTCTTCAAGATTTCTGTGGTTTAGATTTCTTTCAGGTACAAATTGAAGACCTAAACCAGATGTTTTTCTATCAAAGACAAAGAAACAAAGCTAAATGAAATATAGCAATCTTTCTCCTTATCTATCGCACCCCTACATGTAGATTCCTAGTGTGCATAAAATTCCCAACATAAGTCACTTGACCCTCTCTTCTAAGTCATGTCCTGACTGTAAAAAAAAAAAGAGCAAATCTATGGGGAGGAAGGAGGTAGGTTAGGTACAGAGCACACCGCTCAGAGAGCTAAGGTTTCAATGCGATTTTGTTGTTGAAGCTTGGCATCTACAGTACGGGCATGGGAGGAGGTAGGATTCCTGGTGGTCATGGTGCACCCCCAGGTCCCAGCATGAACATAATTACAGGAGCTGTAAAGTCACAGGAAAATGTTTGCTATTCTGGAAAGCCTCGCTCATCTTGGCATTTCAACAAACCCTAGTATATGTTTGCTTCCCTTTTATGGAAACAGCATAATGCTCTTAGCCACAAGTCATTAAGAGACCACAGAGGACAATTTTAGTGTCAGTTTTCATTTTCATCCCAATGACCCTCATTCTTGTCATCTTTATACATCAATTACCCACTCAATTCCCTCTGCCCGTCAGATCAGGAAAAGCAATTCCCTGGAGGAAACTGAAGGAAAAGCAAAACTGATAGGGCATTTGAAGAAGAGATGAGATCAAAATGGGTGAAGAGAAGCTTCATACTCCCTCAACCCAAGAAATAATCAGGTCAACTCAGAAAATCCACCCTTCAGTTAAAATCTGTGGCAAAAATAGTACAAGGCAGCTTTGCCACAAAGTTTGCATCTCTGGCTTCCAGGGGATCTGGTAGGTTAGGACTGGTAGAAAAAAGACTAAGACAAAAATAAAGAAAAATGTAATTAATGGCTGTGTTTAGAAGACACTTTCCATAAAACCACTAATTTCAATAATTATTTAGTCCGTGCTTAGTAAATGCCAGGTACCACATTAAGTCCTTTACACAGATCATCACATTTAATTCTCACAGAAATCCCATGAGGACTGTACTATTATTGTCTCCATTTTACAGATGAGCACACTGATATAAAAAGAAGGGAAGGAACTTGCACGAGGTCAAGATGCTAATAAGGTCCAGATTCTAACTCCCAAGCTCCAATGGTCAACTCGAGCCTAGGAGTCTGGCCTCTCCCCAGAGGAATTGTTCCAGTTATCTTCTGCTATGTAATAAACCACCTTAAACATAACGGCTTAAAACTCTATAATTTATTCTTCTTTCTCATGGTTCTGTGGGTTAAGTGAGCTCAGTGAGGCAGTCTTTGCTTAAGGTCTCTCATATAGTTACAGTCATATGTGATGGCTGGGCCAGAAGTTATCTGACTGCATTAGCCATTTAAATGATGGGGCTGGGCTGCATATCCAAGATGGTGCACTCACATGGCTGCCAGGTGATGCTGGCTGTCAGCTGGGAGGCCAGGGAGGGCTACTGGCAGAGCACCAATACATGACCATACATGTAACTTAGGTCTTTCATGGCAGGTGGGTTCCAACAGGGAGAGTTCAGAAAAGGGAGCATCCTAAGAACAAGGATTCCACAAAAACCAAGCAGAGGTTGCAAAGTTTCTTATGATCTGGTCTCAGAAGTTCTGAAGCATCATTTCCACCAAATTCTATTGGTCAACAGTGAGTACGAGGCAGGGCCAGATTCAAAGGGAGAATACCATGAAGGATATGAATTCTAAGAGCTGTTGGGTTGATCTTTGGAGACTAACTACTATTGTCATATCTGTGAAGCACAAATCTTTATGTTGCCCTCCTGGGAAGAAGCAAAAGAAGGGAGTCTGGCCCCCATGAGGCTCTGGGAATGGGGAAGTTCTTACAAAGATGTTAAGCCAACTACATTACTAAGAAGCAGACATGAAAACAATAACAAGAAAAGCAAACACCAGTTATAGACACAAATTTTAAATCACACAAATAATGAACTCCTCAGTATCCTCCCCAAAGCACTGCCATAAGGATAGTGTTCTGAAGGCCTCATATGTTTTGTGGGATACATGTGATTTCTTCTTTTTTAACTTATCTTCCCTTTATGTATCCTACTGACTTAGAGGCATTATGGTGTGAAATTCAAATACAGACTCTTACCAGTACTCTGAGTCCTTAGGTAAGACTTAACCCCTCTGACATTCTGTTTCCTCATCTAAATAACAGGAATAATAATATCTGCATCTATAGCTGAGTATACGTATATCTCTCTCGTCACTGATACACACAGTCATTGTATAATTCAGATCCTTTTCTCTAAAGCTCACAATTACCAAATAGAAAAAAAAATCTGAATTACATTTATATCTCATTTTATAAATTAAAAAAACAAAGAGGAATTAAATTACTTATTAAGAACTTCAGGAGATCAGCAGCCCCAAAACTCTAGCCCCTAGGGATCTTCCCTGGTCCACTTTGCTCAGTAATGGGGCCTCTGCCCGGCAAGGTATCTAGGAACATATGGTCCTAATAGTTCTATACCTAGACAGGAAGATCATATGAGGCAGGTATAGAAGGAGAGAAAAGTCATAGCACAAAGATTATTTTCATTAATAATGAAAATAAGTACCTGTCTCAGAGTAGACATATAATAACACCTGTTGGATGGATGGGTGGGTGGATGGATGGACAGACAGTTGGAAGGGTTTTAGTTGTAAATGTTTGTCCTCCTGTGGTATCAGAAGATGGAATCTCACTTCCACCTCAGGAAGTTCCCAGCCATTCCATACTCCTTAAGCAGAGAGAGCAGCAGACCATCTCTTTCTTCCCCGCAAATGGTCTTTCTACCTCGATTTGTTCTCTCGACACGTATTTTCTTTTTTCGTTCTCCACCTGCCATAGAATATTTAAAAGGAGAGACCAACAGCCAACTGAGATAATTGTGGGCTCTTAGGCTATGGAGGGGGAGCTTTCCTTTCCTCTTTGTTTAATTCTGAGAATGTGGTCCTATCCTCCAGTTTCTACATCTGGCATCAGGCCTAGTGTCAAAACTCTGGAAGTTTTCCCCTAGCAGGCTGTTCTTATATCAGAAGAGGTTGAATAGGACTTTTCCTGTTGCCCTGGAATAGGGACAGGGTTCATGGCCGAGGACAAAAAAGGACCTAAATACACCACCCGTTAAAGTGAGCTGACAAAGGGCTTTCTGAAAATCGCCAGAACTACTAATTTCCTACTACCATTACCAACATCACTCCAACCTCCCCACCCCCTACACGCACAGAACCTTTTCCAAGGTAATCTAAAAGAAAGAGAGGGGATACAGAGTTGGAATTGAGGTCTACCAACCTCATGGGTTCTTGGGGAGAAATATTTTTAGAACCGGAGCGGTGTGCTTCCCCATTCCTCATAAAGCCAAGAGATGGGCAGGTTGCAAGATAATCACGTTTAGAGGCTGCGGGTATATGAAAAACGGGAAGCTGGCACCTCACCCTTACAATCTTCAGTCCCATCCTGGGATTGCCATCCAAGTAGAGCGTTGTAAGGTGTCTCCTGGGAGAGCTTGATGTACGTGACATGCTTCCCCTAGAGTCTGGAGACATCCGTGAATGTAGAGCTTGGTGTCTCATGCTCTTCCGGAGATTTATGAAGGCAAAATCCTTGCTGGGAAGAAGATGGAGGCAACCTATGAGAGGTTTCTCAAGAGTGCTCTAGCGGTTCCCACGGCTACTGCACAGGACATAGCGTTACAGGAGCACGGAGTTAGATGGAGAATTGGGGGGCTGCTCAAGGGGCTTTCAGGTGAAGGGAAGTGAACCCATTTACCCTAGGGCTACCCCTTCCCCTGAGAGAGTGCTGGAAGCACGAATCACTGTTGGGAGCAAAGGAAGACACAGCTACCCTCTCTAAGTTCGTCCTCAACGACAGAAAGGTCCAAAAGAAGATGAACAACAGCCTTAGATTTTCAATCATAGCCTCTTTTACAGAGACTGACACACAGCAGCAGATCCAAATGAAGCCAGACCCAACCAGAAGACAAGCAGGATTCCTTCCCACCCCTGACTCAGGCCCAGGAATCTAAGCTCTTGGTCCTCCGTCCCTTCTCCTTGGCCCCAACCCAAGAAGGTTCCAGTGGTTCTCAACCAAGGCAGAATGGCTCCTGTAGGAGGTGTTTGGGAAAGTGTTGTACGTCATAAAGACTGAAAGGTGCTATGGGAATCTGTGTGGAGGTCAAGGGGGAAAGTGTTAAGTATTCTGAAACGTACAGAACAGTTCTATGCTAAGAATTGTCCAACCCCCAAATGACAAGATGACTCCCTATAGAAAAACATACTGGTTGACCCAGGAAAGGGTCAGACGACTGTAGACTGTAGACTGTTTCTCCTCCATTGCCCCCCTACTCCTGCCTATCAGCCCCCTCTCTATTCCAAAGTGCTGGATTTGTGGGAAAGTGAAAAGACAGTTTATACACTCCTGCCCCAGATCTCCCAAGCCTCAGCTCAAACCCGTGGTTGGGACGAGGGAGGAGATTAGAGTTAAACTGAGTCCGAGATTCTGCGATTGACACTTTAAACCACAATGGACTGAAATTTTTATTCCCGAAAGAGAGCAGAGAGTTATGGAATCTGCCAAAGATGCTAAAGGGTGGGAAATGGGAATTCAGCTGAACACTTCAGAAATCAGTCACTGGAAGAAACACAAACACTTCATGTTTATACCCCACTTCGTTACAACTCCTCAGTTGCCTCCTCCATAAAGGGGGGTAGGGTCCTGGTTTTCAAACACACAAAGGAAGGAAGGTCACGGAGAATGTTTCTGTCTGCCTCACTGACCACTGCAGATAAGGCATTGCTGCTCACCCCGCTTGGAAGCATTACATCCTGTTTCCGCCATGAGCTCTGGGTGGAGCCCAGGGGTTGCCATCTAGGGCTGTGGCAGTTGGATGGAAAGCACATCGGAAGCCTGGTAGGGGTGCCGGCCCACGGCACAGATGCTGCACTCCTGCTAAGGTAACAATGGGTAAGGAATAATCATGAGATGGGTTTTCCTCTCCCCCTGCCACGGCAGGTGCTTGATGTCAGAGCCCACTGCCAAATGACCCAAGAGGGAAATGCCCAGGTCAGGAGAGGCTGGGCTGGGATGAGGAGGCCTGGGGAGCATGTGCCTCTCGTACACATCAGACATTGCTCTGTCAGGGCTGTCTCAGCTCACACACAATGTACAGCTCAAATCCCATCTTTCCTTAGGATTCTTCCTAACTCCCTTCCTCTCACTCCCTTTCATCCACATTTAGAGAAACAAATAATTGGAAAGTGCCCCTATTAATACCACATCAAAAATACCTCACCTAATAAAAAATACCAGTTGGTATAGACATTTTCAGGACAATTTAGCAATATCTATTAAATTTTAGTTGTGCTTACCCTCTGACCCGATGCTTCTTCTAGGTATTTATCCTGTGGGCGTGTCATTCATAGCTGTATTCCCTGTGCTTCGAGCCCTAGAACTGTACCAGGTATATATATGTTGAGCAGTGGATGCTCCATAAAAATGTGTTAAATATTAAACAAGTGAACATACAATTAAAAAATAAATTGGCAAGCAGAACAACACATAAGTTATGATTTCACCTAGGCTTATAAAAAGCACAAATTATATTTTCCTTGCTGTTCAAGAAAAAAGGTTGTAAACTTTTTCAGTTCACAGCACATCATCAGAGGTACAGAAGTTGGCATGCTCTCTGAGCACCACTGTCTCTTACCTTATTCTATTGTGCCTCTTTTTCCCCATCACATCCTCACTCCCATTCCCTGCCCACTCTAATGTGTATAGTTAATCTCTGCATCTGTATGTATCCCTGAAAGATAATGTTTTTACACACGTATTCTTATTTTTCATATTGCAAATGATACTGCATAAATCTTAACCACTTTCTTCCCTTTTTCACTATGTTTTAAAGCTCAATCCATGGTAAACCATAGGTACATCTAGTTCATTGAATTGTGACTGCATTATAGTATATAGTCCATACTAGATGTCCACCTTGGTTTACTTACTCATTCTCATTGCAATAGACAAAGTCCCTTCCAACTGCCTACCACCACAAACGACTGCAAAAAAAAATAATTCTCCTATGCCATCTCTCTAGACCTGTGCAAGAGTCTCTCTGGGGCATATGACTAGAGAGGGAATCGTGTAGTAGAGAATATGTATTCTTCTCAGTTTCACCACGGAGCCACAGACTGGTTTCCAGAATGGCTGTGACAGCTCACCTTCCCGTCAGAAGCACATAAAAGTTTATCTTTCCCTGTGTGAAAGTGTCTGACCGACACTTGGAAGTACCAAGCCTTGCAATTTTCTGTTCATTTTATCACTGTAAAGTGGTATCTCATGGCTCAATTTGCAGTTCTCATTTCAAGAGTCATGTTCCTTTGTATGTGATCTGCTTTCTTTCTGGAAGATCTTAGAATTTTTAATCCTTGTCTCAGAGGAGCTTTACTTTCACTTTTTTTTTTTCCTTTGGCCACGCCCTGCATGCTTGCGGGATCTTCGTTTCCTGACCAGGGATCGAACCCATGCCCTCGGCAGTGAAAGCACGGAGTCCTAACCTCTGGACCACCAGGGAATTCCCTTTTTTTCTTTTTTTAATTTTCACTTTAATATATCTGATTGATGGGTGTCCTATTCTCAATGATCTTGAAGAGTGATAAGTGGCCGAGATTATCCACATATTTATTAACGGTGAACAGATAGATCTGAGAAGGCATTCATCTTCCATGCAAACGGCTTGCCTCATGCTGAAATTCCTTCTACAAGATCTTAGTCCAGCACTAACTGGGTCTTTGTTTGGTATGTCCAGTTGCCCACTTTGAGAGAATTCCTACCGTAATGATGGACATGTCAGCTTTTTTTCCCATCTTCCTTAGGTTGAGTTCAAATACTTGTCCCAGAGCAGTGGCTGGTACACAGTAGGTCTCAGTAAATAAGTGCTTTCTTCCCTTCGTATTTTTCGATCCACTGTCTTGGGTTACAAATTCTTTACATATCTGAAAACAGCCACCATGTATCTCTTAGTGTTCTCTTCCTCCAGCTTAATATCTGCTGCCCACAATACACCTTGCACATCAGGTTTTTTTTAAACCACCAGCTTCCTATTGGTTCTTTTAGCAAACACACTGATTTGGAAGTCTCCTAGTATCACTTGAAATGTGGTGACCTGGACCTCCAGGTAAATTCTAAACAGAACGAAGCACAGTAGGTCTATGACCTCCTACAATTCCCCTGTAATTCTATTTTGCCAGGTAAGAACACTTTCCCTTCTTAGTAGTAGCAGCAGCCGCCTGATGACTTGCTGAACTTGAGGTCAGCTCAATCCCCCAGGCCTTTTTCACATGAACGGTTGCTTATACCCATGGAATTTATTTTGGGGACCACTTAGGTGGTTCAGAGTGCAAACTGGAATCAAAATCAGTTGACCAGGGCTTCCCTGGTGGCGCAGTGGTTGAGAGTCCGCCTGCCGATGCAGGGGACACGGGCTCGTGCCCCGGTCCGGGAAGATCCCACATGCCGCGGAGCGGCTGGGCCCGTGAGCCATGGCCACTGAGCCTGCGCGTCCGGAGCCTGTGCTCCGCAACGGGAGAGGCCACAACAATGAGAGGCCCGTGTACTGCAAAAAAAAAAAAATCTGTGGCAAGTGTTCTCCTCCAATTTAATTAATTTAACATTTGATTTTTCTCCCTTCTTTCCTCCTTTCAGCTGCTCTATGGTTGACCAAATTATAGAACTAAATAGACCAGGGTTCAAATCCTGCCTCTGCTTCTTCCTAATCCTGTAGCCTTCGAAAAACGCTTTATTCTCTCTGAATTTTTGTTGCTTCGATTGCCTTGGAAATAATAACCTTTACTTCACAGTAGTGTGAAGTGCTATAAAAGTTAAATGAGATCTAATATTAGAAAACATCAGACACATAGAAGCCCCTCAGCATGCTAGTTCCCTTCTTCACACTCCTTGCCTTTCCTGCCTGGATCTCAAAAGGGAAGAGAAAGTACTCATTTCCTCCCAGATATGTCTAGACTCCTGATTCCCACAACAAAACATACCCATCTGCTTTCATACTCCCTCAACTCTGTGCTCTCTGGTACAAAACATATTAACTGACCCCAGATGATGCAGGAAGAAGTCCCAGTGGATCGAGGTGTTCCTCTTCCAGGTGACATTTGCAGCCTCACAGAAGTTTCCTAGATTCTCAATGCCTTAATGCTTTTAGGATCAAAGTCAGAGTGTTAGGGTACAAAGTCAGGCAGACGGGATTCTTCCCACCCTCGGTGGTTTGATGTTGACACAGTGTGGCCGGGATATGGCTCAGTGGGAGACGGCAGAGATGGGGGCAGCAGACTGAAGAGTCACACTGGGCCAGTGGCCACCACAGATGTGAGGAGCTCTGTGGGGCTCTCTCATCAGCTACTACTGCACAGGCCTCTGGCCACATGTTTGCAATCACACATGAGGTTGCCCTGCACAGTATCAGAAACTCTTGAGGGGGAGATGGAGGTCTGCAGCAAAGTGTTTCTGCGGCCCTTGACACTCCCTTCAGCCCACCAGATTCTGTACAGTTCCGTGCAATGCCAGATTCCAACTCAAGCTCCTACCAAAGCATCCCCAGATTTTCTGCTCAGGGATTTTCTCCAAAACCAAGGAAGATGACTGAGCCTGCATGTAGCCACAGCCCAGAAGAGAAAGAGAAATAACACCTCCCAAAGCAACCCTCAACAGCTGAGGTCCCGGGGTCAGTGGATAAATGCCCCAGCTTCCTGCCCATTAAAAAATTACTTTAGGTGCTTTCTACAAATTTTTTCAGAGCCCCAGTTGCCCACAGCAGCAATCAGCTCCATAAAATACCTGTACTGGATTTTCTTCCTTTCCTGTCTCATCCTCCCTACTTCCTCATTGTGCTTCCTGGGATTATCTCTCCCATACTACCTGTACCATGGTTTGTGTCTCACTCTGCCATTGGAGCTACTCAACCGAAGTCTTACATCAGCTAGAGCAGGGGTCCCCAACCCCCTGGCCGCGGACCGGTAGCAGTCCACGGTCTGTTAGGAACCGAACTGCCCATTAGGAGGTGAGCGGCAGGGAAGCGGGCAAAACTTCATCTTCCGTTCCCCATCTCTCCCCATCGCTCGCATTACCTCCTGAACCATACCTCTCCGCACCGCCCCCCCGCCCCCATCAGTGGAAAAATTGTCTTCCACGAAACCGGTCCCTGGTGCCAAAAAGGTTGGGGACCGCTGAGCTATAGAAATGGTGACTTTTTTGTTCCTGATAATATGACGCCACTTTGTCTTCAGACTGCTGTGGCCTGAAAGATATAGAAACTTCTTAAATGGTACACTTGGTTATTCTATAACCTCCCTTCTACTGCCAACAGAATTAACTGTTCTTCCTTCTGCGATCTTCATCATCTTGTATGTGCTTTTATTACTCACTATCAACACTGCAACACACAGTTACTTGTTAAACATCTGTCTCCTTCTAGATCTAGAAACACTAGATCTATATCTGAAAAACTATATCTGATTCCAATTTGCATCTCTAGTGCCTAAGCCAGCACCTGGTATATAGTATGTGTTCAACAGGTATTGGTGAATTAATAAACTCCAAAAGATAGTGAGAGGGCTTCCAGTTCAAGACAATAGGCTAAGAAAAGTTATTTCCTCTCCTTTCTGGACTCCATTAAAATGAAAAGAAAAAAGTATTAAAATGATATAAACTCACAATAACCCAAGAACACTGCAAAGATCACGAGCACTCAAGAGAGTTCAGCAAAAGTCTAGAAGATGGAAAATACACGGAAGTCTGGTGATTGAAGAAGGAGAGAAAAGAAGCCACAGTTTGGGATTTATGCTACAGCTGGGGTGGGAGCAATCTACCCGGCAGAGCTCCAAGGAGACTCTGGATTTAAAGAAGGCAGGTACCAGGATGATGGAAGTGAGACGTGCCGCTAAAAACAGCGTATGACTGAAGATCTATATAGAGGACAATTCACACATCCCCACTCTTTTCCTGCCCCTTCACAAAGAACTGCCCATAGCTAAACCCAGGCAAAAATCAGAACGTTCTTCTTCAAGGAAATCGGACAAACTGTCCTGGGAGAATTAAGTTGACTAGTGCAAGCGTTAGTGCTTCAAAATAAAGGCCTCCCAGAGCTGGCATTTACTCTCCACCCCTGTACTGGCTAGCTCTCTAGGGACTTGCTTGAGCAAAGCATGACAGTCAAAAAGCCATACTGATATAAAAGGAGCCTTTCTGTCCCCAAATTTGAGAAAAGCTTGTACCGTGACAGAAAAATATTATGACAGACAGAGGGAAAAAAGAGAGGGGGAGGGAGAGAAAGAAAGAGAAGGAGGGAGGGAGGGAAGGAGGTAGGGGAAGAGGAGGAGAGAAAACTCAGAGCTAACAGAAGAGACCTTTTTTCTGTTTTTGTTTTTGTTTTTTTTTTGCGGTACGCGGGCCTCTCACTGTCATGGCCTCTCCTGCCGTGGAGCACAGGCTCCGGACACACAGGCTCAGCGGCCATGGCTCACAGGCCCAGCCACTCCGCAAGGCATGTGGGATCTTCCCGGACCAGGGCATGAACCCGCGTCCCCTGCATCGGCAGGCGGACTCTCAACCACTGCGCCACCAGGGAAGCCCCAAAGAGACCTTTTTTTAAACGTTGACACCTTTTCAGATTTTAGAAGAGACTGTATCTTTATAAAAAAGAACAAGATGCTATTTTTCAAAGTATAACTAAAGAATTAGTAGAAGCCAGCGTTTAAAATATAATTGCCAATACAGAAAGTTCAATAGAAGAGTTGGTAGGTAAAGTTGAAGAAAATTCTCAGAAGGTAGAGAAATACAGACATGTACAATACACATAAAGTATGAATATATATGGAAGAAAATATGAGATGGAGACCAAACCAGAATGTCCATTACCCAACTAATACAAGTTCCAGAAAAAGAGAACAAAGACTACAAAAAGGATATAATTATTAAAGAAAACCTTCTGTAAGTCAAAAAATACATGTCTTCAGACTGAAAGGAGTACCACATTCTCAGAAGGATGACTAAAAATAGACTGATTAACTAGACACATCCACATAAAATTTTCAAACACTAAAAATAAATATATATTAATATAAGATAAATAGATTTATATATTTATATAAAGATATTTATATATAAATATATAAAGATAAATATATTTTTATATACATAAATTTCAGAGAGAAAAGGCAGGTCACCTACAAAGAAATGAGAATAAACATAGTATCAGATTTCTCATCAGCAATACTAGATGCCAGAAAACACTAGGGGTAAAGCCTTCCAATTTCTGAGGAAAGATGATTTTCAACCGAGAATTTTACACCCCACCAAATAATCAATAGAAAAGAAAAATAAAAGCCATATTCAGTCATGCAATGATACATCAAAGAAAGGAGCACCTTTACTTAAGAAGATACTTGAGAATATACTCCCATAAAAGAAGGGAATAAAAAAGAAATGAAGGTTTTGCTTTTGAAGTTGAATATGGATATACAACTATATTGAGAGGAGACGAGGCATGCATGAGGTAGGTGGTTTAAATGAGTTAAATTATCAACAATAGAAAATACTAAATTGGAATTAAGAACTATTTCTAGGAGTACATTTTCTAGGTTTATGAACACACTGCCCAAAAGAATCCAAAGCATAAACTGTTGAAAGCGATTGCTTCTGGAGAGTGAGAATGGAGTACAGAGAAGTAGACAAGAGAAGTACAAGTAGACTTTTTATTATAAGCTCCCAGTTCTGTATCAATTATTTAGCAAGTGCATTGAACACTTTGATGAAGATATTTTTACTTTTTAATACTTTCAAGATTTAACAGTACCTCAACTATGAACACCACTCATCAATATGCTGATAAATGGTTGAAGTACAAGTTAATGAGTCATTCCAATAATTATATTGCCTCAGTTTCTACGTCTCTAAAATGAGGATAATAATGATAATAATGCCTACTTCATGGAGATGCTGCAATAATGCTTGAACTGCACGTAGCATGATGCCCGGCACATTATCAGCTCTTCATTGAATGGTAGTTACTAGAAGACACATGATACAGTTGTTGATACTAATCCCATCTCTGCCACTAACTACAAGCTGTGCAGGCTTCTATAAGTCTTATTTTCCTTATCTGTAACTTGAGAATAATGGTAGCTCTGCCTCGAGTCAAAGCATGTAAAATGCTTATCACAGTACCGGTACTAAACAGATACTCAATAAATGGTGGACTATTATTATTAAATAAATCTTTATTGTGATTATTTCATTTTGATAGTTTTCCTCATTAGGTGCGTCTTAAATGACAGGGCATCTCCAGGTTCCCTCAGATCCACCAGAAAGTGCCTCCTCCCTTAATTCCCTTACACTCAACAAACTCTACTCTGCTTCTTGGACTAATCACCAAACTTAATATTCTGTTTATCAGTCTTTCCCATCTCAAATTTTACAACGAACCAGGAAGAAAACCAAGTAAATTATCTTCTGTGTATTCCCATGGGCCCCCAGTGTGAGGAGGAAGAGGAGGAAAGAGGAGAAAAAGAATCTACGCCTCAACTTCCGTTATCAAGGATGGGAATGGGGATAAGTAAAAAGTGATTAAAAACATGCATTACTGTTTAGTGGGAAACCTTGCTCTAGCACATGTGATACAGGTATTTCATAAATAATGCCATAGAATATATTATTTAAAAAGCCCACGAGAGGGCTTCCCTGGTGGCGCAGTGGTTGAGTGTCCGCCTGCCGATGCAGGGGACAGGGGTTCGTGCCCCGGTCCGGGAAGATCCCACATGCCGCTGAGCCTGCGCGTCCGGAGCCTGTGCTCCGCAACGGGAGAGGCCACAACAGTGAGAGGCCCACGTACCGCGGGAAAAAAAAAAAAAAAAAAGCCCACGAGAGCATGCAACAACAATTAGTTGGACATCTTCCCTTAGCTCCTGAGCAGGATTTTTTCTGAGTGCTCAGAATGAGAAAGATTCATCCTCTGTCAGAGAGGCATACATGTGATAACTAACCAGAAACAGGAGGAAGAGGGCACCGGCACTTCATGTGTGCTCCATGCTGGACACTTACAATTACCTCATTTAATGCTCACAAATAACCCCCTGATGGGCGTATGTTGGACCAATGAGGTAAGCAAGGCTTAGAGATATCAAATAACTCATCCAAGTTCACACAGCTAGTAAGGGGTAGAACAGAGACTTGAACCCATGACTCCAGAGTCCATCCTCTTTTCACCAGGCCTCCCAGGGTGTCAACCAGGCCTCCACCACCTCTCAGGGTGCCCTGGTGAGGGAATCTGGAGACAAGGGTTTAATTCCTGGCTTGACCAACCAAGTAATTTAGGCCAATTTATCCTTTTAAGGGTTTTTCTGACTCCACTCAAAATATAATTGTACTCTGCATAGCATCCTAAGAACTCAGAAAGAATGAATTCATGTTTATAAAGTACTATATAAAGCCTAAATATACTCTTATTTTAAAAATATTCTTATATACAGATAAAAATTATACTCTCAAAAAGACATTCTAGCACCCCAAACTAAGATTAGATTTCAGTGTCTCCATTTCTTGACTAACCAGACACCAAATAATGTCATTCCAAACAGCATAGATAATGGTTTCTTGGAGCCTAGAAAATAAATGTCAATACTTGCGGTAGTTTCTGAGAATTTAAAAGTGCTAACCCCAAAATAAATATATATGAGGGGGAGAGGTAATACAACCCAGGCCAATAAATATTCATCAAAAATGCTCACATAGAAAACATGTAGGAATCTAAGTGTGTTGATTCAAAAGAAAGAAAATAACTCGATGCTAAGATGGAGCTGTGATAGGACTTTAACTTAGGGCCGTCCTGACTGCCTGTGATGACACTGCTCATCTTTGCTCAAAAAGTCAGGGCCAGGCAGGAAACTCACACGTTCGTAGGGAGATGGAAATGCACTCCCCATGTCTGACTGAAACAGCCTTCTTTTTACGATCATGATAAATTGGAGGTGGGTTGCACTAATACAGGTGCGACAACCACAGTCGTGTCATTCTATATTCCCAGAAATATTAAATATACCTGGAAACTATAGCTAATCCATAATCTTCCTTGTCAAAATGAGGCAGAGTCAAACCACCACTAGAGGTCTGGTTCTAAAGGTCCTAAGTGTTGGTAATCCAAGCCTAGAATGTTCCAAATTCACCAAGCGCTGAGTCACACTTCCTCCTGTGTCAGCAAGGCTACCTGCAGTGTATGCTAAGGATCTGCCACAGTCCTCATTCTCTGAGCTAGTGTGATGGTTAGTTTTAGGTGTCAACTTGGTGAGGCCATGGTAGCAAGATATTTGACCAAACAGCATGCTAGATGTCTCTGTGAAGACATTTTTAAAGCAGAGATTAACAGTTAAACCAGGAGACTTTGAGGAAAGCAGGTTGGCCTCCACAATGTGGGTGGGCCTCATCCAATCAGTTGAAGGCCTCAATAGAAAAAGACTGCTCTCCCCAGAAGAACAGGGAATTTACCAGCAGACTCAAATATACCAGTCCCAGACTTGAGTTTGGACTCAAACTGCAACTCTTCCCTGAGTCTCTAGCCTGCCGGGCTACCATGCAGATTTTGGACTTGCCATACTCATGTGAGCCAATTCTTTAAAATGAATCTTGATAAGATGATAGACGGATGGATGGATGGATGGATGGATAGATAGATAGATAGATAGATAGATAGATAGATAGATAGATAGATAGATAGATAGATAGATAGACACACATCCTATTGGTTCTGTTTCTCTGAAGAGCCCTGACTAATACATTGGTTAGAATCACAGAACAGACAGTGACACTAAAAGGGCCTGAAAAGCATTTGCAAAGTGGCTTGTCTTCCAACACCTGCAAGATTTGGCCACACGTACCTCACAGATATCTCAAAAGTAATAGGTCCCAAACCAAGAGGCAAGGTTCAAATTCTGGCTGTGCCATTTCTTAGCTGTGTTACTTGAGGAGATTACCTGACATCCCTGTTGTCTCAGTGTCTTCTTCTGC
The DNA here is from genome assembly GCF_949987515.2 of Delphinus delphis. NCBI lineage: Eukaryota > Metazoa > Chordata > Mammalia > Artiodactyla > Delphinidae > Delphinus > Delphinus delphis. The sequence continues at coordinate 64,976,435 of NC_082687.1, read as the reverse complement.
CAAAGAATAATCGTACTTACTGTGTAAGGCCATCATAGGGATAAAATAAGTTATACATGAAGCACTTAGAAGCACACCTGGCATAGTATAAGGACTCATTAGATGTTGTCATAATCCCCTCTCAAACACCACTGGGCAATGCTCACTATTGCCCAAAAAGTCAGGGCCAGGCAGAAAACTCACTTACTCCTAGTAGGATGGGAACGCACTCCGCAGATCTGAAAGAGCCTTCCTGTTACTTTCCCTTGTACTCCTGCCCTAGTAGGAGCACCCCAACCATAGAAACACAACACCTAACTCATCTTATCTTCACCTTCTCCCTTTCTCTCACCAAAGTCTGCTCAGCCTCAGAACTTACTGAGTCTATGTCCCCAAGATCTTTTCTGTCTGTGCTGTATTTATTCATTCTACAATCATTTACCGACCACTATTTCTGAGCCTGACACTGGTTGTGAATACAAAGATAAGTAAACAAAGGCTGAGTACTGTACAGTGGAGGGGACTTTGCATCCCCATTGCCCCTGCTTTCGGTCATTCTCAACCCTCCTCTCCCTTGGATTGTCAATAGAGCTTCTTCCTAAGCAGGTTTCCAGTCTCTCTCCCGACAAGCCATCCTTCAGTGACACTTCCCAAAACTCAAGTCAGTTGCTTCTCTTGGCCTCGAGAATAAAGTCCATGACTGTCCCCAAACAATCTCTCTTTCATCATCTCCCAAGATTATTCTCCACAGTGGGCTCTGACCACTGCCCCAGAACACTGTGCTCCTAGGTGCCCTGTGACCTGCTCCTGCAGCTGGCCCCTCACTCTGATCACCTGGCCAATGCCTTCCTTGACTTTCCCAGTCAGAAGCCCCTGCATTTAACATTCCAGCTGTCATTTATGTAGCTGAGGCCTGGCTTGAAGCCAGGCCATCTTCACTCCAGGATAAAGACAGGGCCTGGGCAAGTCTGGAGGGCCCCTGGGATAGGTCTGCCAAGGTTCTAGTACATGAGGGTCTGGGGAGCCTCCTGGGAAATGAACTCATCCTCATGGGAGAGAGGCCAAGTCACACAAATACGTTCCAAGGACAGTCAGCCAGTGTCCGAGGAGGGGCTCAATTTGAGTACAGCAGGGTGTCTGCCACTCAGCTTGCCCTTGGCCAAGATCACAGGGACACATGCCTGAGTCATGCAGTAATCCATTTGCACTTAACAAACATTTAGTGAGTTCCTACTCTGAGTCAGGCGCTGGACTGGGCACTGGGAATACACAAGTGAGCAAGACAGACCCATTCTCGACCTTAGGGAACTTAAAGCCTAGTGGGAGTTCTAAATAAAGGGGAGCTTCAATGTCAGAAGTGGGTGGTTTTGGTTTTTTGTTGTTTTTTTTTTTACAGTTTTTTATCATTTTAATTTTTATTTGTAATTTGAATTCCTGTAGGACTGGGAGAATAGAAGGCACCTCTGATTTGTGGTCTATCCGTGAGAGTGCAACAGACTTAGGGATAAAGGATGATTTTCCCTCTTGATGTGAAACTTGGGGAAGGCTGAGGCAAGAAATGGCTCAATGGTGTGAGACTGGAGCTGGACCAGCCAGAGAAGAAACAGGAAATGGCATTATCGTCCACAGCATCCAAGCATCTGGGGTGACCGGCAGCCCACCTCCACAGCAGGAGCAGAGGAAGCAGCATTGGGAAGGGGTGTGTCTGGAAGCTCTGTGATTCTGTGCGGGTCAGGACCCTATTTCCCCCTCAAGAGCATGTCTTAGGGAAATCAGCATTTTTTTCACTTCTCATCCACCAATTTGTCATTTCTATAAGGGCAGGTACTGTATCTTATTATTTGAAGAATCAAATCAGTAACTATCCAAAAGTAGGTATGGAACAAAGTTTTGTTGAATTAAAATGAATGTGAAGGATGTTCGTAGCAGCACAATTTACAGTAGCCAAGATATGGAAGCAACCCAAGTGCTCATCAACAGATGATTAGATTAAGATGTATTGTATACAGAGAATGGAATATTACTCAGCCATGAAAAAGAATGAAATAATGCCATCTGCGGTAACATAAATGGACCTAGGGATCATTAGGCTTAGCAAAATAAGTCAGACAGAGAAAGACATATACTTCAAATACTCTACAATATCACTTATATGTAGAATCTAAAAAATAATACAAATAGATCTATATGCAAAACGGAAACGGACTCACAGATACAGAAAAAAAAACCTAGTGGTTACCAAAGGGGAGAGGGAAGTGGGGAGGGCCAAATTAGGGGTATGGGATTAACAGATACAAGCTACTATATATAAAATAGATAAGCAACAAGGATATACTGTATAGCACAGGGAACTATGCCCAGTATCTTAAAATAACCTATAATGGAATATAATCTGTAAAAACACTGAATCACTATGCTGTACACCTGGAACTAACACAATATTGTAAATCAACTGTACTTCAATTTTAAAAAAAGAAAATAAAATGAATACAAAGAACTTTCATTTAAATAAAATAGCCAAGACTATACAAACACGTAGAGGAAGAAATGTAGAGAATAATTAGAATTACATGGGGTTTTCCACCCATTATATCATAAAACAAATTTTGCACTCATTCTTCATTCCACTTTGGAGGCTCAAGTCAGAATTAAAATAGAGTCAATTTGTTGCTGGTCATTTTACATTAGCTCTTTGTTGTTACTATAAGAATAATACATTCTCATGAGGAAAAAATTAAAAGTCTGGTGAAGGATGGAGAGGGGACAGTAAAAGTAGATGCCACACAAATCCAGGGTAGAATAATCAGTGGTGGGATTGAATAGAATTATATCCTTTGGAAACCCCAGAACATTCCTCCTCCTACTTTTCTATACTTCAGGTACAGTAATCCACCCCCATCACCTGGGACAGAGACGGAAATAGGAACAAAGTGATAAGGTGACTTTCTCACAGTCTCACACATCAGTTGGCTTCAAAAATCCAGACTAGTGTAAGAGTCAGCTTGATTTCCAGACAAAAGGATTTGAACATCCTCGGTTCAGCACCAAAAGCCTTGGCCCTTCTGAAGCCACTCATCACAAACTCCAGACATAACCTGCTGGAATTTGTCAGTGAGAATGAAGGTTGCAACAAGAGCTAAGCTAGTCAACGGGCATGCCAAGTTCATTTTCGTTCATTGTTTCCTGAGGAAGTAACAAAACAAATTATTAAGATGGAACATGGTCATTTTTAATCATTCTCTGCTTATACAATGATAGAGAAAAAGGGTGCTATAGTGAAAAAGGATAAGGAGACAGAAATACTAGACCTGCTTCACTGCTTAGTAGCTGGGTGACCTACAGCAAATGGTTTAACTTTCTAAGCTGCTGTCTTCTCTTTGGCAAAAAAAGAAGCACTAAGTCCTACCCTGCCTAGCTCATGAAGCTGCTTATGTAAAGACAGATGACTTTCTGTTTTTGAAAACTCTAAAGAGTTGTGGAAATGGAAGGTATGAAGCCTACATCACTCTGCAATATTATACCAAAGGGTCTTAGACCTTTTTTCCCTGTATTTTCCCTTAGAGGCTCCCCAACATGCTCCACCCTCAACTTAACCCCCACTGCTTCCTACTATCACAGCATCCTCCCTCTGGCAGGATACTCTTATTGCTGGAAAAAGTGCCCAATACCCAAGGATCACTCAACACAAGAGCTGACTATCAGCAAGAAAGAAAGGCAGACCAAAGAAACGAAGACCACATGAAAGGAAAACATTTTGCTTTCAAGACTCTGCCTATAAAGTCCACAGGAAGGTGAGTATAACATTAAAAACTCTGGCTGCTAGAGTTAGGATGGTGGAGGGTGCAGGATATTTGCTAGTGTGACACAGAGTCCAGAGGGGAAGTTGTCCCAAGAAAAATCCAGGCAGGTGTAATGCACTGGCCCTAGAGCCAGACTACAAGGGTCATTTAACACCATGTGACCTTTAGCAAATCTGTGTCCTTCCATGCCTTACAAGGAAGATTATAATAACGGCACCTACTCCTTACGGCTTCTGTGAGGATTCAGTGAATGAACATGGATGGGATACTTAGCACTGCAGCTGAGCAAGTTAAGTGACATGTGTTGATGGTGCTGATGGTGGTGGTGGTGGCAATGGCGTCAGTGGTGGTTTTGACCACACCGGCCCTGCTCCCATGTAAAGCTAAGAGACAGAGCAGAGCAGAGAAAGGAGTGCCCCAGGCAGAGGAAACCAGCCTCTGCTTTCTGCAGAGGGCACACTGAAGGAAACCAGATGTCTTAGTCCATTCAGGCTGCTATAATAAAGATACCGTAAACTGGGTGCTTAAACCACAAATATTTGTTTCTCACAGCTCCAGAGGCTGAAAGTCCAAGATTAAGGTGCCATCAGATTCAGTGTCTGGTGAGAACTTGCTTCCTCATTCATAGATGGCTATCTTCTCATGTGGTGCAAGGAGCCCATACGTGTTCTCATACGGTACAAGGGTGAGAGAGCTCTCGAGTCTCTTTTATAGGGCACTGATCTCATTCATGAGGACTCTGCCCTCATCATCTAATCACCTACCAAAGGCCCCTCCTAACACCATCGCCTTAGGAGTTAGGGTTTCAGCATATGAATTGGGGGGAGGGGAGGACAGAAACATTGAGTATAGCACCAGGCTTCCTCAAGATTAGGGCAGGCAGAGGTCTGTTTTTTTTTTTTTTTTGGCTGCACTGGGTCTTCGTTGCTGCGTGCTGACTTTCTCTAGTTGCAGCGAGTGGGGGCTACTCTTCATTGTGGTGCGTGGGCTTCTCATTGCCGTGACTTCTCTTGTTGCGGAGCATGGGCTCTAGGCACACAGGCTTCAGTAGTTGCAGGACGCGGGCTCAGTAGTTGTGGCACACAGGCCCCAGAGCGTGCGGGCTTCAGTAGTTGTGGCACATGGGCTCAGTAGTTGCAGCACACGGGCTCTAGAGTGTGTGGGCTTCAGCAGTTGTGGCTCCTGGGCTCTACAGCACGGGCTCAGTAGCTGTGGCACACGGGCTTAGTTGCTCCGCGGCATGTGGGATCTTCCCGGACCAGGGATCAAACCCGTGTCCCCTGCATTGGCAGGCAGATTCTTAACCACTGCGCCACCAGGGAAGTCCCAGGCAGAGGTCTTACAATAACAAATTAGAAACAACAAGAAGCCAGGTTATAGAAATAGGGTCTTTTTAGACTGTGAACTTTGCACAACTTCATTCGGACAGACTGAGAAGTCCTGGTGATTTCCACTGAAACCCCTATAAAGGGAAGAGCCCATTCCGGTGCCCACGAGCATAGGGTACAGAGGAGTCGGGCTCAGAGAAGAGCCTCTGGGACAAGGAAAAGCCAAAGCCAAGAAAGAAAATAAACCAAGGCACATGGGACCGGGGAGAATGATTAGCCTGACTTCTCTCCACTGAAGGGGTTCCTGCATTCACAGTGAGGAGAGACAAGTTAATACCAAGTTAATACTCTTCACATACTTAATATTGTTCTTTTGTTTTATTAGGACATTTGCTTAAGCTAACTGTTTAGTAAAGTGTTTAAAGCTTATCCCATAGTTTGGGTTCTTTCATGAATTGCTTTCATTCGTTCATTCAGCTGGCATTTATGGATTGCTACAAAATTCCATACCCTGTGCTCAGGAATGGGAGTACCGAGCCTGCAGCTTAGCAGGGGAGATAGAATGGTAAACAACATTTACAATGCAGACTCAAGTTCTACATGGGTACTAAGTACCCGGCTAGGGAAGCACTGGAATGCTTAGAAGGGTACATCATGAAGGGTCCTGAGTCTGATTAAGGAGCTTACACTTTGTTCTGGTTAAGGGAGCCGCTGAAAGATATATTAATTAAATGTTCCACCAATGTAACATTCTCACATTGGGTGAACCCCAAATACCTCATCTAGATTCCGGCACTCAGAATGAACTAAATTAAAACCTCCCCCTTGAAAAATCACTACCACCCAAAGAGTATGCCTTTTGGGGATAAGTTACATTATCCTCACCCAACAACAGCACAGAGCCAGGCAACGGCTACCTTGAGATCCCTGAAACAAGTAAAACTTCACTCAGGTAGACTGAAACCCAGAAAAATGATCTTTTTTAAAAAGACAAGAATCATATTCAGGCAAGCAAAGCCTTCATTTACTGTAAGATTCCCAAGATTATCCAAATCATAAGATCAGAGATGCCCAAGGCCAGGGCTCTGAATAAAATAAAATTAAAAAATTGACTACTAAAATTTTGAAGGCAAAAGGAAGGAATTTGAGTCATTTTAGTAGTAAAAATAGAGTATGCTGGATGGAGGCCAGCAACCCATTGTAATAATCAAGAAATGACTCTTTCAGTGTTTGAGGGATCATGTCAAAATTCATGCTAGAAATGTTTGTTTTATTTTCTAAAATCCTATGAAGGAGTCTTTCTCAACTACAGAGTTTCTACAAAGAAGGGGCTTAAGGCCAATAACCTGCTTGGAAGAGATTTGTCCTGAAGCTACATCTGTGTAGCTAGGACACTGTTTTTATTCAGATTGTATGTTTATTTGTAATGGCTTGGAGATTAAATAAGGGCAGCTAGAATACTCCTAAACTACCCTCTTGTGATGTCACCACCCCTCAATAAATGTGGTATGTCCCACTGACGGTAATTAACCTGTAAGGCTAATAAATATGACTGATGGGGAAATTAAGGCTGTTCCTCGAAGAACATGTGACCATATTGAAGTCATTTTGTCCACTGATACCTTCTTCCCATTCTATGGGGATAATCTCTGCATCTAGGAATGGAATGGAAGAACAAATGCCATTAGCTGTGGGTGAGACATTCAGTGTGAAGTAAATGTGGACAGCACTGGGAGAATTCACTTCATCTCATTCCACCCCCTAAGGTCTGCCTGGTGCTGAAAATTCCCACATTTTTTTAAACTTTTTTGAGTGAAGGTATTAAAAGCTACTATGAAAATGCACATTTTATCTGGGAGGGGTGGCACATTGAGTCATTAGTAATAACAATTACTCAAATGACTTCATCAAGTTAAACTCCCGTCCAATTACTGGGCAGTTTCCAGGGTAACAGTAAAGATGCCTTTTGATCCTGGGGAGAAGGCCAGAGGATGTCTGTCTGAAAGACAGACTCTGGGTGTGGGCCCAGCAAGACATGAAAAAGAACCTTACTGCTTCCCCATTTTGCTGGGACTGGCCCAGTCTCATTGTTTGAGTGGTTTGGGCTGAGATCATGAGAATAATTCTGGCTAGAGCTAATTGCTTTATTGTAAACTTCAGGCCGTGTGAAGAGACTGGATTAAGAAGTGCCTGGGTTACACATTCACCAACTATGTGAATTTATATGTTTTACTTAAAGTCTTAGAGCCTCAGTTTTGCATAAAAAGTGGGAATAATAATACAGGCCTCACAAGTTCAGAGAGCTCCTGTGAAAATCAAGTCAATTAATGAATGTGAGAGTACTGTGCAAATAAAAGAGGGTTAGTCAAAAGGCCATGTTTGATCCGGCCATCACTTTCCTTGGTATTTAACCCAAGTGAGTGGAAAACTTATGTCCACCCAAAAACCTGTGCACAAATTGGCAATCATGAAATTGCCAACATTTGGAAGCAACAAAGATGTCCTTCAGTAGGTGGATGGATAAACAAAATTTGGTACATCCATACAGTAGGATATTGTTCAGCAATAAAAAGGAACGAGCTATCAAGCCATGTAAAGGCAGGGAGGAACCTTAAATGATACTGCTAAGTGCAAGAAGTCCATCTAAAAAGGGTACATACTATACGATTCCAACTATCTGACATTCTGGAAAAGGTAAAACTCGGGAGACAGTAAAAAGACCAGTAGTTGCCAGGGGTTTAGAGGGAGGAAAGAACGAATATGTGTAGCACAGAGGATTTTCAGGGCAGTGAAACTATTTTGTATGACACTGTAATGCTGGATACATGTCATTATGCATTTGTCACAACCCACAGAATGTACAACACAAAGAATGAACCTTAATGTAAACTACGAACTTCAGTTACTAATAATGTATCAAAGGACCATGTTACTCCTGATGAAAACCCTTCAGTGGTACCCCACTGCCCACCTAAGAAATCCCATGCACAAGAGCAACCAAAGCCCTCCATCATCTGGTCCCTTGCTCTACCCATCCAGGATTACTAGTTCCCTAAATAAACTCTCATGTTCATCTGATGTTTTTGCCTGCCTGCCCAACATCCACTTTTTCTTCTTCTGCTAACATCATCCATTTTCCTTCAGGAAACAGCACTCAACCCATCCTCAGTTTATGTGGTTTGCTAGGAGCTGCTCCACCACACTCATATTCTGCGTTAGACATATGTCCAATCAGAGGTCATCTAGACATTTTAACTGGAGCCATTAGGGAACACAAGCTATCTTCTCATGGGGCATCTCAGAAACTAGATTGAAACCCGAATTTTTGTTGCCATCTCTGCCAGGATCTGGGAAGATCCTGCCTAAATGAAGCCAACAGAAAGAATGAATCCTGGAGAAAGCAAGAACCTCAGGCATAATGGCATCCAATGAGTGCCTGGATCCAGCTGCTTCTGAAGCCGGCCCTGCATTTCCCACCCCTTTAGACTTTTTCAATTGTGCAAGCCAACGAATACGCTCTTTATGTTTAAACCCATTTGAATTGGTCTTCTATTATCTTACAACCGTGAGTCACACAAGGAGGATGCTTTTCTGTGTTTCATTCTGTCTCTTCTCCTCATCACACCCTTGTGGTCTGATAAACACCTTTTTACTCTTCAAGGTTAAGTTCTAGGGAATTCCCTGGCAGTCCAGTGGTTAGGACTTGGTGCTTTCACAGCCGTGGCCCAGGTTCAATCCCTGGTCAGGGAACTTAGATCCCACAAGCCGCGTGGTGTGGCCAAAAAAAAAAAGAAAAAGATTCAGTTCCAGCACCACCTCTCTGTGAATCTTTCTAGACCAGTCCTGACGTCCACTCTAGTTAGAAAAAGCTCCTCAATCCCTGGAGCTTCCACAGTACCCTGTGCTGACTTCCAGCAGAGTATGCTATCTCTTATTTACACTAATCACGCTTCATTGTCTATGTGACTGTAAGCCCCTCAGTCCTTCAAAGGGAGGTGTCATAGTTGGGCATCCCCAGCGCTTTCTGAATGCTTATTGAATGGAAAAGACATTATCAAAACAGGAGTTTGTGGGAAGAAGGGCAACAAAAAGGAGTGAAAAAGAACAAGCAGGAGAAATTGTGTCCAATCATCTAGTTTAGAAGAGAAACTGAATCTAAATAAGATGGAGGAGGGGTGACATACAGGCAAATGTGATTTACACCCCTAATACTTTCATTGCTCTAGTAGCAGTACTTACACTCTTTTTGCCCCATTATCACCCACACCTGGGATCTTTTCAAGTTTACTTTTTGTATTAAAAGGAGACAGCTTTTTAATGTGGCAGAGATAGCTAGTTCTCCTTCAATATCAGTTCTCCTCTTCTTCTATAGAAATAGAACCCCTGATATTTTGCTGGATACAAGGATGCCCAGAATTAGAACTACATACCCCAGACTCCCTAGCAGCTATGTGTGGCCCTATGATTATTTTCTGGCCAATGGAATATGAGCTGAAGTGGGGCATGCAACTTCCTAAAGAGTAAACAGTTGCTTTCTTCCCCATTTTTCCACTCCCACAAGCTGGATGCATGAGCCGTTCTGGACTCTGAGGATGAGAATAAGATGAAAAGAGGATGGGTCCCTAAAGCCACCATATCAGTCCTGGACCATGATACCAGATACCAGAACCATTATGTGAGAGAGAAAACAAACTTCTAACTTATTTAAGCCTATGATTAGAGGGTCTCTATTTCAACTGGCAAGCTCATAACTGGCAAGCTCATATGGTCTCTCCTGTGTTTTTTTTCCTTTTGCTTTGTTTGTTTTTTAATAAATTTATTTATATATTTATTTTTGGCTGCGTTGGGTCTTCATTGCTGCACGCAGGCTTTCTCTAGTTGTGGCGAGCGGGGGCTACTCTTCGTTGCCTTGTGCGGGCTTCTCATTTCTCATTGCGGTGGCTTCTCTTGTCGTGGATCACGGGTTCCAGGCGCGAGGGCTTCAGTAGTTGTGGCTCTTGGGCTCTAGAGAGCAGGCTCAGTAGTTGTGGCGCACAGGCTTAGTTGTTCCACGGCATGTGGGCCCTTCCCAGACCAGGGACCGAACCCATGTCCCCTACATTGTCAGGCGGATTATTAACCACTGTGCCACCAGAGAAGTCCCCCTCCTTTTGCTTTGAATTGAAACTATTAGAATTCAAAGTTCCCAGTGGCCAGAAGGAGCCGTCACAAGCGAAATCCATGATGGTTCTCCATCTCCCAGTCTTTCAACTGTCTTCCAGCAATCACATATATCCTCTGAAAAAAGCCCCAGTGCTCTGCATGATCAGACTGGTTTCAAAAGTGCATTTGCCTAAAATACACTGATAGGACCATCAGACTTGGATACGAGGAAACCTACAAATACCAACAAGTTGTTCATGACAATATACTTTTATAGTAGTTAAAAATCAAAAACACCCCCAATATCCAAGAACGGGGAAATTGTCAAGTAAATGTGAGTACAGGCAGTTCCTGTCTTCCGATGTTTCAACTTTACAACGGTGCAAAAATAGGCAGTCAGTAGAAACTGCTCTTCGAATTATTTTGATATTTTCCCAGGCAAGTGATTATGCTGTACTATCCTCTCTACAAATCACTATGCTGGGCAGGGCAGAGCTCCCGCCAGCACACGATCACGAGGGTGAACAACTGATTCACTTACAACCACTGTGTACCATTACGACCATTCTGTTTTTCACTTTCAGTACAGTATTCAGTAAATTACATGAGATATTCAACACTTTATTATAGAACAGGCTTTGTGTGAGATGATTTTGCCCAACTGCAGGCTAACGTTAAGTGACCTGAGCACATTTAAGGCAGACTAGGTTCAGTGATGATGTCTGGTCGGTTAGGCGTATTAAATGTGTTTTCAACTTACAATATTTTTAACTTAAGATGGGTTTATGGGGACATAACCCCATTGTAAGTCAAAGAATGTCTGTATATTTCCTGTGTTTAATACAATGTAGCCATTAAAACTAACATTAACAAAGAGTGTGTAATGGTACAATGAAAAGAGATAAAAGGCAGGATATGAAACTGTAAACACAGTATGATCTCAAATATGTAAAAAAGACTGAAAAGAAAATAATAGTCACAACAGAACACTATCATGTGTTAAGCACTTACTGCCTTCCAGGCACTCTGCTAAGCACTTTACATGCATTTTCTCATGTAATCCCCAAGGACCTATGAGGTAAGTACAATTATTATTTCAACTTTATTAATGAGAAGACAGACTTGATGAGATTAAGCAACTTTCCCCAAATTTCACAGAACACAAACTCCAGTGTATCTGACACCAAAGGCCATGCTCATATCTCTCTTGCCAGCAAACTTCTTCACGAGGTTTTAAAATAATTTTTAAAGCATCTTTCTGCTTTTCTTTCGTTTCTGAATTCTCTAGAAGTAGCATTATCTTTCTAACTGCAAACATACATACGAAATACTTAATTTTTTCAAAAAAGGAACAAGCACCCAAACACAAACAAAACGTTTTGCTCCTTCCTAAAATGCAGTGTTTGAGTGGCACTGCAGAGCCTCAGAGAAGAGCCAGGATAAGTGAGCTGAAAACTGAGTGGGGTCAGAATTCTCAAGTTTCTTCATTCACCTTTCACCAAAGTCCCATTACCATAAACAAGGAGAGTCAATAGTACACCACCTCTGAGGGGTCATGACTCCTCTGAGAATCTGCTGAAAGCTGTGGAGCCTCTTCCCAGGACAATGAGAGAAGCACGTGCATGCATCTGCACACACCAGGGCTTCCCTGGTGGTGCAGTGGTTAAGAATCTGCCTGCCAATACAGGGGACATGGGTTCGAGCCCTGGTCCGGGAAGGTCCCACATGCCACGGAGCAACTAAGCCCGTGTGCCACAACTACTGAGCTTGCGCTCTAGAGCCCAGGAGCCACAACTACTGAGCCCACGTGCCACAACTACTGAAGCCTGTGCACCTAGAGCCTGTGCTCTGCAACAAGAGAAGCCACCGCAATGAGAAGCCCTCGCACTGCAACGAAGAGTGGCCCCCGCTCGCCGCAGCTAGAGAAAGCCGCATGCAGCAACAAAGACCCAATGGAGCCAAATAAATAAATAAAATATGGAAACATTGAAAAAAGTCCCAGCATTTCAAAACAGCCACTGGTTACATTTTAAAAAAAATTGTGTGCACACATTCTGCACACAATTTTAGTAGATCGACAGATGCAACATGCCTATGGGTGTGTCCCAGGCAAAGGGTCCCTGACGTAAGGTAACATAAGAAGTCCACTTTGTTGAAACTCTGCTCCAACCCTTGCATCGTTGTCCACACAATAAACTGTGGATGGCGATGTTGATTACCAAGATGCCTTACCATCAGTAGAGATGTGCTCTGAGGTCTTTTGTTGGTGGGAAGAGGAATTTCAGCAGATATATCTACATTCTTGACTGATTCCCTGATATGGCCTGGGCGTGATGCAGAGGAAAACTAACAGGCCTACATGGATATGAATTCATGAGGAAAATCATGAGAACACCACAAGGGTACCTCCCAGGAGTATATCCCTTTACAGTTAGAAAGTCTTTTCATACCCTAGATCTCCACTAACGCCCAACAGTCCTATGAAGATAAGGTCATTAACCCTGTTTTATATAGAATGGTGGTCTCTACTCTCAACTTCATCTACAAGAGCTGACTATACTTTGGCCAAACCCCAAGCTTGATACAAACACAATCTCTTCACCATTCCAAACAGAAATCCAGTTGATTTAACCAAACATATCATATTTCTAGAACTATCAGATTCATGAAGCCCCTCAGGGGTCATCTTACACAGTACAATTAGACCTCTCCTGAGTCTCACCTCGTGCTCCACTCACCAGATCTTCCCCCTGGAAACTTTCCTTTCCCTCCTGTATTACATAGAATAGCTTGCTTCTTCTACATGAATAACAGGCTTATTAAAGCAACTTATCAACAGAGCTAAAGTAGTAGATATTTGTGGAGTTTTAAAATTTGTTTTGTTTTGTTTCCTTATCTTGCCACCCAGCATCCACTTCCCTTTCTTGTGGGACTAGCCTTTATTTTAATTTGGGGAGCCATTTCTCCCCAATTCCCAGTGCCTGTGGTCCCAGAAGAGCTACACCATAATCATATGACTCAGGCCAAACCAATTAGAGCCTCACATTCCCCTGGTCACAGTGACGGGTTTGGGAACAGATGAGTGACTCCTCAGATACAAGGATGCCCCGTGAGACTTTCACCGACACTTCTGGGAGAAAGGATTTGATTTCAACAGATATGAAGCAGAGAGGATATAAAATCTAGAGCTGCTGCCATCATCTTGCAATAAATGGAGCCTGAGACCGAAGCCACACACCAAAGATAGCTGAACGATGGTACGAAACCAAGTCTTGATGACATAATTTGGGCCTGATGTCAGCAATGTCTGAAGCCAACTCCGATGGGCTGAATGGTGGCCACAAAGATATATCTACCTTCTATTCCCTGGAACCTGTAAATGATACCTTATATGACAAAAAATTAATATTACTTTATGAGGCAAAAAAAACCTGTCATTAAGTTAAGAATCCTGCAAGGAGTTTATCCTGGATTATCCAGGCCCTAAATGTAAGCCCATGCATTCCTATGAGAGAGAGAGAGTAAATGCAGACAGAAGAAGAGAAAGCAGACACAAAGAGGCGAAGCTGGTATGAAGATGAAGGTAGAGATTGGAGTGACAGCCATAATCACTCCAATTGTGGTTCTAGTTGTGGTTCCAAGGAACACCAAGGAATGCCAGGTAGCCATCAGAGGCTAGAAGAGGCAAGGTCTCCCAGTGTGTCTGGAAGGAGTGCAGCCCTGCCAACACCTTAATTTGGGCTTCTGCCCTCCAGAACTATGAGACAATAAACTTCTGTTATTTTAAACCATCAAGGTTGCAGCAATTAGGAAACTAATTCACGAGCCCTATCACTGGACTTTTCATTTACTGAGTCAAAAAGACCCTCCCTTTTTTCCTTAGGCCATTTTACGTTGAGCTTTTTTTGTCACTTGCAGGAGAAAGACTTAAATGACACAGCTGGTCATTAAAATGAATTCCCATAACAGCCATGAACATGATAACTTTTCTCTATCTCATTACATACATACGAGGAAACTTTTCAAAGAGATGAAATATGACAAGCATCACAAGCACAAAATTTAAGATATCATAATGTGACTCAAACCTAGTTCTTCTGACTCCATAAGTCATGTTTTGTAAGATGTATTTAGCTCATACTTAAGCAAGTATAGTAATGACTGCACATATGGCTCCACCCTCAAACAATAAGGCAGACAACAGTATCACCAGTGTTATTCCCTTACACTCTTTGCTCCCCAACTCATATCGAAATAGCCAAAAATTGAAGTACAGGAGACCATTTGAAGAGCTCTAGTTCTTCCATTCTGTTAGAATCTCTAAAATTCTAGGCTTAAATAAAGCCATATCCACAGAGCATTTCTTAGTTGGACCATATCACCTTAGGCCCTTTCACGATTTACCTTCACTGTACTGTGTTTTAAGGTCATGTCCTTAACTTTTTTTTTTTTTCACGTCCTTAACTTTTATGAAGAAATATCTATTACTGCTTTTACCACAAAAACATTGTTAGGATCATTAGGTACTACCCATTTGAGTATTCCCTACATAAATCTCATTTGAAGAATTTATTACGTAAGTACTAGAAAAACCTTTTTTATTTCCCCTTAAAGGACTGGTATGCTCCAGTCCATTATATTCTGATAATGAGGTTTATGTCACAGATGGTGTTTCCCTTTTTGCTTTGGCTGCCAGAAAGCTCACACAGCTCAAGTCCTATTCCAGCATCTATATTAATCCTTATAGTAAGTATGCATATTCGCATGCTTTTTCCTGGATATGGTCTTTTCCCTACATTCCTTTCCCCATCTTCTACTTAGAGTGGAATCCTAAAGAGAGTATGTAATGGCTAATCTTTTGTGTCAACTTAATTGGGCCATGGGGTGCCCAGATATATGGTTAAACATTAAATTTGGGGGTATGTCTAGGAATGTGTTTCTGGATGAGATTAACATTTGAATTGGTAGACTGAATAAATATTGCCCTCTCCAATGTGACTGGGCCTCATCCAATTCATTCAAGGCCTGAATAGAATAAAAGGCTGAGTGAGAAAGAATTCTCTCTCTCTGCCTCACTGGCTTCAAGCTGGGATATCTGCTTGGATCTCCTGGGTCTAGACTGCCCAGCCTCCTTAATCACATACCTACTAAATGTGATTTGATACAATATATGAAATGATATATGTATACAAAATCAAGATATTTCTTATAAGAAATTGGTATATATATATATCTCCTATTGGTTCTGCAGTGGAAGCGAGGAGTCTTAACCACTAGACCACCAGGAAAGTCCCCCAATTTCCTATTGGTTCTGCTTCTCTGGAGAATGCTGACTTATACAGGGTATAATGGATAAATCATATAGGGTAAAAGTGACCTGAAAAAATACTTTATATTGCCCTAACCTGCAGTATATAATAAAGTACATATGCAAAGTTTTACAATATGGTTACTATTTTATTCATATCCTTGAATTCGTGTGTGTGTGTGTATATACTTTTATATGCCATATATTTGTGTGTGTGTATGCATGTATTACCACATAGTTTAGTGTTTTTTTTGAATTTTATTGTATTTATTTATTTATTTATATATTTTTGCGGTACGTGGGCCTCTCACTGTTGTGGCCTCTCCCGTTGCGGAGCACAGGCTCCGGACGCGCAGGCTCAGCGGCCATGGCTCACGGGCCCAGCCGCTCCGCGGCATGTGGGATCTTCCCGGACCGGGGCACGAACCCGTGTCCCCTGCATCGGCAGGCGAACTCTCAACCACTGTGCCACCAGGGAAGCCCTATTGTATTTTTTTATACAGCAGGTTCTTATTAGTCATCAATTTTATACACATCAGGGTATACATGTCAATCCCAATCTCCCAATTCATCCCACCACCCCGCGGCTTTCCCCCCTTGGTGTCCATACATTTGTTTTCTACATCTGTGTCTCTATTTCTGCCCTGCAAACCAGTTCATCTGTACCATTTTTCTAAGTTCCACATATATGCGTTAATATACAATATTTGTTTTTCTCTTTCTGACTTACTTCACTCTGTATGACAGTATCTAGATCCATCCACATCTCAACAAATGACCCAGTTTCGTTCCTTTTTATGGCTGAGTAATATTCCATTGTGTATATGTACCACCTCTTCTTTATCCATTCATCTGTCGATGGGCATTTAGGCTGCTTCCATGACCTGGCTATGGTAAATAGTGCTGCAATGAACACTGGGGTGCATACCACATAGTTTTGATGTCTGCTGCTAGCCACATCTCTTTAAAGATGATTCCTTCCAGAAGATAAGAATTAATATTTACCTAGCACTTCACATTTGACAAAGCTTCCATACCCTCAAACTTTATTTTAATCCTCACATTTTCCATTTTCAAGCAAGGAAAACGAGGCTCAGAAAGTTCAAGGAATTCTCCCAGCCCCCTCGACTAAAAAACATCAGCTCTGGAGTCTGACCCAAAATCTTCTGAAGCCAAAAGATCCTTGGACTGGTTGGAGGAAGTACTGATCCAAGAGAACAGAATGTGATCCTCACCTTTTAAGGGAGCCCCTTGATACCACCTCAAGTATAACAACCCTCAATTCCAGTGTTACATGTACTTGCATAACTGCCCATAACAGAAAATAATAAGATCTTTGAACCTCTGGTCACCTTCTGGTTCCACAAAGGAGCTCAGCAATGAAGCCAAGGGGCCTTCATTGCTCATCCCTCCAGGGCCACACTAGCCTAAACGGAACTTTCCTGAGAATTAGGAAGGCTCTCAGGGACTTGAGGTGCCCTGTGTCCTGGTCTACTTAGCTGGTGAGTAAAAGCAGGGTGACCTCAGGCCCCACGTGCCCCAGCCAGAAGTCTTTGCTAGTGCTAGGCAGCCTTGACATTGAACTTCACCACCCTGAGCCCCTTTCATGCTCTTCCTCCTTCCTTTCATATTCTTTCCCCTTTCTCCTCTCTCATTGTTTCCCTTCCTACTCCCCCATCTACTTTAGGGTGGCCCTTCCAAGGCCACAGCTAGGCGTGACATCCAGTTGGCTCTCTGACCCTTATCCTACCATGCTCACCCTGGAATTCAGAGCTTTCTTCTGAGGGTGGTAATCCCAGCACAAGCATCTTAGTCTCAAACATTGAGTCCTCCCTTGAGAATGCTGCCAAAATTACAAGCAAAATAAGAATCTTCACCGGCACTCCTAGAAGCTAGCCCCTGGCCTGTACAACCACCTCCATTCTTGATGCACTGATTGGGAACCACTGCTTTCAGCCAACTGATCCAAAGATATAATGGCACTTTTAAGTGCCAACAAATATTGGGAAATAAGTCTTAATTGTTAAAATAATTGCTGCCAGGAATCACAGCGCCAGTTCATAAAGCTGGAGCTTTCAGAGCACTTTCTATATAATAGCATGAAACCATCTGTTCTGAAGCAAACCATTTCAATCATCGCTGTGTGTTCAGAGTCAATTAAATAAACCAAGGATCAAGAGAGGAAATAAGTAGCAGCCAACAAATAATTTTCACAATAGAACTGAAATGAATCAGAGCATTTAATTCAACATTCCTCCTATCCAACTGTGAAAAATTATGCAGCCTCGTGCATTTACCTTAGCCATAATATGAAGAATAAGCTTCTGTGTTTATGGAAGAAGAACTCTCTCCAAGAATTCGGTGTGCATAATTAACAGCCAGTTGACTCTCCCTTTGGCTGCACTGGGGAGTTGGGGGGCAAGAAGGAGTCTTTGTCTCCCCAGCTGGCACAGTCTGGGAGCTCAGCAGAAGAGCTGGGACACTGGGCAGGCTCAGGCTCCTGTGAAACTTGGAGACACTGCTCTCCTACACCCCATCTGGCCACACGCTAGACTTCTTCCCAGGGCCTCCGGCTTCCGCTTAGGTCATGCTCTCCAACACCAGTCGTGGAAAGGGTTTGCGTTCTTGCCAGTTGGGGTTCTCGGCCCTTGTGCAAATTAGGTGTTGTCCCTGAGCAAACTGTGAGATAGTAATGAAGTTACCTTATCACTCAGGGTAGTTTAAGAGGCCTGTCTACCCTGAGGACACACACAGACCCTCAGGGTCTGAAGTCCCACTCAACCGAGAGCGCCTCATAGATTGATGAGCTTTCAGTAGACATGTGAGAGGAGTAATCACCTCATGCCAGCTTTAAATGGTAAGTATAAAGATATATTCCAGGGGGCTTCCCGGGCTTCCCTGGTGGCGCAGTGGTTAAGAATCCGTCTGCCAATGCAGGGGACACGGGTTCAAGCCCTGGTCCAGGAAGATCCCACATGCCATGGA
This sequence comes from Delphinus delphis, assembly GCF_949987515.2. NCBI lineage: Eukaryota > Metazoa > Chordata > Mammalia > Artiodactyla > Delphinidae > Delphinus > Delphinus delphis. The sequence continues at coordinate 64,957,893 of NC_082687.1, read as the reverse complement.
GCAACTAAGCCCGTGCCCCACAACTATTGAGCCTGCACTCTAGGGCCTGCAAGCCACAACTACGGAGCCCACGTGCCACAACTACTGAAGCCCGTGCACCCTAGAGCCCGTGCTCCACAGCAAAGGGAAGCCACCACTGTGCGAAGCCCGCGCACCACAACAAAGAGTAGCCCCCGCTCGCCGCAACTAGAGAGCCTGCATGGAGCAATGAAGACCCAACACAGCCAAAAATAAGTGAATAAAATAAATTTTTTTAAAAAAGATATATTCCAAATGAGCGACACAGGAATACACTCATAAACAAAATAACAGAGGAAATAAAGAGAAAACGACCTCTCTGAGTGGTGAAAAAAATGAGTATAGGAGACACTTGTAAAATCTGGATAGAAGACTGATATGCTTCTATCTGAAAACTTATTTTCTTCAAAACATGTATTTTCACCTTAACCATCATTGTCTTTGAGTAAAAGATAGTTTTCTACTTCTTTATACTTCTTTAAAACTTTTTCAGGTGTTAAATAACGCACATGCAGTATTTTCATAATCAGAAAATATATGCGTACTGTTAAAATGCCACAGTGCAGGTCCCCATGTTTAAAAACAATTGACATATTAGACATAAAATATAACACCTACAATAGGTAAACAAACAACACAGAGAAACTGAGCATGTGATCATCTTAAAGCATCTCTGAAGAACTTCTAAACACAGCCTAATAGTCCAGAGCTGGACTGGGATGCTATGAGAATTTCCAATATAGAATCCAGAGCCCTGGGGGAGAGGAGGTTGTGTGTGGAACTCTGGACCTCACCGCTGCTCCAGGCACTTTCTCTAGCCCATACCTAGGGGTGCTGGGATGGCACAGATCTGGGGAAGGGACTCCCCACTGCTTAATGAGGATGTAAGAATTCCCTAGGGAGGACATTTCTGCCATACGAAGAAAATTAGGTCAAAAATGCAAATTAAAACAATAATAAAATGTCATTTTCACCCATCCCATTAGATTAGCAAAATGTTTAATGTTTCAAAATATCAGGTGTTGGTGAAGGTTTAGGAAATGGGTTTTCTTGGACAGTGCTGGCAGGAGCATAAGTTAATTATAGCCATTTGAGAGAGCAATTTGGATGACACTATTAATTCCTTAACTGCACACACATAAACACACACACAACTCAACCATGTCAAGTGCAGAGTTGATTATTGTAAGAATGATGCAAACAACAGTTTCCAGTCAGTCTGTTATATCACAAAAGCACAAAAATAAAGATCATGAAAATTGTATCATACGAAACTGACAATCTGCTGAAATGAGAGGATGCCAAGCGATCATCGTTAAGAGGTTTTTAGCTGACTGCCTTTTGAGAACAGGAGTTAGATGAAGGATGGAAGCCCATCAACCAATTTCATTATATTCAGATTCACAACATTATAGTATCTACCCTAGAGCAACACTCACATAGGAGTACAAGATTGCTCATTGGAACACTGTTTGCAATAGAATGGAAACCACCTAAAAGTCCATCAGTAGGGGATTATTTAAATTACCAAGGCTTCATACTATGAAGCAGTAAAGAAACAAGGCAATGCCTGAAACTAACAAAATATTGAAGTATAAATTAATTATACTTCAATAAAAGAAAGAGGTAAATACATATGCCAGACATAGGTTATCTCCAAGATATGTTATTGAATAAAAAATTTTAAAACAAGCCACAAGATGATAAGTACAACTGATGCCACACATGTAAAAATAAAATACATAAATATTCGTGGCTAAATATGCATAAGTTAATTTTTAATTTAATTTTAGAAAAATATAATTTAAAATTATATATATAAGATTTAAAATATAAAATTAATTTTTATAATTAAAAATTAAGAAAAATAATTCAATTTAAATATAATTTTTATATACAATTAATTTTTATCAGTTTTAGAAAAATATATATTAAAATGATAGTAATAGTTACATCTGGGATAGGAAATAGGATAAAAGGCATCAAAAGAGAGTTTAACTTGATCCGTAATGTTCAACTTTTTAAATTTACAATAAAAATGTATTCATGTATTTCTTGTGTAATTAATAGGAACAAATTTTAAAATGTAGTTATGTTTTATTTGGTCTGTATTTTTTTTATATCTTTATTGGAGTATAATTGCTTTACAATGTTGTGTTAGTTTCTGCTGTACAACAAAGTAAATCAGATAGATATATATATATATATCCCCATATCCCCTCCCTCTTGAGCCTCCCTATCCCACCCTCCCTATCCCACCCCTCTAGGTCGTCACAAATCACCAAGCTGATCTCCCTGTGCTATGCAGCTGCTTCCCACTAGACATCCAGTTTACATTTGGTAGTGTATATATGTCAATGATACTCTCTCACTCCACCCAGCTTCCCCTTCCCACCCTGTGTCCTCAAGTCCATTCTCTACATCTGCATCTTTATTCCTGCCCTGCCACTAGGTTCATCAGTACCGTTTTTTTAGATTCCATATATGTGCATTAGCATACGGTACTTTTTTTCTCTTTCTGACTTACTTCACTCTGTATGACAGACTCTAGGTCCATCCACCTCATTACAAATAACTCAATTTCGTTCCTTTTAATGGCTGAGTAATATTCCATTGTATATGTGTGCCACATCTTCTTTATCCATTCATCTACCAGTGGACACTTAGGCTATTGTAAATAGAGCTGCAATGAACATTGTGGCACATGACTCTTTGAATTATGGTTTTCTCAGGGTATATGCCCAGTAGTGGGATTACTGGGTTCTATGGTAGTTCTATTTTTAGTTTTTTAAGGAATCTCCATACTGTTCTCCATAGTGGCTGTATCAATTTACATTCCCACCAACAGTGCAGGAGGGATCCCTAGGAACAATACTTTTAAAGCAAGAAGCTCTTACAGAGACAGGCATACACCCATGTACACACTGTACACACCACAGAAACTCCATGTATTCAAGAGTTTACTTCTTTGGCGCTTTCCCTGAGGACTCTGGAAAAAGCCACATTTAGCAGAGTTTCTACTCCTGCTCAGCTGTATTTTCATTCCTTTTTAAATTTCCTGTGTTTATTTAGTAAAGAAAGCTTCATACTTCAAGAAGGAGAAGACATGGGGAAGAGGAAGAGAGGGAGGAGAGAGGAAGATGAGGAGGAGGAGAGGGAAGGTAAGACGGGAAAACTAGGGAAAACCACACTTGCCCCTGTGCCCTGTGGGGAGGAAAGAGCTCCTGCCTTAGAATCCTGGCCCTCCCACTTAACAGCTGTGTCAACTTGAGCAAGTGTCTTCATTACTGGATCCTCCATTTTCTCTTCCGCAAAGCAGAGCGTTAGTAAGAAAGCCTAGGTAAGTTGTCTGGCTTGGGGTCTGGTACATAGTAGGCAGTACGGAAACATGCTTCTGATCAGGGCTCTAGGGCAAGAGAGCCTGAGGGCAAGGTGTTGGCTGGTTCTTCCACGTTGGAATATGATTAATTCCATCTGATGGAGGCTGACCAAGTCCTCCCACCTGTTATCTGACAAAGATAAGGGAAGGAGATTTCATCAGTGAACCTGAACCTCAGATCTGCAGAAACCCACAGACATGAGATTCATCAGTTCTGTGTTTGTTGTTATCACTAGACTACATTTGCAGCACTTGATAATTTGCACAGCACTTTCCTCTCCATTACCTAATGTGATTCTCACAACAACTTGGTTAGGTTATTGGGACAGATATTATTTGCATTTCCAGAGGAGGAAATTGAGGCTCCGAGATCTGAGGGACTTGCCAGACTCAGGAGTAGAGCTGGGATTCACACTCACTTTCTTGTGCTTACAAAGCCTGTACTATTGATACTGCCGCTGCACCTCTGCACCTTACCCTCGGCCGTTCAATAATGCAAGGTTGCGGGTGGGGTAGAGGCTAAGGGAAACCATTTCTGGATTGTCTCCCACCACCAGTTCATCACACGTCACTATCTACTTCAGAGCTGCTCCGCAGAAAGGACAGCAGATCCCAGCTTCTTTGTGGGAAAATTCTCTCTCAGTTCAACCTTGTATACAATTCTAATCACCATGCTTGAATCTCCCTTATCCATTTTAAGATATCATTCACGTCTGGCCATTGTCTGCCTTTCTCCTTGATAAAGTTTTCCTTCTTTCTCCAACTCTCCACTCCTTTCCCAAACACATGACACAGGGAAACTTTTATACTCCATATTTGTTTGGGCACCTTCCGAGTCCTTGGAGGATATTCTGAGATCATCCGTTCTATCCGTGAATCGTTTTTTCCAAGATCCCCTTCTAGTGTCAGAAGCAGATTCTCTCTGAATCTTCAGGGGATTAAAACAGATTTTTCTTCTCCCTATGTGTGAAGTGAACTGTGACCATTTAGCTTAGGTGACTTTGTTCCTGACCAGCAACAAAAGAGGGTATTTAAGGAGGAAAATCATTTGAGCCTGTTTTCAAGAATCCAGTGTAATGTTTCAAGATTTGTATGTTCTTAGATGCAGTCATACACACGAAGGAGGAGAAGGAAGAAGAAAGAAAAGAAAAGAAAAAAAAGAGAAAAATTCCTTTTATAACAGGAAATGCTGACATTTTTAAAACAATGTATTTTTTCCACCTGTGAACTTTAAGCACTGCATCCAAATCAGAACCTATAAAAGTCCGCACAAAGTAACGTTTCTGTAGTATCTCTTTGCTTCAATAATATGTTAAAGTAGTTATAAATCCTTTGTCTGAAAGATGGGAAGGAAAGACCAATTTTTCATCCAGGCAACTTGGATAAGATAGGGAGCCAAACACCATAATGTCTTCATAAGCCCTTCAACAAGATGACTTAAGAGAGTGATTTTCATTGCCAAGGCAAAGTAAAGAACTAAAGCAGTTTGCTGCATAAATTAGATGAACTTGGCCCAATTTCATAAAAAGTTGAGAATTTGGGGAACTGGGGGGAGTAGCCTCACTTTTCTGCTCCATTTGTTAGCAGATATCAAGTTCCTCTAAAAAGTAAAGTAAGCAGGTATGGATGTAGCTTGCCAATATTTCTATCTCATCATTCTATAAAATTAACATTGTTGAGTGTTAACTAGACTATATGCTATACATGCTATATGCTATATATGCTAGAGACTTTGCATATACCATCTCACTTAATTCTCATGACACATTCTCAGAAAAAAAAAATACATCAACCCAGATTTGCAGTTGGGGAAACTGATGTTCCAAGAGAGCTTCACTAAGCTACCCAAGACAACAGAGCCAGAGGGTGGCAAAGAAAGGATCTGAACTCAATTCTGATCTCTCTCTCTCTCACACACACACACACACACACACACACACACACACACACACGAGCGCGCGCACACATGCCATTTTGTATTATATGCATCAAAAAGAAAGCACAGGACTTCCCTGGTGGCGCAGTGGTTGAGAGTCCTCCTGCCGATGCAGGGGACACGGGTTCGTGCCCCGGTCCAGGAAGATCCCACATGCCGTGGAGAGGCTGGGCCCGTGAGCCATGGCCGCTGAGCCTGCGCGTCCGGTGCCTGTGCTCCGCAACAGGAGAGGCCACAACAGTGAGAGGCCCGCGTACCACAAAGAAAAAAGAAAAGAAAGAAAGCACATAACTGTTGGGAACTCTATGTATGAAACAATATAATGAGTATATTTTTACAATGGTTAAGTGGGAGGAGTTTATATTTGTGACACGAGTTGTCATGAAATCATGTAATGAATTCAACCTATATATCCATGAAAGAGACTCCCCATTTCATTCTGTCTTATAGAAAACAGAGTTTAGGTGACTTGGTATAGAGAGTCACAAGTCAAATGAGAACTAAGACCAAAGATACCTGAGGTTTTGGCTCTCTGACCTTGTTTTAAACATGTATGGCTTATCATTATAAAACACAAGCTCATTATAAAAGACAACCTCACAGATATTATAGATTTGGATATTGTAGACTGCACTTTTTATTGACTGTTCAGCAAACTCAGCTTAAGACAGATGAAGAGAGCCTCCCCAATAAGTATGGTAGGCAAGGGAATGAATTTGAGGGTCCGACAGACCGGATATGAGTTCACACTCTGTCTCTTCTTAATGGTCATGTGCTCAGGACAGGTTATTTAATCTCTAGAGCATCCTCACTTGAAATGTGGGGGTGATAAAAGTATCTACCTCATTGGTTTACTGTGAGGATGGGACACATTTACACTACTTGTTCATGATATACCTGACATTTTAGTTATCATTAGAGCCACAAGCAGACAAAAGAAATAATACCAAGCTTTTAAAAAACTTGGGCATTGGACATACCTTCTTAAAACTAAGTCTGAGTGTTAAAATTATTCTTCTAGAAAATGTAATCTCTAAGTATATAGTATGCCTGGAGTATAGGCAAAATTATAGAGTTGAAATAGAGATGTTTATATTCATCATTTCCCTTCCAGAAAATTAAACACCTAAATCACCATACAGAGTACCAGTCATCCTGTATTAGGTAAAACTGAAGGAAGAGAAATATTTTCCTCCTCTTCATAAAACAACCATGTCACAAAGTTATTATTTAAATCTTTTGTATACTAGTCAGCAATTTTCCTGTTTCTACGTTTGCTCTGTTAAATAGCTGGTCACCACCCTGTGTCTAAAAATATTATATAATCAGGGATCAACCTTATATAGCACCTCCCCCCAAGAATGGATCACATTCCTAAAAATGACTTTAAGCATTCCTTCTATAATTTACTTCGGCATAATTAATGATAATTTATTGCACTTTATTGGACAAAGTTATTGGACAAAGTTACAGAGAATATAATATACTAACCATTAGTACAGCCTGTAAATATATATTATAGGATGAATGAATGAAGAGAAGGGACTAGATGAGTAAATAAGTAAATATATTAAGTGACCGTTTGTAGAGCTCTCAACCAAGTGGAAAAAAATAATTTTTTCCCCAGGGATGAAACAAAGAACGTTAGCGCCACCTGGAGGCAAGAGTCAATTTTAAATGTAAGGAACATAACTTTATCAGCACTTAAACTGGCAGCAGAGATGGTCTAGCCTTGCATGGTCCTAAACGGTAGCACATGTGTGGCTATTGAGCAGCTGAACTGTGGCCAGTCCAAATTGAGATGTGCCATAAGTGTAAAATACATACCTTATATCAAAGACAATATGGAAAAAATAATGCAAAATATCTCGTTCATAATTTTTATATTGATGACATGTTCAAATATTTTTTATTATATGAGATTAAATCAAATGTTATTAAAACTAATTTCACCTATTTATTTTTACCTTTCTAATGTGCCTTCTAGACGTTTAAAATTACATACATAGCTCACTTTATCTTTGTATTGGACGATGCTGCTCTCACCCTTCCCACTCAGTATGTGGGCCATGGGGCCAGCAGCAGGGGTGTTCATTACCTGAGAGATTGTTAGAAATGCAGAATCTCAGGCCCCATTCCAATGTACTGAATAGGAATCTGCATTTTAGCAAAATCCCCAGGTGACAATCATATTAACTTTGAGACTTGCTGCTGTAATCCAACTGGGCAAACTGAGACCCAGAGTGGCTTGTTCATGGTTACCTAGCTGGTTACCTAAAGCCTGATTCTCCAGCGGTATTAAAACTGCCAAATACCGCACCCCACACTGCATCATCCTGAAGACCCTTCCATCTTGTAAAAATAAAACAGACTGCTGCTTCACTAGCAAAAGACAAAACATATTATTGCAAATATATAAAAAACAGATGGTGATCTCAGGAATATTCTAGGGTATTCTTCAGTCCTTGAGCAAGTCAGTCACTGTAAGTCACTACATAAGATTGTAGAAAACCTGTGCTTTCTTAACTATTCCTACAAATAACATCCATGACCATGAAAAAGGGTCAGAGTTTAAAATCAATAATGTGCATTCCAGTCACTGAGTCAGTTTTGTAACCCACCTCCTTGCAGGAGGGTCTTATTCATTCTTTGAATGTCCAGCTCCTCACAATATGTTTAGCTCATAGCTTTGAATAAATGTGTTGAATGAACACATTCATTTCTGTTGCTTAGGTTCTATACCTCAGGAAATGTTCCTTTCTTTACATTGTCTAACAACAATGTAAAGAAATTTAGGAAAACACTTAAGTAGGAACCGTAGCTAAAATCAGTCGTGCTTTTATGCCAAAATCCCTTTGTAATTAAGCACGTTGTTAAGAAAAAATTCAAATAGATACTAACTTTGGTCATGAAAATGTAATTCATCGTATAGAAAGAGGAGGCTCCAGGTAAAACAAGATAATATTGGTAAGGAATTCCAAGGAGCAGAAGTTGTTAAAATATTTTCACTCATTTTTGTAAAGATTTTTGTAAGACAGATTAATCAAACCTAATCAATTTCCAGTGTACCGTGTGTATGACCAAAACGTTTTCTCTCATAAGAAATTACTTTTTTTGTATGCCAACTGGAAACTGTAGATTTAACTTAGGAAATGAACTTCGGTGCTATACAAATTGACTATACTAACTAGAATAGGAAGCACATTAATGAAATGATTTTTTTTAATGATGTAAGTCATATAGGAAGGAAAGTTTAACTCCCACTCTCTTCCTTTCAATTGTCCCATTTCCTCATGTTTTATCCATTACTCATGTCAGGTTTTGTTATTAACCTAAATAAAATAATAGGACATCAATCTTGCCTGTTATATATAATAACGAACAGATGACTGTTGCATATAATTATTGGAATGGTAATAACAATAAAAATAATAGGCAATTTGCAGCAACATGGATGGACCTAGAGATTATCATACTAAATGAAGTCAGACAGAGAAAGACAAATACCATATGATATCACTTATATGTGGAATCTAAAGAAATGATACAAATGAACTTATTTACAAAACATAAACAGACTCACAGACATAGAAAACAAACTTATGGTTACCAGAGGGGAAAGTGGGGGAGGGATAAATTAGGAGCTTGGGAATAACAGATACACACTTCTTTATATAAAATAAACAACAAGGTCCTACTGTATATAGAACAGTATATACACACAGAGAGCTATATTCAATATCTTGTAATAACCTACAATGGAAAAGAATCTGAAAAATAATATATATATAATAATAGGTAAAAATAGTATATAAACCATTCGATTACATATCATTAATATCCAAAAAATGTATATGTCATTTATTTGGCACTGAGATGTGTACTGCCTTACAACATTTCTTTTATTGAAGTCTTGAACAGATATAGAATGATTCATTCATTCAACAATATACACAGGGAATAAAATAATCACTGCCCTCCTGGAGCATTTGTTCTCAAACACACAAGTAATGAAATACATGGTACATCATACTGTAATGAGTGATGCGGGGAACATTAAGGGTGGTCTCTCTTAATTTTGGGTGGGAACCTGTAAGAAGCGAGGGAGGAGGTCATGCAGATATCTGGGGGAGAGCTGCCTGATCAAATGGAATAAAGTACAAAGGCCATAAGGCAGGAGCATGCTTAGTGGATTGAGGAGCAACGTGGAGGCCAAGGTGAGGGGAGAGGAGTGGACATGAGCAGGAGTAGGAGGAGAGGAAGTCAGAGAGGGAGCAAGGGCCAGATCAGGTAGGACACTGTACACCATTGTAAGCACTCTGGACATTCCTCTAAGTATGAGGAAAAACAACTAGAGGGTTTATCATGACATGACATGATCTGACTTGACCTTTAGAAGGACTCACTCTAGCTGCTGTGTTGGAAATAGACCTTAGGGGTCAAGGCAGAAGTGGGAATTAGAAGACTATAATAATAATCCAGGCAAGAAATGATGATGACGTGGTCCAGGATGATAGTGAAATGGTATAAAATTCTAGACATATTTTGAAGGTAAAACTAGCAGGATTTTCAGGTGGATTAGACGCGGCGCATGAAAAGACAAGATAAGACCTCAAGTTTTCTGACCAATGGAGATACCAGTTCCTGGGAAAACTGAGAAGTGAGCAAATTTGGTTGGGGAGAGGCAGAGGGAGGGAAATCAGAGAATGATTTTAGAGATGAATTTAAGGTGACTTTTAAATATTCATTTTTAAAAATTTGACAGACTAGAACAGAATTCAAGGGAAAGGCTGAGGCTGGAGTCCTTGGCATTAGTTCAGTCCCGAGATATGGGATCAACAAAGAAGAGAGTGGAACTGGAGCCAACAAGAATTTCAGAACTGAGCTTTGGAATATCCAATACTGAAAGGGGCTGACTGCTGCTTAACTGTTAAGATGTTTAGTGTTGTCATTCCCCCAAACAAAATGCTAGCTCCCTGAGGCTGCAGCCCAGTCTTTACATTTTTCATTATGCACTTTGCCTATGATGGGTGATCAATAAATACCTGGTGAATGAATGAATAAATGAATGTACCATGCAATGTTTAGAGGGGTTGCCAAGACAAAGGAAGAAGAAGTACAGGAGGACCATATCTGGCATATTTCTCCAGTCCCCATCACTCACTCCTCCCCATGGGGGAAAGAATGACTTACCTACTTGATGAATCTGGGAAAGGAAATTGAGACTGGGAGGCTCAGCAGTTTCTGGGCTCTTACTTTTCCAGGGAGAGTTCTCAAGTTGTAAGATTACCATTTGGGGGCTAGGAGAGGGAGAGGAGAATGATAAATTATCCCCTCTTCAAATCTCAGTGTAGTGCTATACGGTCTTTTGTGATTGGTTTCTTTCACTTAGCATACATACTTTTTTCAAGGCCCATCCATACTGCAGCATGTATCAGTCTTTCATTCCTTCTTATGGCCAAACATTACCCCATTGTAAGGATGTACTGAATTTTGTTTATCCATTCATCAGCTGATAGACATGTGGATGGTTTCCACCTTTGGCAATTATGAATAATGCTGCTATGAACACTCGTGTACAAGTTTTTGTGTAGATATATATTTTCAATTCTTTTGGGCATATTCCTAGGAGTAAAATTGCTAGATCAAAGAGTACCTCTATGTTTAACTTTCTGAGGAGCTTCCAGAGTGTTTTTCAAGCTAGATGCTCACTTGTGCATTCCCACCAGTAGTGTATGAGGGTTCTGCTCTCTCCCCAACACTTGTTACTTGATCACAGTGGTCCCACTGGGTATGAAGTGGTATCTCATTGAGGTTTGGATCTGCATTTCCCGGATCACAATGTTGAGCATCTCTTGATGTGCTTATTGGCCATTTGTATATTCTTCTTTATTCTTTCCTCACCACACAGACTAGTTTGGACCCTATTTCTATTGTACTGGTTAACCTTACTTTTTTTTTTCTTTTTGAGCCTTTAAGTCAAATATAACAGCTCTTCTCCTTCTCCCAAACACAAAGACCTTAAAAAAACTTACCACTTCATCCCATTTTCACTGTTATATAGTATCTTACTCCAACTTTATTACTTATACCTTACAAATTTGTCATGTCATTATTATTATTTTATGAAGTCGGTGCTTACTTGGTAATCTAACTAAACACTCAAATTTGCTAATTACATTGTTTACCATTGTTTACTGCATCTCACTCTTTCCTTCTGGGTTCAATTTCCTTCTTCCTAAAGGACATGCTCAAGTACTTTTTTCAAAAAGATCCTATGAGTATTAAATTATATTTCTTCAGTTTTTTTATATGCTTATTTTTGGATAATAGTTTATTTTGTATAGTTTCTAATTGACAGCTACTTTCCTTTAATATTTTAAAATACGATTCCATTGATTTCTAGATTCTATAATTGCTGTTGTTGTCTAGTTATTACTCCTCTAGATAAATGTCTTCCTTCTGTCTACGGAAATAATCAATAAACCAATCTATAATAGGAGTAGAAAAGAATTTTATTTGAGCCAAACTGAGAACTATAGCCCAGGAGACACAGATTCAAGAAGCACGTGAATTATGTTCCACTGGACTACCAAACGGAGGAGGCTTATACAGGCAAAACCCACAAAATTACGTAATGCGTTGGTCAAGAATTATAACTGTAGCTGGCAAAAAATAAGGGTGTTTGTTAAGTAAGGATTGATTGGGTACAAAATGGTTGCATAGTTACAAGTGGACACCTTAAGACCATTAGGGTGCAGCTGGCAGCTGCTAGCAGATATTGTTTTGAGAATAGTTGGTGGTGGCCTTGAGAATGATACAGTTCAGAAAATTCAGGTTCTTGGTGACACAGAACATGTCTGAAACCACATCCACAATGGCCACCCAGCTCCATCCTGAATGCCTGAACCACAGTTACTCCATTTTGATTTTTTTAATGCATTCTTTTCTTTAATGGTTAAAGCAGATGAGCAATGCATACCTGACAAGCCACAAAACAGCCTGTTGAGGTGACCATAAAGTTTAAGTTAAATCACGTATAGACCAGAGTGACTTCCCCATACCTCAATATGTGGACATTTCTTCCATCGCTTCTCTAAGTGCATTTAAGATTTTGTGTGTGTGTGGTTTGCCTCTGATATTCATTTCTACTTGTGTCTAAATGTCTATTTTTATTTATTCTGCTCAAGTTTCATTATGTTTCTTAAATATAAAGATGCAAAATTTTAATCAAATTGGAAATTATTTCAAACACTACCTTTTCAAACTTTATCTGTTGTACATTTCCTCTTTTCTTTCCTTCTGGCATCCTTGGTTATATGTTGGCTCTCTTTCTTCTGCCTTGTTCTTTTCTTTCATTTCCCATCTCTATCAATTTTTGCTGCTTTCTGAGTATCTACCCTAGATTTACCTTCCAGGTTTCTTGTCAGCTATCTCTAACTAGCTGTTTAATCACTTTTCTTTCCTTTTCTAGAAGTTCTATTTGGTTCTATAAAACTTCCCTGGTCTTTCCCTAACAGTGCATTCTTTTCTAGGATTTTAAGCCCTTCTATTGTGTCTTTGACCACTGCAAACATATTTATTTTATATCTTTCAGACTGCAGTTCAATTATCTCAATTTCTTATTGTTCTGTATTCCTGACTTTTGCCACTCATCGTAGATTGCTTCCAAATGAGTTCTGTTTCCTTTTAGGACATCTTTAGTGCGAGTTCTTTTTCTCTGACAATTTGTTCCAAGTGTTTTGGCATTTGCTGTGCCAGGCAGAAGTATCAAAAGCTTGGACCAATTTTTATATTACTTTCTCACCTAAGAAAGACAGTTAAAGGTAAGATAGAACACCTAGAAAGCAGACAGGTTGATATTTTTCCTCCCATCCAAAGCCCAAACTATTACCTACAAGCTTTTTTTCATCTATTTCTGCCAGTGGGTAGATTTTTTTTTCTAATTCATCTTTATACATTTTCACCATAGAAAGCTACAGAGAAACTTTATAAGCTACTTATTGTTGGTTAGGTTGTAAACGATAGCAGCGGGCTACTACTCCTGCCACAACAAATAGAAAAAATGGAAACAAAACAAATATCTCATTTTAAGACACTGAAAGGATGTAGAAACAAAGTCTAGATGAGTTTAATTCCAGAGAAGGAAAAGTCCTTCCAGGCAGTCGTTTCTCTCCTGTTATGACCAAATAAAGGGCAAGGTTTCTCTGAGGGAAAACACTGACTTCAATATCGATGGCCCTTTTATAGGCACACCCAGGTCACCCCCTCTGCCAAGGACGAGCCAGGCATCCTAAGGAGTTGCTCTCTCATCCACAGGATGGGTGCTAACACCACTTCATAGAGCCATGGTGCTGATTAAAACAGAATGCTCTTTTAAAAAAGTCTGATAGATAATTAAAAATTGTAAAGTGTGAAGCACATAAAATGTGAAGTACAATCAAAAGAAAAATAGACAATAGAAGCAGACACACAGATGATTCAGTTAAATAGAAAGACACAATAACCCTTAATGGGTATATACCTAATAACACAACTTTAAAATACAGAAAGAAAATTGACTAAAAATAAAGAAATAAAGGGAAATACAGGCAAATCATAATTGCCCCTATATATTAACACATCTCCTTCAGGAAATGATAGAGCAAGTAGACAAGGACATATAAAATATTCAAATACTGTCAACCAATTTGATCTAATTGATATTCATAAAATACTATGCTCAACTACTATAGATCACACTTTCTTCTCAAGTACACTTAAACATTTACAAAATACCATGTACTGGAACATAAAGTAAGCCTCAACACATTCCAAAAATTGAAACCACACAGCAATGTTCACTAGCCACAGCAGAATTAAACCAGAAATAAATAACAGAGAGATAACTAAAGAATTGAGGGAAGAAGTCATAATGGAAATTGGAAAATATTTTCAACTAAACAATAATAAATAATAATGTATCAAAATTTGTGGGCTGCAGCTAAAGCAGTGTGTAGAGGGAAAGTGACAGTTTAAATGCTCATTAGGAAAAAAAGATTTTAAATTAAGATCTAAGTTTCCATTTCAAAAAGCCAAAAAAAAATTAGCAGTTACATCCAAAAAATTAGAAAGAATCGAATAAAGATAACAAAAAATCAATGAAATAGGCCTGCTGAAGATAGCAGAAGAGTAAGGCACAGAGATCACCTTCCTCCCCACAGATACATCAGAAATACATCTACACGTGGAACAACTCCTATAGAACACCCACTGAACGCTGGCAGAAGACCTCAGACCTCCCAAAAGGCAAGAAACCCCCACGTACCTGGTTAGGGCAAAAGAAAAAAGAATAAACAGAGAAAAAAGAATAGGGACGAGACCTGCACCAGTGGGCGGGAGCTGTCAAGGAGGAAAGGTTTCCACACACTAGGAAGCCGCTTCACAGGCCGAGACTGCGGGTGGCACAGGGGGGAAGCCTCGGAGCCGCGGAGAAGAGCACAGCAACAGGGGTGCGGAGGGCAAGGCGGAGAGATTCCCGCACAGAGGATCGGTGCCGACCCGTACTCAACCAGCCCGAGAGGCTTGTCTGCTCACCCACCGGGATGGGCAGGGGCTGGGAGCCGAGGCTCGGGCTTCGGTCGGATCACAGGGAGAGGACTGGCGGCGTGACACAGCCTGAAGGGGTTAGTGCGCCATGCCTAGCCAGGAGGGAGTACGGGGAAAAGTCTGGAGCTGCCGAAGAGGCAAGAGACTGTTTCTTCCCTCTTTGTTTCCTGGTGCTCGAGGAGAGGGGATTAAGAGCGCTGCTTAAAGGAGCTCCAGAGACGGGCGCGAGCCGCGGCTAAAAGCGCGGACCCCAGAGACGGGCATGAGACGCTAAGGCTGCTGCTGCCGCCACCAAGAAGCCTGTGTGCGAGTACAGGTTACTATCCAAACCTCCCCTCCAGGGAACATGTGCAGCCCGCCACTGCCAGGGTCCCAGGATCCAGGGACAACTTCCCTGGAAGAACGCACAGCGCGCCACAGGCTAGTGCAACGTCTTGCTGGCCTCTGCCGCCGCAGGCCCGCCCTGCACTCCGCATCCTTCCCTCCCTCCGGCCTGAGTGAGCCAGAGCCCCTGAATCAGCAGCTCCTTTAACCCCGTCCTGTCTCAGCAAAGAACAGACGCCCTCCAGCGACCTACACGCAGAGGCGGGGCCAAATCCAAAGCTGAACCCCAGGAGCTGTGCAAGCAAAGAAAAGAAAGGGAGATCTCTCCCAGCAGCCTCAGGAGTAGCGGATTAAATCTCCACAATCAACTTGATGTACCCTGCATCTGTGGAATAACTGAATAGTCAACGAATCATCCCAAATTGAGGAGGTGGACTTTGAAAGCAAGATTTATTATTTTTTCCACTTTTCCTCTTTTTTTGAGTGTGTATGTGTATGATTCTGTGTGAGATTTTGTCTATATACCTTTGCTTTCACCATTTGTCCTACGGTTCTGTCTGTCCGTTCTTTTTTTCTACTTTAAAAAAAGTTTTTTTCTTAATAATTATTTTTTATTTTAATAAGTTTATTTTATTTTATCCTCTTTCTTTCCTTCTTTCTACTTTTTCTCCCCTTTATTCTGAGCCGTGTGGATGAAAGGCTCTTGGTGCTGCAGTCAGCAGTCAGTGCTGTGCCTCTGACGTGGGAGAGCCAACTTCAGGACACTGGTCCACAAGACACCTCCCAGCTCCACATAATATCAAATGGCGAAAATCTCCCAGAGAGCTCCATCTCAACACCAACACACAGCTTCAGTCAATGACCAGCAAGCTACAGTGCTGGACACCCTATGCCAAACAACTAGTAAGACAGGAACACAACCCCACCCATTAGCAGAGAGGCTGCCTAAAATCATAATAAGTCCAGGGACACCCAAAAACACAACACCAGACGTGGACCTGCCCACCAGAAAGACAAGATCCAGCCTCATCCACCAGAACACAGGCACTAGTCCCCTCCACCAGGAAGCCTACACAACCCACTGAACCAACTTTAGCCACAGGGGACAGACACCAAAAACAATGAGAACTACAAACCTGCAGCCTGCAAAAAGGAGACCCCAAACACAGTAAGATAAGCAAAATGAGAAGACAGAAAAACACACAGCAGATGAAGGAGCAAGATAAAAACCCACCAGACCTAACAAATGAAGAGGAAGTAGTCTACCTGAAAAAGAATTCAGAATAATGATAGCAAAGATGATCCAAAATCTTGGAAATAGAATAGACAAAATGCAAGAAACATTTAACAAGGACCTAGAAAAACTAAAGATGAAACAAGCAATGATGAACAACACAATAAATGAAATTAAAAATACTCTAGATGGGATCAGTAGCAGAGTCACTGAGGCAGAAGAACGGATAAGTGACCTGGAAGATAAACTAGTGGAAATAACTACTGCAGAGCAGAATAAAGAAAAAAGATGAAAAGAACTGAGGACAGTCTCAGAGACCTCTGGGACAATATTAAACGCACCAACATTCGAATTATAGGGGTTCCAGAAGAAGAAGAGAAAAAGAAAGGGACTGAGAAAATATTTGAAGAGATTATAGTTGAAAACTTCCCTAATATGGGAAAGGAAATAGTTAATCAAGTCCAGGAAGCACAGAGAGTCCCATACAGGATAAATCCAAGGAGAAATATGCCAAGACACATATTAATCAAACTGTCAAAAATTAAATACAAAGAAAACATATGAAAAGCAGCAAGGGAAAAACAACAAATAACACACAAGGGAATCCCCATAAGGTTAACAGCTGATCTTTCAGCAGAAACTCTGCAAGCCAGAAGGGACTGGCAGGACATATTTAAAGTGATGAAGGAGAAAAAACCTACAACCAAGATTACTGGAATGAGATCCAGCAAGGATCTCATTCAGATTTGATGGAGAAATTAAAACCTTTACAGACAAGCAAAAGCTGAGAGAGTTCAGCATCACCAAACCAGCTTTACAACAAATGCTAAAGGAACTTCTCCAGGCAGAAACACAAGAGAAGGAAAAGACCTACAATAACGAACCCAAAACAATTAAGAAAATGGGAATAGGAACATACATATCGATAATTACCTTAAATGTAAATGGATTAAATGCTCCCACCAAAAGACACAGACTGGCTGAATGGATACAAAAACAAGACCCATATATATGCTGTCTACAAGAGACCCACTTCAGACCTAGAGACACATACAGACTGAAAGTAAGGGGATGGAAAAAGATATTCCATGCAAATGGAAACCAAAAGAAAGCTGGAGTAGCAATTCTCATATCAGACAAAATAGACTTTAAAATAAAGACTATTAGAAGAGACAAAGAAGGACACTACATAATGATCAAGAGATCGATCCCAGAAGAAGATATAACAATTGTAAATATTTATGCACCCAACATAGGAGCATCTCAATACATAAGGCAAATACTAACAGCCATAAAAGGGGAAATTGACAGTAACACATTCATAGTAGGGGACTTTAACACCCCACTTTCACCAATGGACAGATCATCCAAAGTCAAAATAAATAAGGAAACACAAGCTTTAAATGATACATTAAACAAGATGGACTTAATTGATATTTATAGGACATTCCATCCAAAAACAACAGAATACACATTTTTCTCAAGTGTTCATCGAACATTCTCCAGGATAGATCATATCTTGGGTCACAAATCAAGCCTTGGTAAATTTAAGAAAACTGAAATTTTATCAAGTATCTTCTCCGACCACAACGCTATGAGACTAGATATCAATTACGGAAAAAGATCTGTAAAAAATACAAACACATGGAGGCTAAACAATACACTACTTAATAACAAAGTGATCACTGAAGAAATCAAAGAGGAAATCAAAAAATACCTAGAAACAAATGACATGGAGACACAATGACCCAAAACCTATGGGATGCAGCAAAAGCAGTTCTAAGAGGGAAGTTTATAGCAATACAATCCTACCTTAAGAAACATCTCAAATAAACAACCTAATCTTGAACCTAAAACAATTAGAGAAAGAAGAACAAAAGAACCCCAAAGTTAGCAGAAGGAAAGAAATCATAAAGATCAGATCAGAAATAAATGAAAAAGAAATGAAGGAAACGATAGCATAGATCAATAAAATAAAAGCTGGTTCTTTGAGAAGATAAACAAAATTGATAAACCATTAGCCAGACTCATCAAGAAAAAAAGGGAGAAGACTCAAATCAATAGAATTAGAAATGAAAAAGGAGAAGTAACAACTGACACTGCAGAAATACAAAAGATCATGAGAGATTATTACAAGCAACTCTATGCCAATAAAATGGACAACCTGGAAGAAATGGACAAATTCTTAGAAATGCACAACCTGCCAAGACTGAATCAGGAAGAAATAGAAAATATGAACAGACCAATCACAAGCACTGAAATTGAAACTGTGATTAAAAATCTTCCAACAGACAAAAGCCCAGGACCAGATGGCTTCACAGGAGAATTCTATCAAACATTTAGAGAAGAGCTAACACCCATCCTTCTCAAACTCTTCCAAAATATAGGAGAGGGAGGAATACTCCCAAACTCATTCTACGAGGCCACCATCACCCTGATACCAAAACCAGACAAGGATGTCACAAAGAAAGAAAACTACAGGCCAATATCACTGATAAACATAGATGAAAAATCCTCAATAAAATACTAGCAAACAGAATCCAACTGCACATTAAAAGGATCATACATCATGATCAAGTGAGGTTTATCCCAGGAATGCAAGGATTCTTCAATATACGCAAATCAATCAATGTGATACACCATATTAACAAATTGAAGGAGAAAAACCATATGATCATCTCAATAGATGCAGAGAAAGCTTTCGACAAAATTCAACACCCATTTATGATAAAATCCCTGCAGAAAGTACGTATAGAGGAAACTTTCCTCAACATAATAAAGGCCATATATGACAAACCCACAGCCGACATTGTTCTCAGTGGTGAAAAACTGAAACCATTTCCACTAAGATCACGTACAAGACAAGGTTGCCCACTCTCACCACTTTTATTCAACATAGTTTTGGAAGTTTTAGCCACAGCAATCAGAGAATAAAAGGAAATAAAAGGAATCCAAATCAGAAAAGAAGAAGTAAAGCTGTCACTGTTTGCAGATGACATGATACTATATATAGAGACTCCTAAAGACGCTACCAGAAATCTACTAGAGCTAATCAATGAATTTGGTAAAGTAGCAGGATACAAAATTAATGCACAGAAATCTCTGGCATTCCTATACACTAATGATGAAAAATCTGAAAGTGAAATTAAGAAACCTCTCCCATTTACCACTGCAACAAAAAGAATAAAATATCTAGGAGTAAACCTACCTAAGGAGACAAACGACCTGTATGCAGAAAATTATAAGACACTAATGAAAGAAATTAAAGATGATACAAATAGATGGAGAGATATACCATGTTCTTGGATTGGAAGAATCAACATTGTGAAAATGACTCTACTACCCAAAGCAATCTACAGATTCAATGCAATCCTTATCAAACTCCCACTGGCATTTTTCACAGAACTAGAACAAAAAATTTCACAATTTGTATGGAAACACCAAAGACCCTGAATAGCCAGAGCAATCTTGAGAACGAAAAATGGAGCTGAAGGATTCAGGTTCCCTGACTTCAGACTATACTACAAAGCTACAGTAATCAAGACAGTATGGTACTTGCACAAAAACAGAAATATAGATCAATGGAACAGGACAAAAAGCCCAGAGATAAACCCATGCACATATGGTCACCTTATCTTTGATAAAGGAGGCAGGAATGTACAGTGGAGAAAGGACAGCCTCTTCAATAAGTGGTGCTGGGAAAACTGGACAGGTACATGTAAAAGTATGAGATTAGAACACTCCCTAACACCATACACAAAAATAAGCTCAAAATGGATTAAAGACGTAAATGTAATGCCAGACACTATCAAACTTTTAGAGGAAAACATAGGCAGAACACTCTATGTCATAAATCACAGCAAGATCCTTTTTGACCCACCTCCTAGAGAAATGGAAATAAAAACAAAAATAAACAAATGGGACCTAATGAAACTTCAAAGCTTTTGCACAGCAAAGGAAACCATAAATAAGACCAAAAGACAACCCTCAGAATGGGAGAAAATATTTGCAAATGAAGCAACTGACAAAGGATTAATCTCCAAAATTTACAAGCAGCTCATGCAGCTCAATAAGAGAAAAAACAAACAACCCAATCCAACAATGGGCAGAAGACCTAAATAGACATTTCTCCAAAGAAGATATACAGATTGCCAACAAACACATGACAGAATGCTCAACATCATTAATCATTAGAGAAATGCAAAGCAAAACTACAATGAGATATCATCTCACACCAGTCAGAACGGCCATCATCAAAAAATCTAGAAACAATAAATGCTGGAGAGGGTGTGGAGAAAAGGGAACACTCTTGCACTGCTGGTGGGAATGTGAATTGGTACAACCACTATGGAGAACAATATGGAGGGTCCTTAAAAAACTACAAATAGAACTACCATATGACCCAGCAACTGCACTACTGGGCATATACCCTGACAAAACCATAATTCAAAAAGAGTCATGTACCAAAATGTTCATTGCAGCTCTATTTACAATAGCCAGGAGATGGAAGCCACCTAAGTGTCCATCATCGGATGAGTGGATAAAGATGTGGCACATATATACAATGGAATATTACTCAGCCATAAAAAGAAACGAAATTGAGTTATTTGTAGTGAGGTGGATGGACCTAGAATCTGTCATACAGAGTGAAGTAAGTCAGAAAGAGAAAGACAAATACCGTATGCTAATACATATATATGGAATCTAAGAAAAAAAAATGTCATGAAGAATCTAGGGGTAAGATGGGAATAAAGACACAGACCTACTAGAGAATGGACTTGAGGATTTGGGGAGGGGAAAGGGTAAGCTGTGACAAAGTGATAGAGTGGCATGGACATATATACACTACCAAACGTAAAATAGATAGCTAGTGGGAAGCAGCTGCATAGCACAGGGAGATCAGCTCGGTGCTTTGTGACCTCCTAGAGGGGTGGGATAGGGAGGGTGGGAGGGAGGGAGATGCAAGAGGGAAGAGATATGGGAACATATGTATATGTATAACTGATTCACTTTGTTATAAAGCAGAAACTAACACACCATTGTAAAGTAATTATACTCCAGTAAAGATGTAAAAAAAACAACCAATGAAATAGAAGACAAACATAAAATAGGGAAAATCAACAAATCCAACAGTTCATTCTTTGAAAACATTACTAAAATTGATAAAACTCTAACAAGACTGGTAAAGAAAGAAAATACAAATTATCAGTATTACAAAAGAAAAAGAGGACATCACTATAGATCACTATTGATGTTAAAAAGGATACAAGATTATTATAAATAATTATAATTAGTAAATATAATTATTCTGAATAACTATACAACTTAGAAGATATGGACAAATTTATTTCCTAAACTGATACAAAAATAAACATAACTCTCAATCCCAAGGAAAACTCCAGGCCCAGATGTTGTCACTGGTAAATTCTGTTAACATTTAATGAAAAAATAAACCATTCCTATACAAATTCTTTCAGAGAAAATAGGAAGAGGGAACAATTCCCAACTTGTTTTATGAACTAACAGGACACTGGTACTAAAACTTGACAAGGACATTACAAGAAAAGAAATTTGTGGACTAGTATCCCTCATGAGAAAAGACATCAAAGAAATCCTTTTCAAAATATTAACAAGTCAAACCCAATTAAATATAAAGGTATGCCAAATTGTAACCAAGCAAGATTTATCCCAAGTATGTGAAGTTGCTATATTTTTCATAAATCAGTGACATTAATTACATTAAGAGAATACAGTTGACCTTCGAACATGGGTTTGAACTGCAAGTGTCCACTTATACTCAGATATTTTTCAACAGCAAACACTACAGTACTACACAATCTGCGATTGGTTGAATCCTGTGATATGGAGGAACGGCAGATACAGAGGAACACTGGATACAGATGGGTTGACTATAAATTATACGTGGATTTTCAACCTCACAGAGGGTTGGCATCCCTAGTCTCCCGTGTTGTTCAAGGGTCAACTTTAAATGGAAAAAACATATGATTATCTCAATCAGTGCTTAAAAATTATATAATATTCAGCACTTTTCATGACTTAAAAAATTATAATAAAACTTGAAATAAAAGGCACTTTTTCAACCTAACAAAAGGTGTTTATGTAAAACCTACTATTAACATCACATTTAATGATGAAAGACTGAATCCTTTGCCCTTAAAATCAGGAATGAGGCAAGAATGTCTGGCAACAAGACAAAGATGTTTCCTCCCACCACTTCTATTCAACATACTGGAGGCTTCACCCAGTGCATAAGGCAATAAAAATAAATAAGAGTATCCAGATGAGAAAGAAAGAAGTAAAACTCTCCTCGTTCACAGATAACGGAAACAGAAAATTCTAAGGTAGCTACAAACTCTTGGAATAACTAAGTTTTGCAAGATCAAAAGTTTTTATTTTACCTTCGCTTAATCCTTTTTAGATGCTCTTCACTTCTTTATGTAGATCCAGGTTTTTGACTTACATTGTTTTCCTTCTTTTTAAAGAATTTCTTTAACATTTCTTGCCAGGTAGGTCTACTGGTGGCAAATTCTCTCCATTTTTGTTTGTCCCAGAAAGTCTTTATTTCCCCTTACTCTTGAACAGTAAGTCTATGAATCATTTGAATGAAATTTTGTGTATGGTATTAGGTAAAGGTCAAGAGTATATTTTTTCCTATGTGGATGGCCAATTGCTCCAGCACCAGTTACTGAAAAGACCTTTTTCTTCACTGTATTGCGAGCAGCCTTCATCATAAATCAAGTAACCGATATATGTTGGTCTATTTATGGAATAATTTTTATTACATAACTATGTATCCTTACACCAATACTACACTATCTTAATTACTATAGCTTTATATTAAGTCTTGAAATATGATCACTTAAATCCTCTACCTTTTTTCTTCTTTGATCTTACCTTGGACTATTTTAGATCCTTTGTTTTCCATATACATTTTAGATTCATCTTGTCAGTTTCCACAAAATTCTTGCTGGGATTTTAATTGTAGTTATGTTGAATAATTGGATCAATAAAGGAGGAATTAACATCTTAACAACACTGAATCTTCAAAAACAGGAACATGATCTATCTCTCCACTTATCATGTCATATTTATTTATCTCAAGCTCACATGGAACATTCACTAAAATAAACTGCATTCTGGGCCATAAAACACCCCTTAACAAATTTTTAAAAATAAGAATTATATAATGTCTGATCTCAGATCACAATGGAATTAAGCTAGCAGTCAATAACAGAAAGAAAACTGGAAATTTTCAAAATACATGGATATTAAACAACACACTTCTAAATAATACATGGGTCAAACATGAAATCTCAAGGGAAGTTTAAAAATATTTTGAACGAAACGAAAATGAAAACACAACTTATCAAAATTTGTGGGAAGCAGCAAAAGCAGTATTTAGAAGGAAATTTATAGCATTGAATGCATATATTAGAAAAAAAGAAAGATCTAAAATCAATAATCAGGACTTCCCTGATGATGCAGTGGTTAAGAATCTGCCTGCCAATGCAGGGGATATGGGTTCGAGCCCTGGTCTGGGAAGATCCCACATGCCGTGGAGCAACTAAACCCATGTGCCACAACTACTGAGCTTGCACTGTAGAGCCAGCGAGCCACAGCTACTGAAGCCTGCGCGCTTACAGCCCATGTTCTGCAACAAGAGAAGCCACCACAATGAGAAGCCCGCACACTGCAACGAAGAGTAGCCCCTGCTCTCGGCAACTAGAGAAAGCCCCCATGTAGCAATGAAGACCCAGTGCAGCCAAAAATAAATAAATAAATTTATTAAAAAATTAAATCAATAATCTAAGTTCCAATCTTAGAAAACTAGAAAAAGAAGAGCAAATTAAGCCCAAAGTAAGCAGAAGAAAAGAAATAATAAGAATTAAAGCAGAAATCAATGAAATTGAAAACAGGAAATCAATAGAGAAAATTAACAAAATCGAAAGCTGGTTCTTTGAAAAAATTAATAAAACTGATAAGCCTCTATCCAGGCTAACTAAAAAAAGAAGAAAGAGAACACAAATTACTAATATCAGAAATTAAAGAGGGGACATCACTACAGATCCCATGGACATTAAAAGGATAATAAAGGAGTATATGGGAGTTGTCTATACTTTGCTCATTACTCTATAAATCTAAAACTGCTCTAAAGTCAAGTCTATTAATTAAGAAAACAAAAAACCCTGAGGCATGTCCCATCAGCAGGGTTGAGCACGGAAGGGTGGGGAGAAGATTATTCTTAATGGATGGGGAAGAGGGCATATGGTAACAAAAAGTGCTTGTGCTTGAAAAATATATTGAATGAATAAATATGATCTGCAAATAGTGTTACATTCTGAGGTACTGAAGGCTAGGACTTCAACATACAAATTTTTTGTGGGACACAATTCAACCCATAACATGGGATGGAATAGAAGGCATAAGGCAAAACTGGACCTTAGGGCAGGAAAGGCATTGACCTAGAACAGGTGAGAGCAAACAGGCTGAGGGAATGGGAAGCCATGGGCCCCAGGCTCAGTTATAGGGAAATAAAGCCAGAGACCTTCAAGACTCTGGCAGAATGCTGATAAGAGCTAGAGGAGCAAGCCCAGCAGCTGTGCCAAGATTCAGGCAGTCAGATTATAGTCACCTGCTCAGGCCTGATTGGTAGAAAGGAGGTAAAGACAGGTGTGGCCATCAATATAACCACAGGTGCATAAAGTGCAACCCAAAGACCTTTTTTGTGAAGTAGGTATTCAGATAACCTTCTGAGAGCAAAGGGTGATACGGCAAAGTGCCAGGTGATTTGGAAGGAGAAGGTTGTGAAGACTCAGTACAGGATGATGGGCTTGGAATTTGACAAAAGCAAATGAAAGGACTGTCAGATGGCTCAGGCTGTCCCGTGAGTTCAGGTCACAATCCTATAATGAGCCCATCCTGCTCAGTAGCTCTGATAGAAAGTGGGTGATTGGGTCCACACAGGGTTGGGGATTTGCAGGGCCACTGCAAGAGACGAACAGGAATGAGAACTGATGTGTGTGTGTGTGTGTGTGTGTGTGTGTGTGTGTGTGTGTGTAATAGGAAGTAGAAAAAAAGCACCAATAGGGGCTTCCCTGGTGGTGCAGTGGTTAAGAATCCGCCTGCCAATGCAGGGGACACGGGGTTCGAGCCCTGGTCTGAGAGGATCCCACATGCCGCGGAGAAGCCAAGCCCGTGAGCCATGGCCGCTGAGCCTGCGCTCTAGAGCTCACGTGCCACGACTGCTGAGGCCCGCGTGCCTGGAGCCCGGGCTCCGCAACGGGAGAGGCCACCATGGTGAGAGGCCCGCGCACCACGGCGAGGAGCAGTCCCCGCTCTGCGCAACTGGAGAGGGCCGCGTGCAGCAGTGAAGACCCAACGCGGCCAAAAATAAACAAATAAAATAAATTTATTAAAAAAAAGAAAAAAAAGCACCAATAGAGCATGAATTCAGGCTGGGAAGGAAAAGCAGCAAACCACACATGTCTCAGAAGCATTCACTCCTCACACCCCACGGGCAGAGTTTTCCTTTAGGCCACAACAAAACTTTTACAAAGGCTTCTACCTGCTCTCCTGCCTTTCATCTCACCCACCCTTGCCCCCAGCCTAATCCCATCCATTCTCCACCCTGCTGCCAGAATGAACTGAAAGGTCTAATCATGTAACTCCTTTGTTTAAAATTCAGTCGCTGTCTGCTGACTAAATACTGCAGACATAGTGTGCTGTACACCTAGGTCTTCTGTTCAGCAGGGGAAGCCAAACCATGTAGCCAGAGAAGCGGTGGCACCAATTCAGAGACACTTGCAGCTGATGTCAACGCTGCATCTGCTTGCAAATGCTGAACAAAGGTAACTTTTTTCACCGAGATTTGATGCACCACCACCACCAAAACAGGACCTTGTTGATGCCATTTCCTTAGTCTAAAAGGTTCTCGTTCCCTTTTGGCCCTTCGTTTATTAGGAACTCTCACCATCCTTCAAGATCTAGCTTCCTTCAGGAAGACTTCACTGACCACGCCAGTTAGAAATGACCCCTCCACCCATTTAGCCCTTTTTCTCTGCTTCATTGTGGTTATTTTTTCAAATGTATGTGAAATTAGCATTTTTGAACATCTGTGTGACAGGTGGTGCGTGGGATGTTTTCATCTGGAAGAATCTTATTGGATCTCCTTAAGGAAGATTGTATCGTGCCCAATGCACAGATGAGCATAATGCAGAGGTGTTAACGCCTGTTGAGGACCTATTCTGTGTACAAAGCTTTCCATACATAATTTCACTCAACCTGCACAACACCCTGTGCTTCTATTTTAGAGGTGACTGTAAGTTACATAGCTGATTGTAAGTAATGGAGCAGTCAGTCTAATGCAAGTGTGTCTGCTCCAAAGCCCCCAGGTTTTCACTCTGATATGCTGTTCAAGGAGCCTATGATCATGGCCCTGTGGACCCCACCCCATAGTTTACTGTATAAAACCTTATGCATGGTGGAGGCTCAGTAAGTTTGTTCATTCATTCAGTCATTCCACAGATAATTACTGAGCATACACTATGTACCAGGAGGTACAAATGTGCTTCCTAAATTAAGAAATGAATGCGCATGGCATGGCATGGCATGGCAAAGGCTATGGAGAAATATAAAGGGAGTGTGGGAAGTGGGAGGAGGTTCTGTTTCTGGACTCTCCATTATGCTCCACTGTCTCTTCGTCTATCCCTGCTTCCACACCATACTGACATAATTACTACATCTCTGTATTGGTCTTGTTATCTCATGAAGCAAGTCCTCTTTTTTATTTTTGAGAGTACCTTAGCTATCTTTAGCCCTTCCTACTTTCATATAAATTTTAGAATCGGCTTCTTAAGTTCCATAAAAAGCTGGGGTCTGATTGGTACTACATTTATTCCATAATCAGCTTGGGGAGAATTTTCATTTTAACTATATTGAGTCTTTTGATCTGTGAGTTTAGTATATCTCTCCCTTTAAATATGTCTTCTTTAATACCAGTTAACATTTTATTTTCTTTGAAGATTTACATACCTTTTATTAGATTTATTCCTAGACACATAAATTTATGCCACTGAAAATGTTATCTTTAAAGCATTTATTTTCTGTTTGTTGCTCAGAAATAGAAATGACCAATATTTAGAAACTGATTTTTGTATCCAACCTTACCAAACTCTATTAGTTCTAATATGTTATCTGCAGACTCTCTTGGAGTTTCATATTACCTTCAAATAATAACAGCTCGTTTCTTACTTTGTAGTCTGTAGACCTGTTATTTCTTTCTCCTATTTATTGAGCTAGCTAGGGCCTTCAGGAAAGCACTGACTCCAAAGGTGATTGAATTTTCGTTTCATATTTTGAAGGTAGAGCCAACAGGATTTGCTGACAGATTGTATTTAGCAAGAGAGTAATCAAGGCTGAGTTCAAGGGGTTTGGCCTGAACAACTGGAAAAACGGCATTGTCATTTACTGCAGGCCAAGCCAGAGGTTTGCTGATTATACAGTGCAGGTAATTAAATGAAGAAAGACAAAAACTGATTGCTACTTCTTGGCGATGATCAGTCTAACAGGCTTTAGCCTGGTTTTCCACTTTTGAAATAACTCACTCCAGTAAGCATTTCAACATTTACAAATGCTTACAGTAGGGTTTGACTTGTGGCTTCCTGTTCAGCCACTGCCCTCTACAGGGGGCTTGTCTGAATATGAGCTGTGAACTCTAACTAAAATTCAAGCCAGAAAACATGGGATAATTTTTCCCTCCAGCTTCAGTCTTTCCTGTTTCCACTACACACACACACACACACACACACACACACCACATATTGTTTTGTGACACACACACACACACACACACACACATTGTTTTGTGATCCTTCCCCAGATCAGGTAACTACAAGAGAACCTCCCACTCAGGAAACTTGATCCCTGCAATGAACTTCCAGGTAGCTTGTCTGGAAAGATGTTCTAGAAAGTCCAGCAGCATTTCTATGGGGTTAACCTAAGAACAGTGAAGAGACAATGAAGAGGTGACCCCTGCAGATGAAACCCTAGGTCATACAGAGAGACCTCATTGTCCCAGCTGGAAGGCCAATTTGACTAACCTTTATCACGTGTTTCTCAAGTCACTGGTAAAGGCTGAAGTGTCCTTGAACAAAGAACCAAAACTCTTAAGAAGCTGGCACATTTAACATTCCAAAGGACTGTTCAAGCCACAATAACCTTCCTACCCAGTTCCCTGTGGCTCATTCAACACAAATGTAGGGTATCACACTGGGGTAAGGGCGGCCACTCCCCTCTCCTACCCCTCACCTGCCACCCAACCTCAAGAACCTAAGCTCCAGAAGGGCAGGGACATTGTCCTGTAAGCCTCTCTGTCCTTGGTGTGCAAAACGATGCCTGTCATATAAGAGGCATACAATATTTTAAGCACTGACATTTTCAAGGCTTTAAAAAAATTACCTAAAAGAGTTAAATTTACATTTGTCCTAACTGAAAATCAATGTTGTTTAAAATTGATGAGTCAATAAAAATAGCAGTCACTACACGGAGTAAATATCAGAAACGGCAGATGGTGTTAAAAACTTTGCCTCTAAGAAGTGGAACTCTAGTAGGGAGAGGACTGCAGTTTTTAAAATAGAATTTTTACCACTTTCATTTTTGTACGTGCAATTGTCTTGACTTTCTACTTTACGCGTTTAAATTATACACCTTCCTAACATCCTAATACAACTATTCATTTTCTTGTATGTCCCGCCTTCTTCATCCATATATTCACACATTCATATTAATATAGTTGTTCGCAATCATAGCTATATATTTTAGTCTTTTTTTTCGCTTAACCTACAGTTCCAGTTATCATAAGCAGTTTTCCGTGTTTCGACCGTATTCATAATTATGTTAATGGATTCATGATACTCCAATGTTATTGTACCATAATTTAGCTAGATACCTTAACGTGGAACATTCTGGATTGTTTCCACTTTTCCAATGAAAACAGTGCTGCAGTGAAGACTTGCAGACGTAGTCTTGTTCGTTCCGCTGCTTTAAATCATACTGTTGAGTCGTATTTCTGGGGTTCCATATAGGAACCCCGACTCAGACTAGTGATAGAGCGACCAACAAGCTCCAGCAAGACCCAGACCAAGAATTCCGCGCGGCGGGGCGGTGCCTCCTCCCGGGAGGCGTGTCCTGGGCGGGGCCGAGCGCGACCCAGCCCTGCGCTGCGTCACCCACGTCCCGCCCGGCTGAGGCCGGCGCGCCGCGCTCGAGTGGCTGTTTCTCCGCCAACGGGTGGCGAGGGCCCGAGGAGCGCGGACGCCGGGTGCGCCGGCCATGTCTCTCTGGGCGGGGGCCGAACTCTCGGCGCTGAATCCGCTGCGTGCCGTGTGGCTCACGCTGGCCGCGGCCTTCCTGCTGACCCTACTGCTGCAGCTCGTGCCGTCCGGCCTGCTTCCGGGCTGCGCGCTCTTCCAGGACCTGATCCGCTATGGAAAAACCAAGGAAGGGGGGCCGTCGCGACCGGCCGCCTGTCGGGCTTTTGATGTCCCCAAGAGGTAACCGCGCCCGGGCGCGAGTCCTGGCTGCCTAGGCGCGGAGAGCTGGGGGCGCCCCGCTCGAGCAGCCGGCAGGGGGCAGCAGAGGTGGGCGCGGGGCTGGCGGGGCCGGCGCGGACCGGCCCGGGAGGCCCAGGCGGGTTCCTCGACGCGGCGCAACGCCGGCCCGCCCTCCGGCTCTGCCCGCGTCCGCTGCGTGGCGCTGGGGGCTGAATGCCGCGAGTGTCCGTCGACACCGAGGGTGCTGAGCTGCGCGCACCTTCCGGGGTGCAGGAACGTGAACTTCTGGCCGCACGTAGCCTTTCCTTCGGGGTAAATGGCAGCGCTTCCCAATTTAGGCCCGGTCACCAGGCGGTAAATTAAAGTTTCCGAAAATTCTCCTGTTTCCCCTCTCCTGCACTCTAGGGGCTCATAAGCTAACTTGAGGTCGCCGGAACTCACTAAAAATGAAGGCAGGCCCTCCTTTCGCGCCTCTGTGTCCCGTATTTGTTTCCCAACTCTAAACAGTTAGGATGAAGGGTGAGACGCGGGTCACCAACTGGCGCCCACCTCCTTCGATCGCACTGACGCTCCTTACCCGCATCTCGGCAGGTGCCCCTGGAGAAATGTTCCCCAAGATGGCACATTTTAGGCAAGCCTGGTCCCTAAGCCCCATTTGACTTTCAGCAGATTTCATAACTAAGTTCAACGAGAGATTAAATCGTTAGGACTTCAATAGAATTCTTTCAGAAATTGTAAGGCTTGTTATAGTTTCGGTTTTTGTTTGCTTTTCTTTAAATTCAGAACATTACCGGGAAGAGTCAGCCAAACACTGCTAGACGGTAGGAATATAGCAGTGGCTTTTCTTGGAGATACAGCCTAAGTTGGCGTTTAGGAAGGAATCTGGAGAAATGTGATAGGGTTTCTGATGTATTAAAACATCTTGGTTCTCACTTAAACCTCGCATAGGCGGTGCCCCAGGTCTGCAGACAAGAAAGAGTCTAAATAAACTTGGCTTCCCACTTTTGACTGTTGCAGAAATATTCATCAGGTATTAACACTGAGAAGCGAGCACTAGGTCATTCTGAGGAAATGTAACGGGAATGAGGCTCTGGGAAGTAGACGATTCACACACAGTGATTAAACCTCCTATTTCTTAGAAGCTCTTTGTAAGCTAAAGTTTCCGGTCATCCTATTTTTCATCAGGTTTTGAGTGTAGTACTTTTCTATTTCATAGCAGGAACATTCCTAGATTGTCATTTTTTTAGTGTTACAAGGTGAAGAAAAAAATTTTTTTGAGAGTGTGAGTTCTAACAATTTATTTTCTGAATTTTAGAAAAGGTACTACTGTTTCTGGAGTAGAGGGCATATTTCAAATCATTCCCAGCACTTACCTCTTTGGCTCCCATACCCTACCTGTTACTGCTCCGGTCTGTCCTTATATTTGACGGCCAAGAAACAAATTTTGTACCTTTCCCTTACTCTTTACTACAAAATTGGTACTCTTTGGGCTCCTTGTAACTTCTGCTATATTATGAAATAATTTATGTGTTTTTCTTCTTCCAGAATTCTAGAACGGACCCTTCCATGGTGTTTTGTTTGGTCTTTTTTCTAAATTTAAACTAAAATTCCTTTTCATACTAGAGAAGGTGCAGCAAACCCAGGCCACTCATGAAAGGCAAAAATGTCTAGATGCTATATTTAAATATTTTTCCTTGTTCAGAATTCAGTAGTACTCTTAAAGGTGAAAATAAGCCTGTAATTTTTACACTTAGAAATAGGCAGCTGTATGTCACGTTTCTGCACCCAAGAGCTTAGGTGAATTTGTTTGGGATTATTTTTTCCTAAAGAGGAAAGAATTAAACCTTAATTGAATTCATGGAATGTTGATTCCATTACCCCTGCCTGGTAGTTTTTTTTTTTTTTAATTAAGGTGATAGTTGCTTTTCTTGTTTTCTTTTGGTTCCTGCAGTTTTGTTTTTTGTGTTTTTTTAATTTTTAAAAATAATTTATTTATTTTATTTATTTATTTTTGGCTGCATTGGGTCTTCGTTGCTGCGGGCAGGCTTTCTCTAGTTGTGGCTACTCTTCGTTGAGGTGCGCAGGCTTCTCACTGCGATGGCTTCTCTTGTTGCGGAGCACGGTCTCTAGGCCTGCGGGCTTCAGTAGTTGTGGCATGCGGGTTCAGTAGTTGTCGCTTGCGGGCTCTAGAGCACAGGCTCAGTAGTTGTGGCACATGGGCTTAGTTGCTCCACGGCATGTGGAATCTTCCCGAACCAGGGCTCGAACCCATGTCCCCTGCATTGGCAGGTGGATTCTTAACCACTGTGCCACCAGGGAAGCCCTTCCTGGAGTTTTGATTTCCCAGAAAGTCTGAATAAATACATGACCTCGAACGTGAGTCACAGTGCTCTTGACTTGCATAGTGTATATGGAAGTACTTCTGTTTCTAATATTTCAAAATGTTATAGAAACATTGCAATTGAATTGAGCTGTAGAGACAAAGAGAACCATCCAGACTTTCCCTCCTAGGGTTCAGGGGTCCTAACCTGCAGTCCAGGGGATCTGTGGATAGAATTTGGGGCAAATTGGATTGGAAAAAATTATATCTTTATTTCACTAACCTCTAGCTGAAATTTGGCACTTCAATGGTGAATGTAATCAACAAACCACAGTAGAATTAGCAATTCCTGCAATTTTGTGACAAGTTTTTTAATGTTATATTAAAAATATTGAGGAGACCTCAAAACATTATTTTCACTATAAGAATACTGTATTATCCTCCACTATATCTTGTTATTTAATACATTAATTAAGAAGCACATATATTACAAATGTTTCTTAGTGGTTGTGTTACCTATATTTCAGCATAATTGGTTTCGTTTATCCCTATGTCTTTTAGGCATGTAGCCTTCACCAGACTGCCAAAGGAGTGCATGATGGATAAAAAATGTCAGGAATCCCTGCTCTAGACTGTAAACTCCATATGTTTACATTTGTCTTGTTTGTTACCATATCTCGGGCTCAATGCCTGATGATAATAAGGTCCTCGATCAATGTTTTGAATGAATCAAAAAAAAAAAGGTTTTAGCTTTAATTGGTTTGTTGATTAACTTGACTGCTTTCTCAGAGTAACTTTGGATGTGGTACCTTCTCTTTCATTCATTTATTTAACCATTCTTTATAGAGTACTTACTATTGCCAGGAGCTATTCTAGGTTCCTTGGAGCCTTTGTTTTTGTAAAATGGTAAATATGTAAACAAATCTTGTAAAACAAGCAAAATAATTTCAGATGGTAATAAGTGCTTCAGAGGAAATCCAGCCTGGTTACTTGATCATGAGCAAGATGGGGTTGCCGATGACAGCACTAGAAAGGATGATCAGAAAGGGGCAGGGCAGAAGATGAGTTTATTTTGGGAGGCCAGGACAGACAGCAGGCCTTACAGACCATAGTGGAGATTAGATTTTATTCTGAGTGTGTGGAAAGTAGCTTTAGGATGGGGAAGGGGGCATGGCATTATGTGATTTATGTTTGAGAGGATGACTAGCCATTGTGTGGAGAAGACTGGGTAAGAGGACGTTAAGGGTGCTCCAGGCAAGAGGTGGTGGTATGGACTGGAGTGTTAGCATAATAGCACCTGTTCCTCATACAGGTGGTTATGACGTTAAAGCACGTGGCACAGGGCCAGGCACCTCGTCAGAACTCAGGAACCATTGGTTTCCTTCCTTAATTAAACCTATGACTCCCCTAACTGGTCCTGGGATCAGTTCTTGCAATCAGCAAGTAGTGTTAGATCAGATATCTCCTGTCCCAGAACCATCTAGTGGCTTCCAGCTCACTCCCAGGAAGAGCCCAAGACCCTGTACAGTCTTGTCCCCACCACCTCACTGAGATCCGATCGTTTGCCCCTCGTGTGGATCCAATCCAGTTTTCTGGGTCTCTCTGCTTGTTTTCTGTCCCCTCGGGCCTTCGCCCTGTAGGGGCCTTTCCTCTGCCTGGAAAGCTCTTCCCCCAAATAGCCAGATGGTTTATGCCCTCACTTCCTATAATTCTGCTCAGGTATAACCTTCTCAACAAGGCCTGCCCTACCCACCCTGTTTAAAAGTATAATACTACCATCCCCAGCACTTCCTCGTCTCTTCCCAGCTTTAGTTTTCTTGTTAGCAATTATCACCTACTGACATGGTGTAAATTTTACTTCTGTGTGTAACTGTGAGTATAAGCTCCATGAGGGCAGGAACTGTTGTCTTTTGTGTTCATTGCTGTATCCCCAGAGCCTAGAGCAGTCCCTGGCTTATACTAAGCACCAAAATGTTTGTTAAGTCAGAGGAGTGCTTGCTCGGTGCCCAGCCCTGAGCTACCATAAGGGTCCCCATATCCCTGCTCCCAGGGGTTCACTTCAGTTAAGCAAAGTGCCAAGGGGGGAAAAGAGGGAGAGCGTCTAGAAGAGAAGGAAGGAGAGTTTTCAGATCTGCCTTTGAGGCTAGAGCTGGGTCTTTTCAAAAAACAGATGTAACCATGAATTAAGAGTAGGACACGTTTCCTGTAGCAGGAAATAAGGCAAGCAAAACAAGAGATAGAATGTGCAAAATGTAGGAATAAGGAAAACAATCTGCCTGTGAATCAAAACCCCATGGCACAAGGAGGGCACAGCAAAATGTGGCTTAGCATCTTAAATCAAACATTCTTGAGTAATTTGGTTGACTTATGGTTTGGTATAAATTGGTACATGTAACATAGGGCTGGAAAAGCAGGTTCCGGCAAGTCTAGATCACATGAATAGGAGCACAGCCATGTGATTTTAACTTCAGAGTCATCAGGGCTGAGTGTGGAGCCAACACTGCCACTTACTGCATGACCTTGGAGAAGTAACTTAACCTTCTGAGCCTTAGTTTTCTCAGCTGCCACATGTAAATATAATGCAAACTTGACAGGATTGTTGGGAAGATGAAATGAAATACTCTTTAACTGGTCTCCCCACAACTGGATGATTCTCTTTCCTTACCAGGGGGATTTTTTTTAACTTAAAAAAGACCAAAATGAATGAACAATGCTCTCTCTCTTTTTTTCTTTTGATTGTGATATAATATACATGACATACCATTTTCCACTTTAACCCTTTTTGCGTGTACAGCTCATTGGCTTTAAGTACATTCACATTGTTGTGCAGCCATCACCACTGTCATCATCTCCAGAACTTTTCCATCAGCCAGAAGGATTTTTAAAACATAAAGTATTACTTCAGGTTGCTGTGTTCAGATGCCTTCCCATCCCACTTAAAAGCCAGTGTCCTGGGCTTCCCTGGTGGCACAGTGGTTGAGAGTCCGCCTGCTGATGCAGGGGACACGGTCCGGGAAGATCCCACATGCCTCAGAGCAGCTGGGCCCGTGGACCATAGCCGCTGAGCCTGTGCGTCCGGAGCCTGTGCTCCGCAACGGGAGAGGCCACAACAGTGAGAGGCCTGCGTACCGCAAAAAAAAAAAAAAAAAAAAAAAAAAAGCCAGTGTCCTTACAGGGCCCTGTAGGGTCTGCCCTTGCTTTTCATGCCCTAGCACCCTCCACACATGTGTCCTTTGTTGTGCCTCAGGGCCTTCGTGGTGGTTGTTTCCTCTCCCTAGAACATTCTTTGCTCAGAAATTCACAAAGGTTATTCATTCTAGCCAAGTGTCACTTCCAGAGAGGCCATCCTTGACCACTCACCCAGAATGGCCTCCCCTCTGCACCGTCTCTGTTCCCTCACCCAGCACTGGGCTAGATGTCTACAGGTTCATTTGCTGACTGTCTGCCGAAAGATAAACTTCATCACGGCAGCCACCTGCTCAGTTTGCTCCCTGCTGCGTCTCCAGCTCCAAGAACATCACCTAGCATGTTCTAAGTGCTCAGTAAATTGTTTTGAAAACATGAAGTAGGTAAAGCGGCTGAAAGTTGCTCCTCAGAAGCTGGCCCCTCCCCTTTCCATGGGAGCCTGCAGAGCACCTTGCAGCTGCCATTCTGCTCTGCTGGCTCAGACCAGACCTGGGCTCAGTTCTAGGAAGTGTGTCTTACGGAAGACCCTGGGAGGCAACCAAAGGCCAGGGGCCCAGGGGTGGGGACGAGGGGGTAGACTTGACACTCATGCATGAACTTTGCAGGAAACTAAGCTCTTGAGCCTAGAGAAGATCTGAATCCAGAATAACAGGACATCTCAGAGAGGACAGATCTGGTGATAGAATTTGTAACAGTAGTGGAGAGAATAAGTGGGTTGCTATGGAATGGTCAGCTTAGATCAGTGTTTGTCAGACGGGTTGTGGGCATAGTCTGGGGGACTGTGAGGTCTGGTACATACAAGCATACTCTGAATCAACTGGAAGAGGAGTCCCTGAATCTATGTGTAATCCTATTGACTCCAGGCTGTCTTACTGCATCACAGATAAATGAGACAAGAAGGAGGGCTTAATATAGATGTGATGCATTGAAGACCAGGGAAGGCCAGGTGACCTCCAGGCACCCTGCAGTGTCAGAAAGATTTTGCATTGATTTGATTAGAGAAAAATAGTAGAGGTATAGGTAAAGAGACCTCAAAAAAGCATGTTAGGCCCTGGTGCCATATTAGGTGATTCCTTTGCAGCAAACCAGCATAATCTTTCATGTTAAATTGACATTGCTAATTACTAATTTCAACTTTTATTGGTTTTATGGTTTTATTTATTTCATTCGTTACTGTCATGATTGCAAAATATGTATTGTATTTGTACGAGAGCGGTACCCATCAGGAGTTGATAGCTAGTTTTATGAGTTAATATTTGTCATGTTATTATAAAAGTAATTTAGATCAACACAATTTAAGAAAACACTGAATCAGAAGACCTTTAAGGTTTCTTGCAACCCTGAGAACCTGTGATTGTGCAAATCTTGTGTAACAGTTGTACGGCTATTGCAGCAATATCACTCGAGATTTATAAATCTTCCACAGATTTGGCTAGTGTTAGCACAATCTAGGCTGTCTCTGCCAGGCCCTGGGGCCCCTATTTTTGAGTTTGAGCCCAATCCTGTTACCTGAAGATAAGAGAGAGCTAATTAACCCTACATCTAAGTTTAACAAGGTCATTCATGTTCTTGTTGACTTTAGGAAGCCTCTTTTTCTTATTAGTTAACCAGTCCCATCATTTGAAAGGAAATTTCAAAAATCTGAACATCTGTAGGATTCAGGTTCTATTAAAAAAGCAAAGCTATACTTGCGGAATGGAGGAAAGAGGATAGGGAAACTAAAAATAGTCTTCCTGTATAAAGGCTTAAAGTGGATCCACTCTGATTATTACCTAACTTGTTTTCCCTCCGCAGGTATTTTTCTCACTTCTATATCATCTCAGTGCTGTGGAATGGCTTCCTGCTTTGGAGCCTTACTCAGTCTCTGTTTGTGGGAGCACCTTTTCCAAACTGGCTTCATCATTTACTCAGAATTCTTGGGGCTGCGCAGTTCCGAGGTAACAACTCCTCTGGCTAATACCAACCATTGTATCCTGTTCCTGTCTCTCCTGCCTGCAGGGAGGTGTTCTCGGTATTTCATAGCCACTCTCAGCTTCTTGGCAGGGCTGGGAAGTGAAGGGTGGGGCAGAAAGGGTTCCGCGTGGATCACAGCCAGATGGCCAAGGGGAAGGCCCCAAGTCCTTCACTGAGATCATGGCAGAGCTGAGAGTCAGCTCTTCATCCCTGATTTCCCAGCAAGTGCTGTGCTGAACAGGACTGGCTGTTCTCCCTCTGATATTTTTAGTACTTTAGGATCCCTCAGGTTTGCCTTGAAACATTTATCATATATATAGTTCCAACCACAATCATGCCTCTGGACTCCAGAAATTTGATAGAAAATTACTTTTTGATCACAGGTTAAAAATGTTTGTTATGCTGTGAGGCTTTGGTTGTATAAAAAAAATTGACTGTAAATAGTTGTTGATCAGATGATTACA
Source organism: Delphinus delphis (assembly GCF_949987515.2). Classification (NCBI taxonomy): domain Eukaryota; kingdom Metazoa; phylum Chordata; class Mammalia; order Artiodactyla; family Delphinidae; genus Delphinus; species Delphinus delphis. The sequence goes on along the minus strand of NC_082687.1, from coordinate 64,919,920 downwards.
AAATAGCATTTAAATTTGCCTCACTGTGCCTTGAATAAAGGATACACAGAACAATTTAAAAGGTAAGGAATTGAAGGTGAAAACCATAAAGTGGCCTCAATTAATATCAGGCATCAGGAGAGGGGCAGAATTAGAAACAAATTGTTCTGGTGCTATCTCTGTCCTTTGTTCCAGCAGCCAAACCGCTGGCTTCCTAGGAACAGTCCTTTTCTGTATAACCAGAGGAACTTGTTGCAAAAGATGACGGAAAGAAAAAGCTATGCAGATCCTACTTGGGAGGGGAAGATACCTCGGTGAATCCCACTTCACCCATTAAAACTTTACCTCTTCATTTGCTTACTGGGGGGCTGGCTGGGTTCTGATATTTGAAGGGTGGTTGTGAGGAGTTGTATTTGGTTGTTTGTTTTATCCTGTTCCTGAAGAGTTAGAACTAGGTTTCACTATATTTAAATGAGAAAAGCAGGCAAAGCCAATCTGTGTGATAGAAGTCTCCATAGAGCGTACCCGTGGGAGGGTGCGGGGACGGGCAGTGCCTGGAGGGGAGCACGAGGTGCTGGTTGTGTTCTGTTTCTTGATGTAGGGGCTGGTCGTATGGGTGGGAGGGGCTGGTGTACTTTGCAAAAATTCATTAGGCTGTGTCCTTATTGTATTTTTATGATGTGTGTGATAACATTTTTAAAAAACATCTAGATTTTATGTCATTTTAAAAACCAGAATTTCTTCTGACTTCTCTTGAGGCAGAGGGCTGAGAGGCAGATAGGAAGATAGATCTCAAGTCTCACAGTCCCCCAAAAGTATAATTTCTTTTTTTTTTTAATACAGAAAGAAATGCATAACTCTTCCTGTCTCTGTTCCCATCCCCCTTTCTGCTTCTGTATATGCCTGTGTCTCTTCTCCCCACTGACCTCAGGGATCCCACCAGGAGTCCTTGCTCAGAGGTCATCCAGGAACTCTTCCTGACTATCTTCAGATGGGGATTAGTGCCAGGGACCAGAGACCATGGAGTTTGGGTTCTGAGAGCATGGATCCCTTCACAGCCATGTAACCCAGAAGGCTTTCACATCACAGCGTAGAGTCAGGAGACCCGAGTCTGTCTCAGCTCTGTCACCAGCTTACTGTGTAACCTTGAGCCAAATGCCTTGACTTCACTTGGCTCACTCCCTCATTGCCAAACAAAGGAGGTGTTAGGCTGGATGATATCTAGGGCCCCTTCCAAGCTCTGATCTTGTTTAATACCCTGTTTAACAGTAGGGGAAATCATAACTTTGGATTAGTCCTGGAGAGAGAGATGCTGAGTGTGTTCCATTCTGAATTGTAGGGGGTGAGCTCGTGCTGTCTGCGTTCTTAGTGCTAGTGTTTCTGTGGCTACACAGCCTACGAAGACTCTTCGAGTGCTTCTATGTCAGTGTCTTCTCCAATGCCATGATTCACGTCGTGCAGTACTGTTTTGGACTTGTCTACTATGTCCTTGTTGGCCTAACTGTGTTGAGCCAAGTGCCAATGGACGGCAGGAATGGTGAGTGGTTGCTGGGGTCTGTCAGCTGAGTCACTGGGTATATGAGGGACTCCGGGTGAAGCATTCCACCAAGCATTATGGAAGTTAGAAAGTAGGAGTTCACTTCGCATTTGAGGAGTTTGGGCTCTAATTGTAGCTTTAAAAAGCCAGCATGCCCAAGGGTGCCTAGCAGATGCACATCACAACCATAACTGCTAAAACCTGAGAGACACCAATGTAAGCAGCAATGCCTTCAGTAAAGAGAATAAAGTGCAAAGTCTTCAGGAGGCCTGGTTTAGGGATGAAGAAGTGGGATGTGGGGTTTCCATCAGTGGGATTGAAGTCAGTGAACTTCTGTGGAGTTAGTCTGGAAAGGAAGAGGCAGTGTGGTCAAGAGTAGAACAGGAAGCAGGGGAACACACTGGAACAGGAGAAAGGGTCAGCAAGCCAAGCTGCCTCACCAAAGCCTCATCATCCAGGGGTGGAGGGGTGAGGGATGAGGGTGGGGAAGGGAAAGTTGTTGTGCAGGGTGAAATCATGGAATACCAGAGGAGGAAAGGGTGGCCTGAGCTCATGGTGAATAGTTGGGATTTGAAGAGGAGGTAGGGAGCCATTTTGTTGCCATCTCGTTCTTGTGATTGTTCCCGTTGTAACAAAGCTTATTTCAAGTGAGGCAGCCTGAGCGGAGAGGACAAAAGAGCACTGTGGTAAATCAAAATTGTGCCTTAACACTTCTGAGCTCTCACTAGCCAGGAAGAGGGAAGCAAAATCATGACCTTGTTTATGAGGAGGAAATGAAATGTGATTTGGGGGATGGGGGAGAGGGAGGATTGGATATCTGACATATCTGACCATGGTTTTTGTAAAAACAGTGCATGCTTATCATAAAGAATTCAAGTCATTTTGGGCGATGGAAATGAGTTTTCTAGTGCTGAGCTTAACTTCATCTCGCATCCTTGGTATCCGTCAACCCACACGCTCTAGGGTAGGTCCTTCACAGCTGTTTTCTCTAAGCCCAAGTCTCCCTGTTTCCTAAAGCTGCCCTATCCCTCCTTGTAAATTGAGCCCATGGTCTGGATATTTCCAGTACTCAGTGAGTGAGCTCTCTCCTCAGGTTTGATTTCAGTGTCAAGTGCCCCTTGATTGGCCTCTCTCTCTGTTGCTGTAGGACAGCCCGTGGCCTCCATGGCGCAAGGAACGATTTTAAAGTATGACTTATTGACGCTCTTTCTCAATTCCTGAGTTGTTTATTGGCTCCAGCCACTCAGTTAGCATCTCTCCATCTAATTTCTCTGAACGTAAGTCAGTTTTTCCTCCCTGAGCTTTTGGCTGTGGCATCCTTGTGCCTCCCATGTCATGGTTTGAGCCATCATTCCTGGAGAACAGTCCGAGGTTTTTACCCAAAGGAGCTTTCCAAAGCACTTTGGTAACCCACTAGTTTGCAGTCTGTTAGCATTACATATCTCTCCTGGAGTTTCCTCTGCTGGCTGGACCCCAACTTCCACCTTCCTTCCTGTATAAGAAGTCAAGGAAAGGCTGCTGAGACACCCACAAAATAGCTTGTAGACACTCCTTTCTGAAGTTTTCTGAAACTTGTGTTTCACTTACCTGTCCTTCAAGAGATCATCTGGGACAGTATGGGGAGGACTGGTTTCAGGAATTCATTGGAAGAGAACACTGGGGCATTTGCCAGCTGCAGAGTCTGATAGAAATGACAGGGGCTTGGGCGTCAGATGGGCCTGAGTCTGAATTCTGGCTTATTAACATCTCAGAGCCTCAGAACCTTCATCTGGAATTAGGGACATATACTGATTTCAGAGGGTTCTTGTGAAAGTGGAAAGAAAGTGTATCTGTAAACTACCCATATCTTCACATCTCCTTGCCTTCAGAGTCTAGAGGGTCCACCCCCAGCCACTCTCCGTTACATTGTTCTGTTGTTTTTTCTTCAGAGTACCATCTGTACCTTAAATTATCTTGGTCATTGATATTTTTACTTGTTTCATCTCTTGCTACTAGAGTGTGAGTTCATGAGGACTGGGACCTCACCTGACTTACCCACTGCTTTATCCCTTGTGAGAGATGCCACACTCAGTAGACACTCAATAAGGAACGAATGAATAAATGAATAACTAAATACTACACAGATTAGACTCTCAGTAAATAGCCTTCCTCCTGCCTCCCCTTTCCTGTATCAAAACTTCCTCTTAAAATTTTTTTTTCTCTCATAGGTAATTTCTCTGCCTTTAGAGTAGGTGACTTGGCTGTAACATGAACTCTCAGACACTTGCTTCAACTTTTAATCCTGTGGTGACTTGCTCTTATAGCCCTCTGATTTAAAACTATTTTTCATATTCTGCTTATTTTTAACTTATAAAAATATAACTAGTTAAATGGCTAAACTTAGTCAACATTAAGAGACTATGGTAGATTGTTTAGAGAAAGCAAGTTTTTAAAAGAAATTAACACAATTAGATTTTGGTGGACTGTCATTAGTCATTAGCTGTCATCAGCTGAGTCCTGCCTCCAGGTACCCATATGGAATAGCTTGACCCTTGGTTCTCCTACCTGAATCAACTTTGTAGGGGCTCCCTCTTGGCTGCAGAGCCTCCGGCTCTTCCCCGTTGTCAATGGACAGCTTTGTTTTTTCAGTCAAATCCCTGACTAGCCTCACTGCTTCCTGCTGAACATAGGGAAGTCCTTAATTTGTTTTTCTAATGCCAGTCCTTAGAAAACCTGCATTCTTCACGTCTTCTTGGTAGCTGGAGAAGAAAGAAGATGAAACTTTTGAGTGTTTCTACTCCTGAAACGAAATCTCTCTGACTAGATTCTCTCTAATCAGAAAGGGATACTGTTTTGGTCTTTATCTTGCAGTTTCCATTTCTCCTCTTTTTGAGAAGTTCCACTGTTAGCCTTTACTTCCAGTGATTTTCTTCACTGGCCAGAGCCAGTCAAGTCAGCGTTAAAGGTTTCCTTAGAAATGGCTCGGGATGAGATCCTTTAGGAAGTGTTTTTCTGACGGACTGTAAGAAAGAGGACATAAAACCAGGCTTAGAAATAAAAATGCTAAGTAGTCTCACCACACAAGAGTGCATCACAAGAGTGGGAGACAGAGCTGACCCCTGTGCTTGAAGCACTTGAAGAAGGAGCAAGAGAATGTGTTGATATGGAATTCTCTGCCAGGGGCCCCTGAAGCTGCCCCTGGCTGAGGAGCACACCTCCCTCATCCACAGGGATGCTGTTCTCCCCTCTGTACTTGGGAAATTATAACAGGATGATTTTCCAGTCGTGAAGAACAGAATAAGTAGGTAATGGTGTTCTACTGATTATATGATTTTTTTAATGCTCTGAGCCTCTGAAATTTTGCAGAGTTGGCTAATAAGATAATTCTTATTTCTGTAGTCTACGTGATAGGGAAAAATCTCTTGATGCAAGCTCGGTGGTTCCATATCCTCGGAATGATGATGTTCATCTGGTCATCTGTCCATCAGTATAAGTGTCATGTCATTCTCGGAAATCTCAGGAAAAATAAAGCAGGTGAGATATCTTTTAGAACCACTGCATGTGGATTTTAGCCCTCAGAAGTTAGGTGTACATATTACTTCTCTCTTTTCTTTCCTGCCCTAATTAGTTGACTAATCTATCAAATGCTCTCTTTTTTTTTTTTTTTCTTGCGGTACGCGGGCCTCTCCCATTGCGGAGCACAGGCTCCGCGCAGGCTCAGCGGCCATGGCTCACGGGCCCGGCCGCTCCGCGGCATGTGGGATCTTCCCGGACCGGGGCATGAACCCGCGTCCCCTGCATCGGCAGGCGGACTCTCAACCATTGCACTACCAGGGAAGCCCTCCAATGCTCATTTTTGACAAGACTCTCTGGGTCTTGATCTTCCCATCTGTAAAATGAGAGCATTTTACTGAAAGACCTCCCTGACACCGTCTAGCCCTGACATTCTGCAACTCTATTCTGTGCCCACATTTTGGGGCCTACACTGCATATATGTGTCTAACCAGCATGTGAGCCCTAGTATTACTGTGCCAAGTTAGTATCATTCCAGCTAAAGCAAAAAAACCTTGACTCTTTAGTTAACTTGTGTTGACTTATCACAGTTACAGTTTTTATTAGACTTTTTGAAATATTAAAAATGGAATAGTACTATTCAGCGTTTATCAAGTGCTTATTTTGTGCTGGCCCTGTTCTGAGTGCTTTATATGTAACTTCACAGAATTCGCTTTAGGCGGGTACAGTCTTATCCTCATTTTATAGATGAGGAAAGAGAGGCACAGAGAGGTTAAGCAACTTATCTAAAGTTACACAGCTTGTAAGTGGCAGAGCTAGGATTTGAACTCATGCAGTCTGACTCTGGTGTCTGAGTTCTTAATAGCTTGGAGGATTGTTGGCGAAACGTATTTACAGTTGTTAGTATAACCTCAGCATGTGACTTTTTAATATGTAGTAGAATGACAATGGAGGTGTGACAGGATGGTGGTTTGTACAGGTCTGTGACACCTTTTTCTAAATGAGTTTTATAAATTATTTGGAGGGTGAAGTGGTAAAACTTCGTTTTGGCAACTTCAAATGTTCAGGGTATCTTCTTTTTCCATTTCAGGAGTGGTCATTCACTGTAACCACCGAATCCCTTTTGGAGACTGGTTTGAATACGTTTCTTCCCCTAACTACCTGGCAGAGCTGATGATCTACATTTCCATGGCTGTCACCTTTGGTTTCCACAACTTAACTTGGTGGCTCGTGGTAACATATGTCTTCTTCAGCCAGGCTCTGTCAGCTTTCCTCAGCCACAAATTCTACAAAAGCAAATTCGTCTCCTACCCGAAGCACAGGAAAGCTTTCCTACCGTTTCTGTTTTAAGATAATCTCAGTTATGAGGAATGCACACCAGGTGACAGTTCCAATTCCCAAGGACAACAAAGTCTAGAGACCAAAGTACAATTTCTGTAGAACTGTTTAAAAGTCTCTGGTCCATTTCTGTTACCAGAAGTCTTCAGTGCATGAGCAAAGCAATACCACTCAAGAAAATGAGTCTTGGGACTTCCTTGGCAGTCCAATGGTTAAGGCTCCGCACTTCCACTGCAGGGGGCATGGGTTCGATCCCTGGTTGGGGAACTAAGATCTCACTTGCTGCTCAGCGTGGCAAAATAAATAAAATTTTTTTAAACAATGGAAGAAATTGAGTCTTCAGAGAAGAAATACTTCTGGCAGACCTGGGAGTGCTATGTCTGCTTTCTAAGATGCTTTATAAAAGCAACCAAATGCTAAAAAGTAGATGAGACTTTTCCAAGCTGCTTCAAAAACAGACTAATCAAGAATATACAAACAGCTTCAAACAAACACACACACAGTGGAAGACATAAGGTCATCTGTGGCTTTGTTTTTGCTACAGACAAATTAACTAGACTACACAATAAGCAATATAGCAGATGCTCAGTAACTGCTTGTTGCATATCAGTCAAAGCTGAATAGCCTTTGAAAATAACAACAATGTATAATTTCACACCAATGGATTCTGGGAAAAGTGAGTTGATTGAAGTTAGCTTATACTTATTACCACAAAGATTTCCAGCTATGTAACCATCAATAGTCATTTCCCCCTCAAATCATAGCCTAACAAAGTTTGAAACCTCTTTTATTTAATATTTTTTTGACATCCCTTTCTAGGGAGTACCTTAAAAGTGTAAGCATCTGAAATAAAATATTTTTATATTTATGCATAAAAAGCCCTCATGAATGGAACTGACTTGCTCCCGGTATTGGATAGTGCTGTAGCCTCATTCATATGTAGTTATTCAAATTGAATTAATGTCTGCCTGAGTGTATTTTAACTAATAGAATGAATCTGAAGATATTTAAAAATGAAATTTGCACTTAAGATAGCTTATGTTAAGAAAATATCCATGATTAAATCAAGTGGATATAACTGCATGGTGTGAAAGTAGAAAATAATACTATAGCCTGAGCAACGCAGTAAAAAACTGCACATTCGTGCAGCATAAGATTTACTGGCTTACTGGCTGAGGTATTAACTTTATTTCTTTTATACAGATATCTTCTTATAGTCTACTAGGTACTAAAGTTTTGCACTAAGATGTGCCATGCTATGGGGGAAAGCACCTCATTATTAACCAGACATGCATGGAAGGCACAGTCTAAGAATATCCTCCCAACCTGCATCTCTGGAGTAGTAAACCGAAGCTGGTAAACAGATTCTTTTTAACCCAACTTTCAATATATGTACATCAGCACATTTTCTAAAGTGCTTAGATTTCTGAAGTAACATTTTCTCCCCAATAATCAAATACCATTTCCATCAGCTATTCCATCTAATAAATGACATAGTCATTTCATTTATCATTTAGATTTGCCATCCTCAGGACCGGGACTCAGGAACAAAACTTTCTACACCAGAAATGTAAAGCATATTGCATTTTGGCCTTAATTGCCACACAAATGGCATAAATAATTTTAGAATATTATTTGGGCAGAAAAATGTATTTTGCTTTAGCATACGGTTTTATACTAGGTTAGACTAGGAATTTGTCTGCTATTCTGGAATTTCATTGTACTTTTAAGTAAAATAATGAGCATTCCCTGTGAAGAAGCCTGTCGGGCCCTGAGAGAGGGTTCCCAGTCAGCTCTGTGCTCCCCATGTTCTTGCCATCCTTCTCATGCTTCTCCTGTCTTCTACTCTCCCTCCCCCTTCCTTGCCCAAACATTGCATTTCTAGGTGAAGACAGAAAAGGAAGTAGTGATGTCCTCAAAGAGGCTCCGAACAAAGTTGTGTGGTCTTTGGCGAAAGCTCAGCCGTGGAGAATAATTGAGAATTGTGCTTGCAAGATCACAGTCAACGTTGCTATTTGTGCTGGTAAAAATAGTCCATGTGCCTAAAGGGAGAACACCAGAGAGAGTCTGCAGATTCTTCACATGGATAATCCAGAAATAGCTTGGGGCTGGAGATTCTTGATTTTCCTATTGGCTTAGTTGAATAGCTTTACTCTTTAATTCTCTGTTACTATTAAGTTCAGGAAAATGTTACTGAACTACCTCATGACAGCATTCCCTGGATTAGCTACTGAATAGAAAAGTGTCCTGAAAATAACCTTTGTTTTTAAGTCTCCAAGTTGTAGCTCATCCTCTATACTAACATTTGCTTTCAGTAGCATGGATTATTTTGTCTCCACAAAGCTTTGTTCTGTATTGTGTTTTTAATTCAATGAGTGGTTATTGCTAGAATTCCTATCCCAAAAAAAAGCCTTTGCCGGTACTTTTATATGAAGCTTAATGGATAGTTTAAGGAGACTGTAAACATTTGCATAACTGAAGTTACCTGAAAATTCAAAGACCATTGATAAGTAACATATCTCAAAATGAACTGTTGTATTAAAGGTCTTAAAATAGTAAATGAGCAAGTAGAAATTTTTTACACCTATCTAAGCAATTTCTGCCCACTCGCTTACATTGCTTATCAGAAAAAAAAATATTCAGCTGATTTTTATCAGTGTCTTACATTAGTCTAAGATTTTTCTGATAAATGGACAAGAAACAGTGGAGGTGGCAGTGATCCCTAAGTAATTCACGTGATGCATACTTCATCCTTTTTCTCAAATACCAATGATCTAGAAAGCCATGTATTGGTTTGGGGGAAACAGAGAGCTACTCTATGCACATAATATCAGGTCTCTTCCTTCAGAAAGACTCTGAACACTTGAAATGCTTAGAGGACAAAAGAACACAAGAGATTTCTCTACAGAAAGACATATCTGCCTCCTGAGCCTAGCCCTCTGGGTAAAAGCCTCATAGCACATGTGCATTTTTTGTCAGGGCTCCTTGGTCTACATAGCGTCTTTCTGTGAATTAGGTAAGTCGTTACTCTAGAACATCCCCACAAGAGCAGGGCATGAACCTTTGTGGACACAAAAGGCAGCTGGTGATAGGACTGCAGCTCAGTGAGCGGAGCTTGAGCTGGATCTCAGCCCACTCACCCTTTAGCTTGCGGTCCTTTGTGCAGTGCGCAGACTGCACAACCTTCCAGAGAGACCCTGCTCATCGTGCTGCCTGTCTGTCTGCAGATTCTGTTCACTCTTGAAGAAAACAAAACTTGATTTCATGGAATCATCTCATTGAGAAAGACCATAAGAATTAAACTAGGAGAAGGGGAAGTAAGCACTCTATGCAAAACATCTCTGCTTCCACACACTAAAAGAGGAGTCTCGTGGTTAACAGGTAAGTGACCCTCAAACAGTAGAATGTCTGTCCAGATGCTAGGATGCTGGCTCCAAGTAGAGAGAATATTTTGCTTCTCTGATTACCAGCTCCTGTCTTCCCAGCTTATTGTTCTAGTACAGCAACTCCAAGTCTTTCCACCCCATTGGGACCTCCAGTCTGTCAATAGAACGTAGTCCTTCACCTTTTCTAAGTCATATCTCCTTACCCTGCTTAAGTGAATCACTCTAATCATTCTTTGTATATATCCCCAATTCTCTTGCCGCCCCACATTGCTGCTTCCTGGTGGTTTAACCAAGGCACACCCCTGGTTAAATTCAACCCTCCCTCCTTGGTGTGTGCACCTATGCAACTGAACTATGGCTGGAGAAATACAGTCCACCAACATCCCCCTTCGAATTCATGGCCGTTAACCTCAAGTGGTGTTCACTGCTGCAGTCGTACTAAACTTCCCCAGTCCATTCACTCTCCCATTCTGCTGACTGTGTCACATCCCTGTCCTCAGGAAAATGAAGCCGCTGGAAGACAGCTTCCACCGTTACCACCACTGCCTCCACCCACCTAAGCATTTGCCCATTTATGTTGTCTGCCCTCGTTACTGTTGAAGGATACTTTCTTTTTAAAAGAGGATGTAGAATCATGATTCTCACACAAATATAAAATGAGCACATGCCGAAGATTTTATTGAACTCATAATGAAGGAACTAGTAAGATGTTAGAACCAGTACCAAGAGTCTGCTGCTTACAAAGTTGCAAAATAGCTCAAAGATGAGGTGCAGATATCCTGAGGAGTGTGCTGGACAGGGCACCAGTAATATTTTTTGCTAATTTCCAAGTCATTTGCAGTTTCTTCCTGAGACTAAACAATCTCTCTGGGTTTCTACTCAAAGCTAGGCCCTCTACTTGGGCACTAGAGTCTACCTAAGGACATTGGTTAGCCATTCTTCCTCCTACTAAATCAGCCAAGTTTTGCCATTTCTCAATTTTCCCATCAGCAGAAAAATACCTTTTTAACACCTAACCCCATTGCCCTCACCACCTGATTTTTCTGGTGGCTTTGCAGCAAAACTAGAAAGAGTTATTTTGTTCTTACTAGCTCCAGTTCTTTTTCTCTCACTGCCAAACCCATTCCAGTCACTCTCCAGACCTCACGACTCAACTGACACTGCTCTTGAAAGTCCAGCGGTCACTTCTCAGTATTCATACCAGCACAGCAGCGGTGGTCTGCCACTTCACCTTGATACACTTCCTTTAATTGACTCCAAGACTCCACACACTCCGAGTTTTCCCCCTACCTCCCTGACTATTCCTTCCCAGGTTTCTCTACAATTCCTTCTCTCTATCCTGACTTCTGAATGTAGGAATATGCCAATTCCCAGTTTTTGGTCCCTTGGTCCCTCAATCTTTAGACGGTGATCTCATACAGTCTCATGACTTTAAATACTATTTGTATACTGACAACTTCTAAATATATATATCCAGCCTAAACATCATTCCCCAACTCTAGACTCGTATGTCCAATTTCCTGCTTAATGTCTCTACTTGGTGTGTAATAGATATCTCGATAGATGTGATTAAATGTGAATTTCTGATTTTCCTCATCCCCACACCTGATCCTCCTACAGTCTTCCCATTTCTTTATTACTCAAACTGAAAATGATGAGGTCTTCCTTGACTCTTCTCTTTCTCTCATGCCCAGCAGACCAATCTGTGGTTCTACATCCAGAAGTCATCCCTGTTACATTGACTCTATGAGCTACCATCTTGATTTTAGCCACCATCATTTCTTGCCTAATTTACTGCCCCAGACTCATAATTGGTGTCCTAGCTTTCTCCCTTATTCTCTACAGCTGCTCCTCAGTACAAGCCAGAGTGATCTTTCAGAAACGTAGATCATGCCACTACTCTCTCAAAACCCTGCAACAGCTCCCAGTTTCTCTTAGATCAAGGCCAAAGTTAACTCCAGTAACCTGCTAGCTTCCCATGCGATCTGACCCGCAGTCATCTCCCTTATCTCATCTCCTATTCTTACCCTCATTCCCTCTTCCTACACACTGGCCCCCTTGCTGTTCCATATCCGCCGTGCTCCTATTTTAGGGCCTTTGCACTGGCTGTTTCTTCTGCCTAGAGTGCTCCTCCTCCAGAGGGCCACGTGGCTGACCCCCATGTCCCCTTTAAGTCGGATCATCTGCTGCTGTGTAATGACGTACTCCAAATCTTAGCAGCATAAAACAGCAAACGTCTCTCGTAGTTTCTGTGGGTCAGGATTTCAGGTACAACTTAGCCGGGTGCCTATGCCTCAAGAATTCACTGCAGTCAAGGTGTCACCAGGGCTGAGGTCCCATCAATAAGTTTTATTGTTGTTGTTGTTTTATATAAGAGGGACATAGGCTCTTACTAACCCAGATGAATGTTATTTGTACTCCCTGGATGGCATCCTCTGGAATGTGTGGTAATTTAGAATTGGAAGCGCCTGATAGTATCAGGGTGTGTCAGTATGAATAAGTAACATTTGAGTGTGCCATTTTGGCAGGCATACTAATAAATTTTACTCATTCATAGAGTGTAGACTTATCAAGTCGACAGGAATTTTGGGCTGTGGGTAGACCTTAACACTGGTTAGTAGAGGTTGGCCAAGGGCCTGGCTGTCTGTAGACTGAGGACTTATTGCAACTGCCCTGCAGAATCCAGGCCTATCTTCCATTTTCATGACTCAACAAGGTCTGTTTTTATTACCCTAAATTCAAACTTATACAGTAAGTGAAACAAGGGAGCCCCCAAGGCAAGTACTTGTGCTACTTGGTGGAGCAGCACCCTGACTTGCCTACTACAGAAGACAGTTTTTAATAAAAAGTTACAGGCAGAATTATAGACTTTGCTCCTTGCCTTCATCTCCCACTTGCTGATTAGATTTCCCTAGTCAGCAGTCTTTCATCGTTAGGTCTAAGACAATATTTACAAAATCACCTTTGGAAACTCTGGGTAAAGAATAATGCCATCTTAATCTTGGGTCTGGAAAAGAATTAAGTCCCCTCAGGAAACAAAGGAGAAAAAAAACGGAAATCAATTATGAGATTCTCTTTAAGTCCAGGGAAAGGCAGAAGGATTCCCGCCAAACTTAGGAAGTTTGCATACAGGCACATTTAGAGCATCGCTACAGGAAACACAATGCTTACTAACAATATTACTCCTCCTGGACCAGACAATCAGATCAGAGTTTTTTACACCGACTTTGATCAGGTTAGTGACTTACATAAAAAGATCATCTGTCTGTGGCCAGGTCTTTAGATGTTACCCCTCTGAAAACAGAAGAATAGCAATTTATCTATTCAACCAAATTTATTTAACATCTGCTATATCCAAAGCACGGAGGTAGGCTCTGTGGTGCGTACCGGGTTATATAAGACACGATTCTTGCTCTCAATAAGTACACATTTCAGTATGAGGATGACACAGATTTATCAACAACCTATTTCCTTAAGTTAAAGACATGGAGGGAATCCGTCAGTTTCATCATTTCCCTACCACCTCATGTTCTTCCAGTTCAAATCCTGACACTTGACAGACTATGCAACCATATGCAGCTTCGCAAGCGTGTGAGCCGTGCAGTCTCACAGGGCCCTTCTCTCAGAAGGACCCCACGCTTGGTTTAATCCTCTGCTGTTCCTGTCTTGAAATTCTTAATAATTTTATTTTTGAACTTGTGTTTGGTAAGTGAAGTCTGATAGGACAATGGAACATGCACGTGAACAGTGGAAACATGACCAGAGGTTATGCTTGCACGTGCGCAGAGGGCTCGGGCAGTGCAGGCAACCCAGCATGCACACACATGCCTCCGAGGAGCTTGCCGCAGCCGGGCAGGTTCCTGAGCCTGCACGGCAGTGGGGATGGTGGTGGCAACAGCAGAAGCGGAGGCAACAGCTGTGGCAGCCCTGGCTCGACAGGTGGGAAGGGGCTCTGCACGGGGGCAGCACCAGGACCTGCAGTGGGAAGCCAGCTTGCAAGTCCCTGTCATCCGCACAAATGAACTCATCAGCCTGACCCTGGGACAGGAACTGCTGGCACTCAGGCAGCAGACTTTATCAGTAAATTAGTACAAAATACATGAACAGGGCTTCCCTGGTGGCGCAGTGGTTGAGAGTCCGCCTGCCGATGCAGGGGACACGGGTTCGTGCCCCAGTCCAGGAAGATCCCACATGCTGCGGAGTGGCTGGGCCCGTGAGCCATGGCCGCTGAGCCTGCACGTCCGGAGCCTGTGCTCCGCAACGGGAGAGGCCACAACAGTGAGAGGCCCACGTACCACAAAAAACAAAAACAAAAAATACATGAACATTGCAATAAAGCCTATCAGGGAATTATTAGAATTCTTAAAGGATTTAGAATCTCTAGTTTTGAAAACTGCTGCAACATGGTGAAGCAAATAACCACACATATAGAAATAGAAATTAAATATAAAGATCATCATATTCTACAGAAAAGAACACTAGAAAGATGTGGTACATATATAGTGGAATATTACTCAGCCATTAAAAAGAATGAAATTTTGCCATTTCAACAACATGGATGGACTTGGAGGGTATTATACCTAATGGAATAAGTCAGAGAGAGACAAATACTGTGTGTTATCACTTATATGTGGAATCTAAAACAAATGAATATAACAAAACAGAAACAGACTTGCAGATACAGAGAGCAAACTAGTGGTTACTGCTGGGGAGAGAGGTAGGAGGAAAGGCAATATAGGGGTAGGGGATTAAGAGGTACAAACTACTAGGTATAACGTAAGATACAAGGATGTAATATACAGCACAGGGAATATAGCCAGTATTTTACAATAACTTTATACAGATTATAACTATAAAGACATCGAATGACTATGTTGTACACCCAAAACTAATGTTATTGAAATCAACTATACGTCAGTTTTTAAAAAACACTATTTTCATTTGAAGGTCTGAATGAACCAATTGTTAAAGAGGAAGGCAATTAAATCTTTTTCCTTGTAATTGAAGCTACGACAACAGAAAGCATAAACAGGACTTTTGATTTATACTCAAACCATAAAGTCACCAGTTGCTTGTACGACCTCCACAAGTTTCAGGAAACATTTCCCCATGTCTGAGGAAACATTAAAATGCCATTATATAAATTTATACTTAAATTCAGACTTACATAAAATGTATTCATGTGAAAAATCTGTTTAGAAAAATAATTCCACAAGAATCAACACTAGAATAGACTAGAACTACTAAAATTTGTATCTCAAAATGTTATTAGAAATTCATCTGTGTTGTCACAGCCTATAAAATTTTCTTAACAGTTGCATCAGCAGAAAGATCCTTTTCAAAATGCAAATGGTCATAACTTGTGATCTTGCATTTGCCGAGAGTGACTGATACTTCTTTCAGTCATATCTCGTGGGAAAAAAAACTATGTGAAATGAATTTCTTACCTGTTGAAAATGAAAATAAAATGACAAGTATAAATCTTAATTTGCAGACAGGTGAGCCAGAAAAATTTTCATGATCAAGATATCACATTAATATACTGTTGTTGTTTATGGCATTATATAGAATATTGACCCCCCCAAATATATTTTTGCAATTTTTAAGTTCACCGAGTTACCCGTTTATCACCATTACCCCGATTACACTAGTACCTTTAGCTGCACTTTTTTCCCTGCTTTTGAACAGGGGTCCTACATTTTCATTCTGCACTGGGCCCAGCAAATTATGTAGCCAGCCCTGGTCAGGTCAGAGAATGACAAATTTTCATCGTAAGCCATTATTGAAGACAGTTTGTGCTATGAATGCTTAAGAAGTATAGAAAAGGGCAAGATATGTAAGAAAATGCATGTTCTTTTTTCTTCTTTTTTTTTTTTTTGCGGTACATGGGCCTCTCACTGTTGTGGTCTCTCCCGTTGCAGAGCACAGGCTCCGGACGCGCAGGCTCAGCGGCCATGGCTCACGGGCCCAGCCGCTCTGCAGCATGTGGTATCTTCCCGGACCGGGGCACGAACCCGTGTCCCCTGCATCGGCAGGCGGACTCTCAACCACTGCGCCACCAGGGAAGCCCAAGAAAATGCATGTTTTAACGTGTTCCATACAAAAATCTATCAGCTGGTAGGCATTTTACCTATGTTAAGAGTAAAATAATGTAATACTATGGGCCAGAGTGCAGAATTTGGCATAAGGAAAAATCTGTATTTGATCCAAATCGGACGTCACAAAAGAACAGTTGGGGACAATGCCTCCAATGGGTTGGCATCCTGATTAAAATTATAGTGTTTGCCATCCAAAGCATGAGATTAACAGGGATAAACATCCATTCAAATGAGGGTCAAACTCATACTTTATAAGCAGTAAGTCGGTCAGATCGTCCTGTCAGCATTCTGTGACTTTCAAGGACGAAGAGCTGTTTTTCCCAAAACCAGAGAAATGGCACCACAGTATGGGCCCTCCCCTTCTAGGATTCTTCAGAACTGACGACTTCTAGTGAACTTTACCGTAGATACAAAATCACCGTAGAGATGACTTACATTTGAAAATGAAACATCAGGGGAAAGCATTTAAACCAGATAAACCAAATTTGCTTCCCGTAAGGCTAACAAAAAAGATCCACTTCATTAAAATTATTTTTGTGAGATGATTGTTACATAAAACAACTTTAAAAGAAGATGCACATTTACCCAAAACAAATTTAGTTCTGTCTTTCTGATTTAATGAAGTTATGGATTTCTAAGTGATATAATTTGTGTATCAGTGCTTTTAATGGGTCACATTTCTAGTACCTATAATGTTAAAATAGACTGAGAAAAGCTGCAAGCATGTACAGAATTACAGAGAAAGGCATCATAAACAATGTTTACAAAATTAGGAAAAACAAGCGCAATACATATAAAAATGAGAAAATAAATACTCATATAAAGCCCTCTTACAAATTAGTGACAAAATAACTGCAGCAGGCCTCAGTTTTCTAGGCCGACTGTATTATCAAAGTTAGATTTGAAAGACAAAAGCAAGTTTAAAAGAACTGTTTGAGGAGAGTGTGGAAAAGAGTGGCATTCCTCTGTCTGGGTGGTCCTCAGGGAATACAGTGACTGGTGGTTTGGCTTTATTAGCCAAAATGCCCTGCCTGCCCCCTCAGCCCGCCCTACTCTCCCTAAACCACTAGCACCAGAAAGCTTGGAATTTACAGTGAAAATAATTTAATGAGCTAGAACAAGGTCAAAGAGAAAAGGATGTTGTTTATCAGATACCATCAACACAGCGGCAAAAACAAAAATAAAAACAGAAACACACATACACAAAAACCTGAGATTAGCTATTTATCTAGGTATAGTCTCCCGGAAAGGGTGGGACTGCAGGCCTCTTGTTATCATACATGTGTGATTCCAGCTGTGTGGAGGGTATATGGGGTTGTTATATTCTAGGGCTATAAAGAACAGAGCTCCTTGCTCTAGTGTAGGGAAAGGATTGCAAACGGGCAGGCTGAAGCCCAAATCAGTCTCATGGGTGTTATTTTGCCAGCACAGTTTTGAACATTTTTTAATGAGCGCCTGTGATGGTTAGTTTTACGTGTCAATTTAGCTAGGCTATGGTGCTCAATGGCTTGTTCAAACACTAATCTAGATGTTGCTTGTGAAGATGTTTCGTAGGTGTGATTAACATCTGTAATTAGTTTACCTTAAGTAAAGGAAATTACCCTCAGTAATGAGCGTGGCTTTCATCTGATAAATCGAAGTCCTTGAAAGCAAAATCTGAGGTTTCCTGGAGAAGGAATTATGCTCGAGGACTGCAATATAAAAATGTTGCCTGAGCTTCCAGCCTGCTGGCCTGCCCTAAGCATTTCAGACTTGCCAGCCCCCACAATCACCTGAGCCAATTCCTTAAAATAAGCATCTTTCTCTGTACACACACACACACACACACACACACACACACACACACACACGTAACTGCAAGGGAAGTTGGGAAAAGTGACATTGCAGTTAACAGTGGCCATGCAGCTAGGTTCTAGCCAATAAGATGTAAGCAGATGTGCTTTGTGCCAGCTTCCTTAAAAGACACGTATCCTGTGGCCCTTCTTTTTCCAGCCAGTCCTCTATCCTGCTGTCTGGACCAGGCCGTTAGAGCTCTAGCAGCTATACTGGGTCATAAAGGTAAAGGCCACACCCTAGGAATGATAGAGCAGAAGGCTGGAAGGAACCTGGATCCCTGATCCCTTAGGACCTACTACATTAGTTCTGAACTGCCTCTCACAAAGGAAAACCTTCTTATCTAATTCATACTAGATGGTGTTTTGGATTTTCTGTTACATTTAGTGGAAGGTAATCCTAGTTTAAAAATGAGAAAATATCACATAAAAATTCTAATCCATGGCTTCTCCCTTGACCATTTGGAGTATCTGATAAACCTGGGGTCATGCTCCTCATTTTAGCAACAGCCTAGGGCAGGATAATGGATGCTCACCTGCTTTAGACAGAGCTGGAGACCCCATCAGTTTCTTTTCCTCTGTTTAAGTTCCTGAAGGCATTTGAGCTTGCTGTTCCCTGACATAGATGATGGGGTTTTACTTCTGTGTGATAGGCCCTTGCACAAACTTATTCTGTCCTCTTAGGCTGTTTCTCCAGCTACTTTTTTTGGAGAATAGGAAGGATGGAAAATCATGGATGCCAACCTTATAGCTTAGTCTTTCCTCTCTGCATCATTTGCAGCAGGAGCATTCCCAAGTTGGTGTGGTCCACAAAGGAAGATGTGTCTGATGCAGGTGGAAACAGGCCTTCCTCTGCCATTTGAGATACTGCCTCATAGTCCTATAGGCCTGCCCACGGGAGGAGTGGGACAGGTCTCAGTGTGTGCAGACTTCTCATGGTGGGGAAGCTCTACTCAAGGCTTGGGAGGAGGGATACAGAGAGTCTTCCACTCCATGGCTGCAACAGTCTTCTCATTTTAAAGACCTTCATTTAGTCTAATGAATTTGTACTCCTGTAGTCCACATAATTTTGACCCAGTTTCTCACTAATATACTCAAGATTTATTTTAGTGAAAGTGTATCACCCACCCCCACCCAGTTTCCAGCCATCTTTGCCCTTTATAGCATCACCAAACTTCCTGCATTGACTTGACATGGCCTAAGAGGATTCCCCCTAATTTGGGGGAGGGGATGGAGGTTGGAGGCCCGGTTGCTGTCAGACCTAAATGGACCTGGGAGGAGAGATGTTCTGACTGGAAGGGTTCTTGGTGAAGTAAAGACTGATTTTTTTTTTTTTTTTTTGCCGTACGCGGGCCTCTCACTGTTGTGGTTTCTCCTGCTGCGGAGCACAGGCTCAGCGACCATGGCTCACGGGCCCAGCCGCTCCGCGGCATGTGGGATATTCCCGGACCAGGGCACGAACCCGTGTCCCCTGCATCGGCAGGCGGACTCTCAACCACTGTGCCACCAGGGAAGCCCTAAAGACTGATTCTTATCTTTGGCTATGAATGAACTCAACGACACTAGGATGCAAGGAGAAAGTAAGATGAACTCTGTCTCTCAGAATCAGGCTAAGGACAAAGAAGGCATAAAAGACCCTTCAAAACTGCTCAGGCCTTTTGGGTGTGGAATGAGGCTAACCTTCAAAGGGGAAGCTATGACAAGATTAGGAATCTGTGTTTTCAAGCCAAACTATGTCTATGTCTATATCTAGATTTGTCTTTGCCTTTTCTTTTCATTCTCAGAATTTCGTTAAACCAATGATTCATTTATATCTGAGTGTCTTCAATGGCCAGGCACTGTTTTAGACCTTGGAAATACAGTGAGCAAAACAGGTAGGATTTCTGCTCTGATGGAGCTTACCTTTTAGTTGAGGGATACAGATAATAAATATAACAAGTAAAAAATTAGATAATCAAGGTAATTTCAGATAGTGATAAGTGCTATGAAAAAACTGAAAAAAAAAAAAAAAAAGAAAACCCAACTTAAGAAAAAAGTAGGTGAGACGGAGAGCGACAAGGGGGAAGGGAGCAATCTACTTTAGATGGATGGGCAGGAAGTTCTCTTTTGAGGAGGTGATATTTACCGTGAATGACCCAAAGAAGATCTGAAAAAAGAGTACTCTAAGAAGAGAAACAGCAACTACAAAGGTCCTGAGGTAGAAGAAAGCTTGGTTGGGCATCATGAGGTAGAGAAAGCCAAGAGATGAAGTCACACAGCAGGCAGGGGCTAGATCCCATCGAACTTTAATTCAGACTTGGACTTTATTCTAAGGGCATTAATTGGACTTAATTATAAGGGCATTTAGAAGCCATTAAGATAATATTAACCAAGGGGATGAAATGACTTATATTAATTTTGAAAGCTTTCCCTGGATGCTGGTTAGATTATAGATTGGCAAGAGTGCAAGCAGGGAGGCCAAGTGGGCGTCGTTTTAACAGTCCAAGTAAGAAATGACACCTAGTTTGGACAAGGTGGTAATAGTGGAGATAGAGGGGAACAGATTCAGGATCTGCTTTAGAGGTAGAGACAACAGAACTTGGCAAGTGGATTGGATATGGAGTAGGAGAAAATGAGAGGAATCTAAAGGGGTTTGCTGCTTCCATCTACTGAGATGGAAGCCTGAAGAAGGAACAGCTTTTTGGAAGAAAATCAAGAGAACACTTTGTCCCATGCTTTATTTGAAATGCCTGTGAAACAGCTAGATAGAGATGGTGAACATGTTGTTGGATAAATAAGAATTCGTGGAGACATATTTAGCATCCTTTTTGGAATTTTCAGCCTGCTTGTAGAAACCTAGGAAAGTCCAAGAATGACCCTAAAAGGGCAGTTCCCCTTTCCTCTGGACCAGTGGAGGTGCCCTACAAGGTCCAGACCTCATCATCTAAAGGGTTTTAGCATACCTACGGGTAACGATAGGCTTCATTTCACATAGTAGAAGTGCTTTAAAGAGTTGTGCAGGTCCAGCAACTTGTAAATTGCTCTCTGTCATTCACTTACATTTCAGTTTGCCAAGCACCTTCTTAATTTTGAATGATCTTCAGTTGACTGTTAGCAGGAAGTTTCTGGTTTCTGCTTCCCCCTCTCCTTTCTCATCACTTCGTGCCCTGGCTTTTCTAACCAGCCTTTCCTCTGTAGACTGTTTCAAGTTAAAACACTTATAGTCACCCTTTGATGATACTGGAGTGCAGGGAGAGGTGTCTAAGAGAGCTCAGGAAATAGCTCATCACCTCTTCCTTACTTCTGAAAAGCTGAGGAAGAAAACAAAGAGTGAGACAGGCCCCCAGGAGTGACTTTAGGTCTGGGAGCCAGGTGTGCTGAGCTACTACTGAATTTCGGAATTAAGAGCTGTCCCCATCCAGTTCCAAGCAGCTCCGGACTGGGAGCAAGCAGACTGCAGGGAGAGCAGCAGAAACTTGTTTTTGCCTGTGGGCTGCACCTTCCAAGAGGACAAAGGTGGCAGAACTGGGCCCGGTATGCTCAGTTACTCTGCCCAAATTTACTTTCCATCATCAGAGGTGAAATGGTTAAGCCTCAGAAGCCAGGAAACAATCCTCCTCATGGAAACTTGGAGTGGAGAGAGGACATTCTCCCCTGATGATAATGGAAATGTTCACCATTAATTGGCTGCTTTTATATGTTTGGCTTTTTAGTAAGTAGGACACAGTTAAGTTCAACAAGCAGATATCAAGCACAATTCTGCCACTTATGAACTGTGCGATTTTGGGAAAGTTACTTGAGCTGTCTCAAATTTCTCATTTGTAAAAACGAGTTTAAGAGTACCTGCCTTGGGGACTTCCCTGGTGGCGCAGTGGTTGAGGGTTCGCCTGCCGATGCGGGGGGCACGGGTTCGTGTCCCGGTCCTGGAGGATCCCACATGCCGCGGAGCAGCTGGGCCCGTGAGCCATGGCCGCTGAGCCTGCGCGTCCAGAGCCTGTGCTCCGCAACGGGAGAGGCCGCGGCGGTGAGAGGCCCGGGTACCGCAAAAAAAAAAAAAAAGTAGAAGAGTACCTGCCTTGAAATAGAGACACAGATGTAGAGAACAAACGTATGGACACCAAGGGGGGAAAGCAGGGTGGGTGGTGGTGGTGGGATGAATTGGGAGATTGGGAATGACATATATACACTAATATGTATAAAATAGATAACTAATAAGAACCTGCTGTGTAAAAAATAAAAAAAAATGAGTACCTGCCTTGTGAGATCATTCATGTAACACATTCAGTGCACTGCATGGATCAGAATAAGCACTCAGTAAAGATTTCCTGCTACTATTACTACTGTAATGATGGCTATCACTATTAGTAAGTTAGGAAATCAGCTAGGTGCCAGGGATATAAAAGATATAATCTTACCATCTGAAGCTCAGTAAGGAAAAAAAACATTAAAATACAGTGTAGGGCTTCTCTGGTGGTGCAGTGGTTAAGAATCTGCCTGTCAATTCAAGGGACACGGGTTCGAGCCCTGGTCCAGGAAGATCTCACATGCCATGGAACCACTAAGCCCGTGCACCAAAACTACTGAGCCTATACTCTAGAGCCCGCAAGCCACAACTCTGGAGCCCAAGTGCCACAACTACTGAAGCCTGCGTGCCTAGAGCCCGTGCTCCACAACAAAGAGAAGCCACCACAATGAGAAGCCCATGCACTGCAATGAAGAGTAGCCCCCGCTCACCACAACTAGAGAAAGCCCATGCGCAGCAACGAAGACCCAATGCAGGCAAAAATAAATAAATAAATAAAGTTTATATTAAAAAAAATACAGTGTAATGCACATGTAGTAGGGTTTCTTACCAGAAGGGTGCCTACCAGTGATAGCATTTTAGTGAGACTCTATCTATGCAGGCCAGGACAAAAATAAATAAATAAATAAAAAGTAATCTTGGAATTGCTGAGCCTCCTACATCCTTATTGGTTGGGGTCAAGTAAGTACCTCTGTTTGCAAGAAAGGTATCAGGAAACTGCCTGTGTTTTTAGTTTTTTTGTTTTGTTTTGTTTTCCAAAGGAGTTAGTTACCAGTGAGGAATAGAACAATGATAACTCTAAATCCTCAAGGTGGTGAAAGCTAGAACCAGCCCTGATGTAGCACTCCTGGGCATGGAAAGAGCTGATCACTTTGGAATCTGACACCTGGAGCCTAAACTGGCTGAGAAGCCTGAGGGCCCTTGGATCAGGGTGCACTGGAACAGCCTGGAAGAGCCCCACTCTGGCCAAGATTCTGACACTGTCACTGACCCCACTGTGCAGGTTCCCCCTGAGGGCAAGGCTTTATGTCTGTTTACATCTGCTAAGAGCTTTGCTGCCTTGCCCTTGAGCCACCCCTCACTCAGTGGCTGGTGCATAGACATCCTCCAGCTTAACCCGTAAGTCCTCATTGCCACATCTGCCAAGGTAGCTGGGAATTCAGCCATGAGTACTTCCTGTTAGAGAGCTCTGGAGTGTAGGGGCCCATTCCAGAAAATAAGCCAAGCACCTTCCAGGAATCCAAGAGACATGGCCAGTGTTGCTGCATTCACCCTTCTGTCTCACTCATTAGACTGAGCCACCAGACTTCCTTTCAGTTACCTCTTAAGCTCAGCAAATGCTGTAGGCGTAAAGGAGAGGGTGTTGGAGGGAGGATAGTTCACACCTCTGGGTTCTCTACTAGTTTGTGAGACTCAAACGTTTGCATCCTAGGGATGAACTGGGAGGCACAATAGTTGTATACCAAGCTGTACGGCATCCTAGTTACTAACACAGTGATAGAAGCATGCATAATCTACAGTAGCATGAAGCAAGGACTGATGAATTCTGTAAGAGGTGTTGGGGGAAGACTTCTGAGTGGTCAGGCCTGAACAGGTTTTGGAAGTATGAGTAGGAGTTTACAATGACAGAAAGGAGGAAATTAGTTACAGACAGGAACAGCATGGACAAAAGCTTTAGTAACCCATGACATAACATGGTATCTTCAGTGAATTCAAAGTAGGTTTGTCCACTCTTCCACAGATTGTTTTGTTGGATTAATTTCTTGTTCCAGTATTTACTGATAACCTTCCTTAGTTCTTCACAAAGTACAGGCTTAATATATATAAATATATATAAAGTATTTATAATACTGCCTTGGCCTCAAGGTTAGCACAATCTTAGTCTCACTTCTGATAACTAAGTAGCTCAACTTTTAAAAAATAAGATGTAAAAATATTCTCAACCAATCATCCTTTCCTATTTCCTATGCTTGCTCACCCCAATCCCCATCCTTCAAAAATCCTAAACACTCAATTTCAAAAGCCAAACATATTAAGAGGCCAGTCTAAGACAGGTGTGGCACAAAACACGTAAAACGAAAAGGCGTTACAGGAAAAGGGTAATGTTAGATGTTTTTGGTCTGGGGGCGATTATAGGCAAACAAACAACATCTAAAACAAGGTTTGAAATTTTTCTTGTTATTTCCTAAGTCTCATCTCAGAGGTTTGTTTTAGATAATCGCATCCTGACGCTCTAAGCACATTGTCCTCAGTAGATCGCCGGGTCGGAGGCGGCACCGAGAATCGGTGAAGGAGTGCGGAACCCGGCTAAGCTGTGGCAGCTCCCGCAATTGCCACGTAGCCAGGGCGTTCGAACTGCTTTGACATCTAGGAAAGGCTAAGAGACAGGCTGGACTGGATATTAGGGCAAAAGACTCAGGAGGGAACAAGAAGTAAAGAGCCGTGCGGTCCTGGGACGGTGGACAGACAGATGGGAAACGGGTCCCAGGTGGAGCGCGAGAAGGATGCGAGGCGAGGAAGGTCACGGAGCGACCTGTACCTCGGGAGCGCCGGGTCCAATAGGAAGAGGGCGCGAGTCGCACCTCAACCTGCCCGAGGACGTCACGACGCCGAGGCGGACGCCGGGCCAATGGGAGGCCATCACAGTCAGGGGCGGAGCCCGGAGGAATTGGGCCGGGCTGCGCTGGGACAGTTCGCGGAGTCGTGTGGCCACCGTGGGCGAGGAGAGTGCGAGTCCCCGGCCACGGTCGCCGGCCTGACCTAAGCCTCACGTCCGCCCTGGCCACTTCCCGCATGCTGCAGGCTCCTCCCTGAAAGGTGGCGGCTAGGCGTGGGGGACGCGCCCGGGGACGGCTCAGGGTCGAGGCTTCCAGTCGCCCGCACTTCCTCTTGAGGCGCCCGTGCGCGGCTGTCTCGGCGGGCGGGATGGCGGCGGCGGCCCGGGGTAGCGGCCGCGCATCTGCGCCCCGGCTGCTTCTGCTCCTGCTGTTTCCGCTGCTGTGGGCCCCGGCCGGGGTCAGGGCCGTACCCGACGAAGACCTCAGTCACCGGAACAAGGAACCTCCGGCGCCTGCCCAGCAGCTGCAGCAGCAGCCCGCGGCCGTGCAGGGCCCCGAGCCGGCCCGGGCCGAGGTGAGCAGGACGGGCCGGGTACCAGACTCGCCGCCGCCGGAGCGCCGCCCTTGACGCAGGCTGCCAGCGGGGGGAGGGGAGCCCGGCCCCGGCTCCCTGGGGTGGAAGACCGAGGAGTGCGCTTTTCCCGGGTCGGGCCTGGCCTCGCCCGGCTCCTTATGGGGGGAGGGGAGGGGAGAGCAGAGCTGGGAGTCCAACTGTAAGCCTTTAGCTCGGGAGGATAAAGATGCTACTGAGGAATGGGCGTCTTGTTGATCAGATGTATTCTAGAGAGATGGAAATACTCATCCCAAGTAGAAAGTTTTTAACGGAGGGCAGCTGGGAGGCTTTTCGTATTCTCTGAGAATAATAACATGGGCCATTTCATTGTTGAAACAGACTATCCCAAATTGTTTACCAAATTCAGCTTTGCACGACTTGTGATTTTTGCCAAATGTATATGGATAACGAAGCGTGACTCTCACTTTTTTAAAAACGTGCTCTGGCTTGCAGGAAGTAGCCTTAGGAATGCAGAGGAACAGTCAGTCTTTGACAGTAAGGAGTGCTGCAGCGGTGTGGGATGCCAAGACTAAATTTATAAGTGTACCAGAATCCTGCATTTTGGCCTTCACTAAGTAGATATTAATTAACATCTTAATTTATGTTAATAGAATCAGTCACTAGTGTTCAAAATCTCAGCAGCGTTTTTAAATTTAGTCCCAGTATGGGTCCTGGGCTTTCTCCTCGTTTCCAATTTGAATTCCTGAATCCAGGCCCTCTGTAGTGTCTTCAAGTAGGGGACCATTTGGCACTTAACCCTCCCGTTTCCACCCCAGGCTACCTTCAGCATGTTCCCAGGTAACTAAACTTCCTAAACATTGAATTCCATTTTCCTTCTCAGAAATCTTTAGTGAGTTTCCCGGCATAATGATTTCAGTCCAGCCTCTTCATCAAGATGTTCAGGTATTTTGGTGATCCGGCTCCAGTCAACCTCTCTAGACTTTTTAGTCCTCACTCCCTTGCGCAATCATATGCTGTACTCAAATCCAAGACATGCCATGTGCTCTGTTGCTAGTCTCTCCAACAAAAGGCCTCTAAATAAAAGGGCTTTAGTGAGCTTGAAGCCTACTGATCAGAACCTTTCCCACCCTTCAAGAACCAGCAGGTATCTCCTCTCCATGAAGACTTCCCTAAAATTTCCGGGCAAAAAGTTATTTCTCTCTCCTGCCTGTCACTCGTGGGCTCAGCTGACCCGGCTCACCATTTCCACTTCTGAAATTGAACTGAAATGGTGATTCATGAAATTCATTCTTAGTGTTCATCATTTAGCTTTCTGCCACTTAACTCACTATCAGAAGTTTATTTTAAAGTGGTAAATATTTTGGGTTGTGTAACTTTCCAGGCCTTGCATTAAAGTTTTAGTCATATAGTGGTTTTTGAGATACAGATAATGGTAGGTATGCTTATCGATACCTTTTTAGACAGCTAGGAGAAATATAGTCGTGTAAAAAAAAAAGGCAGCAGTATCCAGTGACCATATTTAAGTGTCTTAAGGATGCTTGTCTTTAAAACTGGGGGTGTGAAGGGAAGGGACAGGCACAAGATAGTATGATTTTTGTCTTTACTATTTTGATATATTCTATGTGGTTCTTCTTAGATAGGAATTTACTCTCTTTGTTCTGTATTGTAGTAGAATCTAATTATTTTGTTTTAATTATATTTTCACGTAACTTTTTGTTATGGCTCAAGTGTCTTTCCCTCTATGGTATTATAGTATATTGGAAGAGATTTTCCTTTCACATATTTTCTAAGCTATGTAATGTAAGTATCATTTGCTTTTTTTTGTCCACTTGGCAGAAGTAAAATATGGCCAGAGTTCAGTTTAATAGCCACGTAAGCAAGGATTCAGCATCACTGCATATCCGAAAGTTTCAACTGTTTTGCTTTGCAACTGCATGGAGCAGATCTTTTAAAAGGGTAGGATGTTTAAATATATGCTTTCATGCCACTGTGTGAGTGTGGACTTATGAAAATGGAGAGGAAAAAATGTATTGGTAAGCTTTCAAATATAAGATGTATTATAAAAATGTAGTTGTATCTTTTTTTTTTTTTTTTTTTTTTTTGCGGTACGCGGGCCTCTCACTGTTGTGGCCTCTCCCGTTGTGGAGCACAGGCTCCGCGACCACGGCTCACGGGCCCAGCCGCTCCGCGGCGTGTGGGATCTTCCCGGACTGGGGCACGAACCTGCGTCCCCTGCATCGGCAGGCGGACTTTTAACCACTGCACCACCAGGGAAGCCCTGTAGTTGTATCTTATAGGGTGCTTTAAAGCAAGATTACTGAGATCCTTTCGTTTATGCAGTTTACTTCTAGTGACATACTCAGTTTTTTTTCTTATCCTTCCTTGGGCAGAGTATGTAGTACAAGAAGCATTAAGTCCCTTTAGTTGGGGGAAATCAGCTAGATTTAACAGAGGTAATTTATAATTTGCTGTGTATTCTGGAAGGGCCAGTGAAGGACTGCTCTGGTTGTGAAGCGCTGTTGATAAAGCCGCAGAAGCCTGTCACTCAACCCCGTACACATTCTCCTTACTGTATTTCTGCTTTACTGTTTCTTGGCATTTCTTTTGTCTATTATCTTCTAACACCAAGGCCTTCCACACAATATTTTAAACTTTCTTCCATTTTCATTAAGTTGCAGTCCTGCTCCATCCAGTCCAAACTCCCAATTCTAGCCTCCTTACAGCTAAGACTGATGCCAAGGGTATGAAGACCCTTGTCTTACTCATGATTGCTGTGTCAGAATGAAACGATCATGATGTTACTGCATTTATTTGTTGGTGTTCTGCTGTCAAAGCAATTCATTAAAATAAAAATCAGTGAAATTAAATACACTTAATACATTTCAAATGTCAAAATTTATAAATACATTATGAAACAGTAACATTCATAAAAACAAAGCTGTTTAAAGATTCATTAAAATAAAAATGTATTTAGAAAAATGTAATTGTTAAATATATTATTCTAATATGAATTAACAGTAACATTCATAAAAATATTATTTAAAAAACAACAAGCTAGGGCTTCCCTGGTGGCCCAGTGGTTAAGAATCCGCCTGTCAATGCGGGGGACACGGGTTCGAGCCCTGGTCTGGGAAGATCCCACATGCCCGGAGCAGCTAAGCCCGGGCGCCACAACTACTGAGCCTGCGCTCTAGAGCCCATGAGCCACAACTGCTGAAGCCACGCGCCTAGAGCCTGTGAGCCACATCTACTGAGCCCGTGTGCCACAACTACTGAAGCCTTTGTGCCTAGAGTCCGTGCTCCACAATGAGAAGCCCGCACACTGCAAGGAAGGGTAGCCCCTGCTCACCGCAATTAGAGGAAGCCGGCGCAGAGCAATGAAGACCCAACCCAGCCAAAAATAAATAAATAAAATAAATGTATGGGAAAAAAGGTCAAACATCCACAAATAAAAGGTGATAGTGAAAATTTATAATAAAATATAATTTTATTTCCTTTTTTTTGTGTGTGTGTGTGTACGCGGGCCTCTCACTGTTGTGGCCTCTCCCGTTGCGGAGCACAGGCTCCAGTCGCGTAGGCTCAGCGGCCATGGCACACGAGCCCAGCCGCTCCGCGGCATGTGGGATCTTCCCGGACCGGGGCACGAACCTGTGTTCCCTGCATCGGCAGGTGGACTCTCAACCACTGCGCCACCAGGGAAGCCCTATTTCTTTATATTAATGCAGTCTTTTAAAACCAAGATTATCCATGGTGTCATTGTTTAAGTTACACGTGTACTTTTGTGCACATTTTTCCAATTTCTGAAAGGTTTTTCTGACTTCATATAATAAAGTAATGGCAAGGAGACAGTTCTGAGACAGTTCTAAGCGTTTTCCTGTGACTTCTTCATCTTCAATTAATCTTACCTCTTGGGTGGTAACTTTTGTTGAGGGACTTTGTTTTTGCAGGGACATCAGTCTTTTTCTTGGTAGCAGGCTCTAGCTTTTGTTCCAAAGAAAGCATCTTCATCTTCTCTAGTTCATCACGTGTAGATGATTCTGATGCAGGTATCTGTATCAATTTCATTACAGTCACGTATGTGTTCATTTGAGCCCTGGAACTAGAATAGGAATTATTTTTTCATTGTTAATTGTTATTTTCATCTCCTGAAGAAAATGAAAGAATAAAAGGATACTCTCTAAATGAGGGAGCTTTTTAACAATTTTTCAATTTGGAACTAATTTTAACTTAAAGAGTTTTATTCAGTAAGTTTTTTGGTTTTGTTTTCTAATTATAAGTTGTTGACCCTGCTATCAGGATGTAAATAATTTGGGTTTCAGATCAAATTAAATGATCTGAGTTTCAGACCCAAATTAAAATACTGAAAGGGTGGTATTTGTACTAAGGAAAACACTGTGTTTCATTACTTTAACACTGTGTAACTGACTAGTGGAATGCCAAAATTGGAAATATAGTCACTGCTGCATGTGACTGTCCTTTACTAATCTATATATTTGCTTCTATGCCAGTACTTTCTGCCTTTCTTCTGAATTGGACAAAACGATCACCCTTTCCATATTTCTTTCTGTCCATGTGCCCATTCTCCTCTGACCTCCAGTACTTTCCCTACAGTATCTTTATTCTCTCCTTTTCTTTGGTTCCTTTCTATCTGCTTACACATGCCCACAGGTTTCTCCTGTTTGGAGGGAAAAAAAAAGGCCAATGACTTAACTCTACTTGGCTGCATTAATTTCTGTTCTTCAGTTTTGTAAATGAAATTTTTAACTAGGGAATTAGCTGCTTTTTCACATTGCTTTAGTCTTCTGTTATCTGGCATCAGCCCATGTCTTTACATTGAAATTTCATTTTTGAAGGATACCTGTAACCTACTTAATTGCTAAATCCAGGGCTCTTTTTCAGTTCCTGTTTGACGCTATTATCTATCCACTTTTTTAAGACTCCTGATGTATCTTGGTTTGTATGAACTTGAGGAAATGGTGTAACTCTATTGGTTCTCAGCTTCTCCTTTTGTGTTAAGTTGGGATAACAGCTTTAAGGTTTTGAGTATCAAAACAATGTACATGGAAATCCCTGGCCTTTAGTTAGCAGCTCAGTGAAATGGTGATTGCCCCTAACTTGAACCATCTGTGGTGTTCTCCTGCCTGTGCCTCTAAATATCAAAGACAATTTTGTTTTCTCTTTTTTTTCCCCCCTCCACACCTTCCTTAAATATAGACATTGTCTAAGGTTCATTTTTTCAATGTAATCTCTGCCTTTGCAAGACTAGCTGATAAATTCAGGTTGCCAGCAACCAAATACATACCTTGAGGCTGTGCTGGCCTAAACTCAGGTTTTCATTTCTGATGACTTCTTGGAAAGCTTTATTTGAAATGCTTTTTATCCTCAAATTGAACATGTGTGAAACCAAACCCCTTATTTTTATTCCTCTTTTCCGTATACCTTATGGGAATATGAATAGCATCTTTGATTCTTTGCCTTTAAAAAATTCTGTTAATTTTTCTTTTTCATCATGTGCAGAATGTTTTCCTTTATTTTGTCTTCAACATTGGTCTTGTGCAGCAGACCTCCTAATTCTAACTTCTAATTAATTGGTCCAGTGGCCTGTATTCTCTATATTCTCTACTTTCTGTACCGATCTGTTAGTCACAGTGCCTTAATTACATTTGTGTCTTCTACTCAGAAACTTGAAAGGGCTTCTTGCTTGCCTCTAAGCTGGTCCATAAACATACAGGCTTTTCGGTCCGAGCCCAGTTTATCTTTCTTATCTTACCCCAACCATTCATCTGGTGGTTTACTCCCTGTTATCAGAATAAAGCCTGTATTTTCTCAAATTGTCAGTCCAGGGCAGAAGGAGAATGCATGTACCTGATGCATTTTGAAGTTAGCCACTCCACGAGTGACTAGTATGAATCCTGCAGCGACTTTCTGGGAGCCTAATGTAATGAACCTCAGAATCGATTCCTCCGCATTGGTCAAAGGTTGCCCCACAGGGGTTAACTCCTGTATACTTCTGGGTAGTGTAGTGAGTAAGTATGTGCACCGCGCTTACTTTCTGGTTGGATCTGCCTAAAGCTAGTTACAGCCTGCAAGGAATTGGTCCTCCCTAGCTGGAGTAAGAGATTGGGTCAAGAGATTTTTGAAGTGGTGCACAATAGGTGTCTTTAATCATGTGCATGGTGAAAAATCCAAAAGGTACAGAAAAATGTAGAATGAGAAGTGTGTCACCTCCTCTTGTATTCTAGCTCAGGGGTCAGCAAACTGTAGTTTACCACTGACTGGGGTCAGCAAACTGTAGTTTACCACTGACTGCCTATTTTTGTAAATAAAGTTTTGTTGGAATAGAGCCAGGCCATTCGTTTAAGTGTTACCTATGGCTGATCTCAGGGTGTAGCCTCAGAGTTGGGTATACCAAAGAAACTTTACGGTCCATGAGGTTAAATATTTGGCCCTTTAAGTAAAAGTTTGCCAACACCTGTTCTAGTCATCCTGGTTCCTTCCCTGGCCACTGTTACTGTGTCCTGAGATTTCCGGTTCATTAGCAACTGTGTATATACTTTATATACCTCCCTAACCCACCACCCCATAACATACATACAGTAACTATGTACATAAGATGTACTGTTTTCAACTTAAAAACGTCTTAGTGATTTTTTTATTAGTGTATATAAAACGTTCTTATTTTTAGCCCCGTAATATTCCAGTATATGGAGCTACCATTTATTTAACCAGTTCCTTATGGATGGACATTTAGTTATTTATGTCTCTTAATTATTACATATGATAACATTACATTTATACGCATTTCTAGGACAAAACGGTTAACTCCCTGAGTGTTCCTACCTCAAACTTTGTTCCAGTCATGTACTTGCTATGACTCATTGCCCACAGTATGCCTGCAGTTTGAGGGAAGTGGGATCCTTAAGGGGCTGGAGTTGTTGAGGTACGGCTTGCTCAAGAGGCTCTACATAAGTTGGGGCTTGAGGAATGTGGATGAATAGGGGCATAATGATAGGAAGGTAGGAAGGGAAGCAGGACTGCGTGACTGAAGGCTTGTGTTACCCCAAAACTTGAAGTGTTCTTGAGCCACACTGCCCAGCACTACAGCCATGAGCCATGTGGCAGTTTTTAAGCACTTGAAAAGATGTGGCAGGTCCAAACTGAGATGTGCAAGAGATGTGTGCAGTGAGTAGATACACACCGGTGTTTAAAGATTTGGTAAGAACAAAAAAAGAGGGTTAAATACTGATATCTCATTAGTCATTTGAAAAATATTCCTAGAGTAGTATTTTGGATATATTGGGTTAAATTAAATAATATTAAAAGTAATTTTATCTGTTTTTACTTTTTAATATCTGGCTACTAGAAATTTTATTTTATTTTACTGTTTCGGGCTGCACTGCGCAGCTTGCAGGATCCCAGTTCCCCAACCAGGATCAAACCCGTGCCCCTTGGAGTGGAAGCATGGAGTCCTAACTCCACTGGACCGCTAGGGAATTCCCTAGAAATTTTATTTTATTTTTAATTTTTTTAAAATTAATTTATTTTGGGCTGTGTTGGGTCTTCGTTGCTGCGCGCAGGCTTTCTCTAGTTGCGGTGAGCGGGGGCTACTCTTCGTTGTGAGGGCTTCTCATTGTGGTGGCTTCTCTTGTTCCAGAGCACGGGCTCTAGGCACGTGGGCTTCAATAGTTGTGGCTCGCGGGCTCAGTAGTTGTGGTGCCAGGGCTTAGCTGTTCTGCAGCATGTGGGATCTTCCCGGACCAGGGATCGAACCCATGTCCCCTGCATTGGCATGCGGATTCTTAACCACTGTGCCACCAGGGAAGCCCCCCTTAGAAATTTTAAAAATTCATTATGTGGCTTGCATTATTTTCTGTTGGACAGTGCTGCTCTGGCTCATCCTTCATTAGGGAGGTTCACCAAGGTTCACTTTGGGAATTGGTATGTGATTAGATGGGACATGTTGGACAGTTACCAGAATTAAGTATTTGCATTTTATGTTCTAGGCATAAGAAGGTCATGATGAAATTAGTTTTAGGAAGATTCAACTGGTCACGTTGTGGTGTGCTATAATAACTGACTGTAACTGAGTGCTTACTGTATATTAGGCACCATCCTAGGGGCTTTATGTGTAGTAATTCATTTAATCCTCACAACAACCTTGTAAGGTATAGGTACCCCTCATCTTAGAGATGTAACTTGAGTCACAGGGAGGTAAACTTACTGGCGCAGGGTCATACAGTAACCAGTAATACCTTGGCTATGAACCCTGGAAGTCTGATTCCAGAGCCCACCTATTAAACCAGTACATTCTGTCACTCTGAAGGTGAATTAGAAAAAGGAGATGATCCTTGTACACAGTAATCACTTGGGCAATTGATCGACAACAAATGAATGAATGGTAATTGATCATTTTCTGCCCCTATTTATTAACACTTCAAGTTTTTTAAATCTTCTATCTTCATAATACCCTGGTACTTTTGTTTTAAATTCTTATCACACCATGGTTGGTGGCTGTTTAACACTGATTTTGGCTATCCAGGACGAGCTCAATATATAACAAAAACTGTAAGTTAATTTTTCTTGTGCTTTGTATATAGAAAGGTTTTAAGAATATGTAGTTTTGTTTTGCTTTGTGCTTGCAAGGCAAGTTTTATTCTCATCATTTCACAGAGGAACAGAGAGGCTAAGTAATGTGGCCACGGTTTTATAGCTGCGAATTATAAAACAATGAGAATTTGTGGTTTTGATCATTATTGTTTGTTTTTAAAAGTAAACATTTTCTGTTTGAGCTTGCAGCTAATTGGTTGTAAATAAATGTTTTAGGAATATTTATTCCTAAAAAATTTTCTTGGATTTCAGGTCCTAAATATTTTGCAATGAAACTTTTTCATTCAAAAGGTATTTCCAAGAGGAAAATGTTGCATTAGTGAAAGCTAAATGAAAATGCTTATATTTTTTATGATGCTTAATGCTCATAGGGTATTGGAAGAGACAAGAAGATCAGCATAGTTGGAATTAAAATGATAATGGAGAGAAAGCTAAAATCCCTTAAAATGGTACTTGCTTAATCAAGAGCTAGCTTCTGAGGCTGCCCTTTTGATTTAGCCCTCACACCAAGTATTTTCTAAATTGTTAAATTTCCCCAATTTTTAGCTCAGAGGTCTAGTCTGAGTAATGCTTAAAGTTTTCTGATCTTTACCGTGGAATTTGGGAGTCAAGTTTATGTCATGTGTTAAGGAATGACATGCACACTTAAAACTTTAGGATTTTATTCTTATCTCTGACTGGAGCCTTTGTGAATAAAAGTACTTTTTATACTCTGTCCAAAATCACATACATTCTTGGGTTTCTTTTTCTTTTTTACCCCTCAGGTTTCTAGAGACTCATAGGCTTTAAAAATTAATTAAAGATAGGCAATTAAGATTGGAAGAGGCCTTTAGAAGTGATTCCTTTAGTCCAGGGTCTTTCCCCCTAGGAACTAGTGATATTTTGGATTAGATAATGTTTTGTTGTGAGGAGCTGTCCTACGCATTATGTCCTGTCCGTAGCAGCAGTTCTCGCCTCCACCCACTAGATGCCATTAGTTTCCCTTCAGCTGTGACAAAAAAATGTCTCCGGACTTTGCCAAAAGTCCCCTGGGAGACAAAATCGCCCTGGTTGAGAACCTCTGATGAGCACACTTTCTGTAGGTGGTGGTTCTCTTCTCTGGAACTCTCACGTTGAGGGGAGAATTTGCTACACTCTCTAGAAGTCCATTTCAGCCTCTGGGGGCTCCTGTGGAGTAGAAATCTTTTGTGTGTGTTAAGCTACAACCTGCCATGCCACCTATAACTTTTTAGTTCTATCTCTTGGGACCATATAGACTTTCATCAGACTTTCTCAATTATTGGAACATAGGCACCCAGTCCTTCCTGGTCCCTTATGTGATTGTTTTAGAGACTGAGTTGGCAAACTTTCTTTTGTCTTGGGCCAGATTATAAATACTTTAGGTTTGGGCCACGTGTTTGCAGGCTACTTAAGGTCTCTGTTGCATAATTTTCTTTTCCTACTTCCCTCCATCCCTTTCCCTCCCTCTCTCCCTCTTTCTCTTTTTCTTTTTTTTTGCAAACCCTTAAAAAACGTAAAAATCATTCTCAGCTGGATTTACTCTTAGCTGTTGCTTGCCAGTCCCTGGCTTTAGAGTCTCTTTTGT
Organism: Delphinus delphis; assembly: GCF_949987515.2. Classification (NCBI taxonomy): domain Eukaryota; kingdom Metazoa; phylum Chordata; class Mammalia; order Artiodactyla; family Delphinidae; genus Delphinus; species Delphinus delphis. The sequence continues at coordinate 64,884,652 of NC_082687.1, read as the reverse complement.
CTGCAGTAATCTTCAGAGGGCAGTGCCTTCTTAAAATGTGGTGCCTCAGAGCCAGTACAGAACTTTGGGTAAGGGCTATGCAGCACAGAAGATGGGCTTGTCACTAACTCTTTAAAGTGCTTAAAGTGCTTGCTGCCTTTTTGGAGCTTTGTCACATTTTCAACTCAGAATGACCTTAGCCCCAGCTGAGACTCTGGCTTATCTTTTTTATTAGGCCACATTTCAGCCTAGGATATTTTTAGTGTAGGACCAACCATATATCCAGCTATATTAGATCTCATCTTAGCTAGAGGCAACTCTTCTTGTAGCCTGTTGAGAGCTTTCCGGATCCTACTTTGTTCTCGTAAGTGTTCATGAAATTTCTCTCAGCTTCCTGTTAAATGTTTGATAAGCATACCTTGGGTCTTACACACAAGTTATGAATAAAAATTTGAATGAGACATAGCTAAGAACTAAATCTCAACTCACACTTAGAAAACAAGGTAATTTTGATGTGTGGATATAACTGGTCTCTACTTTTTTTTTTTAATTGTTTTGTAGACTTGTACTTGGATTTCCATTGTAGCAGGCATCCATCAGAGGCTTCTGTCATTGCTAATGGCTTTCAAAGTGATTAGAGAGTAAATAAGTCTAATGACCATGACAGAAAAACAATCTTAATTCACATACAAAATAAAATAATTTTAAATAATGACTTTTTTCAAAAAAGTAGCTAATATGTATTTTTTTTTTAATTTCAGAAAGGATTTACACCAGCTGCTCCAGTTCATACCAATAAAGAAGATCCAGCTACCCAAACTAATTTGGGATTTATCCATGCATTTGTGGCTGCCATATCAGTTATCATTGTATCTGAACTGGGTGATAAGACATTTTTTATAGCAGCCATCATGGCAATGCGCTATAATCGTTTGACAGTGTTGGCTGGTGCTATGCTTGCCTTGGGCCTAATGACGTGCTTATCAGGTGAGTGCTTTTTCCTCCTAATGAGTTTATTGAATTAAAGAGAAAGCATGGTGGTGTTAAGTCACTGAATCATTCAACTAGTTATATTGGAATTTGGTTCATGTTTCAGAACTTAGTAAGCAGAAAATGTTTACAGTACATAAATTCCTAAAAACGATATTGCACTTCTGAAATTAATTTTTTTTTTTTATTTTCCCACGGTACATGGGCCTCTCACTGCTGTGGCCTCTCCCGTCGCGGAGCACAGGCTCTGGACGCGCAGGCTCAGCGGCCATGGCTTATGGGCCCAGCTGCTCTGCAGCATGTGCGGTCTTCCTGGACCAGGGCACGAACCTGTGTCCCCTGCATCGGCAGGCGGACTCTCAACCACTGTGCCACCAGGGAAGCCCTGAAATTAATTTTTAGCTATTCACAGTCAAGATACATGCTCCTCATTTATTCACTAGTTTTTTGACCCTTGCTTTTGCTATGGCTATCCTTGCTTTTTTTTCTTTTTTCCTTTTTAAGTCCAGAGAAATTTATATCTGATATCTTAGAAGCAGGACGCAAGCAACCACAGAGAATTGTGTATTTTCTGTTGAAGGGCATTTGGTAATCAGTAGTGAGGGGTAATGTTCACAGTATTGTGTTCTGTTAAGCTATTCTTAACCTCTTACCCCAACAGTAGGGAATGAAACATTCTTAGATTCCCGGTTTATATTACTATTTGAGTTACTATTATATAGGCTTCAATTTTTCAAAGAATTAAGACCAGGAGAAAGTAAACTTAACACTACATAATTAAACATAGTTTAGTCTCTGATTCAAAAGCTACCTTGAGCCATGTAGTTGGATGGAAAATAGCGAGTTTTCCCCTTAGAGCCAGACTTGGATTGGAGTCTCATTCTGCTGTGTATTAACTTAATGGTAAGTTACTTAACCTCTTTGAGTTTCAGTTCCCCATCTGTAAACTGGAGATAGTATCTAGCTGCCTCACAGGGTTGCGGTTTATATTAAAATGAGATCTTATATTTCAGGTGCTCAGTCATTCACTCCTCTCTTTCAGCATGCCTTAGATTTCTCCTGAAACGCAGTTCTTAAAGTACAGGACAGGTTCTATTTCTGGATGCTTGGATGCTTGTTAAAGTTTGTCTTTTTAAACCTACTATAATGAGTATTTTATTGAATAAAAAAATTGACTACTTTTCACATTTGGATATTAGCATTATTCATATTTCACACACAGAAATTTTCTCTTCAAAAGCAAATTTTGATTCTAGGAAATAGTGGAGCAGGTTGTAAATGGTGAAGTCACTTGTTTGGAATGAGTTTGAATAATATCAGAGAATTTTAGTTTTGAAACTTCCAGCTTTGAGGATAAAGTAGAAGGCTGTCCTCTCTCCACCCATTCCCTCCTCAGAACCTGGCTCCATGCGTTCCCCCCCCTCTTCTATGGGTTTAGCTCCCTTCCCTCAGCGGTGAGTGGGGCTGGTCTCTTTCGTCCTGACCCTTGGCCCACCTCCCTCTGGCTGCTGGTACTGACAGCTCCTCTCACCTGGACTATTTGAAGGAATGGGCTGTATCAGTGGTCTTCAAACCTCTTCCTTGTATATCTCTAAAATAATTTTGAAAAACTATACCCCCTCTCACTTCTCATCGTTAAGTTCAAGGAGTTTCAAAGATCTGATTTTTGGTATATTGTGTAGAATTGTTATAGTTGGTATTCTTTGTTTTCTTATGTTTGTCTTATAAGTGTTTTAACATTTGTTACACAATATTTAAATTTATATTGCATTTGCAAACTGATTAAAAAAGAAATTTCAGACATCATACATTTTAAACACAGTCTTTCGAGATAGGTTAAACACTGCTTCCCCGGTCAAATCTGTTGACCCCATTTTTTTCCCCATCAGCCTGGTCACACTGTACCCATTCCCCCTAGATGGTTGAGTTCAGTTCCGGGGGAATTTCAGCAGTCTGTAAGCGTGGAGCCAGCGCTTTCCTTTGCAAAATTTCCGTTTGCCAGTGCTCTTTCTTGTTAGCATTCCAGATTCGCTCCTAAGCTGGCTTGCCTTTGGGTCCTGAGCCCTTTTTCTATGTTCTATTTAGGAGCGTGGAGCTGCTGGGGGGTGGGGGGCAGGAAAGGCACGAGATCTGACGTCTTGAGCCTGGGGCTGAATCTAGCCTCTACTGCTTGCTCATCATGCAGACAGGAGCAGGTCACACGGCTGCCATTTGCTGAGTACCATCTGTGTGCATGATGCTTCAGGCCCGCTTCGGGACAACCCTTTGTCCTGCTACAGATGGACAAACAGAAAGCAGAGACGTATTATGCACTCATGGCTCACAGGCAGTGGAGCTGGGATTCAAAGGCTGTGTCTGTCTCTGAATCCAGGGGTTTCTGATGGTTTTCTTCAGGGTAAGAGGTTCTGCAGGGGGAGGTGGATGAGGGCTGGAGGCTGCACAGTCAGGGTGGCTATGGGCCCCCAATCCTTCCTCTGAGAACAATTTACTGTCATCTGTTTGCTAATTAAAATTTTATTGGGAAAAGGTTTGAAGCTTAAGAGTCACTGGGAAATAACTATATTTTTACTCCATTATGACTTTCTAAGTTATTTAAGCTCCTGGAGAATCTTTGTCTGCTGTAAACTCAGGATACTGATAGTAACAATCCTTACAGAATTGTAAGAAAGATTAAATGAAGTAAAACAAGCAAACCATGTTGTATAGGATGGTTAGTTCTGTAACGGTTAGTTCTCTTCCCCCTTATCATAAAGAGGCTTTGCATCTAGGTATGGTTCACCTGTGCCCAGGGCACAACTGAACCATTCATTTGGATGTTTTCACATGATTTACAAAAATGGCCAGTTAATTCAATAAGTACTTGTTTAGAACCACCTGTGTGCCTAGAAAAGTGTTGGGTCTGTGCCCAGGCATGCGTGGTGGAAGGGGCACGGGCAGCCAGTAGTGCGGAGGCTGTGAGAGGCGTCTCCTCCTGCCCCGTCCCACCCTGAAGAGAGCTCGATGTCTGAACAGCCTCCATCAGGCATTCTTGTCTTTGGCTGTTTTCGGAATTTCTCACTAAAATTCAAAGCCGTCAAGAGAGGCAACTTCTCAGTTTTTGTGAGTTTGTTCCTTAGGAGGAGTGACTATAGAGAAACCCAGGGCAGATTTGGAAGAAGGCCTGAGAGGAAGGAGAGCGATGAGCGGGGAGGTAGGAGCAGCTGTAAGTCAACATTGATTTCCTTCCCGACTCAGCCAGGGTGGGCCTGCACCAGCTGTCCCAGGGCTCGGGCCTACTTGGCCTGTTCTTGTAAAATACACCTAATGGAATCTAAATACCATTAGCAATTTGATACTTACCATCACTGCCACCATCATTCCTTTAAAAAAACATGAGTAAACTCTGCTTTAACATTTGGAAATTTACATTGTTCTTTTTCCTCCGTTAATTCTTACTTTCATTTACTTTCCTCATACAATTTTACTCTAACGATGATAAGTTTTTTGCTTGAAAATCTTTTATGGATCACACTGTCATTTATCTGCAGCAAAAATACGCATTTAAATTGAACTTTAGAAGATGGTGAAAATTTCCTTTTTAAGTCTCTAAATGTTAACGTTTATCGATTGAGTTATAGTTACTAGCATACAGTTTGATTACTAGCATACAGTTGATCAAAGCAAAATATATCACAAATTTAAGTAAACATTTTTTAAAAGTTGGAAATGCATCTCTTAATGAGATGATAGAACTGTTCTTTTAAAATTAGTTTATATGTCCACGGATGATAATTATTGCTAGAATGAAGCTAGGTTTAGAATCAATTCTGGTCTTTCTAAAAAAAAAAAAATAGATATAAGAGCTGAGAAATTTTATTCACATAAATAGACAGGAAGGAATTTTGTTATAGCCACTTCACTCAGTTCATTGAACTCCTGGGTTATATATACGCTTAATATCACATACTGGTCTATCATCAGGAGATTTTAAATGATTTACCAACTGACAACTTAATAAGGTCTTCTGTCAATTTTGTTAGAAGCAGAGAGTTGGAAACCATCGAGTATACCAAAAAGTGTTTTTCTGAAATTCATCAAATGACTGTTCTTATACATGTTTAGTCTTTTACTTAGAAGTATTGGGTTGGCCAAAAAGTTCATTCGGATTTTTCTGTAACATCTTGGGGAAAAGCCCAAACAAACTTTCTGGCCAACCCAATGCCCTGTTTAATTGGATATATTTAGAAATGGTTGAGAACATTGAAATATTTTTAATTTCAGCGTACTTTCACCAATAAATGATTTCATCTTAAAAATTGTATCAGATCACATGTTTAAAATCTATTTTCCTGGAGCCTTGGAGCCACAGCTTTGGCTCATTCAGTTTATGGGAGCTGTCTGCCACACTGCCTCATTGCCATGGCAGTTGCTCCACGGTGAACCATCTAAGTCAGGCTTATTTTCTGTCAGAAGACATTTACTTGGTTTTTGAATTTAATAAACATGATATATGTCCCCATGGCAACTAGCTGTTTAGAATTCTAATTCTAAAATGGTTGGCTGGCCAGATTGGGCCTGGAACCCAGCTCAGTGTGAGCTGCCTGGGGAAATAAGCCACTGGGATTTAGTATCTTTTCTGATGCTCTCTTTGCCTTAGGGAAAAGCATCTCCCTGGTTGGAGGATGAAGGAAGCACAATTTCTAAGTAAAAAGTATTCCTACTGAGGTCCAAATACCCTGTTTCTCGTCCATGACCATTATTTCCGGTGCCTAAAATGCCATTATTTCTAATGCCGTGGCCTTATAGGAGACTTGCATAAGACAGGGAAGACCCAAAGCCCCGTCTCTGGTTTATGATGCCTTGACTGGGGATACCAGTATTTCAGACCCTCTCTTTGGTGCCCTAGGATATCTTTCCATACTGTGGGAAACGCACCATAGGTGCTGGGTGAAAGGCATCTTTGTAGAGTGAGCAGAGGGCAGCTGTGAAGAAGGGACGTGAGAAAGGAGAACCCGCACAACTCCTCAGCTACAAGCATGTTTTCAGGCAGATGAGTTTTAGGGAAAAGTACCCATGGAAGTTGAACTTCTGCAAATAGATTCTTTCACAAACTGTTCATCCGTGTCCCCCGGAAAGTCTGTGTTTTAAAGGCTTCAGTAATCAGCTTTCGTTATTACAGAGTTCAATTTTCATTTTAATGAGCCCCTCAGGCCACATTCATGGGCATTCTCATCCTTTTATTCTCTTGGCTTCTAAGATGCCCCCTGCTTTGAGTTATAGTCTTATCCCTCTGAGAAAAAAAACCAAACTGTACCATAAATATTGATATTCCCCACAGTTTTATCCTTGGGCCATTTTTTCCCCTCACACTAATGTTCTTGTGCCAAGTGTTTTCAGTTTAATTACTTGTAAATCAGTGATTTCTGACTTGATGCAAATCACTTGCTTAAAGAGAAATAACCTCTCCTTGTTCACAGAACCAAAGTACTCGAGTGTCTGAGGAAAGACTTCCAAGAAATGAGGAAATTGAGGGACAGCAACCAGGGGAAGAAGAACAAGGTTATAGTGCCAGATCGTTTTTTCTCTCTATGGAGATGTCAAGGCAGAAAACATGGGATTGTGTCAGTAAATAGTTCTTTTAGATTATCTGAAGGTAAAAGGAAAGCCAAATTTAGGAGATTTTAAAAGGTTTGCTACGTCGCTTTTTAAAATTTTAAAAACCTTTTATGGAAAATATTTTAAATTTACAAAGTTGCAAAAATAAAATAGTATAAGAACACCTATATACCTTTTATCCAGATTCACCTGTTGTTAACATTTTACCACATTTGCTTTAGCATTTGTGTCCTATCCCTTTATATCTGAATAAAATTATGTGTATACACACATAATTTATATATCTCTAGTATATATGTACATATACACACAGTTTATGTATCTATAGAGAAATAAAGTACATAGACACGTATCTTTATAGACGTTGATACATTACTCTATCATCCATATTTTAATTTTGTCAGTTGATCTAAAATATTCTCTCTAGCACTTTTTTCCTTCCTGTAGAGAATCTAGTCTAGGTCAGGTGGTACATTAAGTTCTTTTCAGTCTTTTAATCTGAAATATTTCTGTAGTTTTTTCTTATGTATTCTATAATATTTTTCTAAGATACATCCCCCTCCCCTTTAACGGGCTGTTCCTCATTTTGTGTTTGTGTGATGTTTCCTCATGACTAGATTGAGGTTATGCATTCTTGACTAGAACGCTGTATAGGTGATGCATGTCCCTCTTAAAAGAGTATCACATCTGGTAGCACATGATGCCCATTTGTCCCTCACTGACGCTGTTAATTTTGATCGCCCTGTAAGGATTTCTCTTTGTATACTCTTTTTCTTCTTCCCTTGCAATTAATATGTAATCTTTAGGGAGACACTTTAAGACAATACAAATACCCTGTTCCCCATAGTTTAGCGTCAGTTGATGGCTCTTACATGATCTGAACTTCACCTCGACGCTTGCAAAATGATGGCTAATTCCAGTACCCCATCCACGTTTACCAGTGGGCCCTGGCATGTTACTCTAAGATAAAGAGCTCACCCCACCTCCCATTGGTTTGTATGTTTATTATCAATATAAATTCATGAACTCCTTTTTTTCAGTGGTTTATAATTAATTACTTAACTATATTGTTCCTTAAATTGTCCCAGATGTGACGGCTAGGAGCCCCTCCAGCCTGACTCCTGTGTCCTTGTGACATGCTATTATGTGTTTTTGTTCTTCCTTACTTTCTAGTATAACAGGATAGTGCAGGCTCGTCTTGTACCTGCTCTGCCCAGTCCTAGAATTAGCCATTTCTCTGAGGAGCCTTTTAGTGGGGAATGTATTAGAAATCAAGATCTGGGTGCAAAGTTGGCTCATTGTCATTGAGATGTCTTGGCTTCTTGGCCTTCTCAGTGGACGGAACTAGAAAATATATGTCTGTATTATGTGTGTGTGTGCGGGTACATATACACACGTACCTATGTAACTTGGATACAGATATGCACATAAGCATAGGTTTACATTTCTAAACATGATTTTAAAGTCTTTTTCATTTTGTAATATAATGAAGCAAGGAATGCTTTATCTATGCAGTTATATTTTTGATGTTCAGGCAGTTTTGTAAGTGTTGTGCCCACTTTATAAAAAGAGCTGGTGAAGCAAAGAGTAATTGCATTTGTTATATATATGCAAATACCCTCTGGCCCTTCCATAGTTTTTAATTACTAACTTCATATTACCAATGTGAATGTGTTTCACAGGTAGGATTTAGGTTCTTGATATATCGATAGTTCCAAGTATAGTTTTTTTGTATAATTTATACAATTGTCCCTCTGTACTTGATGATAGGAAAGCATAGTACTGAATAAGTTTGTTATGTTACATATATGTGAGTTTGTATGGATATATATGTATGTGTATATGTATAGATATGGAATTATTAGTTTTCTTTCATAAGATATACTTATTTTTAAATAGTTGCAGAGTTTGAATAATGCCACATGAGTATCTTGTCGTGATTCTTCACTACAGAAGTTTGTAATTTAAAGATTTGTGATGAAGAAATATCACATAGGGCAGTGGCATAGCTTCCAGGTTATTAGATCATGGGATCCATAGAGGGCATCAAAGTTAACCTCCCAACTAAAGTTCTGTGCCCTGCACGACCTGTGGCGAGCCAGCCCCTGGCGGGTGTCTGAAGAGGAGATGATCATCTCATGAGAGATACGTGTGCAAGCCCTGCCACCTCAACCTGCACCACTGATTGCTTGCTACGCTGTGATGAGTCATTGGCTAGAGCTAAGGGTTCGATAGTGGTGGAGGAAAAGAAGTGGAGTTTAGGGTTATTACGTAATAGCTGAGCTTCTAATGTGAACCATTTTCCCTTTAAAACAGTGGTAAATGATGACTTCTGAAGTTAACTGTTTCTTTGGTTGGTGTATAATGTGCGAATTAACCAATACACTGTTGCACTTCCTTGCAGTTCTGTTTGGCTATGCCACCACGGTCATCCCCAGGGTGTATACATACTATGTTTCAACTGCGTTATTTGCCATTTTTGGCATTAGAATGCTTCGGGAAGGCTTAAAGATGAGTCCAGATGAAGGTCAAGAGGAGCTAGAAGAAGTTCAAGCAGAATTAAAGAAAAAAGATGAAGAAGTAAGTCAGAGCACTGTTAAACATCTGGACCAAAAAGGCACTCAACTATTAAGAGTAAACACTATCCAGAGGTTTTCCAATAGTCATCCATATCTGTGATGTGTGTGGGCTACACAGAAATAGCTTATTTTGTTTAGTTTCCGTTCTTACATCTGGCTGTGATAGGATTGGGTTAGTGTGATTGTGGTAGAGAAAGGACTCAGGGATGAATACTGAACACCTGTAATCAAGTTCCTTAATTAGACTGACTATAAGCTCCTGAAAAACAGGAACTGCAGTTTATAATTTTACCTGTTTCCTTCCACAGCATCTAGGATAATGAGTGATCAGTTAATATTGTTTATTTCATTGGGAAGAAATGGAAAAATTGAGAATATAGCATTTGTTGCTATGTGAGACCAGTGGTTCAAAAGAGAAGTTTGGGGTCACATAACTTTGGTTTCTCAGAGCATATTCCCATGGAATTTAAACACTGTTTAAAAGAAAGATTAAGTAATTTTGTGCTCTATTGACTTGGTTCCTAGAATTAATGTCTTTTTTTTTTTGAAATTTAGTTTCAACGAACCAAACTCTTAAATGGACCAGGAGATGTTGAAACGGGTACAAGCACAACAATACCTCAGAAAAAGTGGCTGCATTTTATTTCACCCATCTTTGTTCAGGCTCTTACATTAACATTCTTAGCAGAATGGGGTGATCGCTCTCAACTAACTACAATTGTTTTGGCAGCTAGAGAGGTGAGTGGTACGTGGAGACTGCTTCTGTATTAAAACTAAGCATAACTAATGTTACTTTGCTCCAGAGGTCATGGGACAGAGTCAGGGTGGGTCAAGGGATGACTTCATATGCTAGACTGTTTTAGATCTAATTACGCCACCGCTCTTTAAAACTGACCTTCTCCCAGTTTCTACAGCCGGTCAGATTACTCTCTTTTGACTCCTCTTCCCTTCAATTTTGCCAAAATGATGGTGTGGCAGTTGTTTTGGCTTAGTTTTTTCTTTTCTCAGAAACTTCCTTTGTATACTTTATGTTGAGAACATAAATGGTATATTATTATTGAAGGCCAATTTGGCAATAAATACCTAATGCCTTGAAAGTAGATATCTTTGGCTTCTTCTGTTCCTTGTGCTAAAAAACTAATTTGAGTGTTGCAGAGGTTACTTAGAAAAGTTGTTAAGTCTTAGCCCCAGGTTACTCAGTCCTAGGATGTTAAGCCAGAAGAGACTTCAGATTATCTCGTTCTAGCCTTTGCTCTACAGATAAGATCCTGAGGCCCAGAGAGGCTGGGTGACTTGTCCGGGGACAGAAGCTAGTTGGTAGCAGGGACGAGGACTAGAGCCGAGGCTGTCTGCCTTCTAGGCTTTTCTGCTGTATCTTCTTCATAGTTGTCAGATGCCACTCTGTAAAAGATAACTGTTTGTTGAGAAAGTGTTTAACCCTCATTTCTTTTGAGGGGAGTAAAGTTTTACATGAGGTGTCTGTTATTGTTCACACTGATTGAGGTCTCCTGAAGAGACGGTTGTGGGATGGAAGGCTGCTGCTGCTTTTCAGCTCTTCTTGATCTTAACTAATGCTGTTTCTTATATTTTTATATCTATGAGATTACATTGTTTTTAATCAGTTGGTAAGATGTTTAGATAGCAAGCTTGATTTGAATTTATTTTTAACTCCTAGGAAATATCTACCATAAAAAGAACAAGTTCCTCAACATAGGCTGCAGTTCAAAATATAAAACAAGAGTTGAAAGCCAGGGCTAAGATAGTTGAGGATGGGCTGTTTTGTCTGAGAAGCCTCAAAAATGCGGAAAAAAAGGAACTCGATTTTTCATTTGAGTTCCGTATTAAACATAAGCTTTCTTTTAAAATGTCATTTTAATGGCTTTGACCTATATTTTTCTTGGTCTCCAGCCTTTTTTATTGGCACTCAGATTGTCAGAATTGGGACTTGAAAGCAAGTGATCATTCTGTGGCGGTTGGTTCTGCCATGTGAGCTGTCGTGACGGCAGAATCATTGCATTTTTCTTAATACTGTCGTCTAAGCGGCACGAGCGACTTGGGACAGGCTCGAGACTCCCTGAGCCCCCAGGGTCTGCTCCCTGCCAGCAGTGCGGCACCTGTGGCCTGGGGTTGAGTCTCTGGCCATGCGAGCACATCACTGCAGCGTCTACATCCAGGGTGGCTCTGAGCTGAAACAAAGTGATGCACATAGGGTCCCCACTGTGGGGAGCACTCAGTGTCAGCCACCTTCCACGCTGCAGCACCACGGGCACATGCAATGGGCTCTTCATGAGCACAGATGCAGTTGTCTTTGTTACTTTAATCTTCCTAATTTTTTTTGGTAACTTTTTTGTATAACCCATGCAGTAGTCTAGTCCAGTCCATTTTAGTCTGAACTTCATTTCTGCTCCCAGTAGAACTCAGTGTTCTCAGTTTGGATGTCACAGAATCCTAGTATCCTTTGAGATGTTAATGGGTACTAAGCAAAAAAAAAAAAAAAAAAATTGAGGAAAAAGTTTGCAGGGTCAAATAGATTTGGCAAATAATATATCCTGGTTTTTTTGTTTTGAAGATGGAGTATACAAAATACCAAAGACTCTGAAAAATGCTGTATTAAAGGAACCATTTAATTTTATTTAAATCCAGTGATTTTTCAAGTGTCACTTTCAGATAGAATGAAACCATCTTCTGGGATATTAGTTTTAGAGGTTATAACAGAATTTAGGAAATGTGGTCCCACTCTTCCATTCCTCACAGACAGTTTCCAGCTCTCTCCATTTCCCCAGTCCACACACACACTGCCCACCCCAGCAAACAGGCCTCCTGCCACTTCACAGAAGAAAGCAGAGGTCATTGTTTCTTCACTGCCACCCATCACAGTGGGTCCTTTCCCACCTGTATTCTGGATTCCAGCCCCCGGTGCTCCCACTTACAGCTTAAATCTTGGCCTTTCTTCCAGCCCAATTTTGCGAGCATATGCACAAGTTTTTCTCATCTAAAAAAGTTTTACCCCTTCCTCAATTCTGCTTCTCTTCCAAATATAAGCCTTTTCCTCCCCCACTTCCCTCAGTTTCAGAGGGCTTGGCTGTGATGGGAACAGGAGTTGGCTCTACTCCCTTACTTACTAAACCCACTGGGCTCTAGTTTCTGACTCACCGGTTGATTTGGTGCTTTAAGTTCACTGCAGCCAGCAGTGGGGCTTGCCGTGGTCATCTTGGGAGGCTAATTGCTTGGCCACCTGTTCAGTCTCCCTTGGGCTCCTCTTCCCCAGTCAGCTCTTCAGTGTTGCTTTCCTCATGATCGTATCGTCAGCGCTTTCCTACATTCTCTCCTGGGGTTATGATGTTCAGTCCCATCACTTCTTCTCCATTGAGCTCAACTGATTCTTGAACTTCTCTACTTTTAACTCCTTTGTTGGCAGCCACAAACCCTTTCTCCCTTGCTTCCTCTACCTTTTAAATCACATTGGTATTGCCATAATTCATCTAGAGAATTATGGGTGAGGAACTCAAGTGTCAGGCCTGATTTTTTTCATTTCCTATCATTCACTTACCACTAAGGTATATCAGTAGTGCCTCAGTTTCTCTCGAATCCGTCTGCTTTTCTCTGCCTAGTCTCCCATGCCAATCCAGGCCAGCACTGTCTCTTCCCAGGGCTATTGCTGTAGCCTCTCGATTGATCACTTTGCCTTCAGTCTTCTTCCCCTCCAGTGCACTCTCTAGACTCGACTATTAAAGCATAACCTGTCACTCCCCAGATAAAAACCAGTGTCTTAAAAAGTCTAAACTCTAAGCTTGTACAGGTCCTTCATGACCCAGCCCCCTCCTTGATGGGACTCCTCCTCTCGTGACTCACTGGTTCTCTCTAGAAACACTCAAGTGCTCCGCAGCTGCCTCTTGCTGCTGGCCTGCTGCCAGGTCAGGTGCTTCCGCTTGTGCTTCAGGGCTGTCTTTTCTGGAAAACTTTCACTGGTCTTCCCAATCTGAGTGCCTCCAGTTTGCTTTGGTGGCAGGTGTTTACTGAATGAATACTGTGTCCTGACACTGAGGTAAAGCACTGGGACACAGTGGAGACTGAGAGGCAGGGTCTCTGTTCTTAGGAAGTACAGTGAGGCTACGCTCTTATGTAGTTTCTAGACAGTATCAAATACTGCCTGAGGGAAGAGGTGTCTAGGGTACGTCTCCTTGGCACTTGTCACTTAAGAGCTAAATAGTGCCTGTGAAGTAAGTTCAACAACTGCTGAAAGGTTGAATTAGGTTACTTTGATCTACATTGATTTGAGTTTATTCTTCTTTTATCTCTAGTCATAGGTATAAATGGAACATATTCTTTCAAGCAGCCATGACACTTTTCATAAATTAAACAGCTAATTCATAGAATTGTTTTATGCTTTTTTTGTTGTTGTTACTGACCTCTGTTTTCATTGCTTGATAGTTATCTTTCTCAGGTAGCAGTTTCAACCTTGGTTTTAAATTAATGGTATGTTTCCAGGACCCCTATGGTGTAGCAGTGGGTGGAACAGTGGGACACTGCCTCTGCACTGGACTGGCAGTAATTGGAGGAAGAATGATAGCACAAAAAATCTCTGTCAGAACTGGTAAGTCTTTTTTTCTTTTTTTAATTAGAAAGAAAATTCCATTTATTTTAACTTTTAGAATCACTGAGGTTAGAAAAGAGAACGTGTTTCTTCTGAAGCAGACTTGGTCTTTGCTACGATAATCTCTTAGAGGTCCAACGTACTGGCTCTGCTGTGGCAAACATGGACTGTTTTTCACTTGGAGGTGTTAGTAAAATACAGAACCATCTCAAAGCATTACTGGATTCATAGTAGCTTTCTGTCAACATATTTAAGTCAGTGAAACAACCCTGTGGAAATACGAGAACTTTTTAGCTTTGAAAATGTGTCTTCGGGATTGGCAATCATAGATGGAGACCATATTTACTGATTCAGCTGAAAATTTCCTACGTAGCTGATAGATCTTAAAGATGGAATAAAAATAGTCTCTTTGGTGGTCAGAAGTTGTTGAAAATTCTCTTATATAATTGGCTTTTAAGATGAGTTACAGTTCTATTGTTACTTGTCAGCACTGTTTCAATTTAGTAATTCTGTTAGTAAAAGAGTGCTGGAAGATAAACTGATTCTTAACTGTTCACAGTCGGGCATGTTAAGTATTTTGCTGTGGAAATGAGGTTGAAGTGTTTCTAATTTGTTCAAGTATTCCTACTTTGTTTTTAATGTTAGTTTACTAGATTAGAAGAATAATAGGCAACATCAGGGCTTATTTAGAGGAATTTTGCCTTAAATTTTTTTCTGTTCTCTTACAGTGACAATCATAGGAGGCATCGTATTTTTGGCATTTGCGTTTTCTGCACTATTTATAAGTCCTGATTCTGGTTTTTAACATGATACTGTTCATTTATATTTAGTCTAAGATAGGTGAACTATGTACATAGTGTATATTATAACTAAAAGTGATGGAAAATACTGTATTTTGTAGCATTGATTTGTGAGTTTGACCCATTTAATGAAGTATTATGTCCAAGAGAAATAATCACTGATTCTATTTGCGAAATGGATTTTTAAAAAAAAAAAAAACAACTGATATCTAAGTGTGGATTTTTTCTTTTCTCCAGCTTAATTATGTGAATATGGTCTCCTTTTCTTGGCCGGGGCGAGGTGAGGGTAGTATATAGAGAACCATTGTTCGGCAGGGGGCCTGCCACTTGACTCTCTTTCAGCACTGACCCCTTTGCAAGGACTATGAGTTTTGTCCTGAATAACTGAGGTGTTTTACGACGTTTGTTTACCTTAAAATTTTTCCTGGGGGAAAGAATGAATTAATTTCTATCATCTAGCTGTCTTTTCAAAATTAGGTTTTTGGGGCTCCCCTGGTGGCACAGTGATTGAGAGTCCGCCTGCCGATGCAGGGGACACGGGTTCGTGCCCCGGTCCGGGAGGATCCCACATGCCGCGGAGCGGCTGGGCCCGTGAGCCATGGCCGCTGAGCCTGCGCTCCGCAACGGGAGAGGCCACAACAGTGAGAGGCCTGTGTATCGCAAAAAAAAAAAAAAATTAGGGTTTTTGTTTGTATGTTTTTTTTAAGAGCAAGGGAAATGTATTACTGTTAATAACATGACAAGAATTGTCTGCCAGGTCCATTCTTTTTTTCAATTGGGTAGGAAACCCAATATAATAACAGTCAGTCAATATTTGACCATGTGGAATTACCAAATTAAAAGAGAATACCGTGAGTGTATTCATATTTTTTCTATATTGAATAAACAATGTAACAAAGATACAACATAAATAAAAAAGTGTTATGACCAGTGCTTGTTTTTCCTTGTGTGTTATGCAAGTTCATAACTCTAATTTATCAAATCATTAACATTTATAGACCAGTTTCTAAAGCTGATATAAAAAACAGTAGCAAAGCATTGTTCTAAAGCACTGTCTTAACCTTCACACAGTTCTGTGAGGGAGTAGCTACTAATAAAAAGTTAAAAAAAAGGGTTAACTCATCCAGGGTTACATGGTAGAGCACGGAGTCAAGCCAGTTTACTTCTAGAGACCATAATCACCGATTATGGTGAAGGGCACCTCATGTTATCATAGCAACTTCAGTAATCACTGTCATTTAAGTAAGTCTCTTCTAACTTGAGTACTAACTGTTCCGTCCAAGCAGCATAACTGTTTTCTCCCAGCCTCATAGGCTCTGTTACCATATGCAACAACACTGCCATCAGAAGCCTCTAGAGACCTGAAGGGACAGTTGTTCTATAGAAACTCCCACATGTTCCTTGTGTGAAGTAATAGCAGACCCAGAGCAAGTCAGGTTTACTGAGCTACTACAAAGTTCACAATGTACAGTCATTTGTAACTTGAACAGATGGTGAAATAATCTCGTTAATCACCCAGCATTCTCAATACAGCAGTCATTCTGCAGTAGTAACCATTACTGTGAGGAGATCTAAAAGTGTCAGTTAAAAAGCAGCAGTTCACATATTTCTGAAAAAGTCATTTTTAGAAACTTTTAAGGAGTTCTCTACCATGAAAAGTGTGTGTTACAGCGTAAAGAAACCACAATGTCCATGAGTTAGTTAAGATAAAGCACTTCAAAGAAATCTCAGGTTAAATCCTGAAACTACACCAGAATTCTCTGGAGTTAAATACCCCTAATACTGCCTTAGATTATTACAAACAGAATAAGTGAGGAATTGCATTATTTCTTTTCCAAGAATAGAAAGGATACTTCCTTGTTAGAAAGTAGCTGGTACCATCATAGCCCACACCTGGAAGTGCAGGCCGCCTGGTCCCAGCACCAGCTTAACGGCGAATAACAGCGAAGCTTTCTGAGGCACCACAATCTTGTAACAGGACACAACTACTCAGAGAATTTGGCAGCTCAGACCTTAGCTACAAGGTAAAAATTGCTAATGCAGTTACACTCCATTGCTGAATAAAAGAGAGGAAAAAATGTCACTGGTAGTGCTTTTAAAATATTTAATATTCTTTAAAATCCAAAATAATGTGATTCTTACAAGTTATGTGCCACATAAAGCAGGTGTTATTTCTTTGAGAAATGCAGGTGATACTGGAAAACAGCACTGAGGTATTTTTTATTTTTAAAACTGAATAAGGAAACAAAGTCTGAATCTAATTAATTTTACATTTATAAAAAAAAACTCAATGCTACTGCTTGGCTCTTTTGCTATAATTTTAGGTTCTGAATACAAGAGTATGGGAAAGAGCATTATAATAGTACATATAGTTTTTAAAAACTGTGCACATCATAACCTGGAAAAATGATTATACAGCAAGAGGCCTGAGTGGAGGTAGGCTAATAACACTTTACCTGTTCTCAAAGGACAGCTTTGAGAAACAAGTGTGACCA
Organism: Delphinus delphis; assembly: GCF_949987515.2. NCBI lineage: Eukaryota > Metazoa > Chordata > Mammalia > Artiodactyla > Delphinidae > Delphinus > Delphinus delphis. The sequence goes on along the minus strand of NC_082687.1, from coordinate 64,867,620 downwards.
ATTGTAACACCAAATTAAAATGGCAATATTTAAATAAGTAACAAAATGATCCGCATTTTATATAATATTGAATTTCCAAACATAGCTCATGAAAATCAGCAGAGAACCTATTATAGCACCGTTGAAACCATTCATTATCCCATTGTGCTTCTGTGTAATTTAGGATTTGGGCTGAAGTGATTACTTGGAAAATGTCAGTCTTGTTTTTGTAAATCAATCTGGATTTCAATGAAATGTTTGCTTTAGGAAAAAAAAGGTATTCTTAGCCATTTATAGCTCCACCCTTTCAGAAGGAAGAATGACAGGCTATATCTAATTTTAATTTAAAACCAAGAACCAAGCAGTAAGGACACATCAATGTCAAGAGTAGTACACTAAGAACCACACAGAACATTAGAAAGAATTTGGTGTGTGTTTTTACAATTACCAACTGATGTTAAATTAACAATTAAAAATTTACAGAGATAAAACTTTTTTTTTTTTTTTTTGCACTGACTGGTTTCAATACAGCACTGAATTTAACTCGTCTTTGGGCTTCAGTCTTTACATAGAATGAATGTGCAAGTGCCATACTGAGCACCCTCCCCGACTTACACCATATGATAAAACAGACTTCAGAGCAATTCTAGGATGATCTAAGTTACAGCTGCTCTGGCTGACATCTATAAAGGAAAAGGATTCCTCTTCTTTTTGCTTGATGGTGATTGTCCGGTTACATAATACATCAATCTGAAGATAGATAACAGAGCTTTCCTAACATTTGAACTCTTTAGTATTGGTACAACCATTGCCAGCAGTGAATCTGTACCAGTATAGGCCAACTCAAAATACACATCATAAAACATCTGAATGTAGTTTTTAAAGCAATGTCACCGTTTGTTTCCTCAGAAACTAAAAAGCATACATTTAAAGACATCGTGTCTCCAATTTAACCCTTAGAGTCAAGAAACATTTTTTATATCATTAAATCCAACTGGTGGTTGACCTCCTTTAATTACCATTCTCTAAGGGATCCCAAAAGCTAGAGCGTGCTCTGGACCTGGGCTGTGGGACTCAAGAACTACTCTGGGAGCCCTAAGGTGGGGAATTCTGTTCCAATACAGACCAGCAAGAAGTATCCTCAAATTTCTAGGCCTCAAATGTTGAAACACTGCTTTATTGGACAATGCTGTGTATGGAGGTTTGGTGTGGCTTTGTTTTTAAAGGACCAAGCAACACTACACTATATAAACACAGCAAATGTTTTCTGTAGAAGAGTTTGCAGTATTCCACCTATATTTAAGGACTTTAGATGGATTTTAATATGGATATGATAGTGACGGCCATTAGAAGATGCTGACCGTTTTAATAACATTTTCCCAAACAGGCAGCGCGTGTTTTGGGTTCTGTCATACTGGCGTTTGGCTGTGTTGGGGAAGTTATCATATTAAAAGTGCCCATAAAATAGAAAAGGCAGCAAGTGAAACTAGAAAAAACTTGGAGCTATATGAAGCAGATTTGAAAGGAGTTACCTTTACTGTTTCCTATCTAAGTTGAGAACAGCAGGGAAGCACAGGGGCATCTGGACTGGGGCTCCACTGCTGTCCTGAAGTGGAACAGGTTCCAATCGCCATGAAGAGGCGTCGCGAGGGCTAAGGACTGCACCCCAGATGGGAAGAGCCAGTCCTCCACATAGAAGATTACAAGGCAAAACAAAACAAACCACAATTAAATACGCTGTGAAATCACTCTGATGAGAAAACAGAACACAAAGATATTTAAAAATATAAATAAATACATTTAGCCATTTTTATTCAAGAAACCCAGAGAACTGCTTTCAAAGCAATTGCTTCTTTAAAAACCACTTTCTAAATTCTCCCATAAATACTATTTTGATTGTCACTTAATGCAGCACCTCAGTATTTGCTGGTGGTGGTGATGGACTTTCACTTAATACCTCTTCATAAACTATTTCACTAAAGAACGTTTCCCTAGGAAAACTCAGGCAGCTTACAAAATATTGTTAAATACTCAAAAACAGAACCTGCAAAGTATTATTTTATTTAACAAAAACAAGGAATGTAGTGTTAAATTATGACATGGGGAAAAAGTATGCAAAACAGTCACATGGAAAGAAAGTTTTAATTTTTAATATCCACGTTTGCTTAGTTTCTTGTGAGCTGTTCAATACTGTTTCAAACATCCTGAATTAATAACTGTACCAACAAAATTCATCCCCAGTGTTTCCACAGGAGACATTAAAATATGACCAAATTATTATTATTTTTCCTTTTCTTCAACCAAAGTAGTCTTTCTCAGTCCTTTCTGTGCAAAAATATTACAAGAGCAATTCAAATGGAAACACTGAAATGACATGCCAACATTTCAGAGCACATTTAAAACACCCAGAATAATTCTTGAAATTACTGTATTCTAAAATATGACTACCAATCACTTTTAGGTTAGTTCTATACATCTATTCACACTGATGCAATTCTCCTAGACCTCTGAAAATAAACAGGCTCATTGGTCTCTTTTGGTGTCCACACATTAGGCAAGATAGGTTTACAATAGTGTCTAAATGGAGCTAGGCATCCACAGTCTCTTGACTCCACCACATTCAAAACAAAAGTCAAAGTTCATTTGGCTACCATGAAATCACTCCCATAAACCTACTATGGTTCACTGGATCTAAACATTTCTCAGAAATGTGTCATTTAAAAATTTCACCTAAGTGATGATTCGGGGATCCTTTAGAAATGGTAGTATCTAAGATAATAAACTTTATCAAAATGAGTAATTGCAATAAAGTGCTTGTTACCTTTCAAAATGATGCTTTTAGACTGTGGTGTGTTGTCTGCGAAGTGTGTGCTATTCCTATATAAAGGATCCCCAGGCATGAGAGTTGGGTCTTCTCACCTGTCTCAGAAAGCAGCAGCACTATCTCTTGGTAGGCTGACAATAGGCACGTTACCCATGCGGATGAGGCTAAGCTAGAGCTATGGCAAAAGGGGAAGTAAATTAGAAAAGGGGGGAGGCATGTGAAGGGTTCCTATTATCTTCATAGTTATATACAAATATATTAAATATGCTATAAAAATAGTCAACTCTTTTCCTTTGCAATTACTTCAGAAGCTCCTTTTGGAAGAACGCTCACCCACCCCAAACAAAAGACTCTTTTCCTCCAATCACTATAAAATGGCAAGTGCCTTTGTGCTGTTTCTTTTCCTCTGTTTAAAAATTCCAATCAGCTTATTCCTGGCTAGACTCACTCAGCAATAATAATATCCAGTGTTTATACCTTCCAACACTGACTCCCGAGGGACTAAGAACAGGGTCACAGACATTGGAAAGGTTATAGACTTGAATGAGTTTTACACAAATGTTCGTCAACAAACTTTCAATTACCAGAGAAATATAGGAAAAGAAAAAAAGTAGAAATGAGCAATACCAGAGCAAAATGCTATTTGCAGTCCACTTTAAAAAAAAAAGAAAAGGCTACCTCAATGTCGTGGAGACATCTTAAAACACGTTGAGTAACTTCCAGTTTAAAATAATTTTCACCTGTCTGTGTAGAGCCGGCAAATAGAGTACTATTTTAAGGGGCCCCTTCCTAAGGCTTCTTGAACAAGGGCTCATCTCCCTTCAACAAGCAGTGCCCTTAACTAACTGCAAGCAGACCGCTTTAAGGCAATGACCAACAACCCAAGCACTTCTGAAGAATTACAACACTTTCACGAATCTACACTGAGAATTCTACAACAAACTGTTCAAAGTCACTGGCATCCTTTTATTACTAGTACATTCCTAAACCAGATTTACGTGACAAAGCAGAGCACAGGACTCAAATTACCCCCTCAACCTGGGACGGAGTTGGGAGACTGAACTGTAGTATTTACTCACACGCTGCCCCCATCTTCCCCCGTATTTGCTTTTCTCCCAATATTTTCACTCAAAAACTGAAGTGCTTTTGAGTGTCTTGGTTCTGGTCTGACGCCAGTCGTGGCAGCAACTTCATGAACCCTTACAGTCCTCACTGGTAGCTGTGAGAACAACAGTGACTCACCCAGTGCCACAGCAGTCCAAAGAAGGTAACACCTAATGACTGCCACCCAGAATCAAGTGTTTTTTAAGAAAAACCGAGGATCTATGAGAGTAAAGCAGAGGGAAGATAAGATTTTTAAGTAGTTGAAAGGTGTTCCTATTTGGTATTTTTTCATGACTTAGATTTGGATTTTAATGAACAACTTTGGCTACAGAAATGAATGAAGAACAGGCCACTGCTGAATCTTCATCAGAATGCTCAAGTCTCAATGCACGGAGGAGGGGACAGGGACTGCTCTGCAGCCCAAGTTCCAGGGAAGCAGGAGGAAACCAAGTTAAAGGAGGAGCTGAGAGGCAGTTACTAGCTCTTCTGATCCAACACTTCATTCTGACAGCAAAAGAAAAGCTGCTCCTTTAAGTGTAGCAACCAATTCTAAGCAGGAAAAAAATGAGCTGTGAGGAACAGCAGGAATTGTAAAGCAAAATCTTGTCTAATTTTCTTTCCCAAATATTTGTGAGGATGAAAAAATGCTTGAAGGGACTGGTGGAGGAGAATGTGCACAAACAGTCTACAGATGTACCTTGTGGCTTGTCTTATACTTGGCTTGTGTTAACCTAAGTACACAGTACTCACGGTTCACCATCTTTCTTTTTACATATGGGACTTGGAAAATAAACCTTAATATGATAGTTCATCATATCTTTTGTTTGCTAAATCTGTATCACTACATATTGCCAATAAATAAATGAGGCACAACTCAGATATATATGGAATGGCATGATAAGGTTAAGAAAGGCAATCTGAAAGGGGAAAAAAATACTGTTGCCATACTCTACAACATCAATGTTGTCCACGTGTACATATGCTCAAGTACACAGATATTCCGACATTTATTCTTGACATTCATGAGAAAGTCATGATCATTTAGCTAGAAGAGGAGCTCCTTGATATGTTAATTACTGATTGGCATCTAGTAACACTTCTTTTGTAGAAGGGTAGGTACCAAGTCTCTTTGGTTGTTTTCAACATTAATTTTCTAGTTTATGTGTGGCCAGGCATGGTTTTCTACAGAAAGACAAAGTATACCCCTTAAGGATGATAGCAAAGCTGAGAACAGAAAAGTCTTAAGAACTGACTGAGAGTTCCCCTGACTCCTTTATCTAGCAATTCTGTACTAGATTATTTTCATTGCTGAAATCTTTTCTATTTAACAACCTCAATTCTGTTACACATTTTCTTTTAAGGTCAATTTTGATTTATTATAGCTTGCTGTCTTCCCTTTCCTCAGTAATAATTTTTGATATTCTAATAAGATTTTTTCCCATTAATTTTCCTTTGTTCTGTAGTTATAAATTTAATTACTAGTACCATAAAATCTATAAAATGCTTTTTTTTTAATGTACGTAATTCTGGTTGGAACTTACTACCTTTAGAATGTATTAACAAATGAAATCTTAGTTCATGTTTACGAAGCATGTGAGCTACAATATTCTACTGCTGTAGTGAAGGCAAAGCCAATTCCTACCCCTTCTTTTTTCTTCACAGGATTTTAAGATCACATTGAGCAAATATTTACTGGTAATTACTAAATGACTACATAGCTTTAAGGAAAATGATGATTTAGCAAAACAACTTTGTGATCACATTAGTAACTCTGATGTATCATTAGGATGTCATCTTTTATTTTGAAATTATTTGTACCTCTAAACCAAGAGACTCAAAGCAGTCTTCATTAGAAACTTAATGGCACTGACACCCACATGCTATTAAAAATGTACCAAGATTTCAAAACTGCTACTGAAACCAGACGATGAGCTCAAGATGGTGAGTTATCACCTGAATCAAAATCAAGGCACAATGGGTTGTTTTTTTTTTTGTTTTTTTTTTTCCTCAAATAACCCTGAATCATTTCTGACTAAAAGAAGCATTGAAATTGTGGGGATAATAAAAAGGTTCCAACAAATCCTAAAAGTTAAAATTCCCACCAGTGAGAACGTTAAAAAGTGCCTAAAGTATTTTGTGTGCAAATTCACTCCTATAACTGAAACATTCTTGAAATTACTTTCAGGCTTGTTAAAAACCATTTACACAACTATTTCCAACTATGAACTAGATCAAAATATGTGATCAAAACTCCCAACCATCTTAAAATAAAGCAGTGCAAATCCTATTTTCAAACATAATTGAAAAATAATGAAATGAGGGATATTTCTGAGTCACTTGAAAATCCTGTTTCAAATAATTTAACCTGAAAAAAAAAATCCATTCCCAGCAGCACATCATACCTCACTGAACAAACTGTGACATCACAGCCAAAGTATGAACATAAAAAGACTTGTGCCCCGGAAACTGAAGAGAACACTACTGTATGGTAAACAAAAGAGAGAAGAGGATGTATTAGCTTGCACATGGTGTCAGAATCTAAGGAAACTACTCATACCTAAATGAGATAATGCTTTCATGCAGCATACAAAATGTTTTGCTTTCTCTCCTTTTATCCAGACATATACATAATATTATTTTTACAGCGTCTGTACATAGAGAATTTAAACTCATACAACATTCTGAAATTAATTACTATTCCATCATTATCCGAAAAGGGAGAGGGGTTGGGGAAGGGGGCCTACTGAGTCTACTGGACTGTCTTCATGGCATCATTGTAAGCAAACCCCTGACATGGCAGTGGTGTATCCTCTGTAACACTTGAAAACAGGCACAGAACCACTCAAAGTTACTAACATTGTTAGTGCCTTTCTTATTCACTGGAGGTCATGTTTCATAGCTGAGTTTCTTAACATTTGGCAATATACTCTTTTTCCATCAAAAAATATCTGGGCAAGTAAAACACTGTCAGGATTGGCTATGGCCCTATGATCATCTCCTGCTGGCTGGTATTTAATGCACATCCGCAGCACGAGGCAGCATTTTCTCTGCTAACTAATTCCAGGAACTAGAACACTCAATACTGCATCTCATGAAACCACTGGAACTTTTCATGCTATCCTCAGATCATCCGAGCAACTCTTTTATGGGCCACCCCCTTCCTCCCTTGAGGGCAGAAAGGAAGCGTATGTGCTACTGTGGTTGAACCTTGGAAGGATCAGTCAAACTGTCAGTCCTGCGCCGATTCAGTTGCTGCTGTTGCTGAGACTGGTGTTGCTGGTGATGTGACTGAGGGAAAGTGCTCTGCTGTAGTGGAAATGCAGCAGAGAGGATAAGCTGAGTTGAAGGGTTCCCGTGGAGCAATCTAGAAGTCTAAAAAAACAAATGGATTATGCAACACTGCTTTACCCGCACTATACTGTCTACATTAAGATTTACTCAACTTTTCCACTCTCCGCAGGAACAAAATCTGTACATAAGTTTTGCTTTCTCATTTAAAAATAATATTTTGGAAAACGCTAATGAGGATTTCCCTCTTCCTGAAAGTATAACAGAATTTCATTTTTTAAAAGGAAACTGAGCTAGAGGTTTTATGGTACAGAAAGCAATCTATGCCCTGAGGCAAACCACGCATATTCTTTCACTTTATATGTCCTAAAGACCACATTTTAAACAGATGATACAATTTAAGCATCGCTAAGAGCATATGAAACATGAACATTCTGAGGTCAAACAGACAACACCTTCTGCACAGGCTTTTTGATTGGTGAGAGCAGCAGTTCAGTGGCCAAGAGCATGGGCCCTGAGGTGCACTGCCTGGGTTCAAACTCTGGCTGCCCCATTTTACCCGATGTGTAACTTGGTCAAGCTATTTACATCTCTGGGCCTCAGTTTCTTCATTTACAAAATAAGGAGAATCACAGTACCTCCCACAATGGGTTTCTGTGAAGATTAAATATTAACATTATTATTATTTAAAAGTACCACAAAAATGAGGGCAGGCAAAGTCAGAGACTTATGTCCTATAGGTAGCAGTATGATGTAACAAAGAAAAAGCAAAACAAAAAGCGAGCGGGCAATCTGAAGTCTGAAGCCCTGGCTGTGAGTTTTGCTCTGCTATTTATTAGCTGTGTGGCCTTGGGCAAATGTCAAGTCCATGAACTTCAGTTTCTTTTGCCTAATTGCTCCTTCTAGAGATATAAAGGAAACTAGCCAAAAGAAAGTGAAAGTCTTTCCTCACTACTGACAATACATCTTGACGCAGGGTGCATAATTTTAAACTGGAACTGTGATGGGTGATTTCTGCAAATGTATGTGAAGGACACCTGCACACGCACACAAAAGGACAGATCTTTGAAACGTTACGGCCATTAAGCTTCGCTAAGGACCTGGAGACATTTTCTTTTTCCCTCTGTTATTAGGAACAGCTTTTGTAAGAAAAGAACTCAGGATATTTATGAGCCTTACAGGGTTACAACAGAGGTACACTTTGGAACTAGGTGTTATATAACCAGAAAAGACAAATTGTGTATTTCTATCTGCATATGAGTGTATTTCTAAAGGGTATTGCCTATCTTATTTCTTTAGTGGTTCCATGTCTTTGGAATGTTTTTTTAAAAGTGGAAGAGAATGTTCATTCTTTTAAGAGCCCTCGTTCCCTGAGAGAAAACTGAGCTCTTAAGGCAAGTCTTCTCCCTTTCTAAGCTTTTGCTTAATTTTCATTGAATACATTTCCCCTAGAGAATAGTTTATAACTTATTATAAATTCTTGTCATTAATTAATTTGTATCAATAGCTAACCCAGTCATTAATGGCTGCACTGTAGGCTTAAGGTCTAAGGGGTTGTATGATTCTCAGAGATATTTAGGCAACTAACCTCTTTTAGTTTAGCACATCACCAAGTTCAGAATTATATTTGTACCAGAACACCAATGGCGATAAATTAACACTGTATTTATGTCTGAGTATACAGTATAACACTGAATCTTCTAATCATACCATATGCTGTATAACTTTAAAACTGATGATATGTATCTGGCATACATGGAATGGTATCCAGCACAAATCTAGGCTTAGCCTACATTCAAAATCGCTGGCCTTTTAGACCAGTAAGGAAAAAGCTGGATTTCCAGATGTCATAGTCTGCTACTGTGTACCCCCAATGAGGGTACTGAGGTCCAGAAATTTGTCCTGCTGATTTCTTTGCTGAGGATCCCGATCTAGGTGACCTTGTTCTGCACCCTTTAGATAAGTAGATTCTGTCTGATATACCCACATGAGATCTGTGTCTGCATTTTGGTTAATCTGAGTGTCTATTAATACATTTATCAAGACAGTGGTCATAAAATCAAGCTAGTTATGTGCCTTCTACCATACTCAGTGATTTGCATGCTTCTCTTACCCATGAGATATTAACTACTAGCACCTCCATATTACAGATGAGGAAACTGAATTTTAACAAGTTGAGTAACCTCCAAAGTTCACACAGTACGTGGTACAGCAGTGACTCAATCTCAGCGCAGGCTATGCCTCCACAGTATATCTCCTCTGATGTTAATATATTACCAAAAAGTCACTATAAAATTTAATCCAATAAAATAATTTAAGATAATGCCTAAACTAATTTTTTTAAAAAGTCCCTTTCAACACCTCTGCCCTGTAGAGAGTACAGCTTGATGGGCCACTAGGAAAACAAGAGAACAGAGAAAGGTGCCTTTGCTTGAATTCCAGAAACTCTAGCCAGAGAGAGCTCTATGTAAAGTACCTTGATATGGGCAAGAAGCAGCCACTTACTCTATCCAGCAGTTCAGACAGTGGGGTATCTCCACGGCAAGGTTAAAGGTTTTCCAAAGACAGAACAAGAGAAGAAAAAATAGCCAACTGGGATAAGCTTTCTGTCTTTATATAAATTTAAGTCGTACAATGAGCCTTTATGGACTTCTCAGATCATTTTTAAAATGTTCCTTTAATCCCTAATTTCACTCCATAAAAGTAAACAGGTCTGGGACAGCTTCTGCATGGGGAGAATTACCTGTAAAAACTGCTGCGGCGGTTGAGCCAGCTGCGCCTGCGGCGGCTGCTGCACTGCAGGGAGTTGCTGTTCCTGGGAACTCTGCTGCTGCTGCTGCTGTGGGACCGGCAGTGTCTGTGACTGCGGTGGTTGTGGAGCAAAGGTAGGGTAGGCAGTCACCACCTGACCCATGAGCATAGCGCTGGGCACCACGACCGCCCCGCAGGCTACAGGAGCAGTTACTAACTTGGTCACAAGCTGCTGACCTTGAGAAAATCTGTTAGGAGGAAAGAACGGGAAAGGGAGTCAGAAGTACAAGGTATACATTATGAAAGGTGGTGGGCTGAACATTTCTCTAAGATAATACCCATGATATTGCCAATGAACTGATAGGGTATAACTCTAAGATAATCCCCTTTTAATACTGCCATACTAAAAGCTGTATGTTCCAATTTTGTTTCATGTTTTTAAAGATTCCCTCTGGGATATCAGTGAAACAAAAGTGTGTAGAGCAAAATGAAGTGAACCCAAACAAAAATACAAAACTTTTTTCCGATATCCACATGCAAAAGAATGAAATTTGACCTTTACGTCATATATAAAAATTAACTCAAAATTGATTAAAGACCTAAACATAAATGTTGAAACCATGAAACTCTTGGAACAAAACATAGGGGGAAAGTTTCATGACACTGGATCGGGCAATAATTTCTTGGATATGACACTAAAAGCACAGACAACAAAAGAAAAAATAGATAAACTGTACAACAAAATTAAAAATGTTTATGTTTCAAAGGACACTATCAACACAGTGAAAGGGCACTCCACAGAGTGGGAGAAAATATTTGCAAATCATACATCTAATAAGGGGTTAATAACTAGAAAATATAAAGCAATCCTACAACGTAGCAACAAACACACACTCTGATTAAAAAATGGCCAAGAGTCTTGAATAGATATTTCTTCAAAGATGATATACAAATGGTCAATAAGCACTGAAAAGAGGTTCAACATCACTAATCATTAGGGAAATGCACATCAAAACCACTAGGAGATACCACTTCATATCCATTAGGATGGCTACTATCAAACAAAGTGTTGACAAGGGTGTGGAGAAATTGGAACCTTTGTGCACTGTTGGTGGGAATGTAAAGTGGTTCATCCACTATGGAAAACAGTATGGTGTTTTTTCAAATATATTAAAAATGTAACTACCATATGATCCAGCAATTCCAATTCTGAACTGAAAACAGGGACTCAAATAAATACTTGTACACCCATGTTCATAGCAGCTATTCAAAACAGTCAAAAGATGGATACAACCCAAGTGTCCCTCAGTAGATGAATGGATCAAGAAAATGTGATATATACATTACAATGGAATATTATTTAGCCTTAAAAAGGAAGGAAACGCTGACACATATTATAACATGGATGAACCTGGAGGACATCATGCCAAGTGAAATGAGCCAGTTAGAAAAGACATATATTATGTGATTCCATTTATATGCGGTATCTAGAGTAGTCAAAGTCAGAGGCTTATGTGCTTAGAAAGCAGAATGGTGGTTCCCAGGAGCTAGGGGGACGAGAAGTGAGGAGTTACCGTCTGATGGATACAGATTTTCAGTTTGGGAAGAAGAAAATATTCTGGCGACTGAAGGTAGTGATTGTCACAATGGCGCGAATGCACTCATGTCAATGAACTGTACGTGTGAAAATGGTTAACACAGTAAGTATTATGTTATGTATATTCTACCACAATAAGAAAAAATTTAACCTGTTAAAAATATCAACTTTTTTCTTTTTATAAAATTACTAGGTACTTGGGAGGTAGGTATATGTGACACATGATTTTGCTAATGAAAATAAACTAATCAAAATAAAGCAGTCATAAGGGAATTTTTAAAAAACTCTCTAGGTTTACAGATGTTTACATTGCAAGCTGTATCTTATAAACATAATTCAAAACTAAACGACATCCTAACAGTACATAAAAATACACTCAATTTATAAATTTATCAAGGAGCAGAGTACCCACCGTGTTACAATTCACTAATATTCCCTCCCACCCACCTTCCTTCTTCCACAGTCTTTAATAAAAGGACAACAACAAAAAACGATGCCTCTTCAGGGAACAATATTATTTCTATCTGCCTTTTCTGTGAGATGAAGTTAGTTTCCAACACTGGTCATCACGGTGAGGAAATTGAGACATGACTCTACCGTCGATTTAGCATGACACAGCTGCAATTACAAACTGTTCAAAGCACATAACTACGATTAAACTTAGCACATATACATACTTTATATGCTCCATAAGACAAAATAAATCTATTCTGAATCCATTCCAAATCTTAAAAGTAAAATACTGTATATTATATACTTCAGGACCAAACGCATTATTTAATGCAAAAACATATATAGTAAAAAATTTACCTATAAAGCAAGCACAAAGAAACAAATAACATTACAAAGTGGCTTAATCATAGAAATGCTAAGCACTAATTTCTCTGTAATCTAAAAAGTAATTCGTATCTGAATTGTCCAACTGCCCACTGGTAAACTATGAGACTACCTCATCCCTCTCTGGCACTAAAAGAGTCTGCAATCTACTTTGGCTTAACTTCTGTGGCTTTGTATACACTCCTACCTTTGCCTAGAACACCCTCCTGGACTCCCTGCCACATGCTTATCCAAAGCCAAGCTCTTTAAGACTCAGGTCAAGTATCTCCTCCCTGAAGCTTTCCCTGACCACACTCCTCTCTTCATCTGCTTGCCTCAACCCATAACACTGCTCACTTCCTCCTTTCTAAAGACCTAGTAAGGATTTATCACATCAAACAATACTGATTATTTACCTTTCTATGGCTTTGACTAGTCTGATCTTTGTCCTGGGATAAAGAATGCGCCATACTCATCTAAGTAGGCACTCAAATGTCTGCTGAAGTATGTTTTTCCCCCTTCAAAAAACAGTTGTCTACAAACAGTTGCTAAATTGTGTCCTCCCAAATGCATGTCAACATTCTACGTTAATGGATTTTCCCTCGGGCTTTAAATCTAGTCCTCTGTATTTCTGTGGAGCATATTCATAATACTTCCTTTCAGAAGTCAAAGCTGAAAGCTGGACTTTTTAACTTGAAGGAACTGAATTCCAAAGAGAAGAAATGAGTTTCTCTCTGCTCTTACTGCTTCTGCAATCCTGAAGCTTCTTTACTCTCTGGAAATTATTAATAGGACTTTAATAAAATCTATTACACAGTCTAATACAACAGCAAGGTTTTATTATAAAAGCAGCAGCCTACTTATATTGTACTAAAATTAGTAAAAAATAAAATGTATTTAAAATATCATTAAGACTAGAAATCCTATAGTTGTTGAAAGACTCCTTCCTAATATTCGAAAAGGGTATTTCTTCATAATATTTGTTTCTAAGTCAGCTATCTGGATGACTAAAATAAGTCACAGATGGCGGTTTTTCTAGAAGCGCCCACAGAACTTTAGCATAGTATATGTTAAAGCACATGAGCTTTGAAATCAGACACCCAGGCTTGAATTCAGATACCCTTCTTCACTCCCTAACAGCTATAGACCCTTGACCAAATTATTAAAAACTCACTTTATTCTTACCTGGGAAATAAAAGACCCTTTTTAAAAAATAAAAATTAAATGAGATAATATATTTTGAGCATGTAGTACAGTACTTAACACAAATCAAGAAAGGTGAGCTACTCTTACTCCATAACACATATAAACTATGGTAGCAAACACCCTAACCACTGTTACTACACTGACAACACACCAGCATCTGTACTGAAATGATAAAAGTTTTATAGTGATATAGACAAACCCTATTATAAAACTTGTGTAACAGTGTGCTGTAGAATTTGGATTCTACAATATTTATTAGCACATTTCTGAACAAAACTTGTTGTTACTCTTTTATTATAAAGTCCGTAAACAATGGATACATTCTGTGTTTTTATTTCAAATTCAAGAGTTAGCAACAAATTAAAATCACGTTTTTAAAGATCAAAGTGTTGTTGTTGTTGTTTTTTGTGGTACGCAGGCCTCTCCCATTGTGGAGCACAGGCTCCGGACGCACAGGCTCAGCGGCCATGGCTCACGGGCCCAGCCGCTTCGCAGCATGTGGGATCTTCCCGGACCGGGGCACGAACCCGTGTCCCCTGCATTGGCAGGCGGACTCTCAACCACTGCGCCACCAGGGAAGCCGCAAAGTATTGCTTTTTAATCAAACAATTTACATCTTTGAAATGACTAACGAAATATGACCACTACCTTATCTGTCTGTCCTGAGTGAATGTAGTTACTGCAGCACTCTGGGAACTGTTCTGTGGCATACTAGATGGAATCTGGACCATGCTTCCGGCCGTCGGCTGAGAAATCACCATAGTGTTGTACAGTGGGGCTGTAAGAGTGCTCTGTGTCTGACTGGGAGGAGATGTTTGCTGACTGTGCCCGCTCAGTACATTCTGTTGATTCTGCTAGGAAAGAGAAGATTTTACAGATAGATTATCTGAAAAAAATTTATTCAGGAAGTATGATTCTATTACTCATCATTCTAACAATAGCTGACATGACAGAAAAAGAAGTGGCAGAACATATTACTCTGGGAGAAATCAAGGAATAACTTGTAGTCATTGAGAATGAATTAGCCTTCAGTATCTTGCTGGAAGGTAAGCTATGACTTTTGAAAAGGAGCATGATCTTAACAGGGATGATATGAAATATACATGAAGAATTTCTTCAAACACCCAAAGTGGGTGACTGACATTACACATTTTTATATATTTCATTTGAAGTCTTGAGATTTATAATCACAGATGCACACCAATTACCAAAATTTCCTAGAATGTTGATTAAGCCATCACTGCCCTAACAATACAGTCTTCACCTATAGTAACATATGTCCTAGTCAGACACTTGCAAGTCAAAGTCTTTTTTTTGTTAACACACAGAACTAGTCCGTATGTTCATTTTAAGCAAACTGCAAAATTTTTAAATGTGAAAATACTGAAAGCATTCAATGTTCAACAATTAAGAACAATTTTGCTCAAAATATTTTAATTATCACTCTCAATACTATAGTTTCTATTACTAGTAAAGTTTTAAATATGGTAATGTTCAAGATGAAGCTTTATTCTTGTTTTAGCAACACCATACATTTCAATCACTGAACACTCCACAGCCCACTGTACTCGATAACGTTACCTGACTTGATGTACTTTGTAAAGTCTGCTGTTGTATCATGTGCTGAGTTGTGCCAATGTGTCCAGTATTCATTCCACTTTGAATTTGGTTAGTCTGAACAACCTGGCTTTGCATATTTATAGGTGCAAGCTGCTGGATATTAGATGAATTTCCAGAAGAAAGTTGAACAGAACCAAAATTCAATCCAGGGGTTGACTGTTGTAAAAACATCTTTAAAAATAAAGATTACATTGAAATGATCTTTCTAAGTTAAAAAGAATGAGAGCATTAAAAAAAAAACAGCTAAAAATTAAGTTTAAAACGCAAGTAACAAGAAGACTAAGTCATTCTGAATGAACACTGAGCAAAAAATAATTGCTGAATAAAACATGATACTCATTTTCATTCTTCCAGTCACCCTAACCCTATCATGTTTCTAATTGTCAGAAAAAGCGTTATAAATTTCAAAACCTCCACTTGTTTGACATTTTTACATGTTGGGGATTATTACATCAGCTAGCGTTACCCTAACTCAGAGCTACTCAAAGGTCTGTGGACTGGCAGCTCTGCATCACTTACCATTTATAATTCACGGCATTAGACAGAAGTAGCCTTCACTTAAAGTTTCCTTTGACCAAAGTCCTAGTCTCCTTGGATAGACATAACTTTAGAGTGGCCTTGTTGGTTGACCAAATGAGACTAATTTGAATCCCACCTACTAGTATGTTTTTTAAAAAATGACTGATGATTGAGTCATAAACTCTGTACCTACATGTAAAGTATTTTGATGTTATGGGTTTAAAGCTTACTAAACATTAGCCTGCTAAAAGATGACTCTAATCTGGAGAAACAAAGACGCTGATGGAAACACTCTTAGGAATGAATCATCTTTAGAGACTGTTAATACAATCCTATTGAGTAAATAACCAATGAGTATTTATTGAACTAAACTGAGGAAATGTATCTTTTGCATCTCACTTTTAATTAAGAAAAGTCAATTTCCTAAGAAGCCAAAATGCAAATAGCATGCTTTGCTTGAATTCAAATGTAATAACTTACCTGAAGCCCTTGACCATGGACCATTTGAAGCTGCTCTTGAATTTTTCTTAGTTCTTCTTGTTGCCGATGAATGTTTGCCTCTATCATCCGAGTCCGTTGCTCCAACTGGTCTTTCAGATGCTGCATGGCTCCTAACTGAGCTGAGAACTGAAACTTAAGTATTGTGGACAGAAAAAGTGTAACATAGTTTACAATCACTTCTCATAACTGTAAAATGTGAAACACAAGCAGTACATCATGAGCTAAGAATGTTACACCAGTTATGAATGTATCGCCTCTCAACTCCTAATTCACCTGTCTTTGCTCGGCTTTGTGATACTGGAGCTGGACCCTACAAATGTATCTCCGTAGTCAGCAGGCACAAGCAGTCCTGTCAGTGACGATGCTGGAGGGATACTGCAAAGTGAGGTGCCTATCTTTCTGGTTCTGGTGCTTTTCCTTCTTGTTTTTATGCCAATGGGTAGCATCCTAGTGAGTGTCATCAGCGCTCCAGCAGGTGGCTTTCCTGCAAGTCTCCCTGGCATCCTAGTGGGCAGCTCCCCAGCAAATGTTACTGGTACCCCAGCAAGTGGCTTCTTGCTCTCCAGCCCTAGTCTGTGGCACCTCCGTGAATGTGTGGACCATCCAGTGGCTACAACCACACCTGCCTAATGGGATCTGAGTCCCAGCCTGGCCTGGAAGAGCAGGAGCTCAGGAGGGTCGAGGGGGTCTTCCAAGTTGCTCCCCCTTGGCTACTCTCCCTTTCACTTACATTTAGTGGCTGCTCTCTACACCTGTTTTCCCTGTATTCTTTTGAATTCTCTTAACTGCTTTCAGTGGTTAATCCCTGTTACCAGTAATTTGTTATACTACCCCTGTTCAAATTTCTGGTCTAGCTTCTGACTAGATCTTGACTGATTACAAGATGAATTAATAACACTGGCTTTAGAAGACCTAGGTTCCTATTGCGGCACTACCACTGAACTTCATTTCTACTCTTTAACAACTGAAAAAGTAGCCTGCACCTAGAGTTGTTCACATCAAACTGTCATCCCTAGACTGTCCTCTTTGTGCATTAGAAAGTTATAAAAATCTGACATTAGAAAGTTGTAAAAGTCTGACAGATAACCAACCATGAAATTGTTCTCAGACAAGTACAAAACCTAGGCTTTTAAAGACTAAGCGATTATAAATGAATGCATGCATACATGAATGGAAGCATAGATATTCTACCTACAGAGTAAATAAGGTTTTCAATCTTACTTATTTCTCTGTTTCACCTGAGTTACAGGCAGCTTCTATTTACTACTGCTTGAAACTTAGTCACATTTGTTGATTCACCACTTAAGCTCGTTTACTTAATTCCAGGAATATTCTGCACAGGATACGGTGTAAGAGCAGAAAGAATTTCACTGTACTGGAAATCTGTCTTAATCTTAAAATAGTCTCCTACAATTCATGTAAAAGTGAGAAATGCCCCCCAAAAGCTTTTTTACTCTATCTTCAGAAGTTTGTATTGAGAACACTGAATATTACTTTTCAAAGTATACAACTCTGACTTCTGAAGTTGACAATACCAGATCAAATCATACATTAGATTACACTAGGTGTGAGAAAACATTACAAGTTTAATACCCTCATGCCTTAATTTTTCATTATTTGAAATTTTATATTTATGTCATACAAATATATTTTATCCTAACTAAAGTTATTTATACCTTTAGGTAAACATTACATTGTCACCACTTAAAGGATTTCTATTAAATACAAATACGAAAATAAAAATAAACACAGAAAGCAGAATAATGGGAAATAAAATCACAGAACTAAGAGGCAGAGTGCTTGGCTTTATCACTGAATGAAATACGAGATTCGAATACTTATTAACATTTTTGACATAGTCGATACTATTTATTTCATGAAAATATTCCTTTACAATGTTAAGAAATGCTTATTCAGTATCTTGAGATTAATGAACTAATAATATTGAAAATATGTCAAATATTTACATAAAAATTCTGTTACCCTTCAGAATAAAAAGCTTTTGAGGACTCAGTGCTGATAAAAACTACTGCAACTCCAGATACTATTTAATAATACAGTGCTGTTATAAATACCTTACACAATTATATGTTGCTAAAAGTCAAGATTATGACATTTAGGTAATTTATAGCACTGCCAATATATTTGTACAAGTGTCATAATATATAATAGCTATAGTTATATATATATATATAATTTAAATAACCGCATATGATAAGGGTATTTTTAGAAAAACATTGTTTTTACCTATTGCTAACGATCATTATTTGAAATTAAGATACTGTTAAGATATCTTTAACACCAAACAGAACAGAAACTTTTGGATTATTTTTAGCACAACTCAGTAGTATTTTTAACGTGTCTGAGGCACTGAATGAGTGCAGTCATAAATTACAAGTTGCGAAGTTATAATCAAAAGTGTCACTTTTGCAATACCTCTCCTTTGTCTTGCTAGTTTTTGTATTTAAGCCTCCTCTGGGACTCAGTCCAAGTAACAATTCTTCCAGGAAGTTCTGTTTCACTTCCTCAGGCTGCATTAAGGGTCCATCTAATGTGCTCACATATCAAGACTTCAGACCCTGAGCATAGACTATAGTACATTGTATTGTAGTTAACTGTCCTTCCCTCTAGATGTAATAAAGTCTCTTAGTACAGATATATTTACTGCCAGCACCTGCAATATCTGATAATACAAGGAACTCAATAAATGTCCTGTATATAAACAAATGGATGAATATATGAATAAAATTACTCAATTCTTCCACTATCCATAAGAAGAACAAAATGAACAGCTACATTTCATCTTTAATATCTTTCTGCCTATACTGTTTCTCAATAGGGGTTAAACAGGATAGTTTTTTGTTGTGCAAAACTGTCACACACCCTAAAAGACAATTAGCACCCCTGGTCCTTGCTGACTAAAGGGCCAGTGGTACCCCAATATCATTGACAATCAAAAAATCCCCAGATATTCTAAATGCCCACAGCTGAGATTTACTGCCCTGTAAGTATGTACTTTTAAAAATCTCTAGTAGCTTAGAAACAATTTATAATTTTAAAATACTTAACTGAAACAAACAGAAATACCTGGGACATGCCTTGTGGAACTGGTAAATTTGCAGCTTGAGACATCACTGGCTGTGTTAATGACTGACCAACAGACTGGGAATTTATGGACTAGAAGCAAAATAGACAATAACACTGGAGTGACAATCATTCCCATAAATGAGCACTTCCACCAGAAATATCACCATGGCATCTTTATAACTGAATTACAATTAGCCTCATACTTTTTTAGCTGAGTATAGGCATGTCTTCCCCCTCTAAACTGGAAATGCCTATTCCCTATTTATCTTTTTGTCTTTCAAGGCACCTGCCACATTACCTTGCATGGGCTCCCAATAAAAGCTGGCTGGACTTTACTGAAAGTGATTGGTATTTGAAATTAGATACAAAACGGCTCTAAATTATCAGTCTTCCATAATTGAAAAAAAAAAATCTAACAGTTTACCTGAAAAATAATCAAAAGGACTGGTATGTTTGACAACTACTCCACAGAAAAATAACGATCTTGAGTAAGTGTTATGTATAAACAACTATTTTGAATTTCATAGAAAGGGATAATAAATAAATGAATTTCTGAAGATTTAGATGATGTTTTTTTCCCCTTTAATAAATCTTTATTCAGAAGAATACTACCTGTAGAGTTTACCTGACTACTAAATGATGACCTCCTTTGTGCCATCTTTTCATGAGCTGGTAAATGCTGTCTGGGAGGAGTGCTAGTATCCGTTGGGATCTTTGTAGGTGTAGCTAAGGTTGGTCAACAAAAACAGAATAGCATTAGTACTTTATAAAATATAATTTTCAAAGATCAATCTCAAAACGCATTTCAGTGAATAAAAGTGGTTTTTGAGTTATTTTTCTAAATTATTCAATAAAAGTGAAGTCTATGACAACAAGATGATTCCTTTTAATCACTTCTTTTTTAAGGACAAAGAAAATATCTGAAATAGGAAAACTTCAAATATAAAAATGGTTACTACTCCTATAACTCAATAGTAAAAAAAACCAATAACTCAATTAAAAAATGGCCTAAGGACTTGCACAGATATTAATCCAAAAAAGACATAGAGATGGCCAGCCGATATATGAAATAATATTCAACGTCACTAATCAGGGAAATGCAAATCAAAACCGCAATGAGATATCACCTCTACCTGTCAGGATGGCTATTATCAAAAATATCACACTGTAAATCAACTATCCTTCAATTAAAAAAAAAACAGCTTATAAACTGTTCAAAAAACAAAATCTGAAGACAAGTGTTGGTAAGAACGTGGAGAAACTGGAACCCTTGCACACCGTTGGTGGGGATGGGAAATGTTGCAGACACCGTAGAAACAGTATGGATGCTTCTCAAAAAAATTAAAATTAGAACTACCATATATGATCTAAAAATCCCACTTCTGGGTATTTATGCAAAAGAATTGAGATCAGCATCTCAAAGAGATACTAGCATTCCAACGTTCACTGCAGCACTATTCATAATAGCCAAGGTATGGAAACAATCTAAATGTCTATTGACAGATGAATGGATTAACAAAATGTGGTGTATACATACAGTGAAATACTACTATTCAACCTGGAAAAGGAAAGACATTCTGCAACTTGTGACTTGGATGAAGCTTGAGGCCATTATGCTAAGTGAAATAAGCCAGTGACAGAAAAAGACAAGTACTGCATGACTCCATTATATGAGGTATCTGAAATAGGCAAATTCATTGAATCAAAGAGCACAATGGTGACTGCCAATGGCCAGGAGGCAGGGAATGGGGAATTATTAATTAATGGGCATAAAGTTTCAGATAAGCACAATGAATAAGCTCTAGATCTGCAGTACAACGTCATACCTACAGTCAACAATAATGTACTGTACACTTAAAAATTTAAGAGGGTAGATCTCATTTTAGGTGTTCTTACCACAGTAAAATAATTTGTTTTTTAAAAGGAAGAAATAGCTATAATAGGGAAAAATTTTTTCTCTATGATCTCAGAAATTTCTATATTTAACCTCTTTTGATGTTCTACCCACCATGTTGAGTAGTTCAGACAACCCCCTTTTTCATTATATATAGTTTTAACACTCTGAGAAACAAAGGTGCTAGACTCTTTTTAAAAAATTAAGAAGGACATTAATTTAATGACAATTATGTAAGTCTTCATAAAGACAAGATACACACAAAGCACTTTCAAAAAGCAAACTCAAAGAACACTACTTACTGGCTCTACCAATAAAAAAGGAATTACTGTAATAGTTTTGCTTTCTTTTTGAGGGATGATTAAAAAATAACAAGACCAATATTACTACCTACATATTTTATAGGCTACTTTATACACTTAACTCTTTGCTAGATGTGAGCAATGTGCCTCTTGCTCACTGAAAAGGCTAGTGTATTTCAGAAATGTAAACACTTATCATTTGAAAGTGGCAGTCGATGAAAAATGCTGATACCGGCAACATAAACAATTTAGAAGGACTCTCTTTAAAGGAAGTCTGCTTTCAAGCTAGGGTACTCACAGGAAGGGTCTGAGACTGCAGTATGAGATGATTTTCTTGAACTCCGGGAGGAAGCAGAAGGAGTTGGGCTGTGATCAAACCTTTCCAATGCTTCCTTGAGACTGACTGTATTTATACGATTATCAGACCCAGAATCTTGGCTCTAAGGAGACAAGAGTAAAATAAATGTTTTCTTGTGGTTCAGTTCAGAGTTCCCAAATTAGCAATACTTCTTGCTAATTCCTCCTCCCCAAAATCAGTTTTTACCCCATAACAAGGGAAGTGTACCTGTGTAATATTAGGTCAAGAAATGAAAAAAAAAATTTTAATAGCCAGAAAGTTTTGGTTTCATTCTCTATTTAAAGAAACAACAGATGCAAAGGAATGAAGCTGGACTCTTACCTTATACCATATATAAAAGTTAACTCAAAGCGGATCAAAGATCTAAACGTTGAGAACTAAAACTATAAAACTTTTAGGAAAAAAAAAGGGAAAAGCTTCATAACATTTGATTGGGCAATGATTTCTTGGATATGACACTAAAAGCACAGGCAACAGAAGTGTATCAAAGGACACTATAAACAAAGTGGAAAAGCACCATGGAATGGGAGAAAACATTTGTAAGTCATTTATTTGATAAGGAATTAATACCCAGAATATATAAAGAGCTCCTACCACTCAACAGCAAAAAAAAAAAACCAAAAACAAACAAACAAAAAAACCAAAAAACAAAACCCAAAAATACCTGCCACAAAAAATCCAGTTAAAAAATGGGCAACTCTTGCAGAGACATTTCTCCAAAGAAGATATATAAGCAGCAAACACATGAAAAGATGCTTAATATCACTAATCATTAGGGAAATGCAAATCAAAACCAAGAAATACCACTTCAATCAAGATGGCTATTATTAAAAAAAACAGAAAATAACCAGTGTTGGTGAGGATATGAAGAAACTGGAACCCTTGTGCAGTGCTGACAAGAATGTATAAAATAAAACAGTGCAGCTACTATGGAAAACCGTAATAACAGCTCCTGAAAAAATTAAATATAGAATTACCATATGATCCAGAAACTTCATTTCTGGGTATATCCTCAAAAGAATTGAAAGCAGGTACTCAAACACATATTTGTACAGCCATGTTCAAGCAGCATTAGGCACAATAGCCAAAAGATGGATGCAACTCAAGTGTCCACTGATGGATGAATGAATAAACATAATGTGGTATACACATACAGTGGAATATTACTCAGCCTTTAAAAGGAAACGCTGACACATGCTACAATATGGATGAACCTTGAGGACATTATGCCAAGTGAAATAAGCCAGTCACATATAGACAGATACTGTATGATTCCACTTACATGAGGTACCTATAGGAATCAAATTCACAGAGTCAGAAGTAGATTGGTGGCTGCCAGGGGCTGGAGGGAGGAGGGAATGGGGAGTTACTGTTTAATGGGTGTGGAGTTTCAGTTTGGAAAGATGAAAAAGTTTTGGTGATGGATGGTGGCGATGCTTGCACAACAGTGTGAATGTACTTAATGCCACTCGACTATATACTTAAAATAGGTTAAGATGGTAAATTTTGTTACATATATTTCACATCAGAAAAAAGAAAAAGTGAAAAAAAAAAACCCAACAGAATTAAGATGACACTTAAGTTTACAGACAAGGCACTAAAAGCATCTTTGGAACTCCGCATTTGACTGCTCAAAATCTTCTTCACACCAACTCTGACCTTTCTCCAGAATTCAATATCCATATTGGTGATTCATCTAATATCCTGTCCTGGCCTCTCAGCTTTCTAGGAACTCCTCGTCTCCAAGAAACGTTTTCCTCTACTCTACCGCGTTCAATCTCTACTCCTTGTCATTACCAGATACTCTAGCACCTCTAAGAGCACAAATTAAAATCTAACTTTAAACCATCCCTGTCCTACCTAGCCTTCCAGCTCACTTGTTCCTTTGGAGACAATTATAGTCAACCTAAAATGACCGCCAACCTAAAAAAGATACTCAACACTAAGCAGAAACATTGTTTTCTAGTGGGCTCATCTTCCTACTCTTCACAATTACTACATATCTTTCCCATTGTTCCTAAGCTTCTTTCTCCCCCTCTCAACTGATAGCTTTGTCTTATATCGATGAGAATACTTGCCACCACCAAATATGTAACTCTACCTATTAACATACCAGGTATATGAACATAACCATCTTCTCTTTCCTCCTCATTATAATGGAGGGAAGTAGGTCCTTGTTGAATATCTGTTTTATACATACTAGTCTGCATATGTTAACCTCAGCATCCTAATTTACCCCTCCCATCCACCTTTCCCCTTTGGTAACCACAAGTCCGTTCTCTGAGAGTCTGCTTCTGTTTTGTAAATAAGTTCATTTGTATCATTTTTTAGATTCCACATATGAGAGATATCATATTTGTCTTTCTCTGTCTGACTTACTTCATTCAGTATGATAATCTCTAGGTCCATCCATGTTGCTGTAAATGGCATTATTTAGTTATTTTTTATGGCTAATATTCCATTATGTATACATACCACATCTTCTTTATCCATTCTTCTGTTGATGGACATTTAGGTTGGTTACATGTCCTGGCTATTGTAAATAGCACTGCAATGAACATTGTGGTGCACGTATCTTTTCGAATTATGGTTTTCTCCATATATATGCCCAGGAGTGGGATTGGTGGATTATATGGTAATTCTATTTTTAGTTTTTTAAGGAACCTCCATACCGTTCTCCATAGTGGCTGTACCAGCTTACATTCCCACCAAAAGTGTAGGAGGGTTCCCTTTTCTCCATACTCACTCCAGCATTTATCGTTTGTAGACTTTTTGATGATGGCCATTCTGACCCATGTGAGGTGATACCTCACTGTAGTTTTGATTTGCATTTCTCTAATAAGTAGCGATGTTGAGCATCTTTTCATGTGCCTATTGGCCATCCACATGTCTTCTTTGGAGAAATGTCTATTTAGATCTTCTGCCCATTTTTTTGGTTGAGCTGTTTGTTTGTTTTTTGGTATTGAGCTGCATGAGCTATTTGTATATTTTGGAGATTAATCCCTTGTTGGTTGCATCATTTGCAAATATTTTCTCTCATTCTGTGGGTTGCCTTTTCCTTTTGTTTATGGTTTTGTTTGCTGTGCAAAACTTTTTATGTTTAATTAGGTCCCATTTGTTTATTTTTATTTTCATTACTCTAGAAGGTGGATCCAAAGATATTGCTGTGATTGATGTCAAAGAGTGTTCTGCCTATGTTTTCCTCTAAGAGTCTTACGGTATCCAGTCTTACATTTAGGTTTTTAATCCATTTTGAGTTTATTTTTGTGTATGTTGTTAGAGAATGTTCTAATTTCATTCTTTTACATGTGGCTGTCCAGTTTTCCCAGCACCACTTATTAAAGAAACTGTCTTTTCTCCATTGTATATTCTTGCCTTCTTTATCATAGATTAATTGACCATAGGTGTGTGGGTTTATTTCTGGGCTTTCTATCCTGTTCCACTGATCTGTAAGTCTGTTTTTGTGCCAGTACCTTACTGTTTTGATGACTGTAGCTTTATAGTATAGTCTGAAGCCAGGGAGACTGATTCTTCCAGCTCCATTTTTCATCTCAAGATTGCTTTGGGGGCTTCTCTGGTGGCTCAGTGGTTAAGAATCTGCCTGCCAATGCAGGACACATGGGTTCGAGCCCTGGTCCGGGAAGAGCCCACATGCCATGGAGCTACTAAGCCCGTGTGCCACAACTACTGAGCCTGTGCTCTAGAGCCTCCGAGCCGCAACTACTGAGCCCGCACGCCACAACTACTGAAGCCTGAGCACCTAGAGACTGTGCTCCACAACAAAAGAAGCCACCACAATGAGAAGCCTGCACACAGCAACGAAGAGTAGCCCCGGCTCACCGCAACTAGAGAAAGCCCACGCACAGCAACGAAGACCTGACGCAGCCATAAATAAATAAATTAATAAATAAATAAATTAATTAATTAAAAAAAAAGATTGCTTTGGCTATTTGGGGTTTTTTGTGTTTCCATACAAATTTTAAGATATTTTGTTCTAGATCTGCAAAAAATGCCATTGGTAATTTGATAGGGATTGCATTGCAATCTGTAGATTGCCTTGGGTAGTACAGTCATTTTGACAATATCAATTCTTCCAATCCAAGAACATGGTATATCTTCCCATCCATTGGTGTCATCTTCAATTTCTTTCTTCAGCATCTTATAGTTTTCAGAGCACAGGTCTTTTGCCTCCTTAGGTAGGTCTATTTCTAGGTATTTTATTCTTTTTGATGCGATGGTAAATGGAATTGTTTCCTTAATTTATCTTTCTGGTTTTTCGTTGTTAGTGTATGGAAATGCAACAGATTTCCGTGTATTAATTTTGTATCCTGCAACTTTACCGAATTCACTGATGAGCTCTAGTAGTTTTCTGGGAGCATCTTTAGGATTTGCTATGTATAGAATCATGTCATTTGCAAACAGTGACAGTTTTACTTCTTCTTTTACAATTTGGATTCCTTTTATTTCTTTTTCTTCTCTGACTGCCGTGGCTAGGACTTCCAAAACTATGTTGAATAAAAGTGGTGAGAGTGGACATCCTTGTCTTGTTCCTGATCTTAGAGGAAATGCTTTCAGCTTTCCTCCTGCTGAGTATGATGTTAGATGTTGCCCTCACTGATTCTTAATTCCTAGGTTACCAACATTCACCTATTTGACACCATGACTTCTCTATTCCTTGATGAAGACCTTGACATCCACTTGTCCTCAGTCACTTATTCTTATAGTTAAACCCTAGACCTTGTCATAATCAATAAAAATAAGCATTCCATAACCTCAGTTTCAAACATCCTACTCTTTAACCACCTTTCCCCCCGTTTCTTCCTCATTCCCTTTAGTATCCCAACTCCAATAATCCTTCAGTGGAACCTAAAATACATCAATTCTACCACATTTTCATAATCACTCTTGTTTTCTCTTCCCTCTTTAACCAGCTTAAAATCATGGCTAATCATCACAAACACACCCTTGAATGTATCATCAACTCCCTTGCCCGTATCTCCCTTCACCATACTCCCTTAGGAAAATACCAGTGCTGGTGAAACCCAATTATTAACCTATTCCACATCTGTTCCTGCACAGCTGAACATCGCTGAAGAAACACACATGCTAACCGTTGTTCTCTCTTTAAATAAATGACCAAGACCCTCAATGAGCCCTTAATCCTGCCTGCCAAACAGACTAAAATTCCCTTGTCCATTCACTTTCTCACTCTCCTAGAAAACTATTCAACACTTTTCCCTCTTTTCAAACCCCAAACTCCACTTCCTATTTCCCTGTAGAGAAATGCCACAGCTCCACTACTATATCAACCTTCCTACCAGCATACATACTCACATGTTCTACCCTTCTTCATGTTACTGTAATTCAGGGATCAGCACACTTTTCTGTAAGGGTCAGAGAGTCAATATTTTAGGCTTTGTGGGCCACACAGTCTCTATCACAACAATTCAACTATTGTAGTACAAAAGCAGCCATATGCAATGTACGATTGAGTGTGGCTGTGAAATCTGATGATATAATCTTTGTGTATCACAAAACATTATTTTTTTTTCAATCACTTAAGAACATGTAAAAAACATATTTGTAGCTTGTGGGTGTTACAAACCAAGGCAGAGGGCCAGATCAAGCCGAATGGCCATAGTTTCCCAACCCCTTCTGTAGCTGAAATCATCTGCTCCTCTATCTAGCTAAGCCTAATCCATTCACTTGTCCACTAGATCCCATCTTCTTTCACCTACTCAAGAACACTGCTCTAGCATTTCTACCGCTCTCTCTCCTATCACCAATTTTTCTCTCTCCTTCAGACCATTCTTGTCCGTATACAAATATGCTATTATTTCTCCCACCTTAAAAAGCAAAAGCTTCTTCTTAGCCCAGTGCTTCCTATTATTGCCAGATCTCTCTCCTCTTTGTAGTAAAACCCTTCCCTACTTACCATCTCTAATTCCCCTTGTCTCAGAAAATTCTCTTCTAAACCCACTCTAATCAAGCTTTCCCTCATATTACTATTCCACCTGGTCTGTTCTTACTGATCAATGAATACATGTTATTGAACTGAATGCTCAATTCTCAGTACTCATCTAATTTAACTTATTTCAGCAGAACCTGACAAAGCTGACTGTTCACTCCTCACTGACACGCTCGCTTTCTTTTCTTGGCTTTTAGGACAACTTAGCTTCCTGGTATTATTCCTACTTCAGTGGATATTTCTCCTTGGTCTCCTGTGATTGGTTCTTCCTTGACCCCTTCACGTCTTAACGTTGAGTGCCGCAGTGCTTAGTGCCTGGTCATCTTCTCTCTACACTCATTCCCTTGGTGATCATGTTTAGATTCCTGACTAAAACCATCCACACATGGACATTTCTGAAAAATATATCTCAAGTGGACCTCTTCCCTAAACTCAGGAGGATCATGGTGGTAACATTAATGTGGGGAGAAAGTAGACATCGTTGGAGTATATTTTGTAAGTAGGGCTAGCTGAATTTCCTAGGATTGGACATGGGCATGAGGGGAAAAAAAGAAGTAAAGAGAACAATCTCTATATGTATTACTTTGGTTTCTATGATAGTCCTTATTTCAAGGAACTCTAGATTTAAGCACTTTCCTCAGAAAATTTCTTTCACTAAAAACATGCTGGATTTTCCTCCCCTAAGCAGACAGAGCCTCATTGGAAAAATTCTTTCATATAGGACCCATGAGAGCAGCAGCCATATTCTCAGCAGCTAGAGCGATGTCCAGTACTTCCTGGCACAGGGAAGGCGCTCTTCTTTTTGTCTGTTTGTTTTTGTTTTTGCGGTACGCGGGCCTCTCACTGTTGTGGCCTCTCCCGTTGCGGAGCACAGGCTCCGGACGCGCAGGCTCAGCTTCCATGGCTCACGGGCCCAGCCGCCCCGCGGCATGAGGGATTTTCCCGGACCGGGGCACAAACCCGTGTCCCCTGCATCGGCAGGCGGACTCTCAACCACTGCGCCACCAGGGAAGCCCGGCACTCTTCTTTTTTAACTGAAGTATGGCTGACGCACAATATTGTTAGTTTCAGGTGTACAACATAGCGATTCAACATTTAAATATGAATATCATGGTAAGTCTGGTACCCGTCTGTCCCCATACAAAGCTATTACAGTTTTATTAACCATATTCCTACGTGACTTACTTATTTTACAACTGGAAGTCTGTACCTCTTAATCCCATTCACCTATTTTGCCCCAGCCCACACACCACCCCCCCCGCCCCACTCTGGAAACCACCAGTTTGTTCTCTGTACCTATGGGTCTGTTTTGTTTGTTCATTTGTTTTGTTTTTTAAATTCTATGTATAAGTGAGATCAGCTGTCTTTCTCTGACTTATTTCACTTAGCATAATGCCCTCAAGATCCATCCATATTGCTGCAAATAGCAAGATTTCATTTTTTTACAGCTGCAAAGTATTCCACTGTATATATGTACCACATTTTTACTTAGGTTGCTTCTGTATCTTGGTTATTGTAATTAATCCTGCCATGAACATGGGTGCATAAATCTTTTCAACTGTTTTTGTTTTCTCCAGGTAAATACTCAGAAGTGAAACTGATAGGTCGTCCTATTTTTAATTTTTTGAAGAACCTCCATACTGTTTTCCACAGTGGCTACACCAACTTACAATCTCACCAACAGTGCATGAGGGCTCTCTTTTCTGCACATCCTCGCCAACACTTGTTGTTTGTTGTCTTTTTGATAACAGCCATTTTGACAGGTAGGAGGTGATACCTTATTGTGGTTTTGATTTGCATTTCCCTGATGATTAGAAAGGTGTTGAGCATCTTTTCACGTGTCTGGTGGGAAAATGTCTATTCAGGTTGTCTGCCCATTTTTTAATCGGACTTCTCTTTTGTTACTGAGTCCTATGAGTTCTCTATATATTTCGGATATTAACCCCTTATTGGATATATCATCTGCAAATAGCTTCTCCCATTTGGTAGATTTCCTTTTCATTTCGTTGATGGTTTTCTTCACTGTGCATGGAAGGTACTTAATAAAGTTTGTTGAATGACTGAATGACATCCTCCCATTCTGTCCCCTGGCATGCTGCCTATTTTAACTCATTTTTTAATATACATTCTTGACCTTTTCATTCCACTTATTTTTCTATAGGTCAAAAATACTTGTTGTAGGCAACTTCTGAGATGGCTCATAATGATTCCTACCTTCAGGTATTCATAACCTTGTATAATCCCTCCCCTTTACTGTAGGCTGGATCTAGTGGCTTACTTCTAATGAACAGAACAGACAAAAGTGATGGGATATCACTTCTGTGATTAGGTTACAAAACACTGACTTTAATCTTGCTGGATTTTTCTCTCCCTAGATCTTCTTGCATACTTGTTCTGATAGAAAGGGCCACCTGGAAAGGAGCTGAGGATTGCCTCTGGCCATCAGCCAGCAAGGCACCAAGGCCCTCAGTCTAACTGCCCATTAGGAACCCAATCCTTCCAACAACCACTAAGTGAGCTTGGAAACAGATTCTGCCAGGGTTGAACCTTGAGATGACTGTGGCCCCCAGTGACGCCTTGATTACAGACTTGTGAGAGACCCTGGTCTGAAACGTTGTGCCTCATGACCAATTCTGAAGCAGAGGGCCCAACTAAACTGTGTCTGGACTCCTGACTCACAGAAACTATCAGATAATATACGTGTGTTATTTTACATCATTAAGTTCTGTTACACAGCAATAGGTAGCTAATATACTACACTCCTACCTGATACAATGAAAAGAGAAACCAGAGTTCAAAATCTGACTGTAACTTGCCAGGCATGAGTCTTTAAGCTCAGTTTTAATATTTTCAAAGTGGGGATATCACCTACTCAGATAAGGATGTCTGAGAAATAAATGACTTTTTGTAATTTATATAAAAACCTAGCCAGAGCCTAGCACACTGTAACAAATGTTAGTTTAAATCTGAGATCATACATGTTTCTCACACAGTTATCACTAAATAGCAGCCCTTCAAATCTTTTTTAGAAGCACACAAGGTTGTAAGATATTAAATTTAATATAAAAATAAATAGGAAAGCATAGTTATAACCCTGTCACAAGTAAGGAAATGAAATATTTGTTGAGTCTTGTCTTTCACTGGGAAGAAATAAAAATAATTTTAAAAAACTGTAGGATAACATACTTTGTCAGCAGCTGTCTCTGGAAGAGACTCTTCAATGCCAAGTTCTCGTCGTCTTTCAGCCCTAACTTCTGCATAACTATAAATGGTAAAAAATAGAATTTCAGTGTTTGATCATTCATTTAAAATACTGCAGAGGTGCAACCATTCAGTGTTTGTTATGTGTCTTACTTGTTCATCACAAATTCCAGACTATTTTCTATGCACCACAGAAACCTAAAACATATACATACAGTGTATATCTTAGTTCAAATTCCATTTTTCTACATATCTCAAAAGCTTTATGTGCTACTGTAAAGGATCCATAACCACACAGAACTTAAATTAAGAGGAATTAAGTAAGGGAAGAGCATGCTTTATCTACTCCAGTTCTCCTTTCACATGACTGACTGTGGTACATAAAAGACAGTTACAACATCTGCTCTAAACCATAAAATTTATGTCAAGAATTATATATTTCTACATATCTGTACTGTATTTCTTTCTATATAATGCCTATAAGTAAATGTAATAATAAATTGAAATATATATCAAAAATGGTGAAAAAATCACTTTGTACTTCATTAATAAGTTATACATAAAATTACATTCCAGAATCATTATGGATGTTTCTATATTCAGAAATTCTGTAAAAAGAATTATTACCTTACTACGGTGTGAGTACAAACAATGAACTCTGGTCTTGAATTCCACTGATGATAAGTGATATAATAATGAGTTTGAAGCCAAATCCACTGTTGTCCTTTGGTCAGGAACCTATAGTAACATGATTTGCCTTTCCCGTATTGCATTACTAAGAAGAAAAGAAATATGTTTTGATTCATATTATTAGATTTTTAGCCAAAGGTATCACCCACATTTATATCTATATATATAATTCTTCTTCTGGCTTTTCAATAACATATAGAACATCAATTATAAGAAAATGCTATTCTGTAGAGATAGCAATTAGCATACCTTCCACAGTGCCCAATTTACAGCCAGTTATTGCTGATCTTATACTTTTCACATACAATAAATTTCCAAATACTCAAGAATAAATTATTCACGTACTGACTTTCTCCTGCTAAGACATACTGAGGGCAACAGTAATAAGTAATCACACCTGGACTCCACCCACCCTCCCAGCCCCCACAAGTACAGCATCTTTGAGGCATTTAATTCTAAACCTTAACTAACCAAAATCAGAAAAATTTAATTATTTAAAGTAACTGACAATACAGTATTTCCCAAAACATTCTCTGTAGATTGTAAGTTTGGAAGCCTTTTAATGACATTAAGCAACAAATGGGTTTTGTGGTTAAATTAACTTGGGAAAATTTGTTAAACAGGTCTTCTCAAAGCCTTGAGTACACTAATACATGTCAAGATTCTGGTGGTGCGGAGATGGGGACTGATTATAAGCTGTTACCTAGTTTTCCTTGACCATAAGATTCATTTTTAATAGACTGGCATGCAACAAACCTTAGGAAATGCTGGACAGGAATCGCTTGCTCTCTCTATTAATGAGGAAACCAAGTTCTACATACTTCAAACTGCTTGTCCAAAATTACCCAGCTAGCTAATAGAGGTGTCAGATGTTTTTAATACATCATGGAGCTTAGTGCCCATTATCACGTGAAGTGAGGAATGTTTTTGTGAAGTGACTTTACTCTGAAAATCTTCCATATAGCTGAAGATATTATATAACATGCTTTATTTTCATAGAGAGAGGTTTATGAGACCGGCCTAAGACATTATGAAAGTATCTTAAATATCTAATTTAGAGGACACTCAAGAGGGAAGGATTTGGGGAGGAGGATCAGAGAAGCAAATAAAACCTATTAAAAACAAACTTCTGAAACAAGGAATGAATAGCACCTGGTAAAGGGGTAGGGCTAGACTCTAATCCTGTCTGCCACCAATGAGTTATGGGCTTGTAAGTAAATTAGTTAGCCTTTCCGTGTCTCAGTTTACTCGTGGAGATAATAGTAGTATCTACTTTCTACAACTGTGATGATGAAAAATAGAGAATAATGTACGTAAATTGTTTAGAACAGGGCAAAAAATGCGATGATAATGTTCCTTCTGCTAATATAACAACGGCAGGTAACATTAATGAAGCACTCACTATGAGTTTTCTAAAAGAGATTCTTTAAATGTGCCCCTACCTCCTGGGCCTGGATATCAAAATTTATGAAATAGTGTTCTAATATTTTGACATACTATTACAATTTTCAAACAAACCTACTTCTCTTACTCTAGATGTAGAGCTTATATACTTCAAAACAAGGTTTATTAGATGCCATATTATAAAACTATACTTACTACTATAGATTGAAATATGTAGAATGGGAAGAAGTTTAATTTAGACTTGATCTAGGATTCCTACTGGAATTAGTTATATATACAAAGAAAAAATTTCCAATATATTTCAAAAATACAGAAATGGTTCTAAGTTGGTATTCCACCACCTTCTATTAATATGATAGTTATTTACAGATTAAAAAGTTATTATCACCAGAAATATTAAAATCTACTTACAGTGCTCATGACATTTTGCCAAATTTTCTAGGTCATCCACATGATAGTAATCATAGCCTGATGTTCCCAGAACTTCAAATGGCAAATATCCTATTATGGGTGGTGCCCTAAATTACATATAAAACAACCAATATTATGAATTTTTCCATAATAAAAAATACTCAACTAGAAATCAATTTTGGGAGGAACCTTTATTTTTTAAATAATGGATAATGAGTTTGAGTGCCCTGATGAGAAACAGTTTGTCCTTGAAATCCATTAATTTCAAGAATTATAATATGATTATTATCTTTTTATAGAATTGAAAAATGGGAGTTACCTGTGATCTAGAAATAGGAACTTCCATTCTAAGCTATGTCTAGATGTAAACTCTTCATTAGGTTCTTCAACAGTGCACATTTCCTACAAATAAATTAATAATTAAAATTTAGAAATACTTTTCAGTGTCCTTAGCACAGTCCCAAACATAGTTAGCTGTAAAAGTCATTCTTAGCTAACTTTTCCCTAAACATTTTTTTAATACATTTTTATTTTCTAGTACCAAGGAATACGGCAATAAATAGATGCAGGCTTCTGGGGGAGTACTTCTCACTCGACACGTTTCTCTATTCACTCACATGCCTAAAAACCCTAATTCTGAATTCAGATCTCTCTCCTGAATTAGAGTTCTGTATTTCTGTCTGAATGTTCCTGCACATCACAAACTCAACATGTCCTAAAATAAACTAACTGCTTTACTCCTCATACCCAGTTACACAATGTTCCATCTCATTAACAGAGGCATACCTGTGTTATGCCATTAAGTCTAGAAATCTGATAGTCACAATACACTCATTTTCACCATTCATCATCTAAATGGCCACTACTAAATCCTTTCAATTTCACCTTCTAAGTTTTTAAGAAATCTGTTCGATCCCATCCAGCTTCTAAACTGGGTCTTAGTTTAGACTCCAGACCCTTGCCATCACTGGCTCACACTATTGCCAAAGTGTCTCCCCAAGCAAGTCTCCCTGTCCTTCAACTCCTCTTCTATTCTGGCCACAATTACCTTATAAATACTCAAATATGATTGTATAACTTCCCTGCTTAAAAACCTTAATGGCTGCTCATGCCATCAGGATAAAGTCTACACTCTTCAGCAAGGAGAAACAAACAACAAAGAAAGAAGCACATTTCATTGCCGGCATCTGCTTACTTTTCTAACATCATCTCTCACCATCCCTATCCGCTCCTCCACACACAGTAACTCTAGACTCTAGTCATACTCAGCAATGTATTCCAACCTGCCTCTGTGTCCTTGAATAACCTTCTGTAGCACAGCATAGTGATTAAGAGTTTGGGCTTTGAGAGAAAAAGAATTAGAATCAATCTCAGTTCTACTGCTTAATAGCTGTGACTTTGGGCAAGTAACTTAACTTCCCTAAGGCCACAGTTTCCTTATATATAAAATGGTGATCATACCAGCATTTTTAAGAATTAAATAACTCATGTAAAGTATACAGCATGTGGTAAGCACTCAATAAACATTTTAGCCACTGCTATTAAGATCAAAACAAGCAGAGCGAGACTGGTTCAAGATCCTCTAACTGCTAATTCGGTACTTTGTCCTATAATATGGTGTTTCCCTAAATTTAAAATCTTAGCCTGGCTTATTTCCAGCCATTTTCCAGTGATTGAAGTCTTTGATTTTCCCACTTCCCTACTAATCATCTGCTTCCTGGGCCCAGGATATAAAAATAAATTATTTAACTGAATTTCAAAACTGAAGAGGTACATGAAAGGCAGTAAAAAGCAACTTGTGCATTTCAAAATAAAATTTCAAAACCAATCTTTTAAATTTACCTAGATTTTTGGCTTTTCCCCTTTATTGCAGTTGTGAACCATACAAAAAAAGCATCTTAAAATTTTGCACAAAAGCAGGACAACGGTGATACATAACCACTGGTTAACTACAAAGGGTGTACATTTAAAAATTAGTTATGTAATTTAATGAGTGCCTTGATAACTCATTATTTGCTTCAAAAATATCATGATCATGTATATTTAATGTCTCATGGCCATTACCACTTCAATGTTTACAGGAAGTATCTGGAAACAACAAAAAATTACACAGATAATTCTCATAATATAAAGTGAAACCCCTTTGTGAAATAAAATTAGAAACATACCTTGATGAACTGAGGTGTAGCTAACCTGACAGTAGCTACAAAACAAACTCTATCTTCATAAGAAGGCTTGTGTGTGCGTTGTATTGTTCCTTCAAAACCATTGTGTGCTGAAGTGGATACTAAAACAATAAGGAAATAAGCATCAACAGTTACTCCAGGAAAATCTAGTTTTTACTGATATTCAAACATCTGTCCTTAAGAGCTTAAAAGAATACCAAGTGAAATTACATTGCAAAAGAAGCATTTTAACTTACCACTGTTTAAAGATTTGAAATTTCCTATAAATTTCACATATTCGTAAGTAGACGGCTCCTTTGGGTCTATTGTTCCTCGAAGCATATGACAACAAAATTCTAACTGATTTTTTGCTGAAATAAGAGAAAAAATATGACATATTTGTGATTTATCATAATGAATGATATATCACACAAAGTAAGATTATAACAGTTGTATAAGTCTACAATCATTATTTCCTTCAACAGAGGTCCTCAATGACATTTTGTTTAGTCCATAAAAGCAGTTTCTTTAGATGATCTCACCTTGTCCTTAATAAAGAAAACAGATCTTCTGATACAAGCCACTCCATGTTCCTCCATTTTTATTTGTCCTTCCTTCTCATTCTTCACTCTAATTTCAAAGAAAGGTTTTGCTTCCTATTCCAAAGTTAATACTTCTATGTCTACCTTGAACAGTCTTTCCTCTCTTCCTTCTCCAGGACCAGGGCCACACCACGGTATTCATCCCTTTAACATCCACACATGTTCTTTTGTGGTTCCTTACTTTCTACTTTTAAATTTGTTCAGGTCTTTCCATCGCAAACATGTAAAGAGTTTTCCATGCTACTCTTTTTAGTAACACAGATCTCCTTCCTTTTCATTATGTGCTCTAGTTTCCATATGTTTACCTCCCTTAACTTTATGCATTGTGGCTTTTGCCCTCACACCTCTTTAGAAACTCCTCTTCTAAAAATCACCCACGTCTGTATTAAGCTCAATGGTCTTTCCTCACTGTTTCTACCTCTTCTTAAAATTCACAAGTTTTCATTCCCATAGTATGAAACTTCCCTTCCTACCTTACTATTTCTATCTCTTCAGCTAATCAGTCTTCAAATTATGGGCATCACAAAAGTTCTTTTAACCACTGTGCCACCAGGGAAGCCCAAAAAGTCCTTTTGATTGTAATCTATTATCCTTTACAAACTTACCAGCATTGACAAACTTATTTACTCCTAAATCTCTCTCCCCAACTCTAACATTTTATATAAGACCAAGTCTCATATCACTATTTGATTTCAGAACATCTCTACCTGATTGTCCCATCAGTAACTGAAACTCAAAATATTTGAAAGTGAATTTATCCCCCTTTCTTCCTAAGCCAGCTGTCCTTCCCCTTCGTCCTATGTATGTATGCTTAACTCCTTAGTTAGAAATCATATCAATTTGGTCTCTTCTCGTCCTATCACCAGTTCCCAAACTAATCTGTCATAGGATGTGCTGTTCATTTCACCAAGGAAGCTCTCATGAGTCGTTTTTTTCCAAATGAGCATCCAGTACCACCAACTTAGTACAGATGTCAATTACCCTGTATCCAGGTAACTGCAAAAATGGACTCTCCAGGCCTCCACACTCTTCCCGCTCAGATTCACCCTTGCCTATTACTCTAAGACTAACATCACTTTCATTATTATTATTTCAGCACTCAAGGACTAATAACACCTCTCTTCACTCACAGCATCAAACACATACTCTTCTGTTATTATCATGAATGGGTTTATCATCAAACTCAACAGGTTCAAACTCTAACTACTCTCTTCCTAAAATCTTCCCCATGGATGATCCCTAGCTGTTTGGACACCTGTGCCTAACACCAAGTCCTACTGAGTTTATCCACTCAACAATTGAATGCGTGCTTTCCTCTCCATCCTTACTTCTACTGCTATCCTTTTAATCTCCATTCTGGTTATTTTTCAAAATTTTCCACCTGAGAGATTTCCTTTTCAGACCACAAAACCACCCAAATCCCCTTGCACTGGCTTCTCACTACGTTAAAAAATAAAAACCAAACTGTTTAGGATGAAACATTAGGCCCTATTTCCTTCTCTAGACACAAATCACATCACCTGTACTACCTCACCTTCATTATGGCCCAAATGGCATATTTACAGAATCCTGAGTTTTCCAAGCAATTTACCCTCTGTTTTACATCTCGTTTACTCCTTTGACATGAAACATCCTTTTTTCATGTACAAAAACAGAAATAACTTTTTTTGTATATCAGTTCTTTAAGCAGGAGGTCTGAAAGTCATTTAATTAAGGCTTTTCTCTATTAAAAAGTATTCTTGGGGGGGCTTCCCTGGTGGCGCAGTGGTTGAGAGTCCGCCTGCCGATGCAGGGGACACGGGTTCGTGCCCCGGTCCGGGAAGATCCCACATGCCGTGGAGCGGCTGGGCCCGTGAGCCATGGCCGCTGAGCCTGTGTGTCCAGAGCCTGTGCTCCGCAACGGGAGAGGCCACAACAGTGAGAGGCCCGCGTACTGCAAAAAAAAAAAAAAGTATTCTTGGGGACTTCCCTGGTGGTACAGTGGTTAAGAATCCACCTGCCAATGCAGGGGACACGGGTTTAAGCCCTGGTCTGGGAAGATCCCACATGCCTCGGAGCAACTAAGCCCATGCGCCACAACTACTGAGCCTCTGCTCTAGTGCCCACGAGCCACAACTACTGAGCCCACGTGCCACAACTACTGAGCCTCTGCTCTAGTGCCCACGAGCCACAACTACTGAGCCCACGTGCCACAACTACTGAGCCCACGCGCCTAGAGCCCTGTTCCGCAACGAGAGAAGCCACCACAATGAGAAGCCTGCACACTGCAACGAAGGGTAGCCCCCCGCTCACCACAACTAGAGGAAGCCCGTGAGCAGCAACAAAGACCCAACGCAGCCAAAAATAAATAAATAAATATATATATATATTTTTTAAAGTATTCTTGCCTGATCTTGGAAACGGAAGCCTAAGGTCTGTATTTCTGCCAAAGGCTTTCGTTCAGTTCTCCAGACAATGCTGCCCTTGTGAAGGTCTCTAAAGCAGACTCCTCTTTTGTCCACCTCTTGCCATGGCCCAGGGTTCCATCTTTCTAATTTTTCTCTCCTTACTCTATTTATTTAACCTCAAGCAACGTCATTCAATCCGACTTCAAATACCGTTTACAGGCCTATAACTGGCCTCTACGTCATTATACCCAACCCAAATCTTTCTCCTG
Organism: Delphinus delphis; assembly: GCF_949987515.2. Classification (NCBI taxonomy): domain Eukaryota; kingdom Metazoa; phylum Chordata; class Mammalia; order Artiodactyla; family Delphinidae; genus Delphinus; species Delphinus delphis. The sequence goes on along the minus strand of NC_082687.1, from coordinate 64,828,677 downwards.
GGTGAAAGACTAGTCTCTTGGTCAATGTCATAGGAACTTGATTTTTAAACAATTATAAATAGGCTTCAAATCGATTCTCCTGGTCTCCAGTTTTTCTTCTTCTCAACTCCTTCTGACAGGCTATCTTATCAAAGATGTATGTTCACACATACTTACACGTGTGTGTGTGTGTGTGTGTCTGTGTCTGTATGCGTATCTCAATTCTTGAACGGTTAGTGTTCTGCAGAATTTGAAGATTTAAAATATAAAGAACCTTTAAAATGATTCACATCAGTATTACTGGAAAAGTCAAAACTTAAAAATCATGGAAAAAGTAGCAAAAGAAGACATCTAATCGCTAATGGCCAAATGTAGTGCTGTAATGATTTCAGATTTTACACAGGATAATTTATGCAAGAAAATGAGGTATTCTGGTCAAATTAACTTGTCCAGTGAATCTAGGAGAAAAGTCAGATTATACCATGGTATTTTACACTTATTAAAGGCAGGGACTACTTTTCCCTATTCTTGGCACTTTTATGGTATAGCACACAAATGTCTGGCACACTAGACATATCCAATAAATTACTGTTTAATTCTGTTTAATTAATAAAGCAAACAATTTCCTTTATTAAATCATTTTTTTAAATATAGAAGTCTTGCCCCATAGTTTCAGTGTTCAATTGGTTAGTGATGGTGAAAATGAGCTGTTTCATTTTCTCTCATTAAACACAGTGAGATTTTATATAAGAATTAAGAAGAATATACTGCAAGTTCCATTTTTGTGTAAAATACAGTTTTATGGCATACTATAACAAAAAGATGAGATTTCAATGTATTCTGGAAGAGTTCAGACTTCTAATATGGTCATAATTCCATCATATGTTAGTATTTAAAAAGGATCTAACAGGGTATTTGTAATGATGCCATGTGTTAATTTGGTTAAACATACCTGGGTTTGTCACAAAATTACAAAAGTAAAGGATAACACAACCAAATCTGCTTAACTTTTTGCTTAAGAACTACTACTTACATTTTAAATATTCAGGGGTTAATGAATCACTTTCCAGCAGATGCGTAGAGAGTATTTTATAAACTTCTGAATGTTCCCCCTCTGGGATAAAATTAAATATACTTTGATCCACAAGATCTGACTGAAAAAGAAATTTTTAAAAGTTAAATAATTCTAGTGATTCAAGAGACATTTATTTTTAAAGTACATAATCACTCTTAATACATCAGATGAGCACATGGTTAATGTTTAATTATCTGTGAAAACTGACAAATGTCATGTTACAGAGCACAACTCAAGAAACAAGACTGAGAAGGTGAAAGAGGTTAACATGACCTCATTGCCTCTGAGACTAGTGTCATCAGATTCATGATCAATATGACCTTTGAAAGTCTGATAAGTTATTTGCAAAGGTGAGTTTCAAATTTGAACATGTAAAATATAACAGGACTAAGAAAGTTGATTAGAAGAATCTCAGGCTACCAGATGTAGCCTTACCATACATCCCAAACTCTGGTAAGTTATGGTGGTGTACACTACAATAAAGGACCACAGGAGTGGCCACAGGCTACATGAAGAGGAGACTTGACTTTAAGTGTCATTTCAGTTGTCCAATGTGTCCTTTCTTTTTTATTTCATCTTTTCCAGCCATCTATCCTGTATCCCATTGTCAAAAAGCCATGCTTTAAGATAACCACCCTCTTCCCCCAAAAAAGGCAAGTTATGTGCTGAGCATTATAATCCTTGCTAAAATACGGCTTTAATCAACAAGCAACAGGTGGCCTACAATGTGCCATGGCTGCGGAATCAAAAGTGAATAGGACAGTGCCCGTCCGTAAGAACCATCGACAACAAAACTTTAGTGACTTCACATTTCCTGCCAAATCCCATGCAGTCTACCTGGCTTCTCTACATTTTCAAACTGCCCTGTGGAATCCTGGGGTTACTGAAGTGGTATCTCCAAGACTATGGAGGTAGGCATGGAGGGCAAGGGAAGTGAAAAGGAGTTGTGAAAGCGGGCTAAGGGTTCCACTAAGAAATTTCACTTTTATTTTGTATTTCAAACACTGTAAAGATTGTTAAAAACAAAACAAACTTCAAACAGTAACAAAAAACAGCTACTGGGGATGGTAAGAGGTGGGAAAAGGGGTGTTTACCACTCTTGTACAAGCCATACATTTACACTCTTCCTTCTGTATCTTCTCTAGCCTTCAAGGTCCACCTCATGAAGTGGAGTACCTTTCCCCTCTCTCACCACATGTTTGTACCCTTCCATCTTGCAAAGACCAGTTCAAATTATTTCCTTCAATAATATGTCCCTTAACTGCATAATCCACAGTAAAAATAATAAAGTTCCTTTAGTAATTACTACTCATATCCTTCATTTCCCATCAAAAATATTTAATTATATTTTAATCTCTATGTCCTACTGCTCTGTGGGTGAATTAAAGGGCCCTATCTCTTACACCTTTATCTCCTATCCTTCAAATCAAGATACAATAACACTGAGCTTTGCACATATCGGTTATTAGTGCAGTAAATTATTTTGCATTAAGGAGTTACTTGATAAGCCTTAAGGGGTAACCACACCAAAAATATATCTGCATTTTAACAAGGAATTTTTCTGAATGTCTGAAAAGTCTCTAGAACAGAAGGAATAAACAAAAAATTAAGGCATGAACAACAAAAAAGGCTAGAAAATTGCCTTTTATTCATAAAATAAAGTATTAAAATATAGGCATTGACATTAATATAAAAAATAGTCTTGACAGAAAAATAAGATACCTATTTGTAGAACCAAAACTCATTTTGGAGATGATTAGTTTCCTACAATTATTTACTTTTACTGACAGTTCTTCCACTATTTCAGTAAATTATGATCTAACCTTTGTCACCCTTGCTTTTTTATCTATAAATCTACAGGCTGTCTCATATGCATAGAGAAAATACATGATTATCTAGTATACAGAGTGGTGTGATCACAAGCACTACTTCTCCACCATTCTGCGTCCCCAGACACTCGATAAACTGAAGTATCAGACTTAGTTGGCAACTAACTGATGTGTGATTTTCCATTAACCATTACACTTCCAATCTCTAAATGAAGGTGATCATACTTGATGTTGCCATACCATCCACTCAGTTCCCAAGCACAATTCAAAGGAAAGAGAAGGAAGTGACAGCTATCTGGATCCTTCTGTGTCCCTCAATTATTTTCATGAAGAAGAAATGTAAATCCTGCTGATTGCCATATGATATAAATCAACAGGCTGTTTTCTTTACATTAGGTCAATGCAACCGTTCGGTGGAAATTATTAACTCTCATCAATTATCTTTTCCTCAGTGAGAAAACTGACAAATACCTGCTATAGAGAGTAGCTGCTCAAAAGGGACTGAAAGCTCCTCCAAAGAAATGTCAGGTATATGTTGGATATAACATATTTTTAAACAACTATGCTCCTTATGTACAGGCGTAAGGAACAGAGATTCTGGCGCTATCAAGTAAGCTTTATTTGCTTATTTCAAATATTGGTTTTCTTATTAAAAGTATTTACTCACCAATAATCATATAACTATTGAAAAAAATTCCAAATAGTTATTTCTGCATACTGCATTTACACCAAAGATGGTACTGACTTTCTTAGCACATTCTTGTGTTTATAATTCAAAATTACCAAGTTAAGAAGAGTAGAAAATGAAATGCTCATACAGTATCTTAAATAGTGGCACTTTTAGTCCTGGACTCTGTTAGGCTGTAACATGGTGAATCTTCCTTCCTACATTACATGGTAACAAATTTAATATACTCTCTTCTCAGGAACACATTTAAGCAAGTATGAGGAAAACAATCTTAAACTGTAAAATTTTACAAATTTTAAGCTCCTGGTAAAGAGACCCAACTTTATGTCTTGGCACTTCCACTAAATTGTACAATTAAGTCCAATTTCTCTGGGTTTCATGTATGCTTCTAACAAACATAAAGGGGCTGGGCTAAGGATGTCTAAAATCCCTTCTGGCATGGAGGTGGTATGACCCCATAATTCTGTTGTAGAAAGCCATACCAGGAAAAAAAAAAATTCATAAATTTCCTTTCCTGATTATTAGCCACAAATAGGTTAAAATGTACCTAAATTAATTTCATAAGTATGATATGACAAAGTTAAAAAATTTTTTGCAGGACCTATAGAATCAGTCTTGCAATTTTACAGCCAAATTTAAATTTAAAAATGTTGTTACACTGACCATTGATTAAGATGGCAAATTTTAATTTCTCAACAGAACTGAATTATAAACACTAAAGTCTATATTTAGAGATTTGCTAATGTTTCTCCCCCTCTGGGCAAGAGCCAAAATTCTGTTTTAGACAAAAAGGTATGCATGTTCAAATACAAAGAAAGGCACACCATTGTCTTAAACCTTTTGTTTAGCATCTGTTACAGTTTAATTATTAATGGCAAGCCAAAACAGAAAATCACATACTTTTTTCCTTACTGTGTTTGATCCTAAACAAGTATTACTTCATTTCCTCAAAACACACTTGTGTTTTTGTTTTCAAACCTTCAAATAACATACAACATTGTCACTGATGTGAAGGAAAGTATCCACCGTAACTGGAGAGCGGTAAAAAAAAAAACACAAAAACTGTTTTAATAAAGGCTACTATTAACTCCGCATGGAATGAAATGGGTCTGCTCGATCAGCAGAGACCTCCTCTGCCCAAACGTTCACCTGCTACATGCTTTGGCTGACAAGACAATCAAAAAGATCCAGAAGGTGTTACTCACAGAGGAAACTGGGTAGGGGACATATGGGAACTCTCTGTACTATCTTCTTGATTTTTCTATAAATCTACAAATAGTTCTAAAATTAAAAGTTTAAAAAAAAAATCCAGGAGGGAATGGTGACAAGGTTTCTCACTGAGGGGAGAATGTTAATGATCAAACACTTGGATCCCAACTAGATCTGTGGTAGACATGTTGTTATTTCAAAATGCAATTAAATATTCCCTCACTAAAGATCCAACAACAGTATGCCATTAGGAAGGAGTTTTTAAAACATCTACATCAAATAATCTACTCACTTTCTTATACTCAATCAATAATTCGTAAGTGCCTCTCTGAGAAATTAGCCAGTACACGTGGATACAGAGATGAAGTCCCTGCACTTAGGAAGCTTACATCTACCATTATTATCAAAATAAACAGAAAATTACAATTCACTGTAAGTGTCACGGTGGCAGTACGTATAAGGTAACGTGAGAACACAGAGAAAAGGAATCTAATTCTCAATGAAGTCCAGGGAAATTGCCCAAGAAGCAGGCTTTTAAAAAGTCTGACCACATTGCAAATTATACCCTGACTATGACAAATTAAAGATTATATAGTTTCTATAAATACATAACCGAAAGAAAATCCAATAAAAATGTCTGTGGTTTAAAAGCATATAATTATACATTTATTCAAGTTACTTAACTTTATTTTTTTAAATTATAGTTGATTTATAGTATTATTAGTTTCAGATGCACAATATAGTGATTCAGTTTTTTTTATAGATTACACTCCAAAGTTACTACAAAAGTTTTTACAAGGTTATTACAAAAGTTATTTATACTTTAAAGTTATTACAAAATAATGGCTATATTTCCCTGTGCTGTACAATATATTCTTGTTGCTTATCTATTTTATACGTAGTAGGGGTAATCCCATACCCTTATCTCATCCCTCCCCCCATCTTTCTCACCACGGGTAACCACCAGTTTGTTTTCTTTATCTGTGAGCCTGCTTCTGTTTTGTTATATACATTCTTTCGTTTTATTTATTAGAACCCACTATTCAATCTTATCTTAGTCATTATTTTAATCCTATCGAGGATTTCTTTCCCTGGCTTTTTTCACTACGTAAATATATTTTTTAATATTAATTAATTAATTAATTTATGGCTGTGTTGGGTCTTCGTTTCTGTGCAAGGGCTTTCTCTAGTTGTGGCAAGCGGGGGCCACTCTTCATCGCGGTGTGCGGGCCTCTCACTATCGCGGCCTCTCTTGTTGCGGAGCACAGGCTCCAGACGCGCAGGCTCAGTAATTGTGGCTCACGGGCCCAGTTGCTCCGCGGCATGTGGGATCTTTCCAGACAAGGGCGCGAACCCGTGTCCCCTGCATCGGCAGGCAGATTCTCAACCACTGCGCCACCAGGGAAGCCCCGTAAATATTTTTTTAAAAAGAGTCCTCCAGAAAATTCTGTCCTTTTCTCTGCCCATAGTAGTTTACTTACATGTTGCTATAATCTCACTGTTTATTCCCAAACAATTTTTAGATGTTGGGCTAATCACCTATTGTTTGAGCTTACTTGTAAAGAAAGCCCCTAGAGAAGCAGTAAAGCCAAGTCATTTTCTGTGTGACCCAAAGAAATTAGCAAATTACTTACTGCCTGGCTTTCAGAAACAAAGTACCCTTTTAGAATCTGGCCTTTTAAGTATAGAGTCCATTCTCTTTACAAAGTACAAAGTAGCAGAGTAATCAGAGGGAAGGAGATACTGCTTTTCAACATCTCTTGAAAGAGATCCTTATAGAACAGTTGACTCTGCACTGTTATACATTTTCGAGAGATGGGCATTTTAAGAGTAATTTATAAGTAACTTCAAAATATTTACACCACAAGCCCCACTGTAAGCAGATAAGTTAGGGGGCCCCTGGAGAAAGAGAACCAGGAATAGCTTTCTTGACATAAGAGAAGCCATTTTGTAATCTAAGCCTGGCCACAATGCTTGCCCTGATCTCAGTATTTAATGATCTGAAGGGAACAAAGGAATGCAGGGAGAGAGAAAAGGCAGGCAAACAATAGTGCAGGGATAAAGCAGAGTCCTAGTTCCTTCTCAAAGGATATACATAATAATACATCTGAGCTCTGTAGGAACCAAGGCCCCCCACCCCAAGTGGAGGATATAATGATGATGCTGACCTTTTCTGACTTCAGCCAAGTAAAGCTGGGACTCTGTCAACCTTTGCCTCACTTCTATGCTGAATTCTCCTCTGCTAAAGCCCCTTCCTGAATATGCATGTGCCCTTAGCTTAAAACTTCCCCAATTTTGCTGTCTGGGGAGACACTACTTTGTGAAGGATCCCCCCCACCCCCACCACCACGTGTTCTCCTTACTTGCTGCGAGTTATGATAAATCCTTCCTTCTCCCAGTCTTTGGCTTGGTTGGGTCTATTGGCTTGGCACCCACCAAGAGGCGAACCCAGTTTCTGGGTAACACCATCTTAGATAAGAACATTACATATTCAATAAAAACTTCAAATTCATAAGAACTGTCAATTGTAGCAGAGCACCTAGCATAGTACCTGGCAGAGCAGATGTTCAATAAATATATGTTAAGCAAAACAGCAAATACATAATTCAGGTATTCACCATTCTAATCAAAATTATAATCCTTCTCGAATTATCTACTCTTTTGATTATTAATAACAAATTGAATATGGCCATTAAAATATTATCAACTCAAGCCACAGAGCACAAAAGTTCTTATCTATTATTTTCAGTATGTTCTTATAAGTCATTCTTTTGAGAAAATTATTTAGCTGCAACAAATATCTCAGTAGAAATTTAGTTATTCTCAAGATAATTTCAGTGATTAAGCAACATCTTCACCACACTGATTAAAAAGTTAATACTGAAAACTCAGCATGATAATAAAGAGGGCAAGAAGAATAGAGGTTAGGTGAAGTGGTAGCTGAATATTTAGTCACTATAGATTAATGACTGACCTGAGAAAACACAGACATACTAAAACAAGAGACTATTTAGAGGTCGCATCCCCGCTCCAACCGCTGTTCAGCACTGCTCTGAGGGGTCCACTGCTTAGTGCTTTAGAACGTTTAGAACAGGCATTAAATAAGAAGATCACAGGATTTTTATACTTACTGGTAAATGTTCAAGTAATGAAGTTACACTCTCAGACACATATATTATGCTTCCATCTGTCATGATTGCTAAAAAAAAACCATCAAGAGCCTGAAATTAAACATAATGGTCAGTTAAATGAAAAGAAAAAAGTATTTCACAGGACAGAAATAAAAATCTAAGATAAATGACAAAGGACTTAACTGTGGAAATTTCCAGAGCACTGTCAAAATGCTAGCTTTTCCCCTTTACAATACCTTAGTATCTATCTTTGTGCATTTTAAAATGCTTCTGGAAAAAAAAAATCACTCTATGGCCATTATTGGATGATTGGTTTCTAAAAGGTAGAAACAATGTTCTATCTTTATCATGTTATTATACAACAATGGCCTTATTTGAAGATGTTAATATCTCCAAAGCACATAGGCCACCAATAATATGTCTTCAGCACACAAAAGAACACATTACCACCTTTGGATATATTAACAGACAGATATTATGTACAGACTGAAGCACAGGGAGATATATGGGGAATAAAGTGAAAGGGAGTAAGCTGAAAAAGTAGGCTGAGGTCAGATCATGATAGGCCTTGAATACCAGGGCAAGACATATGGACTTTTTTCAAGAGTGGTCTGGAAGCAGTGTGTAAAATGGATTTAGAGGAAAAAGTGAATTAAGAGGAAAATCTCAGTGGCCTTCAGAATAGTTGGGGAAGTTAAGGAGAATCCAAATGAAATTAGCAGCAGTAAGAATAGAGAAGGACGGACTTAGGCAAGCATTAAGAAATGTGATGTTAGAGTTCAGGAGAGAAGTCAGCATAGGGGAACAATACTTAATAATAAAGCAATCCTGGGACTTCCCTGGTGGTGCAGTGGTTAAGAATCCGCCTGCCGATGCAGGGCACATGGGTTCGAGCCCTGGTCCGGGAAGATCCCACATGCTGCGGAGCAACTAAGCCCGTGCGCTACTACTGAGCCTGTGCTCTAGAGCCCGCAAGCCACAACTACTGAGCCCACATGCCACAACTACTGAAGCCTGTGTGCCTAGAGCTCATGCTCTGCAACAAGAGAAGCCACTGCAATGAGAAGCACGCGTACCTCAGTGAAGAGTAGTCCCCACTAGCCACAACTAGAGAAAGCCCGTGCACAGCAACGAAGACCCAACCCGACTCAGCCAAAACTTTTAAAAAATAAATTTATAAAATAGTAATAATAATAATAAAGCAATCCTGTATTCACATATCACAAAGTTTTTCATTTGAGAATCCTAGGCACCAAAGTTGCAGCTGAAGAAATGAGATCTGCAAAAGAGAGGAGAATGCCAAAGACAAATCCTTGGGGAATAATCTATTTATGGGAATGAGAAGGAGCAAAAGCACAAGAGAAAATGACAAAGACAGAATACACTGTTGTCAATGAAGTCAATGGAAGAAAGAATGACAAAGTGAATGAGGAGGAAGAGGGATGGTTCAGGATAACATAGAATCAAATAAAACAAGGAATGAGAAAATGAGGACCGAATTTTGGTGACTTTTAAGAGTAATTTCCATAGGAAGGTGAGTCACACTACAATGAGTTTAGAGATGGGTGGATGATCAGAAGTCTATTATAAACCACTCTTTCTTCCCTTCTAAAGTTCATGAAAGGACACATTTTGAGGGGACAAAGTATCAAGGGAAGTCATTTTTTTAAAAAGTAACTGAAATATATTTGCAGGCTGAAGGGAAAGAAGATGCAATAGAAAAGATGTTGAAGATATACAGCAGAAAAGATACACCGTGAGAGGAGTTCCTCTTCTCCTATCAAAATAGTTATCACAGGGCTTCCCTGGTGGCACAGTGGTTGGGAGTCCACCTGCCAATGCAGGGGACACGGGTTCGTGCCCTGGTCCGGGGGGATCCCACATGCCGTGGAGCGGCTGGGCCTGTGAGCCATGGCCACTGGGCCTGTGCATCCGGAGCCTGTGCTCCGCAGCAGGAGAGGCCACAGCAGTGAGAGACCCGCCTACCGCAAAATAAATAAATAAATAAATAGTTATCACACTAAATTTGAATTTCTTGTTTTAGGGTGCTCTCAAAAGATACAATCTCTAGTGAGAATTATGTATAACTCCTCCAATACTGTATCTGCAGCACCTAGCATATGTGTGGCCCGTGGCAACTAAAAAATAACCTGTATGAAATTTATGGATCTGAGAGTTAGAGTAACCTCCCTCCAAGTAACTGCTGAGGTACGTGTTGGAAGTAGGGAAAAAGGCATCCCCCACCTCCTCCTCTATTGAGGGAGACGTTTGGATATCAGAAAGTACTTACTTTGAGTAGATGCCTGTTTTCTAGAATGGCTCAAACTCATTCTTGGCTAATGTAAGGGGAGGGGGTGAAAATCTTATACTTTAAGCAAATTCATGAAATTTTTACAAAAACTCCTTGGTACAATAATGCTGGTATTATTTCCTAAGGAAAAGGGTCAAAATGATGTTAAGAAGGACATGCTTTTCTCATGTGAAGCTAGATTGTGTCATCTTTGAAAGCAAATTACTATTTTCTATGATGATCTCTATTTGCTAGGAATTAGGATGCAACTCTCTTCTGTGAAGAGAATCAACTAAAATCAGAACTCTTAATGACTTGATTCCACTCCCAGAACCAGAGCCTGCCCCTTCCTCTTTCAAAGCAGGCAAAGATTCAGCAGAGAAAAGCCTCCATCAGCATCTCACCAAGCCTTAATTAACACAAGAAGGGATCCAGGGCTCAAACTTCTTTTGAGTGGAGGAATCTAATTTCCCAAGAAGGTAAGCAGGTACACCAAAAACTGAAGGGGCCTTGGGGAGGAAGACTCAAGAGATGTGGAAGGAAGATCAAGACACAGAAGGACATCCTCATACCAAGACTGAAGACCTTGAAGGTTATCCCTTGCCCACGTTGTATGATAGGAGGGAAAGGGCTCATTAGTTAAAACTCACCTTCCTATTTGACATCTACTTTACCCACAACAAAAGGCCTGTGTAAACCTTCGCTGTTTCCTTAGTGGGTGTTTAATATGGGAAGACTGGATGGAAATTCTAGGGAAGGGGACAGAACCACCTTGTGATGAGGCAGGCAGGGCACTGGCCCTTCCCTTGTAGATTACTGGAGAGAGCTGTCAGCTGCCAAGGAGAAAGAACTCCTTACAAGGAGATGACTTCACACAGGGATGACTCTGCATAGAGGTCTGGTCAGGGTAAACTGCCCTGATTTCCTTGGCTACTCTCAACACCCCCAGCAAGGGTAGCAAGGAATATTCCTTAAGCAACAGAGACAAGAGGAAGAGGGACGGGTGAAAACGGAAGAATGGAGAAAGACAGCCAACACATAAGGTATAAGTGAATTTTAAGATCTTAGTCTGAGTTCTTGAATTAATTAGCAATCTGACCAGACAGGCTGCAGCCTCTCCAGGCCTCATCCGTAAAATGAAGAGGTTGAGCTGAATGACCCCAACTCCTCTACTAGCAGCTCTAACATTCTACGATATAGCCTACATCCGAAATTCTGCTGAAACGGGTATCCAGACTGCCTAACTGTAATCTTATCAACATGACCAGCAAACAGTAACACAACTAGGTTAGTTGGACTCAGGTTACAGTACACACATTTATACATATCCTTCAATCTTGGCAATATGAACTTAAAATGCATACTCACTTAGTAGTTGTAAATATTCACTAAAAATCAAAAATATGCTTGACATATTGAAAATAAATAAATGTAGTATCTTTCAGGAATGTAATTTTAAAAGCAGTGAGGATAATCATGAGACAACTAATTTATATTTTCAAAATTAACATGTTTAAATTTTCTCTGTTGCATATTATACATAATGTTACAATCTCTGGACTCTTTTATTTTTAACACTTATCTACATATGCACTACATGTGTCTTGGCAATTAATTTAAAAAATCTGTTCATTGTAAAGACAAATTTGAGGACAATGCTTTCCGTTTAGCTTATTAGTGAATAGGTAATTTACCTTGCTAAGATTCTTAAGTGTGGATATTACATCAATTTATGAATTTATAAAAAATTTTTCATACCAATAAAGCAGGGTACATAAATAGCTTATGATTAACACAGAAGATCTTATTAAATGATTACACTGAGAAATAATCAAAGAAAAAATTAAAGAGGAATTAAATGAGTTGATTTCTTCTTGTGGTTACAGACATTAGCTTGTGTGTACCCTTTCATAAATGTATTACTTCTATCTAAAGAGATAATTTCGGACAATGGCAAACTACCTTTAAGAGGAGAAAAAATTTAACAAAATTGGAACTATTATTTGGTTTGTAACTTAAGTGTCCACTAACTTAAAGAGTTGACTGCTGGTTACTAAGCTAAAAGTCCTGTGCCACGGCTAGCCTTCACTGAAAACAAGTCTCATGAGTGGCAGTGGGCACAAGGGCTGGGGCCACCGGGACCAGAGGCTAGTCTTCCTGCAGTGAGTCCTAGCTAAGCTAATTACTGTTTTATTTTGAGCAAATTTCATAATCCCTTTGTTCCTCAATTTCCTCATCTGAAAGTTAGAAAGGGATACTAATAGTTTATCTTCAGAAGAGTATTGTGAGGATTCACTGAGGTAATATGTGAAAAGTGCTCTGTTATTTTTCAGATTTTAAGCACAACTTTAAATATATATACAATGTATTTATACTCCAACAAATTTTCATATGGTAACATTTCTGCTGAATAAAGACTTAATTAATCCAGCAATTAACTGTTCCACCTAAAGTATAAATAGAAAAATAGTTCATTAATTTGCAAAATAATGTTGCTTTAGGCTTTGGTCAATATACAAAGACACTTGAGACATGGCTATCACATATACATACACCGCATTACATATACCACACAGAAAAATGCTTAAGTTCTAAAATAACAGACCCAAACAAACAGAATGAGAAATGTAAATTATTTAACAACCTCTATATATTCCTACCTCAACTGCTTTCCTCTACTTCTTCCATGTCTACCTTCTGCATATGTATTTTTCTTGTCCTTAACTGTTACCACCAAAGTATACCACCTTTGTTTATTGTAAGTTTTCATGGAAATCTGATACTGAACTCCGTACTTTGTGTGCATAGATGATACCTTATTAATGTAAATAGGAAATGATCAAAAAGTAAAAAAGTAAAATAGATAGGTATGAGTGACTCAAAATTTTTGTGGATTTTATAATTGATTGTATGAGTTATTAAGTTTTGCAATTCTAAGCAAATATGACCTGAATTGTTTTCAAAAATAATTTTGTCGCAAAAGAACATCTACTTATTTCGTTTTAGAAGTTTCTATTTGAATTGAGAAAAGTTGCCTTTCAATGTATACTTCATTATTTTAATATTTTCAAACTACTTCATTTATTACCATTTTATGTTGTATTTAGGTGGATTTTAATTTGTTAAAAAAAATCTTACTGTCTAGTAGAATATATTTCATAATAATATTTAGTATGTGATGAATAATATATTTTATTTTTCATTTGAATGTTACTGTGGTCCAGGTAGAGAACTTGGTAGTTATAGGTTTCTGACTTTTATTAAGCCTCTCAAAAATTCAGATGTTATTGAAACCACAAAGATTTGGCATTATTTTACCACATAGTACTATTTCCTTACAATACTTACATCAGTTAATTTTAACTGAAGAGATAGTTGACTGACTTACACTGAATTAAGATTTTTCAATATTAAATTAATATTGTTAAAACTATACTAAAATTGGTAACCCCCATGATTTCTCTTTTAAGGAAAATAAAACTTTTCAAAAATTAAATCTGGACATACCTCCAGCATTAATTGTGTAAACTCTTCATTACTAAGGAATGTAGGTTTCCAGTCCTGTCGAATTTCACTAGCATCTGACTGTGCAGTGATTTCTGTAAACAGATTGACACATTAGCCGTATAGTCCAACCACAGGGAGAGGGTGGTGGTACAAAAGTCCTACAAGTTGCCTTCCCTTCTCCCACTCTTAAACCATAGTCAATAACATTCATTGGTCTAGGTAGGTTATCAGGAGGTCCAAGTTTGGGGATGAGGAAATATTTGAGCTAATGTAGCAAGTTATCTCCTTGGATTTGCTCTCCTGAAAATACCAGTCTCTTTGGATTTTCTTTGGGGAGCTCTGAGAACCTGTATTGCTGACAGGCCTGAGATTGCTTCCTGCTTTACACAATGACCAAACAAGAATCAGAACAAGCAGATTAGACCAAGCATTAGGAATATGTTCTTTTTCTCCTTCCTTTCTTTGCCATTCAAACGGTAGCACCTAGAGCAGACATAAGGACGTGAACCTGGAGGAAAGGAGCCAAGGAGATCAGTCAGTCTGCTTTTAAAAAAGAATGACTTTATTTCACTCCAAAAAAAATAAATAAATAAATAAAAAGAATGACTTTAGGCCTGCCTATTGCCAGGCAGAAAGATTCTTTCCAGTCTAAGGTATTCTATTCTTAATTAATCAAGGAGACTAAAATAAAACTTTAGGCAAAAACTTTATAGTAATAAACCCAGAGTAATCCTGCTTAGTGACCTCTGATATGTTTTCTTAGTGGTAGGAAGCTGGTCAAAAATTTGCAGATCCCTGGCTTAAGGCACACATTTTAACACAATATAGTTTATCTTGCAACATACTTCTAATGGATTTAGTTATGAGAAAACTATTCATAAATGATGAAATGTGAACTATTTAGGTAATATTTTTTCATTTTTAAATGCAGATATATTAAAACAAACAAGTAAAATTAAAATCTATGTCATAGAGCTTACTCTACAAAATATACTCTACCTTGCAGTGAAAAAAATGGACTAAGTTGTTTTGATTTTTCTATTACCAGATATATAAATATAGCATATTAAATTGGCACCCAAAATTTGGCATATTGGAAATGCCTGTACTAGATATGAAGAGTAACTGAGAAGTATAGCTACTAATTCTGTGGAACATAGTCATGCTTTTCAAATTCACATTATATACACTCAGAAAAAAGGACTTAAATCCATAAGCAAATCCCATCAAGTTTAGTTAAACCCAGGTTTATTTTTAGAGTAAGAAGTATATAAGAATCACCTTTCAATTTAAGGTAAATTTTTTTGGTGTGAGAATCATATACCCAATTTTGAAAAAAAAATCTAAGTGCCAAAATGAATCCTCTATTGTCAGGGGTAAATAATTATGCATGCATATTATTTCATTTCATTCAACAATCATTTACTGAACTCCTACAATGTCTGAGGAAGGAGTGTGCTATCTAACAAGGGGCCCTGAAGTTAGTGAGAATACTATTTGTAGAGATAAAATGTAATGATAATGGTGGCAATAAAAATGAAGACCAGCAATTTTGAGAATAATCAACAAAACTGGCAACTGTGATACTGTACTACAGAAGATGAAAAAAATGCAAAACTCTTCTCAGGCTTGAGTCCCAGGGGATTGAAAGGCTAGTGGTGTGAAAATGGAAAAAGGAAAGCTGAGAGAAAGAGATGACTTGACAAATGAAAATGAATTCAACTTCAGATGCGTTGAGTCTGAGGACACGTAAAACAAAGACCCAGAAGTTACCTGGAAAAAAAAAAACTGAAAAGTTTGCATCTAGAAATATAGATTTAGTAGTTTAAGAGAGAGGCAAAACCAAGGGAAGGAGCATAGAGAAAGCAAGGGCACAAAAGACAAGACCTTGAGAAATGTCATGTTCAGAGGGCAGAAAAAGAAAGAGGAAAGAAGTTAGCTCAGTTGGGAGGGGGAGGTGAATGAAGAAGTACAGTGTATCTCAGGCCAAGGGAAAAGGAAGCCAGTGGAGGATGGATGAAAATTTCCAGTGCTTCGGAGATGCAGAAGAGGATGAAATATAAGAAAAAGCTACCGATTTATTGGTAGCAGAGGGGGTAGGGGGTCATGGCATTAATTAAATTAACAAAAAAAATTTTTAAACAGTGGTGGAGCATAAACCAGGCTAGTAATGTATCACAGAGTGAGCTAGCAATAAATAGAGGCACTAGTTACAAATTCTCTTTCTGAGAAGTTCTGCAGTTTCATTTCCATCTGAAAAAGAAATGTCCTTTTACAAGTTTTTCACCTATTTTCTATTAAGTAGCATTTATTAAGTACCAAAATACTTAACATTCTTTAAAATTTTCTTTTCATGACTTATTTACTCAAAGTGATTTTCTTTGATTAACAAATAACCACTTTAAAACACAGTGTTTTTATTTCCTAGATATACACTGAAGCAATCTTTTAAAATGACATATAAAGTTCTCATGATCTGACTCTTGCTTCTCTTTCAAATAGACCCATAACTTTCCAACTCAAACTATGCTCCGGTTAAACTGAACTCTCCCTGCTTCTCTGGTTTTACACATGCTATTTCCTCCATGTGAAATGCTGTTTTTCTTAAGCTAACAGGAAGTCTCAGTTGAAAAATTAACTGTTTAAGACTTCCCTGACACATTCTTTCCTCTGTGTTCTCACACAAAGTTTACAGTTTACGAGCACTACTCACATTATAATTACTTGCTTTGCAATTAGCTGTTTATATGTTTGTCTCCCTTGGCCTGAGTTACTTGAGGGCCAGGACTGTTACCCTGCACCACAAGAATCTAGGATATACTAGTAGGCACTAAATACATGTTTGTTGAATGAAAGAAAGAACATACCAGGAAATCTTTAAAAAAGCAATTATTTCCTTTTCTTAAAAATGGTTAGGAAGCATACAGTCTCAAGCCATCACTGCCAAGATTTCATCACATTATGCTTTCAGAGACAGTCTGTTATTATTCAAAAAAAAAATCCATTTTACAAAGTTAAAAATGTACCTTTATGTTTTCGTAAAAAATCAATGCTCTTCTGTAGAACAGTAGATTTGTCCATCTTTCTAGCATTCCCAGGAAGCATGGATCCCAGTTCTTTAATGAGAACATTAAACTGATCTCTACGTTTCTTTTCAGATTTGTTTCTAGATACCCTGATGAAATAAAAAATTAAATAACCAGTTTTCAAACAGTCCATTTAATTACACAAATAGTTTAATACAGTGCTCAATACAGACACAACCACAGAGCATGTACTTCTGTCAATACAGATGGTAATAAATATTTATATCCTAGGTTACCAACAATATACAGTTAATCAGGGCAATAATTTTTCTTCTTAATTTAACCACTAAAGAAGCTTTTACATTTTAAGCATTCGGCCTACATGTTTTTATGAAAATGTCAGTAAGACAAACTACATTCAAATCTCAGGTTTTATTTAATCTAATATTTACCAAGAATCTGTATTTTCCTTATAAGGTTATTATGAATATTACTGAGATACAGTTTCTGAAAGCACATATAATGTATAAGTCCAAATCATTAAAAATTATTGAATAGGAGAAAGTTATCCATCTCCTGTAAGTTTTAAATTATAAACAGAAATCTACAAATGAAAATTTCCCTACCCTCAGGCTTACCCACACATTCTTCCTCTTTATTCCTCCTTCCCAGCCTCCAACACAGAGCTGTAACCACTCTTTTGCATAGCTGTCTCTCCACTGGGTTGTAGGCTTCTTGATAACAGAGCCCCAGTTTTTTCATCTAAGTACTTAAGCATAACACCTAACAAACAGTAAGCACTCAAAATATATGTGCTAAAGGAATAATTCCCACTGTTCTATGTGAAGCAGTAACTAGAAGCAAATTCTTAGTTGTACTGAGAACTCTTGAGATAAATAAACACAATTATTTACAGAGCAATTAATCATTCCATAATACTTCTAATTACCTGCTTTGTGAAGTCAGATTTTAGAATTCAACTTTAGAAAGTACACTGCTTTCCCAAAAGATCCCCAAAGGTCAGAGGATAATTCTATTAATTTAATTTTTTTCAGTAAAGGAGCATTTATTCTGTATTAGTACTGGGAAAAAATACAACTGTTCAAACCTCTTAAGAAACGTAACAGAAATTAACTGACTCCCTCACCAAACATTGAGTGCTTTGTTATAATGACAGAGACTGTGCTAATAAGGACTAGGGATACTACAGAAAGATAAGCCCTTTCAAGAAATTCACCTAATACCTATGGAACCTCCTTAAGTGTGCCGAATTGAGTCATGAAGGCTAAGTGAGAAAGGGATGGTGGCAGGGTGTGAGCAGGGCATTCCAGACACAGGAAACTTGCACAAAGATGAAAACCTAACAGGAATTCCCTGGCAGTCCAGTGGTTAGGACCCCGCACTTCCACTGTAGGGGGCACGGGTCTGATCCCTGGTCACGGAACTAATGTCCCTGCATGCTGTGCGGTGCGGCCAAAAAAATAAAATAAGGGCCACACATCTATCACAAGTAGTTCAGCATGGCTCATGTAGCTAGTGTACAAGCTTTCTGTGCCCAGCTATGCTGGAGTTGGGGGAGGAGGGTGGGTGGCAATTAGGAATAATAAGTACTGGAAGAAAAAATCATGAAGTTTTTATGCTACACAAAAGGATTTAGTTTAATAGTGAAAGCCATGGGAAGGCACTAAAAGGTTTTAAGCAAAGAAATGACTGACATGAACAGAACTCCTTGTTAAGACCATTCTAGCACTAGAGTAATGAAAAGATCAGTGCTTGGCAAAACAAATTCATATAACAAATACTACTGGAAATTTACTGTATGCAAAACAAGACTGGAGGCCAGATGACCATGTGTAATATAACTTGAGATACTAGTTTCGGTAGACCAATGGTTTGGGGAGAATTTAAATATGGTGAAATTGCCTGTTTGACATTTTAAAGGACACATACTAGAGGAAGTTAGACATACAGATCTAGTTATATTCCTCTAGAAAGGAGTAAGTAGGAAATAAGCAACTGAGAATTATTATATATGAAATATCTGAAGACATGGGTAAAATTTAGAGCCATTATTTGTTGTATATAAGTTACTACTGGAAATTGTATATAACTGTATAAATGGTGTATATAAGGCACTACTAGAAACATACATGAAATTTCATTTAATTCCTACAAAGTAGACTTTATTATTTTTCATGTTACAAGTGTGACAACTCAGGCATAAAAGAGAATATGCCCAGGATCATACAGTTACCAAGAAGTAATAATTTAAAACAGGCATCTTAACTCCAGCATAAGAAACATACAGAAATCAAGTATCACTGCCAATTCTACCAGTGGATCACACCCATTAAAGCAACTTTATTTCATGTTACGTTCAGGTTGGACGTATTCAGCCCTTGTGATGACCTCAATAATAACAGGGCACAGATGTCAGCGTTCAACATGGTCCATTTAATTCTGACAGCATTATTATGAGGCCTTCTCTTTCTCCAAGGTTTCCCACAGCCATAGCATTTTTGGTCCCCTAAAAACACGATCAAACCTTCAAAGTCTCTGTGAACAGAATACCCTTAGCTCACCTTATCCAT
Organism: Delphinus delphis; assembly: GCF_949987515.2. NCBI lineage: Eukaryota > Metazoa > Chordata > Mammalia > Artiodactyla > Delphinidae > Delphinus > Delphinus delphis. The sequence goes on along the minus strand of NC_082687.1, from coordinate 64,809,352 downwards.
CTCTAAACTTGGCCTTTAAATCTGTCCAAGTTAATTCCTCAAAGTTCTGCCTCTGAAGACCTAAATAGACATTTCTCCAAAGAAGGTATACAGACTGCCAACAAACACATGAAAGAATGCTCAACATCATTAATCATTAAAGAAATGCAAATCAAAGCTACATCTCACACCAGTCAGAATGGCCATTATCAAAAAATCTAGAAACAATAAATGCTGGAGAGGGTGTGGAGAAAAGGGAACACTCTTGCACTGCTGGTGGGAATGTGAATTGGTTCTGCCACTATGGAGAACAGTATGGAGGTTCCTTAAAAAACTACAAATAGAACTACCATATGACCCAGCAATCCCACTACTGGGCATATACCCTGAGAAATCCAAAATTCAAAAACAGTCATGTACCAAAATGTTCACTGCAGCTCTATTTACAGTAGCCGGAGATGGAAACAACCTAAGTGCCCATCATCGGATGAATGGATAAAGAAGATGTGGCACATATATACAATGGAATATTACTCAGCCATAAAAAGAAACGAAATTGAGCTATTTGTAATGAGGTGGATAGACCTAGAGTCTGTCATACAGAGTGAAGTAAGTCAGAAAGAGAAAGACAAATACCGTATGCTAACACATATATATGGAATTTAAGGGAAAAAAAATGTCATGAAGAACCTAGGGGTAAGACAGGAATAAAGACACAGACCTACTGGAGAACGGACCTGAGGATATGGGGAGGGGGAAGGGTGAGCTGTGACAGGGCGAGAGAGAGGCACGGACATACATACACTAACAAACGTAAGGTAGATAGCTAGTGGGAAGCAGCCGCATGGCACAGGGATATCGGCTCGGTGCTTTGTGACCGCCTGGAGGGGTGGGATAGGGAGGGTGGGAGGGAGGGAGACGCAAGAGGGAAGAGATATGGGAACATATGTATATGTATAACTGATTCACTTTGTTATAAAGCAGAAACTAACACACCATTGTAAAGCAATTATACCCTAATAAAGATGTTAAAAAAAAAAAAAGTTCTGCCTTTTCATTCAGGCAAGACTGATTATTCCCACCTTATCAGTGACTTTCTCTCTACCCTGAATTATTTTATAAGAACCTTCCCCCACTAGATTGAAGTTAAGGGAAAGGAGTTACATCCAATATATTTTTAGCTTCAAATTCAGGTCTTTTAATTTCCTTGAATAAAGTTGTATATAGCTTTCCTCAAAATCTTCTTCCCAGATATATTTCAATCATTCATTTAAGAATTTAGCAGTCTATCTGGTTATGGGAATATTCTTCTTATCCCAGTACCTTTTATTTTGCTAAATACAGACATTTAGGAACTACTACTTATTACATGTTTATCTTTTGTATCTGTATGCAATGCTACTACACTCTCCACCCTCATGTCTGAGCACCCAAGTAGTTCAATGTGGCTGGGAAAAAACCATAAAGTATTTACTGCTCACCCTCAATGACTCCACACTTGGCTGCAATGCTCTCTGGACCCTCCCTCCTGATACTGTAATCACCATCAAGGCCCGTATCTAAGGTCAAGCCCCCACCATCACCACCAGGGCTCTAGATCCCATCCTGTCACCTACTTGATGATACCTCTCCATCAATTCTTCCCCCCCACGCCTACTCTCCACCACCCACTTTCCCTTCTGTTGGAGAATGGAGGCATGTCAAAAGACACAGAAGCCCACCCAGAAAGACCTCCCAAAGGCCAAAGCTGGAACAGACTGAGCAACAGAATAACACAGCACTGAAGTATAACCTAAAGTACAAAATAAATCATGAGTCCATACAAAATATACATGAGTCCACAGAGATATAAATAAATGGGAAAGAGATTTTTTTTTTACAGAAGAATTTCAAATATGTGTAGATATCCCTTCCTATGAGAGGTGAAGCTTAATTCCCCCATCCCTACTCTGAAGGTGTGCTATCCTAAATAAATTATTTCCAAAGAATAGAGTGGGTTAACAGAAAAGAGTAACTACAATGGTAAATCTAGGCAAACCCTGCCTTAGTCGAGTGACGAAGGCTAACATCCCCAGTGATGTCATGTAAATATTATGTGCCATAATATGATGTGGTGAGAAGGGCACTTTTAGAGGATAATTTAATTTATAAACTACATACTGATACTCTAACCTCTTCCACCTTGCTAACATATCTAAGTTCTTAAGGCAGATAGATTTTGGAAATCACTGATTTACTATTACATTTATTTATTATTCATTTATTTACTATTTTATATCTGAAGTTGAACTACCTTTTTGCTTTGTCCTTGTCATCTTCTTCCACCAACCCATCAAAAATACTACCATCGTCTCTAAAAGAAAAAGAAAGTGGATGGAGAAAATAAGAGAGCAGACTCACTAAGCAACAGCAATACTAAAACAACGTACGAATCAAATCAGTTACATCCTAGGATTTTTGTAGAGTTATGGATTGCATAAGTTCAAACTCAGTAACTACTAACCTGTTTTCTAACACATATAGACAAACAAAGTTCAACTATGTTTTACATTTTAAAAAATTTATTACAATAAACAAGAATTTAACTTTACCAGAGGTTAAATATCTTATTCCAAACTTTTAGTAACCAGTGAAAATCTATAGAAAGTCAGTATATTAGCCATTATATAAAATGATTCATTTGAAATTATTTTTAATTATAGTAGCACATTTAAAAAACATTTTCTGAGACATTTACTTTATAAAACACAAATCACTCAGAAACATCACAATATCTAGCATATTAACTTATACTGATATATTTTCACTCAGTACTGATTCATTTGACAAATATTTGTTAGCACTCATGTACCAGGCTCTGTTCTGGACATGGTTACAGAGCAGTTAATTAGACATACAGATCCCCACTCTCATATAGCTTATTTTCTAGTAGAAACAAATCAACATGAAAATGTATGAATTTTATTATTTTTTTAAGGGGTGATGTTTTAATTACTAGGTGGTTACTTTAGTCTGAGTGGTTAGGGAAGGACTTGCTGAAGTGGGGACGTTTGAGCCTGAGATCTAAGCGACAAGAAGGGGTTGGTTATGGGAAGACCAAGGGGAAGAGCATTCTAACAAATGAAACCAAGAGCACTGGTGGCTAACTCCTTAATCTAAGGGGCAACAGTAAATAGTTGCAAGTGATATGAGCTTTTACATGAACTCACTATTCACTTCTTTAACCACATCTTTCTGTGGCCTATAAAGTGCCTACGAGCCCCACAGCTGAGACCATCTACAAATCTCGTATCATAGAGGTTCATGAGTAGACTTTTGGGGTTCCATGTATACAATGAAATTTATAAAAAACTCTGTATGTAAACGTACATTATTGAGAAGAGAGTCCATAACTTTCACGATATTCAGAGAGATAATGAACTCATATTAAAAACCACTGCTTTATGTCTGAACACCCAGATGTTGTCCCTACAGGTCATACTGTCTAGAATAGGAAGTGACCATCATTCAGAAGCATAATGCCAAAATCATATTTAATCTTTAGGAGTAGTGAAGAAACATCCTTTCTGAGGAAAAGGCTACACATAGATTTCACCTGAAACTACGGCACAGCCCACATCCATGGCAGTGGCAGGCAGGCCTCCCTGAGGAAACTCCTTGCCCCTTAAGTCTTAAGCTCTGATAGAGTACATACCTTCACTATTTACCTCACAGAAAAGGGAGGAAAGCTGTCCCTAGATGTCAAAGTCACTTCTGTGCACAACTCTAGCTACAAAACTCTTAAAGAATCCCCTATGGAAGAATCACACATTACACTATAATAAAAGCACAGGAACTATAGGAACTTTAGTGTCAGACCAATACAGGTCATAACTCCACCTTATTACTTACTATGTGACTTTAAACGAGTTATTTAACCTCTCTGGCCTATAGACTCCTCATCTGTAAATTCTCATGGAATTATTGTGAAGTTAAATGAAGTAAGACATAAAAAGTGCTCTGTACATTAGCTGTCAAAGAGCAGGTATTTTTTAAAAACTGGTACTGTGTTTCATCAAATTTAAGACACCACTGACTATAAGACTTACTATTTTATGTGCCACTGAGAAAGAAAACAATGCCACCAATTAAACTATGATAAGCCAATTGTAAGATGAATCCCAATGTCAGACATGTTAAAATGTAAAAAAATAGTCTTTAAATCAAAGAAACAAGGAGGCCCATCCTTTTCCCAATAGTAATATTTAAAGATTATAATTTCAACTAATGAAATCCTAATTAGAGTCAACTCTCATGAGTCACAAATGCTAAGGTGCTTAAAGGGCTGAAGTTAGAACCAACAGATAAGGAGACAGATGATCCCACAAAGCGCCAAGCAAACATCTGCAATTGTCATAATTTATTTCAGAGCAGTTCTGACCAGATCGCTCAGAATTACAGTTCAAGATCCATTCAGAACACAAGCCACATGCTGTTGACTTTGGCTCTAGATAATATACCTTACTTACTATTACATGAAATTTGCTCGGTACAGAAGGTAAATGGAACAGTAATTATGGTTAAGCATAATACTCCTTTTATCAGTTTGATATAGACCATTACTCTAACAGTGAATTTTTTAAATAGCTTTATATAATTCAAAATAAACAAGTCTCTAAAAACATACCTGTCAACAAGTGAGCTCATTTTACTACAGCTTACGGTAAACAACATAACATATTACGTTTTCGTCTTGTAGTAGACATTTGTACTTCTCCTTGGGTGGAAAGAAAAATAAATGGTCATTAGTTTTCTAAAAAACTTATGTCTACAAACACAGTAGTTTGAGAAATACTATGTTTTCATAGAGACTTCAAAATGTTTTTGTTTCTACTGAAGGCTATAACATTATTTTCAAGCAAATATACTTAGCTGAGGCACATTTGAGGCTTTTTTTCCTTTTAAAAAAAGGACTACAGGGGAACAAAAATTGAAGACCATAATTCATTTTCTTTCTATAACAAAATAGTGGAAATTAAAAAGCCACTCTTAATATTCAGTATATATATTAGACTACGTAGGCTACATATGTAAGCCTATGTAAGTAGGTTATAATAACACCAGCTAATGGGCAATAAACATTTGCTGAAAGCCTACTTTCTGTTAAACAGTATAGTTAGCTTTGGAAATAGAAGGATGAGAGACACCATCACTATAGGCAAAAATCTGCAATTAAAGAGGGAGATGGATAACTAAATAATTATAATAAAAGGGATGATGAAGGTATATTGGTGGGGGGGGCAGTCAGAGGAAATATTCTTGATGACAGTGAGTTTGTTAGGCAGTCTAGATTCTTGTTACTGAAAATGTGCTCCAGAGATCATCATCTGAGAGCTTGTTAAAATACAGAATCTTGATCCCAACTCTAGTCCCACTGAAGCAAAATCTACATTTTAACAAGGTCTTCATGTGATTTGTATGACCATTTAAGTTTGAGAAATAACAGACTAAAGGACAGGAAGAGGTAATAGCTGAAGGGATTCTAAGCCACAAGAAAAGTGATTTGCAAAGGCACAGGCATTTATGAGAGAGCGTCATATTTGAGAGAGTTTTCTCTTTAGAGAAAAATGTAGGCATATTACAACTGAAAGTTTTAATTACTAGAGCATAAAGTGAGAGACAACAGGAGTGGTAAAGGGGTGAAGGCAAGTCAAGCAGAGAAGAGCCTTATTATGAAGTTTCATACTCACACTGAAGGGATTAAAATTTACTGCTTTAAAACTCAGTCATAAGCCTAAAATTTATCTCTCTATATTCTATACAGTTTTGCTAAAGTATAAAGCAGGTTTTACCCATATAAGATACTTACATCTGATAGTCATGAGTTAAATATTGAATAACCACCTTAACTCTAATAAATATCCTAACAGTTTTGAGGCACAAGAATTATTTTTTAATTAAAGTTTAGAAAATAGTGTAAATTATTGTGTAACTCTAACTAAATGAGAGAATATTAAAGGACATGAGACTCTGTAATACTCTATCATTGTTTTTAAATGTACATTCATGAAAGGAAGAGAGAATAACTCTGGATAAATGATGCTGGGTTGCCCATGTGGTTATGGCTGCAGAAGCAGAACTGTGAAGGGCTGAGAGTTCTTAAAAGATAATGAGTGAGGGGAGTCAGGAAAAATAAAAAGAACTAACTCCAGGATAAAATAGTGACTTTAAGTGTCTGGGTCAACATCAGCAGATGGAACAGAAAATTATAGAATTTTAGAGTTAGAAGAGACTTTAAAGATCACCCCTGTACAGCCCTCTGGTCTAACAGACATACTTAGTTAGCATCATGGTAATAACAGAGGTTGGTTCTATCACTAGAACAGAAAGAACAGTGCAAAGGTAACACAGCCAATTTGAGTGGATTAAAAAAAGAACAGTTTCAGTTTAAAGTTAAAAGACCAGATCTGAGCCTTATATGGCAGCAAGTATATGCTTGTTTAATTATCAGAAGGTAGAAATAGGGCAAACTAGAGGGAAAAAAGGACCCCAAGAATAAGAACTTATACTATATAGGAGAGGCCATGCTGACTATAAGGGAAGTGAATCCAAAACGCTTTAGAAGATAGACTGATGCTTTATTAAGCTACTTTACTATTGTTGGTTAACAATATTTTTCCAAACACTATCTGTTGCCCAGCTAACCGAACAACATAAAACTACATCTCTGATAGTTCAGTCCAAGATCTTTCCTCTACTTTTCCAGCCAACTGATAGGCATGCTATGTTTAAGGGAAAGATAAAGGAAGAAGTGAAATAGGCCCAATTAAGTACTCTAAAGCAACTGTTAGGAGATTCCTCTTGACTTCTTTACATGGTGTTGAATTAACTTTAACAAGACAAAGTGGTAATGTGGGAGCAGCCAAAGGTCTTGTGTGGGGTCTATCCTAGGACTCACACTTTCAGCACAAAAAAGACTAGGCAGAGTCACACTTGCTCATGGCATGGATTCTAAGGAGTCATTTTTAGAAGGCATGCGATGTCCCTACTCACAGCAAGGAGATGGTCTAATACAGATTAAATATTATTAAAAGTCATTTTTCTTAAATATTGATATTAATAGACCACTATGGTATGAAATAATCTGTCTTTAAAAGGATCAGTTACAAATTAAATGATAAAGGATCAAGTTACTGCTAGGAATCAAATGCTCCTTTACTTAAGCAACTTGAGCTCAAAGTCATTCAATGATATGAATTCCCAGCTGAGTAAGCACCACATTACTATTTTATCACAGTGGAGGGCAGGATGGCATTTTTTTTTTATAAACATCATTTTAAAAACAAGTTTTAAAACATTTATCACATGCGCAGGTATTAACTAACAAACCTTCTAAGCAATTCAAACTTCGCAAAATATGGAAGCAGGTATGTTTTAAATGCAGCATGCAACATTACACATAATTAACAGAAAATCTCAGTGCTTGGCACTCCTTCTTTGGAAAAGAACTCTTACATACAATATAACACATTCTGCATTAAAAATAAATTATGCAGTATCAGTATCTTGTCCTCTGAGTCCCACCTGCTGTCACTTCTCAAAGCTTTCCATTTCTACATCACTAATTTCTCCCTCTATAACTGGAATATTCTGATCAACATCTTAGTATTTTACCTTAAAAAACAAACAAAACAGACAAAAACTTCCTCGACCCAGCAACCCCCTTCAGGAATGGCCCTCCTTTTCTGCTCCCTTTCACAGAAAAACCACTTGTCAGAGTTGTGTACAGTTGGTGTTTCAACATCTTTAATTCATTCCGCTCTCTCATTTTAAAACTTAAGTGTTTATTTTCACAAATGTATACCTGTTCAGAGTTTAAAGTATCCCGTTTTACAAGACTTTTTAAAAAATCAGAAGTCTTCTGATCCGCATTTCCTACTTTCAACCACTTTCATCTCTTTAACTGTTTCCCTTGGTAGTTAACTCCCTATCTCTAATAACTTTTACTTTATTACTTCTTGATTCTATTTTAGGTAGGATGCCTATACACTCCCAATTTATTTGAGCTGTCCCCAATGTAATTATTAAAAGTGCTTGCTTTTGCTCTCTAAAGTGTCTTTTTTTTTAAGCCATCATCTACCGAATTCCACTATAAAAAATAATAATTTAGCTTTGACTCCCCCATCCTTACCTCATATACACGCACGCTTGCCCAAATTTCCAATACCGTGATTTTGGCTAGGTGGTTATATCCAGAGTTAACATTATTATGACTCTGTAAATACAATTCACAGTTAAGCCATATGGTATACTACAATTTGTTTTTTGGAATAGTTTTCCCTAGAGTTAATCATTGTTTTGTTTTGTTATTTACCTGGTTTTCTGAATACTTATCTACAATTCAGCCCTAAACTCTTGTCTAAATCTACTCTTAATATCTTCAAATACATTACAGATTCTACCAATTTAATCTTTTGCAGCTATTTCTCCTGGCACCTTCTGACCTACTCCTACTGGGAATGGATAACTATAATTGGTGACCAGCTATAATCTTGGGATCACTCTTCACTATCATCTTGGTGATTTCCTGGGTCTCTACGTAAGTTGCATTCCCTGTTTCTTCCTACGGCTTCATTTTTTTTTAGTTTACTTGTTTATTTTTGTTGAGTACCTCCTACATTAACTGCCCAAGAAAGGAAACATAGCAGATAAATTTTTTTGAGACATCACAAATCTAAAACTAACATTGGTCTATCCTTAATTAACAGTCTAGCTAGATTCTGAATACTGAGTTGGAAATCATTTTTCCCTCAGAATTATGAAGGAAAATCATTTTTCCCTTCTATCTTCAGTGGAGACACCCTTCTCCACTGTCTTCTAGTTTCCAGTGTGGGATCAAGAAGTCCAAAGCCGGGCTTCCCTGGTGGCGCAGTGGTTGAGAGTCCACCTGCCAATGCAGGGGACACGGGTTCGTGACCCGGTCCGGGAGGATCCCACATGCCACGGAGCGGCTGGGCCCATGAGCCATGGCCGCTGAGCCTGTGCGTCCAGAGCCTGTGCTCCGCAACAGGAGAGGCTGCAATAGTGAGAGGCCCGCATACCACAAAAAAAAAAAAAAAAAAAAAAAAAAGAAGAAGAAAGAAGTTCAAAGCCATTCTGATTACTGATCCCTTATATGTGACCTATTATTTTTCTTATTCTGGAAGCTCTTCCTTTATCTCTCTTTTAAATATAGCATGTCTATCAACTGGCTGGAAAAGTAGAGAAAAGATCTTGGACTAAACTATCAGAGATGTAGTTTTATGTTTAACAAAATTTAACAGGTATATGCCCTATTTTGGACTAATTTTCATATCTGCATTGGTCACTCTATGGGCTCTTTCGACCTGTAAATGTGTGTCCTCTAATTTCTGGAGAGTTTTGCTGAATCATTCACTATTCTGTATTTCTCCCCTCTAGTCCCTCTATTCTCTTTCTAGAGCTCCTATTTTTTTTAACATTGGAGATCCTGGACAGTTTCCCCAATTTTCTTATCTTTTCTCTCCCATTTTCTCTTTGCTTTACTTTCAACATCAGTATCATTTTTTAGCCCTTCCATTGAGTTTTCCATTTCTGATTTCATTTCTTATTTTTTTCTCTCTCATGTTCATGGATTTAGCATCTCTTCTTATTTCTCAAACTATTAAATGACAGTTTTGTGTTTCTTTCCATTTTTACCTGCCTATCTGGTCTCCATTTCCCCTAACTTGGTATTTTCTATTTTGGTTTGGTCTTTGACTCTCACAAAAGAGGCTTTCCTAAAATGTCCAGTGATCTTTGGCTACAGCTCATATTTAAGGATGGGATCTGTGAACTTTATTTTAAGGATATCATGTTGGGACATTTCACTGAGGAAATTCTTTTTTTTTTTTTTTTTTTTAATAAATTTATTTATTTGTTTTTGGCTGTGTTGAGTCTTCTTTGCTGTGCGCGGGTTTTCTCTAGTTGCGGTAAGCGGGGGCTACTCTTCGTTGCAGTGTGGCTTCTCTTGTTGTGGAGCACGGGCTCTAGGCGCACAGGCTTCAGTAGTTGTGGCTCTCGGGGTCTAGAGCGCAGGCTCAGTAGTTGTGGCACACGGGCTTAGTTGCTCCGCGGCATGTGGGATCTTCCCGGAGCAGGGCTCGAACCCGTGTCCCCTGCCTTGGCAGGAGGATTCTTAACCACTGTGCCACCGGGGAAGTCCTCATTGAGGAAATTCTTAATGTCAGTACCTTCAAATCTTTTCTCTTAGGTTGGTTGTAATTCCCATTTTCCTGGGCAAGTGTCATTTCAAAGTACATTCCAAGATACAACCCTTTCATTACCTTTTGTATTTTGGGGATCTTTTGAACTGATTCTTCAGAAAACTGTAAGTTCAATGTATTCTTCTGTATGGCTGACCATCAGTCTCAGAATTCTGTTTAAACCAGAAAAAAATGTGTTAGATTTACTCAACTTATATGGACATTTATCATGAAGAAGGTTTCAAAATAATTTTGAAACATAACAAAATTTATAACTTTGTCACAAAAATGTATTGGGTTTGCCAAAATGTTTGTTTGGGTTTTCCTGTAATATCTTATGGAAAAACCCAAATGAACTTTTTGGCCAAACCAATATATAACAAATGCTAAACTCTATAAATTGTCTCTAAAAGAAAATAACTTAAAAATAAAAAAACTACAACAGTTACTTTTAATTCTACTATAGAAGTTAAAAGACAAAAGTATAAAAATAAGTATAGCTATGAAAATATGTTAATGAATACACACATATGTGTTAATGAATACTCATATATAATGAATACAAAAAGATGCAATTTGTGATGGAGATAAAGTGTGGTGGGGGAGAGAAGTAAAAGAGTAGAGTTTTTGAAGTTAAATTGTTATCAGCTTAAAATAGATTGTTAAATCTATAAGATGTTTTGTGTAGACCCATGGTAAGCACAAAGAAAACATCTATACAGGATACACAAAAGGAAATGAGAAAAGAATCAAAGCATGTCACTAAAAGAAAACAATGAAACACAAAGGAAGACAAGACAGGAAAAAAGTGACAAAATGCTACAAGACAGACAAAAACAATGAACAAAATAACAATAAGTCCTTCCCTGTCAGTAATTACTTTAAATGCAAATGAATTAAAGTTGCCAGTCAAAAGACAAAGTAGGTAAACGGATAAAAAAACAAGATCCAACTACATGCTATCTACAAGACTCACTTTAGATTTAAGGACACACAGAGACTAAAAGACTGGAAAAAGATATTCCATGCAAATGGTAACCAAGAAAGCACAAATGGCCATACTTACATCAGACAAAATAGACTTTAAGTAAAAAACTGTCACAAGAGACAAAAAGAACATTATACAATAAAACGGTCAAATTTATCAGGAAGATATAACAATTATAGATATATATACACCCAACATCAAAGCACCCAAATATTTGTAGCAAAGATTGACAGAACTGAACTGAGGAACAGACAACAACACAGTAATAGTAGGAAATTTCAATACCCCAGTTTCAATAATGGACAGAACCCTAGACAGAGAAGGTCAATAAGAAAACGGATGGCTTGAACAACACTAAAGACCAATGGACTTAACAGAACATTCCACCCAACAGGAGCAGAATACACATTTTCTTTAAATGCACAGGGGACATTCACCAGGATGGATCACATCAGGGAGCAAAACAAGTCTTAACAAATTTAAGAAGATTGAAATGCTTTATCAAATATCTTTTCTGACCACAATGGAATAAAACTAGAAATCAGTAGTATAAGGTAAACTGGAAAATTCAAAACATGTAGAAATTAAACACATTCTTGAACAATCAATGGGTCAAAGAAGAAATCAAAATGGAAATTAGAAAATATTTTGAGACAAAAGCACAAAACATCAAAACTTATGGGATGCAGCAAAAGCATCATTAAGAGGGAAGTTTATAGTGGTAAATACTACATTAAAAAAGAAGAAAGATATCAAATATAAAGAACCTAACTTTATACCTCAAGGAACCAGAAAAAGCCCAAAGTTAGCAGAAGGAAGGAAATAATAAAGATTAAAGCAGAAACAAAATAGAGCATAAATAAAACAACAGAAAAAAAGTGTTTTTAGCAAAGAACAACAAAAAGAGGAAACATTACAACTGATACCAAGTAATACAAAGGATCATAATAAACTATCATGAACAATTAAATGCCAATAAACTGGATAATCTAGAGGAAACAGATAAATTCCTAGAAATATAAAACCTATCGAGACTGAATCATGAAGAAATAGAAAATCTTAGCATACCTATAACTAATAAGAAAATTGAATCAGTAATCAAAAACCTCCCAACAAAGAAAAGCCAGGACCAAACATTCACTGAAGAATTATACCAAACATGTAAAGAAGAATTAATTAGCACCAATCCTGCTCAAACCCCTCCAAAAAACTGAAGGGAAAGGAACACCTCCAAGCTTATTTTATGAAGCCAACATTACCTTGACACCAAAGCCAGACAGACTCCACAAGGAAAAACTACAATATCCCTGATAAATATATATGCAAAAATTCTCAACAAAATATTAACAAACCAAATTTAATAGCATATTAAAAGGATCATACACCATGACCAAGTGGGATTTATCCTTGGGGTACAAGGACGGTTCTACATACAAAAATCAGTTAATGTGACACACCACATTAAGGAACAAAGTATTAAAATCACACGATCATATCAATTAATGCAGAAAAAGCATCTGACATAATTCAATACCTTTTCATGGTAAAAACACTAAATAAACAAGAGATAGATAGCAATTTTCTCAAGATAATAAAAGCCATATATGAAAAGCTCCACAGCTAACATCACACTCAACAGTGAAAAATTGAAAGCTTTTCCTCTAAGATTAGAGGAACAAGGCAGGGATGGCCACTCTCGCTACCTGTATTCAACACAGTACTATCTAGAACAATTAAGCAAGAAGTGAAAGAAATCAAAATTGGAAAGTTTGAAGTAAAATTATCTCTCTTCGCAGATGACATGATCTTATATGTAGAGAGCCCTAAAGAGTCTAGCAAAAAAAAACTGTTAGAGCTAATAAACATCAAATAGCAGGACACAGGGGGCTTCCCTGGTGGCGCAGTGGTTGAGAGTCCGCCTGCCGATGCAGGGGACACGGGTTCATGCCCCGGTCCAGGAAGATCCCACATGCCACGTAGCGGCTGGGCCCGTGAGCCATGGCCGCTGAGCCTGCACGTCCAGAGCCTGTGCTCCGCAACGGGAGAGGCCACAACAGTGAGAGGCCCGCGTACCGCAAAAAAAAAAAAAAAAAAAAAAAAATAGCAGGACACAAAGTAAATATACAAAGATCAGTTGCATTTCTGTATACACTAACAACAAACAATCTGAAAAGGAAATTAAGAAAACAATGTCATCTATAGGAGCATTAAAAGGATAAAACACTTAGGAATAAATTTAATCAAAAAGTAAAATTTCTGGTGTGGAAGGAACTTCAGGAACTTGTCAGTTTCGGATAGAAATGTTTTCACTAACAAGGAAAATCAGGAATTGCTGTATTCTTACTATTTCTCATTGTAGAACTGAGATATCACTATAACATTCTCATTCTTAACATTCTTCTAAATCATGAGCTCCTTCGAAGCAGGAGTGAAGCTTCACTTCTTCATCTATTATTAGGACCTGTCAGAATATTTGACAAATACTAAAAACTCAATAATCATTGTGAATAACTGAATTAACCAAGACCAACCCAACCTTGCCACACCAAAGTTAATGCAAAACTTTACCCTCATTGACTTTGCTTGACCCATCCAATGTCCATTCTAGAATTTTTTTAAAACACCAAGAATCTGCTGTATATATAATATGACAGCAAGAAGGAGGGATATTTTAGATAGCAAAAAAAAAGAGGGGGTATTTTTGAGTACAAAAAAGGGATTTTTTTGATGGCAACAAGAAAAAAATCCCTGGAGATTACAGACTCAAATAAAAGGAAGAGGTCTGAGTCAAAAACACCGGAGCAATAGAACTTAATTCCTAAAATGTGCATGAAGCAAAATTAAGAAGCATATCCTACTGCCCTACTTGGTTTTAAGTACTTTGGGATCGAGTTACTCGTCAGAATTAAAGCACCTAACAAATCCAGCATGCTGGAGGAGTAAGTATAGAAGTTAAGACCATGAGTTTACAGCCAGAAAAGCATGGATGAAAATCTTTGGACAATTTACTTAGTTATCCTAAGCCTCAGATTTCTTACCTAAGGCAACTGTTGTGAAGACTAAAGGATAATAATATATAGAGACACCAATTATTAACCAAATAAACACAAATGGAAACTCCCCCCTTAAAGCCAAAATAAAAGGCCTAAATATTTGCAGCACTTCAAAAGGTTAATATTTTTACCATATAAGGGTCTCTAAAAGTTATCTGAAAAAAGGTTAAAACCCAGCTAAAAACAAACAAACAAACAACAAAGAGTATAACTAAACGAGGAGCCACGAAGAAAACAAATGGCTAATAAATGTAAAAATTATTCCTGGCTAGAAATCAAAGAAACTTAAGTAAAAACATATTATAGTTAAATATTAGTGATTCCTTAAAAATTCTACTTCATATATTTATCATTCAGCAAATATTTACTGAGTACCAATACAAGTAAGTGTCCGATACGACGCTGACTGTAGTTTGGAAACAGTGAAATAGACACAGCCACTACATTTGAGGCACTTCCCAGAGAACCCACAAAGTGCTCTCTGAACACACTGGGAGTGACAAAGAAGTTAAAGAAGCCTCCTGGAGAACTGATACGTAAGCTGAGATCTCAAGAATAAAATAACAGTTCACCAGGCAAAGAGATAGAGAAATTTGATCTATGCCAAAAGAACAGTATATGCAAAGGTCTGGAGACATGAGAAGGAACTGTGATTTTAGAATACTACAAGTAGTTTCGTATGATTAGGGCAAAAACCTAAGGACAGGGGGTAACAGAGGTTGTTGTAAGAGATGATAATGGTGAGGTGAGCAGATCATGAAAGGTCACATGAAGGTAACTCCCAACACCTCCGCCCCCTCAACAAAGACATTGAAAGGTTTTAAGCAGGAAAGTGACATTAATAGACATTTGTTCTTTTGAACCATCATACTGGCTACAACACAGAGAATGGAATGGAAGTAGGCTCGACTAGAATTAGAGAGACTAGTAGAAGCAGAGCACTATAATAGTTCAGGTAAAATAATACAGAAGCAGAAATTATAAAAAGAAATATAGGAATTTTAATAGATCCTGAGATGACTAGACAGAATCTGGTGACTGATTAACAGAAGCTGGGGGCAGGAAGCAGTCAAGAGTATCACTCAAATTTTGGCTTGGACACATCTGTGGGTTGACAGGTAACACAGGAGGAGTAAGTTGGAGGGTAGTGAGAGGGAAAGATGTTGAAAGCAGTGGCTAACATTTATTGAACATTTACTACGTATTGGGCATTCTTTAAAGTTTTCTCTCATTTAAGACTCAACAATCATATGAGGTAGGCTCTATTATTATCTCCATTTTACAGATGAGGAAACTGAAACACAAAGAGAACAGGTAAGCTGGCCAAGATAAGCAGTAAAGCTAAGATAGGAACCCTGACAGTTTAGCCTGAGCTATGCTCTTAATCACTATGTAACAAATACCTCACAAACACTTTTAATGATGGATTCAGTTTCGGACATGTTATGTTTAAGATATCTATGGGACATACAAGAGGAAAAATGTCCAGTAGGCAGTTGGAAATGTGGGTTTGGCATTCAGGAAAGAACTGGGTAAAGATGTAAAGTAGGAGCCATCGACGTAAATAGGTAAATTAAAGATAATGATTAGATGGGCTTCTCTAGGAAAAACATATAAAATTAGGGAAAAAATGGCTAAGACTGAAACCTGATGAAAAATTAATATTTTACAGACAGGCAGAAGAGTAGCTAGTAAAATGGGGAGGCGGCAGAGCAACAATGTAAAGAAATGGCTCTAGAAACATTTCCTGGGTGTGAATTATGGATCAGCCCCTTTATTAGCTGTGAGTCTGAGACTAGTCACTAAATCTCTGTGCATCAGTTTTTTCATTTCTAAAATGGAGATAATAGTAGTACCTACCACATACAGTTCTTTTGAGGATTAACTATGTTACACGTTTGGACAGTATATAGAAAACAGCAAATGCTCAATAAATTTTAAGTATGATTAGTGTTAATAATAGTATCAACTAGATGGAAAAGGACCAAAGATATAGAAGAAAGCCAGGAAGGATTATTTGTCAGTAAAATTAAAGGAAAAGAGTGCTTTAAGAAGTTGACAATGCCAACATTGCACTGTGGAGAAGAAAGTGACTCTAAAGTGTCTATTACATTTAATAACAGTTTGATAAGTTTGGTGATGGAGATATGAAATAGACACTGAACAATGCTTTAAGAGAGTAAATTAGGACTCCCTTTCTTAAAAAAAGTTTGATGAGAAGTGTCAATAATTCAAGCACTTACGTCCTTTGACCTAGTAATTTCATTTTGAAAAAAAAGGAAATAATCAGAGATGTAACCAAAGTTTTATATTCATTGCACTATTATTTAAAATAGTAAAGCTTGGAAGATTTAAACATCCAACAGCAGTTAACAGTGGCATTAAAATGTATCAAACATAAATCCAAATATGTTTCAGTACCAACTGTTGTTATTCCTGAGTAATTTGCTTATGGATTTTTTCCATTTTTAGTTTTTCTTTAGCACTTTCTAAAATTTTTCCAAGAACATGTATTATTTTATAATCAGAAAAACTTAACTTCTGCCTTTTGAATGTTTTCTTTTAATTGTCCAATACTAGAGTCCTGGCTACCATAAGAACATAAGATACATGTTATCCATTCCAGAGAACAAAACATCAGTAACAAAGTAACACATTACTATTAAAAAACATGAATAACAGAGACTATTTTCCTATGCACTCTTCATGTAACTTAAAGAAAAAAACTTTAAATTTCATCTAATTATTGATAATTTTTAAATTATTCATTAAAAAGGTTTAACTCAAAGAACCTGGGCTTAAAAAATGGAAACCACAATAAACCCTTTTCTAACCTAATAACCTATTGACCCACTGACCTACTTTGGAATTTAGGTTAGTTCAATCTGATATCACAGATCTTTCTGGGACGGATGGATCTATTAACATTAATTAAAAGTAGTGCTGAAATTTAATTGACTGGCATAATACAAAACCCAACAATCCTTAACTATATTTATCACCATTTATGAAAAATTCAAACTTGCTTCTGCAGATTACTGTTTGTATTATAGCTAAAAAGGTAAGTATTTCTAAGAGAACAATTTTAACTTACAAAAAAAGACTGAAATACTTCTAAAATTAATTATTTAGTGTATGAGTAAAGATGAAATGTAACAGTTCTCAATTTATTCAATACTGAATGGGAACATTAGTCCACCTCTATATAAAATATTAGCAAGATGAAAAACATTCTTGACTCTACAGCAGTTTCTAAGACCAACTTAAATTTAAAATTGACAGTAAGAACAAGAAACACACCTCACACCAAAGTCTCATGAACCAGACCTCTTAGAACCAAAGAAGATGCTTGCTCAATACAAACATCAAATGCTACCAAAATTCTAGACTGTCAGATGTCTAGACGTGAGGTATTTTTGAAGCCTCATTAAGTAAACAAAAACTGAAAAATTAATACAGCTCTCTTAGTGGCACACAAGACTACTGCAATTATTCAAATTCAAATAATGTCTGAGCTCCCTCTTCATGTGATGGACTGATCTGGTCCACAGAATACATGAGCACCTTAACCCTTTTTTGAGATAAGACTGAGGCCTGAGACTGTCCCCAGCCTCAAATGAGCCCCATAAAAGATCTAAAGCTGCAGGAAGAGCCCAAGCTTGAGTCTCAATGTGAACTACACACTGAACCATGTACTGTAACCCTGAACCTATACCACCCTGCACCAGGCCTCACACTAGTATCCACAGGAAGACGGGACCCTGTGGTAGGCAGAATAAAGGCCCCACTAAATGGGCCACGCCCTAATCCCTGAAACCTGTGAATATGTTTCAAAAAAGGACTATGCAGGTGCGATCAAGGTTAAAGATTTTGAGATGAGTAGTTTATGCTCGATTATCTGGGTGGTCCAATGAAATCACATGAGTCTTTAAAAGCAGAAGACCTTTCCTGGCTGTGGTCAGAGAGCTGTGAGACAGAAAAGTCAGAAGGATGCAGTGTTGCTGGTTTTGATGGTGAAAGAAGAGCCACAAGCCAAGGAATAGGGGCAGCTTCTAGAAGCTTGAAAACACAAGGAAACATTCTCCTCTGAAGCTTCCAGAAAGGAATGCAGCCCTACTGACGCCTTGCTTTTAGCCCAATGAGACCCTTGTGGAACTTCTAAGCTGCAGAAGAGTAAGATAATAAATTTGTACTGTTTTAAGCCATTAAGTTTGTGGTAGTTTCTAAGTTTCTTGTTCTATGACAACAGAAATTTAATACAGGTCTAAAATCTCTGGCTGCTCTTGATAAATCTGCCTTTCCCAAACCCTCTCTCCCTCCATATTTACAATAATCTACCTAGGAAACCACCAGGACTAATCCTGTTATGCCCTACTTTCCTTTTATTTCAGTCACCAAGAGAGGTCCAAGACTCTCAGGTCACCCCCCTTCACCTAGACTCTTGTCCCTATATACTCTGTATATCCCCACATTGACCCCTTTCCCCTTTCTTTCCCAATTTCCAAAATCCTTTCATTGTGTCCTCTGGAACTCACAGTATACCATTAGCAAAATATCCTACTTCCTCAATATTGCTGTTGTACACTCGCTTCACGTTTCCTGCACCAACAGATCTCTTGCTCTCCTCCAGGAGTTCTGCTCTATCTCCAGGCCTTTCAAGTGATAGCTGTTCTTCTCTCCCATGTCTCACATGTCAAGGCCCTGGTGTGAGGGCCTCATTGTCATTTCTGAATTATTCTTTCTCTCCCTCCCTAAATCCCCCAGCTTTGAATCTCATGCCCCCAGACTATATCAGTTATTTCCATTTGCTTGTTGTAAGCATTCATAACTCCCCAGAATAAGCCCTCTTTCTCTGAGGGCTGTCTCTCTCCAATACCTCTTTTGTAGTTGTTTTTGATTTTGATATCTACATAAATGATCCTCCCAACATCTTGGCCAGTCAATTCCCTGACCTCCTCTCCTCCAACAATCCTGCACTTACCTCCCACTCATTCCCCTGGAGTTACTCTAGAATTCACCATTAGCAATAATCACACGCCCCCCCTCCATATTTTCAATTTCAAGCACTTTATCCCTCTGAATCTCACACAAGGTCTAGGATAGCATGTGATCTGCTTGATTCAAACCCATCAAAAAAAAAAAAAAAACCACAAGCATTTTTTTCTAACTGGCCATATAGCTCTAATTTATTTATTTATGTCTATGTCTTTTTTTTTTTTTAACCTGTCCTAGCCTCCTAATCGTTGCTAAGTACTTACAGTTTCTCATCCCATAAAAGGTACGAAGGAGCAAGGCAAGTTTATCTGAGATGGTCAGGGGACATCAGAGATAGTAACAGTCTCTGTTGGTCAGGTTGAGATAGTAACAGTCTCTGTTGGTCAGGTTGTTCATTATTCCTTATCAGAAACAATTCTTTTTCATGTTTGTCTAAACTCTAGGCTTCCTTTTTACCATTGATTCCTTTGTATATTTAACATATAGATAAGCCATTCCATGAGCCATTCTGTGGCAAAATGCAACCTGCTTACAACTCTAATACAGCTAAAGTCAAGCTGATAATAAAAACATCTTATAATTCCAACTTATTTACAGCATTTACTAATAGAGGCACAAATAACACAAATATTAAAGAACAGGTGGAAGGAAACCATGGCTTCTGAAGATCACTTGCTCTGCCACATTATAAGACACCAATTTTCCTTTCTAGCTTCATTCTCTCTCTCCAGCCTCATCTCCCACTCCACCTTCACTGTATACATACTCCTTATTCTCTGGCCACACTAAACATGTCACCATTCCTGTGAAGGAGAAACTAAAGATCCCTGGGTACACAAAGGTCTGCCCATCAGTGTCCAGCATATTATCAACACAAATGATTTCTTAGTATACTAAACTAAAATTGATCTTTGCAGGAAATCACATTGTCATTCACATTAGGATTCAATTAATCAACATGTAAAACGCATGTTAGTGGAAAACTAAACAGAGGTACCATGTATTAGTTTCCTGTGGCTGCTGTAACAAATTACTACAACCTTAATGGAAGAAAACAACACAAATTTATTATCTCCCAGTTCTGTAGGTCAGAGTCCAACACAGGTCTTACTGGGCTAAACTCAAGGTGCCAGCAGGGCTGCATTTCTTTCTGGAAACTTGAACAGAAAAATGTGTTTCCCTGCCTTTACAATCTTCTAGAGGCTGCCTGCATTCCTTGGCTCATGGATCTCCTCAATCTTCAAATCCATCAGCAGACCAAGTCCTCCTCAGGCTGCCATCTCTTTTGCTTCCCTCTTCCCTTATTAATACCCTTCTGATTACACTGGGCCCACCCAGATAATCCAAGACAATCTTCCCATTATAAGGTCATTTAACCTAACATAGTCACAGTTTCCAGCAATGTAGGATATGGACATCTTTGAAAGGCCATTATTCCGCCTACCACATCCCATGACCCAAGAAATCTCTTTGGTGAACACAAAGTATCTTTTGGGGATAAACGTTAAATAATTTGATCTATCAACACATAAAAGACTATATCACCATTCAGAAGTTCATAACTATCTGAACTATCTTTTCCTTTCATGTTTCTTCAAGGGAATTGAAAAATAATGTAGATGAGAATTCCAGTTGCATGAGTTCAACTGCAACTGAAGGTCAAACTTGATTGCTATAAGCAACAGGCTCTATGGATACTTTTCCGAATGGCAAAAGTTTTAACGTCCAAATGAATATGTGAGCATACTTTCCTTTTTGGACAATTATTTAATGGGCTACACCATATACAAAAATGGCATAATTTATAAGTATCAAACAAATGTCGAAACAAGATTGATCAATCCCAGCCTTTGTGGAATGCTTTATTTTTTTATTTTTCTTTTTCAGGATTGAGAAGACAGAAGCTCCCCTTCTGGTTTTTAGAGAAGAGCTTGTTTTCTGCTCTGGTATTATTACTTTCTTGTTATTTCTTGTTTTTTTTTAAATTTAATTTATTTTTTTTTATACAGCAGGTTCTTATTGGTTATCCATTTTATACATATTAGAGTATATATATCAATCCCAATCTCCCAATTCATCACACCACCACTCCACCCCCCCGCAATGCTTTCACCCCCCTGGTGTCCATACATTTGTTCTCTACATCTGTGTTTCAATTTCTGCCCTGCAAACTGGTTCATCTGTACCATTTTTCTAGGATCCACATATATGCGTTAATATACGATATTTGTTTTTCTCTTTCTAACTTATTCTACTCTGTCTGACAGTTTTCAGATTCATCCACATCTCTAAAATGACCCAATTTCGTTCCTTTTTATGGCTGAGTAACATCCCATTGTACATATGTACCACATCTTCTTTATCCATTCGTCTATCGATGGACACTTAGGTTGCTTCCATGACCTGGCTATTGTAAATACTGCTGCAAAGAACACTGGGGTGCATGTGTCTTTTTGAATTATGGTTTTCTCTGGGTACATGCCCAGTAGTGGGATTGCTGGGTCATATGGTAATTCTATTTTTAGTTTTTCTAAGGAACCTCCATAGTGGCTGTAACAATTTACATTCCCATCAACAGTGCAAGAGGGTTCCCTTTTCTCCACACCCTCTCCAGCATTTGTTGTTTGTAGATTTTCTGATGATGCCCATTCTAACTGGTGTGCGGTGATACCTCATTGTACATTTGATTTGCAATTCTCTAATAATTAGTGATGTTGAGCAGCTTTTCATGTGTTTGTTGGCCATCTGTATGTCTTCTTTGGAGAAATGTCTACTTAGGTCTTCTGCCCATTTTTGGATTGGGTTGTTTGTTTCTTTAATATTGAGTTGCATGAGCTGTTTATATATTTTGGAGATTAATTCGTTGTCTGTTCATTCATTTGCAAATATCTTCTCCCATTCTGAGGGTTGTCTTTTCGTCTTGTTTGTAGTTTCCTTTACTTTGCAAAAGCTTTTAACTTTCATTAGGTCCCATTTGTTTATTTTTGTTTTTATTTCCATTACTCTAGGAGGTGGATCAAAAAAGATCTTGCTGTGATTTATGTCAAAGAGTGTTCTTCCTATGTTTTCCATTAGGAGTTTTATAGTGTCTGGTCTTACATTTAGGTCTCTAATCCATTTTGAGTTTATTTTTGTATATGGTGTTAGGGAGTGTTCTAATTTCATTCTTTTACATGTAGCTGTCCAGTTTTCCCAGCACCACTTATTGAAGAGACTGTCTTTTCTCAATTGTATATTCTTGCTTCCTCTGTGATAGATTAGTTGACCATAGGTGAGTGGGTTTATCTCTGGGCTTTCTATCCTGTTCCACTGATCTATGTTTCTGTTTTTGTGCCAGTAAGATATTGTCTTGATTACTGTAGCTTTGTAGTATAGTCTGAAGTCAGGGAGCCTGATTCCTCCAGCTCCATTTTTTTCCCTGAAGACTGCTTTGGCTATTCGGGGTCTTTTGTGTCTCCATACAAATTTTAAGATTTTTTGTTCTAGTCCTGTAAAAAATGCCATTGGTAATTTGATAGGGATTGCAATGAATCTGTAGATTGCTTTAGGTAGTATAGTCATTTTCACAATGTTGATTCTTCCAATCCAAAAACATGATATATCTCTCCATCTGTTTGTATCATCTTTAATTTCTTTCATCAGTGTCTTACAGTTTTCTGCATACAGGTCTTTGGCTCTCTAGGTAGGTTTACTCCTAGGTATTTTATTCTTTTTGTTGCAATGGTAAACGGAAGTGTTTCCTTAATTTCTCTTTCAGATTTTTCATCATTAGTGTATAGGAATGCAAGAGATTTCTGTGCATTAATTTTGTATCCTGCTACTTTACCAAATTTATTGATTAGCTCTAGTAGTTTTCTGGTGGCATCTTTAGGATTCTCTATGTATAGTATCATGTCATCTGCAAACAGTGACAGTGTTACTTCTTTTCCAATTTGTATTCCTTTTATTTCTTTTTCTTCTCTGATTGGCGTGGCTAGGACTTCCAAAACTATGTTGAATAAGAGTGGTGAGAGTGGACATCCTGGTCTTGTTCTGGATCTTAGAGGAAATGCTTTCAGTTTTTCACCATTGAGAA
Source organism: Delphinus delphis (assembly GCF_949987515.2). Classification (NCBI taxonomy): domain Eukaryota; kingdom Metazoa; phylum Chordata; class Mammalia; order Artiodactyla; family Delphinidae; genus Delphinus; species Delphinus delphis. Next base: position 64,786,021 of record NC_082687.1, on the reverse strand, counting down.
TGACATTTGCTGTGGGTTAGTCGTATATGGCCTTCATTATGTTGAGGTAGGTTCCCTCTATGCCCACTTTCTAGAGAGCTTTTATCATAAATGGGTTTTTGAGTTTTGTCAAAAGCTTTTCCTGCATCTATTGAGACGATCATATGGTTTTTATTCTTCAATTTGTTAATATGGTGTATCACATTGATTGATTTGCATATATTGAAGAATCCTTGCATCCCTGGGATAAATCCCACTTGATCATGGTGTATGATCCTTTTAATGTGTTGTTGGATTCTGTCTGCTAGTATTTTTTTTTTTTGTAAATTTTTTTTTGGTTTTTTAAAAGATGTTTTAAGATTTTTGGGGATTTTTTTAATAATAGATGTGTGTTCCGAGGCCGAAGCACACACTTGTCTGCTAGTATTTTTTGAGAATTTTTGCAACTGTATTCATCAGTGATATTGGTCTGTAATTTTCTTTTTTTTTTTCGTATCTTTGTCTGGTTTTGGTATCAGGGTGATGATGGCCGCATTGAATGAGTTCGGGAGTGTTCCTTCCTCTGCAATTTTTTGGAAGAGTTTGAGAAGGATGGGTGTTAGCTCTTCTCTAAATGTTTGATAGAATTCACCTGTGAAGCCGTCAGGTCCTGGACTTCTGTTTGCTGGAAGATTTTTAATCACAGTTTCAATTTCATTACTTGTGATTGGTCTGTTCATATTTTCTATTTCTTCCTGGTTCAGTCTTGGAAGGTTATACCTTTCTAAAATTTGTCCATTTCTTCCAGGTTGTCCACTTTATTGGCATAGAATTGCTTGCAATAGTCTCTTAGGATGCTTTGTATTTCTGTGGTGTCTGTTGTAACTTCCTTTTTCATGTCTAATTTTATTAATTTCAGTCCTCTCCCTCTTTTTCTTGATGAGTCTGGCTAATGGTTTATCACTTGTGTTTATCTTCTCAAAGAACCAGCTTTTAGTTTTATTGATCTTTGCTATTGCTCTCTTTGTTTCTATTTCATTTATTTCTGCTCTGATCTTTATGATTTCTTTCCTTATGCTAACTTTGGGGTTTTTTTTCCCTTCTTTCTCTAATTCCTTTAGGTATAAAGTCAGATTGTTTATTTGAGATTTTTCTTGTTTCTTGAGGTAGGTTTGTATTGCTATAAACTTTCCTCTTAGAACTGCTTTTGCTGCATCCCATAGGTTTTGGATCGTCGTGTTTTCATTGTCATTTGTCTCTAGGTATTTTTTGATTTCCTCTGATTTCTTCAGTGATCTCTGGGTTATTTAGTAACGTACTGTTTAGCCTCCATGTGTCTGTGTTTTTTACGTTTTCTTCCCTGTAATTGATTTCTAATCTCATAGTGTTGTGGTTAGAAAAGATGCTTGATACAATTTCAATTTTCTTAAATTTACTGAGGCTTGATTTGTGACCCAAGATGTGATCTATCCTGGAGAATGTTCTGTGTGCATTTGAGAAGAAAGTGTAATATGCTGTTTTTGGATGGCATGTCCTATAAATATCAATTAAGTCTATCTGGTCTATTGTGTCATTTAAAGCTTGTGTTTCCTTATTAATTTTGTTTGGATGATCTGTCCATTGGTGTAAGTGAGGTTTTAAAGTCCCCCACTATTATTGTGTTACTGTCGATTTCCTCTTTTATAGCTGTTAGCAGTTGCCTTATGTATCGAGGTGCTCCTATGTTGGGTGCATATATATTTATCATTGTTATATCTTCTTCTTGGATTGATCCCTTGATCATTATGTAGTGTCCTTCCTTGTCTCTTGTAACATTCTTTACTTTAAAGTCCATTTTATCTTATATGAGTATTGCTACTCCAGCTTTCTTTTGATTTCCATTTGCATGGAATACCTTTCTCCAACCCCTCACTTTCAGTCTGTATGTGTCCCTAGTTCTGTAGTAGGTCTCTTGCAGACAGCATATATATGGGTCTTGTTTTTGTATCCATTCAGCAAGCCTGTGTTTTTTGGTTGGAGCATTTAATCCATTCACGTTTAAGGTAATTATCGATATGTATGTTCCTATGACTATTTTAATTGTTTTGGGTTTGTTTTTGTAGGTCCTTTTCTTCTCTTGTGTTTCCTACTTAGAGAAGTTCCTTATTATTTGTTGTAGAGCTGGTTTGGTGGTGCTGAATTCTCTTAACTTTTGCTTGTCTGTAAAGCTTTTGATTTCTCCATCAAATCTGAATGAGATCCTTGCTGGGTAATCTTGGTTGTAAGTTCTTCCCTTTCATCACTTTAAATATGTCATGCCACTCCCTTCTGGCTTGTAGAGTTTCTGCTGAGAGATCAGCTGTTAATCTATGGGAGTTCCCTTGTATGTTATTTGTTGTTTTTCCCTTGCTGCTTTCAATAATTTTTCTTTGTCTTTAATTTTTGCCAATTTGATTAGTATGTGTCTCAGCGTGTTTCTCCTTGGGTTTATCCTGTATGGGACTCTCTGCACTTCCTGGACCAGGGTGGCTATTTCCTTTCCCATGTTAGGGAAGTTTCGACTATAATCTCTTCAAATATTTTCTCGGGTCCTTTCTCTCTCTCTTCTCCTTCTGGGACCCCTATAATGTGAATGTTGTTGCTTTTAATGTTGTCCCAGAGGTCTCTCAGGCTGTCTTCATTTCTTTTCATTCTTCTTTTCTTTATTCTGTTCCACAGCAGTGAATTCCACCATTCTGTCTTCCAGGTCACTTATCCGTTCTTCTGCCTCAGTTATTCTGCTACTGATTCCTTCTAGTGTAGTTTTCATTTCAGTTACTGTATTGTTCATCTCAGTTTGTTTGTTCTTTCATTCTTCTAGGTCTTCGTTAAACATTTCTTGCATCTTCTCAATCTTTGCCTCCATTCTTTTTCCGAGGTCCTGGATCATCTTCACTATCATTATTCTGAGTTCTTTTTCTGGAAGGTTGCCTACCTCCACTTCATTTGGTTTGTTTTTCTGGGGTTTTATCTTGTTCCTTCATCTGGTACATAGCCCTCTGCCTTTTCATCTTGTCTATCTTTCTGTGAATGTGCTTTTTGTTCCACAGGCTGCAGGATTGTAGTTCTTCTTGCTCCTGCTGTCTGTCTTCTGGTGGATGAGGCTATCTAAGAGGCCTGAGCAAGTTTCCTGATCTGGAATGTTTTGTTTTTAAAAGGCAAGTGTATGTAAATTTCTGAGATGGATCTCCAGAAAAAGCGAGTGAATTATATCAACCCAAAAGAAGTACAGAATTTTATTAGTGCTAAAAATCTACAGGAACCTGTTAAGAAATTTGATTAAGTAGTATTACGAAATAGGTTTAGGGTCAGCTCATGAAATATTTAATAACTTACAATTAATATGTATAAATATAATGACAATGTTTTGACATACACCTCATTGATGAGGCCACCAGATCCATATAAAATACAACCAAAAAATGTCAATTTTCAAGGCCACAAATATTCCTCTTCTTGCAGTGTAATCACTTTATAAAAAAGACAGTTGTTTTGACCTATTAAAACTTGAGTAAACTGCCAGGTTGCTTTTGTGCAGACAAGTAGGTGAAGCAAGTTCACAACCATCTGAAAACTAGTTCAAATACATTTAGATGCATTCTGAACCACAGATTATTCAGAGAACTACCACCAAGAACTATTTTTTCTTCACTAAAATTATTATAACTACATTTATATTTAAGATAAAATTCACTCTGTTTAAATTGTAAGATTTTGCAATAGATGATTTATATATATACTGTCCATTCCCACTTTTCTATACCTATGTACTTTCAAAGTTTTCAAATGAACAAAAATACATGAGCATATTAAGTTCCTTAGTTGACTATTATTATTTTTTAACACACTGACTCACTGCTTGATCCTTACCTGAAATGACAAGGTCTGAGAAAATCACAAGCCAAGATCCTATCTAAATCTGTGGCGTATCAAGGGAGATGGAACTCCCTTGATACAGACACATTTTATTTGCAGCATGCAAGTAAGAGTAATTAAGAATAAAAAAGGATATGTATATGGCATGCTCATTCACAGCCAGAAGGCCTATGACCAGGCTTCACACGGTACAACCTGGACTTAACAAGTATTACATAACAGAGACATACCCTTGATACAGAAGATACGATTTGAGATTTCTATTGATATATCTTCAAGTCTGCTATTGAACTCATGCAGTAAATTTGTATTGCATATATCGTACTTTTCAGTTCTGATGTTATCACTTGATTCTTTTATGTGGTTTTTATTTCAGAGGAGAACTATCTTTCTATTCACTTCAAAACTGTTCACTTTTGTCTCATGGGCCATGGATATAATATAACAGCGGCTTTAAAGTCTTTTTCTGATAATTCCACCATCTGAATATCTCAGGGTTGGCATCTATTTATTGTCTTTTCTCTTAAAAAAGTCAGATTTTCCTGTTTCTTTGTATGTCAAGTAATTTTGGATTATATCCTAGGTATTCTGAATATTAGGTTATGAAACTAGATTTTATAAACATCTTCTGGAGAATTTGGTATTTTTTTTGCTTAAGTTTATACTACAAGTTATATATTGCATTCTAGCATGGCAGTACCACTGTCAGCTCAGTTTTCAAAGTCTTTGCTATGTTTTTTGGCTTTATCCTCTGCATGCACTGCTCAGAGGCAAGTCTGGGATTTGAACAGTGGTTTATATTGTAGGTCAGTTCTCTGTCTTTGCTGTGTTCCTTTGGGTCTGTACATGCATGCGTAGCTCATAAGTAAGGTGGGACCTCTGTGGGTCTCCTCTCACATCAGCTCTCTTCTCTGTGAGATTTCCCCAGCATGCTCCAGTTTCCAGGGGCCTTTTTCCCAAATCCTCTGACCAGAGAAATCGTTTTCTCTCAGAGTTTTAAAGTGCTTGTGCTACCTGGCAATGTAACTTTATAGGTAGAGATGGTCTCAGGGCAGGCTTGGGAGGGAATAAAGGGGTACTCCTTTTCCTTGTCGTGTGTCTAGAAATAGGGGTTTCTCTAAATTGCTGCATCCACTGTGCAGTTCCCTAATTCAGCCCACCATTTGGTCAAAGCTGGGTCATGAGAAGAAAGAAAAGGTATATTCACCATTATACAGGCTAGTCTTCAAGTTATAACTTCCTTTCTCGATTTGCCTTTTTTTTTTTTTTTGCGGTACGTGGGCCTCTCACTCTTGCGGCCTCTCCCATTGCGGAGCACAGGCTCCGGACGCGCAGGCTCAGCGGCCATGGCTCACGGGCTCAGCCGCTCCGCGGCATGTGGGATCTTCCAGGACCGGGGCACGAACCCGTGTCCCCTGCATTGGCAGGCGGACTCTCAACCACTGCGCCACCAGGGAAGCCCTTGATTTGCGTATTATTAACTTTCAAAGTCTTTAGATAGTTGCTTTTAGTATTCTATTGAGAGTATTTAGTTCTAATCAGTCAGAGAGAGGCATACTCCATTTTGGCCTATGCATTGTATTATATCCATTTCTCAACAGACTTTCACCTAAAGTCTTTAGTAGTCATTGACTGATCATTATCTAGATCATAATTCTATTAGAAATTGCACTGTGGTGAATTTCTAATCCTATCATTCTCCCAGCATTTGTTATTGTCTATGATTTTTCTATAACAGTAAACTTTCCCTCTTAACTATTTGGTTATCCTGGAATGAAATCTGTACAGAAAATGAAGAATAAATGGTTGATTCTTTCATTTACCAGTGATTTTCAGAGTAATAAAATGAGGGTTTTTTTTAAGTATTATTATAAACTTCTGAATTCTTATATGTGTATCAATCTTCAGTTGTTATACATATTTTTTAACCTATTTTTATGGAAAATTTCAAACATACACAAAAGTAAAAAAGAATAATTATTAACCCATATATTCATCACCCATTTTCAGCAATTATCAAATCATGGTCAATCCTGTTTCATCTATTCTTCCCCTTCCCCATTCCTTCCCATCCTCCTTTGTATTATTTGAAGCAAATCCCCAAAACTATATCATGTCATCTGTAAATACTCTAGTACGAATGTGCAAATTATAAGGACTTAAAAAAAAAAACACAATATCATTACCTTTAAAAGTTAATAAAAGATGTCTAAGGCCTCTACACACAAAATATTTCTGAGAGAAATTTTAAAAGACCTAAATATATGGAGATATACTGTGGTTAACATATTGAAAGTCTCAATATGGAAAGATATTTAATATATCCAAATTGATCTACAGATTCAATATTAAACTAGACAATAATAATATGAAATAATAAATAACATTTAACTTGCTTAATGTTAAGCAGGGATTTGTTATTTATTTACTCATTTAGGAAACTGACAGGCTGAGTGTAAAATCTTTATTGAAATTCATAAGGACCAAGAAGAACCAAGGCAATTTTGAAGGACAAAAGTTGGAGAACTTAAAGCTATAATAACTAAAAGTGTATGGCACTGGTACAACAACAGACCAATGGAATACAAACAGAGTCCAAAAACAGACCCACAAATAAAGTCACCTGAATTACAACAAAGGCACTACTACCGCATTACAGTAGGAAAGGACAGTCTTTTCCATAAATAATGCTGGACCAAATGGATTTCCAAATGGAAAATAAAATAAACCATGAATCCTACCACACATCATGCAGAAACCTAAATGGGAAAGTTAAAACACTCAAGTTTATAGAGGAAAACATAGCACAGTATCTTCTTGGCTTTGAAATAGACAAAGAATCCTTAAAACACAAAAAACTAACCATAAAAGAACACTCTGATAAAATTGACTTTATTAAAATTAAGAAATTATCTTAATTAAGACACACTACTGAAAGAGTGAAGAAGAAGAGATAACTTCAATACTTAATCCAACAAAAACTTATCCTAGAAATAAAGAACTTCTGCAAATCCGTAAGACAGACAACACAACAGAAAAATGGACAAATAACATGAACAGGCATTTCTCAAAAAAGGATATCCAAAGGGTCAGTAAGCATGTAAACATGTGCTAACCTTTTAAGTTATCAGGGAATAACAAATTAAAACTACAATAAAATTTCACTACATACACTGCAGAAGAGTTGTTAATTTGAAACACTAATAATTTCAAGTGTTATTGAGGATGAAGAGCAACAAGAATTCATGTACACTGTTGGTGGAAGTGTAAACTGATTCAACCATTAGGAGCATCTACAAAAGCTAAACAGCCAAATACCCTGACCCAGCATTTTCACCACTGGATATTTATCCAACAGAAATGCATACATATGTGCCAAAAGAAATGTTCAAGAATGTTCACAGCAGAATTGTTCATAACAGCCAAAAACTGAGAGTAAACCAAATGCTCATCAACAGTACAAACGGATGAATAATTTTGGTATATACATATGATGAAGTATTACAAAGCAATGAAAAAGGATGAGCTACTGCTATATGAATCAATATGAATGACTCACATCAACAAGATGTTGACCATAAAAAGCCAAAAGAAGTTCAAAAATAGACAATATTAATGAATAGTGAATCAAGCAAGAATAATAGTTACCTTTGGGAGTGCGTGATGACTGTCAGGGGGCATGAAGGAGGCTCCTGGATTGATGAAAATGTTCTATATCTTGATCTTGGTATTGGTTAAACGAGTGTTGACTTCATAAAATTTCATCAAAATGACACTCAGTATTTATGCACTGTATAATATGCATGTTTTAATTCAATATAAAACATTTTAAAAGTTAGCAATACTGTATCAGTCTCTTGATATTTTATTTTTAACTTTTTGGTTATTTTACTTGGTGAAATTGAAGTCTAGTAGAACTAGGTTTCTACATCAATCTGCCTCTTACTTGGGTACTAAAGTCATTATTTACTTTTTCCTGGATAATTACTGACAGTTTTGATATGTGGATCCTTCCCACATTATGACGGCAAAAGTTTACCTTGAAGTTAGACCTATCTCATGTTCACAAACTAGATAATTCTAAGATGACATTTTTTTCTTAATGTAAATATAATCAATTTTCTATATTAAGTTCCAGGTCACCAGTTCCCACAGTTTGTATTTGGAAAAAAAGAAGAAAATTCAAAGCTTCTGAGGCTTAGCATCTAAGCTCAGTTTTAGCTAAACTTGAAAAAAGCAAATCAGGGCTTCCCTGGTGGCACAGTGGTTGAGAGTCTGCCTGCTGATGCAGGGGACACGGGTTCGTGCCCCGGTCCGGGAAGATCCTACATGCTGTGGAGTGGCTGGGCTCGTGAGCCATGGCCGCTGAGCCTGCGTATCCGTAGCCTGTGCTCCGCAATGGAAGAGACCACAACAGTGAGAGGCCCGGGTACCGCAAAAAAAAAAAAAAAAAAAAAAAAAGCAAATCAAGGCATGGTGTAAGCATAAGGTTGTTGTGAAATATAATGAATTATTAAATGTAAAGCGCTTAGAAAATAATGTGTACCACAAAGTAAATGCTCAAAAAAAGTCTGCAATTCTTTATACCAGTTTGAAAAACCTTACAATAGATCCTTACTCTTGAATTTCCTTCAAAATATTTGAGACAATAAAAACAGATCTCTTTTAAAAACAAACAAAGTATATTTATGGAGCTAAGGGAAAACTTAATAGATTTTTAATGAAACAAGCCAAAGTGAACATTAAAGAAAAGTATAGGGTAGATGAAAATTTAATTAACTATACCTAAGGTTTTTTTTAAGTTCTAAGTTGTACTAATAGATATTTAGCTATGATATTAGGATTAGAACTTCTACATATAATTTATCCAGTTTGCCAACTGTTAACGCGTGCATCATTTTCTTTATATACTGATAAACATATTTTCTGAACCATTTGAGAGTAAGTTGCATATATCATGTCCTTTTACCCCCAACTGCTTAAATGTGTACAGCCTGGGAACAAAGACATTCTCTTAAATAACCATAGGATAGTTACTAACTTCAGGAAATTTAACAATTATACAATATTAACATCTATTTTTTTAAGAGAGCAAATAAAGTCCTTTAGGGCTCCTCTAGTACAGGATCCAGTTCTGAGTCAGGTATTGGATTAGCTATTTTATCTCCCTAGACTCCTTTAATCTGGAAGTTTTCCTTCAGCTAAATACCTTTTAAACTGTCTTATGTTTACAAGGTACTCTGCAAGATAAGATTTTAAAACTTGGGTTCTTAAGCAAGCTATATAGGGAAGTTTCATTAAAAAAAAGAGATTCAATGGAAGAGTTAGGAAAAGTTTCAGAAGACTAAGATGAGAATACAAAAATCTTCCTATCCAAGAGTGGCTTTAGTATATATACATTTTAAAGCTTTATAATGAGGAGGTTTCTAGGTTTCTTTGATATTGGTAATTCGTGGATTAGTGGTTTCAAAATCCTGTCCCTCAAGATGTCAAAAAATTACAATATATAATCAACTTAGGGCTTCCCTGGTGGCGCAGTGGTTGAGAGTCCGCCTCCCGATGCAGGGGACACGGGTTCAAGCCCCGGTCTGGGAAGATCCCACATGCCGCCGAGCGGCTGGGCCCGTGAGCCATGGCCGCTGAGCCTGCGCGTCCGGCGCCTGTGCTCCGCAACAGGAGAGGCCACAGCAGTGAGAGGCCCGCGTACAGCAAAAAAAAAAAAGTCATGGTACCTACCCTTAAGAAACTTATAATTTAGCAAACCTAAGATTCCTGCTTTCAGATACGAAAAGTATTATGTTTTCCTATTTTGAAAAGGAAGCAACTATGATGCAGCGTGAAAAATGTGTCCAAAGATAAAACTACGAAATGTTCTAGAGGAACAAAAAAGGTAGATCCTGAAATCGTGATCTTTAATCTCCTAACAGAGGACTCAACTTGCCTCTGTCAGACTACAGAAGAGCTCCTTAAGAGAATCCTCCTATCTATCCATTGACTCCAAAAGGGACATGTATCGTCATCCCCAATGTACGTACTAGCTTTGTTCCATTGAGTCAGTCACCGACTAGTTTCCAAGTAATGTACTAGTACCTTCACTTAAAAAATAACAGGTAATCTCCATACACAGAAAAAAACAGAAACTGTACAAAAGGTGTATACTATTAGATACTTTTAGAATGGACGTGATAATAAATGTGGAAACAGAAGATGTGGCTGGTCGCAGTGGCTCTTTAATAAGTAATTTAACTTCGTCGGCGATAGGCTGTAATAGGCCATATGGTCCAACGAAGTTTGGTCCTTTTTGAAGTTGTATATAACCTAATACTTTTCGTTCATTAATGTGAGGAATGCCACAGCTAGAAGAATTGGGACAGTAAGTGTTAGAATGTTAATTATAAACATTTTGTTAGGGAGAGGAGTTGAACAGCTAATAAATGTTTAAGTTTTACATAATTACTGGGCTCTGCCACCCTAACAAACCCTGTTCTCAGGCAGGGTGTTTTAATGAATTAAGATTGTATCATTAATTAGTTTTAAGGCACTTTTGTAAAGTAGACCTTATTTCTCTTGTCTTTTCGTACTGGGATAAATATGTAATAGATAGAAACAGACCTGGGTTACTCTGGTGTGAACTCATATCACATAGGACTTTAATTGTTGAACAAACTTAACTTTAATAGGGGTTAAACCATTGGGATGTCCTGATCCAACATCGAGGTCCTAAACCCTACTGTCGACATGAACTCCAGAATAGGATTGTGCTATTATCCCTAGCATAACTGGCTCCATTGATCAATTTTTTTGGATCAATAAGTGAAGATATTTTGACTAGTTGGTCTAAGTTTTAATCATTCAGAGGCTTTTTTGTTCTCCGAGGTCATCCCAACCAAAACTGCTAACCCATATAAAAGTTTTGTTATCCCTTGATGGTTTAGTTCCTTTTGGGGGGGGGGGGGCGGGCAGTTATTAAAGCTCCATAGGGTCTTCTTATCTTATTTTGTCAATTTCACTGATTAAAAGTAAAAGACAGTAAAACCCTCATGTGGCCATTCATACAAGTCCTTATTCAGAGAACAAATGATTATACTACCTTTGCATGGTCAGGATACCGTGGCCATGTGACAGATGTCACTGGGCAAGCAGTGCCTGTAATACTAGTTACGCTAGAGGTGACGTTTTTTTGTAAACAGGCAAGATTTGTATTTGCTGATTTCCTTTTACTCTTTTTAATCTTTCCTTAGGTGCATATCTGTGTCAGGTTAACAGTAATTTTAATAAATAATCTAACATTGACTTAGGTTTATTTGTTGTTAACTACCAGTGATATCTATTACTTATATAAGCTTATGCAAGGACAAATATTTCTTGTTACTCATATTAACATTACTGCTTCTATTAATTGATTAGTCCAGTATTAAACTAGGAGTTGATTTACTTATTGATGGTATTAAGGTAAATGTGTTGTTGAACTTGAACGCTTCCTTAACTGATGGCTGCTTTTAAGCCAACTATGGTGTTATTTTTACTCTCTAGATAAGGTTGTATCCTGTTTCTAAAAAGCTGCAACTTTTTAGATTAGTATTTAAAAATACGTTAAAATTTATGATTTTTTGAATAGTTTTTAAAGTTGAACTAAGATCCTTTTCCTGGACAACCAGCTATCAACAGGCTCGTTATACCTCTACTTATAAATCTTCTCACAAGTTTGCCACATAGATGAGTTTGTTCTAATAAACTGTACGTAAGTAGCTCGTCTGGCTTTGGGGTATTTAACTTAAGTTCTCTTTGTTAAAAATTTCAGTTAAATCATTATACAAAAGGTACAAGGGGGAAGCTTTACTTTTTATTACTTGTAATGCTTCTTGCCTCATGCCCTTACGATACTTTCTCTATAGTGCCAAAAAGCTTTTAATTTCTCTCTCCTATACTTTAAATATTGGGTGAATGATTTATTCAATCTGCTTATAATAGTTGAATTTGTGGGAGGCTTGGGCTAGATTTAGTTCAAAGTATCCATACACTTTGAAATCTCCTGAGTGTAAACTAGGTGCTTTTGTTTAAGCTATACTTTGATTTATCCAAGCACACTTTCCAGTATGCTTCCCTTGTTACGACTTTATCTCCTCTCATATGTTTGGTACTTGCTAAGAAGTTATAAGAGTTATTAATACTTGAGAAGGGTGATGGGCAGAGTGTGCATGCTTCACGGCCTGACTCAACTAAGCACTCTATTCTTAATTTACTACTAAATTCTCCTTTGGTTTTTAGCTTCATCAAAATTTTTGTATAATAAGAAATATGTTCTTGAAATAGAAAATGTAGCCCATTTTTTCCCATCCCGTAAGTTACACCTTGACCTAATGTTTCTATGTATAATAATTATGCTTACTGTTATTCCTTTTCAGGGTTTGCTGAAGATGGCGGTATACAGACTGAATTAGCAAATGTTGGTGAGGTTTACCGATTATAGAGAGAACACACTCCTCTAGAGGGGAATGAAGCACCATCAAGTCCCTTGAGTTTTAAGCTATTGCTAGTAGTACTCCAGCGAATAATTTTGTTATGATAATTATTTGCATGTAGGGCTAAGCATAGTGGGCTATCTAGTCCCATTTGGGGTCTTAGCTGTCATGTGATCAGTAACTGTTAAAGTCACTTTTGCAGTTCATTTTTAAATAGCTATAGCTTTCTAAGGCTTAGCTAGAACTTAACTTTATTTTTTATTATTCTTTAACACATTTTACACCGATTTTCTATTAATTTGGGTTAATTGTATGACCACAGTGGCTGGCACGAAATTTACCAACCCTAAATAACATAACTTAGTTGAACTTTCATTTATGGCTTAATTTTTATCACTGCTGTTTCCTGTGAGGGCATCGCTAAGCAAAGCATTATGAGCTACTATTTTAGTGTGCTTGATACCTGCTCCTTTTAATCCTTCATGATTTAGAGGATAGTCTGCTTAAGTTATTATGGTAACACTAAAACCTGGTAGAAAACAGAGTACTATACTAATTTTCTTTCTACAAATGTCCATTCATTTTAGAAGAAAAGTAATAGGAGAATCAACTTATCTTCTATTTTAAAACAGTAACACAGGTCAGCCTAATGAGAATATGGATTATGCTTTCCAGGACACGAAAAAAGTGTAAGTCAGTCACTGAGAGCTGGTATCAACTCTTACCTCCCTCTAATTTTCCCCCACTCATCTCTTACTTTGCACTCAATCTACAGACACTTCTCTACCCAGGTAGAGAAGGGGTCGGCTAACTTATTCTGTAAACGGTCACAAAGTAAATATTTTTGGCTTTCTGGGCCCTAACATCTCTGATGCAACTACCTAACTCTGCCACTATAGCTTGAAAACAGCCATACACAATATGTAAAAAATAAGAGTGGCTGTATTCCAATAAAGCTTTATTCACAGACACTAAAACCTGAATTTCATATAATTTTCACATATCATAAAATAGTATTCTGCTTCCAGGATTTTTTTTCCCCCCAACCATTTAAAAATGTAAACACTATTCTTAGTTCACGGGTCATACAAAAACAGGCAGCAAGCTGGATTTGGTGGTGTGCAGACCCCTCCCTGATGGAGAGACTTGCTTGTAAGGCAGACATGCAGTAGGCGACTGGCCCTTCTGTACCTCAGTCAACTGCTTCTTTATCTCTAAACCTAAAACCTGACAGGAAATAATTCTTATTCTACTTTTCAGTCATTTGCAAATCACCTTTCTCTCAAAAAAAGACAAGTTATAATTCTTACTTTCAGGTAGTAACTTTGAAAAATTTCAAGAATTGCTGAAAGAAAATACATCTGGATATCAATTACCTTACCAATAAATAATGTTTCATTCCTCTGAAGAATAAAAAAATCTAAAGATAAATAAAAACTATCAAAGAAGGTAGCCGATCATGTCCTAAATATTTTTATAATACTCTGTCCTATGTGCCTTGCCAGGAGACTGTAAACCTCACTGTACCCAATAATTATGACAGAAAAGGAAGGAAGCAAGGAAGGAAAGAAGGGAGGGAAGGAGGGAGAGAAGAAGGAAAGGAAAGGGGAGGGGAGGGGAGGAAAAGGAAAAGGAAAAGGAAAGGGAAAACAGAAAAAAGAAAAGAAAAAAAGAGAAGGCATACTTCTGAGCTCAAAATGAAGACTGAACATATCTAGTGAAACTCACCAAGTTGTAAAGATTCATCTAAGAGGAATGCAGAATCTTCCAAAGGCATCTTACACTGTGACAAAATCAGCTTCTAAGTTTCAGCAGCTTTACAGGAAAAACAAAAAACAAAAAACAAAATCTGTAAAACAAGGGCAGCTGTGGAAATAATGTTAATCAAATTCTAAGTAACAATACCGCCAGTATTTTTTCCCATCCACATATACAGCATTAATTGGGGCTTCCTATGTGCCAGGAATAGGGGATGCAGCAATGAACATGTCAGATTCCATCAATTCCTCTGGGAGCTCAGTCTGTAGGCCAACTCCAAATGGGATGAAAGGCTTTAAGAATCATGATGATGTGAAGGGAAAGCATGGCAGAGATACAAACCAGGCTAGTGGGAACTAGTTAGGAAAGGTTTCCTAAAAAAGAGGCAATTAATGCAAGCATGAGTAGGGTCTGACCAAATAAAGCAAGAGGGGAGGGGAGAGAAAGAACAAGTTTCATTAGAAGGGAATGGCATGTTCAAAGGGCCAGATGTAGGAGAGGATATGGCGTTTGTGTGCAAGTAAAAGAAATCTAGTATGGCTGCTCAGAGTAAGAAAAGGGATGAGAAGGTCATTCTCTGAGATGAGATGGGCAAGGGAGGAAAGTAAGAAGTGAAGCAATTTGCCCTGCATCACTCAGTCACACAGGGCTAACAGGCAGAGACCATTTTAAACTCTCACCACTTGACTGCAATATATTAGCCATTCTGAAGCTCTTCCCAGTCCCCTAGCCTCAAGGGTCTTAGAGGTTGACCCCTGGGAAGGAAGGTGAGTCAAAGTCCTGTGGAGGATGATCCTTTCAGGGGGCTTTTGCAAAGGCCTGAGGGAAAACTGCCAGCCTCCCTATGAATGGATGAATTGATCAACTGACCATCAGGGGCCCTCCTGCAAAATGATGGGGAAGAAGTCAGTTTCAGCACCATTCTCAGTTACAAATTAATAGTTGCCAAGCATTTTACTATGCGTGAAGTCCAGTTCTAAGTGCTTTACACGTAGTAACTAATTCAATCCTCACAACATCCCTATGAGGTAGGTGCTTTTATAAGCCTTTATTTCCAGTATGGTTTTATGAAATAGCCCAATAATGGTCATTAATTTTTATTAGCAATTAAAATTATCAGAAATGTTAACGATACTTACCACAATATTAAAAGCATTTTAATTACCATTAAATCAGAAAAGTACTATTTTAAAGATTAATTAACAAAAACAAAAGACTTCACAACATTAATTTGGTTATTTCTCTGTTAGAGAAAGAGTTGGAAATTTTGTTTCATGCTCATTCATTCACTTACTATGATAGGTTCTACATATCCAATGATTAGGGGAAAAACACACCAAATTCCTGCCGTCATGGAGTTTCAGTCATTGAAATACAATTGGCAATTATGTTTTTGTAACATATCCTAAGTTTTTGAATGAATGAAAAATCAACAACCATACAGACAAAATCTGATGCATAGAGGAAAATTAAAACCTGAGGGGAGTGGACTGTGAATAAAAAATATACATACATGTTAAAGAAGGAGGAAGAGAAAGAATAAAAAACTGCTCCACTAAAAAAGGGAACCCTCATGCACTGTTGGTGGGAATGTAAATTGGTGCAGCCATTATGGAAAACAGTATAGAGGTTCCTCCAAAAACTGAAAATAGAACTACAATATGATCCAGCAATTCCACTTCTGGGTATTTATCCAAAGAAAACAAAAACACTAAGTTGAAAAGATGTATGTATCCCTATGTTCACTGCAGCATTATTTACAATACCCAAGATACGGAAGCAACCTAAGTGTCCTTCAATAGATAAACAGATAACAAAGATGTGGTGTATACACAACACACACACACACACACACATACACACATCGTACTCTACCATAAAAAAGAATTAAATCCTGCCATTTACAACAACGTGGATGGACCTTGAGGATATCATGCTAAGTGAAATAAGTCAGACAAAAAGAAAAAAAATGATTATGAAGAACCTAGGGGCAGGACAAGAATAAAGACGCAGATGTAGAGAATGGACTTGAGGACACAGGTAGTGGGAAGGGTAAGCTGGGACGAAGTGAGAGAGTAGCACGGACATATATACACTACCAAATGTAAAATAGATAGCTAGTGGGAAGCAGCTGCATGGCACAGGGAGATCAGCTCGGTGCTTTGTGACCACCTACAGGGGTGGGATGGGGAGGGTGGGAGGGAGACGTAGGAGGGAGGAGATGTGTGGATATATGTACACGTATAGCTGATTCACTTTGTTATGGGGCAGAAACTAACGCACCATTGTGGAGCAATTATACTCCAATTAAGATGTTAAAAAAATAATAATAATACCAATACTGAATTATTTCACTCATATGTGGAATCCAAAAAACAAGAAAAATAAACAAATGAAACAAAACAGAAACAGACTCAGAGAGCACAAACTGCTGGGAGAAGAGGATGATGGATGAAACAGGTGAAGGGGATTAAGTGGTATAAAACTTCCAGCTATAAACTAAGTCAAGGGGAAGTAATGGGAATACAGTCAGTAATACAGTAACAACTTTGTATAGTGACAGAAGGTAAGTGGACTTGTTCTGATTATTTCATAACATATAAAAATATCTCATCACCATGTTGTATACCTGAAACTAATGTTGTATGTCAAGTATAACTTAATTTAAAAAAAAAATCTGGTCCACTGAGGAACACACTCATGAAGAATGAAAAAAGAGAAAAGAGAGCACAGCAAAGTACCGGTAATCAGCCCACAATGATGAAGGTCCTTAAGGGACTCAAAACAGTTATAACGATAAAAAGCAGATGAATATTACACAGTAGAGGATTCAAGACTATAACCTAGTGAAGAAAGATTACACCTTAATCCAGCAGTCTTCACACTAGGGACCAGATGGTTTTAGGGAATCAATTTCCAAATCCTTCATGTCTATAATTACCAACCAGCTACTAGAACTAATATCAAGGTCAGAGCATCATACTGCTTTCTCCTTTCCTACAGTGTATTTTGTATCTTCCTTCTTCCAGTTCACAAGAGAAAGATGTATCTCTTACACATCTAAAATTCACTACAATGCATTTCCATGTAGAAACATCCAGAACACCAAAGGAATAATTTTAAATATTGATATCAAGGGAGTATCCTGTAATGGAAGTACCATATATCCAAGGAGGTCTTGTTTTTCCCTGTCCCATACACCTCTGTTAAGAACAATACATGACATTAAAAAGCAGATATTCTGGCCTGGCCCCAATGCACTGTTAAAACTTCAGGATGTGAGAATAAAAACAACCTTCTGATTAAGAAGCTCATCTGAGAGAATCCAACGAAAACAGTGATGATAAATATTGAAGACAGCTAGAACTTAGTTCATCCGGGTTACAAGCTTGTGGCCAGACTCCTTACATAATTTATATAGAACTATTTAGAACTCAAGATCTGGGAAGCATCTTAAATTAGAATTCAACATCTGTACTTTCACCATTCTCAGAGAAATGAGAAAGAAATTAGTACATTCTATCAATCACCTGTGTCTTGTGTCTGTGACGTGAAGATATTTTACATGATTTCAAAGAGTTGAAAAGATCCCTTACTTCAGTTAACATCGTATCTTCAAGTAAACGTAACACATACCAAAGTTAAGTTAGTGTTTTATATTTTCTTGAACACTTATGGAGAAACATTTTTATTAACTTTTATGAAAAGAATACTGCACATAGTAAATCCATATTTTTTAAAAAACTGGGACAAGTCTTTACACTGTCACATTTCATGCATTTCTCTGCTTGTTTTTCATTCCTATATGGACATATTACATATAGATTAGTTTAGCAGGAATATACTGTAAATCCTACTATAAATGATATACTTAACAAAAGCATAAGTGTTTTGTAAACTTCACACTTATTAGTGACCCAACATCTTTTCTTTTTACTATTAATTTCCACTGAAACCAGTCTCATTCTAACATATACATAATATTCATCTATGGATACATAAATTCCATGAAAAGAAAAGTCCCCTCTGAAAAGATACATTTACAACTAGTAATTGTTTAATAATAAAATCAATAATACATTTATGGTATACTTGTAGTAATTATAATTCCAAAAAAAGTTTTTCTGTTAACACTTAGACCATTATGGTCATAATAAACATTCTGAATTTCAATATCTATTCATATTTTTGATGCCCAGAAGCATTCTTCAAGTATTGAAAGAAAGGAACTGCCAACCCAGAATTCTATATCCAGACAAAATATCCTTCAGGAAAGAGAGGGAGATTAAAATATCCACAAATGACAGAAAACTAAGAGAGTGTGTCATCAGTAGACCTGCCCTAAAAAAAAGGAATGACTATAGGAAGTTCTTCTAACAGAAAGGAAATGATAAAAGAAGGAATATTGGAAAATCAGGAGGGAAAAACTGGAAAGAGGAAGAATATGGGTAAATACAATACCTTTTCCTTCTCCTAAGTCTTCTATATTATTTTTGATGATTTAAGCAGAAATTATTAACACTGTGTGATACGGTTCTCAATATATAGAGAGAAAATTAGAAATGGAGGGGGTGGGTAAAGGGAGTTAACCAGTAGACTATAATAAGTTACCTATACATAAAGTACCTAGAACAACCACAAAAAAGCTATCCAAAGAGATACAATCAAAACATTATAAATAAATCAGGATGGAATCCTAAAGTGTTCAACTAACCCACAGTCTTCTTTTTCGCTCTCCCACTACTACTGAAAAAGGAGCTGAGTTAATGCACAAGATACTCTATCCCCAGGCAAGACAGGAGTGGAACAAGTTTGAGGACATTGATGAGTCACATACTCTAAAGGCAGAATTTTCAAAGCATTTATAATATCAGTTTTGGCATTACTCTCATGCACTGCTGGTGGGAGTAGAAATAGGTGCTGACTTATGGAGGACAATATATCAATATATTAACAAAATTATAAACGTTCCTACACTTTGGTCCAGCAATACAGGGGGTATAACAAGCATTTTTTTAAATGAAACGAAATAGAAAAAAAAGTCAAAGTACAGGACACCTAGTAATGGTTAGGTTATTTCCTGAAACTGTTGTTTCAGGTACGTGTTTATTGAGTATGTGGATACTGGGTCACAACATAAAACATATTTCTTACTATAGGCTGTGGTCAAAGAAGTTTGGAAGCCACTATTTCACCTCAAAAAGGTAGCCTGAAGCATAGGGACAAACTGACACTTTGGAAAGGGAGGGTTCAATGTCTGGATGTGAATAAGTGAAAGGGAAGAAAGACATATAAGGAGACAAAGCAAACCCAAGGTAGTACGTTACCGAGCTACTAACGAGCTAGGCAGAGCCATGAGAAACATGGCCTCTTTGGGGTGAATGCAGAGGAGATGAGGAAGGGAGAGAATTTATCTGACTGGGGCCAAAGAAGAGACAGAAGCAATCCATCAAAGTTTGTCCCCCAGAGTGTGAATTCCTAAAAGGAATTTCTTGCTTTCCTCAATGACACCATTTTCTTTTTTTTTAACTTTTTATTTTATATTGGAGTATAGTTGATTAACAATGTTGTATTAGTTTCAGGTATACAACAAAGTGACTCAGTTATACATATATATGCATCTATTCTTTTTCAAATTTTTTTCCCAATTAGGTTGTTACAGAATATTGAGCAGAGTTCCTTGTGCTACACAGTAGGTCCTTGTTGGTTATCCATTTTAAATATAGCAGTGTGTACAAGTCAATTCCAAATTCCCCAACTATCCCTCCCCCGCCACTTCCCCCCTGGTAACCATAAGTTCATTCTCTTAGTCTGTGAGTCTGTTCCTATTTTGCAAATAAGTTCATCTGTATAATTTTTTTTAGATTCCACATATAAACAATATCACACAATATTTCTCTTTCTCTGACTTACTTCACTCAGTACAACCATCTCTAGGTCCATCCATGTTGCTACAAATGTCATTATTTCATTCTTTTTAATGGCTGAGTAATATTCCATTATATATATGTACCACTTCTTCTTTATCCATTTGTCTGTTGATGGACACTTAGGTTGCTTCCATGTCTTGGCTATTGTAAACAGCGTTGCAATGAACACTGGGGTACATGTACCCTTTCGGACCATGTTTTCCTCCAGGTATTATGCCAAGGAGTGGGATTGCATGATCATATGGTAGCTCTATTTTTAGTTTCTTAAGGAACCGCCATACTGTCCTCCATAGCGGCTGCACCAATTTACATTCCCACCAACAGTGTAGGAGGGCTCCCTTCTCTCCACACAGTCTCCAGCATTTTCTGTTTGTGAATTTTTTGATGATAGCCATTTTGACTGGTATGAGATGATATCTCATTGTAGTTCGGATGTGCATTTCTCTAATAATTAACAATGCTGAACATCTTTTCATGTGCCTCCTGGCCATCTGTATGTCTTCTATGGAGAAATGTCTATTTAGGTCTTCTGCCCATTTTTTGATTGCATTTTTTTTTTTGATATTGAGCTGCAAAACCTGTTTGTAAACTTTGGAAACTAATCCCTTGTCAGTCATACCATTTGCAAATATTTTCTCCCATTCTGTGGGTTATCTTTTCCTTTTGTTTATGGTTTTCTTCATGGTGCAAAAGCTTTTGAGTTTAATTAGGTCCCATTTGTTTGTTTTTATTTCCATTACTCTGGGAGATGGACCGAAAAAGATATTGCTGTGATTTATGTCAGAGAGTGTTCTGCCTATGTTTTCCTCTAAGAGCTTTATAGTGTCCAGTCTCACATTTAGGTCTTTAATCCATTTTGAGTTTATTTTTGTGTATGGTATTAGAGAATGTTCTAATTTCATTTTTTTTACATGCAGCTGTCCAGTTTTCCCAGCACCATTTATTGAAGAGACTGTCTTGCCTCTATTGTATAGTCTTGCCTTCTCTGTCAGAGATTAAGTGACCAGAGGTGCATGGGTTTATTTCTGGGCTTTCCATCCTGTTCCATTGATCTATATTTCTATTTTTGTGCCAGTACCATACTGTTTTGATGACTATGGCTTTGCAGTATAAACTGTAAAAAATACAAACACATGGAGGCTAAACAATATGCTACTAAACAACCAATGGATTACTGAAGAAATCAAAAAGGAAATCAAAAAATAGCTAGAGACAAATGAAAATGAAAGCACAATGATCCAAAACCTATGCAATGCAGCAAAAGCAGTTCTAAGAGGGAAGTTTATAGCAATACAATCTTACCCCAGGAAACAAGAAAAATCTAAAATAAACAACCTAACTTTACATCTAGAGCAAATAAAGAAAGAACAAGCAAAGCCTAAAGTTAGTAGAAGGAAAGAAATCATACAGAACGGAGCAGAAATAAATGAAACAGAGACAAAGAAAACAATAGCAAAGTTCAATGAAACTAAAAGCTGATTCTTTGAAAAAATAAACAAAACTGATAAACCTTTGGCTAGACTCATTAAGGAAAAAAAGGGAGAGGACTGAAATCAATAAAATTAGAAATGAAAAAGGAGAAGTTACACCTAACACCACAGAAATAAGAAGAATCATAAGAGACTACTACAAGCAACTGTATGCCAATAAAACAAACAACCTGGAAGAAATGACAAATTCTTAGAAGGTACAATCTCCCAAGACTGAACCAGGAAGAAATAGAAAAAATGGACAGACCAATCACAAGTACTGAAACTGTGAGTAAAAACTCCCAACAAACAAAAGTCCAGGACCAGATGGCTTCACGGGTGAATTCTATCAAACTTTTACAGAAGAGCTAACACCTATCCTTCTGAAACTGTTCCAAAAAAATTGCAGAGGAAGGAAAATTCTCAAACTTACTCTATGAGGCCACCATCACCCTGATACCAAAACCAGACAAAGACACCACAGAAAAAGGAAATTACAGGCCAATATCACTGATGGACATAGACGCAAGAATCCTCAACAAAGTACTAGCAATCTGAATCCAGCAATACATTAGAAGGATCACACACCATGATCAAGTGGGATTTATACCAGGCAAGCAAGGATTTTTCAATATCCACAAATCAATCAATGTGATACACCACATAAACAAACGGAAGAATAAAAACCATATGATCTCACTAGATGCAGGAAAAACTTTTGACAAAATTCAACACCCATTTATGACAAAAACTCTCCAGAAAGTTGGCATAGGGGGAACATACCTCAACATAATAAAGGCCATATACAACAAACCTACAGCTAACCTCATACCCAATGGCGAAAAGTTAAAAGCATTCCCTCTAAGATCAGAAACAAGACAAGGATGTCCTCTCTTGCCACTTTTATTCAACATAGTTTTGGAAGTCCTAGCTATGGCAATCAAAGAAGAAATAGAAGGAATCCAAACTGGAAAAGAAGAAGTTAAACTGTCACTGTTTGCAGATGACATGATACTGTACATAGAAAATCCTGAAGATGCTACAAAAAAGACTACTAGAGTTCATCAATGAATTTGGTAAAGCTGCAGGTTACAAAATTAATACATAAAAATCTGTTGTATTTCTATACACTAACAACGAAAGATCAGAAAGAGAAATGCAAGAAACAATCCCATTTACCATCACACCAAAAAGAATAAAATACCTACAAATAAACCTACCTAAGGAGACAAAAGACCTGTACTCTGAAAAGTATAAGACGCTGATGAAAGAAATCAAAGGACTCAAACAGATGGAAAGATATACCATGTTCTTGGATTGGAAGAATCAACATTGTCAAAATGATTATACTACCCAAGGCAATCTACAGATTCAATGCAATCCCTATCAAATCAGCAATTTTTCACAGAACTAGAACAAAAAAATTTTTAAATTTTTATGGAGACACAAAAGACCCCAAATAGCCAAAGCAATCTTGAGAAAGAAAAACGAAGCTGGAGGAATCTGGCTCCCTGACTTCAGACTCAATGACACCATTTTCTTTGCTTACTTTTTTAAGGTAAATTTTAAATAATGCATGTGGCTTCATTTGTGGTTCACATTATATTTCTATTGGATAATGCAAGTGTAGAGCCTGGAGTGCTACAATTTCTCTTTGCACTCAGCAGCTGATTTGTCAAAGAGATGTGAAACATCTTCTGCTGTGATTTTTCTTCTCTTTGCCATTATGGGCAGAAATGAAAGTTTCTGAATTCTCAACTGTGTTCAATGAAAACTAAAAGCAGCCTACAAAAATAGTGTCTCCAGGCTTCTTTAATAACTTCTTGAAAGATGATGCAATAACTTGGGCAATACAAAAATCAGACTGAAAAAAATGATGCAATAGCGACAAACTTTTCCATATTCTATCACCCTTCTACACGATTCCATTATTCTTCTACTTTCATGGTATCTTTTAAGGAAAGATAGCAATAACTGGTGAGTCATGATAAAACAAATCTTAAAATGTTGAAACATACAATGTTTACAGGTAAGAGAATATAATTAATGAAAGATAGAGATTTATTCAATTTTTTAAGTACATTTTGTTTTGTTCTTTAGGAGACCCCAAAGAATAATAATCATGAAATACTAGTTCTTATAAATAGTTGGAATGCTTAAAAAATCAAAAAGGCTATAATTAAATCCAATGGATATTGATGGTATACTAAGGGTTAATAAAAAATTGGTAAGTAGGGCTTCCCGGGTGACGGCGCAGTGGTTGGGAGTCCGCCTGCCGATGCAGGGGATGCGGGTTCGTGCCCCGGTCCAGGAGGATCCCACATGCCGCGGAGCGGCTGGGCCCGTGAGCCATGGCCGCTGGGCCTGCGCGTCCGGAGCCTGTGCTCCGCGACGGGAGAGGCCACGGCAGTGAGAGGCCTGCGTACCACAAAAAAAAAAAAAAAAAAATTGGTAAGTAAAAGGTAATTGATAAAGCATTTTTCTTGTCTGTCCTATCAAACTATATTTCAAGGTAACCAAAGAGACCTAATTGGTGAGGGGTAGTCCTTCAAAGAATTTTAGCTAATAAGAACAAAAAGAAATTACATAAATAGATGGGCAACAATCATCAATGGATTTTAAAGCCATGAGGAGAAAAAGTCATAGTGACTTGCACAACAGATCATGCTGTCACCAAATGAGTGCAACTGATCAATCTTACCATCTCCAAAAGTAAGACAGACATTATGTACCTCCCAATGTAATGAAATATGTAGTATATAGTACTATTTATAAAATGTTCTTGTGTACAAGAGTCACGCTGGAATCTATCAAACCTTTATATCGTATATTCTTAACAGCAGCAATGTCACACCCAGGGGTGAAAAATATCTTCCATAGTAGTATATTAAAATGGTTTCTTGCTCTCCAAAGCACAGTGCTATATCTATTCTTGGGTTTCAGAGAGCAGACAATAAAGGAAAAAAAAATGTCTAAAACGGGCCTTTAAAGAAGAAAAAAAAAAAAAAGTTGAGAAACACTGCTTTAGATCAAACTTTCAGTTTAAATTAATACAGAAAAGGAATAAGTAAAATGACATCAGGAAGAAGCAATCAGGTAAATCTAGAATGTGAAATATTATACAGAACAACTGACCTAGTTTCTTCAACATGGAGGGAAAAGGGGGTAGGGGGTTGTCAACTGTCCTAAATTTTTTAAAGCCTCAGAGCCTTTAGTTTCAGAAATATTTACATTTACATTTAGAAATATTTACAATGAATTATATGTGGAATATGCTTCAAATAGCTCTAGGAGAGGGTACATGGGTGAGGGTATGGACGAAACAAGACAGGTTCTGAGTTGATAGTTATTAAAGCTGGGTGATCGGTAGATTATTCTAATCTGTATACTGTTGTATATGTTTTCCATGACAACAAAGTATGTGTTATTTGAGGAAGATTTTTCATTGTTAAGAAATTGGAGCATTACTGTGTAATACATACTTGTGGCAAACATTTTCTATCAAAGGTGATCTACAAACTGATAACACTCTTCTTCCAAATAAATTGTTCTCTTAAAAAGAAAAAACTCAAGGGCTTCTCTGGTGGCGCAGTGGTTGGGAGTCCGCCTGCCGATGCAGGGGACGCGGGTTCATGCCCCGGTCTGGGAGGATCCCACATGCCGCGGAGCGGCTGGGTCTGTGTGCCATGGCTGCTGGGCCTGCGCGTCCGGAGCCTGTGCTCCGCAACGGGAGGGGCCACGACAGTGAGAGGCCCGCGTACCGCAAAAGAAAAAAAAAAAGGACTCAAGAAACATTACAACCAATTGTTAGTACCTCATTTGAATCCTGATTCAGACAATATCAAAAAGTATTTTTGAAACAATTGAGAAAAATCTGAATAAGGACTAGGCATTATATGATATTAAGAAATTATGGTTAATTTGGTTAGATGTAGTAATGATCCTGAGTTTATGTAAGAAAATATCCTTATTTTTTAAAGAAACATAGAATTACTTAGGGGTGAAGTGACAATTTCTTTCATTCTTTTGTTTCTTCCTTTCTTTCTTTCTTTCTTTCAAGAAAACCTGAAGAATGAAAGAGATAATGATGACAAACACTCAGTTTTGCCTCTCTTCCCTTTGGAAAGCCTACTGGTAAGACAGCACAGAAGAACAAAAAGTAAGATCTATAAAACAATGAAAACATTGGAGAAGGAAGTTATGAAGAGATGAAATGATACAGTAGATTTCTGGAGAGCAGAAAGCAGATCCAAGTGTATTAACAGGTTAAGCACATGCAAAATTCACACATAAAGGGACTACAGTGGAGTTCTGAGTCAACTGTCCTGAGACTCTAGGCTCTAGAGTTAGCAGATACAGAGGCTGAATACAAGTGACCTAGGAAAAAGCTTTACCTGTCTCCTTTCTCTGCACCCCTTCCCTGGCTAAGCAAGGCCAGCATCACACCTAGGCCCAAAACTGCACCACTTTTTTCTAAAGAAATCTAGCAGAAATTTAGCAAACTGCTCAGAAAGAAACTAGATGGATGTTAGTGTCCACAGAGCTCATGTCAATATGACAACCGGAAAGCTCCTGAAAATAGCAATAGGTTCCCTGCTCTTAGGCTCTAAACCTAAACTTGCCAGCAGACAAGACACTCCATCTATGTACAAAGAATCACCAAGCAGTCTTTTCAAACAGAGATGGCAATTGGAAAAAAATCCACCTATACAACGAGAAAAAAAACCCACCATAGATACCTAAAATAATCAAGATAATCCGGTAGCAATATACATGAACCAACAATAATAATTTCTAGTCATATGAGGAACAACCGCAGCTAGAAGAAGACCAAGATAAATAAGTAGATCAACTAACCCCAGAAGACTCATACATTATTCAGGGTACAGAAGAAAAGAATAAAAAACAAAATATCTTTAAGATACTCCTAAAGACACTGCACTCAATACAACAAAAACAGAATGCTACATATTAAACAAACAATGACACGGATTTTACTACACCAAGAACTGTTACAAACGCTTTACAAATATGAACTCCTTTGCCCACAAAGTAGTTACAATCCTCATTTTGTAGTTCAGAAACTGAGCACAGAGAGGTTAAATAACTTACCCAAGGTCACATGGTTATTAAGTGATGGAGCTGGGAACTTAACTCACACAGTCTGGCAGTCTAGGTCCACTGTATATGCTTTTAACTACTATACCATGTTGTCTCTTGAAATGATATGAACAAAAAATAAGCAAAGCTACTGGAATACTTACAATCTGGTTACAGACATTCACAGAAAAGTAGGAACATATAGTTGAAGAAATCTGTCAGAATACAGAATAAAAAGGCAATGATAGACAACATGAGAAGAGATAAAAGACATAAGGATCAAACCAGAAAGCCAAAATTCTGCTGGTGAGCATTCCAAAGTGGGAGAACATAGAAAACCAAGAAATATTACCAAAAAAATAATGGAGAACATTTCCCATACCTGGAGGGAGACACCTGCATTTCAACTGAAAGGGCCTACCTACCCCAGAGAGTTCAGATAGAATAATAAGAACAACTCATACCTAGACACGTTAACTATAAAATTCCAGAACTACAAAGACAAAGATAAGATACTAAAGCTTCCAAAGACAAGGGGAAAGGGTCATTAAAAAGTAACAAGACTCAAGAGTAGCACCAGACTTCCTACCATCTTGATCTAAAACACAACAGAGCAAAAACCCATAAGTTCTAAAGGAATTTAATCTGAATCTAAATTTCTACACCCAGACAAACTATCAAGCAATTATGAATGAGGCGAAAAAGCCATGTTCAGGCATGCAAGAATGTTTACATCTTAAGTACCCTGTAAACTGAAGTTAATTTAGAATATACTCCAGCAAAAAGGAGAATGCCATAAAAGACAAAGATGTGATATCTAAGAGACAGTAAGTCTAACCCAGAAATGCAGTGAAGGAGTATCTCAGAATGACAGAAATACAGCAGGCTTCCAACCCATGAAGACTGAAGGAGAAAGTAGGACAACTCTAAAAGGCATGTCTCCAGGAAAACCAGGGATTCCATCCAACAAATAACAGATATTGTGATTCAAGCAGGAAACATTTTGACCAAGAAAAAAAAGGCAATTACAGACTGTAGGGGGGAAAGATGAACAATATTAAGCAAACTAATCAGAATATAAAGTCAGAATATAAGGCAAACTAATGGCATGACTGTGAAAAAAAAACTTATGAACTGTAAGTAAAGATAACCAACCTTACCTTGATATCACATATTTTATTTTTTGAGTTCCATTATCATAACTTTGTACCCATGGAAAATGAATAGCTCAATGATTAACTGTAATTTATTTTGTTCAGCTTTTAGAATCAACCTACCGAAAAGACTGAATGTCTTAAATCTCATTACATAACAGAACGTAAATGTTATGTGATCAACCTGGTCAAACGCAAAAGAAAAGGTAAAATGGAAGTGAAGGAGTAGAAAAGACAAGATGGAGAAATGGATAAAGGCCCTACTATCCTTATCTTACACAGTAGGGATTTAAAATATAATGTCTAAGAAACATTTTATTTACAGTTGCAAAGATACTAATAAAAGAACTAATTACAATGTTTCAAACTTTGGGATGAAGAGATATGAGAGATTAAGGACAGCACAAGTGAATTAAATCCTCATCTTAGAAGAATCGAGAATAATTTAAAGTCAATTAATCAAGAAATAAAAGCAGATCCCAACAAAGAAAAGTCTGGGACCAGATGGCTTCATGGGAAAAGTCTCCAAAACATTTAAAGAAGAATTAACACCAATCCTCCTCAAACTCTTCCAAATAATTAAATAGGAGGGAACATTTCCAACTCATTTCATGATGCCAGCATTACCCTGATAGCAAAACCAGAAAAAGACGCAACAAGAAAACTACAGACTAATATTCCTGATGAATAATGATGCAAAAATCCTCAACAAAATACTAACAAGCCAAATTCAATAGCACATTAAATGTATTATATACCATGATCAGGTGGAATGCAAGGATGATTCAAAACATTAAAATTAATCAGTGTCATATACCACATTAAAAGAATGAAGGGGAAGGAAATACCTCAATTGATGAAGAAAAAGCATCTGACAAAATTAAACACTCTTTCATAATAAAAACACTAAACTAGAAACAGAAATAAACCACCTCAACATAATAAAAGCCATATATAAAAATATCACAGCTAACATCATACTCAACAATGAAAACTGAAAGCTTTTCCTCCAAGATTATGGACAAATCAAGGATGCCTACTCATATCACTTATATTCAACATTGTGCTCAAAGTCTTAGCTAAAGCAATTAGGCAAGAAAAAGTCATCCAAATATGGAAGGAAGCAGCAAAAAATTACCTCTGTTCACAGATCACATATGTAGAAAATATCTATTCAGTAATAATTAATATGTTATCTTTCATTCTAGTAATGTGGTGTACACATTTATTGATTTGTGTATACTGAACCATCCCTGCATCCTGGGGATAAATCTAACTTGATCATGGTGTCTGATTCTTTTAATGTGCTGCTGAATTCAGTTTACTAGTAGAGTTTGTTGATAATTTTTGCACCTATATTCCTCAAGGATTTTGGCCTGTAGTTTTCTTTTCTTGTAGTATGCTAATCTGGCTTTGGTATCGAGTGTTCCTTCTTCTTCAATTTTTTGGAAGGGTTTAAGAAGGATTGGTGTTAAGTATTCTTTAAATGTTTGGTGGAACGTTTCACCAGTGAAACCATCTGGTCCTGGCTCTTCTTTGCTGCAAGGCTTTTGGTTACTGTTCCAATCTCCTTATCCATTATTGGTCTGTTCAAATTTTCTACTTCTTCATGATTCAGTCTTGGTAGGTTGTAGGTTTCTAGGAATTTATCCATTTCTTCTAGATTAACCAATTTGTTGGCATGATTGTTCATAGTAGTCTCCTATTTTCCTTTGTATTTCTGTCATGTCAGTTGTAATGTCTCCTCTTTCAGTTCTGATTTTTTTTTGAATTTTTTTTTATACAGCAGGTTTTTATTAGTTACCTGTTTTATACATATTGGTGTATAAATGTCAGTCCCAATCTCCCAATTCATCCCACCACCACCAACCCCCATCACTTTCCCCCCTTGGTGCCCATACGTTTGTTCTCTACATCTGTTTCTGATTTTGAGTCTTTTTTCTTTAGTCCAGCTAAAGATTTGTCCATGTTATCTTCTCAAAAAAAAAAAAAAAAAAAAGACAAAAAACAGCCACTAGTTTCATTTATCTTTTATATTGTTTTCCTGGTCTCTTTATTTCTGTGCTAATCTTTGTTGTTTCCTTCCTTCTGCTAACTGCTTTAAATGTTTTGGAGCATTTTCCTTTGAAGCCATCTGGTCCCAGGCTTTTCCCTTCTAGTTCCTTGAGGTGTAGTTCAGTTGTTTCTTTGTGATCTTTCCCCCCATCCCTGAATCTAGACATTTATTGCTATGAAATTCCCTGTTAAACTGCTTTTGCCGCATACCATCTGTTTTGGTATGTTGTATTTCCATTTTTGTTTCTTTCAAGGTATTTTTTAATTTCCCTTTTGATTTCTTCTTTAACTGATTGGCTGTTTAGGAGTGTGTTATTTAATTTCCACACAATTGTTAATTTTTCAATTTTCCTCTTATTGCTTTCAAGTTTAACACCACTTTTAAACACAAGTTTAACACAAGTTTAACACTGGAAAAGACAGGTGGTATAATAACAATCTTCTTATGTTTGCTAAGGCTTGTTTTGTGACCTAACATATGATCTATCCTGCAGAGTTTCCATGTACACTTGAGAATACGTATTCTGCTGCTGTTGGGTGGAATGTTCTGTATATGTGTTAGGTCTATTTGGCCTAAGGTATATTTCACATCCAGTGTTTTCCTTCATTCTTCTAGATGACCTATCCATTGCTGAAAGTGGAGGTACTGAGGTCCCCTACTATTACTTAATTGTTGTCAATTTCTCCCTTAAGATCTGTTCGTATTTGCTTAATATTTTTAGGTGCTCCAATGTTGGGTGCATATATATCTGCAATTGTTATATCCTCTTGATGAATCAATCCCTTTTTCATTGTATAATGACAGTCTTTGCCCCTTGTTATCGTTTTTGATTTAAAGTCTATTTTGTCTGATATAAGGTTAGCTACCCCCTGCTCTCTTTGGTTTCCAACTGCATGGAATATCTTTTTCCATTCCTTCCCTTTGAGCCTACATGTATCCTTAAGGTGAAATGAGTTTCTTATAGGCAGCATATAGTTGATCTTGTTTTTTAATCCAGGCAGCTACTCCATGAGTTTTGACTGGAAAATTTTATCCATTTACATTTAAAGTAATTATTGATAGGTAAGAACTTTCTCATGACATTTTATTAAATGTTTTCTGCCTGCTTTGTAGTTCCCCTGTTCCTTTCTCCATCTTGTGATGTCTTTGTGAACTGATGATTTTCCATAGTGGTATGCTTTGACTCCCTTCTCTTTATCTTTTGTCTATCTACTGCAGGTTTTGTTTTATGATCATGAGGCTTATATAAAACGTCTTCTAGCTATAACAGTCTACTTTAAGCTATCAACTTAGATCATATACAAGAACTCTAATCTTTTACTTTATGCTTTTGATGTCACAGTTTACCTCTTTTAACATTGTGCATCCATTAACAAATTACTGTAGCTATAGTTACCTTTTTTAATATTTATTTATTTGGCTGTGTTGGGTCTTAGTTGCAGCATGTGGGATCTTCATCACAGCATGCAGGATCTTTAGTTGCAACATGTGGGATCTTTAGTTGCGGCAATGTGGGATCTTTAGTTGCAGTATGTGAACTCTTAGTTGCAGCATGTGGGGTCTAGTTCCCTGACCAGGGATTGAACCTGGGTCCCCTGTATTGGGAGCATGGAGTCTTAGCCACTGGACCACCAGGGAAGTCCCATAGCTATAGTTACTTTTAACACAGTTGTCCTTTAAACCTTTATATTAGAGTTAAGTGATTAACTTAACCACCATGTTACTCTCAATACTGTCATATTATCTAATACTCTAAATTTGATTATATACTTACCTTTACCAGTATGTTTTATATTTCCATATGTTTTCATGTTACTAATTAGCATCCTTTGCTTTCAGCCTGAAGAACTCCTTGCACCATTTCTCATAAGGCAGATCTAGTAGTGATGAATACCCCCAGCTTTTGTTTGGGAAAGTATCTCTCCTTCATGTATATAAAACAATTTTGCTGGGTAAAGTATTCTTGATTGGCAGTTTTCTTCTTTGGGCACTTTGAATATATCATCCCCCGTACTCCTGGTCTGCAAAGTTTCTGCTGATAGCCTTATTCTGTTGATAGTCTTATGGGGGGTTCCCTTATATGGGAAGAATTTTTTTTATCTTGCTGCTTTTAAAATGTGCTGGATTTTACAGAGTTGTATTATAACATGTCTTGGAGAAGATCATTTTGGGGTGACCTATTAGCTTCAACCCTCATGAACTTGGATATCCAAATCTCTCCCCAGATCTGGGAACTTCTCAGCCATTATTTCTTTAAATTAGCTTTATGCTTCTTTCTCCCTCTCTTCTCCTCTGGGATTCCAATAACTAGTAGATTGTTTCTTTTAATGGCATTCCATTATTTACACAGGCTTTCTTCACACTTTCTCATTCTCTTTTCTTTTCGTTTCTCTGATTGGATGGTTTCAAATGACCTGTCTCCTCATCCATTATTTCTTTCTTCTGCTTGGCCAAATCTGCAGTTGAAGATTTCTAAGAAATCTTCAGTTCAGTAATTGTATTCTTCAACTCTAGGATTTCTGTGTTTTTTTAATAATGGTTTCCAATTTCTTTGTTAAACTTCTCATTTTGTTCACTCATTGTTTTCCTACTTTCATTTACTTGTATGTATTCCTTTAATAGTTCAGTGAATTTCTTCAAGAGGATTATTCTCAATTCTTTGCCAAATAGTTCACAGATCTCTTCCTTCGGGGGCAGTCATTGGAATGGAATTTTGTTAGTTTCCTTTGATGGTGTCATGTTTCCCTGATGATTCATGATCCTTGTGGCTTACACTAGAGTCTGCACATTTGAGAAAATGAGCACCTCTTCTAGTCTTTACAACATGCTTCAGCAGGAAGTCCTTCACCAGTCAGCCCATCCAGAGATTCTGGGTGACACATAAGGTGGTTTCCACAGGGAAGTTTACTGCTGGAGCCATGGGGTGGGCAGTTGTGATGCCTGGGTCAACAGGTGGGCAGGCCAGATGCTTGCATATTCAGGGATCATCCTGGTGCCTGGGTACAAGAGGGAGGACCTGATTCAGGGCCCACAGAAGCCAGTCTGGAGTCTAGTTCCACATGGGCCAGACTTGAGCTGGGGTGTGTCAGGGACCTGTGGTCATGGTAGTTGTCCAGGTGCTGAGCCCAGGGGCCACAGAGGCAGTTGGTGCTGGGATGTGCCATGACCTGGGTTCATGGGAAACTGCCAGTAGCCTGGTGCTATGGAAGATGCCCAGGGTCATGGAAGGCAGCTGGTGCTGAGGTGAATCAGGAGCCTGCTGAGGGCCTGGTGCCACAGTAGTTGACCAGCACCAAAGTAACCCTGTAGCCTGGGTTCACAGGAGCTGGCTAGTGCTACAATGGATCACGGGACTGGGTTTGTTGGAATTCTCATGACCTGGAGCTGAGGAGTCACAGGAGCTGCCTGGGGCCACTGGAGCTGACAGACACTAGGTAGAGATGGGACCTGGGTTTGCAGGAGCAAAGTTGACATTTTGGCAAGGGATGAGTGTTAGGAATCCCTATGCTGCCAATTTGGTCTGATGATGAAATCTCACATACTACTGCTAATCTTTAATAATTAAAGATTTTAGAAACTTAAAAATAAAGTTCTGAACATATGGTTTAAATCTTACTACTTAAATAAAATGTGTTTGACCAACTAAAGTTGTCAGAGCATTAATTTTCTTAACTGGATGATTAGCAGACTATTATGAGTGAGAACTCTCAACTGACACAAACCAGAGAATTTACATTTGGGCAGCTAAGTTATAATGTGGAATATTACTCCCACTTACAGTTTAGTATTCCCGTGGTGTGAAAGTTAATCTCAAACTCCTTAAGGAGCTTAGAGTCTAACTGGATTATATACAACTAAATATTCTTTTAGATAGGAAGATAAATTGCAAGACTATCGTTATATACAATAATGTTAAAGTATTTGCTAAATATGAATAAATATACATAAAAATATGGATACATCAGTTGTTTCTGCATTTACCTATGCTCAAAAACTACTGAGTATATACTATGGCCAGGTATTTTAGGTACCAGGGCTGTATGACTGAACAAAACAAAGTCCCTACAATTAGAAACTATGACTTATGATGGTAATATAATATTTTCATTTTTATTCTTATAATATCTACGGAAAGCACTCACTAGTAACACCTTTAGAGAATTTTAAAATGTCAGGGCCTTCAAAAAATAAAGGTAGTGAGAGGCAGAGTGAGCCTAGCCTAAGGAAGAAGAGATACTCTCCTCTAAACATATACAGGCATATGGCTTCATGAGAGTTGAAAGAATAGAATAAACACTTGTTTCAGGTTGGGTATGGTTCCTGTGGTGCCATTAGACTCTTGCTGTATATTGTAAACCATATGATTATAATAATTATTTTAGGGCTGGTAATCACAATGTAGTACAACCTAGGGTAAGTGACACACACATTTATAGAACGTTTCATTACTATTGGATCTTTTAAAACATGCATTAATGTTTTAGAACAAAGACAAACAAGAAAACGTCAAAGATTTATTGAAAAGCAAAGTTTTAGATTGTGTCTAGAAGTCAGTAGATAAGTTCCCAATCTCCTACACCTTCAGCAAGTACTTTGTAATTGATTTAAGTATAATCATAAAGATCTTTAATTATTAAAATGATGTAAATTACATTCCAAGGAAGAAAAAAATCTTAATATTATTTCTAAAATACTGAATTTTTAAATGTTGAAAAAGTATTTGGAGACCAAGACTTTATCGCTATAAAGATAAATTACTAACACCATATTCCGTAAATCTTCCACCACACTGGGGATTTGCTGTCGGTCTTTTTGATGATTTGCTGTGTAATGCTGTTCCTCTAAGCTAAGTGTTTAGATTTAATCCCTATACGTTTAATTTTCTTATGTGTAAAGTTACTTGAATTATCAAACTACAATATACTGACAGTTTCAGAGTGTCAAGCTGTAAAAACTGGCTTGGCCAGTCAATTTGGGAAACCGGAAAACAAATATTATACACATTCAACAAATGACACTGTGAACTAGTCTGCCTATATACGTTTTCAAGTAATATTAAATCACGGGGCAAAACTTCTTTCTCTTTTGCCCTAAACCTTATCTATAGTCCCTCTCTCATAGTGAATATGCAAAAAGATGTAATAATATTCTGAAAATAGATAATAACTACAGCAACAGGTTGTGAATAAAGCAATATAAAGTGGCATCTTAAATAATAACCAATACCTTCACTATATAAGCAGTAAAATTTTCATATAGTTATTTGCCAAATGTCCTTGTTAAAGATGTCACTCTTTACTTATATTTAAAATATTCCCTAGAAATTAAAGAGAAATTACCTTTGAAATATATCATAAGTCCTCAGGGGCTGTGAGTATAAGCTTTGATTTTTATTTCCTGACCCAGGTAAGTGCCCTTTTGTTGTCTGAAAGATGTTTATTTAGATTAAAATCTTAAAGTACTCCAAATATTTTATATGAATCTTTTACTCACTACTGAAATCAAATTAACTATTTCATCAATTAAAGATAAGTAGTATATGACCAAAGTCACAGAAAGCTGCCTGCTATCTTCATTTGTAAATGGAAGAGAAGACTGGCAACTGGTGCCTGAAAATTTTTTTTAATACTTTCAGTATAAATTAATTTTAATCAAATATCAAAAAAAAACTAGAGCATTTTTTACTTTATGCAAAGGAATAAAGTTACACTTAACAGTTACTGGATAAGAAGCTATTGTGCAAAGACAGTTTATAAGTTTTTATTTTGTTTGTATATCCTGTTAGTCTCGTAAAACTTGCATATTATTGATGTAATACATGCACATGGTTTTAAAAAAACAAATAGTAAAAAACTGCAGTCCTGTTCGCTAGAAGCATTCACTTTTATCTATGTGTCTGTAGTTTTTATATTTATCTCTCTAATTATATATAACATGTCTGTATTTCTTGACTAACTTCAAATTATGTCTACTGACTCCTTGCTATGAAACAGGAAGATTTAGTTCACATATACTGTCTTCAATCTGCTTTCTTCTCTCCTCATTCTAATGTCAATCAATCCTATTTGAGCACTTGATATGTAGTTAGTAAGACTGAGAAACTGCATTTTAAATTTTACTCAACTTTAATGAATTTAAATTGCTAGATGTAGCTAGTGGCTATCATATTAGATGGGCAGTTCTAAATTATTCCTACCTTTAGGAATGTACAAAAGTTTTCTTTATGATCTAGTACTATAATCAATTTTTGTATATGTTCTATAAATGCTTGGAAAGAAGGTATACAGTCTCTATTTTCAAGGTAGGATTCAGTTTATCCATCAAATTTTGCTTATTAATTGGGATATTTAATTGTTCTACAGCCTTAATTTTTTTGTTCACTTGATACACTTTGGTCTAAGAGAGATCCATTAAAGTCCACCAGTAAAGTTTTTCTGAATAACTTTCCAGAATCACTTTTACTTTTGAATATTAATGCTCTACTATTTTTCTACTATTTTCTACTACTATTTTGAATATTTTGCTCTACTAATCTACTATAACTTTCCAGGATCACTTTTACTTTTGAATATTAATGCTCTACTATTTTTGAAGAAATACTATTTGGTATTTCTTCATTGTAAATTATAAACTTTACAATCAAAATACCCATTAATGTCTCATTTAATTCCATCTTTTCTCCATATTTACATTTTACAGATAGTTCTGTTATTTTAATAAGGTTTTTATTAAAATAATACTTTTATAATATCATATGTATTGAAGTCCATCTTCCATTTCTTCATGTTACCTATTAGTTCTCTACTATAAGCTATGTTAAGATGTTACACTTTCTCATCACCAGATTTCAACCAAAAACATGATATTTCTTATGGTCTACCTTTCTGCTGTTAGATACTTCTATCACTACACTTGTTGATTTTAAATGCTATGGACTTCTAGTTACTACACAGGAGGCAACTAGCATACTTAGCACACTTATTCAAGCTCCCACCTTCTTTCCCCTTTTCCTTCTGAATTGTTGGTTGTTTCATTATTAGGGTATAGAGCAGACTAAGGTCTGCTTAAATATCAATTTCTCAGTGAAGACCTTTCTGTCCACACAATTAAAAATTATAAATCCCTCTGTCCCCACCCTAACACTCCAGCCCCCTCCCCTGATTTGTTTTCCTCCATAGTATTAATCACCATCTAACATACATTTAAGTTAAGAGTTTCTCATCTGGTTTCCCCCAGTTGGAATGTAAGCTCCCCAAGGGCAGGCCTTTTTGCATTCTTTGTTCACTGCTGTAACACCAGCAACAAGAACAGTGCCTGGCACACAGCAGATGTTCACTAGGTACTTGCTGAACAAATAGGATAAAGTCCACTACTAAAAGTATATTCAAAAACTGTTAAAAAGCTTTACTGAGAGAAATTAAAGGCCTAAATGAATACAGAAGTATATTATGTTTATGGTACTGGAGGACTTCCATTACCAGATTTAAAGCTACAGTAATCAAGACTTAGAGGTACTGATGTAAAGATAAGTATAAAGTTCACTATATAAAATAGAGTTCAAAAAAAGACCCACACACATATGATTAATTGATTTTTGACAAAAGTGACAAGGTAATTCAGTGGAGAAAAAGAACAGTCTCTCAATAAATGGTGCTACAACAACTGTATATCTATGTGGAAAAAAAATTTTTTAAGAATCTCAACCCTTTTTCATATCATATATAAAAATCAACTGAAATGAATCATATACTTCAAAGTAGACAAACATTTCTTAGGACACAAAAATATGAAGAATAAAAGAATTAATCAACTGGATTTCATCAAAATTTAAAACTTTGCTCTTCAGATACCATTAAGAAAATATAAAGGGCAGCCATAGATTGGGAGATCAAATTTTCACAATCCTAATATCTGATAAAAGCCTCATATCAGAATATATTTACAAAAACAAACCTCTTACATCTCAGTAAATGAGTAAACAACCCAATTTTTTAAATGGGTAAAAGATCTGAGCAGACACTTCACAAGAGAAAATATACGAATGACCAATAAGCACACATAAACATGCTCAATATCATGTCATTAGGGAAATGCAAATTAAAACCACAATGACTTAACATTACATACCCACTAGAATGGCAGAAATTCAAAAACGCTGACAATACCAAGTGTTAGCAAGAATGCAGACCAACTGAAAATCTCATTGCTGAAGGGAATGTAAAACGGTAAAACCACTTTAGAAAACGGTTCATCAGTGTCTTATGAAGTTAAACATATAATTACCATACAGCCCAGCAATTCTATTCCTACATATCTGCCCAAGTGAAATGAAAACACATGTCCACAAATGTTTAGCAGTTTTGTTTATAATAGCCAAAAACTGGAAGCAATCCAAAAGTCCAACAACTAATAATTATAAACAAACTATGCCATATCTCATACAATGGAAAAGTATTCAGAAATAAAAAGAGAAAACCACTAACACAGATGAGTATCAAAAGCATTATGCTAAGTGCAAGCTAGACCCCGAAGACCATATACTGTAGTATCCCATTTATATCATATTGTATAAAAGGTGAAATTGTATTATCAGAAAACAGATTGGTGGTTGCCAGGGAGAGAGAACTTTTCATGTTGACAGGAATTTTCTGTATCTTGATTGTGGTAGTGGTTACAAAAATGTATATGTCCGTCAAAATTCAACATGTATACTTACAATGGATGAGTTTTAACATATATAAATTATACCTCAATAAATCTGATTTTTAGAACGTATACTAGGTCAAAAACTAAAACCCACCTACCTAAAACCCAAAAGAATACTTAATACAAAATTGCTCAGGAAAATAGAGTATTATGTGAAGCTTCTAAAAACCAGTAAGGAGTTGTCCACATCCAAGTAGGATGAAACAGTTTGCAGTGGGTCAATATTCTTCTTGAGAACAACTAGAAAAGCTAAATAAATTACAAAAAAACATATTTTTAAAGGCAGCGTATAGCTGTCTTTAAAACATGGGGGACAAGAAGGTCTACCACTCCAGAGAAGGGGGAATCTTTTAAATTTGTTTAGATGATCTGCAGTTGCTTTCCCTGGGGTTATTTCCAGATTATGGGCTGAGTGTGAAGGCTGAAAACTTGAGATTTGGCCTGTACAAAACGTTGCTGCTGAGGAACCAAGAAACCAGGAGTGCTTTTGGTGTTCACACAAGGCTGGAGTAACAAAAATGGGAAACTGCAGGGACCTCAAGCTCAAGGCCAATATCTCTCACAGGACATTTGCTTAATTTTAAAACAGTACAGGGTAAGAGGCTAAATAATAATTGAAAACCTTTGAAAAGCAAAGTGAAATTTTCCACTTTGGCTCTGCTAAGGGGTAAAGACCCTTTGAAACGAAATGAAAGGCTTTGAAATGAAAGTCCTGGAAAACCACACCCTACAAATAAAGGAAAGAAGAAGAAGAATACCACCAAACTACTCAAATAGCAACCTAGCCTCTGTATAAATTAAGGTGACTGGCTCCCTAGTCTATCTGCCTAGAAGAAAAGGTAAACACCCTCTGGCAGAACATACTTGATGCTTGCTTTATTTTGTTTTTTAATTCACAATGTCTGGCATTCAATCAAAAATTACAAGACATAAACAAAAACTATCAACCAACTTGACCTAATTGATATCTACAGAACACTCCACCCAACAACAACAGAATCCACATTCTTTTCAAGTGCACATGGAGCATTTACTAAGACAGATCATATTATGAGCCATAAAACAAATCAATAAATTTAAAAGGATCCAAGTCATAAAAGTATATTCTCTCATCACAAGAGAATTAACTTAAAAATAATAGATCTCTGGAAAACCCTCAAATTCTTGGAAACTAAATAATATACTTCTAAATAATGTCGAGGCCAAAGAAGACATCAAAAAGTAAATTAAAAAGTACTCTGAGCTGGATGAAAATGAAAAACATATATATATTAAAATTTGTAAGCAATATTTAGAGGGACATTTGTAGCACACATATAGCAGGGGAAAAGGTCACAGATTAATGACCTCAGCTTCTACCTTAAGAAACTAGAAAAAGAAAACAAACCTAAAGTAAGTTAAAGAAAGGAATTAATAAAGATCAGAGCAGAAATAAGGCAACAAAGAGCAGGAGAACTAGAGGAAATCAGTTAAACCAAAAGCTGATCCTTTGAGAATCTTAATAAAGTTAATAAATCTCAAGCCAGACTGATCAGGGAAAAAAGAGAGAAGACACAATTTCCCAATATCAGGAATGACACCAAATCTCTGCAGATTATACAGATATTAGACTCAAGATATATTCTATAGCTATTTAAAGGATAATAAGAGAATATTATAAACAACTTTACTAATTCAACAACTTAGATGAGATGGACAAGTTCTTTGAAAAACCTAGCAACATATGAAGTGACAGAACCACACAAACACATGAAAAACAACAGAAAAACAATATACGTAGACCAATGGTTGATGCAGTTACTGAAATTAATAACAAGCATTTAATCAGTATGTTCAAGAGACTTGAAGTCTATTAAAAATGTATAAAATAGGATCAAATGGATGTTTTAGAACTCAAAGTTTCAATGTAAAATTAAGAACACAATAGATTGGCTTGGAGAAAAAGTAAGATAGTTGTTGGTATACTATAAGATAGGTCATTATAAGATACCCAAACTGAAATATATAGAGAAAAAAATTTTTAAGAGACATGTGAAACATGATGACAGGGTGTAATAAATGTTTAAATTAAAATCCATAAAGGAGGAGGGGGCAGAAGCAATAACTGAAGATGTAATGACAGAGAATTTTCCAAACTAAAGGCACCAAGCTACAGATTCAAAAAAGCTCTATGAACATAAAGCAAATACAAAGAAAAACACACCTCAACACATCATAGTCAAACTGCTAAAAAACTATGACAGCAAAGAAGGCATTTTGAGAAGTCTTTTGAAAAAAATAAAAGAATTATTAGCAAGACTATAAGCTGACACATTACCTTCAGTAAGACTTTAACAGAAAGCCATAAGACAATGAAATAACTACTGACATAGAATTCTATACCCAGTGAAAATATAACTCAAAAAAAGGTGAAATTAGGATGTTTTCAGATAAACAAAAATGGAAAAATTCACTGTCAGTAGGTAGGCTGGTATTAAAATACATACTACTAAAGGAAGCTATTCAGACAGAAGGAAAATGATCCCAGACAGAAACAGAAATGAGGGACGGAAGAACCCTGGAAAGGGTAAACATGAACAAAAATTGACTGTCCAAAACCATACTATCTTGTGGAGTTTAAAATATGTATAAATAAAACACAGAACAATAACAATGCAAAAAGGTTGGAGTATGAGTTAATGTGTAAGAAGGTGTCATTATTGGGGAATGGTAAAAGTAATAATTTGTATTATCTGTATTATATGTAATTTGTATTGTAAATATGCTTGTTTTAACCTCTAGAATAACCACTAAAGGTATAATGAAAGAATATATAACTAACAAATTAATAGGAGGAAAAACAGGAAAAAAAATTAGATTAACACCAAAAAAAGCAAAATAGGAGGGATAAAAAGGAATGCAAAACAGATGACTCAAAGAAAAGTCAAAGTTGATGGTGGTTACAAACTTGGCTATTATCAGCAAAAATGTAAATGAATTTCAGTTGACCCCTGAACAACACAGGTTTGAATTCCACAGGTCCACCTGTACACAGATTTTTTTTCCAATAGTAAATATTGGGTTCCCCAAAAAGTTCACTCGGTTAATGATTACGTTGTTCAATAAATTTCTTGGTGAAAATGAAATACATCTTCTATTTTTACTTAAAATCAAGCGAACCTTTTGGCCAACCCAATACTTCAGTAATAAACGATCCGTGGTTGGTTGAATTAAAGGATGTGGAACCCTGAATACTGAGGAACTGCATATATGGATGAACCATGGAGGGACCCACTATAAGTTATACGTGGATTTTCGACCTTTTCAACCACAAAGAAGGTTACTGTCCCTAACTGCCACAATGCTCAAGGGTCAACTGAAAACAAAGTAAAGGACTAAGACTAGATAAAAATAATGAAAACATTACTTTACAAGTAAAGATATACAGAAAGCATGATGAGAGGAAAAAAGCAGTTTATAAAACTGCATATATTCCACTTGCTATAAAATTGTAACATGTACATGTACATACATACACATGCACACCCACACCCATCCCAACTCCCTTAGAAAATGCTGAAAAAAATATTAACAGAGCTTTATCCCTGAGATTTTGGGTGATTTTTTTCATCATAGATTTTCTTTGTAGTTTTTGGTACTTTAACTCTTTCCCAAGGAACAAGACTCATTTTTATAAAAACCACAAAACTATTTTCAAAAGAAAAAAGTCTTACGTTTTAATAATGATTGGCCCCAACAAAAGTAAGAGACTTAAAGAAAAATATATGAATGTGATCAAGTCTAAAAAGAAGCTAAACAATGTAAGCCTGTTTCATACAATAAACTACTGGTGAAACAGAGACCTTTATAAGTACAGATATTATATCATCATCATTTCTGATGGAGACAAAAATTACCATGTAAGAGTTGGAAATAGCATTTTCCATTAACTAATGTTTCTCTCATTTCTCTTCTTGCTTCTAATAAAATTTTGTGAAATTTCTATAGAACTACATAAGTTAAAGTTGTAAAATAAAATTTAGGTTCTAACATATTTCATTTGAATTTGTGGGTTTTTTCCTAAATAACTTCTAATATTGTTTCAACTAAAATTTAAGTTTCGACATAGAAAAAAAGTCACCGCTTTTCCATAACTTGATTTGGCAAAAGTATCTCAAAGAAATATGCAATACCACGCACCCTGGCAACATCTTCTAATAACTTTTTCATTGTTCTGAGTCACATAAAAAGGTCAAGTACTCCCAAACTCTATATGTAGATACAAAACTCTAAGCAACTTATTGAAATTGGAACTCCCCTCCAAAAAATGATAAGAGCCACGTTTGGTACACACTATGAAAGTAACAAAACGACAGAAATAGTAATAGCTAACATTTACTGAACAATTAACTCTGTGATAAATACTCATTACTCTAATTACTTTGCACATGTTGTTTAATTCTCACATAATATTATGAACTAGTATTATCTTCATTTTACAGATGAGAAATTGAGGTAACATTTGTCCAATCACTAGCAATAAAACCAGGATGTAAATGCCAAGCAGGCTAGCTATAGAGCTGTGCACTCTTCATCCCTATACCATGCTATAAATGTAACTAATTAAGACCTTTAAAGTAGTCTGCTGTCTTCGTTACTAAATTTCAGGTAATAAATAACAATAAGCTTTATTTAGAATAAAACCAGATATTTTAGTAATCTGATCATGCCACTGAGAATAAATGGAAAAAATAAACACCCCCAAATTTCCTATTTTCATGACAAAAAAGAAAAAGGAAAAAAGCAGTCGCTATCAAAAGTAATAGTCATACCCTAACACCATACACAAAAATAAACTCAAAATGGATTAAAGACCTAAATGGAAGACTGGATACCATAAGACTCTTAGAGGAAAACATAGGCAGAACATTTTTTTTTTAACATCTTAATTGGAGTATAATTGCTTTACAATGGTGTGTTAGTTTCTGCTGTATCACAAAGTGAATCAGCTATATGTATAATATATCCCCATATCCCCTCCCTCTTGCATCTCCCTCCCACCCTCCCTATCCCACCCCTCTAGGTGGTCACAAAGCACCGAGCTGATCTCCCTGTGCTATGCGGCTGCTTCCCACTAGCTATCTATTTAAAATTTGGTAGTGTATATATGTCCATGCCACTCTCTCACTTTGTCTCAGCTTACCCTTCTCCCTCCCCGTGTCCTCAAGTCCGTTCTCTACGTCTGCGTCTTTTTCTTGTCCTGCCCCTAGGTTCTTCAGAACCTTTCTTTTTAGATTCCATATATATGTGTTAGCATACGGTATTTGCTTTTCTCTTTATGACTTGATTCACTTTGTATAACAGACTCTAGGTCCATCCACCTCACTACAAATAACTCAATTTCATTTCTTTTTATGGCTGAGTAATACTGCATTGTATATATGTGCCACATCTTCTTTATCCATTCATCTGTCGATGGACCCTTAGGTTGCTTCCATGTCCTGGCTATTGTAAACAGTGCTGCAATGAACATTGTGGTACATGACGCTTTTTGAATTATGGTTTTCTCAGGGTATGTGCCCAGTAGTGGGATTGCTGGGTCATATGGTAGTTCTATTTTAGTTTTTTAAGGAACCTCCATACTGTTGTCCACAGTGGCTATACCAATTTACATTCCCACCAACAGTGCAAGAGGGTTCCCTTTTCTCCACACCCTCTCCAGCATTATTGTTTGTAGATTTTTTTTTTTCTTTTTTTGTGGTACACGGGCCTCTCACTGTTGTGGCCTCTCCGGTTGCAGAGCACAGGCTCCAGATGCGCAAGCTCAGCAGCCATGGCTCACGGGCCCAGCTGCTCCGCGGCATGTGGGATCTTCCCGGACCGGGACACGAATCCGTGTCCCCTGCACTGGCAGGCGGATTCTCAACCACTGCACCACCAGGGAAGCCCTAGATTTTTTGATGATGGCCATTCTGACTGGTGTGAGGTGATACCACATTGTAGTTTTGATTTGCATTTCTCTAATGATTAGTGATGTTGAACATCCTTTCATGTGTTTGTTGGCAATCTGTATATCTTCTTTGGAGAAATGTCTATTTAGGTCTTCTGCTCATTTTTGGATTGGGTTTTTTTTGACATTGAGCTGCATGAGCTGCTTGCATAGTTTGGAGATTAATCCTTTGACAGTTGCTTTGTTTGCAAATATTTTCTCCCATTCTGAGGGTTGTCTTTTCGTCTCGTTTATGATTTCCTTTGC
Source organism: Delphinus delphis (assembly GCF_949987515.2). Lineage (NCBI taxonomy): Eukaryota > Metazoa > Chordata > Mammalia > Artiodactyla > Delphinidae > Delphinus > Delphinus delphis. The sequence continues at coordinate 64,741,299 of NC_082687.1, read as the reverse complement.
TATGCAAAAGCTTTTAAGTTTCATTAGGTCCCATTTGTTTATTTTTGTTTTTATTTCCCTTTCTCTAGGAGGTTTATTTTTGTTTTTATTTCCCTTTCTCTAGGAAGTGAAAAGATCCTTTTCAAAAAAGGATCTTGCTGTGATTTATGTCACAGAGATAGGCAGAACACTCTCTGACATAAATTGCAGCAAGATCTTTTTCAATCCATCTCCTAGAGTAATGAAAGAAAAAAAAATAAACAAATGGGACCTAATTAAACTTAAAAGCTTTTGCACAGCAAAGGAAACCATAAACAAAATGAAAAGACAACCCTCCTGCAGCAACATTCATCTCCAAAATATACAAACAGCTCATGCAGCTCAAAAAAACAAACAACCCAATCAGAAAATGGGCAGAAGACCTAAATAGACGTTTTTCCAAAGAAGACACACAGATGGCCAAGAGGCTCATGAAAGGATGCTCAACATCACTAATTATTAGAGAAGTGCAAATCAAAACTACAATGAGGTATCACCTCACACCAGTCAGAATGGCCATCATCAAAAAATCTACAAACAGGGCTTCCCTGGTGGCGCAGTGGTTGGGAGTCCGCCTGCCGGTGCAGGGGACGCAGGTTCGTGCCCCGGTCCGGGAAGATCCCACATGCCACCCAGTGGCTGGGCCCGTGAGCCATGGCCGCTGAGCCTGCATGTCCGGAGCCTGTGCTCCACAACAGGAGAGGCCACAACAGTGAGAGGCCCGCATACCGCAAAGGGAAAAAAATAAAAAATAAAATAAAAATAAATCTACAAACAGTAAATGCTGGAGAGGGTGTGGAGAAAAGGGAACCCTCCTACACTGTTGGTGAGCATGTAAATTGGTCCAGCCACTATAGAGAACAGTATGCAGGTTCCTTAAAAAAACTAAAAATAAAGCTACCATATGATACTGCAATCCCACTCCTGGGCATATATCCAGAGAAAATCATAACTTTAAAAGATACATGCACCCCAATGTTCACTGCAGCACTATTTACAATAGCCAGGACATGTAAGCAACCTAAATGTCCATCAACAGATGAGTGGATAAAGAAGATGTGGTATATATACATAATGGAATATCAGCCATAAAAAAGAACGAAATGATGCCATTTACAGCAACATGGATGGACCTAGAGATTGTCATACTGAGTGAAGTAAGTCAAAGACAGACAAATATCATATGATATCCCTTATATGTGGAATCTAAAAAATGGTACAAATGAACTGATCTACAAAACAGAAGTAAGAGTTATAGATGTTGGGCTTCCCTGGTGGCACAGTGGTTGAGAGTCTGCCTGCCAATGCAGGGGACATGGGTTCATGCCCCGGTCCGGAAGGATCCCACATGCCGTGGAGCGGCTGGGCCTGTGAGCCATGGCTGCTGAGCCTGCACGTCCGGAGCCTGTGCTCCGCAACGGGAGAGGCCACACAGTTAGAGGCCCACATACCGCAAAAAAAAAAAAACAAAACCAAAAAAAAGAGTTACAGATGTAGAAAACAAACTTTTGGTTACCAGAGGGGGGGGGGGTAGGAAGAGGGATAAACTGGGAGAGTGAGATTGACATATACACACTATTATATATAAAATAGATGACTAATAAGGACCTACTGTAACTCTACTCAATACTCTGCAATGACTTATAAGGGAAAAGAATCTAAAAAAGAGTGTATATATGTGTGTGTATAACTGACTCCCTTTGCTGCATAGCAGAAACTAGCACATTATAAATCAACTATACTCAAATAAAAATTTTTAAAAAGTAATAGTCATAGGAACCTGATAAAATATGTAACTTCCAAAAACAGGCAACAGAAGACACCTTAAAACTACTGCATTAAACTTTAAGATCATATCTATTTTCCCCTGAAAATAGTTTAATCTAACAGTTTTTCTCCCCGATTTAAACTACAGGATATAGATACCTAAGGGTTGAATAAAATTTCACAGAAATCCTATACACAGGTAATGTCAATTCTTTGGGTGAAAGTATTCTTTCTTGGTATTCAGACTTTCCTTTTAAGGAAGTTTTTTTGAGCAATCAAACAAACTCTCTGTTCTGTTGTAAAAAATGTTACAGCTTAAATTTTAATTGAGTGTGTAAAGACTGCTTCATGGATTCCTACCTTACTTGAAGGCTTATTCAAGAGCACTGCTATCCAAATCATGTTTGCTCATGAAATGCCAAGTTACTTTAATACAATTCAAAGTTAAACCTACCTTAGAAAGAAAATATACCATTATAAAAATCTTGGAGTCATTATTATGAATCAATATTAGATAATTTATCATATGCTTCTGGCATATTTTTTCAACAAAAAGCACAAAATTTCTGTTTAATCTCGACATTAATACAAATTCAGTAAAATTCTACTTGAATTCTAATTCTTCTGAAGACTATCCTATTGAAATTTTTTTAAGTATCAACTCTACCAGATGACTAATGCTGTCAGTTCTAAAAGTGACCATTTTTTAAATAATTTTTTAAAGTATTTATTTATTATTTCACAGCTCCATGGAGCATGCGGGATCTTAGTTCCCCAATGAGGGATCAAACCCACGCCCCCTGCAGTGGAAGCACAGAGTCTTACCCTCTGGACTGCTAGGGGAGTCCCATTGTTTATAATTTTAAAAACTGAAAACTTGCATCCAACAGAAATAGACCAGTAAGTAAATTATTACACAAACATAAATGAGGATATCACATAACTATTAAAAATAATAATGTTGTAGAAAAATACTGATATAAAAATGTTCAAGATTCACTGTTAAGTGAATAGAATAGTTTGCACAATAGTGGACGCATTATGAGACCATTTTGTAAACATCACGTCTATAAGTGTACATGTGATGTCTATATGTACACTTATAGACATGTGATGTGGCTAAGCAAAACACAGGGAGAAGATATTTCAGAAGGTTAACAATGGCGTCTAGTGGTTGTGAGAATTCTAGTGGTATTTTCAAAATTTAATTCATGCTCTGCATGTTTCCCAAGTTTTCTACATTAGGGATACACTATTTTTATAACTGGGGGAAAGATTAAGAAAGAAATAAGCTATTTATGTTACAGCCATATTTTAATGCAAATGATAAATTCTTAGCAAGTTGTTGGTTTAACCCTCATTGTGGCAACACCCATTTGTGTTTTATTTTTTAAACACAAAATTTTGAGCATGAATCAATCTGTATTTTCATTTTCTACTATCTTGGATGGGAATTAAAAATGTACATATCTGATTAAATGTGCCCTCTTTGAAAGAGATGGGAATTTTTGTCTTATTCTTGGATCTTATTAATATAAAAATGAGAAAATATTTCTGAAAAATAAAAGGTAAATCACATTCTAAACAGTATCCTATGAAAGTCAAAAATAATACATAAAAATTTATTTTTTACAAGTGATTTTTCTGTAGACTTCTAAGACTTAAAATAATAAGTAGACTTACATCTTTATGAAATACACACCTAAAATAACTAATAACTCAAAGTTGACACTATACTTATGAGGAGTTTAGGTAATTTAACATTTGCATAATCAAATACATGGAGAAAAACAGCAATCTCTTACCCACCTAATTCACAGGAGTTATACCTAACAGAGCTATAAAAATAAGTAACAAATGGTTGTAAAGCAACCTATAAATATAAATGCCATTATAAAAATCACAGTCAATTAGCAAGAATTAAATTGCTCTGACACTTAAAATGTATTCTGTAATTCATACACTCCGTCTAGAATTTTAGACTCAGAAAAGGAGAAAATACAATGTCCACTGGTACAGTGCTTACAAGAAACTACACTTTAAAATTATTTTTTTACTTTATGCATCTGAGAAGAACTGGTAAGAGACACAAACAATAAGAGGTAGTTTTGCTGTGGAACTCTGAGTTTTCACCATATTGTTGTTTGCTTTCAGAGTTTAAAATACGTACAGCAAATAAATATTTTATTTGACATAGCACCAGAAGTAAAAATGTAGGGGAGGGGGGACATTAAATATGTGCTTTGAGGGAAAAAACAACTTACTTTTTTTTTTTTTTTTTTTGCGGTACGCGGGCCTCTCACTGTTGTGGCCTCTCCCGTCGAGGAGCACAGGCTCCGGACTCGCAGGCTCAGCGGCCATGGCTCACAGGCCCAGGCGCTCCGCGGCATGTGGGATCTTCCCAGACCGGGGCACGAACCCGCGTCCCCTGCATCGGCAGGCGGACTCTCAACCACTGCGCCACCAGGGAAGCCCCAACAATTTACTTTTAATATTAACACTGCCTGACATATTAGATGGTAGACAATAGTTAACTGGCAGAATTAAATCTCCTATTCTAAAATCCTGAAATCTAAGAGAGGCTGTATTATAATGATCAAATAAAACATCAAATGGTTCTTTCCAGTGGGAGAGAGTAAAAAGCAAGCAAACAAAAATAAACTATCAATTAGTGTTCATAAGTGCCTGCTATGAGGATGCAATTTAACTCCTTACTTCCTTACCCCTTAAGAGCTAAGATTTGAGCTTTATGTTCTATCCTTTCTTAACTATTTAAAACGTTGAGATATCTACTCTCCCTCCAAACTCCATGCCCACAAAAATAAAAAGCTAGAAATAGTCTTACCCTTACAAACCTCATGTATCTATGGAATCTATCATTTCCCATCTTGTGTTATAATCATTACATACATGCTCTTTTAACCATACTAGATTTCAAACCCTCTGAGGGCAGGGTCAATTATACTTTATCTTTCTATGTATGTCACATAGCTTAGTAAAGTGTCTTGACTAATACTCAACTTTCTATCACCTAAAAAGAATTAAGTCTTGGTAACTATTCGCAGCTTGGTTTAAAAAAACAAAGACAATACAAAAAAAACCACCACCTCTGGAACTATTAGAAGGGCAATGTTCTCTCTGAGTGGAAGTATGCATGCAACTTGTCTGCTGTCAGTAAAGCACAAACCGGACCAAAATGCCTCTTCTCCCCTTTCCGCTTCAAAGGCTGGATTCCATCCAAGGCTGGATTCCATCCAAGTCAATCAACGTCTCTTAGTTAAGGACAAAGCCTGCCTAGGTTCACTTCAGAGGACCAGGAGAGGCTGATGTAATCTAAGGGGCTTTCTAGTGGTCTGCAAGTACAGGAGAATAAAATCAAAGTTTAACCTGTGAGCTACTGACCAGGTCAAAACCCAAAGAAAACGTTAGAATGTGGACCCTAAAGAGTCCTATAAAAGCCATGGAATCCATGTCTTACAGGTGAATTCAATCTACATCACATAAAGCTCACACCAGTTAAGACCTCACTACAAACTCTGTAAATGTACCCCAAACCAACCAGCCCCTCACAAGTGAAAAGATGAGAATGTCCTACTGTGTATACTACACGTTAAACTTTCTCACATACTCCAGGTCATTTCCCTGTCCTGTGGGTTAGTAACAGCCCACAGTAGAGGCAAACTGGCAAAGTAGACGATCAATCAATATAATTCTATTTTCAAGATTGAAAAGTCTATGTTTGTAAATGCACAGAAAAAAAAAACTGGAAAGTTATATAACAGTGTTAGCAGCAGTTATCTCTAGGGAGAGATGTGACAAAGTGGAAGTGTGCAAAGGGCGTTTTCTCTTATTATATATACATTGTATTGTTTTAATTCTTCATGAACATTGATTTACTTCTATAATGTTAAAAACAAAATTTTAAGTAAAATTTTGAAATACGATTCTGTTTTTTCAAAAAGACTGAATAGACCCACATGGAATTCAAACGAAAAATAAATGCCATTTGCAGAAGTTTGGCTACTAGAGACCTACAGATCAAAAAGAAATAACACAATTATCCTATCCTACAAAATAAAAAGGAATGCTGGTAACATAACAAAAATGCCCATAGCAACTGTCACTCAACATTCACTACTTTTGATTATACAACATTAGCCACCAGAGGAATTTTGAGTACCCACCGCCCAAAATTACATACTGCTTGTAACAATCCATAAGTTGTAAGAAGTTTTTAGTGTTTTGCACCAACAGATCATTGACTTATCAGTTTAATTTTCCATAAGTAGTACTATATACATGTATACAAATATAAATTTACATGTCACTGAGGTTCATGTCTGATTGCCTTGAGAAAACCATTTCCCAATCTGAAAAGCAAACTACCTGGACAATCAATTCTTTTATCATTTTAATGGAGTATTCATATTCTCCAACTATTTGTCATGACAACTTTGGAGTTAAAATAAGTAAAAGTAAAATTTTATACAACTACGATTCCTGGGGAAGAAAGGAAGGGAGGACAAACTATGCTCTGAAAACAGCATAATCCAGCCATAATGCCAAATGTAAATAACGTCATATATTTTAGCAAAGCAAAATAAGACTAAACATCTTTAAGAGTTAAACTGGTGACCTCAGCCTCTTTCAATTTTAGTTCATTTTCCTAAAAAAAATTAAAAGAAATCATATTGAAAATAGCCAAAATTACCATAAATTAGGAAGGAAAGACAAGCAACAGAAAAAAACACACAGCAAATTATTTTGGAGAGGAGAACTTTGTTTAACCTTAAACCTATAATATAGTCACAAATATTTTAAAATATAAGGACATACAGTGTGCATGTCACTTCCCACTATCCCCTCATCATGCTACTTCTCCCTCTGCCCCATCACTGTCAGTTTTCCACTATCCCTCCAGATTTCTTTGTACGTAGAAAAACAAACACAAATCTGTATTCTTATTCCACGGGTGCCCCCTTAACACACAAAGTAGCACATTATTCACACTGTCCTACATCTTGCTTTTTTTCGCTTTATAACATATTTTGGAGATCTTTCCATGTCATTACACAGAAAGCTTCCTCATTCTTCACAGCTGAGCATGACTAGTTCTACCACAACTTCCATCTATCTTCTTCAGGCTAACCTTTAATGACATTCTGTTCAGTCAACTACTTAACACCTGAGTTAGTTTCTTCCCCCCCCCCCAACCAAGATTATAAAACAGAGAAAGCACCTCATTACCTAAATTTTATCCTTTTTAGAACGTTTATTTTTCAACCGGGTAGAGGGAAAACGCCGCATGATTTTCTCCTCTTATCACTTAAAATGAAGCTACAAATTAGAATGCAGACTTAAGTGAAATTACCTTTTTTTGATTCGGGGGATCAGCATAATAGCCAAATCAACAATTACTGTAAAAGTTTCTTTACTTCTTGGGCTTTTCCTTCACTGTAAAAGAAGACATTGGTTTTTTTCTTTTTTTTTTTTTCTTTTTTTTAAGGTTAGAAAGGCTTAAGGTCGTAGAGCGTGGCATTCTGATAGCAAGAAACCGCCACCTGATTCGCTCTTTCATTTGCCAGGTCAGAGGACGAGGCTTTTACCTTTCAGGATTCTGATATTACTAACAGGACGACTTCTACACCGGCGAAAACGCACTCAGGAATATAAGCTCTGCGGCGCTACGCGTTGGAAACTACACTCCTGGGGCCAGAGCTCCAGGACTAGCTATAAAGACTCCGGCTTCGCCGGCGGAAAGGCAGCTAGAAGAGCCAGCTGCCGCGGTGACACGGAGCAGGCGGGAGCGGGTGGACGGAAGGAAGGAGGAGCGGCGCCGCGCGGGGCACCCTCGAACCCGCGCAGTCGCTCGAGTCGGACGCGCGGAGCCGCGCGCTCCCCGGGGACCGAGGCCCGGAACCGCGACCACTAACGGAACCAGCCCAGGGGCGGCGGTGGCCGCCACACGGACTGCGGACCGCGGCGCGAGGGCCGAGGGCCGGGAGGGCGGGGGTTCCCCGGAGGAGCTGGCCGTCCTGGCGCCCCATTGGGCTCCGCTCCAAACGTGCCCGAGTTGTGACAGGAATAAAGTGGGTCACAAGGCCTAACGGGTCCCCAGCGAAAGCCCTCTCCGCACCCGGTCTCCGGCTTTCCCGGCCGCTCTGCCGCTCGAATCGGCCCCAGCCCAAGAGCGCGCTCCAACCACCCGGCCCCGCCGTGCACCCCAATCCCGCCCCTGCCCCGCAGGTAACCCCAGCTTTTCCGGAGGGCCCCTCAACCGGGGCAGGCCTCCGCCCCAACTCCCGAGAAAAGACACACTAGGGCGACGGGCAAAACTTGGGCTTCAGCACCCGCCCGCCCCTCCCCTGGCCGCCGCCCCCCGGCCCCGTACACACCGCCCCCCGCTCCCTCCCCTTCCCCGCGCCCTCACCGTGTGGCTGGCGGCGGCTCCGGCTTCTTCCCTCCCCCACCCTGGAGCCTAGCTGCGGTGACTCGGAACAGCTAACCCGGCTGCGCCCGGAAGACGCCGTGGCTCCCAGCTCAGGCAGTACCTGGGGCTGAGCGGCGCCCCCCACCCACCCCCAAACAATTCCCCGCGACTGCCTCCCGCTCCTCCTCCCCCTCCCTTTCCTTCCCCTCCTCCACCAGCACCGGTAGCACGCATGCGCCGCCCAGGCAAGCCTACCGGCGGACGTCACGCCCCAGGCCCACCCGGTGGGGCGCCACTCACCGGGAGCGCGCACGCGTCGGCAGCCAGATTTCCTTCGCCCTCTGGGTCTCGGGTGTTTCCTTTTTTAAGCCGGTCGCCGCAAGCTGAGGCTGTGATTGCACTCCTTCTCGGCGCATGCGTCATCAGTGACCCCCGCGGGCTCCGACGGCTGGTGCTCTGCGTTCGCCCCTCCCCTCACTCTCCCTTTCCCCGGCCCGTCTCGGTGCGCATGCGACTTGCCTCGTTAGTCAGCCCGGAGCTGCGGAGGGGTTCCCGGGTGCCGGAGGAGACTCCCGCTCCCTTGGGCCGCGCGTTTGCGCGATCCGCGGCAGCCGCCGGCCGTGCAGGAAAACCGAGATCTCCCTGGCGCTCCTTCCCTGCACCGGTTACTGGAAAGCAGGGGAGGCGGGGCCTGGTCGGCTGAGGGTGCGGCCGAACCCGGGAGTGTTAACTTTGGGTCAGGGCGGCTTTGGTGTTCACCCTGGATTCGAGGAGCGAGGAGGAGAGAAAGGAGAGTTTCTTGTATGAGGGATCCAGAGGCTAAAAAGCAGACCCTCTCTCAGATCCTCTCTCTCTTGAAAAGCAACTCATTTTGCGAATGCCAGGAAAAAATTTTCGGGTGTTGGCGGGTGAAAGACTTTTTTCCCCTTCCAATGGTATCACTTGCGTTTTGCCTCCTTGGACTGGAAGAGGGGATTTGTGAAGGTGACTGGATCTCCAGACTCTTCCCTTCCCCTCTCCTGCAGGTGCACTGCTTTAGTCGCTTCTTATTGGAGGGTGGGCCTGGGGAGACCGGACGTGAATCCTTGGCTGGAGGAGGGAAGCCAAAGAAGGTATGGATGTGCTCCTTTGGAGTTTTTTACCTGATCCTAAAGGCCAGGTGACAGTATAAAGGAAGATGGGAGATGAAGCAGTGGGGATAAACCAGGACCCTAATTTGCACTGCTTCCCATGTTAGAAAAACGTGTGAATATCTCCCCCTTATCTTAGGGGGAAATTACTTCCCTCGATGGTTAAGACACACTTGGTCCACAAGGGAAAGCACATTTCAGTAGTTGAAAATTATTGGAAGAGATCTTTTACTTTCCTAATTCCTAATAGTTTTCGTATTTTAATGAATGTCCTTGGGGTTTGAAATAGAAGTCATTTTCTTGTTTCAAAAAATAAACAACTGTTGTGACTATAAAATCCTCCCTTCAAAGTAACATTCATCTCAGTAAACATTTCAAATTCTTGCAGTGTACTCAAGAGAAAAGGAACATCAGAATCGAGGAACTTATTCAGATCCCTGATCATTCACCTGAGGATTTTTCTGTCAACAGTGGGAAAGCATGATGGAGTCATCATATGACAGGATTTTAGTAGACATTTTTTTTCCTGCTTAGCAGTCTTTCCCTATTCTGATCATTTCCTTTGGAGAACTATCCTTTCTTCACTCTCAGACCATATGGCTGAGGCAGGACTCCAGAGGAAAACATATTTGAGTTAATCTTCTGCCTTAGGTTAGACTTACTAAGAAGGGTGATCTCTCTTTTCCAATGGATTTAAGTCTGGAAAAATGGAAGCCTGAAGCCATCTTCCCACTCACAGATTCTGAGAAAAAAGGCAACATGGAAGAAAGCAGATTCAGAAATGGAGATTTGGCCTGGAGACATGTGTGATGCCCTGAATCCATTGTGGACTAGATAATTCTGGAAATTTCAGCTAAATTACTCAATAAATTCTTTCATGTATCTATTGCTTAAACCAATGAGAAGTTTTCTGTCACTTGCGATCATGAGTCCTAACATACTGGTAGCAAGAGATGAGGCAAGATTAATAATACTGATAAGGAAGGTTTCAACTAGACAAGAGGGTTTGAATGCTTTTCCTAGGATGTGGATGTTTATTCTAGAGAAAGTGATATATTCTGCATCATCTAGAACCACATATCTTCAAAAATACCTTTGCGGGCTTCCCTGGTGGCGCAGTGGTTGAGAGTCTGCCTGCCGATGCTAGGGGACACGGGTTCGTGCCCGGGTCCAGGAGGATCCCACATGCCGCAGAGTGGCTGGGCCCGTGAGCCATGGCCACTGGGCCTGCACATTCCGAGCCTGTGCTCCACAGTGGAAGAGGCCACAATAGTGAGAGGCCCATGTACCGCAAAGAAAAAAAAAAAAAAACCTTTGCCCTTTTTAATGGTTCCATTGTCCTCTTATTCACTAGGAATGTATCATGTTCATCTTTGACTCCTTCCTCTCTTTATGTATTTAATCATTTACCAAGAACTGTTGATAATCCCCTGTTTTTCTGCTCAGTCCTCTGCCACCACTCAGACATTTCCCGTGGCTCAGTTCACAACTTATCTTTCTGCCCATATTCTCTCCAAGACGAAAACTGTATCAGATATTTTTAATCACATTTCCAACTGCCAGACTCCACTTTTCCCTAAAAGAAAAATCCTGCCTCATAGTTTCATAGACCCTAAATTGTCCCCCAGCCTAAATCCTCTCCTTAAACACAATTTATGTAATTCAAATATTGTTCATTTCTTCTTGTCCACCTTGCTATAATTTAAACTGAGCATTTCCAACTCCCTTCCCAACTGATCTCCACAGTTGATGTCCTGATGGAGGCAATATAGCTTAGTGGCTAAGAGTACAAAATTGGGAATTAAAGGCCAGGATTTATTCCAGCCCCACTACTTAATATCTGCATGACTCTGAGTAAGTTATTTCTCTGTTCTTCACTTTCCTCATCTGTAAATAAAGGATAATAATCCTGTCTCATAGGATAATTGAGAGAAGATATAGAATATAGATAGAGAGTGTGTGTGTGTGTGTGTATTGTACTACCTGGTACATAAGAAATCCCATAGTGGCTATTATTAATGATGTTCCTTTTTGTGTAGGTCTTACATCTCTTGCTCAATTTCTTCCCCTAGTTCCCTGTGTCCTTATGTCCTTTCTGTTCTTTCATAATACCTCTCTCATCCATCCTCTCCTTGACATTCCTAGTTTTGCCACTATAGTTTAAGGTGGATTGGAACATGGGAAGTTTGATATGCATAATAGGGAATATACTGTTAGGGTTTTTTTTGTTTCTTTTTTAAGAATCCTTCATGGTTTAATCAATTATTCTTTCTAGATCCTTTAAAATAGTGGGAAGTCAATAATATGAGGTGGTATTACAGACTGTAATCAAAAGTCTAGGCTTAAATCCTGACTAATACTTACTAAGAGACACTGAGCAAGTTAAGTAATTTCTCTGAGCATCAGGGTATTTATCTGTAAAGTGAGAAGAAAAGCATCTCAGAATTGTGATGATCAAGTGTAAATTACAAACTACTGCAGAAAGGTTAGGTGATAAGGATGGGTAGTTTTAGATTTTTATGATTTGTTGTTGAAACCCTAGGAATGATTGAAACAACTCATAGATTTGCAACTCCAACCTACACCTCTCCTTTGGGTTCCAAACACATATCCAATTGACTATCTGATGTCTCCTCTTGACTATCTCAAATATCTTAGATGCTCCCTTCAATCTGTTCTCCACAGAGCAGTAAGAATATTCTTTTAAAAATATAAGTAAAATCACATGTTCCTACTTAAAACCCTTATTGTTTCCCATTATATCCAAATTCCTAATTGTGGCCATAATAACCTCTTTGATCTAGCCCCTGCTACCTCTCCAACCTCATGTCCTACCATTTTCTTCTTTTCCTGTAACACTTCCAGTTCCTTGCTAATCTCTCTGTATTCTCAGACTTTGGTACATGCTGTGCCCTTGCCTGGACCACCCTCCTACCTTTTCTCCTGGCTGGTTCCTCCTCAATCTTCATGTCTCAGAGATCTAACTACCCTATTTAAGAGGTCTCCCTCCTACCTCTCACCTGCCCCCCACACACAGTACCCACAGTTATTCTCTATTACTGCGCTTTTTTTGATATTTGTTTTCTTATCTATTAACTAGCTTCCCCTTGACACCACTACATGGTAAATTCCAGGAGGCAAGAACCATGTGTTTTTTTCACCACTGTACATGCAGCATCCATTTCAATGCTTGAGTTAAATGAATGATTGAATGAATGAATGAATGAATGAGATGAAAGTTAAAACATGCTAGAAGATTTTTAGGATCATTCTTATGTTCCAAATTATGATTGTAGGCAGATTATAGTCTTGTCAGGAGGTAAACTTAAGCAATGTATATTAAAGTACAAAGGAGAGGTAAACTGAAAACGGTTAGTGAAACACTAGTACTGTGTTAGTAATTGAGTATTTGAAGACCCACAAGAATATATAACACTATAATAGACACAGCTAACACCTGTATGAGAGGCTGCTGAATGAGGTCCAAAATAGGCAACAAAGAACATGAAGTACTCACCCTCTAAATAGCTGCTTACATTTGGACCCAGATACTTTCTCCTTCAGCCAAGACTACAAGCTGGACAAAACTGGACCTAACACTCCCACTTTCAGGCCTATAAGCAGAACACATGAGAAGAAGAGGATGAGAGAATCATTGGAGCCATGTCTTACGAGGTTCCTGGAGAGCACTGTGGCTTTTCATTTCTCATTTATTCCCCACCCTACTCTAAGTTATGTGAACGAGGCTCCAACAGAATCAGCTAGAGAAACTGCAGTGACTGTAAGAAGAGACTGGAATCTCATCTCTTGCAGATTGTTGATACGCTCTGCATCCAACTACATGAACAGGAGGATAGAGACTTGGAGAGAAACAGCTAGCCAGGAAGTGGGCTTAAATAATGTAACTCCTACAATTTGCCATGGCAAGGATACGTAAATTTCTACAGGGTCCATCAGTGCTGCTGAGAAAGTGCCCTCCGGGTTTGAAACACCTTGACACCTAAGGGGAAAAGAAATTCTAGCAGCAAGAGGCTGGTATACTTCTGGGAGTGGGAACTGAGAGAGATCAAAAGAGAAAGAGCTGCAGAAAGAACGGATCGCCCATATCAAGGAACCATGCAGTGGAGAGGCTGCCTCTGAGTTTCTAGAACTCAATGTGCCCATTAAAGAGTGAACATTTTGATGCAATATGGATTGTATTTACCCAGTTAAGAGAAACGTATCCCTTTCTTCCTTAATCTCCCTCCCAGTCCCCAAACCACAGAGAATGGACCTTGAAAAGAGAGGGAGGTAATTGGCTAAAAACAAACTCCACCTTCCATCTTCAGAGTTCCTGAGTCACAAGTTCAGCCAGAGAGCACTTGCCTGGGACCTGAGATTGGAGTTTTAAACCAGACAGACTTTTCATAACCAAAAGTGTGAGAGAAGAGTTAAAGAATATGTTCAAGATGTCTTTAGGGGACTTGCTAACTAGTGCAGCTTAATCAACTAAGGATCTCATTAACACAAAAATTCCAATTCAGCTAGTCTGGGATGGGGCCAGAGACTGCATTTCTAACAAGTTCCCTGGGGCTGCTGCTGATTCTAGGACCACACTTTGACCAATAAGAGACACTATAAAGTAGGGAAGGGAGTTTCAGTACAGCATGGTTGGCAGCAAGGAATAGAGAAAAATATTAGGTTGGCTATATGAAATATCCATTTTTGTAGGTCAAAATGTTTGAATATTGGCAATTTCAAAAAACCTTTTAAGTTTGTATCCAAGCAAATAAAAATTCATTCAATAAAATGGGAAGCACAATATTAAATATTAAATAATTCCCCCACATTCTAACAATTATTTATACCCTACTTAAGTGAGAATGTATAAATGAAGTAGGGTATGAAATAGTACTGACCTGTATTGGTAAGCACGAGTACTTGCTAGAAGAATGTATTTGTGTGTGTGTGTGTGCGTTACTTGAAAAAGGCTGAGGCTGGAATCAAAAGCAGCCACCTCTAACATGCTATAATTTTATGAATTTTACAAATGTTAAAGTTTTCATGAACTATGCTTTATGTAAAAACTACTGCCACCTGGTGGATTTAAGAGTTAAAAGAAATATGGATCTTTTTATTCAGACATCTTAAATACTTTTAGTACTTCCTCTGTTAATTTTTACTTAAAAAAGGAAATAGGCAAATATGGATTTACTAAAACAAGATTACATTTAGGGGAACCTTTTGCATTTAGTTTCAATTGGAAGGGAAATAATGTTTATACTTATATATATTAGATGGCACTAAAGTTACATTTTAACTTTATGATAATATGGCTTTTCCCTTAATTTCCACAACTGTTTTTATCCTCAATGGGAATTTTTCCATCCATTTGTTAGAGAATTTCAGGAGTTGGATCTTATAGGTAATTATGTCTCTGATATGTGTGCATAAAGCTATAATAAAGACCACTATGTGCAACTCCCAACTTTCCTTCCCTTCATCCCAATATATATATTTTCAAAACCTTTCTTTGTTATCTCAGAAGGGGTCTTCCTGATTCTTTCCAAAGTTAGATCATTTGATTTTACCTTATCTGGTGAAATAAATTATCATTACCTTACTCAATCTGTATTTAACTTTCCTTCTACTTCATCATTCTCTGCAGCCTCTGTGATCCCAACTCACCCCCAAGAAGAGCAAAGAGCCTTTTCTGATTCCGTGTTAAACTGCCTCAATTCTCACCAATTTATTTTTGTAATCTAATCATTTAAAGTCTAGATCCTCTCACAGACATCAGTGAATATCCATAATCAGAATGATGGGTCATCAATACAAAAATAGTAGAAGAATAAAATCTGTTATTGAACTATTATTACATGCTGGATTTAACACCATTTTCTCTAAAAGTGGTGTTAATTATTAAGCCAAGATAAGACATCCTGCAGGTCTTCTTCAGTGTCCTCGTATTACATATTTTCTCATGATGAATTCTTCTGTGATTACTATTAAAACATACATAAGCCTCATAATATATTTTTCTCACTTCTCTTCATGATTTAGAAACTTACATCGTATGACTTACAATGTCATACAGTTCTAATAATTCTGTTGCCTAACTGTCAGTATACTTAGTAAATCAATATTTTCTAACTTAATAATAGAACAACTATTAAAAACTACAACAATGAGTGCAGAAGTTTCTTGTGTACTTTTCAGAACCTTTAAATTGCATTTTTTCTATTGATTGGTTATTTTTTTTTAATAGGTAAGAGATTTCGAACAAAAGTCATATGGTCATAAATTTAAGTATTTTCATTCAAAGCCCCTAAATAATAGACTTTAATATTGATTGAAGTAAATTAAATGAAATTTCATGGTTCTCTTTCATCATTTTTATCCACAGGCCTCTTTGGAAGTGAGCAGGCAACACAGAGGACTTGTAATATTTTTGTTTTTGTCCAATAAGGATCCGAAAAAAGATAAATCACAAACAAATATTAAGGGTTCAGTACAAATTCTAGTTTTGTTGGAGGCAATGAATATTCTAAAATACCTGAAAGTTTTTATAATGACATATAAGCTATAATTCTAATATAAAAAGAAATTTATTTATGAATTTTCTGATCTTTGATTATAAAGGCAGTGGCAAATAAAATATTCCATATATAAACACTTTAAAGCTATTTATTAAATATTTCTATTTGGTATCATCATTATCACTGTTTGAGCTATTAGTATCATCATAAATAGAAGTGTTTCTAATTGAAGATACCATCACATCTACAATGACTCTTTTGGGGTTTTCTTCCAAATCAGTCTGTATTGCTCCAACTTCTGCTAGCTTCCATTCAAGTTCTGCAATAAATAATCCATCAATAAATCAGATAAAAATCTTGGAACATCTATATGAAACAGAAGTTGACTCTAAGAAAATTAATGTGGAAATGATGACATATTTAGAACTAGATTACAATGAAAGTACTACAATATCAAGATACACATTGGATACAGCAAAGTTATACTTAAAGGGAGAAATTAGGGTTAAAATGTTTATTTTAAAATGACTGAAAATAGTGCTTTGAAAGTACAAATCAAGAAGTTAGGAAAAAAATAAAGTAAACCCAAAGAAAGCAGAATGAGGCATATAATGAAGAAAAGACTTTAGCAAAAGTAGAAAAACAAAATCAGTAGAGGTGACCAACAAAATCAAAAGTTGATTCTTTGAAGAGACTAATAGACACAATTTGGGCAAAAATGATCACAAGTAAAGGAAAGAAACCAAATAATATAAAGATTTTACATGGGGAATAACCAAGATAAAGATTTTAAAGCCATGAGACTACTATGAGAAAAAAAGTATGCCAATACATTTGAAAATTTTAGTGGGAAAATTTCAACAAAAATGTGAATTACGAAAACATATTCAACAGGGAAACTGAAAAGAATTGAACTGATAACCAAAATCCCCCAACTCTGCAAATTCCTTATTTGTTAAATTTATTCCTAAGCACTGTATAAATGAACAGACCATTTGTGAGGAAAATTACAAAATACACTTATGAGGAAAATTACAAAATATATTACATTATGAAAAGTAATACAATTGACCCTTGAACAACACAGGTTTGAACTGCAGGGGTTCACTTATATGTGGGTTTTTTTCAGTAAATGTATATTATAGTACTACATGATCCATGGTTGGTTGAATCCACAGATGCAGAACCGCAAATATGGAGGGCCAACTGTAAAGTTATGTGTGGATTTTCGACTGCATGGGGTCAGTGCTCCTAACCCCTGTGTTGTTCAAGGGCCAACTGTAAATATATTATATTTATGAGGAAAACTACCAAAAAATGAAAGAAGACCAAAATGAGTGACATGCTATATCTTATTCATGGATAGGAACATTCACTATTATTAGGATATCAAGTCTCCAACAATTAATCTATAAATATAATTCTAATAACTAACCAACAGTATTTCTCACAGAACTTGACTAATTCCAACATTTATATAAAATTTTGAAAAAGACTTGCCCTACTAGAGACAACTAGATTGTTACAAAGGTACAGTAATTAACACAGTGCTATATTGATTCAGGGATAGACAAACAGACCAGTGGAACATAGTAGAAATTTCAGAAACAGATTGAAGCATTTTTTTTAATCCTGAAAAATGACACTGGAAATATTAAAAGCCAGTGGGGGAAAAACACATCACATACATTAGGATGGTTACTATTTTAAAAAACAAAACAGAACATAACAGGTGTTGGTGTGGATGCAGAGAAATTAGAACTCCTGTGTACTGTTGGTGGGAGTGCAATATGGTGAAGCCCCTATGGAAAACAGTATGCTGTCGCTCAGAAAATTAAAGTAGAATTATCATATGATCTAGCATCTCTACTTCTGAGTATACATTCAAAAGAACTGAAAACAGGGACTAGAACAGGTTATTTGCACGTCCATGTTCATAGCAGCATTATTCACCACGGCCAAAGACAGAAGCAACAAATCTTTCCATCAACACATTAATGGGTAAACAAAATGTGCTATAAAAACATACAATGGAAGATTATTCAGCCGTAAAGCCTTAAAAAGGAAGGAAATCCTGACCCATGCTACAACATGGATTAACCTTGAGGACATTATGCCAAGTGAAACAAGCCAGTCACAAAAGGACAAACACTGTATGATTCACTGAGAGGAGTCAAATTCAGAGGTAGAAAGCAGAATGGTGGTTGCCAGGGGCTGAAGGGAACAGAGAATAGGGAGTTATTGTTTAAGGATATAGAGTTGCAGTTATGCAAGATGCAAAGAGTTCTAGAGATGGATAATGGTGACGATAGCAGCACAACAGTGAAAATATATCAATACTTAATGTCACTTAAAGATATACTTAAAAATGATTAAATAAAATAACATTATTTATAAATTAAGTCCCAGGTATGTAATGTATACCACAATAACTACAGTTAATAATACTGTACTGTATATTTTTAAATGGTTAAAATGGTAAATTTCATGTTATGTGTATTTTACAATTAAAAATTTTTTTTCAAATGTAACAATTTTAAAAAGCATGGACCCGATAACACACTATTCATGATAGTGATTGCTTAGTGAGGCAGAGAGGGGAACAGGATTAGGAATGGAAATACAGGCAACCTCAACAATATCTGTACTGTTTTTTTCAATAATAAACAAATAGCTGAAGCAAACATGAACAAATGTTCACATTTGTTATTTTTGGTAATGATTACATGAATATTTACTATATTATTGTCTGTATTTCTATGCAGTTTTTAAATTTAGAGGATAAGGTACAAGCTGAAAAAACAAGGTAGTAAAACAAAGAGGGGCCTTAGAGACTGGGAGAAGGAAAATTCTGGAACAATCAAAATACTGGAGGCCTTAGTAAGGCCAAAAGCAGTTTTAGGGGAATGAGAGAGTGAAAGGAAAGCTGTTAAAAATAGCTATTCACAATGGCTTTAATACGATTGTCTGAGAGAAAGATTTTAATAATACAGGATTAAAGCAGTTCCAAGAAATGACTAACTGAAGAATATGGTCTTAGAACTAGGTTAGAAAGTAAACATTATTTAAAAAGGTAAAAATATAAAGTCCTGTGCTGTGTACTGTCAAAAAGAAAATAGTAGTAGGCATAGTCCTTGTACCTGTTAGGGAGACAAAACTCAAAGGGAATTGGTTAACCAACAAAATCTGACAGTATGTAGGTAAGTGGAAAATAAGTTGTATAGAGAATATATGCTATAGAAATTCAGTAGAGAAGATGAAAACAGATTAGAAATTGGTCCAGAAACACATAATGGAATAAATGGTAACCTAGGAGACCCATGAAGGAATAGGGTTTGGATGGAAGAAAAAAGTAGGGTGAGGTATTTGGGGTATAGGGAAAGAGTATGAAACAAAGTATAAAGCCATAAATGAGTTAAGTGCATCTGGGGTAGTGGTTGAAGACCAGCCTGGCTGGAGCAGCAACTAGGAAGCACTGAGAAGTATAATTGTATAGATGGGCTGAAAGTTTCAAGCATATGATTCTGAATTTTTAACTTATTTGAAACAAGGAACCATTAAGGATTTAAGCAAATGCATGTTATGATAGTATTACTGTAGGAAAATTAATCTGGAGGCATCTAAGAAGAAAAAGAAGTAAGAGAAAATAAGAAATAAGAGGAAAAACCTTATGTTTTATGAAAATAAACTTTCATGATATATGTTAATTTATAGAATTTTTACAAATGAATTTAAAAGTAACATCATTACCTTCTAGCTTGAGATTTATCCCTCCACATTCTATAATTCCAATGAATTTGCCTTCTATCTGACCATTTTTATAAACAAAAATTGTTGGTAAACAATTGTCATGGTAGTGTTGAATACAGCTATTCACAATGGCTTTAACAAATTTAGTTTCAGGAAACTTTCTTGCTAGGAGACTAAGATGCTGGTTAACCAACGAACACATTGGGATGCTAAACAGAGAAACAGTACACACAACGTTGTTAAAAAACAAGACTACTCATCTCAATCTAATAAAATAAGTGAAACATCTCCATGACAAAAATATATCTTTAGATATTCTTTTAATATAAGAGCATATCAATTGCTATCCTCTATTTTTACCTTTAGTAAGGATGAACTATAGAGTTCTCTGATTTTTAAAAAAATATATTTATTTATTTATTTGCCTGCACTGGGTCTTAGTTGTGGCACGCAGGACCTTCGTTGCAGCATGAGGGATCTTTTAGTTGCGGCATGCAGTTTCTTTAGTTGCGTCTTGTGGGATATTTAGTTGCGTCTTGTGGGATATTTAGTTGCGTCTTGTGGGAGCTTTAGTTGTACCTTGTGGAATTTTTAGTTGCATCCTGTGGACTCTTTAGTTGCATCTTGTGGGATCTAGTTCCCTGACCAGGGATTGAACCCGGGCCCCCTGCATTGGGAGCACGGAGCCTTAGCTACTGGACCACCAGGGAAGTCACAAGTTCTCTCATTTTTATTACAAACACCGTCATAGCCTGGGAATGAAGCTTGCTACCACGGGAATTTGCTGCCTAACTGAAGCTAACCACATCTGACTTAGCATCAATTTAATCGAGCCAGTTCCTAGTTTATAGCACATGGAGGGGGTTGGGGGGTAGTGGGGGGGGAGGAGAAAGAAAGAAAAAAGAAAAGAAAAAAACAGGACATATCTAGGGACTCCTTAGCAGCTCTGAATTGAAACAAGGGGATCCCAACTCTTCATCAAGGGTTTATTTCCACATGAGATCATCACATCTGAAGTTATTTCAAGCTTCCTTGAATTCCTTTACTCTAACAAACTTCATCCATCCTTCTCTTTGACATGCCACATCCTGTTCCCCATCATCCAGAACTATTCTTCATCAGAAATTTAAAATTGATTGGAAATGTAACCAAAACCTACAATTCTTCCTGCTCTATCACTTAACTCTCATTACACTCACACGTTAATTAGTCCCTTTTCTCTCAGTCTATCACTCACTCACAGATTTATCAAATACTTTCAAAGCTAATCCTCTGCTTTATCCCACACTCTTTCCATTTCCTATGGGGCCTTTATTTGTTATTCTGCTTCCCTCTCTTCCTGTTTTCTTAACCTTTCCTTCTCCACTTTACATAAAATTACTAAATTTTTAAAAAAGTCCCTTTTAACTCTCCCTCTAATAAACTACTCTCTCTCCTTCTGGTCACAGCCTAGATGAAAAAGGTAAAAAAAAATCTCTATGTTCTGTTCACTTCCCTTGTTAAAGAGTTCTCCTTTTTTGACTTCTGTGATAACACTTTCTATTAATTTCCTTTTTACTCCTTTGACTTCCTTCTTCTGTCTATACCTCAAATGTAGATATTGCTTGTAATTATGTCCTAGACCCTTTTCTAATTCTAGACACATTCACTGGGCAGTCTCACCCATTCTGATATCAACAGCGGATGAACTTCATCTCCCCTCCTCCCTCAAACAAACAAACAAAAAAATCTGATCTTTAAAAAAAAAAAACACTGAATTTGATACATGTATTTCTCCTTTGTATGCATTTTCTCATCATTCATATAGAGCATATTTGAAACAACAGTGTAAAGAAATATTTGTGTGAACTGATGTTAATTAGGGAAAAGTTCTTTAAACAGACAAAATTAGTACTTTTTTCTCTTGTACTACACTTTATATGTCCTTTCAAAATATATATATAATGTTTAATTGGCCTCCTGTACTATACCATAAAAGCATCTTATTCCCCTTTGTATTCTCAACTCCTAAAACCTGTCACACCTATAGTTGAAGTCGAAGCTCTTTTAACTGAGTGGCTCATGCCAGGGCATACTGCATGCCCCAGGCAGGTGGTAACCCCTCTGGACTTTTGTCTGTTTTTTCCCTCTACACCTATTTATGCCCATTGCACATTTTATTATAATTAACAAATAAATAAAAATAGGACAACAAAAATCATTGTAGTTCTTACGAAAATCAAATGCATGCTTTGGAAAAACTTGATAAAGCTGAACCACTAAGAAAAAAATTGCAGTTTAGTTCATTGTAGGCCAGACAAACATAAATGATAGAGGAAGAATAAGGATTTCTGCACTCAAATTGCTTCACATGTACTTTTGAGTTCTTGCTCCATTTTTAAACAAACCCTGAAAACTGAAATCAATGGTAATGCGCTAGGTCTTATCAATATTTGGGGGAAGACTTGTATATTTTTTAATTTGGCTTTTCTTTATCAGTTTCTGGCTTTTATCCTCAATATATTTTGCTAAACTTGTTTCACAAATTTAAAAAAAAAAAAATCTCAACAAAGTGGGTATAGAGGGAATGTATCTCAACATAATAAAGGCCATATATGACCAGCCCACAGCTTATGTCATACTCAACAGTGAAAAGCTGAAAGCCTTTCCTCAAGATGAGGAACAAGACAAGATTGCCCACTCTTACTGCTTTTATTCAACATAATATTGTAAGTCCTAGCCAGAGCAATTAGGCAAGATACATAAATAAATAAATAAATGGCATCCAAATAGGAAATGAAGAAGTAAAATTGTCACTATTTGCAGATGACATGATATTATATGTAGAAAACCCTAAAGACGCCATCAAAAAAAAAAAAAACTGAATAAAGAATTCAGTAAAGTTGCAAGATAAAAAAAAATCAATCCACAAAAACCAGCTGTGTTTCTATACACTAATCATGAACTATCAGAAGGAGAAATAAAGAAAACAATCCCATTTATAATTGCATCAGAAAGAATAAAATACCCAGGAATAAACTTACCCAAGGATGTGAAAGATCTGCATATTGAAAATTACAAGACATTAATGAAAGAAATTGAAAAAGAAACAAACATGAAAGATACTTTGTGCTCATGGATTGGAATTATTTTTGTTAAAATGTTCATAGCACCCAAAGCAATCTACAGATTCGATGCAATCCTTATCAAAATGCCAATGGAATTTTTCACAGAAAGAGAACAAATAATCCTAAAATTTGAATAGAATCACAAAAAATCCAAATAGCCAAAGCAATCTTGAGAAAGAACAAAGCTGGAGGCATCTTGCTTCCTGATTTCAAACTGTATTATAAAGGTATAGTAATTAAAATATTATGGCATTTGCATAAAAATAGACACAAAGATCAATGGAACAGCATAGGGAGCCCAGAAATAAACCCACACCTTATATGGTTAATTTATGACAAAGAAGGCAAGAATATACAATGGGGAAAGGACAGTCTCTTTAATAAATGGTGTTGGGAAAACTGGACAGCCACATGCAGAAAAATGAAACTTGATCCCTATCTTATACCATACACAAAAATTAACTCAAATTGTATTAAAGACTTGAATGTAAGACCTGAAACCACAGAACTCCTAGAAGAGAACATAAGCAATGACGTAGGTCTTGGTAATGATTTTTTGAGTCTGACACCAAAAGCAAAAGCAATGAAAGCAAAAGTAAATGAGACTACATTATACTAAAAAGCTTCTGCACACCAAAAGAAACTATCAATAAAATGAAAGTCAACCTACTGAATGGGAGAAAATATTTGCAAATCATATGTCTGATAAGGAGCTAATATCAAAATATATAAAGAACTCATATAACTCAATATCAAAAAAACAATCTGATTTAAAAATGGGCAGAAGATCTGAATACACATTTTTCCAAAGAAGACATACAGACGGCCAACAGGTACATGAAAATATACTCAACATTATTAATCATCAGGGAAATGCAAGTCAAAACCACAGTGAGATATCACCTCACACCTGTTAAAATGGCTATTATCAGAAGGACAGGAAATAACATGTTGGCAAGGACATGGAGAAAAGAGAATTCTTGTGCACTGTTGGTGGGAATGTAAACTGGTACAGCCACTATGGAAAACAGTATAGAGGTTCCTCAAAAAATTAAAAATAGAACTACCATATGATCTAGCAATTCTACCTTTGGTTATTTATCTGGAGGAAAAAACCACTAACTCGAGAAGATACATGCACCCCCATATTCATTGCAGCATTATTTACAATAGCCAAGATATGGAAACAACCTAAATGTCCATCAATGGATGAATGGACAAAGAAATTGTGGTATATATACAATGGAATATTATTCAGCCATAAAAAAGAACAAAAATTTGCCTTTTGGGACAACACGAATGTACCTAAAGGGTATTATGACAAGTGAAATAAGTTAGACAGAGAAAAGCAAATGCCATATGATATCTCTTATATGTGGAAGCTAGAAAGAAAGAAAAAAAAAGCTCATAGATACAGGGCACAGACTGGTGGCTGCCAGAGGTGGGAGAAATGGATAAAGCGGGACCAAAGGTAAAAAAGTCAAAGCAGGGAATCACACAAAAATAATTTTAACTTAAATATTTTATTTTCATCTGACATATATAAACATACATTAATTTAGTAATCTTTGATATTGGCTCATGAGCTGCTCATCTATAGCTTTTCTCATCTAAACTATACCATAATACATTGTACCATAATACATCTGTATTTTCTCAGTGCACTCAGGCCAAAAAATCTCCCTTTCCTCTACAATATCTAATAAGTAATCAAGTTATATTGATTCTACCTCCTTATCTTATACCTATCCTCTCCTCTCTTTCTCTACTGCTTTCCTCCTTTCCTGTCTCATCTGAGCAACTTCAGATTGTCCTAAGTGGTCTCTGCGTTTCCAGTCATGGTTCCCCAAACCCATCCTAGACCCTACTGAGAAAGTTGGCTCAGCAGGAAAATCTCATCATGCAACAAATGCCCTTCCCTTGATTGTAAAATCCTCCAATGGCTCCTCACTGCCTTCAGGATAAGTCTGGGCTCCTCAGGGTAGCTTTCAAGGTTCTCTGTGGTCTGGCTCCTGCCTATCTCTCCAGCATTACTGTCTGCCTGCCACCATATTACTCAAGGTCCTCTAAAGCAAGATGATCCCTCTTATTTCTGTACCTTTGTTCAAGCTGCATACCCCATCGGAAATACCCCATTCAGTCTGTCTACTTCCTCCAACTCTGTAAACTCGGGGAATCTTTTCCTAATTTTTGAGGCCAAGACCAAGAATTATTTCACAGAAAGTCCTGTACTTCCACCCTCCAAGAGTTGAACTTACTACTCCCTCTTCAGTGCCTTTACTCTACTCTGTATAGAATTCAATCATAGCACCTAAAAGACATTATTATTACATCTAATTGTCTCCCTCTACTGAAATTTCTTTAATGGGAGAGATAGATGCCTTATATGCCTTTGCACCTCCAGCATCTACAAAATCCTCAGAAATCAGCTTAACACTAAGAGATGTTATATATCAATTTATGTAACAAAAAGCTAAGAGAAAAACAAATTAAATGCATTATATGTTTAATTTACATTTCAGAATATATGTATACATATATATCCTGATAAGTATAACCTGCTACAAATCTAGATACTGCTTTATTTTAGTGGATAGCATACTAAAGGTAATATTAGAAAAACATGTACTGCCTAACTTAAATCAGTTTTCCACACAAAGCAATGACATAAATACTTTATAAGCTTCAGTTACCCTCAAATAGGTGAAATGCACCCACAAATATCTAATTTAGAAGAATTTTATGATTACTATCACAATGAGAGCTGAGTCGGTGGTATGACCCACTTATGGGGTGGGTGGTGTTAATGGCAGAAGGCAGGTGGGCATTGGTGGTAGCAGTGAAAAGTACAGAATTAGGAGAGTACGGCACAATAGACTGCAGTGCAGGGAGAAAGTGGCTACCTGAAGGCAGTTCTGACAGCAAGCGGTAGGGAAAAGACTTGGTGTTGGGGTTCAAGGGCCAAAATTGAACCTCAGAAGATCTGTAAAAACTAAGGGAGACCTCTGACATCCAAAAACAAGTTAAGGGCCTAGTTATGATATTTGAGGTTCAAAATATACAGTTGGGTACGGGAATAATGTAGAAGCCCCAAATTAGAACTTGGACACAGGAGTAAGATTGAATAAAATCGAAAACAAGGCTGACTTGAAGTTAAGCCACTAGGTTCACTGGCCCAGAGTGAACTAGATCCCTTTAAGGTAACCTAAGCAGGCTGAGCCTATAAACTTAATGGCAAAGAGACATTAAAATTACAGAACTTAGGAATCTAGTTAAAAAACAAACTCTTACCCTCCTGTAAAATTTTTAGAAGGCAGCTAGAAACACAAATTTATCAGTTATACTTTACATTATTAAAAAGTTATTAAAAACTAGACTTTTCTAAAGAACATGTGTAACACAAATAATTGTTTTCTGTTTTATAACTTTGATTATAGATTAGTTTTCTTAATTTTGTACCAACACATTAATACATTTTCTTAATGTCAAGAAAACTAATGTTATTTTTTCTTGGCTGCGCTGGGTCTTAGTTGCGGCACGCGGGATCTTCGTTGTGGCATGTGGAATCTTTCAGTTGCAGCATGAAGACTTTTAGTTGCAGCATGTGGGATCTAGTTCCCTGACCAGGGATCGAACCCGGGCCCACTGCGTTGGGAGGGTGTGCTCTTAGCCACTGGACCACCAGGGAAGTCCCAAAACACATATTTTATGTAACTATCTTAGATTGCCCCCCCAGGAACTTTCTGAGAAGATCATAAATACTTAAACTATTATGAAAACAGATTCTTACTCTTTGAGTCCATCAAAGCATAACAGTTTGAAACAGACTAGATGAGACTAAAACACATTCAACCTCTTTTATGAATTTTTGAAAATTATTGGTCAAAACTAGTTATTTATCTAGATATAACCATTAAAGTAAATTTTATACTATGGTATGAGCATTCAAAACTAACATCTATTCTGCTAATCAGAATGGGTCTCAGAAAAGACATTCAGTGAATCACTTCAGTATATAACATTTATCACACACAGATCCCAGTATTATAAATGTCAGTGTTCCTCATACCTATTTGTGAAGAATGAAAATCGGCAGCATTTACACACTTGATTTTACCATATAAGTGGTATAGGTAAAATGGGAATTGATTCTTTTTAAGGCTTTAAACTACTCAAAAATTAATTATCAATCTTTTTAGTTACAATAAAAGTAATGTCTTCTTTTATGGGGCATGGTGTCCTATTAAAATTTGTTTGAGAAACTGGTGAGTTGGTAAACAGCAGGGTTCTAATTTGCCTAAGTTGCTCTGTTCAGAATTTCTCTGAGGATCTGAAGAGAGAAGAACTTTTTATACAGAGAATGAGATGAGGACATGAGGGCTACTGTCATGACCTCTGTTCTTATTTGGCTTGAAGCCCAGGCAGAGGGGCTGGGACCAAAAGCTAGAGGGACTGTTTCCATGAGAGATGTGTGAAACTATGGGAGCTAGCAGCTCCTCTGGCCGGGAGTTAGGGAAAAGTCCACTCTTCCTGGTAACTGTTACAGCAGGCTGGTGAGGCCTGGGGACATATGGGTTATACTTAATACAACTAGGCACTCTAAAATTATCTGTTTTGGGGGAATAAGGGAATGCAAGGGAATTATTCAGTTAAAGGAGACTTAAGAGCTGAATTCCCTAGCAGTCCAGGGGTTAGGACTCAGTGTTTTCTCTGCCGTGGCCCCAATATCTGGTCATGGAGCTAAGATCCTGCAAGCCATGTGGCTCAGCCAAAAAAAAAAAAGAGAGAGACTTAAGAGACTTGATATATCTAAATGCACTGCATGATCCTTGATTGGACACTTGTTCAGAAATATATGTATTTATGAAAGATTTTGAAGTCAGTTGGAGAAATTTGAGTAAGGACTGCCTGGGTATTAGGTAAGAAAATGGTTATATAGAAAAATGCCCTTATATTTTGAAGATGCATGCTGAGGTACTTCAGAGTAAAGCATCGTGTAATTTATTTTGAAATGGTTCTACAAATACACACACATACACATATAAACAAAATGATACAAATATGGCAAAATGTTCATTGTTGAATCTACCTGGCTGGTATTTAGGGTGCTCATTTTATCATTCTTTTTACTTTTCTGTATGTTTGAAATTTTCTATAAGTTTTTTTAATTAACTGTCAAAGAGTACTTATTTTTCTAAGAAGTATAACAAGTTCTTTAAATTAGACATGAAAATATATTAAAATACCTAATTTAATCCCTGAAGCCAATGACTCTACACATATATTCTTCTTTATTTATTTTTGGCTGTGTTGGGTCCTTGTTGCTGCGCGTGGGCTTTCTCTAGTTGTGGCGAGCGGGGGCTACTCTTCGTTGTGGTGCCTGGGCTTCTCATTGCGGTGGCTTCTCTTGTTGCGGAGCATGGGCTCTAGGCACGTGGGCTTCAGTAGTTGTGGCACGCAGGCTCAGTAGTTGTGGCGCACGGGCTTAGTTGCTTCGCGGCATGTGGGATCTTCCCGGACCAGGGCTCGAACCCGTGTCCCCCACACTGGCAGGCGGATTCTTAACCACTGTGCCACCAGGGAAGCCCATATTTTTCTTTTTTTAATTGAAGTATGGTTGATTTACTTTATTTTTCTTGATTAATCTTTGTTATATGCTTTATACAACATTAAAACCAGAAATACGTATATTAAAAATTAGTATATTAGCCTTTTGCAAAAAGCTATGGTAATTACCTTGATCTGTATAGGTGAATTATAACCCACACATCCTCTTCTGCATTTGTGACTTCATTCACATACTGATTTCCAGAAATTTCTCTTAATTCCCCAAATTTTTGTTTTTTCTTAAGAGCTTTCCATTCCTGTAACCGCTTTTCTCTAGTTAAGAAAAAGAAATTAAATTACATAAGAATATTGTTATATTCTTAAGGCCATCCCCATATACAATAATAATTTAGAGCAATGAATGTAATGCTAGTACATACCAAACACTTTAAAGAGTAACTATTAACGGCTTTACAATGCCAGTTTCTCTTTTTATACGGGTATTTGCTTTATCATGGGTATTGTAAAGTATAAGAAATTAGCTACTGACTTAATTTTTGTTTAAGACTAAGTCAATCATAGCTATAGAGAGTTTATTTAGACATTGGGTCAACAAATTCTCATATACGGCTTAAATAAAGGGAGAGTATACATAATAACTAACATTTATTGAGGGCTTACTATGTTGCTAGGTGCTGTTTTAAGTGCGTTAACTAATTTAATCCTTGCAAAAACTTTACAAAGTTAGCACTATTACTATCCCCATTGACATGCTCTTAACTGTCATGCTAAGCTGACTTTCAGTTCAAAGCCTTTGTGAATATATGCAATTAATTATTATAAATGTATTGCAGGTAGAGAGGTGGTAGAGAAAGAGTGATTGAGTATGGACTCCAAGGTCAGACTGAACTGGCTTTAAGTGCCAGCTCCCACTTACTAGTGGCGTGGACTTGGGCAAGTTATTTAATCTTTCCAAGCTTCAGTTTCCCCCAATGTGAACAAAACTAAAATCTGCTTGCATGGGATTGTTCGGGATTAAGTGTAAACATGTAAATTTCTTAGGGCAGTGTCTAGCACACCATGAGCCTTTCATAAATGTTACCTAGTTATTCATCTATAGAGAACCTTAAAACTTCGTTAAACAAATCTCAAAATTTACATACTTTGATTTAGCTGTTGAATACTTGAGTTTATGAAGCAAATCCAAATGGTTCTGACATATCTGCAAGTATGTTAAAAGTTACTGACTGTGTATCTCTAAGTACCTGGAAGTATTTACTCCCCTTCTTTCTCTGTGTATTAACTATATTTTCTTGTTTTCTGTACAGTAAGTCCTCTACATATGAACAAGTTCCATTCTGAGAACACATTCATTAAATCCAATTTGTTTGTAAGTCAACAAAGTTAGCCTAGGTATCCAACTAACACAATCGGTTATATAGTACTGTACAGTAATAAGTTTATAATACTTTTCACACAAATAATACATAAAAAACAAACACAAAAAAATAAAACATTTTTGATCTTACAGTACAGTACCTTGAAAAGTACAGTAGTGCAGTACAACAGCTGGCACACAGGGGCACTTTGGCATCTTTGAAAGTTCTCAACTTGAAGGTTTGTATGTAGGGGACTTACTAGATTCAGCTCTGGCATCTGGGGTCTTCCTGATCCTAGAGAGACTGCCCCTCTCTGAGCTAGCTAGTTCCCAAAGACAGCAAACACTCACCAGAAAGCACAGTCCTCAAATGCAAACCAACCAATCCAGAGCCCAGTCCCTCAACTACCTCTTTTACTGGGCTGAGCCACTATCCCCCTGCCCAAATCATCCCCTGGGCTTGGTACCAGACAATTAGAGATAGACACTACGGTCCAGAGCCTGCCAAATTTTTTCCAACTAGCCAATCCTAAGTCTGCTTACCCTGCCTAGCTCGTCTTTCCCACAGAAACTACATAAAGGCTCATATCCATCTTAGCCTCTCCCTCCTCCTGCCTCTTGACCAACTGGTGCTTCCCTGTGTGGCCCTGCATTGTGGGGCATGCCCCCTACTCTTGAGACCTGTGAATAATAATAATAATAATAATAATAATAATTATCTCCTGATCTGTTGGCTTCACCATACCTGAATATATACAAAATCCTGGGTCTATTTTAAAACACTGTGTCCTTATTTCACATATTAGAAACATGTCCAGTAAGACCACTCACTTTATATAACAAGTAATCCAAGCAAAATTAAGCCTAGAGGAGAATGTCAAGAACAGTAATCCAAGTCTAGGGCCCTCTCAGTTTTCAAACTGAAGGTCTTCAATTTTCCTTCTACTGGCCCAGATATTCAGAACTGACAGTCACTCCAGAGAGCTTTTGGGAGCCCTATTTTGTTTGCATTGAGTATTTGGCATCACTATCATTAATGTCCCTCAATTTGATCTCATTGGCTTAATATGTTTCAGAATTTTCAAAAAGTTTTTGTTCCAATGATGGCACTATGCCCTACTTAATGGTGCAGCTATCAACTACTTTTCTTCTTCCTCCACTCTTCCACCTTCTCCTCCTCATTTTTCTTTACTGTCAACAGAATTGGGCAGGGAAAGACATAAAAACCTGGGTTAGCTTTGCCATCAGGAAGTGACAGAGTGTTCAATGGCCTGCATTTTTCACCTAACAGTCATACCAGCTGTGATTCAGTCTCATAAACAGAAAGCCCTTTAGCTATTTTAAGCAGCAAGAAGCTTAATCTGAGGAATTAAGTGCTTTACAAACTTAATGGAAAGATGAAGGAGGAGGCTCCAGACTGGGCTACCAGGAAGACTCCCCGAACAACTTTGCAAAACTGGTCTGCCAAGGGAACAGCTTTCTCCGCTGCAATCCAGAAACTGGGGAATCTGGAACTAACGTTCCAATTGTGCCCTAGTATCCCCTACTCTGGTGATCAGAAAACCCCTGTAACAGTTGTCTCTAGGAACCTATCTCCTTAGCAGAGACTGGGAGAAAATATTTGCAAAAGTCGTATCTGAACTGGACTGTTATTTGAAATATACAAAACTCTAAAAACTCCACAATAAGAAAACAACCTGATTTAAAAAATGGGCGAAAGGTCTTAACAGACACCTCACCAAAGAAGATATACAGATGATAAATAAGCATATGAAAGGATGCTCCACATCTATGTCAACAGGAAAACAAAATTAAAACAATGAGAGGCCACTACACACCTATTAGAATGGCCAATATCTGGAACACTGATAACACCAAATGCTGGAGAGGACTGGAGAAACAGGAACTCTCGTTCGTTGCTGATGAGAATGCAAAATGGTACAGGCACTTTGGAAGACAGTTTGGCCGTTTGTTTTTTTTTTTTTTTACAAAACTAAACATACTCTTATCATTTGATCCAGCTATCAAGCTTCTTGATATTTACCCAGAGGTGTTGAAAACATGTCCACACAAAAACCTGCACACAGACGTTTATAGCAACTTTACTCATAATTGCCAAAAGTTGGGGACTTCACTGGTGGCACAGTGGTTAAGAATCCACCTGCCAATGCAGGGGGAACACGGGTTTGATCCCTGTTCTGGGAAGATCCCACATGCCACGGAGCAACTAAGCCCGTGTGCCACAGCTGCTGAGGCCTGCGCTCTAGAGCCCGCAGGCCACAACTACTGAGTCTGCGTGCCATGACTACTGAAGCCCATGCGCCTAGAGCCCGTGCTCCACAACAAGAGAAGCCACTGCAATGAGAAGCCTGCGCACCACAACGAAGAGTAGCCCCCACTCACTGCAACTAGAGAAAGCCCGTGCACAGCAACGAAGACCCAATGCAGCCCTAAATAAATAAATAAATAAATAATTGCCAGAAGCTGAATGCAACTAAGATGTCCTTCAATAGGTGAATGGATAAATAAACTGTGGTATATCCAGATAATGAAATATTATTCAGTGCTAAAAAGAAATGAGCTATCAAGCCATGGAAAGACATGGAGAAACCTTAAATGCATATTACTAAGTGAAAGAAGCCAATCTAAGAAGGCTACATACTATATGATCCCAAATATATGACAGACTGGAAAAGGCAGAATAGTGGAGACAGTACAAAGATCAGGGGTTGGCAGGGGAGAGGAATGAATAGGCAGACCACAGAGGATTTTTAGGGCAGTGAAAATACTGTGAATGGTACCATAATGATGGATATATGTCATCATACATTTGTCCAAACCCAAGAATGAACTGTAATGTACATTATGGACTTCGGGTGATTCTGATGTATCAATGCAGGTTCATCAATTATAACAAATATATCACTCTGGTGGGTAATATTGACAATGGGGGACGTTATGTTATGTGTGGGGCAGGAGGTATATTAGAAATCTATACCTTCCATCAATTTTGCTGTGAACCTAAAACTGCTTTATAAAAAAGTCTTAAAGGTTTTCTTTTGTCATTGCTCTTTTGTTTTGGCTTTAAATGAGGGATTTGCTTTAAATCAGCACTATCAAGACTACTACAGAATTTTCTCTTCTTAACAATAAGTAAAATTTTAAAAGGCTACAGGTTCCTTTTTCCTTAGATCCAAAGTGAGAGCAGAGACACTGAAATAATACTAGAATTTGGTGACCAGAATTAGAGTTGTACTTCTGATGTGGAATATGCAAGGGAAAGAAATTCTGTGTGTAATATCTCTTTAATCTCTGTGGCAGAGAGTGTTTGGGTGTTCATCAGTATAGCTTCCTCTTCCAGGACTCACAGGAAGACTATATTTGCCAGCATCCTTGGCAGTTAGATTAGGGCCATGAGACTGGATTACGTCCAGTGGAACATGTGTGAAAATAATATGTACATTTCTAGGACTTATCTCTGAAATGTCCCATCCCATCTTTCATACTGTCTTCCTGGTCCACAAGCCTGGATGTTAAGGATTCTGAGATGATGAAGCCCCTAACGAAATGTTCATTGCAGCACTATTAGCCAGGACATGGAAACAACCTAAATGTCCATCGACAGATGAATGGATAAGGAAGATGTGGTACATATATACAATGGAATATTACTCAGCCACAAAAAGGAACGAAATTGGGTCACTTGTAGAGATGTGGATGGACCTAGAGTCTGTCATATAGAGTGAAGTCAGAAAGAGAAAAACAAATATCGTATATTAACACATATATGTGGAATCTAGAAAAATGGTACAGATGAACTTACTGGCAGAGCAGGAATAGAGACGCAGACGTAGAGAATGGACTTGTGGACACAGTGGGGGAAGGGGATGGTGGGATGAATTGGGAGATTAGGTTTGACATAAATACACTACCACGTGTAAAACAGATAGCTAGTGGGAACCTGCGGTAGAGCCCAGAGAGCTCAGCTCTGTGCTCTGTGATGACCTAGATGGGTGGGATGGGGTGGGGGGGTGGGAGGGAGGTCCAAGGGGGAGGGGATATATGTATACATATAGCTGATTGTTTTCATTGTACAGCAGAAAGTAACACAACATTGTACAGCAATTATACTCCAATTAAAAAAAAAAAAGACCCCAGGTCCCTAGTCATCACCTGGAGAAGAGCTGCTCAGAAGAAGCTTGTAAAACATGCATCATCTGAGAGTGAGGAACTTTCTTGTGTGAAACCACTAAAATTTTGCACTTGTTTTACAGCAGCTAGCATTATCTTAATAAATTCTGCTGACGTGACTGTATCAATAGATTTGTGATTATTGAACGATCCTTGCATTCCTTGAATAAACCCTAATTATTCACTATATATGATTATTTTAATACACTGTTTTATTTGCTAATATTTCATTTAAGATGTTTGCATCTATGTTTCAAAAGTGAGATTAATCTAAAGCAGTATTTATCAAGTTGAGGCATGTGGACATCCCACATGAGAATTACTTGGGAATGGCAGGTTCCACAGATGGGCATATTCCTGAGACTCAACCCAAAGTTACTGAATATTACCTCTTGGTACTGGTCTCAGGAATGTGTATTTTTAACTTCATATTATGGATGGTTATTAACACTTACAGTAGTAAAGCGACCCCAGATGTGTGCATCTTCCATCAATAATTTCTATGGCCAATTCGCTTTCATCTCAACCCCCACTAACTCCCCATTTCAAGGGCTATTTTGAAGCAAATGTAAGACATCATGTCATTTCATCTGTAAATATTTCATTATATATCTCTAAAAGACGAGGATACTTTAAAATTTTTAATTCACATGGCATAATCATATCTAAAACAATGGTAATTCCTTAATATATTCAGATATTGTTCAAATAATCCTATTTTCTCCACTTAAAATTTTTATTTAATTGTTATAAAATATCCATAACATAAAATTTACCATGTTAACCATTTTTAAGTGTACAGTTCAGTAGCATTAAGTTCTGGCCCCATTTTTAAAGTTTATTCAAATGGGAATCCAAATTAGATTTATAGAGTGGTTATTATATCCCTTAAATCTCATTTAATACATAGATTCTTTTCCATCTATTTTTCCCCTAGAAATTTCTTTGTTGACGGAAACTAGATTGCTTGTCCAAACTTTCCCACGGTCTGAATTTAGCTTATTATATTATCATGACATCAATTCACACAAGAAATCAAAATTTTTAGTAGTAAAGCTAGGTGATTATTTTGACTAACCAACTTAAGATCCATGAGTCTATTATTTCCCGTCTGTACTAGCCTTGTCTGATTGTGACAGTAAGATTATATTATCAATAAATGTAACAATGTCATATGCAATTTATTAGTAAGTTTTTCATCTTAATAAAAACATAGGGATTATCTGTGCCTTGAAAAGTAGAGAAAAATCAGCTATACAATAAATTTTAGGAAGCAGGCTATCTTCTTAATTATGCTTTTCTCCCTCTTATTGTATCAATTTTGGAAACTATTTTTTCATTTTAAAAATGATGTATATGATCATGTATCAGATACTCTCCTGTGTCTGGCTTCTTTAATTCCATATAATGTTTTCAAATTTCACCAAAGTTTGTGTGTATCAGTAGTTTGCTTACTTTCTTACAGAGTAGTATTCCCTTTCATGAACACACTACAGTTTGTTTATTCATTCACCTTGCATTCATTTATCATGTTGATGGACTTTTGGGTTGTTTCCAGTTTCTGGCTATTATGAATATTCATGTACAAGTCTTTGTATTGACATATACCTTCAATTCTCTCAAGTAAATATCCAGGAATTTAACTGATAGGTTATATGTTAAATGCATATATAACTTCAGAAGAAATTGCCAAACTATTTCCCAAAGTTATCATATTATGAGAATTACAGTTCCTCCAAAATCTTTAGTTTTAAATTGTAACATAATTCATATACAATAAAATTCAACGATTTATAGTGTATAACTCAGTGATTTTTAAAATAGTCACAAAGCTGTGCATCCATTACCACTATCTAGTTCCAGAATAGTTTTACTGTACTAAAAGAAACCCCATATCCATTTGTAGTTATTCCCTATCCCCCCACCCCAGGCCCTGGAAATTAATAATCTGCTTTCTGTCTCTACAAATTTTCCTATTCTGAATATTTCATATAAGTAGAATCATATAAAATGTGACCTTTTGTCACTGGCTTCTTTCCTTAGCATAACATTTACAAGGTTCAGTCCTGTTGTAGCATGTACCAGTTCATCATTTCTTTACATGGCTGAATAATTTTCCATCGTATGAATACACCATATTTTGTTTATCCACTCACCAGATGATGGACAGTAAGTTTCTTTGTACTTTTTGGCTATTGTGAATGCTGCTGCTATGAACATTCATGTACACGTTTTGTGTTTTTGATTCTCTTGGGTGTACATATCTAGGAGTGGAATTGCTGGATCATGGTAATTCTATGTTTAATATTTGAAGAAATTCCAGACTGCACCATTTTACATTCCCACCAGCAATGTATGGTGGTTCAAAATTCTCCAACTGTTCACCAACACTTTTGTTATTTTTCTGTCTTCTTTATTATAACCACCCTGGTGGGAGTGAAATGGAAACTCACTGTGGTTTTGATTTGCATTTGCTTAATAACTAATGATATTAAGCATCTTTTCATGTGCTTATTTTCCATTTGTATACCTTCTTTGGAGAAATGTCTATTCAAGTCCTTTGCATGTTTTTTAATTATTTGTTTTTTTGTTGTTGAGTTTTATGAGTTCTTTATATATTCTTGTTAGTAATTCCTTATCATATATCTAATTTGCAAATATTTTCTCCCATTCTGTGGGTTGTCTTTTCACTTTCTTGATAGTGTCCTTTGATGCACAAATATTTTAAATTTTGATGAAGTCAAATTGATCTATTTTTTTCCTTTTTGTTGCCTTTTGTTATTTTTGGTGTCATCTGAGAAATCATTTCCAAATCCAATGCCATGGACATTTTCCCCTGTGTTTTGTTTGAACAGTTTTATAGTTTTAGTTCTTACATTTGGGTCTTTGATCCATTTTGAGTTAATCTTTATATATGATATGAGGTAGGAGTCCTACTTTATTCTTATGCACGTGGATATCCAGTTTTCCTAGCACCCTTGGTTGAAAAGATTTTCCTTTCCCCATTGAATGTTCTTGACACCGTGTTGAAAAATCATTTGACTATTTATGAGAGAGTTTCCTTCTGGTCTCTCTATTCTATTCCTCTGGTCTGTATGTCTATCCTTATGTCACTATAACACTGATTTGATTACTGTTGCTTTGTAGTAAGTTTTGAAATCAGGAAGTATTGGTCTTCCAACATTGTTCTTTCCCAAGATTGCTTAGTTTCTAGGATCTGGATGTGTTTCTTTTTATTCATTATGCCTTTAATTTTAGAGGCATAATGAATCCATACTTGGATTAATCCATACTTGGATTAATTTAAAATCCATATACATTTAAAGTATGTAATGTAAGTGCCTGACATTAAGCTTTTGATTACTGAGGCACCTATTTCAAAAGACATCCATCTTGAAAACCATACTGCCAACTGTATGACACAGCTACTAGCAAAACAACCAGATAAGGAATTAGGCTGCTCCCACCCATGAAAGTCTTTCTTTCAGAGAGCCCTGGGTAACCTAGATAACTGACCACTTGAGTGACCCCTCTTCTCCTTTCCTGTGCTCTAATTCCAGCTCTTACGCTCTACATTAGCCAATAAAGAGTCAACCCGTGAAACCTAGATACCCCATCAATGGACTGTAATAAAGGCACAGACCCAGGTCCCACTCCCACCCCTCCACCAGACCTGGCTGAGTGGCCCTCAGGCATGCTGTGTGTTCTTCAGGATTTCTGAGGAATAAATCTTGTTCCTCGAAGTTCTCTCAAAGTTTCTTGCTGAAGTGCATCCTACAGTCATAATATAAACCACAGGAACCGGTCCAATCACAGCTATGAGTAATACAGGAAGTGAGTGCCTCAGGCATTCCTAGCCAATAGCATCACTACTGATAGGCTGGGACTGACACAACAAAGTAATTACTGAAAAGGAAGGACTTACTTCTGCCATTTAGCTATTTCCTGTATTTCTATATCTTACATGCTTTTTGTTCTTCAATTCTTCCATCATTGCTTCTTTTTGTATTTTTGTATTGTGGTATACCATTTTGATTTCCTCTTTCCTTTTCTGTATGCTTTTAGTTATTTCTTAGTGATTACCTTAAGGATTAAAATTAATATCTTACAATAACCTACTGTGAATAATGCCAACTTAGCTTCAATAGCATACAAACACTCTGCTCTTATACATCTTCATCCCTCCCTCTTTATCTCATTATTGTTACAAACTACATTGTTATATACTGTGTCCATTAACACTGATTTATAATTATTGTTTTATAAACTTGCCTTTTAAATCATATAGAAAAAAGGGAGTTAAAACCCAAAAATACAGTAATATTGGCTTTTATATTTACCTATACAGTTACCTTTACCTATGATATTTATTCTTCGTATGGTTTTGAGTTACTGTCTAGTGCCCTTTAATTTCAGGCTGACAGACTCCTTTAGCTAATTTTTAGGGGAATTCTAGTACAGTAAGTCCCCGACATACGAACCTTCAAGTTGCAAACTTTGAAAGATGCGAACGTGCATTTGCATGTCCAATCATGTAAGTTAGTTCATGTGTTTTGTGTACATTGTCACAGGCATGCATCCTCTACAAGTGGTTGTACTTTTGGTACTTTACTGTACAGTACTGTATACAGTACAGTAGTACAGTATCTTTATTTCAAGCCCAGGATGTCCAGAAACAAGCGAAAAAGCAGCAGTGATGTAGCTGGTACTGCTAAGAAGTGCCAGCTGTTGTACTATACTACTGTACTTTCCAAGGTTAAGATTAAAAATGTTTTCTTTATTTTTTGTGTTTGTTTTTTATGTTTTGTGTGAAAGGTTTATAAACCTATTACAGTACAGTACTATATAGCCAATTGTATTATTTGGGTACCTAGGCTGCCTTTGTTGGACTTATGAACAAATTAGACTTATGAATGTGCTCTCAGAATGGAACTCGTTCATAAGTAGGAGACTTGCTGTAGTAACAAACTCACTTAGATTTTATCTAGGAATGTCTCAATTTCTCCTTCATCCTTGTAGCATAGTTTTGCCAAATATGGAATTCTTGACTGACAGGTGTTTTTTTTTTCTGTTGCAGCCTCTAAGATTTCTGAGGAGAAATTGGCTGATAGTCTTTTTAAGGGATGTGTCTTTGTGTGGGTCTCTGAGTTTATCCTTCTTGGAGTCCATTGAGCACCCTGGATTTGTAGATTTATGCCTTTTGTCAAATTTGGGGAGTTTTCAGCCATTATTTCTACAAATATGATTTGTGCCCCTTTCTTTCTCTTTTCCTCTGCTGTGACTCCCATACTAAATATGCTAGTTCACCTAGTAGTGTACCACAAGGCCAGTTAGGCTCTGTTTTCTCTTCTTTATTCTCAGACTCAATACTTTCAATTGTCCTATCTTCAAATTTTCTCTATCTTCTGCTGGTTCATATCTGCTTTTGAAGCCCATTAGTGTATATTTCAATTCAATTACTGTACTTTTTAGTTTCAGAATGTCTTTTTGGTTCCTTTTTATAATTCCAATCTCTTTACTGTTATTCTCATTTTGTTCATATTATGTTTTCCTGTCTTTGTCCATGTCTTCCTTTAGCTCTTTGAGCATCTTTAACTAAGTTGTCTTAAAGTCTTTGTCTAGTAAGTCTGACACTTTGGCTACCTCAGGTATATTTTGTATTGATTTATTTTGTTCCTTTGTCTGGGCCATACTTTCCTGTTTCTTTTTACACCTGATTTTTTTGTTGTTATTGAAAACTGAATATTTCATTCAATTGGTAACTCTAGAAATCAGATTCTTCTTACAACCCATGTTTTTGTTTCTGTTTTTTTACATTGGGTGTGTCTGTGCCAGGATCAGCCTCAGGTGAAAGCATAAGGTCTTCTCAGGTCTTTTCTGAGCCTTCAACTTTCCCAAGGCTTTCTACATTCCCCCATATATATAGTTGTTTTTGAATGTTAAAAAAAAAGAAACCAGAAGTGGCTCCTTAAAATCTCCTGGAAGCCACTTGAGCCAGTGAGGGTTGACACAATGAATGCCAGTCTCTGAGTCTGTACCTCTGCATTCAGAGCAGCAATCTGCAATCAGATCACAGAATCCTGATATTTGAGGACAAAGTCCTTATTGCCTAACCTGGATCCAGCAAGAAACACAGGATGCTGTTGAAACAGCTGCCTGCCATGGGGCTGGGGGGTGAGGGATGGATAGCTGTTACTACATCGAGAACTGAAATCAACCAATACTAACTGAAATTTACCAGCCAAGCTTTATGCTGTAAGCTACAAGTGTTCAGATAGACTCCAGAGTTCCAAAGCCATAATATCAGACCGTTTCTGCCAGTACAATTGCTACCTAGATGGACAGATGGATTCTTGGAGCTTTCTACTTCACCTTTCCTGCTGTCCACTTGGCCAGTCATTTTT
This sequence comes from Delphinus delphis, assembly GCF_949987515.2. Taxonomy (NCBI): domain Eukaryota; kingdom Metazoa; phylum Chordata; class Mammalia; order Artiodactyla; family Delphinidae; genus Delphinus; species Delphinus delphis. The sequence continues at coordinate 64,701,059 of NC_082687.1, read as the reverse complement.
AGAAAATTCCTCAAATTTGGGTTTCTATTTAAACATTCACCCACTCATTTTAGCATCTATCAGCAGATCCTGCCCATGGAGGATTATTACTGTGGTGTTTTAATGATGATCTTTCTATTTTCCTCATTCTGTCTACACTTATTAATTGGAATTCTTCAGTGAGGAAGAACTGTTACTTCCTCTGAATTTGTTCATGTATTCATTTACTTATCTATGTCACTATAGGATAAGGACTCAAGGATAATTATTTTATTATTTTATAATTCAATATTATAGTAATTAATTTTGTTGTTCAAGTTGTTCCAACTCTGGCCAATCTGAGATCTTTTAGTGTGGCTCCTGTGCCTTGAAAAAAGTTTTCAGCACTGCCTTAACTTTCTGATACTACAAAATGCCCCAGACTCATACTGTTCTTTCTCAACTCACACTGTTGAATAAAGCAATACTTTAAGAATCACCGGTTCCGGAGGAGACCTTCAAGATGGCGGAGGAGTAAGACGTGGAGATCACCTTCCTCCTCAAAAATACATCAGAAATACATCTACACGTGGAACAACTTCTACAGAACACCTACTGAAAGCTGGCAGAAGATCTCAGACTTCCCAAAAGGCAAGAAGCTCCCCACATACCTGGCCACGTGGCTGACAGGGTCTTGGTGCTCTGGCAGAGTGTCAGGCCTGTGCCTCTGAGGTGAGACAGCCAAGTTCAGGACATTGGTCCACCAGAGACCTCCTGGCTCCATGTAATAACAAATGGCAAAAGCTCTCCCAGAGATCTCCATCTCAACGCTAAGACCCAGCTTCACTCAAAGACCAGCAAGCTACAGTGCTGGATACGTTATGCCAAACAACTAGCAAGACAGGAAGACAACCCCATACATTAGCAGAGAGGCTGCCTAAAATCATGCTAAGGTCACAGACACCCCAAACACAACACCGGACATGGTCCTGCCCATCAGAAAGACAAGATCCAGGCTCATCCACCAGAACACAGGCACCAGTCCCCTCCACCAGGAAGACTACCCAACCCACTGAACCAACCATAGCCACTGGGGGCAGACACCAAAAACAATGGGAACTATGAACCTGCAGCCTGCGAAAAGGAGACCCCAAACACAGTAAGTTAAGCAAGATGAGAAGACAGAGAAACACACAGCAGATGAAGGAGCAAGGTTAAAAACCCACTAGACCAAACAAATGAAGAGGAAATAGGCTGTCTACCTGAAAAAGAATTCAGAGTAATGACAGTAAAGATGATCCAAAATCTTGGAAACAGAATGGAGAAATTACGTGAAATGTTTAACAAGGAACTAGAAGAACTAAAAAGCAAACAAACAATGATGAATAACACAATAAATGAAATTAAAATTTCTATAGAAGGAATCAATAGCAGAATAAGTGAGGCAGAAGAATGGATAAGTAACCAGGAAGATAAAATAGTGGAAAAAACTACCACAGAGCATAATAAAGAAAAAAGAATGAAAAGAATTGAGGACAGTCTCAGAGACCTCTGGGACAACATTAAATGCACCAACATTCGAATTATAGAGGTCCCAGAAGAAGAAGAGAAAAAGAAAGGGACTGAGAAAATATTTGAAGAGATTATAGTTAAAAACTTCCCTAATACGGGAAAGGAAATAATCAAGTCCAGGAGCACAGAGAGTCTCATACAGGATAAATCCAAGGAGAAACACACCAAGACACATATTAATCAAACTATCAAAAATTAAATACAAAGAAAAATATTAAAAGCAGCAAGGGGAAAACAACAAATAACACAAAAGGGAATCCCCATAAGGTTAACAGCTGATCTTTCAGCAGAAACTCTGTAAGCCAGAAGGGAGTGGCAGGACATATTTAAAGTGATGAAAGAGAAAAAGCTACAACCAAGATTACTCTACCCAGAAAGGTTCTCATGCAGATTTGATGGAGAAATTAAAACCTTTACAGATAAGCAAAACCTAAGAGAATTCAGCATCACCAAACCAGCTTTACAACAAATTCTAAAGGAACTTCTATAGGCATGAAACACAAGAGAGGGAAAAGACCTAAAATAACGAACCCAAAACAATTAAGAAAATGGGAATAGGAACATACATATCGATAATTACCTTAAACATGAATGGATTAAATGCTCCAACCAAAAGACACAGGCTCACTGAATGGAAACAGAAACAAGACCTGTATAAATGCTGTCTACAAGAGACCCACTTCAGACCTAGGGACACATACAGACTAAAAGTGAGGGGATGGAAAAAGATATTCCACACAAATGGAAATCAAAAGAAAGCTGGAGTAGCAATTCTTGTATCAGACAAAATAGACGTTAACATAAAGACTATTACAAGAGACAAAGATGGACACTACATGATGGATCAAGATATCAATCCAAGAAGAAGATATAACATTTGTACATATTTATGCACCCAACATAGGAGCACCTCAACACATAAGGCAAATGCTAACAGCCATAAAAAGGGGAAATCAACAGTAACTCAATCATAGTAGGGGACTTTAACACCCCACTTTCACCAATGGACAGATCATCCAAAATGAAAATGAATAAGGAAACACAAGCTTTAAATTATACATTAAACAAGATGGACTTAATTGATAATTATAGGACATTCCATCCAAAAACAACAGAATACACTTTCTTTTCAAGTGCTCATGGAATATTCTCCAGGACAGATCATATCTTGGGTCACAAATCAAGCCTTGGTAAATTTAAGAAAATTGAAATCATATCAAGTATCTTTTCTGACCACAACTCTATGAGACTAGGTATCAATTACAGGAAAAAATCTGTCAAAAGTACAAATACATGGAGGCTAAACAATACACTACTTAATAACCAAGAGATCACTGAAGAAATCAAAAAATACCTACAAACAAATGACAATGAAAACATGATGAACCAAAACCTATGGGATGCGCAAAAGCAGTTCTAAGAGGGAAGTTTATAGCAATACAATCCTACCTCAAGAAACAAGAAACATCTCAAATAAACAGCTTAACCTTACACCTAGAGCAATTAGAGAAAGAAAAACAAAAAACCCCCAAAGTTAGCAGAAGGAAAGAAATCATAAAGATCAGATCAGAAATAAATGAAAAAAAATGAAGGAAACAATAGCAAAGATCAATAAAACTAAAAGCTGGTTCTTTGAGAAGATAAACAAAATTGATAAACCATTAGCAAGACTCATCAAGAAAAAAAGGGAGAAGACTCAAATCAATAGAATTAGAAATGAAAAAGGAGAAGTAACAACTGACACTGCAGAAATACAAAGGACCATGAGTGATTACTACAAGCAACAATATACAAATAAAATGGACAACCTGGAAGAAATGGACAAATTCTTATAAAAGCACAAACTTCCAAGACTGAATCAGGAAGAAATAGAAAATATAAACAGATCACAAGAACTGAACAATCACAGGAACTGAAATTGAGACTGTGATTAAAAATCTTCCAACAAACAAAAGCCCAGGACCAGATGGCTTCACAGGTGAATTCTATCAAACATTTAGAGAAGAGCTAACACCAAACCGTCTCAAACTCTTCCAAAATACAGCAGGGGGAGGAACACTCCCAAACTCATTCTACGAGGCCACCATCACCCTGATACCAAAACCAGACAAAGATGTCACGAAGAAAGAAAACTACAGGCCAATATCACTGATGAACATAGATGCAAAAATCCTCAACAAAATACTAGCAAACAGAATCCAACAGCACATTAAAAGGATCATACACCATGATCAAGTGGGGTTTACGCAGGAATGCAAGGATTTTTCAATATATGCAAATCAATCAATGTGACAAACCATAATAACAAACTGAAGGAGAAAAACCATATGATCATCTCAAGAGATGCAGACAAAGCTTTTGACAAAATTCAATACCCATTTATGATAAAAACCCTCCAGAAAGTAGGCATAGAGGAAAAACTTACCTCAACATAATGAAGGCCATATATGACAAACCCACAGCCAACATCATCCTCAATGGTGAAAACTGAAACCTTTTCCACTAAGATCAGGAACAGGATACGGTTGTCCACTCTCACCACTATTATTCAACATAGTTTTGGAAGTTTTAGCCACAGCAATCAGAGAAGAAAAAGAAACAAAAGGAATCCAAATCAGAGAAGAAGAAGTAAAGCTGTCACTGTTTGCAGATGACATGATACTATACAGAGAGAATCCTAAAGATGCTACCAGAAAACTACTACAGATAATCAATGAATTTGGTAAAGTAGTAGCATACAAAACGATTGCACAGAAATCTCCTGTATTCCTATATACTAATGATGAAAAATCTGAAAGAGAAGTTTAGGAAACACTCCCATTTACCATTGCAACAAAAAGAATAAAATAGCTAGGCTAAGGAGACAAAAGACCTGTATGCAGAAAACTATAAGACACTGATGAAAGAAATTAAAGATGATACCAACAGATGGAGAGATATACCATGTTCTTGGATTGGAAGAATCAACACTGTGAAAATGACTATACTACCCAAAGCAATCTACAGATTCAATGCAATCCCTATCAAACTACCAATGGCATTTTTCACAGAACTAGAACAAAAAATTTTACAGTTTATATGGAAACACAAAAGACCCCAAATAGCCAAGAAATCTTGAGAAAGAAAGATGGAGCTGGAGGAATCAGGCTCCCTGACTTCAGACTATACTACAAACCTACAGTAATCGAGACATTATGGTTCTGGCACAAAAACAAATATAGATCAATGGAACAGGATAGAAAGCCCAGAGACAAACGCATGCACATATGGTCACCTTATCTGTGATAAAGGAGGCAAGAATATACAATGGAGAAAAGACAGTCTCTTCAATAAGTGGTGCTGGGAAAACTGGAGAACTACATGTAAAAGAATGAAATTAGAACATTCCCTAACACCATACACAAAAATAAACTCAAAATGGATTAAAGACCTAAATGTAAGGCCAGACACTATCAAACTCTTAAAGGAAAACATAGACAGAACACTCTATGACATAAATCACAGCAAGATCCTTTTTGACCCACCTCCTAGAGAAATGGAAATAAAAACAAAAATAAATGGCACCTAATAAAACTTCAAAGTTTTTGCACAGCAAAGGAAACCATAAACAAGACCAAAAGACAACCCTCAGAATGGGAGAAAATATTTGCAAATGAAGCAACTGTCAAAGGATTAATATCCAAAATTTACAAGCAGCTCATGCAGCTGAATATCAAAAAAACAAACAATCTAATCCAAAAATGGTAGAAGACCTAAATAGACATTTCTCCAAAGAAGATATATAGATTGCCAACAAACACATGAAAGGATGCTTAACATCACTAATCATTAGAGAAATGCAAATAAAAACTACAGTGAGGTATCACCTCACACCAGTCAGAATGGCCATCATCAAAAAATCTACAAACAATAAATGCTGGAGAGGGTGTGGAGAAAAGGGAACCCTCTTGCACTGCTGGTGGGAATGTAAATGGATACAGCCACTATGGAGAACAGTATGGAGGTTCCTTAGAAAACTAAAAACAGAACTAAAGGAACTAAGGTTCCTTTTCTAAGAAACTAAGGTTCCTTAGAAAACTAAAAACTACCATATGACCCAGCAATCCCACTACTGGACATATACCGTGAGAAAACCATAATTCAGAAAGAGTCATGTATCACAATGTTCATTGCAGCACTATTTACAATAGCCAGGATATGGAAGCAACCTAAGTGTCCACTGACAGATGAATGGATAAAGAAGATATGGCACATATATACAATGGAATATTACTTGGCCATAAAAAGAAACGAAATTGAGTTATTTGTAGTTAAGGTGGATGGACCTAGAGTGTGTTATACAAAGTGAAGTAAGTCATAAACAGAAAAACAAATACCATATGCTAACACATATATATGAAATCTAAAAAATAAAAATGGTTCTGAAGAACCTAGGGGCAGGACAGGAATAAAGACGCAGACGTAGAGAATGAACTTGAGGACACGGGGAGGGGGAAGGGTAAGCTGGGACAAAGTGAGAGAGTGGCATGGACTTATATATACTACCAAATGTAAAACAGACAGCTAGTGGGAAGCAGCAGCATAGCACAGGGAGATCAGCTCGGTGCTTTGTGACCACCTAGAGGGGTGGGATAGGGAGGGTGGGAGGGAGATGCAAGAGGAAGGGGATATGGGGATATATGTATATGTATAGCTGATTCACTTTGTTATAAAGCAGAAAGGAACACACCATTGTAAAGCAACTATACTGCAATAAAGATCTTAAAAAAAAAAAGAATCACTGGTTCCTTTTATTGGAAAATAGTATTGTGAATCAAGAGCTGAATTCTAGGTGTGTTCATTGCTACCAGAGTATTGCTGCTTCTAACACAATTCACTGATTTTTTTTCGTGTGAAAACAACCTTGTATTCCTGGGACCAATCCCACTTGATTGGAATGTATTCTTCTTCTTTTAAATTGCTGGACTTAATTTGCTAATATTTTGTCAAAATTTTTCGTACCTATATTTATAGGAGATATTTTTCTGTAGCATTCTGTTTTTGCAATTTCTTTGTCAAGTATTTGTATCAGGATAAGTTGGGAAACCGAGGCACCTGTTCTAATTTCTGAAAGAATTTGTTTATGACTGGTAATTAATTATTCATTAAATGACAGAAATCCTTGACAAACATCAGGCTAGAAGGAAAACCATGGCCCTCTTTTTATTGGCCTTCTATTGATATTTTCCACTTTATTCACATGTAACTTGATGAAGTTCTACTGTATATTACTGAATAGTTTTTTATTTAAGCAAAGGCAAAAAAGGTCAAAAAAAAATCCATCTTATATAAGGTGAGTTAATTTTAAAATGTTAAAAGTTAGTTTTGTTCTTTGTAAAATACAGTCTGTAAACAAAAAAGGACTTTTTCCTTAGTTTCATTCTTACAATACTTCATTCAAAAACTCATAAATTATCCAAATGAACCACTGTACCTATATATTTCAATAGCTCTCATATCTTCATCATCAAATTCATCTTCAGCTTCCTTCAACTGTGCAAGAGTCATCTTTTCGTATGGTTTAACTAAAACAAAATAAGTTGTAGATAACTGAGTTATTTAAAAGCCAATTTTACTTTAGAGTCACATGTCTAGAAAAAACAATATATTAGATAAATGGAGATCAAGAATATCTTTAATGTTGCAGTTTCTCCAGCATATAAACTATACTGTGGCTGACTGCTTCAGGTTTGTTTAAAGTGCTATTACTCCCTCAGAGTTCACAGAACTACCAGGCTGCATTTAAAAGCAGATGTGAAAATCAATTAGACCTCATAAATTTAGACTTCCTCAAGTACCTGGAAATTTTAACAAATAATACATTTTATATAGAATGATCGAAACAGAAAGTAATCACAAGGTAGAGAAATATGACAGAGGGAAAAAAAGCTCACTAGATTAGATACCAGGGCATTTCAGCTCTGATATTAACTAGCATGTAACTTTCAACACATGAATTAGAAACTTTAAGGGGTCAGCATCCTAATTTCAAAAGTATGGGTGGGATTTAAATTATTTCTAATGTCATCTCTCCCTCTAAATTCATGAAATACATGATCACTGTCATAACTGTATTATTCCCTTCACCCAGCCCACCAAATGCACAACTATACCCATTGCTTCTTTCTGTAAACGTAAAACCATTTCTTCAATTTCATCTTTTGGCTCTTCTTTTGGAGGAAGAATGCCAAAATCTCTTAAAATGTCATTCCATTCTGTATCTTCATTTGGATCCTATATAAAAAAAATAAAAAATCTATTAGCACAGTTGTGCATTTTAATATTTGTAAAATCGATTTCCAACCATGTAATTGTTCATGAACTCTACAGGTAAACTAGAAAATTAGTTTCAAAGAATAGAACAAAATGGCCTACTTTTTTCCCATTTCCCATTTCCATAATGCAACTACATACTTTGATAAAAAGAATACATCCTCTACCCTCAAAGTTACACTGAGATGTTTAATAAAAAATAAATCTGAAAAACATATATCAAATGTTAATGAAGAAACTTGTAAGTCACGTTAAATTCTCTGAAGACTATAATAGGCAAAACCAATTCACATCATGCAAAATACTGTTTTCTTTTTCTACATAAGCATTGAAGACCTCAAGGTGGGCTTGCTTCTCTTCAGCTATATAGCCTCATGGAATCCTTACTCCCAAGTTAAATCTTAGAAGAGGTTAGGAATCGTTTCATAGTTCAATTTTTGTCTAACCATAATTTCTTTCTTTGAAACTTAATCTTGTTTTCCATGTTACTTAGGCTTTGATGTTTTATTTGCTGCTCTTCCTGAAATTGTCTGTCATATATCAACTATATTGTCTTTCTAGTCTGCTGTCCCTTTTCTCTGAGGTTTTCAGAGAAAACGAGAACTTAATTATATACATGAGTAAATACTGCTGCAAACAAAGTAAAGGATAGCCTTGAATGAGCTCCACCTCCGGGTATTCACATCCTGCATAATCCCCTCTCCTTGATTATGGGTGGGAACCATGGTATGCTTCTAATCAGTAGAATATGGCAAAGGTAAAGGAATATAATTTCTTTGATTTCATTCCATAAGATCGTAATTTCCATCTTGCCAGCATTCTCTCACACTTGCTGGCTTTGATAAAGCAAGCTGCCATACTGTGAGGTCCCCCATGGAGAGAACTATGTGACAAGGAAAATGTAGTCAACAATCAGCTAGACGCTGAGATCCTCAGTCAAATAGCTTCAAAAGAACTGAATTCTGCCAACTACCATGTAAATAAACTTAGAAGGGGATCCTTCAGATGTACTCTGTTGTACCTTCAGATTCAACCCCAGCTCTAGCTGACACTTTAATTGCAACCTTGTTGGAGACTCTGAAGCAGATGGCCCAGCTAAGCAATGCCTGGATCCTTGACCCATAAAAACTCTGAGATAATAAATATGTTATTTTAAGTCACCAAGTTTGTGGTGATTTGTTATGCAACAATGGATAACTAATACAAGCATCATCTTATTTCTCCTCTTCACCCTATTCTTTGGGCAAAGTTTTGGTTTTTTATTCACACTGGTCTTTTACTGGTCTCTCTATCCACAAAATCTTCTGATCTCCATTCTTTCTATATGTCTTAAAACAATTAAGTCACCATCAGCAGGAGTTCTGCACTTGGTAATGGCAGACTAGATAATTTGGATCAAGCCTCTTACTGAGAACAGCTAGTAAAACTGGACAAAATAGATGAGAATTAATTTGAAGGCACTGAAGAATCAACAAAGCAGTGAAGAGAATTATGGTAAGAAAATCCTGGATGAGAAGTAGACCCAGAGAAAGAAGCTCTATGTTTGGGTCCATTCCCCTTCAATCAACTACCAATTCTGAAAGAGGCCAAGAGGCTGAGAAATTGAATAAAGGTGCACAGATTCGAGCATAGTGACCAAAGACAGAAATCAATAAGAAAATGATAACTAGGAGATCATCATATATTTGGAATTTAAAAAAAATTCTAAATGACCAAAGGGTCAAAGAAGAAATCACAATGGAAATTTAAAAGCATTAGGAATTGAATGATCATAAAGCCACGTATCAAAAATACGTGGGTTGCAACGAGAGCAGTTCATGAAAGGAATTTTACACCCTGAATTTAACATATTAGAAAATGGAAAAGGCTTACAAATTAATATATAAGCATCCAACCTAAAAAGCTGGGAAAGAACATCAAAATAAACCAAAGGTAGAAGGAAGGAAATAATAAAGATGAAAACAGAAATTAATGAAATAAGAATTGAATATATAATAGAGTGGGTTAACAAGGCCAAAAATTGGGTCTTAGAAGAAGACTAATAAAATAAACACTTGCCAAGACTGATAAAGAAAAAAATGAGAAGACATCACCAGTATTAAAAATGAAAAAGGGGAACTTCTGACAGATAATACAAATATTTAAAAAGAGAAGCCTCTCTATTGTGTCTTGCTCATATTTTTTTCTACTTTAAGGTGGAAGCTTAGATCAAACTATAAACCTTTTTTTTTCTTTTCAAGCACACATAGAATTTTATTTTTAGAGTCTTTTTTTTAATTAAAAATTTTTTTAATATCTTTATTGGAGTTCTTTTCTAATTATAACCACTTAAAGCTACAAATATTCCTTTAACAAATTATTTAGCTGCATCCTACAAGTTTTGGTATGCTGTATTTTTATTATTATTCAGTTAAAAATATTTCTAATCTTATGATTTTTTGCTGACATTTTTATTTGGAAGGATACTGCTTAATTTTCAAATATTTTGGACTTTTCTAGGTATCTTATTAATAATTTCTAAGTTACTTCTGCATGGTCGGAAAACATACTTTAAGGTTTTGATTTTTTGAAATACATTTACTTGTTTTATGATCCAGCATATGGCATATCTTAGTGAATGTTCTACATAGTGTGAAAAGAATGTGTATTTTGCCACTGATGGGCTTTTTTCTCCACAAATCAATAGATTGTTGACAGATTTGTTCAGATCTTCTACTCTGCGATTTCTGTATCTAGTTGTTCTATCAATTACTAGGAGGAGGGGTGTTAAAATCTCTAGTTATGATTGTGGATTTGTCTACTTCTCCATCAGTTTTTGCTTTATGTGTTTGAAGCTTGATTATGCAAATCCTCAGCTATATTTATGATATTTTCCTGATGAATTTCTCCTATCATTATAAAATGTTCCTTTTTATTTCTAGTAGTAATCCTCATCTTGATGTCTATTTTGTTTGTTACTAATATAGTTTATACCCCTTATTCCTAAGTACTGTTTAAATAACATGTCTTTTTCAATCCTTTTACTTTAACCCATCTGTTTCTTTGTATTTAAAGTGTGTCTCTTTTAGCAATATGTAGCTATGTATTGCTTTTTAAACTATTCTGATAATCTCTACTTTTTAATTTAAGTGTTTACTCCATTTACACTTACTATAATTGTCTTTTTAATTTTTATTGGAGTATAGTTGCTTTACAGTTTTGTGTTAGTTTCTGCTGTACAGCAAATTAATATAATTGTTAATATTAGATGTAGAGCTACTATTTTCCTGTTTTTAATTAGTATTGTTTGCTTTATTGTTCCTCTGTTCCTTTTTTGCCTTCTTCCGGTTAATTAAATATTTTCTAGAATTATGTTCTTTGCAACTGGCCTTTTAGGTATACATCTTTGCATTATTGCTTTAATAATTGTTCTAGAAATTATAATGGTATCTTTAACATATTACAGTTAATATTGTAGTATTTTTACATAAAATATGGGAACCTCACTTAGTTCCATTTACCACTATCCCATCCTTTGCCTTACTGCTGTTATATATATTAACATTTACAATATATTTGAACCCCTAAAATACAATGTTACAATTTCTACCCTAAACAATTATAATGTCTTTTAAGAAAACTGAGAATAAATATATTTAGTTTTTAGAATTTACCCACATATTTATCATTTAAGGTGCTCTTCACACTTACTTTTAGATCAAGTTTTCCACCTGATGTAATTTCCTTTCAGTCTGAAGAAACTTCTTTGCATTTCTTACCCTTCAGGTCTGTGGAACCTAATTCTCTCAGTTTTCATATTTCTGAAAATATCTATTTTTTCCCAGTTTTTTTGATGGATAGTTTAGCTGGATATAGAATTTTGGTTTGAAAGTTTTCCCTCCAGGATTAAAAGCAGTTTAAAAAGCCTTCTGGCCTCCAATGTTTCTGATGAGAAGTCAGCTGTCAATCATATTGCTGTTCTCCTGTATATACAAAACATACACACCTTTACATTATGTCTTTTCTCTGGATGTTTTCAAGATTTTATCTTTTGATTTCAGAAGTGTGTCTATGTGCTTGGTGTGGTTTTATTTGTATTTACCCTCTTTGGAGTTCCCAGAACTTCTTAGATTGTTAAGTTTATGTCTTCCCTCAAACTCTGGACAATTTTATCCATCATCCTTTTAAATTTTTTCCTGCCCCCCCCACCCCATCCTTCCTCTCCTTCTAGGATTTTTTTTTTTTTCTGGTATGCAGGCTTCTAACTGTTGTGGCCTCTCCCGTTGTGGAGTGCAGGCTCAGCAGCCATGGCTTATGGGCCTAGCTGCTCCGCGGCATGTGGGATCTTCCCAGACCAGGGCACGAACCCGTGTCCCCTGCATCGGCAGGCAGACTCTCAACCACTGCGCCACCAGGGAAGCCCCCCTTCTAGGATTTTTGACAGGATGTTACATGTATGTTAACCATGTATTACAGTTAGATGTATGTTAAACAATTTAACAATGTCCCTTCAGTTCACTGAATCTCTATTCACTTTTAATATTTTTCTCTCTGTTCTTAACGTTGGACACTTTCTATTGATGAATCCAAGTTCCCTGACTCTTCTGCCATCAGCAATCTGCTGTAAAGCCCATTCAGTGAATTTTTTATTTCAGTTGTTGATCTTTTCAGTTCAAGAATTTCCATTTGGAGAGACGAGGTGAAGATGGCGGAAGAGTAAGACACGAGATCACCTTCCTCCCCACAGATACACCAGAAATACATCTACACGTGGAACAACTCCTACAGAACACCCACTGAATGCTGGCAGAAGATCTCAGACCTCCCAAAAGGCAAGAAAGTCCCCAAGTACCTGGGTAGGGGAAAAGAAAAAAGAATAAACAGAGACAAAAGGATAGGGACGGGACCTGCACCAGTGGGAGGGAGCTGTGAAGGAGGAAAGGTTTCCACACGCTAGGAAGCCCTTTCACGGTTGGAGACTGCTGGTGGCGGAGGGGGAAAGCTTCAGCGCTGCAGAGGGGGAAAGCTTCAGCGCTGCGGAGGGGGAAAGCTTCAGCGCTGCGGAGGAGAGCACAGCAACAGGGGTGCGGAGGGAAAAGCGGAGAGATTCCCGCACAGAGGGTCAGGGCCGACAGGCACTCACCAGCCCGAGAGGCTTGTGTGCTCACCCACCGGGGCGGGCGGGGCTGGGAGCTGAGGCTTGGGCTTTGGTCAGAGCGCAGGGAGAGGACTGGGGTTGAACACAGCCTGCAGGGGGTTAGTGCACCACAGCTAGCCGGGAGGGAGTCCGGGAAAAAGTCTGGACCTGCTGAAAAGGCAAGAGACTTTTTCTTCCCTCTTTGTTTCCTGGTGCGCAAGGAGAGGGGATTAAGAGCGCTGCTTAAAGGAGCTCCAGAGACGGGCGCGAACCATGGCTAAAAGCGCGGACCCCAGAGACGGGCATGAGACGCTAAGGCTGCTGCTGCTGCCGCCACCAAGAAGCCTGTGTGCGAGCACAAGTCACTATCCACAGCCCTCTTCCAGGGAACCTGTGCACCCGGCCACTGCCAGGGTCCGGGGATCCAGGGACAAGTTCCCTGGGAAAACGCACGGCGCACTGCAGGCTGGTGCAATGTCATGCTGGCCTCTGCCGCCGCAGGCTCGCCCAGCACTCCGTACCCCTCCCTCCCCCTGGCCTGAGTGAGCCAGAGCCCCCGAATCAACGGCTCCTTTAACCCCGTCCTGTCTCAGCGAAGAACAGACGCCCTCCGGCGACCTACACACAGAGGCGGAGCCCTCAAAGCTGAGCCCCTGGGAGCTGTGAGAACAAAGAAGAGAAAGAGAAATCTCTCCCAGCAGCCTCAGAAGCAGCGGATTAAAGCTCCACAATCAACTTGATGTACGCTGTATCTGTGGAATACATGAATAGACAAAGAATCATCCCAAATTGAGGAGGTGGACTTTGAGAGCAAGATTTATTATTTTTTCCCCTTTTCCTCTTTTTGTGAGTGTGTATGTGTATGCTTCTGTGTGAGATTTTGTCTGTATAGCTTTGCTTCCACCATTTGTCCTAGGGTTCTATCCGTCCGGTTTTTTTTTTCTTCTTGTAAAAAAAAATTTTCTTTCTTAATAATTATTTTTTATTTTAATGACTTTATTTTATTTTATCTTACTTTATCTTCTTTCTTTCTTTCTTTCTTTCTTCCCTTCCCTCCTTCCTTCCTTCCTCCCTCCCTCCCTTCTTCCTTCCTTCCTTCCTTTCTTTCTTTCTACTTTTTCTCCCTTTTATTCTAAGCCATGTGGATGAAAGGCTCTTGGTGCTGCAGCCAAGAGTCAGTGCTGTGCCTCTAACATGGGAGAGACAAGTTCAGGACACTGGCCACAAGAGACCTCCCAGCTCCACGTAATATCAAACAGCGAAAATCTCCCAGAGATCTCCATCTCAACACCAACACCCAGCTTCACTCAACGCCCAGCAAGCTACAGTGCTGGACACCCTATGCCAAACAACTAGCAAGACAGGAACGCAACCCCACCCATTAGCAGAGAGGCTGCGTAAAATCATAATAAGGCCACAGACACCCCAAAACACACCATCAGACGTGGACCTGCCCACCAGAAATACAAGATCCAGCCTCATCCACCAGAACACAGGCACTAGTCCCCTCCACCAGGAAGCCTACACAACCCACTGAACCAACCTTAGCCACTGGGGACAGACACCAAAAACAACGGGAACTATGGACCTGCACCCTTCAAAAAGGAGACCCCAAACGCAGTAAGATAAGCAAAATGAGAAGACAGAAAAACACACAGCATATGAAGGAGCAAGATAAAAACCCACCAGACCTAACAAATGAAGAGGAAATAGGCAGTCTACCTGAAAAAGAATTCAGAGTAATGATAGTAAATATGATCCAAAATCTTGGAAATAGAATAGACAAAATGCAAGAAACATTTAACAAGGACTTAGAAGAACTAAAGAAGAAACAAGCAACAATGAACAACAAAATAAATGAAATTAAAAATACTCTAGATGGGATCAATAGCAGAATTACTGAGGAGGAAGAACGGATAAGTGACCTGGAGGATAAAATAGTGGAAATAACTATTGCAGAGCAGAATAAAGAAAAAAGAATGAAAAGAACTGAGGACAGTCTCAGAGACCTCTGGGACAAGATTAAACGCACCAACATTCAAATTATAGGGGTTCCAGAAGAAGAAGAGCAAAAGAAAGGGACTGAGAAAATATCTGAAGAGACTACAGTTCAAAACTTCCCTAATATGGGAACAGAAATAGTTAATCAACTCCAGGAAGCACAGAGAGTCCCATACAGGATAAATACAAGGAGAAACACGCCAAGACACATATTAATCAAACTGTCAAAAATTAAATGCAAAGAAAACATATTAAAAGCAGCAAGGGGAAAACAACAAATAACATACAAGGGAATCCCCATAAGGTTAACGGCTGATCTTTCAGCAGAAACTCTGCAAGCCAGAAGGGACTGGCAGGACATATTTAAAGTGATGAAGGAGAAAAACCTGCAACCAAGATTACTCTACACAGCAAGGATCTCATTCAGATTTGATGGAGAAATTAAAACCTTTACAGAGAAGCAAAAGCTGAGAGAGTTCAGCACCACCAAACCAGCTTTACAACAAATGCTAAAGGAACTTCCCTAGGCAAGAAACACAAGAGAAGGGAAAGACCTACAATGACGAACCCAAAACAATTAAGAAAATGGGAATAGGAACATACATATCGATAATTACCTTACATGTGAATGGACTAAATGCTCCCACCAAAAGACACAGATTGGCTGAATGGATACAAAAACAAGACCCAAATATATACTGTCTACAAGAGACCCACTTCAGACCTAGGGACACATACAGACTGAAAGTAAGGGGATGGAAAAAGATATTCCATGCAAATGGAAACCAAAAGAAAGCTGGAGTAGCAATTCTCATATCAGACAAAATAGACTTTAAAATAGAGACTATTACAAGAAACAAAGAAGGACACTACATAATGATCAAGGGATCGATCCAAGAAGAAGATATAACAATTGTAAATATTTATGCACCCAACATAGGAGCACTCAATACATAAGGCAAATACTAACAGCCATAAAAGGGGAAATCGACAATAACACATTCATACAAACACATGGAGGCTAAACAATACACTACTTAATAACGAAGTGATCACTGAAGAAATCAAAGAGGAAATCAAAAAGTACCTAGAAACAAATAACAATGGAGACATGACGACCCAAAACCTATGGGATGCAGCAAAAGCAGTTCTAAGAGGGAAGTTTATAGCAATACAATCCTACCTTAAGAAACAGGAAACATCTCGAATAAACAACCTAACCTTGTACCTAAAGCAATTAGAGAAAGAAGAACAAGAAAACCCAAAGTTAGCAGAAGGAAAGAAATCATAAAGATCAGATCAGAAATAAATGAAAAAGAAATGAAGAAAACGATAGCAAAGATCAATAAAACTAAAATCTGGTTCTTTGAGAAGATAAACAAAATTGATAAACCATTAGCCAGACTCATCAAGAAAAAAAGGGAGAAGACTCAAATCAATCGAATTAGAAATGAAAAAGGAGAAGTAACAACCGACACTGCAGAAATACAAAGGATCATGAGCAATTACTACAAGCAACTCTCTGCCAATAAAATGGACAATCTGGAAGAAATGGACAAATTCTTAGAAATGCACAACCTGCCAAGACTGAATCAGGAAGAAATAGAAAATGTGAACAGATCAATCAGAAGCACTGAAATTGAAACTGTGATTAAAAATCTTCCAACAAACAATGGCCCAGGACCAGATGGCTTCACAGGCGAATTCTATCAAACATTTAGAGAAGAGCTAACACCTAACCTTCTCAAACTCTTCCAAAATATAGCAGAGAGAAGAACACTTCCCAATTCATTCTACGGGGCCACCATCACCCTGATACCAAAACCATACAAGGATGTCACGAAGAAAGGAAACTACAGGCCAATATCACTGATGAACACAGATGCAAAAATACTAGCAGAGAGAATCCAACAGCACATTAAAAGGATCATACACCATGATAAAGTGGGATTTATTCCAGGAATGCAAGGATTCTTCAATATACGCAAATCAATCAACGTGATACCCCATATCAACAAATGGAAGGAGAAAAAGCATATGATCATCTCAATAGATGCAGAGAAAGCTTTTGACAAAATTCAACAACCATTTATAATAAAAACCCTGGAGAAAGTAGGCACAGAGGGAACTTTCCTCAACATAATAAAGGCCATATATGACAAACCTACAGCCAACATCATCCTCAATGGTGAAAAACTGAAAGCATTTCCACTAAGATCAGGAACAAGACAAGGTTGCCCACTCTCACCACTCTTATTCAACATAGTTTTGGAAGTTTTAGCCACAGCAATCAGAGAAGAAAAGGAAATAAAAGGAATCCAAATAGGAAAAGAAGAAGTAAAGCTGTCACTGTTTGCAGATGACATGATACTATACATTGAGAATCCTAAAGATGCTACCAAAAAACTACTAGAGCTAATCAATGAATTTGGTAAAGTAGCAGGATACAAAATTAACGCACAGTAATCTCTGGCATTCCTATACACTACTGATGAAAAATCTGAAAGTGAAATCAAGAAAACACTCCCATTTACCACTGCAAGAAAAGGAATAAAATATCTAGGAATAAACCTACCTAAGGAGACAAAAGACCTGTATGCAGAAAATTATAAGACACTGATGAAAGAAATTAAAGATGATAAAAATAGATGGAGAGATATACCATGTTCTTGGATTGGAAGAATCAACATTGTGAAAATGACTCTACTACCCAAAGCAATCTACAGATTCAATGCAATCCCTATCAAACTACCAATGGCATTTTTCACAGAACTAGAACAAAAAATTTCACAATTTGCATGGAAACACAAAAGACCCCGAATAGCCAAAGCAATCTTGAGAAAGAAAAACGGAGCTGGAGGAATCAGGCTCCCTGACTTCAGACTATACTACAAAGCTACAGTAATCAAGACAGTATGGTACTGGCACAGAAACAGAAATATAGATCAATGGAAAAGGATAGAAAGCCCAGAGATAAACCCACGCACATATGGTCAACTTATCTTTGATAAAGGAGGCAGGAATGTACAGTGGAGAAAGGACAGCCTCTTCAATAAGTGGTGCTGGGAAAACTGGACACGTACATGTAAAAGTATGAGATTAGATCAATCCCTGACACCATACACAAAAATAAGCCCAAAATGGATTTAAGACCTAAATGTAAGGCCAGAAACTATCAAACTCTTAGAGGAAAACATAGGCAGAACACTCTATGACATAAATCACCGCAAGATCCTTTTTGACCCACGTCCTAGAGAAATGGAAATAAAAACAAAAATAAACAAATGGGACCTAATGAAACTTCAAAACTTTTGTACAGCAAAGGAAACCATAAACAAGACCAAAAGACAACCCTCAGAATGGGAGAAAATATTTGCAAATGAAGCAACTGACAAATCTCCAAACTTTATAAGCAGCTCATGCAGGTCAAAAACAAAAAAACAATCAACCCAATCCAAAAATGGGCAGAAGACCAAAATAGACATTTCTCCCAAGAAGACATACAGACTGCCAACAAACACATTATAGAATGCTCAACATCATTAATTAGAGAAATGCAAATCAAAACTACAATGAGATATCATCTCACACCAGTCAGAATGGCCATCATCAAAAAATCTAGAAACAATAAATGCTGGAGAGCGTGTGGAGAAAAGGGAACACTCTTGCACTGCTGGTGGGAATGTGAATTGGTACAGCCACTATGGAAAACAGTATGGAGGTTCCTTAAAAAACCGCAAATAAAACTACCATATGACCCAGCAATCCCACTACTGGGAATATACCCTGAGAAAACCATAGTTCAAAAAGAGTCATATACCAAAATGTGCATTGCAGCTCTATTTACAATAGCCTGGAGATGGAAACAACTTAAGTGCCCATCATCGGATGAATGGATAAAGAAGATGTGGCAGATATATACAATGGAATATTACTCAGCCATAAAAAGAAACGAAATTGAGTTATTTGTAGTGAGGTGGATGGACCTAGAGTCTGTCATACAGAGTGAAGTAAGTCATAAAGAGAAAGACAAATACCGTATGCTAGCACATATATATGGAATATAGGGGGAAAAGTGTCATGAAGAACCTAGGGGTAATACAGGAATAAAGACACAGACCTACTAGAGACATAGGGACATAGGGACTAGAGACATACATAGGGACATATATACACTACCAAACGTAAAATAGATAGCTAGTGGGAAGCAGCCACATAGCACAGGGAGATCAGCTCGGTGGTTTGTGACCACCTAGAGGGGTGGGATAGGGAGGGTGGGAGGGAGGGAGACGCAAGAGGGAAGCGATGTAGGAACATATGTATATGTATAACTGATTCACTTTGTTATAAAGCGGAAACTAACACACCATTGTAAAGTAATTATACTCCAATAAAGATGTAAAAAAAAAAAAGAATTTCCATTTGTTTTATTACTGTTTCTATTTCTCTGTTATGATTCTCCAACTGTTAATTCATTTTCCTTTAAGTCCTTGAATATATTTATAATAGCTGCTTTAAATTCTTCATTTGCTAATATCAACATCTGGATAGTGTCAGGATTTGTTTCCATTGCTTGCTTTGCTTTTGAATACGAGTCACATTTTGAATATGGCTTTTCATTCTTTTTCTTTTTGCTTATATAATTTTTATTGCATACTAGACATTCAGGACGATACATCATAGAAATTTATGATTTTTTTATGTTCCTCTAAAGTATGTTGATTTTCATACTTGAAGGCAGTTAACTTCGTTGGACTCAAACATCAAACTACCTCAGTTGAAATGGGCAGCAGCCAAAACCTCAGATCAGTTCAGTTCTTTGACCTTCTAATGGCTGCTTTTTGCCAGGCATCTTGGGACCTCCTATATATATATGGAGTTTGGCTGACAAATAAGGATTTGTGTGGATTTTATATGCAGAATTTAAGGATCATCCCTTCTGTGTTAATTTCCTTTCTGAGACTTCCTCACGATTCTCCCACCACTCTACCAGCCCAGGATTTTGCCCTCCAACATCTCTATTAAAATGGCAGTTTTCTGCCACCCCATGCCATATGATTGTAAAACGCCCTCAACTATATCTAATCTTCTTTTAAACTATTGTGATAATTTTAAAATATATTCACAAATTCTTTCATGCACCTTTTTGAGAGTTGAAGCTTAACCCACTTCCATTGAGTATACGCTGAACCTGCTGTCTCACTTCTAATAAACTGAAAATATGATAGAAGTGACACTACGTGATTTCTAAGACCAAGCCACAAAAGGCACTGCTGCTGCTTTTTCCTCTCAGTCTCTCTCATCACTTGCTCTGGGGGGAAACCAGTTGCCGTGTTTTGAGGACACCCAATCAGCCTGTGTTAGTCTGCTTGGGATGCCATAACAGAATATCACAGACCAGGTGACTTAAATAGAAATTTATTTTCTCACAATTCTGGAGGCTGGAAGTCTAAGATCAAGGTGCCAGCAGGGTTGCTACTGGTGAGAACTCTTCTCCTAGTTTGCAGGAGGCCATCTTCTTGTTGTGTGCTCACATAGCCTTTCCTCTGTGTGTGTGCAAAGAGAGAGAGCATGCTCTAGTGTCTCTTCCTCTTCTTATAAGGACACTGATCCTATCAGCAACATTTTGTAGTTTTCAGTGTACAAGTCTCTTGCCTCCCTGTTTATGTTTATTCCTGAGTATTTTATTCTTTTTGATGCAATTATACATGGAATTGTTTTCTTAATTTCCTTTCTTATTATTCATTGTAGTGTATAGAAATGTCTTCATCAAATTTTATGGTCACTTTTTACAGTCTCCTACTCTTTGAAGATAATTTCAATTTGGTCTTTCGTTTTTTTAAACATAATAAGCATAGTTATTTTATACCTGTTTCTGATCATTCAGATAACTGAAGTCTCTGCAAGTCTGTTTTTGTTGGTTCATACTCATAGTGCCCTGTTCCCTTGTGCCCTGTTCCCTTGTGCCCTGTTCCCTTGTACCCTGTTCCCTTGTGCCCTGTTCCCTTGGTTACTTTTGACTGATTTCTGCTTGATGTCCTTGAAAACTTATCTCCATGAATTCTAACATAAAGATGTCTTCCTGCACGAGGGTTTGCTATTTCTTCCAGGTATTTACGAGCACTACAGTATATAACTAATTTATATCAAATTCACAGTTTGAAGTTTGTTGGATCACCCAGACAATATGCCTTAGGTTGCAATCTATGTGAGAGCTCTCTTGAGCCACACCTTCTTGGGGATAGGTTGTACTGCTTTTCTTTTTCTCCCCTGCTCCACTAGGCATCAAGATGACCTTCCCTGAATTCCTCTAGACATGGGTTTATACCTGGTTCACACTCCTATTAGTTTCTCATGCTTTCATGGACCATACCCTTTGATTCCTCATCACCCAGTGATTACATCCGGGAAGAACTGCAGATTGCTAAGATGGCCTTGTGGTAAAACTGGCTTTAAAGCTCTGGAAATCCATTCACCTGCTTTTCCACTTTCCCTTTGATTTTGGTCTCATCGTTTACTATCACGTTATCTCTGATGCTTTTAAGGAGATAGGTTTTACATTCTAGCCAGCATTTTTACTTGTTTTCAGCAGGAGAGTTGGTCCAAATAACTGAGCCCTCTATTATCAGAAAATCCAGCAGTCACCTTTTTAAAAAACCCTCCCTGCACTTTGCACCCCCTACCACCCTATCTCTCTTTTCTCCTTCCTACTCAGACTTCATAAAATAATTGTCTATATATGCTGTAACCACTTCCACCTCCCATTCACTCTTCAACCTACTCCAATTTGGCTTCTACCTCCAACAGCCCTTTCAAAACTGTTCTAAGCTCACCTATGAGCTCCATATTGTTATTTTCAATGGATTTTCATTGTATTTGATCTCTTAGGCAGAACTGGGGAGAGTGTGTCATTCTCTTCTTGTTAAAACACTCTTTCTTGATATTCATGATATCACATACTTATGGTTTTATTCATACCTCTCCGTGACTGCTCTTCCTTAACTGATCTGGGAGTTAGTTGCAATGGGAGTTAATAGTAAATGCTCTATACTCTGATCTTCCCTTCACTTTTAGAAATTATCTATGAAATTGTAATAAGAGAAGTAGAAATAGGCACCGCAATCTATTTGATAAAGGTATTATGGCATTTATCATGACAGTTATATCTGACTCTCTCTTATTCCCCCACAGTAAGCTCTTTCAGAACAAGTCCACAACTACACATAAGCACTGAATAAATCAATGAATAAATAAATGAACAAAGATTAATATGCTGTCGTCTCTACTCTCAATTACATTTCAGCCTATTTCTTGAAGAGCAGACAAAAATCAGGAAAAATTTGCAATGTTTTTACATAGGGAATAAAATGCACTTGCTAGGAATCTATTATTAACACAGAAGGAATATCCTTTAAAATTATATGTAGTTTGTGTTCAAAATATCCTAATAAATGATACAGCATAAACGATTTCCAAAATTAAATATGTAAAACTAGAAAAATCACAGTGGTTTTAATCTGAGATAGCAGGTGGGAAGAAGCTTTTCTGAAGTTCGAAATGAGAATTTTACTCTGATTAAAAAAAGGAAATAAAAGCACAGCCTTCTGCTTAATAATGCAGCTTTAGATAGAGGAGCAACCTTCTTACGAATTAATGGAAGTTTAACAGAGTTTTTGTGATCAGGTAGGAGAAACTCCAGGGACAGCTGGTCTTTCTCAAGACAGATGCGACTTATTAGGGTTTCCTCTCTGACCTTTTTAAAATGTAGTGGGGCAGGATACTTAAATTTAATTACACTTGGGCTAAAGCTGACGGTCTATTTCTTAAGTCAGAAATAGCGCAGCAGTAAGATTTCCAGGATATAGGTGTGAAACGCAATCCAAAGGCTTTCTCCAGCGACAAACGGAAGTCTTTCTTGAGTGTTGAAAAAACGGCGTTATCCTAGAGGTAATTTGAATTTCTCTCCAATCGTGACAGAGACGCAAGCTGAAAACAAATGTTAGAACCTAACCCCTGTAGGCCGCCCTCCCCATCGTGCTCAGCCTCAGGCCCAGCCAGGGACCCCGCCGGGGTGTCCAGGCTCGCCGTAGGCTGCGACTCCCACCTGCATGGTGTTCCGCCTCGCCCCTCACACGCCGGTGTCGTCTAACTCCTGGCGGGGACTCCTGGCTCCGACGTCCCCTCGAAGCCACAGGGGAGCCCGCCGAGGTCCTAGCTGTTCCCACTGCCCACGGGGAGGGAGACGGGAGAACAAGGGCCTCTGACGCACGTGCGCCTGGCGCAGCTCTGTTGCCAGGCAACGCGGAGGCGTGGCCTAGGAGGTGGCTGTGGGTACTGACGCACCTGGTCTTGGGCATTTATCCCAAGCAGCGCCTCTTCCGTTCACGATACTGGTGCCGGCATTCCTCCCACCCTTCCCTCCACCACCTCCAAAATCACGCGTTGTTTCCGTGCCTCGGGCACCGTTCAATCCCTGAGTCCTGTCTTCATGGAGAAGTAACAAAATCCTGGGGAGAGAACTCTTCAGAGTAGAAGTTCTTAACGTGGAACCCATAGCCTATATTTGGATGGACTTCAGGGGGTGCCTAGCCCCAGCCCTCGATGCACACATAATTGTGTTGTATGTGTAAATTTTGGGGGGTATTTAAGGACCAGAGCTTTCATCAGATTCTCAAATGGCTCTCTGCCACCACCTTAAAAACCCATTGCTTTAGGAGACAGAAGCTCAGACTTTAGGTAGGAAACCTAGGCAGTTTGGTTCCTTGGTGTTTAGTTGAAGGGAAGGGTGTTTACTGGGAGCTGCCAGGAACATGAGGAAAACATGATGTTATTGCCAAATAAGGTTATACCCATGGTCACAAAGATGCGAAAAGATTTGGAAAAGAAGAAAAAGTGTTTTTAGTGACACAGTTTTAAACTTGGGCTCAGCACTGGACTACTCGGTCTGTAGTGCCCAGTTAATACAAATCGTACACTCCTAATAGCCTATATGTTTTGTTTTGTGTGTAAAATATTAATATTAAATATAAAATATTTTAAAACATCACACTATTTTTGTAACCATGTTTTGTTAAGTTTTCTTCTTTTTCTCATTCCCCTCCTCCTCCTCTCCCCTCCCCCCCTTCCTCCCTCATTCCCCTTCTACTCCTCCTCTTTCTTCTTCTTCTCCTTCTTCTTTTTAATAGCAGGGGAGCCCCCCAAAATGTAAGCGGCCCAAGTCTCTCTAGATTCCTGACAGGCCCTGGGAGCTGCTGCTTGAATTAGCAGTCAACTCCCTTTCTTATTTTGACAATCTAAAATCCAGGCTAGTTGAATTACTGTGCATAGCACTAGCTAACACTGCCTATGCATTTAGAGCTTTAGAGCCCTTTTGTTACAGAATTAAGTCCTATAGACCCTGATCAGCCCCTAGCTGGGCAATGGCTCTCTGCCTTGGCGGGGGGAGGGTTCTTTTTCCATTCACATTCGAGCAGCCAAATAATGAAGCCAAAGCTGAGATCAACGCAGCACAAGCTTTATTCAGTGGCCAAAGAATGGAGAAGCAGGAACTAAGTTCACAGATCTACTTCTTGCCCACGTGTCCAGAGGGCTTTAATTTTAAAGAGTAAAGACAAAGGGAGAAGGAGTGAGGTTAATGATGGGGAGGCATATGCATTAGTCTCCTGGGGAAGAGGCAGAGTTTTTTCCCAAGGGAATGGAGTGCCACCCTTTTTTATCCTTTTTTGGTCCTTAATATCCAGTCTTGGCCACCAGTAGGTGTGTCATTTAATATGCAAATGTAGTAAAATCAGCATATAATGAGATTCAGGGTCTGTTGGAGGTCAGATCTGTCACCATCTTGGTCCTAGCTGGATCCATCTGGTTTTTGTTTGTTTGTTTGTAGCTTCCTTTTTTATTTCTGGACCCTTTAAAGATTTATGTTAACTCTTGCTAAAAGTGGGGGTTGGCAGGTTTTGAGCAAAGACCTGGAGCAGCTCTGGCAACATTCTCTGTCTCAAGTCTGCATCTCATCTAGGCAATTCATTTTTTTAAAGAAGACACTTTTTGTTCTCTTCTGCTCCTTCTTTCTCATGTTCTTCACGTGGGTTGACAAGAAGTGAAATTCAGGGATTCTGTTAGAAAAAGGCATAATTTAAGCTATAATCAGGGGTCATCATTAGTAAGACAAAGGCTTGTTAGGTACTCTGAACAATGTAAGAACTAATCCTATCCACACAGAGAGCCAGCCTTCTCTAATCCGCCAGCAACCGGCTGGTAGAGTAGGCTGTTATCCAAGAGGCCAGGTCAGAAGGGAAAATCCAGGGGAATCTGAAGGGAAAACCCAGGGGAACCTGAAGGGAGAGAATCTCAACATCCATATGAGGTTAATTGTGCCCACTAGACACTGATTTGATGTAAAAAGTTCACCCACTGTGTTCATGATTCTCTACCAGTAAGACTGCATTCTTTTTGGACAAGGCTGGTTGCCTTTCAGATGCTGCAAGGTGAAACAACTAGGTAACTAAGAACCTACTGTATAGCATAGGGAACTCTACTCAATACTCTGTAATGACCTATATGGGGTAAGAATCTAAAAGAGAGTGGATATATGTATATGTATAACTGACTCACTTTGCTGTACAGCAGAAACTAACACAACATTGTAAATCAACTATATTCCAATAAAAAAAAAGATAAACTTAATACTACTACTTGGTAGAAAAAGCTGGCCTCCTGTTATGTTAGTAGCAATAAGACATCTATTTTACAGTGTATATATCAGAACTTGTTTATTGGAATATTGGATGGATCATGGCCAAATCCTCCAACTAGTATAGTTTTAGTTGGTATTCATGTTCTAAGATTGTTAGCTATTTGGTATCCTGGTATTTTGTAAGAGCTGGTGATTTTGTCACTGAAGAAATCCAAATAGAATAAACTAAATTCGCTCATTAAAACTCAGTTCTACTGACTGCCTTTAATAAAAATATCAAAAGAGCATTGTATATGAGTACCATCAATAGCCTCAAGGATCTAAGGAACATAATTATTCACAGCTTTATTATACACTATCTATCATTACAACACTAAGAAAAAATATTTTAAGATGCTTTTTAAATTTTCAACAAATTAAACATTTCAATCTCAATCAACTTTTACTGAGAATGCTTACAACACAGGGATTCTCAAACATGTTAAACTTAGCAAGGATTGTTTTTCAGAAGAAAAAAATGTCAGTACATCTTGTATTCCATAGCATTGTTTCTGCAGAAAATAGTTGGCATTCTGTTAAAAAAAAATTGAATTTAGATTCAAGTATAAATGGGTATATGAATGCATGTATATAATGAGCATATATACAAGTCTATATACACTTCCTTTATATATAGACATTTCTATAAATATTTTGTCATGTATGATAAAATTGACATCTGAGGTATTTCTCAGCTATACTTCAATCTGCATATTTTTAATTATCATTTAATCTCTCTCTGATGAAATGCTTATTCTGTATGCCAGTATTTTCCAAAGTTTTACAAAAATTACTTAACTGTATAAAAGTAGTTTCCTAAAGCTCATTGATGCCAATAAGATTTATGAATATGTTGCATTTATTCCTCATGTATTTGTGACTAAATCATCCTATTTTATATCTAACCATAGTCTAAATAAATATAAGTCACCAGGACAGAGTAAGATCTCAGATAATCAGATGAGAAAAACAAAGAAAAATTATTATTGAAGTGTTTCTCTATTGACAAGATAAAATGAAATCCTGAGTGAATTAGTATATGTGGGCCCTAATTTTGGAAACAATCCAAATAAAGCTATTTTTCTCAGTTTCAGAGAGAACTTTTTGCTAACTTGATCAAATCATGGATTAAATTCCATTTCACATTTATGAGCACTCTAACACTTAGTTTAGTGTTAAAATCAAACATTTTTTCCATTTAGTATTAAACTATTTTTTGTTCACATTTTATAAAATGCCTCAACATTTGTAATATTATAAAATACAGTTCTTTTCCATTAACTTTTTGTTCTTAGTTCCTTGAAACAAGAAAAATTAGGAATATGATTGTTCATATTCTTTTTTTAAAATAAATTTATTTATTTATTTTTGGCTGCGTTGGGTCTCTGTTGCTGCACACGGGCTTTCTCTAGTTGTGGCGAGCAGGGGCTACTCTTCGTTGTGGTGCACGGGCTTTTCATTGCAGTGGCTTCTCTTATTGCAGAGCACGGGCTCTAGGCACGCGGGCTTCAGTAGTTGTGGCACGCAGGCTTCAGTAGTTGTGGCTCACGGGCTGCAGAGCACAGGCTCAGTAATTGTGGCTCACGGGCTTAGCTGCTCTGCAGCATGTGGGATCTTATTGGACCAGGGCTCGAACCTGTGTCCCCTGCAATGGCAGGCAGATTCTTAACCACTGAGCCACCAGTGAAGCCCTGCTCATATTCTTGATGTGAACATAACAAGCCTTTGTTGAAACATGAGTTAATACCAAATATAGTTTAAAAATTCAAGTTCATAATTATGCCCCATGAGAACATAAAATTTTTTCTTCACTTTTCCAATATTTATATCTTTTATTACTTTCTTGTCTGAGTTGGCTAATGCATAAGAACTATATGAAATAAAAGAGAACAGAGCATCCTTGTTTTGTTTCTGATGTTAATAGAAATACTCTAAAATGTTTTACTATCAAGTCTTCTACTGACTTTGTTTCAGACCATTATATAAATATTGTTAATAAAGATTCATCTCTTTCTACAGGATCTTCTTTGAAAACATTAGAAATTGACATGGAACTTCACTGAAAGCATCTACAGGCATACCTCAGAGATACTGCAGGTTCAGTTCCAGTGAATATCTCAATAAAGCAAGTCATACAAATTTTTTAGTCTCCTGGTGCATATAAAAGTTATGTTTACACTATACAATAGTTTATTAAGTGCACAGTAGCTTTATGTCTAAAAAGACCAATGCACATACCTCAATTTAAAAATACTTTATTGCTAAAAATTGCTAACCATCAACTGAGCCTTCAGAGATTCATAATCTCTTTGCTGGTGGAGGGTCTTGCCCAGATGTTAATGGCTGCTGAGGGATCAGGGTATTAGTCGCTGAAGGCTGGGGTGACTGTGACAATTTCTTAAAATAAGACAACAATGAAGTCTGCCACATTGATTGACTCTTCCTTTCAGGGACAATTTCTCTGATAGCATGCAATGCTGTTTGATGGCATTTTACTCATAGTAAAACTTCTTTCAAAATTGGAGTCAATCCTCTCAAACCCTGCTGCTGCTGCTGCTGCTTTTTTTTTTCTTTTAGGCTGCAGGATCTTAGTCTCCCACCAGGGATCGGACCTGCACTCCCTGCAGTGAAAGTGTGGAGTCTTAACCACTGGACCGTCACGGAAGTCCCCCTGCTGCTGCTTTATCAACTAAGTTTATGTAATATTCTAAATCTCTGTCATTGAAATTGTTGTCATTTCAACAATTTTTACAGCATCTTCACTGGTGTAGATTCCGTCTCAAGAAACCACTTTCTTTGCTCAGCCATAAGAAGCAACTGCTCATCTGTTAAAGTTTTATCATGAGATTATAGCAATTCAGTCACATCTTCAGGCTCCGCTTCTAATTCGAGTTCTCTTGCTATTTCTACCACATCTGTAGTTACTTCCTCCACTGAAGTCTTGAACCCTCAAAGTCATCCATGAGGTTTAGAATCAGCTCTTCCAAACTCCTGTTATTTTAACCTCTTCCTATGAATCAAAAATATTCTTAATGGTATCTAGAATGATGAACCCTTTCCGAAAGGTTTTCAATTTATTATACTTTGCCTAGATCCACTGGAGGAATCACTATCTATGGTAGCTATCACCTTACACAATGCATTTCTTAAATAATAAGACTTGAAGGAATTATTCCTTGATCCATGGGATGTTGTGTTAGGAGGCTTGAAAACAATCTCGCTGTACATCTCCATCAGAGTGCCTGGATGACCAGATGCACTGTCAATGAGCAGTAATATTTTGAAAGGAATCTTTTTTTCTGAGCCGTAAGTCTCGATACTGGGCTTAAAATAGTCAATAAACTTTGTTGCATAAGATATGCTGTCATCTAGCTTTTGTTTTTCCATTTTTAGAGCACAGGCAGAGTAGATTCAACATAATTCTTAAGGGCCCTAGGGTTTTCTGAATGGTAAGTGAGCACTGGCTTCAACTTACAGTCACCAGCTGCGCTAGCTCCTAACAAGAGTCAGCTTGTCCTTCAAAGCTTTGAAACCAGGCAGTGACTCCTCTCTAGCTTTGGAAGTCCTAGATGGCATCTTCTTTCAATAGAAGGTGGTTTTGTCTACATTGAAAATCTGTTGTTCAGTGTAGCCACCTTCATTAATTATCTTAGCTAGATCTTCTGGATTCTGCTACAGCTTCTACATTAGCATTTACTGCTTCAACTTGAACTTTTACGCTACGAAGACAGCTTCTTTCCGTGAATCTCATGAAACAACCTCTACTAGCTTCAAACTTTTCTTCTGCAGCTTCCTCAGCTCTCTCAGCCTTCACAGAATTGAAGAGAGTTAGGACCTTGCTCTGGATTAGGCTTTGGCTCAAGGGAACATTGTGGCTGGTTTGATCTTTTATCCAGACCACTGAAATGTTCTCCATATCAGCAATAAGGCTACTTCAATTTCTTATTCACGTGTTCACTGGAGTAGCGCTTTTAATATCCTTCAAGAACTTTTTCTTTGCATTCACAACTTGGCTGTTTGGCACAAGGGGCCTAGCTTTTGGCCTATCTCGGCTTTTGACATGCCTTCCTCACTAAGCGTAACCATTTCTAGCTTTCAATTTAAAATGAGAGACGTGTAACTCTTCCTTTTACTTGAGACCTTAGAGGCCATTGTAGGATTATTAATTGGCCTAATTTAAATATTTTTGTGTCTCAGGGAATAGGGAGGCCTGACGAGAGGGAGAGTGACCGTGGAATGGCTGGTCAGTGGAGCAGTCAGAACACACATATTTATCAATTAAGTTTGCCATCTTACATGGGCGTGGATCATGGCACCCCAAAACAATTTCAATCGTAATGTCAAAGATCACTGATCACAGATCACCATAATGAATATAATGATAATGAAAAAGTTTGAAATATTTTAAGAATTACCAAAATGAGGCATAAGACACGAAATGAGCAAATGCTTTTGGAAAAAACAACACTGATAGAACTGCTCAACACAGGGTTGTCACAAACCTTCAAACTATAAAAAACATAATATCTGTGAGGCACAATAAAGCAAAGCGCAATAAAATGGAGGTATGCCTGTACTGGGTTGATTGTGTAATTTTTCTTTTAATGGTGAAAATATTTTCATAGACTCCCTGATATTGAACCATCTTAGTTGCTGGAATGAACTTCACTTCATGGGGTCATATAATTCTTTCAATGTATTGCTGAATACTATTTACTAATATTTCTTTTAAATGTTTGCATTGATATTTATAAACAGGATTGACCTACAGCTTCCTTTCTTATGCTAACTTTGTAAGGTTTTGGTATTAGTATTTGCTGACTTCATAAAAATATTTTGAAATTTTTCTTCCTTCTCTGAGCTAGAAAAATCCGAAATTCCTGGTCCTAGTACTCTTGAGGGGAGAGTTTCTAGATAACACTCTCGATTTTTTTTCCAAGGCCATCAGTATGCTTAGAATATTTTTTTCTTTTTTCTGAGGTCAATTTTGGTAGTGTCTACTGTATTGTATATTCTCCATTTTATCTAGGTTTTCAAACTGATAGGCACAGAGATTTGAAAAGAACTCTTATGATTCCCATTTCTTCTGTATCTGTTTTAATTTCCCTCTTTTCATTTGTATTTTTGTATATTTATGGTTTCTTCTTTTCATTGATTAGGCTAGGAAAATTAGGATAGTTTATTTCATTTTTTATAAAGAATAAGATTTTTGGTTTATTTACCAATTGTTGTATTCTACTATTTTATAATTAATTAATTTCATCTTTCATTTTATAATTTTCTTCCTCTGCTTTCCTGAGGTTCACCTTGTTGTTCTTTTTAACTTAATGACAAATTCCTAATTCACTCACTTTTTCTTGCTTGATAGTGTTTAAAGCCTTAAATTTTCCACTAAATATGGTTTTGTCAGAGTCTCATAAGTTTTAACGTGTAGTGTTTTCATTATCTTCATTTTCTAGATATTGTATAATTTTGGTGTTATCTTCTTTAGTTGGAAATAACGTGTTTTGATTTTCGTTTCTATGAGAAAATATTAAGAATTTTACATTCTTAAGCTAAATATGTATGTATTAAAGGGTTGAGATAAATTATATGAATGAAATATTTGCAAAAATATGTTCAGCATAGAATCTGCATTGAGGATTACATACAGTTAGTAGAATATAGTTTTATTTCTGTGGTGTAAATTTATCAATGTGCATTTGCATTTAATTTTAAAATTCATAGCCTAATAAGATATTAAGATTAACATATTTATTAAATGTGTAGGGCCATTCAATAGCTACTAAGTGTCTACTGTATCTCCAGCATTGAGGTGGAAACTCTGGGAGTCCCAAAGTAGAAGTCATGCTTTCATGTCTTTCCACATTTTCTTAGTTCTCTGGAAATGGTAAATCACAGCTCTTATAAAGAATCTTTGAATATAGGTCATTTGGAAGTCAGAAATGCATCCAGTCTGTAAGTTATGGCCCACTATTGTGGACACTGATTACCAAAATAAGAACATGATCCCTGACACATTCTACTTGCACAGTAAATGATGATTAGGTCAGTGTCTGCAAAACTGATGACAACTATTGTGACATAGTGTGAGGAATGCATGACATGGGCAAAGCAAATCTGGCCCTAAAATACTAGCATTTTACATCATATGAAGTCCTCACAGCCTCTATATTTGCAGTATTTATATAGAATATTAATGTACACATGCAATCAAATAATAGAAATAAACTGAGCATAGGTTAACTTGTGAAGATCTGAAAATGACAGAAATTTTCAAACTGGGTTGAATTGTGATGCACATACCATTTTAAATGTAACCTTCTGACCTTCTTCCATTGCGTGGCTGGAAAATAATAAGTGAGAAACAAATCAATGTAACTAAGGAGAGAAGTTAATTTTCATAGAAAGCAGCCTAATGATCTCGTTGAGTGGTATTATTTCTTCCTTATCTATATCTGTTATTTTCCTCCTTCTTTCAGTCCATTCTCCTCCAATTTATTGTTAGAATTAGTTTCCAAAATGCAAATCTTACCATGTAGCTCTCCTTAGACTTTATAATAAAGTTGTAATTGCTTAGCTAAATATTTCATTGGCTAATATTTCTTTAGCTAAATATTTCATTAGAACTTAAAGAGTAATACATCTTTCAGACACTCATTTCCTACATGAAATGTTATGGAACTAAACTGTGAAATAGGTGAATGTCATTTGGGGTATTTACAAACATGAGTAGTGGATTAGAGAAGAGATCAGAGATGCCATGATATTAAGGCAATAAGGTGGCGACAGAAGTGAATCTCAGACTGTAACACTTGCTGTCAAATATCTTTAGATAAACTATAAAACTTAATTAAAACTTATGAGTTAATGTAAAGAAATGCACAGTGAAAGCATTTTTCAATGTTGATGGATTTTTTAAAAAATATAGTATGTGCATACCCTGAATAAAAAGAATCCTCTACTTTGGTCTATAATAGGACCATGGAATTCTTCCTGGAAGAGAAAATGAGGGCATTACAAATCAAACAACAGTAAAAATAAGTGCAAATGCTTCTTGAGAGTATAGTTATTTTCAGCTATCATAATTAAACAATGAGGGAATCAAGGACTTGAGTATATAATTCATATCAATAAGTAATTTTTGTATCTCTACTGGAAGAATTTTCAGTGATACTAGCAATATCATCAGCGTGTTGTATTTTAAGGTAATTTCCTTATTAGTCTAACAGATACTATTTTCATGAAATTTGTCAGTTGTACATATATTCATCAATAAGTAGGCAGAGGACATTTCATAGATAATTAACTATATTTAAAATCTCCCCTCAGTAGTTTGTTAGAATGAAATGATTTCTTTACAATACATATTGTATGTGCTAACACATGAACAGGCAAAAATATAAAACAGAATTGTGTCATAGCTAAAATACATAATATATCTATAGAAATTTAAATTGAAATTGAGGGACAAATTTGGTAAACTATATTTATTCAATGAGACTTCAGAAGAGATTTTTCCCAATAAAATTATATTAACAGAAATGGTAATGAAAAAAAAACCAAATAGGAACAAACTGATTATTCATAATGCATGTATTTTGAAGTGTTTCTTTTCTCAAAATATTTCATTTCAAAGTTAATGGAAAAAAATATTTAACATTTTATGATTTCCATAAAGTTGTTTCTTATAGCTTCCTATTTTCAATAGCAAGTTATAAAAGTATCAGGACAGCAATTATATGAAATTTGTCATCAAGACCTTTTTCAAGTATTCCATAATATAAGTACAATCACATTTTTAGATTCTAAGAAATGGCCCTGACATCTATTAAAATTCTAAAATCCCTTCTTTACAACAAATGTATCTTAAATTCTCAACATTCTATATCTAATTCTCATCCTGATTATTAAATGCCCCCAAATTACTTTAAAGATTGAAATTTTTAATATTTAAAAATGTACACATAAGAACTTTATATGGTTATATAAGAACAGCTGTGTTTTTTATATTACACAGAAAAAAAGAAAAGTGGGACAGATGTAACTTAAAATGTGCCCAAATTTAAAAATTTCAAACTCAAACATACAGGTCTTTTTAGTCTTATTGGAGATAGAACAGTATATAAAAGAATTTGGGTGGTAGAGCTGAAAAACATGTGGGGATGGAAGTGAGGATGTCTAGCAAAGAACATGTAAGAAAAGGGTTTGAATGCACTAAAATCTGAAAACTCATTTTATTTAAGAACCCAAAATATTTCACTATCAAAAATATGGTTTAAAATTAGGTGACTTAGGCCCAGCAAAATTAATACTTTACTGTAATTTTCTAAAATTCATGTTTTACATTTTTTTCTCTTAGAGATTCCTAGAAAACCTGGCTTGCTGCAAATTACTTTTAAGAGCTATCATTTGTCCAACAAGATATTACTACTAAGTCAGAGTTCACACTTCTATATAGTTATCTGTAAATATAGATAGTCTCACTCAAGGTGGAACATTTAGATAAAGTACCAAACCGCCCACAATACTGAGTAGCTTTGATTTTGCAAATACTAACACTGAAGTGTTGTAGTAAACTAATAACTTGCTGGTGTATTTTAAGAAACTGGATCTTTAAATTGAAATCTTACACTATTCATAAGTCGGGAAGACACTTCACAACGTAAAAGTTAATTCAAAAAAGCATATATTACTTCTAGAAAGTTTGATGAAAACTGATTTGATTTTTTTCATATTGGAAATTCTAAAATTTTAAGGGGCTACTACAGTTCCTCTTACATTTCTCATTAACGTTGGCAGCAGTATTGTCTTCCATGATGGAAGCTTAGTTCAACGATGTGAAGGATTTAGGGAGGAAATAGTGATCATAAAAATAAATTTTGATGAATTTATTTGCCTAAACTGTATGTGTTTTTAAAAGTATTTGCAAACTTTTGGTAGTAGAATAAAATTAATATGGTATTTAAATTAAGAAAAAGTTTAACAGTAAAATAATAGAAATATTCAAGATTAGACTACAAAGGAAACAGCATAGTGAAAAAAGAATATTTGCCTAGACTGGAAGTCAAGAGATTGTTATAATCTCTAGTCCCACTTACTACTATGATCTTGGGAAACTCCTTTAACTATTCTGAGTTGTGTTCCTTTTTATAAACTGGGGATAACAATACTTGTTAAGTGCCAACAGAGTTGTCAAAAGAATAAAATGAGATCCTATAAGACTAAAAACTATAAGGCATTCCAACAATGTAAGGCATTACTTAAAAATAATGCCTAGAAACTTTCATCATTGAAAGAGTTAGGATTCTTTTCAAAGGACAATAAAAATGCCACAGTTTCTAGTTTAAAATGTGTTAACTCATTTATGTTCCTCTTAGTTATGTTCATCTTAAACACAGACACTGAGTTTGGGCCATATTTTTGTTAACTGTGGAAAAAACTAAATACCTACGTTTAATGTCTGATATATTTATAATACTTCATGAGCCTTACTCTTGTTAATGCTTTAATACCTGGATAGAAAGCTTGTCATTCCAGCCATCTGCCGACCTGTACACAGAGGGGCAGTAAATGGTCCTTGATCTTTTCTCCTATTCCTATCTAATGACTAGGCACGCTGCCATGTCCTTTCTTAAACCAAAAATGAATAGGTTTCCTCACTGGGAGGGGCACGGCCCTTGGAAGGAAGTCTAATCCCGGTTTTCCTCACTGCCCACAACCTGGCTTAGAAGGGACATATAATGGGGAGGAGGACAGTTCTCTTCTTCCTGAGTGTGAAAACACTTCTGCGAACAGATGCTCTTCTGTAGGCTACCTGGGTGTTACATGAGGCTTACCCAGAAGAAGATCTTATAAACCACCACCACAGAGAATGAACAGAAAGGGCTGCCACACACAGAGTGGCGAAGCAAGCATGCAGTTTTTGTTACATACGTCCACTTTGAACCTCTTCATTCTTCTCTCATGCAGTTGTGGAACGAGCTGCAGCAGCGGATGCAGGACAGATGACTGAGAGACATGAACACACACACGTGATGAGCACAGAGGTTTCTCAGCATTGGGCATAAAGACGGCTTCCTATTTGCTTTTGTTTTTACCCACCATCCTTGCTCCAGACAAAAAAGAACAAGAAAGATGTGACGTAAGACAGTCCTTTGTGAGCATTTCAAAGAGCTGTGGAGAATAACCAAGAGATGGAAAAAAAGTTCCAGTTTTATGCTGGGACCTTGGTCATTCTATTGACGATGCTCTTTCCTGAGGGCCTGAGTGCCATCTGCAGCAGCCAACAAGAGCACCCACCTGCATCTTTGAGAAGCAAAAAAGCTGTCTGTCTGTTTCCAGACTTACTCAGAATGATTTGGGACACATGAAACCAACTCTGTGAGAATCAGTTTTCCATCATGAACATTTTTATCTGGAAGATTATACTGTACACACATCTAGTAACCTTCTTTATAAAATATATATTTCATTTAAATTGAACATGTGGAACAGTACAACAGGAGACACAAAAAAATGGCAATGTGTCATTGCTAGTGAAAAATGTGACTAAGATGCATTTTCTCAAGATGTAAAGATGCCGAGCAGAAGAAAATGAAAGCACATTTGAGACATGCGGCTACCTGATAACAGTTTCATTTGAAAGGCATGACTTCAATTGAACCTTCTCACAAATATTAAATTCATTCATCAAATGGACTACTATAAGCCCCATATAGTGGTTATTTGTTAATCAATTCAACTCCTATTTCATTTGAAGCCAGTATAACCTAACTTTCAACTCCTCACATGTAAGAATATTCAACAGGATAAACATTTAAAACTGAGTTTATGGTTACAGTTACTTTCCCACAGGTAAACACATGTTTAAAATATACTATGCTCCTCGTTTCATATATTGGTCCATGGTAGTGAGTCACAAGCTTAGAAAGAATATTATAGTCAAGTAATTATTAAGTATTCTAGATTGAAACACCAAAGTAGATTGGTTAGCATTTTAAAAATCCATGCATACAAAAAGAAAAACTACCACTAAAACTACACAATTTAGAAGTAAAATGAATTCAAGTTATTGGTATCTGGCTAATCTTAGAGAGTAAATTCTCAAATTAAGTGCCTAGTTACAAATAAGGAGCTCTTAGGAATACAAGTGGTATTTCTAGTTATATTTAAATACATTTTTGACAATCATCTTTTAAAATAATTCTTAAAATGACTTTGCATAAGTCTGTTTTTCCCTTGCACTAATCACCATCTAAAACAATATGTTTTATTTAATCATTTGCTTTTCTTTCCTCTAAAATGTAAGTTGCATGACATTTACTGCTATATTTCTAGTACCTAGACTTGTGCTTGGCACATAGTAGATACCCAGTAAATAATTGTTGAATGAATAATTGAATGAATTTAATATACTTGTAGTTATTGAGATATAAAATAAATGTATAATAAATATTGAATTCCATTTGTTCACCCACATGTAAACTTTTAAAGAAAAAAACATGAATTTTGATCTACTCTATTAAGATAAACTGCAAAAACAGGTTTAAAAAAATACTAGTGATTACTAATAAGAAGTAATTCTACAACTTACCACAGCATTTGAATTGGCCAACTTTTGTGTCTTCGAATAATGAAATAAGAACTGTTAAAAAAATAGTGAGCTTTACTATAGATAATTAGTGGTTTCCTTGATTATTTTCTAATGTATATATTTATGGAAATAACCTTACCCTTTTGGTATTATCTTTTTCATCTGTTTCCTATTGAAAAGAGAGATATAGAAATGTCATTATATTATATTAGAAAATCGTAATATGTATAATATAAATGTATAGCTTAAAATTTATAATTTATTATAAGATTATATTATATAATTTTTAAAATATATGACACATATGTTATACATAAAACATAAGACTGCAATTGGTTAAGCATATATTACCCTAAAAATAAATGGGCAATTAATCCAAAGCTTTATAAATAAAAGTATGTTTATAAATAAAAGTATGAACAAAGATCTTCACTACAGCATTATTCATAAGAGTGAATAACTAGAAACATCCTAAATGTTCAGTAGTGGTGGAATAGGAAATAGTGATATGATCACATGATAGAAAATTCAGGGAAAAAGACTAGAAGGAATCACATCAAAATATTTGTAGTTGTTATCATGAAAGAACAAGATTATCAGTTATTTTTGCTTTCTTCCATAAACTTTTTTATAGTCCTCTCTCCCTACAAAAATCTGTCTTTAAGGACAAGACATATCATTCCTTTTTTGTTGTTCTTTTTTTTCTCATTTGCTTTTAAAATAAATAGAAACTCATGGATAAACACCATTGCCATTTATTTTCTCTTAATTAGGAAAAAACTCAATTAAGTGTTTTGGAAAATGTCACTATTAAAAACATTGGGAAAAATACAGTTGTAAACACTTATTTAGTTTAAGAAAACATTTATGCTTTAAAAATATCAAGTTTTCTTTGAATTACCGTATGTGAAAGTCATGGAAGTCAGACCAAACCGGTGATCATAGGTTAAACTGCTAATGAAAAATACATTCTAAATCTAAGGCTCTTATCCTTAATAAGGTAATTTTAAAATTACTTTACCTATAAGATACAGAACATAACTGAGGTATGGTACCTCATGCCACTTTTCAAGTTCCCATTGCCTCACTTTGGGACAAAAAGTTCTCACACAAGAATCAAATAATAATTTTAATAAAAACCGAGACATCACAGTAAGAATATAATTTTCAAACCGACATTGACAATATAGTTTGCTTTTTTTGCATTCTTAATGTCCTCTCTGACAAAGTACACTGTCCTAACCTCTGGGCTTAGAAAAATGCATCTGTTCTCCAATTGTAGTATGATTCAAGAAGAGAGAAAGAGCCAAAATGACCTCAAATTTCCCTCATCAGAACTAGAACACATCTTATACTTGAAGGGGACATACCATTTTCCAATTAGATGACTGCAAACTCCATTAATATAACCCTAAATTCTCAGGCATCAAAGAAACTGAAGTATTTGCTTCTTATCCAAAGTCAATTTATGCTCTTCTAGTTCCTCTTGGCATGCTTCCTAAATTGGGTATATTTTCTTCCAGGAGGAAATCCAAGATACCACTGAGCAATTTTTTTTGCCTACAAATTAAACACTATTTGAACCTTACCTGGGGCTTTGGTAGAGTCCCCATAATTATGAAGCAAAGCTCCTCCAATGCATTGGATGCCTAATGGAAATGGGAAGATATATAGGCCATGCTTCTGCGTTATCATCATTTGCATAGAAGAGATAACCATAAAATGTTAGGATCACAAGGACATTCCAACCGTTAGGAGAACCACTGACCGAAACTGCCCGCCCTGGCCAGGCACCACAGTAACCACTTGCATGAGTTATCTTACAACAGGAGGTCCTGGTAAGAATGTGGAACTAACAAGCTAGTACCAACCGGAAGAATTCAGGAAAGGTCAAAAGGAGAGAAGAGACTCCAGTCCATATGTTACTGAGTCCAAGCTCGCTCCGCTTGCCGCACAACAGGCCAATAAATCGGAGACGAGGTGTTGAGGCAAGGAATACGACTTTATTTGGAAAGCTGGCAGACTAATGTCTCAAAATAAGCATCTTATCGTGGTTTGGATGCCAGTTTCTTTTATAGCACAGAGACGGGGAGGAGATTAGGAAGTAAAAAGGCCATACGTTTTGCAATAACCCCTGGAATGGCCAGCCTGACGGAGGGGATGTGTTAATTTCTTCTTTCTTGCAGCCATCCACAGGTGGACAGGGTCTGGATGTTTCCCTGAACAAAGGCACTTTGGTTTAACATTCAGGCAGAGGGGCAGGGTTCCCCGAGGCAGGCCATTATGTAGAGACAACATCCTTTTATTGAACAAAAGCAATGGGAAGCAAAGGTTAAAGTAAAACAAACAGATCCAACATGTAGTCAGATTTGGCTTTTCCCTGTTACACATATGTCCTACCAACCTCCCAGTATCCTTCTCGCTGGAATCCATCTCGGCTGAGTGATGCGCGCGCCACCAGGAAGGACCCTGAGTCGGAGTGATTGGCCAGAGATAACCCGGAAACTAGCCCCATGACCATAAAACCCGAGACTGCAAGCCATGTGGCAGAACAGTTCTCCTGGTTCCTTTACCCAGCTGCTCTCCGCCCGGGCTCCCCTTCCCAATAAAGTCTCTTGCTTTGTCAGCACATGTGTTTCCTCGGACAATTCATTTACGAGTGTTAGACAAGAGCCCACTCTCGGGCCCTGGAAGGGGTCCCCCTTCCTGAAACACAACTACACCAAATAGAATCCTTGTGGCCCACTGACACTCTGTTGGAATCCCTCGATTTCTCTCATGACAAAAACTTGGCTCCTAAAAGTAAAACCTTCCTTCCAAAGAGGAAAAAAAAAAAAAGTTACATATTGTCTATATGCACTGATTAAGGCTTCCACTGTGGGTCCAGATACAAAATTCTCAGTATTGGGGGCTTCCTTGGTGGCGCAGTGGTTGAGAGTCCGCCTGCCGATGCAGGGGACACGGGTTCGTGCCCTGGTCTGGGAAGATCCCACATGCCGCGGAGCGGCTGGGCCCGTGAGCCATGGCCGCTGAGCCTGCGCGTCCGGAGCCTGTGCTCCGCAACGGGAGAGGCCACAAGAGTGAGAGGCCCACACACGCCCCCCCTCAAAAAAAAAAAAAAAATTCTCAGTATTTGCTAAAATTCTATGAAATTCTGTGACTGAGAGTAACTAAGGCAGTGCCAAAAAAAGGATTATTCTTCCCACCTTGCAGCAAAGTCTGAATCTACATGCCGAAGTGGTGAGCCTTGCTGAATAGTACTCATTACTGGCTAATTTGAAAATCCTTCAATTGCTCGCAAACAATGGGAGTTTGGAGGAGAAGAAGCCGTGTATGGTGCACCTGAGTTCCCACCCTTCCAGGCTGCTGACTGCATACCCCAGGGTCAGGTTTTTCAAAGCACCTGAGCACAGAAGCAGGGCAGGGCTCTTGTGGTTTGCAGCCAGCTGGGTGTGGTGAGGTGGAGCCCAACTGGACAAGCAGGGGCGAAACCCACCTTGCACAGAATTCAGCATGGTCACACCAGGAGTAATTGATTACTTAATAAATACATATGGGAAATAATGAGGAGCTGAAACCGTGTAGGAGTGGGGTAGGGCTGTGGAGTTGAGCGGCCTGCAACTCCAGAGCAGTGCAAATTCCATTTCTCCTCTTTATTAGCTGTGTGACCTTGGGCGGGTTACCTAACCTCTCTAAACTTCAGTTCCTGCAGCCGTAAATCGGGGGTGACAACATCAACGCAGAATTCTTGGAAGGATTACGCGTAGGTAAAGCTCTTAGCACAGTGCCACATACAGAGCAATTAGTTAACAATAGTAGCGCTGAAAAATGTGTGACCTGTAAAGCTTGATTTAACAACTGCAGTTACTGCTAATTCAGAAGACGTGTCATAAAGGATTGCTCAGGGCCAGCAAGATCCTCACCCTTTGAACAACAGCACGTTTAACAGGATTGGCTATAGTTTAGGGATACAGTTGGAGTCATGAAACAGCGTCTCTGAGCATCCCACCTAGCATGTCAAAGGCCTGCTTTGTTCTCTTCTATTTGTTTGCCTGCCCAATGCAAATTGTTGGGATATTTATTAATAGTATTAAATGGCTCATATTTAAGTAGTATTTCAATAAATTATCAAACATTTTCATATACATAATCCACACTTTGTCTTTAAAACACAGCTTGACATATACAGGATGGGAACTGTTATTCTCACATATAAAGCAAGTGAGATTCTAAGAGACTGTCACTTGCCCAATACTACACACGGCTAGGTCGTCTGATCTACAGGTATCCCTGTGTTGCACTGGTATTGACTGTTAAGCCTACGGTTGGGAGTTGGATGAGAGAAAAAGTAGAGCGTGAACACTGATACATCTTTTCTCACTTTTTCCCTTCAGGACTGGGTATGCAGCTCACCCCCAGAAAAATCTAGAAATAAATCCCTGAAACTTCCTCTTATGGCCCATCTAGAAATGCTGAAAAAATACAAAATAATTTTTTTAAAAATCTAGTGATACCACGTGTCTCTTAACTCAAAGAAGAATAAATTTAGTGATATGAGTGTCTCCTTAGAAAACAGCTTCTAAGCCAGCTGAGGCTTGGCAACAAGACTGAAGTTTGACAGAAAAAGTTTCAAAACAAATTGCATTTTCTCCAGCAGCTTTTTACATGAAGCCATTATTCACTGAGCTACAACTATTCTTTAAGGATTTTTCTCATATGAGATTTTTAATATTTTATTTTTTATTTGTGGAACTTTTAAAGAGCCTTTATTTTCTATTTGGTAAAAATGTTTTGAAGAAATATTCAGATAATCACATACATAATATAATAATAGTTAACAGGAAATTAACGATTTTTAAAAAATGGTATCAGTTAGTGTAAAAGGTTTCATAGTAAATTTACAAAGCTCTCCTCAAAAGGTACAGCCTCCAAATCCAATAAAAGCTTAGTTTACCTTGATGGTGTTTAGATGAGTGCTTTAAAATTCATCCTTTTAATTTTGAAGACATAAAAGTGATTCTGAGGGTGTTCCTGAATTTCCAATGTAATGCAAAAGCTTGTGTGCTGATTAATATCCACCACATGTTATATATCCGTCAATGCTCCTCAAGCAATTTGAAATATCATTCATAAATGTTGTCTATTATGATTCTGGTCTTGCTTTATCACTTAATGCCTCTAACTTGCTGCAAGTGATCCTCTGCAGGCTGAGGAACCGGTCGAGGCAGGAGAAGGGCTGCTTCTCCACACTGGCCAGGATGACATTCTGGAAGGACTACGTGAAGGACAGGCATCGCGCCCTGGCCAGACCATGTAGGGGTTCGCCCCAGCCACACAGCTGACTGTGTTGAGAGGGTTGAGCCAAGAGCCTCTGCTGAGCCCTCTCCTCTGTTCAGGAGGCTTAGTGATGCTGATTAAGAAAGTTAAGACACCAAGCCTAACACTGCTACACCTGCACTCAGAGACAGAGCTGCAGACAGAGGGAGCAGCGTCCAGTAGAGACGTGTAAGAAGGACACACTTGTTTCCCACTGCTCGTGTTTCTGAGACTGCTGGGACATGGGACCCTTTGCTGCAGTGCTGCAAGGCGGGAACCTGGACAGACCTCTCCTTGACCAACAAAATAGAAAGAAACCATGTGGGACTAAAAATAACTGAGTGTATGCACAGTTGGGGCAAATTATGAACAAAAAGATACAAACAGACCAAAAAACCTTACTGCCACTTCTGAAGAGCTGGGGGCCAAAAACAGGGTGTGGGGAGCAAAAGCAGGGTACAGAGCGTGCTCCCTGCACTCAACACCACCAGAGGAGTGGGCCAAACACTTACGCCAGTCCTCCAGCCTGACCGCTGGACACACCCCTACCCTCACCTCATATAAGGACCTAGCTCGCCCCCCTCGGAGAGTGAGCAAGGGCACCTGTTACTCATTCTAGCTCCCCCTGCTGCAGCAGGGGCCCCAGTAAAGCTTTGCCTGAATTTCTTGTCTGGCCTCTAGTCAATTTCTATTGATTAGGGAAGGCCAAGCACACTGGTCTGTATCATTTCCAGGTACAGAAGCTAGACCACCACTCCTCTCTCCCCAGTCCTCTTAACTCTTTCCCGTGGGAAAAGGAGTGAGTTACCTGACAGATGATTCAGAGGAGGAAATCGGGCACGCTCTGTTGAGCTCTTTCCTCTTAGAGAGCCAG
The DNA here is from genome assembly GCF_949987515.2 of Delphinus delphis. Taxonomy (NCBI): domain Eukaryota; kingdom Metazoa; phylum Chordata; class Mammalia; order Artiodactyla; family Delphinidae; genus Delphinus; species Delphinus delphis. The sequence goes on along the minus strand of NC_082687.1, from coordinate 64,657,582 downwards.
CTCCCTGGCCAGTTGTTCTTGCCTGACTGCTGCCCCGTGGCAGAAAACCTGATTCTGGCAGGAGGCTTGAGTCACAGTCTAACCTCAGTTTAATTCTGGGGGTGGTTTTGGCAGACACACTTAGCAGCAGATCTAAGGCCACATTCACAAGTTGACTTTTCAGTTACAATGACATTTTGATCTCCTAAGTCTGACTCTGTAAGTTCATCTCTCCATGGGTTGCAAACTCTATTGAGGGCCAGGATATTAGTCCCCCAAGAGAGCAATGGATTCATTATTTTTAATCTAACACAGAATTTGATTTTGAAATTAGCATTTTAATTTCAAAAATATGGGTATATTATCTGCAAATCTATTTTTTTTAGAGATAAAAGCCCTAGCACTTTACACCATAAACTCAGAGCACTCATTATTACCTGCAGATGCTGTAATAATTTCTAATACGTTGACACTTTAGTAAGTCCATAAAGTAATGATGGGTCCAAAGGGAGAGATGGAGTATTTCAGCATGACACAAATGCTTACATCACTGTGAAACACCTCCATTTGGAATTACCTGAGGCAGAGGATCCATGGACAGGAAAGACGAACAAGCATCATCTATCTGTAGAAAACAAAAATGCCAGTTACATCTTGGAAACAGAGAGAAGACAGCGAAAAATGGAAAGCAGCTTTTACGAAGTCAAGTTACCTATGCAACATTAATTAAAGTTCCACGACTGTTCAGGACTCTGGATTTGGGAGGCAGGAGCCTTTTACACTATCTAAGGAAGTCCTGGAGTTGGGATTTCCCCAAGATTCACCCCCAGGCACAGGGATATACATCCTCATTAACAGTCAGTAGGGATCATCAGAGCATAAAGATGCTTCAAACATTGAAGGGAAAAACTTATGGTATTATTCGGCCTGAGAAACCTGAGTAGTGACTAAAGAATGGCCTCAAAATTAAGGAGCACCCTGCTATGTGGTTCTTTAAATCCAATCATATCTACATATAAATCTAATCACATCATCTAAATTAACATGATAATAGCATGTGTGCTAAATGACAAAGAGTGTAAGTAAAAAGTCTTACACAACATGGGCCATCTTCCCGTTCTCTACCAAGAAGCCAGCATGAGAAAATAGTTCTATTTTACAGTGAAGGTTTACTGAACTATGCTTGCCAACTAGCTGTCCTTGGCTTTTTGGGTTTTTTTTTTTTTTGCCAACTCATTTAATTTTTATTTTATATTGGGATATAGTGGATTTACAACATTATGTTAGTTTCAGGTGTACAGCAAAGTGGTTCAGTTATATATATACATATATCCATTCTTTTTCAGGTTCTTTTACCATATAGGTGATTACAGAAGACTGAGTAGAGTTCCCTGTGCTGTATAATAGGTTCTTGTTGATTATCTATTTTATATACAGAAGTGTGTATATGTTAATCCCAAACTCCTAATTTATCTTGAGGGCTTCTTTCTGTGGAGTTATTTTTTTAAATTAATTTTATTTATTTATTTTTGGCTGTGTTGGGTCTTTGTTGCTGTGTGCTGGCTTTCTCTAGTTGCGGCGAATGGGGTCTACTCTTCCTTGTGGTGTGTGGGCTTCTCATTGCGGTGGCTTCTCTCGTGGAGCATGGGCTCTATGCATATGGGTTTCAGTAGTTGTGGCTTGTGGGCTCTAGAACGCAGGCTCCATAGTTATGGTGCACGGGCTTAGTTGCTCCGCGGCATGCGGGATCTTCCCAGACCAGGGATTGAACCCGTGGCCCCTATATCGGCAGGTGGATTCTTAACCACTGAGCCACCAGGGAAGTCCCTCTGTGGAGTTTTGATGAGATGTTTAGGAGGCCTTGCCAAAGACCTTGTTTCCACTGTTCTGCACACACATTTGTGAAGCACTTTCTGCTGAATGTTATTACAAAGCTCTGCTGGGGGTACACCAGATCTTGGTAATGGTCTCGTGAAGGTTGAAAAAAGGATCCATTTCTTCAATTTTTGTTGCACATTTAGGGAAAAAGCCTTCAGAGAGAAAACTTGGACCCTCTAATGCTTTGATGTCCTCATAAGTAAACCTCATGGTGGGAACTCCAAGATGGTTGATGAAGTAATCGGCCTCATCTTGCATCTGTACAGAACTGATATTTGTTTCTGGGCACTCATCTCTTCTGGAACAGTTGAAATTATTTTTCTCAGCTACCAGTTGCTGAAGAGATGGTGAAGCTACAGGGTAGAGACTTGAGTTACTGCTCACAGGACTGTGGAGACTAACATAAGCCACAACATTTTTCTGCAGAACCTTCTTGAAATCCTCTCCCCATTCATATGAGCCAATATTTCCAAAAGCTGTTCCACCCCATGAACAGAAAACAATAGTGCGGTCTGGTCTCCACCCTTTCTTGACTCTTAACATCAAGGCCCGAATAAAAGCTGTGATGATGGCAGTGCTGCTGGACCATTCTTGTCCATTATAACTGTATGCGGTATGATGATGGCTGCCAACTATGATATAACGGTCTGGAGATGTCGAGCCTTTTTTTGTTTGTTTGTTTTTGTTTTTGCGGTACGCGGCCCTCTCACTGTTGTGGCCTCTCCCGTTGCGGAGCACAGGCCTCCAGATGCGCAGGCTCAGCGGCCATGGCTCACGGGCCCAGCCGCTCCGCGGCACGTGGGATCTTCCCGGACTGGGGCACGAACCCGCGTCCCCTGCATCGGCAGGCGGACTCTCAACCACTGCGCCACCAGGGAAGCCCCGAGCCTTTTAAATATCCAACAACATTAGTAACTGTTTCAAATTTTGTGACTGTCTAAATCTGCATGCTGACAATTCTTTCGTCATTATTTGGAAGTTCTAGAGGGCTACAGGCACTGTGTGTGATTCTATCTTTCAGCGAAGAGATGAGTTTTGCAACGAGAGATGCTGAGATGGGGTGCACTAGTAGAGAGGTGAGGTTTGATCGGTTTTGTCTAAAGCTTCCATCTGCTAGTGTTGGAGGGTCTCCTGCAGAGGCTGGGGGGCGGCTGTGGCTCACCGTGGGGACAAGGACACTGGCAGCAGAAGTTTTGGGAAGTACTCCTTGGCGTGAGCCTTCCCAGAGTCCACAATTAGCCCCACCAAAGAGCCAGGTAGGCTCCCGTGCTCTGTCCTCAGCTTTTATCCTTAAAAGAAACCTTGAAAGATCTTAAACTGTAGTATGAGATTTATACTAATCATTAAAAAACTGTGCTGAGAAGTTAAGCACTAAGCTAGGTGTCTAGAGTTATCTATGGCATTTATTTCTTTGGCGGCCTTTTAAAACGGGACTGGAAAAAATGGTACTGATTCTTGTCTGTCTGGGATGATTTAGGTTGAGTCCTATTTATGGCATAACAACTCAGGGGCCCCCTTCTAGTTTCAGAATTGTTTGTTGAATTTAATTTAATTGACATTCTCACACTAAACTGAAGGGGGATAATCATACCCTTTAGTCGTAATTTCTCAAGCTCCTCTGGTTTCCAAGTTGAACATGAACTAATATATATAATTCTGTAATTTAGAGAATAACAAAGGTATACGGTATGATAGAAAAGCATACGTTTATGTCTCCTTTTTATGTTCACAGAACTTATCCTCTCTATATATCACAAATACTGGGAGAATTGTTTTATTCTATTTGTCCCTTGTGTCCATCCACCTGCTCCCTCTTCCATGCCATATAAACCCAGAATCATGGATACAAACACACACAGACAGTGGTAAACTTCTTGAGGGCAGGGGCTACCTAATGTGCCCAAATAAGTGTTCAATAAATATTCTTTAATTAAATTGCATTGAGTTTGTGGGGAAAAAAATAAAAAGAGAAGTCAATTGAGAAGGGAAAGCGAAAAAGATACCCTTTTAAGCTTCAAATTGTGACTAATGCTTTATGTATCACCCCCAAATGCGATTTAATTTGCTCTAGTAGGGTAGGAGGAAGTGGTCCCTCTCGAAATTGTGGTGATGTTTAGGTATCTGAAGACTTTACATGCTCAAGGGGAAAGCTGTCCACCCCCAGCCCAGGCTGCTCATTTGTATGAGGTGGCCGTGTCCAAGGACAGCGGACCCTTGAACTTCAGGGCTCACTAATCAGTGCATCAATATGGCTTGGATAAAAACATCAGAATAAGAAAAAACACCAATTAATCAAATTAGGAGATAACTGCAAAGCTTTTCAGTCTTTGTTCTCCTTTCTTTAAAAGGCATGGCTGCACTGCCCACCCACTCTCCCTTTGGGTAAGCATTTGTTCACTTCACTCAGCTTACGGCCCTAATGGTTTTAAGTGCCACTAATGCTTTTGAGAACTCTGTGGAGTCCATCGACGAACCCGTTTGAAAATGGTTAGGTCTCTGTATACGGTTTGAAAAGTATGTGTTTCTAGCATCTGAATAGCCATGTAATATTTAAAACCTCCAGCAGAAAGCTTAACTATATGTTCTTAGCATCTTCTTTAAGTATCTTTTTCTATAAAAGAGCGTACAGTGCTTTTACAGCTCCATTTGAGTGTTTCCCCCAGCATTATCATCTAAAAGTTTTTTTCAAAGATTTTCCTCAGAAATATAATTTCAAGCCAAACTAAATGTTTCTGTACTCTACATTCATATCTGTTTTTAAATTATTCTTCATCTTGCTTATATTTTTCTAGCATGTATTATGATATACCAAGGCAGAGGCCCTTAAAATAGTCTTACAAATTTCTGTGCTATTTAAGACTCTTTAGTACTTGGCCCTTATCATCTGTCTTATCTTTGCCCTTATGTATGTTGTTAGGGGGTGGCTTAGGTATAAAGGGTATTCTCCTCAGTTCATAGCTTTCTATCATCACTGGACTCACTTTCTTTATCCTTTTATATTTCCATTTCATACTCCTATACCATCCTCCCATAAGCAGCTCTTCTAATGTATTTGATGTGTATCCTCTGTTTATGTTCTTATAAAATCTGTACTGCTGTTTGCTGTGCACATATGGTATTTTCTTACTTTTTTTCTTTTTTTGCGGTACGCGGGCCTCTCACTGTTGTGGCCTCTCCTGTTGCGGAGCACAGGCTCCGGACGCGCTGGCTCAGCGGCCATGGCTCACGGGCCCAGCCGCTCCGCGGCATGTGGGATCTTCCCGGACCTGGGCACGAACCCGCGTCCCCTGCATCAGCAGGCAGACTCTCAACCACTGCGCCACCAGGGAAGCCCTTACTTTTCTTAACTTAACACTATACTTTAAGACCTCTCCCTGCTCCTGGATACCTCTAGTGTGTTACTCCTAACTGCCATAGAATATTTATAATGTGCACGCACTACATGTTGCCTACCTACTCCCCAGTGATGCGAGGCCGGTTCCCTCCACTCCTCCCATTACCTCCTTGTATCTGTCCTCCACATATGGTTCTGTAGGAGAATATGTTTGGGCTACATACTCAGGAGAGGGCATGCTAGACCATGGGGATATCTAGGCGGCTTTCCAGATGGCTACACCAGTTGACACTCTCATCAGAAATGCATGGGGATTCCTACACCCTACATCCTTGCTAACGTTTGCCATTCTCTAGATTTCAATTTTTTGCCAGTCTAACGGATAGAAAGTGACAATATTTTTGTCTTAATTTTCATGTCATTGTTACTAATGGATTTGAGCATCTCTTTAGATGCTTGTTGGTCTTTAGGTTTCCTCTTTGTAAATTGTTCTATAATTTGACTATTTTTACTTTGGATTCCTGTCTTTATCCAATTAGCTAGAATTTCTTAGATATTCTAGAAACTAATTCCTTATCAGTTTTAGGCTCTGTCAATATCTTCTTTCAAAGGCTCCTACATTTTTTCAATGGAGGCCTTTGTTGAAAGAAATCTTTACTTTTTTTTTTTTTTTTTTTTTTTTGCTGTACACGGGCCTCTCACCGCTGCGGCCTCTCCCGTTGCGGAGCACAGGCTCCGGATGCACAGGCCCAGCGGCCATGGCCCACGGGCCCAGTCGCTCCGCAGCATGTGGGATCCTCCCAGACCGGGGCACGAACCCGCGTCCCCTGCATCGGCAGGCGGACTCTCAACCACTGCGCCAGCAGGGAAGCCCAGAAATCTTTACTTTTAATGTAATTCAAGTCATGAAGTTTTGGGCCTTATAATTTATGGTGGAAGTTTTTTATGGAAAAACTTATGGAAATTTTTTATGGAAAAACTTATTAAAATTTGTGGAAAGAAGCCTTTCCCTGTTCCTAGCTCACAAAGATGTTTTTCTAATAGAAAAGATATTTCCTATTAACTCTATAATTTTACCCTGTATGTTTAGACCTTTAATCCACCTGGAGCCCACCTTTGTATGGGGTGTTAATTTTACGTTTCTCTATACAGTGAGCCAGTTTCTCAACCCTCATTTGTCGAACAATCTGTCCTTTTGCCTCTGAATTTTAGTGTTACTTTTACTATAAGTTAAGTTTACGTGCACATGCATTTGTCTCAGGTTGTCTTAGGTTGGGTTCCCCCAGAAACAGACCTTGAGATAAGGATGTGGATATGAGTAGATCATTTGGAAGATAACCCAAAAAGCACTGGTAGAAGAGTGGAGAAGTAAAACAGGGAAGGGAAGGAATCCAATCAAGGGTATGTTATCAAGCAGGTTACCACCATTGTAACTGGGATCAATCTGCCTGGGGTACTCTGAGACACAATGCAGAATACATCTCAGAGTTATCCCACCTGAGGGGAGAGGCAGCTAAGGTATTCATCCACCAACTCTCTTGGGTCACCAACTGATGGCTATTCCTGTGGTGGGGGCATTTGGTCCCAGGCACTTCTGGTCTGTCCTGAGCATAGGCCAAACAGGCAGAGTCACAGGTGCTCGCAATTAGAAACAGTAAGTTTGGAGTGTGCTAGAATGGTGAATGACAAAGGGATATGACAGGGCACTGACCGTGTCTGCTAAACTCTCCAAGCTCTAGTCTCAGTTCCACTGGTTCATTCATCTATTCTTACGCCCTCACCATACCTTTTTTATGAGTACAGTTTCTTAGTATATCTTGAAATCTGGTAGGGCAAGTTCTGGCTCTTAGCTCTCTATATTTAAAATTCCCTTAGCCATTTGTAGACCTTTATTTTTCCACATCAATTTTAGGTTAAATTTATAAACTTTCCAGAAAGAAGTTAAGTGGAATTTTGATTGGGTTGCATTTATTTAGGTCCTTGTTACTGGACCTAAAGTTCATGTTTTGAATACAGACCTTCAAACTGAACCACAGAATATAGGAACTCTCTGGTTCAGAGCTACAAATAACAAGGGGTCTTTCCATAGGGCCTTTGCAGCCACGGACTTTTTAAATTACAAGTCATGACCCACCACCGTCCATCCCTTAGTTGATAACTTTTGTCTAGACCAGTATGATGACTCCAGACCAACATGACACAATTCACTAGTTTTTAGTGTTATTTACTGAGTTGTGCAAACTTTGCCAGTCAATTGTCCATAATACTTATTTAAAACATTAAAAAAATTTTTTTGTTTTTATTTTTTATTAATTTTTATTGGAGTATGGTTGCTTTACAACCATATGGTATGTAAACCATATGGTTGCTTGTGTTAGCCTCCACTGCACAACAAAATGAATCAGCCATACACATACAGATATCCCCTCTCTTTTGGACTTCCCTCCCATTTAGGTTACCACAGTGCATTAGGTAGAGTTCCCTGTGCTATTACAGTATGTTCCCATCAGAAGTTTATTTTATACATAGTATCAATAATGTATATGTGTCAATCTCAGTCTCCCGATTCCTCCCACACCACCACTTTCCCCCTTGGTATGGACGGATAAAGAAGATGTGGTACATGTATACAATGGAATACTACTCAGCCATAAAAAGGAATGAAATTGGGTCATTTGTAGAGACGTGGATGGACCTATAAAGTGTCATACAGAGTGAAGGAAGTCAGAAGAAGAAAAGCAAATATCGTATAAAACATTTTTTAAATCTCTCTTTTTCTTGGTGATCTACCCTTTTTCAGTGTATGTCTTTTTTTATCTTTATCTTCTCCTCTGCCTTTTTAAATCAGTACTGCCAGTGCTTATTAACATTTTGAAAGAACAAACATATGATTTTGTTAATATTGTGGAGTTTTTCTCTCCTCTCTCTTTTTAATATTTATTTCTGCCCGTATTTTTATTATTTACTTCATTCCTGTTTCTTTGAATTTTCTCTGATGTTCTTTTCTCCCACATTTTTCAGTTGAATGCTACGCATATTTGTTTTTAAATTTTCTTTTTTCCTGATAAATATATATGAAGTTAAAATTTCTTTCTAGCTACTGTTTTAGTTGTAGCATACAAATTTTGACTCATAATATTTTTATGTCATTCTTTTTCAGTCTAGGGCTATTTACCGAAATTCCACTTATTTTCCTAACAGATGGGATATTTAAGTTATACTTTTGTTAATAGTTTCTAACTTTATTGCATTATGATTGCAAAACATTTAAAATGGATCCTAAGTGATGAAAACTTTCTTTGTCTTCTAAGACATGGTCTGTTTTTTTAAAATGCCCCAATTATTCTCAAAAAGAATGTTCATACTGTTTAGTACAGGTTTTTAAAAATATTTCTAATAGTTCAAATTCAAATTTATTAATTGTACTGTTGGGTCTTTGACATATCTACTTGTGTGCTATTTGCTTTAACTATCAGTTTTGAGAGAGGAATATTAAAATATCCAACTACAAATGTTCATTTATCTATTTTCCCCTGAATTTCTATCAGCTGTTAAATAAATTTTGAGATTGTTCTGTTAATATATATTAGTGATGGCTGTACCTTTTTGCTCTGTTGTTCTTTTACCAGCATATAAGATCCTGCTTTGTCTGTTAAAATGGTTTGTGTATTTGAATTCTATTTTATCAGATATTAAGACTGCTACTCCAATTTTCTTGCAGTTTATATTTGCTTGGTATGTCATTTTCCATTCTTAGCCATTTTTTGTTTTCTGCTTTCAGTGTGACTCCTACAGAGATCATATTACTAAATCTGTTTTTAAAATCCAGCCTGAGAATCTCTTTTAAGGGGTGTAGTTTAGCACATTCATATTTATTATAATTACTCTATTGTTAGGACACATTTCTGCCACCTTAATTTACCACTTACTGTATTTTTGGTTTCTTCTTCATCTTTCCTTCTTTCACTTGATAAAGAGAATAATTCTGAATTCAGAATGTCAGTAAAATCACAGTTGTCCCAAAGCTCAATTACATTATTTCACTTCACCATGATAATTTTAAAAAGGGTAAAGTTTCCACTAGTTTGCGTAAGGATAATTCTTTACCTCATTCCACAACTGTAATTCTTGTTCCAGCTGTAATCCTTGAGGCAATATTGGAGCACCTAAAAATAAAGTTTTGGATGATAAAGTTTTGATTTACTTTTGGATGATATTTCTCATTTTTCACTGTACATCACCACCCTCCTATTTCAACTAGATATTTCAACATCTGACTTAGTATAAAGAGACATAATTATTAAATAAACCTTAAAACATTACAAAGACATTACTCTCAAGAGTGAATTTCTTATATGTCTACACAAAAACTTGTACATGAATGCACATAGCAGCATAATTCATAATAAGCTCAAAGCAGAAACAATGCAGATGTCCATCACCTGGTAAATAGATAAACAAAATGTAGTACATCCACACAATAGAAAATTGTTGGCAATAAAAAGGAATGAACTACTGATATATGCTTCAACAGAGACGAATCTCAAACACATCATGCTAAATCAAACAAGCCAGATGCAAAGGATCAAATACTGTATGAATCCATGCATATGGAATGTCCAGAGAAGGCAAACCTATAGTGATAGAAAGACGAGTGGTTGCTTGGGGCTGATGGTAGGAATGCGGACTGACTGCAAATGGACATAACAGATCTTTGGGGGGTGATGGAAAATTGTATTGTTGTGATAGCTGCACAAATTTTTTTTTTTTTGGTGGAGATGAAACAATACTTTATTTGTTAAGGAGGAGTAAAAGTACAAAAAGGCTTATACGACAGAACATAAAAAAGTGAGAAATCCATTGTACTTAATTCAGAACGCTTGAAGAATCATCTATGCCACTATGTATGAATAATGCAGGGGCAGAAATTTATTACAGACACATATATTTTGGTTTGGATTTAGTGCTGGACCTTGTTTGACTTAAATCTTGTAAAGAATGATATTCAACTAACTGAAATAACATTTTTCAAGTAAGACAATGCCTCCAGGGTATTGCCAGTGTGATCCTGAAACAGAATTTGGATGATGAAGTATCAGATAAAATTTATGTAAATGGCATGATGTTGTAGCACTTTAACTATGATGAGTGAGGATCTTTTTTTTCTTCTGCTTTTTTTCTTCCCAGTTTTATGAAGATGTAATTGACATACAGCACTGAATAAGTTTAAGGTATACAGCATAATGATTTGACTTACAGATATTGTGAAATGATTATCACAATAAATTTAGTTAATATCCATCACCTCATATAGATACGAAAAAAAAAATGTTTTTTTCCTTGTGATAAGAACTCTCAGAATATACTGTCTTAACTTTCAAATATACCACAGAGCAGTGTTCACTACAGTCATCATGTTGTATGTTACATCTCTAGTACTTACTCGTCTTATAACTGGAAGTTTGTACCTTTTGATCACCTTCATCCAAACTTATCTACCATAATCACAAATTAATTTAAATTAAAAGACAAATGAAAACTTCCGAAATGTATGAAACATATTTAATAAAATGTGATGGTAAATATCCTTATAATATACAACTCTTTCAAATCAATACAGAAAAGAAAACATTAATAGGCAAATGACTGCCCAACTCCTTAAGTCTACTTAAAAATCACTGAGTTGCAACATAATAAAGGCCATATATGACAAACCCACAGCCAACATCATTCTCAATGGTGAAAAACTAAAACCATTTCCACTAGGATCAGGAATAAGACAAGGTTGCCCACTCTCACCACTGTTATTCAACATAGGTTTGGAAGTTTTAGCCACAGCAATCAGAGAAGAAAAAGAAATAAAAGGAATCCAAATCAGAAAAGAAGTAAAGCTGTCACTGTTTGCAGATGACATGATACTACACATAGAGAATCCGAAAGATGCTACCAGAAAACTACTAGAGCTAATCAATGAATTTGGTAAAGTAGCAGGATACAAAATTAAGGCACAGAAATCTCTTGCATTCCTATACACTACTGATGAAAAATCTGAAAGTGAAATCAAGAAAACACTCCCATTTACCACTGCAACAAAAAGAATAAAATATCTAGGAATAAACCTACCTAAGGAGACAAAAGACCTGTATGCAGAAAATTATAAGACACTGATGAAAGAAATTAAAGATGATACAAATAGATGGAGAAATATACCATGTTCTTGGATTGGAAGAATCAACATTGTGAAAATGACTCTACTACCCAAAGCAATCTACAGATTCAATGCAATCCCTATCAAACTACCACTGGCATTTTTCACAGAACTAGAACAAAAAATTTCACAATTTGTATGGAAACACAAAAGACCTCGAATAGCTAAAGCAATCTTGAGAAACAAAAACGGAGCTGGAGGAATCAGGCTCCCTGACTTCAGACTATACTACAAAGCTACAGTAATCAAGACAGTATGATACTGGCACAAAAATAGAAATATAGATTAATGGAATAGTCTAGAAAGCCCAGAGATAAACCTATGCACCTATGGTCACCTTATCTTTGATAAAGGAGGCAAGAATATACAATGGAGAAAAGACAGTCTCTTCAATAAATGGTGCTGGGAAAACTGGACAGCTACATGTAAAAGAATGAAATTAGAATACTCCCTAACACTATACACAGAAATAAACTCAAAATGGATTAAAGACCTAAATGTAAGGCCAGACACTATCAAACTCTTAGAGGAAAACATACGCAGAACACTCTTTGACATAAATCACAGCAAGATCTTTTTTGATCCACCTGCTAGAGTAATGGAAATAAAAACAAAAATAAACAAGTGGGACCTAATGAAACCTAAAAGCTTTTGCACAGCAAAGGAAACCATAAACAAGATGAAAAGACAACCCTCAGCATGGGAGAAAATATTTGCAAAGGAATCAACGGGCAAAAGATTAATCTCCAAAATATATAAACAGCTCATGCAGCTCAATATTAAAAAAACAAACAACCCAATACAAAAATGGGCAGAAGACCTAAATAGACATTTCTCCAAAGAAGACATACAGATGGCCAAGAAGCACATGAAAAGCTGCTCAACATCACTAATTATTAGAGAAATGCAAATCAAAACTACAATGAGGTATCACCTCACACCAGTTAGAATGGGCTTCATCAGAAAATCTACAAACAACAAATGCTGGAGAGGCTGTGGAGAAAAGGGAACCTTTTTTGCACTGCTGGTGGGAATGTAAACTGATACAGCCACTATGGAGAACAGTATGGAGGTTCCTTAAAAAACTAAAAATAGAATTACCATATGACCCAGAAATCCCACTACTGGGCATATACCCAGAGAAAACTGTAATTCAAAAAGACACATGCACCCCAATGTTCATTGCAGCACTATTTACAATAGCCAGGTCATGGAAGCAACCTAAATGCCCATCGACAGACAAATGGATAAAGAAGAGGTGGTACATATATACAATGGATTATTACTCAGCCATAGAAAGGAACGAAATTGGGTCATTTGTTGAGATGTGGATGGATCTAGAGACTGTCAGACAAAGTGAAGTAAGTCAGAAAGAGAAAAACAAATATCGTATATTAACACATATATGTGGAACGTAGAAAATGGTACAGATGAACTGGTTTTCAAGGCAGAAATAGAGACACAGATGTAGAGAACAAACGTATGGACACCAAGGGGGGAAAGCAGTGGGGGGTGTGGTGGTGGTGGTGGTGGTGGGATGAATTGGGCGATTGGGATTGACATGTATACACTGATGTGTATAAAATTGATAACTAATAAGAACCTGCTGTATAAAAAAAAGAGAAAACCTATTTATTAGGTTTATAGACATGTGTGCAATTAAAAAAAACAAACACTACTGTTACCTTGAAAAAAAAAATTGACCAACTCAATGAAACCTTGTGAATACAATGTTAAAAAGTATAACTATGGGGCTCCCTGGTGGCGCAGTGGTTGAGAGTCCGCCTGCCGATGCAGGGGACACGGGTTCGTGCCCCGGTCCAGGAAGATCCCACATGCCGCGGAGCGGCTGGGACCGTGGGCCATGGCCGCTGAGCCTGCGTGTCTGGAGCCTGTGCTCTGCAACGGGAGAGGCTACAACAGTGGGAGGCCCGCGTACCACAAAAAAAAAAATATATATATATAACTATGAATCATAAAATTTAAATTTAGTATGAAAAGATAAGAATGGAAAATTATATTGAAGCTATGTGGGACTATGTTTATAGACAACAGGAAGAGAAAATAAAAATGTAAATATTGCTTGATAGGATAATGAGATTAGAGGTGATCTTTTAAATTTTTCATTGTTATGCTAATATAATACCTTTATAAAAACTAAAAATCGTCAAACAACACATTTTTTAAAAATTGTGGTAAAATACACAAAACAGAAAATTTATCATTTTAACCATTTTAAAGTGGACAGTTCAGTGATATTACGTCAACAAATTTTTAAAACTTTCAGATGGCACCTGAATAAAAGATGTGTTGTCCATTGGTGATTTTAACGTATCTGGAATAGAACTAAAGTCACCACAAAACTTTTTCTGGGAAATTGGCTGATCATAAACATAAAAAATTTATTTTGCTTTATATTAAACCTTATTGTTTTACTGCTTCAAAATTCAAATTTACTCACAAGAAAGAGTCAGTTTCATATCAGATTTGGTTTCACAAATGCTGCTCCTGCTATTCATTCTTATCACCAGAAAAAAAAGACTATTTGTGACTAATTATAATATGCTCTAGAAAATAAAGAGTTAAGGTCTCTTAGAAACAATACAAACGTTATCAGTAGAAGTAAATTATAGCAAATTTATATATTCAGGAGAATGTGAAACTTATACCACTGATTGTTAAAGGGTTTTAAAAGCTTTTTATTACATTTGGTAACAAAATTATAGGCTTAGTTGTAAAATCCAGGGTTAACTAACATTGGGAAAATTATACATTACAGTAAACATTTAGAAAATGTTTTTCTAAAATGTTCAATCTAGGTCAATAAAATTGTCTGTAGAAGTAAAAATAATAATAAAATAAAATGTATCATGTCCTTTAACCTTCATACCAACGTTTTAAGTTAGCTATTCTACTTATTCCCATTTTAAGATGAGGAAATTGAAGGAAGGAAAGATTAAGTAATTTGCCTCAGGTCACCAAAATATACACATGACAGAAGCAGATTTCAAACCAGACTCCAAATCCTGACAGATTTTTTTTTCTAATTCTACCACTTTTCAGATGTCTCGCCTTGAGTGCACAAAAATTTGTGCTAGTATTTAATCTATGTTCTAATAATAGTAATAGTATTTCGCTACATTTTCTGTACCCAGCATTAGAAGTAACTTACAGGGGTCATGTAGTCCATAGTAGAGAGTTGATTTGTTTGAATCCCCTTTCATGGGACAGCTATTCAAGGTGGACAAATGAACTTACACACTTCTCAATTAAATATTTCCCACCCTAGCACAAATGTATATCCCAAAGTCACTGTTGTCTGGTGGATATTACTTTGAGCTGATTCTGTTTTCAGGAGGGGATAAAGCTTCTCAAATTTTCATGCAAAACACCTGGTGATCTTACTTAAATGAGCTTCTGATTCAGTCATTCGGGGACAGGCCCAAGAGTCTGCATTTCTAGCAAGCTTCCCGGTGATACCTGATACCGATGCCGCTGGTCTATGAATAACTGTGAATAGCCAGGGGGAGTGAGCACCGTATTGTAGAAAGAAACAGAGGATGCCTCTTATTTGACAGAACTAGGGAGCTCAAATAAACATTTTAGGTGTAACCTTTTTAACAAGTCTGAATATTTCCAAAAGGGGTATATGAATGTCGTCATGAAAAAAATCTAAAATCCATAGGCCCATTCCTTACAGCTTGGATGCATTACTCATCTGTTTTTACTAAGAGTGCACAGCTTTGAAAAATAGGAAGGTAAAAGAAAGAGGAATGGAGGGAGAGAGCAGTATTTGATTGAAGAGAACCAGAGTCAAGTATGATGCAGGGAAATGCACAAGGAATTCCACGTGTTGGATTCAGTCTTCACCTGCCTGTACTTCTGATTTCTCCACTCAAGGTACCATGGTTAATCTCTGTTTGACAGGTCATTCCTGTTTAAAGAATACAGTTTCCTATTATTTCTTCTCCTGACCAACCCCCATCCTCCAGTAAAAGTGGAAGCTCCCCCTCCCTCCTGCCTTACCAAGAGCATGGAGAGTTTGCCTCCTTCCATGTCCCCAAGCTTGCATGGGCCACACCAAAATTGCCATTTTGTCTAACCTAGTCCCAAGCACTTATCTAATCGAAAGGGGGTACTTTGGGGCTCTTACACGAAACACAGTCTCAGGGTAAAAAGGTTAGAGAAGCCAAAATTTCAAAATGTTTACCTATAATTTATAGAAAACTATTAACATCCTATGACTGAATCCAAACACAAGGGAAGAATTTTCCCCCTTTGTCTATTTGTTAACTGAAGTTGATGTGATTTTCCTCTCAAGATACCCCAGATGTGGGCTTTATACTAATCAAATAGCCATACTAGATACTTTCGCAAGTATTGCCAGGGACGGTGCCGCTGTCATCTACAGCCTAAAAACTGCACTGTTTTTGATCAATCAGTTTCAAGTTAAGTGAAATCTTTAGTCTTACACTGTACAATCTAACTAATGCAAATAATATGGATAGACAGCTTGTGATCTGTAAATATATCATGTGTAAGAGAAAGAAAAACAGACTTGATTATTCTAAAAGTGGTATCAATTTTCTTTTCTCATTGCTAGTACTTAACTAGTGTAGTGTTTGGAAGTCAGAAACTGTTACTGCTGACTGAATTTTAGGAATTATTCCATGAATAAGGGCCTGAGTAGGAAAAGACACTTCTCAATTTAGTCTTGGGCACTTGATCACTTATTGTCGGAGGCCACATCACGCGACAGTTTGTTGCAGATATACAAATGTGCCCCTCTTTCAGGAAATGTCCTTCTTTATTTTAATGTTCTCTGAATAGTAAACCATTTCCAGCCACCGAATCTGTGGCTGGTCCTTTACCTTCCCATTGCTATTTTATGCTCTGCTAACTCATTTTTGCCAAGGACGTTGTACTTATTGACATGATTTTTTTTTCCTCTGGCATTGTGGCATTTGCTTTGTTGTTTTTCAATACATCCACTTGCGTGTTGCGTAACGATTAATCTTGGTAGATTACCTCCCAGTTTTGCTTATGTATGTCATGCTTCCCCTCCAGTGCTATCTTTAGGGTCTCAGGACTAGGGCAGATCAGACTAGGAAAAATTCACCCTCTTCCCTCCCCATCACATTTTTAGAGAGATAAAATTAAGTTTTTGGTATCAAGAGCAGATCTGAAGGGGAAAGAAGACAGAAAAGGGTAGTCTATGGGGTCTCTGTGTAGGGAAAGAGGTATCTCATCCCTTTGCTTGAGAAATATTGGGGATATTTATGAGATGATTGGTCAACCACCAGATATGCTCTTTTGAAAATAAAACCCAAGACTTGCCTTTTTTAGAAATCAGCTGCTGCTTTCTATAGTTTCTGCTCAATCACCAGAAGACTGAAAATTCCCCTGCCTCCCCACCAAAAAGAAGTTACCTCCCACTGATGCAAAAATCACTGCAAGCATATAGTACGTAACATGCATGGAAAGTACATTTGCTTTACAGAGGAAAAAAAATAAACTATGATTATCTGCTTCCTTAATAAGGTAAATAAAAATTACCAAACTAATTTTACCGATAAACGATTAATATTACTTTGCATAAGTCATGCTGTAGCACTGCTGAATATGTGATGGAGAAGGTTTAGGTCTCCTAGCTTCTGACTGCTTAGATTTCATAGCCAAATTACCTTGCTTTTCAAGCACGGGTGTTCCCACCTCCCTACGTCTCCAGTTCCTTAAGGAAAGGGGGAAAACAATGAAAGGACAGAAAAAAAAAAAAATTAGGAAAAGAATAATAGTTTCAGTTCCCCCACCTCTACCTGAAGGCTGGGCTACGTGCTAAGAAAGGTCCCTACAGTTATGGTTTCAAGTCCCTAACATTCTGAGCAATGATGAAACAGTCAGCCCTCCTTTATCCTACTGACAGGAAGGAGAGCAGAGGGAAACTAAGAGGACCTGCTGAGAAGCTAGAAAATTCATGATCTTAGTAGGTCAGTGGCTGTCACTGGAGGGGCCCTGGCTCAGAGCTGGGAGATGAGGGATGGTCCCCTCGAGGTACCTGGAAAGGTAACCTTAAGGGAACAGGGAAGTGATCTCTCCACTGGTACAAGTTGCATCTGCTCTACACTGTCTCCCAAGCTTCAGACACCCCTTCCTGACCTTGCTTTTGCTTTTCCCACACCTTTCCTCTAAGCAAAGCTCAGGAAGTCCCTACTGTTATCAAACCACATCTGCCTTCACTGGCTTTAGCTGTAGCACTGACTGAAAGCCCGGCTGGCACATTTGCTTCTCCAACTCCGCATTGTAAGAAGGTCTCTATTCCTTTTCCTGATCTGGTCCCTGAAAACCTATGAGGCACAGAGCTGACTCTTTCCCCATCTATACGGCCAGAACGGGGCATGTTATTGCTCGGGATTATCTGCACAGACAGGAGCTTATTCACCAAGGAAGTTGAGCACTTTGCAAGTTGACCTCGCATCAGCAGGGGAAGTATCAAACCTACTCTAGTTTTGCTTCACTGTCAATCCCTCCAGTGATTGCAGTCAAAGGAAAAGCATTTTCATTTTCACTGTTTTAACTCCCATTACCCGAGGGAGCCCTACAAGTTTCCACCGACCTCAGGCTGCCCGGCCTGGGGATTTAGGCCAGGCCCAGTTCCGCGCTCGAGCCCGGACACTGGCACCTGCGCCGCTGGCTGCCCTGGGGCGCCGACCCGCTCCTGTGATTAAGAGCGAGAACCTGGGGAGCCCTGCGGCACGAGGGGGTGGCAAATCTCAGAAGCCAAGAGAAGAGGCAAAAAAGGGAGGGAAGAGAGCGCGGCGATCACAGCGGGGAGGAGTGGCGCGGGACCAGGCGGTGGCGCGGGTGCCCTGGGAGGCACGGGGTCGGCTTACCTCCGCAGGTGTCCGCGCAACAAGACAGCAGTAGTAGCAGGAGGATCGGGGACGCAGCGGCCACCTGACCGGGGGGCGGCCCGGGGCGACGGCTCGCGGCTCGCAGCATCCCGGGACCCTGCACGGCACCGGCCCGCGCTCCAAGCGATGCTCTGGCTGAGCCTCTGCGTCCCTGGCGCGCTGTTCGCCCAGTTCGGCCGCCAGACTGACCCACCCGCACTCTGCCAACTTTTAAATCTCGCGGACACGTGGGCTGAGGCGGCGAGGTCCCCGCGCGCGTCACCTCCCCGCCCCCGGCCTCCCTCGCGTCACTCCCAGCCCGCTGCCGGCTCCCGCGCCCCCTTCACAAGTTTCTGACTCAGAGTACCACTCATTTTCGTCGCCCCCACCCTAGGGTCTCTGGGATAGATGAGAATGGAATTAAAACGAGGCGAGTCTCTTCCCTTCTTTGGAAGCAATGAATGGGAGCTGGAGGGAAATGGCAAGCCAGGCGGCCCGAAGAGGCTGGGATGCCGGTTTTTACGCTGGACGGTGGCGATGCTCTGCCTGGGACACCCCTTATGCACCTTCCTCGGGAAGCCTTCTCTGCCCCTCCCTCCTGTCCTAGCGCTCCAGTCACCACCTCGGTGCAAGCACCTCTGTTCTGTTCCCTTGCTCATCCTCAGCTCCTGGCCCAACGCCCGGGGCACGTTAGAGCAACACAGGTTCATGGAGGTGGTGTTCCCCAAATTCCTACCTGGTCTGAGACCTTTTAGGGAAAAGCAGTTGTCTGTTAAAGACGGTTAAGAAGAAAGGGCTGCTGAGGTTTGACCACACCACATTTCTAACAGTTCTAGAAGGTCTCTGGCTGTCCTGTGGAATTCCAGTCCTAAGGTAACTCCCTTTCGTATGCATTTTTCCTGCTGTCACTCCCTAGCTGTTGCATTCTGATTTCCAGAGTGACCTGACTTCTGCTATCCCTCTCCATACTTTCCTTCTTAAGCAGAAACATCCACGAAGCAGCCTCCTCCAGGACACCAGCTGATACAGTTTTAATTTCCTTCTCCAGAAAGATGGAAGACTGATCTTGTTTGACCTCCTTTTGAAAGGAACGCTGAGGAAAGGGTAGAAAAGGAAGTACATTAACATTTCTTAAGGGACATCTTTATGTCAGGCACTTTCCCGTGCTATTTCATTTAAAATGCACAGCACCTCTGGGATATGAAAGTATTATGATTCTCATCTGATGATGCTTAGAGATATTAAACAATCTAAGGGTATCAGCATGTGAGGGAGCCGCTGGCCATTCTACTCTCTGAAGGTGCTTCTCCTCTATATCAGGGATTTTAATGGATCAGAACATGCACTGTGCAACCCACCATATGCAAGACATGTCCTTAAGAATACAACATTTAGTAATCTTCCTAAAGGAAATCACAATTTAATAAAGGACCCCAAACCCACACTCAAATAGCTGTATTACAAGGCCCATTGGGATGGTGCTCAGGCAGAAATACAGAGAGGCAAGAGAATAACCCTGATAGATAAAGTGAAAAAAGAATGCCTACCACTTTAAAGTTCCTTGTACCCATGAAGCATGTGAACAAGGCCAGATTATAGAGTCTGGTCCAGGTTCAAAGATGGATGAGAAGAGATTTGAGTCAAGACTGTGTGTACCTTGATTTATCCCCAAAGTAGTAAAAAAGTAGTGCAAAGACTAAATGAAATAAGGATGTTGGCCGGGGGAAGAAGGCTCTGGTTTCCCATTGCCTTCTTTTGTCCCCTGGGGGCGCAGTGAGAGATCACTAGTCTCAGCCACTTGTGTGGGGTGAGCTGTCAGTGAGAGCAGAAAAACCTGAAAATAGTGGGCTTGATGCTTTTTATACCCCCAGCAGGTCAGGAGAAGAAATGACTTGTGTATTACGAGGTTTTTTCCTGAATGAATCAGGCTGCTCCGGATGTTCCTGTACAGGGCCCTTGGTACACATATGTAAGAGTTTTCTGAGTTATATACCTAGGAATAGAGTTATTAGGTCATAGGGATATCTAGTTAAACACTGGATTGTTTTCCAATATGTTGTACCAATTTACACTTCACTAGCAGCGCATGAAGTTTCCATTGCCGCACATCCTTGCAAAAACCTCTGCCACCCTGGTGGGTGTGGTATCTCACTGTGGATTTAATTTGCAACTCCCACTACTGATGAGGATGAGTATCTTTTCACAGATGTATTGGCCATTATTGTTTTCTCTTCAGTGAAATGTCCATTTATCTCTGTTGCCCATTCTTCCCCTTTGGGTTGTTAGTTTTTTTCTTACCCATTATAGAAATGCTTTATGCATCTGGAGCTTTTGTTGGTTAACTGTGTGGCAACTATTTCCTCCCTATATGTGGCTTTTCCTTTTACTCACTGTATATGAGTTGTTATTTTGAAGAAATGCTTAAGAAATGCTTAAAATGACTTGCAGACAAACGGTCGTGCTATTGTGTGACTTGGATGATAAGAGAAGATGGATGAGGGAATGAGGGAAAATAGATACTTTATTTACCTAGGAGCTAAGTGGGGCGGGGGTGGGGTGTGGAATTCCACAAATATCTAAATGGGAAGAAGCTGATTCCCAAGGTTCCCTTTTGTCCAAATATTCCAAAGAAGCAAGATCCCAGATCTCTACAGTGGAGGCTTAACAATTTAGTTAGGAACATTCCAATCTGTATTTAGTTCACATTCATCTAACATGAGCTTATACATCAGTATCTACCACCAGGTATAGTGCAGCATCTAATGCATTCCTACTTACTCTGTTCAAGACTGAAAGTTTGATTCTTGGTACCATGCTGATTCCTCTCACCTATTTATCTCTTGCAAATTGGCAACTGGACTGTGCTTTCTGTTTACAACCTGTAAGAATGAAGGCTAAATTAGATCATGGACCTACAGATTAGTGAGACCTGCTAGCTTGTGACAGGGGTATCTAGAAAAGTCATCATGGAGAGCATTAGGAAGCGGGGGATGGTTGAATGTCAGGAGAATGGGAGAGTCAGCAACAGATGGAAACTCAGGCAGGCAGTAGTTGGCAATAGCTAAGTCTAGTGAAGTCTAATAAAGAGACCCAGCTTTAGGAGCTGAGAGTAGGGGCAAGATCTGGAAGATTTAGGAGTTCTAGGCAAGATAGCCATGCATTCCTTCAAATATTAATTGAGCACCTTCTAGGCTCCATTCTAGAAGCTTGGGATATAGCAGAGACCAAGTCAGTTAAAGTCTCTGCCTTCATGGAGTTGACAGATTTTCAAGGAGAAGTAGATAATAAGCAAGGAAAGAAAACAGAACAATTTCAGATAGTAGTAAATGCTATAAAGAAAACAGGGTAATGAAATGATAGAAGGTGACTGGGAGTTGGGGGAAAGATACTTGACACAGGATTATCTAGGGTTGCCTCTCTGAGGGGATGATATGAGAGGCCTGAAAGATAAGAAGAAACCAGAAAGATCTGTGAAAAAAGAGCCTCAGGCAATGGGACCATCAAGTGCAAAGGCCCTGGGGCAGGAACTGAAAGAAATGCCAAGCCTGAAGTTTCCAGGAGGAGAAGGAAGCCAGTGTAACTGGCACAGAACTGGTACAGAGTGAGTAAGTGGAATATGCGGAGCTGATGCTGGGAAGTAGGCAGGGTGGGGTCCTGATCATTGAAAGGTCTTAGAGACCATGGGAAGGAGTTCAATTTTTTTCTCTAAGTAAAATGGGAAGTCTTTGAAGGATTTTAAGTAGAAGAGTGAGATGATTCGATTTACATTTGCAAAACATCACCCTGGCTTCAGTGGAGAACAGACTGTGGAGGACCCCAGTAGAAGCAGGGAGAACATGGTAGAAGTCCACACCAGAGCCATAAAACTGGAGGAAGTACTGATGCATGCTACAACATGGATGAACCTTGAAAACATTATGCTAAGTGAAAGAAGTCAGACACAAAAGGTTTCAAATGGCATGATCCCATTTATACGTAATATGCAGAAGAGGCAACTCCATACAGACAGAAAATAGATCAGTAGTTTCCAGGGGCTGGGAAGAAAGAAGAGTGACTGCTAATAAGAATAGAGGATTCTTTTTAGGGGCATTCTTTTTAGGGTGATAAAAAGTGTGCTGGAATTAGACAGTGATGATGTGAATATACTAAAAATCATTGAAGTGTACACTTTAAAAGGATAAATTTTATGGTATGTGAATCACATCTCAATTTAAAGAAAAAAAGAAAGAAGTTCAGGCCAGATACGATGATGATGACCTGTGGCAGAGGATGCTGGCAGCCTCTGCAATTTAGCACAAGAAAAATTTGTCTATTTTTGGCATTAAATATCCAAATTTTGTTATTTAACAAATAACAGTACAAAATAACAAATTTTGTTATTTAACAAATAACAGTCCTGGATGTTCTTGGTAACTATGAAATCCTCCTCTAGAACTTTGTGAAGGCATTCACCTAAGACATGTCTGTATCAATGACATGTCTGTATCATGCTATAGTCATTAACTAATTTTTTCAGGGCAGAAAATATATACTTCATAAAACCCAGATGGAGAATGTTGGTCTTAATAGTCACTTTGATATAACTGTTATTTATGAATAGCATCATTATATAAATAATGGCAAGTGGATTTTGTGATGACCTGTTCTAAATGGTTTATAGGACACTCACTCATTCAGGAAACATTTATTAAGCCAGTGTCACCTGTAAGATTTATAGACTAACAAGATGCTGAAAACTCTGCATCTTGTTTTATCTTTTCTAAGACCACCTGTACCTTGTCATGCATCTTCCCAATTTTCTGTTACTTGCTGCTTAAGTTCATGCAGGATGATCCACTTAGAAATACCACCCTAATATCAAATTTGAAATTTAGAGAAAAGTTTTTGCTTAAGGGTATCTAATACTGAAGAGTAAAGTTCTGTTGAGATTATGGAAGTTAAAAGCAAACTGCTCCAAAGACTCAATTTAGCCTTTGGTCTCTAAATAGAATTCAGGGGAGAAGCCAACTGTGGGGTTACAGAGCAAATGTTCAAGGCGAGAGGGTCATTTGTGGCAATTACAAGAAAATGACCAAATGATTGGGGGTCTATTTGCTTCTGAAGATGGGTATCTATTATTTAGTGACAAGGATACTTTTCAGCTCTTTCCACAAACAACTTTGGCAGCTGGATGAAATTCCCAGTTTATAACTTGAGTTTGCCTTCTCTTTGAACAATAGTATTTCATACATTTTATAATAACTCCAATAATCCTAACTTTTCCTTTTCCCATCTGCGCCTTCAAACTAGGTAGATATCGACCTCTCTGCTTCCAGGAAAATCTCTCGACTCAGAAAGACTTTTGGATGAACTACAGTGTACTGAGAAATCAACGCAGGAAAAACACTCTTCTAAGAGACAAGAAAAGAATAATGAATACAAGAAATGGAGGACCACAGACCAAATACATCTACATTTCTTAAGGCTTTCTGTTGTAGGATAATTAACTTTGCCCTGATAATGATGTAGCAGCTTACAAAATTTAAGAAATGCAACATCATCCTTTACAGGAGAGGGAAACTCTTCTTATTTTCTCTAATTATTTGATAAAATTTATTTTAAACAGTTTACAGGAATAAAAGTCCTTCCGCTTGAGGTTGTTTTTCAGGTTCATCCGATGCACATAGTGAGTGAGATGTGGACTAATGGTGAATAAAAGATTTGTATGTTCAAGAGACATTCTTGCTAATGTCTTTGCACAAGGATCTAGCTTTCATCTCTTCAATCTCTTGCATTCAGGAGGAGCTGTGGGTGGAGATACTGTTGGTGAATTCTCTAAGTACAGGCCAGAGAAGGTTGCCATGCAGCCTGAAAGCAGCATAGATTTATTGCAGAGAGACTTTAGAGATAAATTCCTTTTGAGAAAAGTAATAAGAGAATTTCTTAAAAAGCAAAAAGTCAATAACTTTTTGCAGTTACACTGGTGCCCACAGGGCTAGATTTTCACATGATAGATGTTCTGAGGGTAAAGCCATTATAGAAATGCAGCACTGTTATTACTAATTTGAAACATGACGTTAAAAAAAATTCCAATCCGTTGAAGGCAGAACCTTTCTCTGTTCCTTAAATTGCAATTAAAATATTTATACACACTAATGAAAGATTTATTAGATTTTCTTGACATGCTTATGAATCACATCTTGGCAAAGCTGGCAGCAAAACAGATACTTCCAGACACAGGAAGTTTTATAAAAATGGAACCTAAAATTAAATGACAGTTAAAAAATACAAGGATAAAGTAAAATTTATTATTTCTACACAATAAGTTGTACAACAATTTTTTATCACTAGACTGGTTTTTCAATCTATTTAAAAATGAGTCAAAACAATTATATTTTCTAACGACATCTGTATTTATGAAAAAATATGTAATTTCTTTACATAGGTGTGTTAAAAGAAAATTTTTTACTGCATTTGGTCAAAGGTAATTGAAAGAAAGGAAAAGAAAATTGATATTATTTGATCTTTTAAAAAATGCTAGAATAAAATAATCAAAAGAGACCTGGAATGAGTTTCTGAATATAAAAATAAGCACCATTTCAGTTAGTATCATAAAAGGAGTAATGACTACTCATTTTATCTCTAGTGTCTCAAATACTTTTAGCTCTGATTTTTTAAGTGGACCATAACAGATAACTTGAGTTTGCTCAATGTATATGGATGTATGTCATGTTGTATATGGATGTATGTCATGTTGCTCTAAATTAAATACTAGAAATTTAAGACATTTCTGAGAAGAATAAAATTAGTCAATGTTGAGTAGTTCATTCTCTTTGTTCATCTATGAAGTGATCAAATCCCTTTTTCTCAAAAATTAATCACAGGTCCTTTTTTATGTTTTCACCCATTAGTACATATGTAAGCTACTTTCAATCTTGAGTTTCAACCCTGATTTCAGAGTTTTTAAACAGCTTAAAGGGAAAAAGCAGAAGTAGGCAAAATAATAGATTTACTTCTTAGAGAAAACTGAAAAATAAAATTAAGGCAATCATTGCCTTAATTCAGTGTGTTTCCAAGCAGATCAACCCTGATATTCTCATCATGACATCCATATGTTTAATGGTTTAACTACCACTTGATTTGTGGCAATTGTAGTTGATCAATAAAAATAATTTGAGCTTCTTTTTCTCATCCTTCTATCCTCCTGTACTTTTATTCTCTTTAAAAATATACCAAAGAATTGCCTTCAACTCCTTTCCTATCCTACCACATTATACTCTATCATATAATAGAGACCTTCAGGAATGTTGAGTAAATTCTATATTGGGCAAAGCACTCAAGGCAAATGTGTTACATAATTGATGATGTCTCCCTTCCCTGATCCCTGGATAGTAAATAGCACCCTCTTCCTCTCAGCACTTCCCGTCTCCTTTACACACCTTTTTCTCCTTAACACTTATTACCACTTGACATCATACTAGATACTTCTATCTATAGAGTTGTTGGTTTGTTTTTTTATTTGTCTCCCTTTGCTAGGAGAATACCAACTCAGGTTTTTAATCCTTTTATCCTTTTAAAAACACTTATGGTCACTTTCATATTGTTCTATAACTCAAGTTCTCGGTGTTAAGAGTACTTGGCATGTAACAAGCACAAAAATATATATACATGAATAAGGAAAATAAAAAACTGATCTATAAAACTTTCATTTATAATAGTGTACAACCTTTAAGCATATATCTACTGTATAAATGGTGATACACCCTATAACTATATTGGAATGATAAAGCGATCTTTCATTGTCCTGGGTTCTGTTTCCTATTCTGACCTAGTGAGTGTGGGAGACTTGAGAAGATGGAATTTATAAAGAAAAGAGTCAATCAGCATATGGTAGAAAATAAACATAAATATAGAAATGCTGTTAGACACTGGGATTATGTAACCAGGAGAGCAAGAATTCTTGGAGGCAGTATGACCTCATGATTGAGAACTTGAGCAGAGGACCTAGACAATCTAGCTCTTGATTCAGAGCAGCACCACCTACTGGCAGCAAGACGTTGCAATACTAATTGACCTTTGAAAGATCCAGTTTTGATTATCTGTAAACTAAGAGTGCATAAATTTTTTTTGCCTGCATAACATCCCTTCCTTTTTCTGTAAGAATCTCACATGATTCAAGGATTGATCCCTGAATTTGCCTCAGAGCTATAGCAAAGGCTTTCTCTTTCTCTGTGAGTCTGACATACATGGACCATGTGGGTTACCACATGCAGAGAGGCTGTCTTGGAATGATACCAAGTAGCCATGAGAAATGGAGAGACACAGAAAGAGAGAGAGATGGAAATTGTTATATATGCTGACATCTGGCCAGGCCTGAAGCCAGGTCATCCTTTGATGTTCAGAGTTAAGTAAATCAAAAATTTCCATTTCTTTTAAGTTGGGATTCTTACATTTGCAACAGTGACCGGCACGAAATAAGTGCACAGTAAGTTTTACTATGCTGGTGATGACTAACAAGTAGATGAGGAAGAGAAATCATTAAATAGAAGAGAGGGTTTTGAAAACTCCTTCTAAAGTTTTACTCCATTATTGTGTATTTCATAATGAAGACTGTCAATGCCGAGAATAGGAAGAACAGACACAAGAAGGAGAATTCATTTACTTCCATGAAACTTTCAAGATTTAGACCCACCAATTTTTCAGGAAGGCAGAAGGAGGAGATGGGACAAATGACTACAACGGTCTTTTACCATCCAGACCTCTTCCTAAACACACAGCCCAAGCTCTCATAAAGTTTATAAATTTTTTATTTTGAAATAATTATAGATTCACAAGAAGTTGCCAAACAATTTACAGAGAAGTCCTATGTGTTCTTTGCTTATTTTCTCCCAAAGGTAATTTCTTGTATAATTATAGAACAATATCAAAATCAGGAAAGTGACATTGGTACAATCCATAGAGCTTATTCAGATTTCACCAGTTTTACGTGTACTTGTGTGTGTGTGTGTGTGTGTGTGTGTAGTTCTATGTAATTTGTGGTTCTATGCAAATCTGTGCAATTTATGAATTGCACAGATTCTTATAACCACCATCACAATCAAGACACAGAGCAATTCCATCACCACAAAGCTCCCTTGTACTACCCTCTTTTAGCCATACTCATCCCCTCTCCTCACCCCTAACTCCAGCAGACACCTGCTTTTCCTTTGTTATTTTAAGAATGTTACATAAATGGAATCATATACTATGTTACCTTTGGAGAATGTCTTCTCCCCCACACTCAGCATAATTCCCTTGGGATCCATTTAAATTGTTATATATTACCAGGAGGTTGTTCCTTTTTATTATATTACATTTAACCATTCACCTACAGAAGGGCATCCAGTTTTGGGCTATTGTGAATAAAGCTGCTGTGAACATTTGCATACAGTTTTTGTGTTGACATAAGTTTTCACTTCCGTGAGATAAATGCCCTAGAGTACGATTGCTGGGTCATATGGTAAGTGCTTATTTAATTTTATAAGAGATTGACCAACTATTTTCCAGAGTAGCAGTACCATATTACTTTCCCATCAGCAAAGAGTGATCCAGTTTCTCTGTATCCTTTCCAGCATTTGATGTTATTGTTATTTTTGATTTTATCTCAGCCATTCTGATGGGTGTATAGTGATATCTTGTTGCGGGCTTAATTTGCACTTTCCTAATAGCCATTGATGTTGTGCATCTTTTCACTTGCTTGTTTGTCATCTGTATGTTCTCTTCAGTGAAATGTGTGCTAATGTCTTCTGCCCATTTTCTAATTAGATTGAGTTTTGAGAGCTCTTTCTGTATTCTAGATACAAGGTCTTATGTTGAATATGTGATTCACAAACATTTTCTTCCAGTTTGCAGCTTGGCCCTCCTCCTCCTCATAAAGAGCAAAATTTTTAATTTTTTTGAAACTAGAATATTTTAATTTTTATTAAAAATTTTCATTGAGGTATAACTGATGTACAATATTATATGTTTCAGGTATACAACATAGTGATTCACAATTTTTAAAGGTTATACCCCATTTATAGTTATTATAAGATATTGGCTATATTACCTGTGTTGTACAATATATCCTTGTAGCTTACTTATTTTATACATAGTTGTTTGTAACTCTTAATCCCCTATCCCAACTTGTCCCTCCCCTCTTCTCTCCCCACTGGTAACCACTAGTTTGTCCTCTATATCTGTGAGTCTGTTTCTTTTTTGTTATATTCACTAGTTTGTTTTATCTTTTAGATTCCACATAGAAGTGATATCATACAGTGTAAAAATTTTAATTTAGGTTAGATGCAATTTATCACATTTCTCCTTTTATGAGTCATGCCTGTGGTGTCAAGTCTGAAAGCTTTTTGCCCAGTGCTAGGTTCTGAAGCTTTTCTCTTAAATATAAAAGTTTTATATATATATATATATATATTTTATTTATTTATTTATTTATTTTTTGCGGTACGCGGGCCTCTCACTGTTGTGGCCTCTCCCGTTGCGGAGCACAGGCTCCAGACGTGCAGGCTCAGCGGCCATGGCTCACGGGCCCAGCTGCTCCGCCGCATGTGGGATCTTCCCAGACCGAGGCACAAACCCACATCCCCTACATCGGCAGGCGGACTCTCAGCCACTGCGCCACCAGGGAAGCCCCTGAAAGTTTTATATTTTTGTATTTTATTTTTAATTAAGTCTGTGATTATTTTTAAGTTAATTTTTACATAAAGTATAAAGATTAACTCAAGTTCTTTGTTTTTTCTTTCTTTCTTTCTTTTTTGCCTATGGATGTCTAACTGCTCCAGTACTGTTTTTTGAAAAAGCTCTCATAAATTTTTTTTAACAGTTTTTTAAAAATTTATTTTATTTATTTGTTTTTGGCTGCATTGGGTCTTCGTTGCTGCATGCAGGTTTTCTCTAGTTGCTGTGAGCAGGGTCTACTCTTCGTTGCAGTGTGTGGGCTTCTCATTGCAGTGGCTTCTCTTGTTGCAGAGCCCCGGCTCTAGGCGCGCAGGCTCAGTAGTTGGGCTTAGTTGCTCCGCGGCATGTGGGATCTTCCCGGACCAGGGCTCGAACCCGTGTCTCCTGCATTGGCAGACGGATTCTTAACCACTGTGCCACTAGGGAAGCCCTATCATAAACTTTTAAGAATATTAAGTTGCCTTTGATTGTGTTTTCATCCTTTTGGTATTATTTTAAAAGCTGTTCAGAAAGTGGGATAACCACTTTTTATTCAAAGTCAATTTAGGATAATATTGTTTGTTTGCTTTGATTAGATTTTACTGTATCTGCAGCCTCTGAAAGCCATTTTTGCTAACAGATCAATTGCATCTCATTACATCTCAGGAAAGGGAACAGCAGCGGCGCCCCCCCGACCGCCCCGCAAAAAAAAAAAAAAAAAAAACAGAAATGCTGTGAACTTTTCCAGACCAGAGAAAAATGCTGCTTGTAAAAGTAATAATATCCATGTCCCAAGGGTCCCATCATTTAGCCTAGTTTCTTCCTCTTCAACAAAACCTGGCATTTTTATGGGAATTAATGCGATCACAAGAAAAATCAACACCTCAAGCATTACATGGAAACTGTTTTCAAAAAGCCCATGTAAGGAATAAGTCAGTAAACTGTTTCCAAAAAGCCCATGTAAGGAATAAGTCAGTTTACAGTAAGCGTAGATCAAAACATATGCTGGGACAAGACCTCATTTTCAAGAAAACATACTCCGGTTGGAACTTGAAAATGTCAAAGGAAAGAACTGCGTGATCCTTCTGTCAACTGGAAAATTACACTGGAAAGTGAGTATGGGTCTGGAGATGGATGGAATAATAGTCTCTTTCCCCCTGCATCCAACACAAAGACCTTTACAATCCTCGGGAAAATTTATGCAGGTTTGTGAATACCCTAGAGAAAGAAATCAATCCGTCAGAAGACAGGCGAATTACACACTGCTGCTGCACACATGTATGTCCTTTGCCTAACTGTGGCTTACATATGAACACGATAGAATAGCATCAGATAGTATGCTTGGGGCTTCAAAATCCAATATGGTTGATTTACTAAGATTTATAGCTGCAAATTTGACCATTTCCTCAGCAATATATGCCTGTGAAATGATGATGATGATATAGCACTTTATATATATTATTTCACTAAGAGGCGGTTGCAAAAAAAGATAAAAAGAAATACACCAAAATGGTGATTGTGATTGTTTTTATTTTCTCTCAATTTCACGCGTTTTACAATGTGGCCAATTTACCTTTTAAATTAGAAATACATGTTCATATTCAAAAGGTCATCAAGCTATACACTGAACACTTTGCATTTTATCATATGTAAGTTATTTCTTTAAAAAGTACTGAAAAAATGGAGTGAAGGAAATGCATGTGCAAAACACGCACTACCTATAAATCAACTTTGTTATTTTTCTTGAGGAAAAAAAAGACTTGAGAGACATACCAGTTAAGGGCAATGTACGGAATTTGTTTAGATACTAATTCAAACAAATCAATTATATACAAATAAACAATTAGGGGATTCAGAACTGAATATTCTATAGTATTAAGGGAAGTATTGGTATGATTCTAATGAATGTATAATTTGCATACAATAAAATGCACAGATATTAGGTGTTCAGTATGACCAGTTTTAATAATTGTATCTGCTTTAACAATTTGGGTAGCCACCGCCCAAAATAAGATAAAGATGTAGACGTAGAAAATTTCCATCACCCCAGAAAGTTTTCTCCTGTTCCTTTCCAGTCAATAACCCCCAACTCTTACCTCAGAGTAACCAATTTCTAGCTTCTAGCACAACAGATTAATTTCACCTATTCTTGTACTTCATATAAAAAGATCATACACTAACATACTCTTTTGTATCTGGCTTCTTTACATATCATTACATATCATTAAATTCCCCCACTCTAAGTATACAATTGAATGACTTTTAGTAAGTTTACCAAGATGTGCAACGATCATATAATCCAGTTTTAGAATATTTTATCACCCCAGTAAGATCCAGTAGGCTCGGGCTCCAGATGGCACAGTGGTTAAGAATCTGCCTGCCAATACAGGAGACACTGGTTCGAGCCCTGGTCCGAGAAGATCCCACATGCTGCGGAGCAACTAAGCCCGTGTGCCGCAACTACTGAGCCTGCACTCTAGAGCCCGTGAGCCACAACTACTGAGCCCACGAGCCACAACTCCTTAGCCCTTGTGCCACAACTACCAAAGCCCACGTGCCTAGAGCCCGTGCTCCTCAACAAGAGAAGCCACTGTAATGAAAAGCCTGTGCACTGCAATGAAGAGTAGCTCCCGCTCACCACAACTAGAGAAAAGCTCATGTGCAGCCAAAGACCCCAATGCAGCCCAAAACAAACAAACAAATAAATAAAAAGAATCAGAGCAGAAACCAAAATTTAAAAAAAAAAAAAAAAGATCCAGTAGGGTCATTTTCAAGTAGTCCCCATTTCTGTATCCAACCCAGGCAGCTACTAATCTATTTTCTGTCTCCACACATTTGCCTTTTCTGGACAACTCATATAAACTGAATCATACAATTTGTGGTCTTTGTGTCTGGCTTCTTTCACTTGGCATAATATTTTTAGGTTCATCCATGTTGTAGCATTCCTTTTAATTGGCTGAATAATATTCCATTGTACAGATAGACCATATTTTATTTATCCATTCATCTCTTATTGAGCATTTGAGTTGTTTCAAATTTGGGGCTAGTGTGAAAATGCTGCTGTTAACACTCACATGTGAGTTTTTGTCCTCATATATGTTTTCATTTATCTTGTGTAGATAAGTAGATGCATTACCAGGTCATATGGTACATTTATGTTTAACTTGTAAAGAAGCAGTCAAACTATTTTCCAAAGTGGCTATGTCATTTTACTCTCCCACCAGCAAAGTATAAGAGTTTTAGTTTTTCCATATCCTTGTCAACATCTGTTCCTGTCTTTTTGATTGCATCCATTCTAATGAATATATATCAAATAATGTTTTTGAGATCTATCCATGCTGTTGCATATACTAGTAGTTAATTTCTATTTATTGTTCAGTAGCATTCCATTGTATAAATATGCCACTTTAAAAACAATCCATTCTCCTGTTCATGGACACTTGGGTGGTTTCCAGTTTGGGGTATTATGAGTAAAACATTATCAACATTCTTGCACAGGCCTTTCTGTGCACTCAGATATTCCTTAACTTAGGATGGGGTTACTTCCCAATATACCCATGGTATGAATATATCATAATTCGAAAGTGAATTTAATACATCCAACTTACCAAACATCATAGCTTAGCCTAGCCTACCTTAAACATGCTCAGAACACTTACATTAGCCTACAGTTGGACAAAATCACCTAACACAAAGCCTATTTTATAATAAATTGCTTAATACCTCATGTAATGTATTGAACACTGTTTTGAAAGTGAAAAACATAATGATTGTCTGGGTACAGAATGCTTTTAGTGTATTGGTTGTTTACTCTTGTGATCACATGGCTGACTGGGAAATGTGGCTCACTGCTTGGCCCAGCAGCATGAGAGAGGATTGTACCACATATTGCTAGCCTGGAAAACATCAAAATTCAAAATTCCAAGTATGGTTTCCACTGAATGCATATCACCTTCACACCATTGTAAAGCTGAAAAGTCCTAAGCCAGGACCTTCTGTATATGTTTTTGTTTCTTTGGGGGTAAATTCCTAGGAGTGAAATTGTTAGGTGATAGTGTAGATGTATATTTAACTTTATAAGAAGCTGTAAAGTAATTGTGCTATTTTACACTCCCAGAACCAATGTATGAGAGTTCCAGTTGCTCCACATGTTCACCAACTTTCGATATCAATCATTTTTAATTTTAGCTTTCCTAATATTATTACTTTTTAAGGTGATGATAGGATTGGAGCTAATTTTTTGTGTGGCCTTATACTTTAGTGATAATGCTGAAATTTTTACAAATGAAATTAAATGTTATCTTGATTCATAATAATCCAGTGGGGGGAGGGGCAGGGAGTGAGGTTGAGTTGGATGGAACATGTTTTGATGGTTTTGTAGCTGGGGAATGAATGCCTAGGTGTTCATTGAACCTTTCTAATCATGTGGTTTGAAATAGTCCTAATAAAATGTTAAAAAAGTAAAAAAATTTTAAATATATGTATACATTTTAGAAAATGAACCAAGTATTTAAACTGTTGAACCAGCCACAATATTTCACTTGGGAACGTCTAAAATTTGTTCCTTAGGTATTACTTAGCAAATAACTGCCTCAGAGTACTAAAAGTTAATAGAGTATAAGTGCCTTACATACAACTTCTCCTTAAAAACTACCCTTCTTGTATAAAAGAATATCATTGTTACATTTAGTAATATAACAGCTCTATTGTCCCATGATTTGATTATTTCAGAGAGAAACAAGTCTTTTTTTTTTTTTTTTGCGGTAAGCGGGCCTCTCATGCCCCCCCCTCTCCGGTGCGGAGCACAAGCTCTGGACGCGCAGGCCCAGCGGCCACGGCCCACGGGCCCAGCCGCTCCACGGCATGTGGAATCCTCACAGACCGGGGCACGAACCCGTGTCCACTGCATTGGCAGGCGGACTCTCAACCACTGCGCCACCAGGGAAGCCCAAGAAACAAGTCTTAATAACGAGGAAATGTTATCATTTAGAGCTTTTCTGACTAACATGGGTGATTCTCACACAGGCTAATTCTTGTGAAATCCTGATGGTATCAGTTGTACCATCTAAGAAAAATCTATTGGCAAGAAAATAGAAGCATTCATAATAACTTTTTTTCTCTAAGTACTTTGATTATCCTAGGAACATGGAAAACTATTTAAAGTCACTGTAATCAATGTAGTAAGTGCTCAATAAATATTTGTTGAATGATGTGCCACCCATGATTGATTGGTGGACAATAAGATAGGTATAGCAAAAACCTGCTGACCAAAGTTCAATTTCCTAAGGCCTTAAATTGAATGACCTGGTGCTGGGATCCTGCTTTTCAAGTAAAGTTTCTTTTAGAGCTTTGTGTATGTCAGCTTGGAGTCTGCCATTTGGGGGGATGGTTACCCTGTGTGCCATAGTTTACTGTGAATCTGGGATGTGAATATAAGCTCAGAGGGCTGTGAGGGATCGTGGATTTAATTTTATTTTGTGTCTCTGTATATAGGGGAAATTACAATACAATACATACTTTTTTTGGTAACAGTTTAACATCAAATTTATAAAGATATTAACTTGAAATCATGGTTCCCTAGGTTTCCTGGCAAAGTGTGGAAATCTTTTAATTAAGCTTTTTAGTGATGGAGTGTTTTCAGTCTGTAAAGTGTGATATTCGAGGTTAAAAGGAGTAAAACAGGTTGTGAGGCTTTAGGTAGGTATAACTCTTCCTTCCAGTAAGACTTTCCAAAAAACAAATTGGCTGTAAATGTTGGACTATGTTTCCTAAAAATAAACAAATATTTATCAATTATAAGAAATATTGTTTACATGTAATTTATATTATATAGAAACTACTTTAAAAGATTTTCTCCTCAATATTTCAGAGAAAAAAAGAAATCTTGGAAATGCTTCCTAGAAAAATTGTAAAAAGTACTACCACTTGCCCTTGATTTCAACTACATAAATCTATAACCTCCTATTGGATATGTTTTCTTACCTGTTTTGAAATCTCTTTGTAAGATTATTCACATTTCTACTAAACAGAATTTTATAATCATAATCCTGACATTACACACCTGAAACTCCTGTATATTAAACTAAAAAATGTCAGGAACGCAATATTGTGATATAAAAAGATAGGCATTAACCAGTAAAATAAACGTCAGAAATTTTTCTCTTTAAACGTTATCTGTCACTTTAAGGAAAATGTTTAGAAGTGTAATTGTAAACATTAGAAAACTGTCAGAATAAAAGAAAATTGAAATCTAGAAAAACAATAAAGTCACTGTAATCAAATTATTATTAAATCATTAGCATTATTTTCAATAACTTAAGGAGACTAAATAACTTGTCCAGATGACAGATGAATAAATGAGAAAGAAAATTATCTTTGGATATAGATTTCTAATGTATTATTTTTGTTCTTATTTGTTAGAAGTTAGTTATAATATTTATTGGTGATATCAAAACTGCCAAACATTAGCATTCTCATTTATAATGGTTCCTATCAGTAAGGACACACTCAAAAAGGACACCATCGAGACCCAGTCACACAAGATAACTGATCACTCTTATGTCAAAGGACAGCTCAGAGAACACAGCTCATTCTAAACATCATCCCTAAGCATTATTAACATTCTCTTGGGACAGAAGCAAAGAAGGCTCTCATTGCCTGTCAGTAGCTCTGACGGCCAGACTTTCAGTTCCAAGCACACACTGTGCTTATTTAAAACATAAAGATATCAAGTGGATAATGTCTCCTTTCTTCTCCAAGGTTTGACTGATGATTTCATTCTGTGACTTTCTACTCTGTGAGGATATGATTTCATGAGAGTCATTTTAATTTTCCAAGAGAGAACTGAAGTGTTACTTTTTTTTGTTATTAATAGTGAAATCTTAAAATTCGTTTGACTCATTTTTGAATCTTATACACCAAAAAATGACACACTCCAGGCATCCTGAATTATTTTACTTTATCCTGTACAACTCTAGATTCATGAACCGTACTTAACTAAGCTCAGCTGGACTGTGATTATGGTAAATGTAAATGGCTCTAGAGATGCCCTAAATCCTGTATCTCCTCAAGTGAAGGATCCTTAAACATCACAAAAGTACCTGAAAATTATATGCCTGTCATGAATTATATCAAAAATAACATCAGCAGAATGTCTATTTCCAAATGCCTTTTTTTGTACAGAAATACACGTAACAGAAAAGTGAAAATTTTAAGTTTATAAAAGTTTGTTTTATGAACAAACCTTCTGCCAACTTAGGTATTTAAAGTGCCCTTGCTTTGGCAGACATTATTGAAAATACATTTACTATTTTTTCTCAATCTCTTGGAGAAATTTTCATTTCAAATGATTGAGTTATTTGATGTACATGACTACTCTTTTCAACACTTTCCATGCACATTTTTTTCTTCTAGTAGTGACCTTCAAACAGCATTTTCTTTCATGATATAAAAAGTCCAAGCTAAGCCTCATATTTTTCTTTCGTATTTGGATGTTTCTCGTGGATGTGTCATGCCCAAGGCAAGACGGAGCTGCACATAAGGAACAAAGTGTGTCTCCCCATAAGTGACTAAGAGATGCTGCATTAGAGGCAGCCAAACATACCAACAACAGTCATTTTTGTTCCAACTGCCTTTTGAATAATCATTTCTTATGAGCTCCACCATCCAGACCTCCCCACTACTTGTAACTATCAACAGATTAGCTAGAGGATAAGCAATGGGGTTCAGTAACAATATACTAAATTTTGTGAGGGAATTTATATTAGCTAGAGATATTCACGAGTTTGTAGTTTCATAAGTTCTTAAGATATATCATGGGAGAAGGCCAAGGGTCCACAGAGTTACTATACGTATTTTATATATGAGAAAAAGAAAGTTCACGGACAGTAAGTGACTTTCTCAAGTCTGATTCATACCCACATCTGTCTAACAAGAAAGCCTATTTCCTTCCGCCATGAGTAGGACCTTCTAAGCAGTGACACTTGAGCAAACATTCTGGGTACAGGTGATATTTGCCCTTTGAACTCCAAGTTTGAGCTATGTAATGATAATAATAATAATACAGTCCACAAACCCATAACTGCAATTTTTAAGTCACAAAAGCCCAAACTAGGTTTTATAACTCATTTGGCAGAGGAATCTGACATGACCTGAATTAATTTGGTGGCAAAACTTGGCCTGAAATGTAAAGACTACTCATAGCCCTTATTTATAACATTTACTTTGAGTATTCAACATTTTGCAGCAGAGATATTTATCTGTTCATTACAGGATTCTTCCCCAGACCAAATGGGAGTTTTTTTGTAATTCATGGTAAACATATGATGTTATTTTTCAAAAGCCAAAAAATTCTGAATTCTGACACACATCTGCTCCAAGGGTTTTAGGCAAGGAATTAGAGATCTGAAGGACAACAGCAACAATAATAATAACACTGATAGTAAAAGTTGAATTTTACAGTTTTATATCATCTTTTTTATAAAATAATTTCATATATATATTTAAATTTTATTTATTTATTTATTTTTGGCTGTGTTGGGTCTTTGTTTCTGTGTGAGGGATTTCTCTATTTGCAGCGAGCGGGGGCCACTCTTCATCGCGGTGCGCGCGCCTCTCACTGTCGTAGCCTCTCTTGTTGCGGAGCACAGGCTCCAGATGCGCAGGCTCAGTAGTTGTGGCTCACGGGCCCAGTTGCTCCGCCGCGGCATGTGGGATCTTCCCAGACCAGGGCTCGAACCTGTGTCCCCTGCATTGGCAGGCAGATTCTCAACCACTGCCCACTTCGCCACCAGGGAAGCCCTCACATATATTTTTATTGCATTTGTCATCATAATGTGAAAACTTCCTAACTTCTTTGAATAGGTTTGCCCTGCTTATCTATTTAGAGGGAAGAAAAAACATGACTCAGCTCTTGACTCCATGAAGTCTCTTGGTCATATGTAACCTGACATCAAAAGACCTGGCTTTTGTAAAAAGTGCTGCAAAGAACATCAGGGTGCATGCATCCTTTCGAATTATGGTTTTCTCCGGATATATGCCTAGGAGTGGGATTGCTGGGTCATATGGTAGCTCTATTTTTAGTTTTTTAAGGAACCTCCATACTGTTCTCCATAGTGGCTATACAAATTTTTTTTTATTAATTTTTATTGGAGTATGGCTGCTTTACAATATCGTGTTAGCCTCCACTGCACAACAAAATGAATCAGTCATACACATAGAGATATCCCTCCCTTTTGGACTTCCCTCCCACTTAGGTTACTACAGTGCACTGGGTAAAGTTCCCTGTGCTATACAGTATGCTCTCACCAGTTGTCTATTTATACATGATATCAATAATTTATGTGTGTCAATCTCAGGCTCCCAATTCCTCTCACCCCACCCCTTTCCATCTTGGTATCCATACATTTATTCTCTATGTCTGTGTCTCTAATTCTCCTTTGCAAATAAGATCATCTATACCATTTTTCTAGATTCCATATATATGCATTATTATATGATATTTGCTTTTCTCTTTCTGACTTACTTCACTAAGTATGACACTCTCTAAGTCCATCCACGTCTCTATAAATGACCCAATTGCATTCCTTTTTATGGCTGAGTGATACTCCATTGTATTGGCTTCCCTAGTGGTGCAGTGGTTAAGAATCCACCTGCCAATGCAGGGGACACAGGTTCAAGCCCTGGTCCAGGAAGATCCCACATGCTGTGGAGCAATTAAGCCCGTGCACCACAACTACTGAGCCTGTGCTCTAGAGCCCGTGAGCCACAGTAACTGAGCCCGTGTGCCAAAACTACTGAAGTCCGTGTGCCTAGAGCCTGTGCTCCACAACAAGAGAAGCCACTGCAATAAGAAGACCACGCACTGCAACAAAGAGTAGACTCCGCTCGTCTCAACTAGAGAAAACCCACACATAGCAACAAAGATCAATGCAGCCAAAAATAAATAAAGTAAATAAATTTATAGAAAAAATATTCCATTGTATATATGTATCATATCTTCTTTATCCATTCATCTGTTGATGGACATTTAGGTTGTTTCCATGTCCTGGCTATTGTAAATAGTGTTGCTGTGAACACTGGGGTGCATGTGTTTTTTTGAATTATTGTTTTCTCTGGGTATATGCCCAGTAGTGGGATTGCTGGGTCATATGGTAATTCTATTTTTAGTTCTTTAAGGAACCTCCATAATGTTCTCCATAGTGGCTGTATCAATTTACATTCCCACCAACAGTATATGAGGGTTTCCTTTTCTCCACACCCTCTCCAGCATTTATTGTTTGTAAATTCTTTGATGATGGCCATTCTGGCCGGTGTGAGGTGATACCTCATTGTAGTTTTGATTTGCATTTCTCTAATAATTAGTTGAGCATCGTTTCATGTGCCTCTTGGCCATCTGTATGTCTTCTTTGGAGAAATGTCTATTTAGATCCCCCCTCATTTTTTGATTGGGTTATTTGTGTTTTTGATATTGAGCTGCATAAGCTGTTTGTATATTTTGGAGATTAATCCCTTGTTGGTTGCTTCATTTGCAAATATTTTCTCCCATTCTGTGGATTGTCGTTTTGTTTATGGTGTTCTCTGCTGTGCAAAAGCTTTTAAGTTTAATTAGATCCCATTTGTTTATTTTTGTTTTTATTTTCATTACTCCAGGAAGTGGATCAAAAAAGATCTTCCTGTGATTTATGTGAAAGAGTGTTCTGCTTATGTTTTCCTCTGAGAGTCTTATAGTGCACTATTTACAATAGCCAGGACATGGAAGTAATCTAAATGTCCATCGACAGAGGAATGGATAAAGAAGATGTGGTACATACACACAATGGAATATTATTCAGCCATAAAAAGGAATGAAATAGTGCCATTTGCAGAGACATGGATGGACCTAGAGACTGTCATACAGAGTGAAGTAAGTCAGAAAGAGAAAAACAAACATCATATAATATCGCTTATATGTGGAATCTAGAAAAATGGTACAGATGAACTTATTGGCAGAGCAGAAATAAGAATCACAGATGTAGAGAACAAATTTACAGTTACCAAGGGGGGAAGGGAGGGTAGGACAAAATGGGAGATTGGGATTGACATATTTACACTATTGATACTATGTATAAAATAGATTACTAATGAGAACCTACTGTTTAGCACAGGGAACTCTGCTCCATGATCTGTGGTGACCTAAATGGGAAGGAAACCTAAAAAAGAGTGAATATATGTATATGTATAACTGAGTCACTTTACTGTACAGCAGAAACTAACACAACATTGTAAAGCAACTATACTCCAAAAAAAGACCTGGCTTTTAACTTCTTAAAATAGAAATGAATTCAAATCAGAAACAGAGAATGCTGGGGTGTGTGTGTGTGTGCTTGTGTGTGTTTCTTTTTTCTAAGTTTTTCTTAAATAGAAGCCTCTCTGGTGATTTGATTTAAAGAGGAATGGCACTAAATTTTTATTTAGTTGTCTTAATACAATTTGACCACAGTAACAAATTAAGGGCTTTAGTGACCAGTGTTGTGAAATAGGGTTCTGGCAGATATTAAGAAAATGACAGGATATAATTCTCATATAAGCATAAAAAATGCTTCTTTGCCTCATAAATTATGGATGATCAATTGTACATATTTAATCAAGATATTTCTTTACTCTCTAGAAAATTTTAAATTTAAATCAAGTTTTCAAAGATTAGTGGTTTTCTAGATCAGTAGTTTTCAAGCTTCTTTTTTCTGCCTCAAAACACAGAGGGATACAACATATTCCCTTCAGTAACAGCAATTCACAAAATATTTACACAGCCAGCAACAATTCCTATGCCTGGAGTCCAAGAGAACAAGACAGTGTATCAGTTTGGGTTTTAAGAAACATCCAATACATTTCATTTATTTCCTTTTACACGTTCTAGATGCTCACTTCTTATAGCTTGAACTTTGCTAGCCTAGGTTGCAGGCTTAGGGTGAGGGGAATCTAGAATGGATGATAGAGAAGGTAGATAACAAATATCAACTATAGCCTTGAGATCATTTGCAGCAGTAGGGAGTGTAGCTTGTCCCATTAACTGTCCTGACTTGAGTCTTTTGTAGGGATTGTGGCCAGCCACCATCTTGAGGGCTCTGGATTGCACTCAATGTAGGGTCGGGCCTCAAGCATATAAAAATACTCTTTTCAGTGAGTATATTCTAAGGGATCAGAGGTTATCTCCTAGGAGTTAGTCAGGGGTCAGTCCTATAGAGATAGGCTTTCTTTGGAATACACAGGTTTAGGGAAACCCAGACCTGCTAAGTTAACCTTTCACTGCACACATGTATTGGTTTTATCTTCCAAACTAGAGCACATGGTCCTCAAAGAAAAGGATCATATATTTACACAGTTTTACCTGAAGTGAATACATACTTGATTGTCTCTTTGCCAGAATCAGAGCAAATCAGCATTTCAAAATCCCTGAACTTAGTTTTCTCCCAAGAACATGTTTCAGTATTACATTTTGAAAAATACTCTGGAACTGCTCTATAAAGCTGGTTTGACACCCATGTTGATTGCATGCAGTTATTATTTACCTCCGTGAAAAGCTCAAGGATCCCCACTCTTGTTGACTTTCTACTCCAAATGTGGATCAGGGTCAAGGGCAAGGTTATTTTATTGGATCACAGTGCCAAGAAGGAATTTCATTGTTAATGCAGAGGAGTGAAAAGTCCAAGCTTTCCCAGAATCATGTCTTTCTGACGCTTCCTTTTTGGCTCTCTTCCATAAACCCCAAACCAATTAAATCAGAATATCTGGAATTTGGGACCAGGACCCCAGGCGATTGTAATGTGAAGCTAGGGCTGAGAACCAGTTATGTAGAGGGCCAAGATTCAGGTGAGGGGGCTTCCCTGGTGACGCAGTGGCTGAGAGTCCGCCTGCCCATGCAGGCGACACGGGTTCGTGCGCCGGTCCGGGAAGATCCCACATGCCGCGGAGTGGCTAGGCCCGTGAGCCATGGCCGCTGAGCCTGCGCGTCCGGAGCCTATGCTCCGCAACGGGATACGCTACAACAGTGAGGGGCCCGCGTACCGCAAAAAAAAAAAAAAAAAAAAAAAAAAAAGATTCAGGTGAGGGCTCAGACAGGCAGGTGTGGAAGAATCCTTCTAACCTACTTAGCCTGGTTCCAGCCTAGACCTCACTGAAATGTGGTCTATGGATCAGCAGCATTGACTCCACCTGGAAGCTTGTTAGAAATGCAGAATCTTAGGCCCTACCCAGCTAGATTAAGTCAGAATCTGAATTTTAACGAAATATTTAGGTGATTTATTGTATATTAAAATTTCAGAAGCGGTGACCTAGGCAAGAGGACTCCTCCTTATACCCCAGGGCTCCATATTGAAATTAGAGACCAAATTTCTAGCTGATAAGTGTTCCTTGGTCTGGCACATTTCTTCTTGTAGATGGTTGGTGAAGGATGGAATCAGGTTCCTATCATTTCCATCTCATTCAGCCTATCATCTTAACTCTATTTAAAGTTATTTGCAGGGGGTAAAGAGAAGAATGGGAAGATGCCAGAAGCTAGTCCATTAATTACATCAGCTTATGTAATTAGGAGATATGTTCACAGTGGGTTTCCACTATACTCAAGAGGCTTATTTTACAAAGTAAAGATAATAAGGTTTCAGGGAATTGGCTAAAAATCTTCTGTGACTTTTAATGAGTAAAATTTGGGAAAAGAGAAGTCAGTAATTAACATCCCATGGTCATTACACTTGGGCACTAAGCTACTAAATGGCAGTCTATGCCAGGTCTAGACCTGCCTTAAAGGCAGCCAAATTTCAGCCAAATCCTTCCACCCCAGGTGCTCTGAGCTGACCAGCCTTG
This sequence comes from Delphinus delphis, assembly GCF_949987515.2. Taxonomy (NCBI): domain Eukaryota; kingdom Metazoa; phylum Chordata; class Mammalia; order Artiodactyla; family Delphinidae; genus Delphinus; species Delphinus delphis. Next base: position 64,614,783 of record NC_082687.1, on the reverse strand, counting down.
TCTCTGGACCATTCTGCCAGCAACAGCCTTAGAGGAAGACTTGAGATGTTAAGATAATGGCTTACAAAACTCAGACCCTGAAAATGATGGTAATGAATCATTTTTGAGCACTTACTATGTGCTAAGCATTGTTCTAAGAGCCTTAAAAGTATTAGTTCAGTTAATCTTCACAACTGTTTGAGATACTATTATTATTCCTCTTATACAGGTGGGGAAACCGAGACACAGAGAAGTTATATAAATGGTAAAGCAGGATTCAAACCGAGGTGGCCTGATACCTCCAACACAAGGCAGTAGACCTTACTATATAGAGAATCAATATAGAAAAAGGGAAGGAGGCCATTGGACTCTCTCTTTTGCTCATCTGGGGAGTACTGCTAAGTTCTACAAACAATTAGATAGATGTAGACTCCAAAATCTTACTTCAGTAATATTTTATCTCTCCAATGCAACACCTTTCAAACTTTAATGGGCATATGAATGAGTCAGGAATCTTTTTTAAAATGCAGATTCTGACTCAGAATATCTAGAGTAGGGCCCAAGATTTTGCATTTCTAATAAGCTCCAACTTAACGTTAATGTTGCTGGTCCAGGGTCCACACTTTGAGTAGCGAGGCCACCGGATGCATAAATATATATTTTTTAATGCATAAAATCACAGTCTCACCTCTTGCTAAATAGATTATGTAGCAAGCATTTCATCCTACAAGTCTGTGAGGTTGCTCCAATCTAATTGTTAGTAGGACTTAGAAATGCTCCGCAGAGGGGCAAAGGGAGAGTCAAATGGTTTCTGATACTCCGTGGTGAGAATCTGAATTTTTGTACTCTTGTAATTTGATATCACTGATATGTTTAGCATGAAGGTATTCTAAAGTATGTTTCTTACCTCACTGATGATAATAGTTGCTAATGTTATTTCCTTAGTTGATACTTAACCTACTTAATGTTTCAAATTTTACCTAAAATAATAAACACACGAACCAAATAGATGGTAAAAACTAGTAATTTAATTTCCAGATTGTAGACACAAGTGAATTCTCTTTTATTGCACTCTGTCATAGTGAAACAAACAATAAAAATATTTTATATATATTATTTTGAAAAGATGCTGAAGTTTGGATTTAAAAAGTGGGCTACAGAATGTAGATCAAAAATATTTATTGCCTACATGGCACAAGGGAGCACAAGTTGCAAAATGATAACTCACACCTATCCTTTTAAATTTTAAAGTGAGGCAAATGTCAAAGGTATTTGCATAATACGATGTATTATTCAAAAAAGAAAGTACACAGTTTTCAGACCAGCATATATAATTTGATGTCAATAGTACAGACAGGGCTTCCCTGGTGGTGCAGTGGTTGAGAGTCCGCCTGCCGATGCAGGGGACACGGGTTCGTGCCCCGGTCCAGGAAGATCCCACATACCGCAGAGCGGCTAGGCCCGTGAGCCATGGCCGCTGAGCCTGCGCATCCGGAGCCTGTGCTCCGCAAAGGGAGAGGCCACGGCAGTGAGAGGTCCGCATACCACAAAAAAAAAAAAAAAATAGTACAGACAGACTCACACACATAAACACGCATACACACACTCAAGCAAGAGCCAAGAGTATGTACTGAGATTATCAATACCAGAAAATGGCCCAGCAGCTCCTTGTGAACATGAAACTTCTTAAGACTCAAGTTCATCATGTTTTATTAAGAAAGTTGAATTCCACCTCTTCTGCTTGCCTCGGGGTGGAAGACTCAGTGAAAAGGACAAAAATCAGGAAGGATATATTGAAGCAAGCAGTATAGTCATGCAATGGTTTTCTGAAAAAGTTATAATTAGTTCAAATTATGAATATAAAAATTAAATCATAATATCAGTGCACTTCTCTCTTTTCAGACCTCATTTGTTTCCAGAAATTTGAAAGTTGATTTCGCATACAAAATGGTCATGGATGCCTAGAGCTCACATTCCTAATTCTGAATCTGCAATTCCATCAGATGTCTGGATAAGAAACTTAATAACTTTTTACTCCACAGTCCCCATTGTCCCTCAAGATGTCATAGCTTCAGTTGGGACATTCAGAACTAGAACTTGAAGCTTCAGGAGTAAGGGCCTTCCAGAAGGAAACTCAGCAGCTCCTTCCCCAGACAATCAAAGCTGTGTGAATCTTCTCCTTGGGCTGAGCCACGTTTTCTTGTTTTGTTTTTTTTTTGCGGTACGCGGGCCTCTCACTGTTGTGGCCTCTCCCATTGCGGAGCACAGGCTCCGGACGCGCAGGCTCAGCGGCGCGGCCATGGCTCACAGGCCCAGCCGCTCTGCGGCATGTGGGATTTTCCCGGACCGGGGCACAAACCCGTGTCCCCTGCATCGGCAGGCGGACTCTCAACCACTGCGCCACCAGGGAAGCACCATGGGCCACTTCTTACTTGCTCACTGGAGTCTCCACAGACAGCCCCATAGACAGCAGCGCAGAACTTCCTTGGACTCCAAGGAAGTCCTCCAAGGATGTACCTGACTAGGTACATCAGACAGATGCTGCTCCAAATCCTGATCCTGAAACTCACGGCTGGTTTTATGCTTTTTTTTTTTTTTTCCTTCTAGGTTCTAAGACCTAGAACACTGCTCAGGTGCCTTGACAGCTGAACAACTTATCCTAACTCCTTCAGCACCTCCACCAAAGGACAGCTCTCCACAGGCTCTGGTCTAGGTTGGACAGCTTCTTCAGTGGACAAAAATTCTTAGAGTTGTATAAGGGAAGTAAGGCTATGGAGTACTGCACCATATCAGCCTCCTACCTATCCTTCAACTAGGGCAAGTGCCTGCCAGAGATGTTGTGTGGTAATGTCTGAACTCAGATGTAGGGGAACTTAGGCAAAGCCATAGATTCCCTTTCATATGAGCTCCTCTGAGAGCAGAGGGGCGTTTAATAATAACAATAGCACTTACCCAGCACCTGTTACCTGCTATGTACCAGGCAGGCACTGTTATAAGAAGTTTACACAAACTATTTTGCAAGGAAGCTACATAAAATATTGTCACAAAAGTAATATTTTATTAATGTAAAGTAACATTATCTCCATTGTATAGATGAGGAATCTGAAGGGCAAGTGACTTAATAATTGAGTACATGTAAAGGACTTAAAACTGTGCCAGGCACATAGTAGACTCAATAAATGCTACTTATTTCTCACTAAAGAAAGTCATTAAACCACAAGGGAATAGGGAAAGGAAGAAGAAAGGAACAGAGAAGAACTACAAAAAACATTCAGAAAACAATTAATAAAATGGTAATAAGTTCATATCTATCAATAATTACTTTAAATGTAAATAGACAAAATTCTCCAGTCAAAAATCATAGAGTGGCTGAATGGATAAAAACAAACAAACAAACAAACAAAACATCTATATGCTGCCTACAAGAGACTCACTTCCAAAATAAAGACACACACACAAACTGAAAGTGAAGGGATGGAGAAAGATATTCCATGCAAATAGAAATAAAAAGAAAGCTGGTGTAAGTATACACTTATCAGACAAAACAGACTTTAAAACAAAGACTTTAATGAAAGACAATGGGCATTATATAATGATAAAGGGGTCAATCCAGCAAGAAGATATAAAACTTATAAATATACATGCACCCAACATGGGAGCACCAAAATATGTAAAGCAAATATTAACAGACTTAAAGGGAGAAATTGATAGTATTAATAGTAGGGGACTTTAACACCCCACTTACATCAATGGATAGATCATCCAGACAGAAAATCAATAAGGAAACATTGGCCTTAAACAACAGATTAGATCAAATGAACTTAATAGATATATGTAGAATATTCCATCCAAAAGTAGCAGAATATACATTCTTCTCAAATGCATATGCAACGTTCTCCAGGATAGATATTATCAGAAAGACAAGAAATAACAAGTGTTGGTAGTAAAGGGAACCTTCATGCACTGTTGGTGGGAAAGTAAATTGGTGCAACTACTATGGAAAACAGTGTGGAGTTTCCTCAAAAAATTAAAAATATAACTACCATATAATCCAGCAATTCCACTTCTTGGTATCTATTTGAAGAAAACAAAAACACTAATTTGAAAAGATATCTGCAACCCTATGTTTATTACAGCATTATTTACAATAGTCAAGATATGACCACAACCTAAGTATCCATTGATAGATGAATGAATAAAGAAAATATGATAGAGAAAGAGAGAGAGAAATACTACTCAGTCATAAAAAAGAATGAAATCTTGCCATTTACAGCAACATGAATGAACCTTGTGGGTATTATGCTAAGTGAATGGTCAGACAGAGAAAGAAAAATACAACATTATTTCACTTACATGTGGAATCTAAAAAACAAAACAAACAAAACAAAACATAATCCAGACTCATAGATACAAAACACAGATTGGTGGTTGCTAGTGCAGAGGGGAGTTGAGAGGGAACAAATGGGTGAAGGGGATCAAGAAGTACAAACTTCAAGTTATAAATAAGTCATGGGGATGTAATGTACAATATGGGTAATACAGTCAATAATATTGTATTAACTTTGTATGGTGACAGATGGTAACTAGACTTATTGTGATGATCATTTTGCAATGCACACAAATGCTGAATCCTTATGTTGCACACCTGAAACTAATATAATATTGTATGCCAAATATACTTCAATAAAAATCTTTTAAATGTTAGTTATTTTAATCACACAATTAGTAAGCGGCAGGGTTGGGATTCAAATAAAGGCATCCCACGCGTTAACAATTCACCTTCTACTGTACCTTCTATGTAAACTGAGCTCTGAGAATAGCCTTAAGTATCCCATAGTTACTCCATATATACCTAGAAACAAGATATTCTAATACAAAAATATGATCATGTTACTTGTCACTTGTAGGATAAGGCCAACTCTCCTTAGCATGGCATTTGAGGCTTCTCACCATCTCATCCCAGCCACTGTTGTTCCAGCACCCAACACCCCTTGTTCCAGCCCATTGTTCCAGTCACTATGGCAGTATTCCTGGCTTGTTCAAATCTCTCTCTCTCCCTCTCTCTCTGTATGTGTGTTCACGATCCTCCTTTTGAAGTGTTCTCTCCCAACTTCCGTACCTAATACCACTCCATCGATAAAGCTTTCCCTAAACCCCTCTTTCACTCCTAATCTCATCCTGTGGAACTGCTGCCTCACATCTTCTCCTGCAGGAAGTTTCTCACACCTCCCTATAGCACTAACTACACAATACTAAAGTCTCATGGTTTATATATCAACCTCTCCCACTGGATTGGGCACTCCTTGAGAGGTGGACCGCAAACAATGATTATTTGGAAAGCATTCGTAAAACAATTATTATTCAGTACCAGGCTCTATGTTCACTATAGTTCATCAGCTGTAACTTCTGGATATTGATTTCTTTGGCCCTTTGGCTAGGAAGTTTCCTCTTCTCCATTATATCACGCCTCAGTTTGGGCTCAGAAGCAAATCCTGAGATAAGGATTGCAGTGAAAGCAGTTTGGGAGGTGCAGGAAGCACCAGCAGGGGATGAGGAACTAGGACAGGGAAAGGAAGGAAGCAGTAAAGTAAAAAAACCCTAGAGGAAGGGTTGTTGGGTATTTGTACACCATGTCCCATCAGTCCTTGGTTGAGGGTGTTTGGGGTATTAATTCCCCTAGCCCTCCCTTTATAACTGAGAAAAGCACGTGGCTCTGGAAAAGCACTTAGTCAAAGAGGTGCAGATCCTGGCATCTGGAAGCGGCCTAGAGCATGCCGCAGTGGCAGGGGAGGAATCTAGGTGTGGCGCTGACAGTGTCTGCTAGAAAGCCACTCTAAAACACCCTAGGATTGGGAGAAAAGAAAACCCTGTACACTGCTGATGGGAATGGAAATTGGCACAGCCACTATGGAAAACAGTATGGAGGTGCAGAAAACTAAAAACAGAATTACCATATGACCCAGCAATTCCACTCCTGGGTATATATCTGAAACAAGAACACTAATTCTAAAAGATACATGCACCCCAATGTTCATAGCAGCATTATTTACAATTGCCAAGATATGGAAGCAGCCTAAGTGTCCATCAACAGATGAATGGATAAAGAAGACGCGTTACGTGTAGAATACTATTCAGTCATAAAAAAGCTTAAAATTTTGCCGTTTGCAGCAACATGGATGGACTTGGAGGGCATGATGCTATTATGCTAAGTGAAATAAGTCAGACAGAGAAAGACAAATACTATATGATATCACTTATATGTGGAATCTAAAAACTACAACAAACTAGTGAATATAACAAAAAAGAAGTAGGGCTTCCCTGGTGGCACAGTGGTTGAGAGTCTGCCTGCCAATGCAGAGGACACGGGTTCGAGCCCTGGTCTGGGAAGATCCTACATGCCGCAGAGCAACTGGGCCCGTGAGCCACAACTACTGAGCCTGCGCGTCTGGAGCCTGTGCTCCACAACAAGAGAGGTCGCAATAGTGAGAGGCCCGTGCACCGCCATGAAGAGTGGCCCCCGCTTGCCACAACTAGAGAAAGCCCTCGCACAGAAAGGAAGACCCAACACAGCCATAAATAAATAAATAAATAATTTTTTTTTTAAAAAGAAGTAGGCTCAAACAAACTAGAGAACAAACTAGTGGTTACCAGTGGTGGAGGGAAGGAAGGGGTTGGGGAGTGGGAGGTACAAACTATTGGGTGTAAGATAGGTTACAAGGATATATTGTACAACATGGGGAATATAGCCAATATTTTGTAATAACTATAAATGGGGTATAATCTTTAAAAATTGTATTAAAAAATTAAAAAAAAGAAATCCCCCAAGGTTGTGGAGGAGAAATGCGAGTTAGAATTCTGGAAGGTTTCCAGTCATTCTCACTTGTTAGTAGTTTCTTTCTTTCTTTTTTTTTTTTTAAATTAATTAATTAATTAATTTATTTATTTTTGGCTGCACTGGGTCTTCGTTGCTGCACGCGGGTTTTCTTTTTAGTTGCGGCGAGCGGGGGCTACTCTTTCTTGTGGTGCACAGGCCTCTCATTAAGATGGCTTCTCTTGTTGTGGAGCTCGGGCTCTTGGCACGTGGGCTTCATTAGTTGTGGCACGTGGGCTCAGTAGTTGTGGCTCGTAGGCTCTAGAGCGCAGGCTCAGAAGTTGTGGCGCATGGGCTTAGTTGCTCCGCGGCATGTGGGATCTTCCCAGACCAAGGCTCGAACCCACGTCCTCTGCACTGGCAGGCGGATGCTTAATCCCTGCTCCACCAGGGAAGTCCCGATCGTCGTTTCTTAACTCCTAGAACACAACACAAATTCCCTATCTTTGGAACTGAAGAACATAGGTGTTTGGAAGCCTGAAAGTAATATGAGATTGAACCCATGGATAAAGTCTAATATAAATTGGTACCAGGATTATGTTTGCATTATAGATGAGGTTATAACTTCAAGGAATAGCTGAATATCCACTATACGTCAAGAAATTTTTTTTTTTTTTTTTTTTTGCCGTACACGGGCCTCTCACTGTTGTGGCCTCTCCCGTTGCGGAGCACAGGCTCCGGATGCGCAGGCTCAGCGGCCATGGCTCACGGGCCTAGCCGCTCTGCGGCATGTGGGATCCTCCCGGACCGGGGCACGAACCCGTGTCCCCTGCATTAGCAGGCGGACTCTCAACCACTGCGCCACCAGGGAAGCCCTATGTCAAGAAATTTTTAAAAATGTTTTAGTCAAAACAAGATGAGCACAAACTGCAAATGAAGAACATGGCCTTCAGTCATGGAGAAGTCAAATAAATATAAAGACATTTAAAGATCAAGTTAATAAAGAAGTCAGCAAATGGGACCTGGGAGAGTACACCTCAAAGGAAAAAAGGTATTTAAGAGCCTGAATAGCCATACAATGCAACTGTGCTTGTGGTCCAAAGATCTCTGGGTTTTCTTAAGGGAGTTTTACGGAGAACAAACCAATATAGGAGGAAAATATAAATGGCTAGAATCTCTGACAATAGCTTATGGGGAGTAGCGCTATGTTATTTCTTTAATTTCCCCAAGCAGTGTTTTTACAGCTATCTTAGTAAGCAAAATGCAATTTTAAAAAAAGTAACTTCTTGCAAGGAGTTCTGTGAGTTACCCCCTTCAGATCAAGCCATGTCTGTGCGGGCAGTACAGTGCAGGTAGGGAAAGGGGGTAAAGAATGGACTTGACTGAAAAAAATCAACACATATGCCAAAGGTAGCCAAAATTTTTAAGAAACGGATTCTGACTCAAAACCAGAAAAAGTGAATTTATCTGGGTGATATTAATATCTCTTAATAAGGAATGTTTCAATATGAGAGGGTAGTCTACGTGAACATATAAAAATGGGGATCAAAACAGCTAAAGTTGGCAGAGTTCATCCATGTAACATTGCTCAGGGGAAAAAACACTGACCCTAAGGAAAATAAATATGCTTACTAAAGGGCAGTGCCCTGCTCTGAGTTAGAAGCAACTCACTTAGCTTCCCGAGAGTTCCGTCTATACTATCAACCTCCTTTGCTGTCTTTGTGCTCATAGAGCAACCACCTGATTTATGTCCACACAGGTTTTAAGATATTGTGAAACCAGGAAGAGCTTCCTGGAGGGCAGATGCGTACGTGTCATGGTGAACGAACAGCCCCCATCATAAACTGATAGCTTGGTAAGTGTTGTTAAGTTTAAGTCTGACCACTTGCGTCAGATGACTTTTTTGGTAGGCTGAGAAAGGGAAGTTCCTGGGTCACAAAGCTAAGAACCAGACTTGGGAGTCTGGTGACTTCACCAAGGTTAAGGTTAATCTATGACATCTTTCTAGACAACCAGTGAAGCAACCCTCACTCTGATGATCTCTGTACCTTCAAACTGGATAGTATTACCCACATTAGTAGTAAATGTGGAAAAACATCTCCAAAAGAGAACTTTCTCAATACACACGGGCAAAGAGGGCCAGTACAGCATGAAGAGGCCAGACTTTGCGGGGGAGGATAACCAGGACACTCTGTACACCTTCATCTGTAAAATGGAAATAATTATAATATCTGCTCCTGCCAGAGCACCAGAACTTAAACATACAAAAAACTACTGTCTTCCGAATTCATCCTAAGCACCTCTATGTTCTTTGCAAAAAAGCTACTCTTCAAAATGCTTTTTTTGGAACTTTACCTTGGAATTTTCCCTCAGAGACATTCTACAGGCCACAAAACAAACTCTGTCTCATTTACCAGGGTCAAACCTCAGTTCCCAACAAAAAACAACTTTTCCCAGTCTAATCACCCACTTAAGCCATCATACAATGCTGAGAATGACACCCTGGTTAGTTTACAACTGTGAACTTCAGACTCCCCGGCCCCTGGCTCCTTTCCCACAGCCCAGAAGCACAACCAGTCTCTGCACTTTGTTTCACTAGCTCTAGCTCTATTTCTCTACCCTGCCACAAACCCTAGAAAGAGCAGTTTGCATTTCTCCTTCTTCATTCCTGCATAATTACTCACCACCGATGACCTGGCCTCCAGTTCCTCTACTTTACTAAATACCCTCATCAAAGATCACCAATGGCTTTCTACAAGCCAAACTCAAAAGCTCCTCTTGGGCTTCCCTGGTGGTGCAATGGTTGAGAGTCCACCTATATTCCTTGTGCTGTACACTACATCCTTGAGCTTATCTTACACCCAATAGCTTGTACCTCTGACTCCCCCACCCTGTATTGCCTGTTCTGCTTCATTTACATTGACTCAACTCCTTCCATCATTTTTCAATATTTGATCTTGACATTTGTGCATCTTTTATGTTCCAGAAATACTGAAGTCCCTGTCTTGACAGAGCTCACTTCTTAGGTTGGAGTACAGAAAAGCAAACAAAAATAACTACCACAATAGATGTTATAATAAATGGCAACATTTTATATTATATATAATGTACAAGGACATGGAGGGAATGATTATTTCTGGCTTTGAGAAGGCAGCTCAGGTGAGCAAAGTCAAAGAGGAAGTCCAGGCAGAGGGAAAAGCAGGAGAGAAGCCTCATCGGTAGGAATGTACACAGGATGCCCAGGTAAAGGACAGTGAGAAATCTCACTGTTGGGGAGGGTGGATGGAAGCAAGCCTGGAGAGTCGGGCGTAGCGAGGTTGGAAAGGGGCTTTGTTTACTGTGCTAAGATGTACAGGCGTTATTCAGAGGGCGATGAGAAGCCATCAGGAGTTTCAAGTGGATAGATGCCATGGTAAGATCTGTGTTTTAGATAGACCACTCTAAGGCAATGTGGGAGGCTGGATGGGAGAAGAGTGAGCCAGGAGATAAGGACTATTGTGCCCACTCAGGACTGACTCAGGCAGTGGGCATGGAGAGGAGGAGACAGATGTGACAGTTCAACAGAACTTAGTTACCTTGCTATTCAGAGTGATTACGGCACACGGGAGTGTGTGCATATTTGCCCACCCATATACTCAAACTCAGTTTTTTCATTTATTCCTTAAGCACAGCACCTAAGAAACTACAGATTATGAATTTTATTCTACTTGCCCATGTTTTGTGATAGCTCATTATTTTAGACTAGTTCAGAATTTGTGACAAAGGTACAATTTAACTTGGCCCTATCTACTAAAAAAGAAACAAAGGGAGGGAGGGAGGGAAGAAGGAAGGAAGGAAGGAGGGAAGATTTACTAAGCAAATTAATATTATAAATGAGATTACAAAATAATTTTTCTTCTGAAGACGCAGTTTTGAGCCTTTAAAAAGCATGGAAGTCCACAGAAATATGGCACTGCTGAGTCCTCGTCCACGTAAGAAGTCACATCATTATGTCCACCCTCTGCTCCTGACCCGAACGGAACGTCTGTGGTTGCCAAATAGTCGGGGGGGGAAAAGTCTCAGTGATATTTGACAAACTGTGGAGTTGAAGGGGAAGAAAAGAAGGAGGAATGATAAACTGTGACGGGGTGAGGCACTGCCAACAAAGCGGCCTGCAAAACCTCAAACTCTTTCTCCCTCACTACCTGGATCTTTACATGTTGCTTTGATCATCTAGCCAGAAATTCTACCAATTAGCAGTTCCCTTGGGTTCACAAATATTCCGTTAAAAAATGCAAGTACTGGGCCTCCCTGGTGGCACAGTGGTTGAGAGTCTGCCTGCTAATGCAGGGGACACGGGTTCGAGCCCTGGTCTGGGAGGATCCCACATGCCGCGGAGCAACTAGGCACGTGAGCCACAACTCCTGAGCCTGCGCGTCTGGAGCCTGTGCTCCGCAACAAGAGAGGCCGCAACAGTGAGAGGCGCGTGCACCGCGATGAAGAGTGGCCCCAGCTCGTCGCAACTAGAGAAAGCCCTTGCGCAGAAATGAAGATCTAACACAGCCAGAAGTAAATAAATAAACAAATGTGGGGTTTAAAAAAAAAAAAATTTCAAGTACTACAGAGACTGTTAAGGTGAGGTTAGTCATCCTCAGATTACTGTGAAGGGTGGGCATTTAGGCTCAGAGCCTTTAATGGGGCAGAAGTAGAACATAATAGGAAGGGGAGGAGACACCTTAGGAGATAGGAGAGGCCAGAGCTTTGTACTTCATAACGCAGATAAGAGAGAGGAAACACCTCTTCTCTCCTTCTTCACTTCAGCACCTCATTATCGTTCCCAGTGTAACCCTGAGCAGGACCCTATGGGGACTTCCCGGGACAGACCTCTCCCCCATGTCCTCTGTTGTAGCTCCTCTCTGAAGTACCTACATAACAGTACCTGATACACATTTCCTGAGTTGTTTTCTAGAGGCTAAAACCCCACCCAATGGAAGACAATGTTAACTACTTGCTGAGTATGAGCATGCAACCCCCAGACCTATCGGAGCCTGAGGAATGACAGCGTTAACCCCCATGACGCTACCCTGTTACCTCACCATCAACCAATCAGAGAATTGTGCATGAGATGATCACATACCCTGTGACTCCCCTCCCTCACCATGCCTTTAAAAATGCTTTCCTGAAACCCATCAGGCAGTTCTGGCTTTTTGAGCATTAGCTGTCCTGGCCTCCTTGCCTGGCACCTTACAGTAAATGCTGCACTTTCTTTCACCATAACCCAATGTCAGTAGATTGGCTTTACTGTGCACGGGTGAGCGGACCCAGGTTTGGTTCCATAACGCCAGGACCCAAATTTAGATGCGTCCTATTAGTACCAATGCAGGGCACAGTATGATTTACATATGCTGTCATAGTGTGGAATTATGGATTTCATCTTAAATTCCACTTCTTATACCATTTATTTGGGAAAAGGTGACAAAGTTCCAAAGACTTGACTTATGAATACACTCACAACCCACTACTTGGAAATTTTCACTAATTCCTATCCATTCGCGAAAGGTCTCCAGAACCTTTTACCTAACTCGAATAACTGTATGCACTTGAAAGTATTTTTTGATAAATTAAGATGAACTTTTCTCCACTGGATTGATTTAGGTGACACATTACTATCGCTATTGATAGCAATTACAATAATAAAGGATGCTAGCATCAAAGCACTTCTACATTGCTTTTGAGTAAAATAAATATTTAGTATATCCATTAGTAACTCCAGAGTTAAATTTTATGTTTGAAACAATTGAAAAATTAACTACAATTGTATTATTTTAACCAGAATAAGCATTTGAACAGTTATTTAATTGGTTATTTCCAGCTCTCTTAGGTAGGTATTTCAGATATAATTATCCCTAAAAAATTATCCTAAGTTTTAGTTGTATTAATTTATTAAACTTTTGGGAACTGAAATTAGGGCAAAATTCTCCTGGTTTTATGTTGTTCTCCATACCTGAAACTCTAGTTATAGTTTCTAAGGAAGTTGTGAACTTCCACAGAATCTGGGAGTGATTTATGACTTGAAGACAAAGAGTGATTATTTTAGCCCCAAATTCTAAGTGTAGGTCCTATGTTTGAATAAGGCAGTTGTTTATTGTTTTTTAGTGGCTACTGGTCACCTTGAAGAAAGTTATATTTGTCCCAAATATGTCCTCTTTTAGGGAAGGTTGGAAATGTGGGGAATGTCTCCAAAGGAGAAACACTCTGGGATATATTCCTTTAACCACCTCTGCTATTCATGGTTCTTCATTGAGGAATGACCCAAAATCATAAATCCTGGACTCAGCTTTCATCCTGTAACTTTTAAATCGCTTGCTAAGGAAAATCTTAAGATGCCAAAATTTCACTATAAATGTCATATTTTAAATGGAAGTCATCCTATAGTGAAAGTCATAGCTACACTGGCCATCCCTGTTTAAAACTGAGTTTGAAGTGCATTTCGAACTTCAGTCTAATATAAGTACTTTCCAGTTGCCTTTGCTACACTAAGCAAATGTATGTGGAAGGAACCACAGCCACAAAATCACCTGCCAATTTTAATTTTGCTCTTAGGGACACTCTGTACAATGGAAAAGGAGAGGGATTCCCTACTAAGAAAGTGAAAGATAAGAGTACTAACATTTTTGAGTTTTTATTGTGTTAGAATGAGGGAAATGAAGCCAAGTAACAGATCCAAGGGTCACAGAGCTGGTAAACAATAGTAGAACTGAAGCTTGAACTGATCTTGGGGCTTCCTAAAGAACTGAAGATTTTTTAAGGAAGAAGAAGGTACTTATACGGTACTTATGAGAACAAAGATAACAGTATCAGATTTTATCTTAAGAAAATGCCAAACTGAAAACTAACAACACTGGGGATCCAAAATATAAAACATAATATGAAGATCACATGGGTTAAATCTTTCATGAATTATTAAAATTAGGCACATACATGAATGTGCACACACATGGGCATACACCCCAATCCTTGGGGTTCGGTACTCTTATAAATTTATTGCTTTTAATTATATGGTGACATACACACAGGATTATCAATTGCTATTTTTAATTTGTTAGTGATTATTAAACTTAAGAGACAATCTTTAATGCAGCAATGTAGCATATAGCCAGTTCTAGATAAACAGTTCCAGATTAGTTAGAATCTGACCAATAATACGAACACAAAGAAATGGCAAAAATATGACCTGCTTGCTGACCTTAATTTCAGTTGGAATTACTATGGATTTCATATAAGATAAATAACATCACCATCATCATTATCACTAATATTTATCCAGTCTATCAAATATGCCAGGAACTGTATACTTTCTCATTTAATCATCATTATTACTCTGTGAAGAGGTATATTGCAACTCCTTATCACAGATGCAATAACCAAAGCTTGAGGACTGTAGCAGATGTTTGTGGAGGATCATGCAACATGCCCCAGTACACTTGGTTTCAGCGTGTCTTGCATATACATTTCTATGCATGAGGCCAGTGTCCCACATCAATTCTGGGCCTCAGCATCTCCCTGCTTTGCTGCCAGAAGTTTCTTTGAAGCCTTGGGAAACTGCTCAGCTATGCAGAAATCTGGAAAGGGGGTGGGGAAATATTAATGACTCTCAGAGTCACTCTCAACCAATGTGGGCAAGAATCAGCAGGTAAATGCACCAGGATTTCCATCTTGTGATGAGACAGTTCTATACAAGTCCTTAGAATGTCCCCAGCACAACTGAGTCCAGTTCCCCCAACAGCAACCAAATCATTAATTTACCCTTTATTGGCTTTTCTTCCTTCCAAGTCCTATTTTCCCCACTTCTGCTTCCCGGGATCACCTCGGAAGCAAATTATCTTCACCCAAGTTCTTGTCTCAGGAGAACCCAAAATACGGCAAGTAGATTAGGTAACTTGCCCTAAGCCAAACAGCAATCGGCAGAGCCAGGACTGGAACCTGAACCATCTGTTTCCAACACCCGCGGTCTCAGAGACATTCCCCACTGTGAGCCAACATTAACGTATCTGTAAAACCAAGCCAAAAGAGAAAAAAGAAAAGGCAGATAACACATTTTCTCCCAGTGCTTTAAAAAGTCAAGTATGCTTCTGCCATTTATATGTTAAGCTGGCTGCTGAAAGAACAGCATGCACGTGCCCCACCCACCCCGCCCCGTCTTGAGGACCCTGGGGTCTAATGAAGACAGGCACTGTGCCATGGACACCAGTGAACCACATGAAGATGCAACTTACTAGGATCGCTGAGTCTAGGGATGAATGTGTGATATTCACACCTAAATCAGGGTCATAAAGAAGAACCCATTCAAGGTGGAAGATAAATACTATTGAAGTGGATATCAGGTTTAGTGGCAAATTTTAGACAATATTTGCAGGCTTGTGTTCTGGGTCTGACTCTACTGCTAAGTATACCATGTGATTTGGGACACATTATTGAACCCCTCTGTTTCCTCATTTGTAAAATGAAGACAATACTTCTTGCCCTGTCTGCTGCACAGGGCAGCTGGGAAGCTCAAGTGAGATACAGTACCTGAAAGTTCTTTGAATCACACAAAGCACTCGGCAAATATAAACTACTATTACTAACACTTTGAATCATCACCATCATCAATGTGTATGATTACTTCTGCATTTGTTACATGACAGGCACCACGGACAAACTTTTCAAAGATACGTCAAATGTGAAGCATATGATCTTGCTGTGACATTAGCTACAATAGAGTGGAATTGAATACAGAGCAGATCTGATTTTGAAATGACATTTTACTAATGGGGGCTCCCATAAAATTGTAATATGGCTTTGAGAATAAAGCTATGGCAACATCCCAGCATACTGCAACCTAGAATGGATCCCAGGGCCAACATTACTTCCTCGGAGTTAACTAATTGGTGAAGGACATGAGTAAATTCCTCCAGACCACTGGGTACCAATTAGTGCTAATTTTGGCTATAATGAAGAATGGGCTGAAACCAACCTGAAGACATTTAGTGGGATAAATGTAAAGTCATATTCCTAGGGACAAGGAATTTGGGAAAACCATCATTGGTTATCCTCTCATTGTTTGGAAGAGCCCAATAAATAGCACTGAGTGCTGAACCAATAGAGAAACAAGATAATGACATAAGGCCATTCGGGCAAGACTATTACTTTATTACTGATGAAGTTGATAATGAAGAAACTGACTTAAATCTGTAGACAAGTAGGCTTCACAGAGCCCCACTGGACTATTGCTGGCTCCCTGGGACGAAAACCCTTTGCAAAACTTACAGCACAGGGAGAGCAGGCCAGAGCACGTGCTTTCTGTGGGCCAGCTTGCTCCCAAAGAGGAGAGAGAAAGGCACTGAGTTAAGGATGTCCATTTTCTCCATCAGATGAAGTCACTCCTCCTCCCATCAGATGACGCCACTTCTCCTTTGGGAAGATTGAGTGAGAGGAGTGGAGAGAGCCCAGGCCTGGTTCAGGAATGGGGTTCCCACCACACAGAAGGAAACATGAGGAGTGGGGAGAGAAGTTTGCCCCTCTGTAAAGCATGGGGGCCCAGAGAGAATATGTGAACTTTCCAGGATTGGTGGCAGTGTCAGGGCTGAAAGCCAGAGCTGTTTTATTTATCTGTGTTTTAAAAAACAAGAGCAAAAACAGAAAAAGAGAGACCTCCTGATTTATTAGCATTGCACCTGAAAAAGTGGGGCTTTGGGGTTGTTTCATAGACTACAAAATTAGCATGAAACTATTGGTCACGTGTGTGGCTTAAGCACAGGGTCCAGATCACAGAAAACAACTAATCTGTTCTCCGAAACTTTCTGGAGGATCGTATTCAACTCTATGAACCGCATTTTTGATGACTGATGATGCAGGAAGTACAGAAAGATATGATCAGGATACTAAGAAGCTGAAACAGAACTGGAATTTGGAAAGTCCTCACTGAGAATAGGGACAGGGCTTGCTTCTGCAGAGCTCCAGAAAAAAGACAGAACCAAGAGCAGTGAGAGAAAGTCATATGGAGGCAGTTTTAAGTCAATGGAAGGAAGAACTTTCTAACATATGCACACACACACACACACACACACACACACACACACACACGTCTAGCAGTGCATAGGATGCAAATCTGATCATGTTGCTCCCTTGTAAAAACCACTGGATGGTTTCCTAGTCCTCTTGGGATAATGTCCAAAGTCCTTAGTAGAGTTTATGAGTTCCTTGTGGACGGGCCGTTCAGCTGGTGTCCAGCCCCAGCTCGTATCTACTCCCTGTCACTCCGCTGGCTGCAGCCACACTGACCTTCTTTAGTCCCTGGAGCACAGCAGGCTCCTTACCACCTCTCATCTTGAATGTGCAGGTCCCTCTGCCTGTGTGGCCCTCCTTCTTTTCTATACCAAACCAACTCCGGTTCATCCTTCAGATCTCAGTTTTCCCATCTTCATGGAGTCCTTTCTACCTCCTGGAGGAGCTCATTCCACCCTCTGTGCTCCCCTTCTTAGTACTTGTCAGAGTTGTGGCTTTACTTGTCTTCTTTGGCCCTTTAATAATGTCTGTCTCCCCTACTAACCCATGAATTCCACGAGGGCAGGGAATGTATCGTTACTCACAGTATCCCAGAGCCCAGCACGGTGCCTGCATAGATCTACTCAGCACAGACCTCCTGAACAAGGAGGGGAGGGGAGGGGCAGAGGAGGAGGAAGAAGGGTCTCCCCAGAACTAGAAAGATTCAAGCAGAGGATATGAAGGACCATCTTTCAAGCAAAGGGTTGAAAATATTCCTGTGCTGGTGGAACGATTGAACCAGCTCAAGCCAGTCAGCAAATATCTGCTAAGCACATACTGTGTTCCAGGAGCTAGGTACCGTTCTGAATCAATGCCTGCACTGATGTATAAGAGAATTTTCCATTCTAAGAGCTGGTGATTACCTGGAGCAAATCTGTTTAATACCTTAAGACAGAAAAAGAAAAAACGAAAATGTATGACATTCGGGACCAGGTTTCCATCCCAAACTGCAGTCATATCTAACTTCATTGAAGACATATTATGGACTTTGAATATTGGAATTACTCCTTTTTGATGAGCCATAGCTATAATTAACAAAGAATGGGAGAGGGAGAATTAAGTTAATATCTTGTGGGAAGCAACTGTGAGAACTAAAATAAGGAACCACCCCAGTGATTCCGACTAGCCTTTCTTAAGAGTACACTAAACAAAGCCCAGCTGAGTCTGTTTCCAGCGAGTCCTTCCAAAGAGTCCAAATGTGTAAGGACAGAGATGAAAAAATTCAAATTCCCTTTTACCAGGATGTCACCAGCAGTGAAAGCCTCCATTTAGAATTCCTTGTTTTTTTAAATGTAACTTTCACATTCTAAAACCATGTACCTCTGATGGAAGACTGAAGCCAGACTTTGGGCTCCTGCTGTCAGGAGAGGTGTGCAGAGGGGATCATGAACGAATAGAAGGAACAGAGGCTCATGAAGGAATAGCCCAGAGCTGATTCTGGCCTTAAAGAGAACAAAATGAACTCTTTACCCATTTAAATTTCTCTGTGCAACTTATTTTATTCTTTACTCTCTGGCTTAGTCTTTGGAGATGCATCCATTGTTATTAAATATATATCTGCTCTCATTTTTCCTGGAACATGCTGCCCAGAGATGGCCATGTGAGAAGCAGCTTGAAGACAAATTAGTGCCACACTCCATGGCCTCTGCCCTTGGGACATTCAGCAGTCACTGCTTTCTCTGTCCAGGTGTCTCAACACCTGGAGTATGTACTCTTGTTTCCGTCTTGTGCATCTACAAGAGTTTTGTGCCTGGGAAGAGTTTTGTTGTATTTTAAGATAAAAAATATAATATCAGACTTGTTGACAAAACTGAAAAAAGTAAGAACATGGAAAAAGACTGAAGATACAGTTGGCAAGGAGATAATTAATGGAGCAAGATTTTGGAAGAAGTGCAAGGGGTCTAACAAATGCTCATTCATCTGAAAAGTCATTTTAAGACTCAGTTCCAGAGGTCTGCTACAAAAGCTCAGAGTTCTCTAAATCAGAAACGATTCAGCTTTACAACTCCTCTACTGCTTATATTTGTTTCTTCTTATCAAAGTAATATAGTAAAATAATAATAATTCAAAAAATTTTGCCATTCATAATACAAATTTAAACTATATTGGCTTCATGGCACTGAAGCTGTTTGAGTTCCCATTAATTAAGGCCTGAATTGATTAGTAGATTTAAGAATCACATTTATAAATGTAGTTTTCTGAATGCCTACATAACAGAATAAGCAAGATATAAACAAACAATGTACTATTCAGCCATAGCCAATGGGTAATTTTCTGGACACAACAGTGTCAAGGTTCAATGCTTAAAAACCGCAGAAAAGTGGCTGTCAAATTAATGGTGAAAGTACAGGAAGCCGACCTCTGTGACCACTGGAATCTTAAGATTCATTGACTCATTTTAATATTTTTCAAACCAATTAAATGACCCAACTCTGGGAAAATGTAACATTTACTAGGCATTTGAGAATGGTTAATTTGGTATGTGTATCTTTGTGCTTTTTTTAAACTTTGTATTATGGAAAATTTTAAACATATGCAAAGAAGAGGACAGTATAATGAAACTTCATGTACCCATCACCCGTTCCCCCTACAAATTATTTTGAAGCAAAGCTCACATGTCATTTTATTTCCGGGAATTCTAACTATTATTTTATATACGTATATTTTTATACATCTTTATTGGAGTACAATTGCTTCACAATGCTGTGTTAGTTTCTGTTGTACATCAAAGTGAACCAGCCACATGCATACATATACCCCCATAACCTCTCCCTCTTGAGCCTCCCTCCCACCTTCCCTATCCCACCCCTCTAGGTGTTGAAAAGCACCAAGCTGATCTCCCTGTGCTATGTGGCTGCTTCCCACTAGCTATCTGTTTTACATGTGGTAGTGTATATATATCCATGCTTCTCTTACTTCAGCCCTGCATCCCCTTCTCCCCGCTGCATGTGCTCAAGTGCATTTTCTATGTCTGCGTATTTATTCCTGCCCTGCCACTAGGTTCATCACTATCATTTTTTTATATATTCCATATATATGCATTAGCATACAGTATTTGTTTTTCTCTTTCTGACTCACTTTGCTCTGTATGACAGACTTTAGGTCCATCCACCTCACTACAAATAACTCAATTTCGTTTCTTTTTATGGCTGAGTAATATTCCATTGTATATATGTGCCACATCTTCTTTATCCATTCATCTGTCGATGGACACTTAGGTTCCTTCCATGTCCTGGCTATTGTAGATAGTGCTGCAATTAACATTGTGGTACATGACTCCTTTTGAACTATGGTTTTCTCAGGGTATATGCCCAGTAGTGGGATTGCTGGGTCATATGGTAGCTCTATTTTTAGTTTTTTAAGGAACCTCCATACTGTTCTCCATAGTGGTTGTATCAATTTACATTCCCACCAACAGTGCAGGAGGGCTCTGTTTTCACCACACCCTCTCCAGCATTTGTTGTTTGGAGATTTTCTGATAATGCCCATTCTAACTGGTGTGAGGTGATGCCTCATTGTAGTTTTGATTTGCATTTCTCTAATAATTAGTGATGTTGAGCAGCTTTTCATGTGCCTCTTGGCCATGTGTATGTCTTCCTTGGTGAAATGTTTATTTAGGTCTTCTGCCCATTTTTTAACTGGGTTGTTTGTTTTTTTAATACTGAGCTCCATGAGCTGTTTGTATATTTTGGAGATTAATCCTTTGTGCATTGTTTCATTTGCAAATATTTTCTCCCATTCTGAGGGTTGTCTTTTCATCTTGTTTATGGTTTCCTTTGCTGTGCAAAAGCTTTTAAGTTTCATTAGGTCCCATTTGTTTATTTTTGTTTTTATTTCCATTACTCTAGGAGGTGGGTCAAAAAAGATCTTGCTGTGATTTATGTCATAGAGTGTTTTTCCTATGTTTTCCTCTAAGAGTTTTATAGTGTGCGGTCTTACATTTAGGTCTTTAATCCATTTTGAGTTTAGTTTTGTGTATGGTGTTAGGGAGTGGTTTTTTTTTTGTGTTTTTTTTTTAGTGGTACGTGGGCCTCTCACTGTTGTGGCCTCTCCCATTGCGGAGCACAGGCTCCGGACGTGCAGGCTCAGCGGCCATGGCTCACAGGCCCAGCCGCTCCGTGGCATGTGGGATCTTCCCGGACCAGGGCACGAACCCATGTCCCCTGCATTGGCAGGCGGACTCTCAACCACTGCGCCACCAGGGAAGCCCAAGGAAGTGTTCTAATTTCATTCTTTTACATGTAGCTGTCCAGTTTTCCCAGCACCATTTATTGAAGAGGCTGTCTTCTCTACATTGTATGTTCTTGCCTCCTTTGTCATAAATTAGGTGACCATATGTGCGTGGGTTTAGCTCTGGGCTTTCTATCCTGTACCATTGATAATATATTTCTGTTTTTGTGCCAGTACCATACTGTCTTCGTTACTGTAGCTTTGTAGTATAGTTTGAAGTTGGGGAGCCTGATTCCTCCAGCTCTGTTTTTCTTTCTCAAGATTTCTTTGGCTATTCAGGGTCTTTTGTGTTTCCATACGAATTGCAAAATTTTTTGTTCTAATTCTGTGAAGAATGCCATTGGTAGTTTGAAAGGGATTGCACTGAATCTGTAGACTGCTTTGGGTAGTATAGTCACTTTCACAATACTGATTCTTCCAATACAAGAACATGGTATATATCTCCATCTGTTTATGTCATCTTTGATTTCTTCCATCAGTGTTTTATAGGTTTCTGAGTACAAGTCTTTCACCTCCTTAGGTAGGTTTATTCCTAGGTATTTTATTCTTTTTGTTGTGATGGTAAATGGGATTGTTTTCTTAATTTCTCTTTCTCATTTTTCATTGTCACTGTATAGGAATGCAAGAGATGTCTGTGCATTAATTTTGTATCCTGCAACCTTACCAAATTCATTGATTTATTTCTAGTAGTTTCCTGGTGGCATCTTTAGGATTTTCTATGTATAGTGTCATGTCATCTGCACACAGTGACAATTTTACTTCTTTTCCAATTTGTGTTCCTTTTATGTCTTTTTCTTCTCTGATTGCCATGGCTAGGACTTCCAAAACTATGTTGAATAAGAGTGGTGAGGGTGGACATCCTTGTCTTGTTCCTGATCTTAGTGGAAATGCTTTCAGTTTTTCACCATTGCTTATGATGTCTGCTGTGGGTTTGTCATATATGGCCTTTATTATGTTGAGGTAGGTTCCCTCTATGCCCATTTTCTGGAGAGTTTTTACCATAAATGGGTGTTGAATTTTGTCAAAAGCTTTTTTTGCATCTATTGAGATGATCATATGGTTTTTATTCCTTAATTTGTTGATATGGTGTATCACATTGATTTGCATATATTGAAGGATCCTTGCATTTCTGGGATAAATCCCACTTGATCATAGTGTGTGATCCTTTTAATATGTTGTTGGATTCTGTTTGCTAGTATTTTGTTCAGGATTTTTGCATCTATGTTCATCAGTGATATTGGCTATAATTTTCTTTTTTTTTGGTGATATCTTTTTCTGGTTTTGGTATCAAAGCTACTCCAGCTTTCTTTGGATTTCCATTTGCATGGAATATCTTTTTCCATCCCCTCACTTTCAGTCTGTATGTGTTCCTAGGTCTGAAGTGGGTCTCTTGTAGACAGCATATATATGGGTCTTGTGTTTGTATCCATTCAGCCAGCCTGTGTGTTTTGGTTGGGGCATTTAATCCATTTACATTCAAGGTTATTATCGATACGTATGTTCCTATGACCATTTTCTTAATTGTTTTGGGTTTGATTTGTGGGTATTTTTCTTCTCTTCTGTCTCCTGCCTAGAGGAGTTTCTTTAGCATTTGTTGTAAAGCTGGTTTGGTGGTGCTGAATTCTCTTAACTTATGCTTGTCTGAAAAGCTTTTGATTTCTCCGTTGAATCTGAATGAGATCCTTGCTGGGTAGAGTAATCTTGGTTGCAGGTTTTTCTCTTTCATCACTTTAAGTATATCCTGCCACTCCGTTCTGGCCTAAAGAGTTTCTGCTGAAAAATCAGCTGATAACCTTATGGGGATTCCTTTGTATGTTATATTTTGCTTTTCCCTTGCTGCTTTTAATATTTTTTCTTTGAATTTAATTTTTGTTAGTTTGATTAATATGTGTCTTGGTGTGTTTCTCCTAGGGTTTTTCCGGTCTGGGACTCTCTGTGCTTCCTGCACTTGGGCGACTATTTCCTTTCCCATGTTAGGGAAATTTTCCACTATAATCTCTTCAAATATTTTCTCAGACCCTTTCTTTTTGTCTTCTTCTTCTGGGACCCGTATAATTCGAATGTTAGTGTGTTTAGTGTTGTCCCAGAGGTCTCTGAGATTGTCTTCAATTCTTTCCATTCTGTTTTCTTTATTCTACTCCTCAGCAGATACTTCCACCGTTTTGTCTTCCAGCTCACTTATTCGTTCTTCTGCCTCCGTTATTCTGTTATTGATTCCTTCTAGTGTATTTTTCATATCAGTTATTGTGTTGTTCATCTCTGTTTGTTTGTTCTTTAGTTCTTCTAGATCTTTGTTAAACATTTCTTGTATTTTCTCAATCCGTGTCTCCATTCTATTTCTGAGATTCTGGATCTTCTTTACTATCATTAATCTGAATTCTCTTCCAGGTAGATTGCCTATTTCCTCTTCATTTATTTGGCCTTATATGTTTTTATCTTACTCCTTCATCTGTGACATATTTTTTTGGCCGTTTAATTTTTTTTTTTTTTTTTTTTATGAGTGGGATTGTGTTCTTGTCTTACTGGTTGTTTGGCCTGAAGCTTCCAACACTGGAGTTTGTAGACTGTTGGGTAGAGCTGGGTCTTGGTGCTGAGACGAGGACCTGAGGAGACCTCACTCTGATGAATATTCCCTGGGGTCTGAGGTTCTCTGTTAGTCCAGTGGTTCAGACTCAGAGCTCCCACCGCAGGAGGTTCCGCCCAACCTGTGGCTCATGAACCAAGATCCAGCAAGCCACGTGGGGTGGCAAAAAAAAAAAGAGAAAAAGAGAACAATAATAAAGAGTAAAAAATAAAATTAGACTAGGAAACTAACAGATATGTTAGAATATAAAAATAAAAATATAGATGAAACAACAACTGGAAGGTAAAACAGAACCACAACAGTAAAAAAGAGAAGGAAAAAAATAAAAAGATGGAAAAGGCCTTGGCTGTGGGGGTGGGGCTTAGGAAGGGGCGGGGCTTAGGCAGGGGTGGGGTTTAGGCAGCAGGCGGTGGGGGCTATGCTCAGGACCCACAGGGCTGGACAAGGCCTTCAGGGTGGTGTGGGGTGGGGCTTAGGCCCAACAGAACAGAAGGGGCCCAGACGTGCCTCTGGTCTCAGAGGGTGAGGGACCTGGTCTGGGAGCCCAGCAGGCTTCCCCGCCCAAGTGGGTGGGGCAAACGCCCTCTGCTCCTCTCCCGCTCCTCTGGTCCTGGAGGGCCCCTCCTGGCCTGCCTCTCCTGTTCTCCCCCACCTCCCTCCTATGTCCCCAAGACCAACATGGCCTGGAGGGGGCCTCTAAGGGCATAGGACACGGCCTGAGAGCCGGGCAGACTTCCCGATTGTTCAGGGGAAACGCTGGGCTCAATCTCCCCCTGATCCGAGCCTCCGAGGGTCCCCCCAGGCATGGGAACCCCTCCCCACTCCCAGCCACCCCTCTGGGGCACTGGTCTTGTTGGCCTCCACTTCTCCTCCCCTTCAGTTCCCCCACATCCTACCGGTTTGCTTAGGGGTCCCTCCCATCTCCCTGGGTGTCGAGGTCCCCCACCAGCATCTGGAAGGCACCCTAGTGGTGGGGAGACGCGAACTCTGCATCTTCCCAGGTCACCATCTTGGCTCTGCCCCTTCCAATTCTAACTATTATTATCAGTGCTTACCTCCTGGGATTGAATTATCTATCAGTCATCGAAGACACTTAATAACGACAACAACATCCACAAGTTTCTCAGTAAATATTAGTTGATGCAGTGAACAAAAGGGTAATATTTATTATGCAGTTACTGTGTGCCAAGCCCTGTGCTAAATGCTTTGCATGCACTGTCTCATTTAATGTTTGTAACGACCCTGAACCATAAATATCTTCACATTTCAGATGAGAAAGCAAGTGTAAAAAGATTGAGGGGCTTCCCAAAGATAAATGCAAATTCAATGAAAATGAAATCAAACTAAATTATATTGTGAATATAGAATAACAGCAAAGCATGAATGACACTTGATATTTTAATTAGGTTCAGAATCCAGGCCTTTGAGAATGAAGGTAAATGTGGCAAAACATTAAAAATTGGTGAATCTGGGTAGAGGTATATGGGAGCTCTTTACAGTATTATTGTAACTTTATGTTTTAAGCTATTTCAAAATAAAAAGTTAAAAATTTGAAGTGGGACCATTTTTTTCTCAACTAGCAAAGTTCAAGGTAGACCCTGACTGACATTTTGCACAATGGGCAGGATTTCTCTTCTTTAGGGTCCCTCTGAAATGACAACCTAAGTCAGACTTAGGTTTAGGTCAGTTTTTTCCGGGGTTGGGAGGAGGGTCATCTCAAGAAGCAGAAGTGAAGGGATGGAGAGAGTGACACAGGGAAGAAGAAAAAGACAACACAAGAACTCATTATTAGTTTAACTTTCCCTGTAGTCACCTGAGACTCAATCCTGATGGGGACTGGTGGTAGCCAGCCTCCAAGTGGGTCCCCAGTGGTCCCTGCCTCCTTGTAATCACACCTCTGTGCAGTGTCCTTCCAGACTTCACCAGGGTTAGTCTATGTGACCAATAGCATACAGCGGAAGTGATGTTATGTCATTTCTGAGATTAGGTCATAAAAAAGACTACGGCTTCCATTTTGGGCACTGGCCCTCTCTCTTTCAGACCACTCGCTCTGGGGGAAGCCATATGGTGAGGAGCCCTAGGAAGGGGTCCACATAGTGAGGGGAATCCTCCTGCCAACAGCCACATGAGTGAGTTAGAAGTGAATCCTTCAGACCCAGTCACACCTCGGATGACTACGGTCTTGGCTGACACATGGTTAACCTTGTAAGGAACTCTGAGCCCAAACCACCTAGCTAAGTAAGCCGCTCCCTGATTCCTGACCTATAGAAACTCTGAAACAAGAAATTTTTGTTATTCTAGACCTCCAAGTTTGAGGTAATTTGTCACACAGGTAACTAATATAGGACCCTTTGAGGAACTGTATTAATACACCTCAGAAACCTTCCATCACAGTCTGGGAGGCTGAGGCAATTATCCACATAACCCGAATTCCAGAGTGGGCACTGGATGTGCGACGCTGTCAACATGCTAAAGCAAACCCAGAAGAAATCATAGGGGGGCTGAGAGTATGTGAGGTGGGGACACCAATAAGCATCTGCTGAAGTACTTCATGATAACACTGCCTTTAACTTTTCTAGGATAACATACAGGTTTCATGTAACATGAAGTTCTCCTTAGGTGTGCTCCCCTCTTTATTTACTGTGTTAGTCTTTCAAAATCTGCAAAGTTCGGGGCTTCCCTGGTGGCGCAGTGGTTGAGAGTCAGCCTGCCGATGCAGGGGATGCGGGTTCGTGCCCCGGTCTGGGAGGATCCCACGTGCCGCGGAGCAGCTGGGCCCGTGAGCCATGGCCACTGAGCCTGCGCGTCTGGAGCCTGTGTTCCGCAGCGGGAGAGGCCACAACAGTGAGAGGCCCGCGTACCGCAAAAAAAAAAAAAAAAAAAAAAGAAAATATGAACTCCTAATGGGACAAGCCATACACAGTTTGTATATAACATAAGTATTTATATCACAATTTGCAGGTAGCATGGAGTATGGGTCTGATATTAATTATTAATCTTCCCTCTGTAGGACATAGTGCCTCTGTTCTGGTCCCAGTCCAGATCTTTCTTTTCTTCTATTGGATCAGATTCTATGCTTCTGACCTCTACTATACACTTCTATGTTCTAGATGGGTCTCTATGTGCCAGGGATAGAGTTGTGAATAAGAGACTGATCATTTTCTCATATTAGGCTTCATTCTCTCTTCAATTATTAAAAAAATCTTCACGCTCAAGTTTCAGCAGAGTTATTTCTTTTGGCTTTGCAATTTTCATTCTTTTTAAAATTGCTATTGCCCAATGCCAATGTATCAGAAATTAGGGCCTCTTAAATACTTTCTGTAGCAGGATGGGAATGAATTGGAACCCTCTAAAAATTTAAAAGAGGAAAAGAGAATCTTCTAGGTTGGATATGCCTGAAATGCAGTCTTATTACTTAAGTGGCTCTTCTTCTAGAGTTGTGCCTCTGTTCCAACACAGATGTTTCCATTGCAACTGCCTGTTCTAGAGGACAGAGATGGCCTCATAGTGAACAGCTCTGCAGGCTAACTCTGCACTGGTTATGAATTTCAAAACTTCCTCGAATATTCTTACTTCATATTGTTTGAAAACTTCTGTGAATCTCAAAATGTTAGAAAAAAGCCTAAGAGTCTATCTACTCTTAGGAAAATCTATAAGGTTTTAGTTAATATAGGATAAATCCTGAATACATATGATATGGAAAATGGCAGATCAAAGAAAGGTATTTACTCTTGGGGGGGGGAAAAAAACAGTAAGACCAAGTAAAATTCCAAGGCAAATAAAAAAAATTAATTCTATTTAAATTGTTTCAATAATTCTGAACCTAAAGTTTTTGATTCCCATGAGACCATCCTCCTCTTTGGATTTCTACATTGTAAAATGCTGCTAGAAACCCTGTGCCTTGTCTGTGAGCTCCTGCGAGCTGACCAGATAGACAGAGCACATGACTTTGCTAAGAATGATTCAGAGACCACTTTGGAAAAAGGACTGCTCTTACCAGGCACAAATGAAGATCACATGAATTGTCCACTGTTTCTACCAAGCCCTAAAATTGTAAGAGAACCCAAGTCACTAAAAATCAAAGGTAACTCTTCATCAGTTAAATTAAGCAAGAGACGAGAAGAGTCGAAGCAGAAACATGGATTTTGATTACTTCTACTATAGCAATAGACCTACACATGGTTCTCCAGGAGTCAAATAAAATGGGAATCTAACCTATGTTTCCAGTACTCTAAAATCCATATAAAGCCAAGAACCATATATTTACAAGGACTGAGCCACACCACCAATTAAAACTTAACATATCCAAGGCAGATAATCTATATTTATATTAAGCTTTAAGAGATTCTTCCTAACAGCAGAAATGAATGATTATTACTTTTTGAGTTAGTGGGACTTAAGCTGGAACTTGTAGAACAGAACAGTTTTCTCTCTGGAGGACACATGATCTAAATTACTTCCCATTTACTTAGTAACCAACATGATGTGTCTTATTTACCACCCCACCCATACATGATCCTCATACCTTAACTCATGAGATTTTTACACAGTTCTCTTAAGTTATGGAACCCAGAACTGGACCGTTTATTGGTGAACATCTGATCAACATTGAGTTTGCACTTCCATACAAGAAAGTAAAAACTGGAAATAAGAAGGAACCTGCAAGCCAATCTGAGGATTCAGCACCCCAAAGCTAGGTGTTTCTAATGTCTCTGAAGCAAATGTTTGTGGAGGGAAAAACAGAACTTTTCAAAGTGTGCACATATGTGATTATGTAACAAACAGTTTGGCTAGTCTAATACAGCTGTTATTAATTAAAATATTTTGGCCTTCAACAACTTAAAATTATTTAGAAATATTTTTCTGATCAAATATAGGTTTTGCCAAAAAGAAAATTTTTAATAATTCTTTCCACATAAAATATTAGAATTTTCTGGAACATACGTCTGAATTTGTTTGGTGATGTTTTTCTACTACCTGTGAACCTTGTTCGTACTTAAGTTTGTGAACATCGTTCCAGCTTATGTTTCCATATCTTTTGTCTCATCATTGGAAAATACTGGTTATGATTATAAGAGTAGGAGTTGGGGAATCAGACAGATAGACCCCATTATGAATCCTGGTCCTGCAACTTACTCACTAAGGGACCCTGGAGCCTTAACTTCATGGAGCCCAGTTTTGTTTTGTTTTTTAATTTGTAAAACAGAGATAATAATTAACTTACAAGGTTTTTGTAAGGATCAAATGAGAGAACATACATGAAACCCCTAGTGCAGTGTTCCTGTATTAGGTACTCAGCAAATGAGAGACTTTTCCTTTTGTATGAGGGAGCACAGACGTCCTCAATCTAAAAATTATAGTTGTCTAGACTCTGAGGGAATATGTAAATATTAGTTTGAAAATGACTGTTTTAATGACATCTATGCAATCTAAAAATTAAATACTGTATATATTAGATTTCTAATAGCAGACTCTGAGAAGACTATAATTTAATCTCAAGCCTCCTTCCTCCAGAGATCATCAGGAATGGAGTCAGTATAAAAAGCCAGATAACATAAAGGCCAAATGAACTTTGTTTCTGATTCTCTGCCTGGGCCCCATCCATAAACATGTAGCATGGTGACAACATGCAAAGGCCATCATCAGTCACCTTACTTCATTGGTGACCATCTGAAATTCCAGGAAAAGTCATTTCTTTGTTTGAGGTACATAGTGAATGATAATCCATAAAAGTTACTGAGAAGTACTTTATAAATACACATGCCTAATAAAAACGATCAGCGGGACTTCCCTGGTGGCGCGATGGTTAAGAATCCGCCTGCCGACGCAGGGGGCACGGGTTCGAGCCCTGGTCCGGGAAGATCCCACATGCTGCGGAGCAACTGAGCCCGTGCGCCACAACTACTGAGCCTGCGCTCTAGAGCCCACGAGCCACAACTACTGAAGCCCGCCTGCCCTAGAGCCGGTGAGAAGAAGCCACCGCAAGAGAAGCCCGTGCACCGCAACGAAGAGTAGCCCCTGCTCACCGCAACTAGAGAAAGCTCACGTGCAGCAATGAAGACCCAACGCAGCCAAAAATATAAATAAATAAAATTTAAAAAAAAAAGAATCAGATTTGCTTTATCCACCTATTTAAAAAGACTCAAAAATTTAAATAAATGTATTACTGTCCTGTTATGCAATGCTTTTAATGTTGGCATTTTAAATTTAGAAGACAACACTGTGGAGAGGAAAAATCATTAGATTAGAAAATCTGGATTTGATTTTTAGCCCCCAAATTACTGTGGTATGATCCTGGGCAGCTCATTTAATCACTTTTAATCTTGTAGGAATATTAATACCTATCTGACTCCATCCAGCCATCTACTCACCTACCCACCTACCTACTCATCCACCCACCCATTCATTTATTCAATGATTCATTCAACATACATTTATTGAGCATTTACTAAGTGCCAGTCACTGGAGACATTTTAGAGTTAAATTAGATTCATACTTTCCCCTCAAGGAGTCCACAGTCTAGGAAGAGAAACAGACGAATATAAAGGAAGGCACAAAGGAATGGAGTAAAATGTGGTGGGTGCTGTAAAGAAAACCTGTCTTGGCCACAGCAGGCAGAAAGGAGACGTCACTTCTACTTGGTGAGAGGTGGCTGGAAGGACATCTCACTGACACCATGCGAGGGGTAAGACAGGCGTCATGAAGTGACGCACGAGCTGGCAAAGTATAAGTAATTTTTCCCAGTGAATCTGGGGTGTGATACTGGAAAGGGTGTTCCAGCTGGAGGGAACCACATAAGTAAATACTCAAAGGTATGCTATAGTGTGATAGCCAGCAAACTACATGCAGCCTGATTTGGCTGAAACGCAGGGTGGAAGGAAGATGCAGCTAGAGATGAGGCTAGGGAGGATGATCTGCCATGCTGAGGAGGTTTCATTTTATTCTACAGGCATTGGGAAATCTTTAAAAACCCCTAAGTTAGAGTGAAATGATCAAATCTGCATTTGAGAAAGACTATAGCTATAGAGTGGAGAATCAGTATGAGAATAAGAAAACAAGAAGACCCATTGTAAACTGCAGATCACTATATAAATCACTATATAAATGTTTGCTTTTATACTTAGTTCAATATAAGTCATGATTTGCTATATTATAGACCATGCATGATTGATAAAATATGAATTCTATCTATGTACTTATTTAAATAAATAAACCTATGAAACAAAATTTTCAATCAGAAATGAATTGTAATAATAAATTTAAGAGACTTGAAAAAATTTCACCTTGTTCCAGAACTCTTATCTCAACAAAACATATTGCTGGTGAAGTTCCAGAAAAGAAAAAATTCAAATATTGATGATCTTTGAAAATAATAAGTGTTGGCGAGGATGTGGAGAAACGAAACCCTTGTGCAATGTTGATGGGAATGTATGGAAAAGAGTATGCGAGTTCTTCAAAATATTAAAAACAGAATTACCATATGATCCAGCAAGTCCACTTCTGGGTATGTATTCAAAAATTTGAAAGCAGGGTCTCAGAGAGATATTTGTACACCCATGTTTATAGCAGTATTATTCATAATAGACAAAAGATGGAAGCTACCCAAGTATCCATCAAGGGATGACTGGATCAACAAAGTGTGGTACATACATACAAGGGAATATTATTCATTTCCTTTAAAAAAAAAAAAAGGAAGTTTTGACACATGCTACAACATGGATAAATCTTGAGGACATTGCACTAAGTGAAATAAGCCAGTCATAGAAGGACAAATACTGTTATGATTCCATTTATATGAGATCCCTAGAATAGTCAAATCCATAGAAACAGATAGTAGAATGGTGGTTGCCAGGGGCTGGGAGAGGGAGAAAATGGGGAGTTGTTATTTAATGATTATAAAATTTCAGTTTTACAAGATAAAAAATTTCTGGAGATTGGTTGTACAACAATGTGAATATATTTAACACAAGTGAACAGGCTTACCCTCGAACTGGCTAAGATGGTTAGCTTTATGTTAAGTGTATTTTGCTATGACTTTAAAATATACTGATGATATATTGATGATCTTTAATAAATTAAAAACTGCATTAAAGGGCTCTATGAACAATGAACATGATATAAAAGAGTTAGTTTCAAAACATTTAAAGCGTGAGGGGGGACTTCCCTGGTGGTCCAGTGGTAAAGAATCCGCCTTCCAATGCAGGGGATGTGGGTTTGATACCTGGTCAGGGAACTAAGACCCTACATGCCACAGGGCAACTAAGCCTGCATGCACAACTACTAAGCTCCCGCACCTCAATTAGAGAGCCTGTGTGCTGCAAACTACAGAGCCCATACGCCCTGGAGCCTGCATGCCACAACTAGAGAAGAGAAAACCTGCATGCCACAACTAGAGAGAAGCCTGCGCACTGCAATGAAAGATCCTGCGTGTCTCAATGAATATCCCACGTGCCGCAACTAAGACCCGACACAGCCAAAAATAAATAAATAATAAATCTTAAAAAAAAAAAAAGTGTGAGGTGTTTCTTTTCTTATTTTGTTTTTTGTTGGAGGAAGGTAGTGGTTCATAGTCAAAGAAATTATTATACACTGTATCTCCCACTTGATGCTAAATTAAATCAAACTAGTATATATTTTTGGAACATCAAGAAGGGAATCAAATGATGTTTTCTATTACTTTTAATTAAATAGTAGCTTAAAACAGCAGAAATACCACAAATTGTGTTTACAATCACTCAAAAATAAATTCAAGAACAGAAATTAAAGAGGACAATATTCAAATGAAGTTGTTGTACAAATTACATATTACAAGGCAAATCAACCTGTTATATATAGGTCAAGCTCATTTTCTTTCAGTATAATGATGTAGGATTCACCTACTAAGTTTGTGTAGGTCTGCCTTACTTCTACGCTTTCAGCAGGATAGTCAAGAGAGGAATTATTTCCAGCTCATTAACAT
The DNA here is from genome assembly GCF_949987515.2 of Delphinus delphis. NCBI lineage: Eukaryota > Metazoa > Chordata > Mammalia > Artiodactyla > Delphinidae > Delphinus > Delphinus delphis. Next base: position 64,582,155 of record NC_082687.1, on the reverse strand, counting down.
GATGGTTTTCAAACCTGAGTGTGAGTAAGAATCACCTGGAGAATTTGTGAAACTTTGCAGATCCCTGGGCACCATCTGCTTCCACCAGATTCTGATTCAGCAGGTCTGGGGTGAGGCCAAGGAATGTGTATTTTAGCCATACAAAGGGAGGGGTGGGGTGGGGGAGATCTCAGATGCTTGAGGTCCACAGACCATATACTTTGAGATAAACTACACTGCAAACTATTAAATAAAAACAGCCTAATCCACATGCAGCTTGACTGTCCAGATACCGCTGATAAATGGTGGATTCTAATCGGGAGATTCTTTTTAACAACAAAAGGAAAATTTGTATCTTGTAATGTTTGTCCTTTGAACACGATGTCCCACAAGCTGACCACGAGCCACAGGCCAGACTGGAGGTCCAAGATGGCTGTGACTATGATATGAACTTGAAGAGATGCCCAGCAGGTAGGAGTATTGCCCATCACCTCTTCAGTTGGAAACTTTTCCTCTGCTCTCCCCAAATTCACAAGAGATCATTTTAGAAAATTTATATTAGTTTGGGGATGCCTACTGGTGTCCTCTGAAATGTAACCAAAGGAGACTGAGGAAAGAAGAAAGATCTATCAATGAATTCCAGAGCTAGAAGTGGATGTTTAGGGGGGTCTAACCTTCTAGACTTACAGATGAGGAGACAGGCAGGAATAATAAACAAAGACATAATAAGCAACTTACTGAAAACCACTTTCGTGGGGTTTCCCTGGACTCTACTTCAAATGATAGTCTCACTCCTTTAATTCCTACTATAATGATGGATTGCTATCCTTCCATACTCCAATTATATACAAGAAACAAACCAATTAGATGCATTTTTTCTATTGCCTGAATGGCAAAATTAATTCTTGCAAGGAGACAGCAAGCAATTTGGGGTCTGGCATTCTGCCTTATAATTATGTCATTTAAAAATTTTAATCTGACCTCTCTTTTTACATGTCTTCACTGGTCATGAATAATGATAGAGATGCAAATTTACTAAAATTTCATGTCTTATGGGAATAAACCTGGTAGGTCAACAAAATACTGACAAGTACTCTCACATCTGAAGAAAACTCATTGATCTTTTTGCCAATAAAATATATAACTTGTTTTAGTTGCTCCTAGATTTTTATACTGTATCTATCAGAGCAAAAAAAAAAACCTGAAACAGCTAGTGGTGACTTGATAAATAACTAGCAACTGTAGCAATAGGTTAATAACAGTGTGTCACAGACAGGAAGAAGAGAGGCAGCCATTTTATATAGTCAGTGAGAACCAGAAAGTAAAATCTATGCCCTTTACTGCAGTTGAATAGCAGATCACAATGAAAATGGCACAAGTACCAATAAAGTGAGAAATCAATTGCTCCCTAGACTCAAGGTCGGGTATTTCTCATAAGCCACCTCACACCCTTTTGTGAAATAAATCAAGGCATAAATAAATGCATGCTCACACACACACACACACCCATACACATACATATAACTTCTTCTAGAAATCACTTCACCATCATTTATTCAATTCATTCAACAAATATTTATTGAGTGCCTACCAAGTGCCTTGTGAAGCTGCTCATTCAGAGGGAGGAAGATAGACAATAAGCATGAGATCAAACAGAAATACAAGATGATTTCAGAAACTTATAAGAGCTCTGAAAAGTTTGATAAAGACATGTGAGAGAGACTGGGTGGGAAGAGGTCATGTTATGGGAGGGCCTCTCTGAAGAGGTGGTTTGTAAACCTGAGATGGGAACAATGAGAGGAAAGTGCATGGGAAGAGCATCCGGGCAGAGCAAACAGTAAGTGTAGTGGTCAGTCAGGAAGCAGCGGGCCTGGAGTCAAGCTGGCCACTGAGCACAGTGACTGGGCTGAGAGCGTGGGAGACGATACGAGCTAAGGTCAGCGTGGGAGGCAGCTGTCAGATCATGCTGGGCTTTAGGGATTATTCTGATGCTGCATAAGCAATAAGGACTAGAGCTTGAATCTTCTAATTTATAGCTTGAGGTCCCTCTGCTCTCCCCCTGACACTCTGCTTCAGTGGGGAACATGAGAGGTAATGGCCACTCACCCAAAGAAAACACAGGCTGGCCCAGCTCTGAAAGGCATGGAAAAAGTGACTATGCCCCATCTCTCACTCTGATTTCCTGAATGTGGCTCCCTCTTGGGGTTCTCGTGCTTTGATTTCTATCGATTTCATCTTGTCCAAGTCCCTGAAGTATGGTGGTTCATGCAAGGACAAAGAAATATCCTGTCCTTGTCTGAGATGAGCAAACATTTCTAAAGGAGAAATTTACTAAATGTGAAGGGGAAGGTAGCTTTCCAAAGTGTAGGTTTCTGAACACAAGATCCGTTCATCTGCATACTATCCAGCTTCAATGGACTGGCACAGATGCTCAAATATCTTGCCCTGCTTTTTTCTGACCTTAGTCCCACCTGTCATCTCTCATTAAATCTTGGGGATCCTTCCTATTTCCTGATCCTGAGAGAGGGTCTACCTGTCCAGTCTGTGTTATTCTGAGACAAGTTCTCAAAAGAATCTAATTACACTTCATTTAATTAGGGAGACTATTTCCTTCTGGTATATAAAAGAAGAAATGCACCTGCCCTTCAGAGTTTACTGTGGCAATAATAAATTAGATTGACTCCATAGGCCTCTCAGGAAGATTGTTCTCATTGCCTTATACTCAACTGTGATATTTAAATAAGTAAAAGGCAATTCAAGATCTTCTGAGTCAGGTGCAGAGTATGAGATTTAAGATCAAAATTATAAAAGTTCAGAGGTGAAAAAAGCTATTGTAGAGGAGACCAACACAAAGGTCTCACAGAGAAAGTGGATTTTGAGTTGGACACTTGTACTTCACTGGCATATATCTTAATGACTAAAAGAATTGCAAAGAAATCTTAAACTGCATTCAAGAATCTTACCGTTAATAGTTGTATCATTGTTTTGAAAGTATTCCATATATATTGTAGGATAAAGCAAATAAGTATCTTATAGTCATTAGGAACCAAGACTTTAACTGTAACATAAAACAATACAAGTGTAAAATTAAACACATTAAATAATCTTAGACATGAACTAAAAATATCAGTATAAACCGTAAGATTTTTCCCTCTTAAAGAAAAGCACATATTTTCTAGCTCTATGTACTATAAAGGCAAAGTGTAGAAGCAAAGACAACTCAATGTCAAAAACAGCCACAGTCCCCAGAGTGTGATTTCTAAATATTACTTCCCACTAAAAGGAACTAGATCTTCTTGAAGAAACGTCTAATTCCAGGTGTAGAGCAGGAAACATACAAGATGAGACTGGGCTATCTTATTATGTCAGAAAGGAAGGAAACACTCAAAGATTACTGGGTCATCCCCAAAGGTACAGGAATCAAATTGAAGGAGGAAAAACGTTTAAAAAAGGCTAAACATTTAGCCTTTAGGCAAAGTATAAAGATTGTAATGGACTGACACACCACTATCAGAGAGCTGAGGTCATAAAGCAACCAGGCAAAAAGAATTGCAAAGGATAACAAGCCCCTGCAAAGAGAGATGAGCTGACAGAGAAGAGGTGGCTGCCCAAAAAGCAGACAAATGGAAAATAACTGAAATTCCAAAGAATTCTTAAAAGATGAGTGTGGGATAGCATAACGCTTTAGAATCTCTAGGAACCCCAGACACAAAAGGAGTCTGAACTTTCTCACCAGCTATTTCCATGGACAGTCACTGGGTACTCACAAAAAGAACTGGGGTCAGGGTAGGAAAACTGAGAGAACCACCCCCCCCCCCCACCAGGTAACTGACATGGAAACCCAGTTGCTTCAAAGACCCTTGTCTCATAAAAAGCAAAAAATATTAGATTCCAGGAGAAGAAAAGGAAACACTCCCATCCCATGGTCCCAGACAAAGACCTGCTACCATTGGAGGAGGGGTAGGAAATCCTCCAATTTCCCCCATTCTAGGAGGATGCCCTTTTTCTTTTTCTTTTTTTTTTTTTAATAAATTTATTTATTGTATTTATTTATTTTTGGCTGTGTTGGGTCTTCGCTGCTGCGCACAGGCTGTCTCTAGTTGTGGCGAGCAGGGGCTACTCTTGGTTGCAGTGCACAGGCTTCTCATTGTGATGGCTTCTCTTGTTGCGGAGCACGGGCTCTAGGCGTGCGGGCTTCAGTAGTTGTGGCATGCGGGCTCTAGAGCATAGGCTCAGTAGTTGTGGCCCACAGGCTTAGTTGCTCCGCAGCATGTGGGATCTTCCTGGACCAGGGCTCGAACCCATGTCCCCTGCATTGGCAGGCAGATTCTTAACCACTGCACCACCAGGGAAGCCCCAGGATGCCCTTTTTCACTGAGAAAGAGATAGAAACAAAAGTTCTCTGCCACTGGAAGAGGGGAAGTAAACCTACTCAGGCCCAGAATCCCGCACTAATACAAACGAAAGGCCCACATCTATTGAAGGGGAGGTGTGAAACTAGCTCCTGCCAAAGATCCCCCACCAAAACAAAGCAAAGCTCATTGACATGAAAGGACAGAAAGGCTGAGAAAGACATTAGCTCTAAGGCCCAGGCACACAGGGCTTATCCATCGCTGAAAACAGAGCAGGGGAACTGAGAAACCCCATGTCCCCACCCTAATTATTGTACCAAGTAACAAGCAATAACAGTAAACCACTGTTGGTGGGGCAGGGGTTGGGGGAGGACAAGAGAACCTCTTTGTGATACAAGTATGCAGAGCCCACTGAAGACTGAAGGTAGAGCAGGAAAACTAAGAAAAACTCTTTTTCACTCCAGGTTCCACACTAAGTACAGGTATCAGTAATCCATGATGGAGGAATTTGAAGTCTATGTTATACTGACGGCAAGTACGGCAACGAATAACCTAGCTAAACTACTGACTAACCTAACTGAAGAAAGAGCACGTCCATTTCCAGGTGTAATTTTAGCCTCTGCTGTTCTTTTACACATTTCTAGCATTCAATTTTAAAAGTTATAAGACACAAAAAGCAAATAAGGCCAAATCATTGTCACAAGTTAAAGCAGCCCATAGAAGTAGAACCAGAGATGCCTCAGATGTTAAGATAGAGACTAAAATAATTATGATTAATATGTTAAAGTCTCTAGTAGAAACATCAGACAGATGGAGAATTTTAACAAAGAGATGGAACATATAAAAAACAGTCAAATTGAAATTCTAGAAATTGAAGAAATTGTAGTAACACAGTTGAAAAATTCTTTCAATGGGCTTATTAGGCAACTGGTCATAACAGAGGAAAGAATCAATGAACTTGAAGATAAGCCAACAGAAATTATCCAGACTGAAACACAAAGTAAAAACAGAGTGAGAAAAAAACCCAAACAATAACACCAAAACCAGAACATCTTAAGAGCTCTGGGGACAATATCAAATGGTCTAGTATAGATATAGTTGAAGTACCAGAAGGAGAGAACAGATCAACAGAAATATTTGAAGAGATAATGGCTGATAATTTTTCCAAAATTAGCAGTAGACAACAAACACAAATCCAAGAATCTCAGAGAACACCAAGCAGGAAAAACAGAAAAAAATTTACTCCTGACCACATTATAGTCAAACTGCTGAAAGCCAAATAAAGAAAAATTCTTGCAGAGAACAAAGATATGAATGACATCAGACTGTTAGAAACTATGCAAGTCAAAATACAATACAGCAACATCTTCAAAATACTTAAAGAAAGAAAGAAAGTCAACCAAGATTTCAAGAATTCTATATCTAGTGAAAACATATTTCAAAATGAAGGTGAGAAGTGGGACTTATGGAATGATAAAGTAAGGAGCTCAATTGAATTTCCAGCAAAATAATTTAACGGGTGAAAAAATAATTTTTTATTTTTTTAAAGTCTGGAAATTGTCCTGGGGCAAACAGCAAATAGAGAAATATTCATTCAAGAAAATCTACTAAATATCAGTAAAAATAGTAGTATTTGAACCACAACCCAGTCCACTATCTCACCAGCTCCTCATTATAGAAGCTCTATTCATGTGCAGACAAAAAAATGGGAGCTCCTTCTCCCCCTCAGCTACAGTCTGGGGCTACAGTTTCATCCCAGGAAGGACAGGTTGTTGACAGTTCTCATCTATTCTAGGAAGCTCTATTATAGGCAGGCATGGCTAAGGACCAGGTCTCTCATCCTCTACCCAACCCCCCACTCATAGGGCAGAAGCTATACCCCAGGTACAGAAGGTCAAATATCCTGGGGCTCCAGTTACCCCCGCCCCAGCTCATTCATGGGGTAAAAGTTTCCCACTTGGAGGCGCAAGCTGAGAAGACCAGGGGCTGCCAACTCCTCCCCACGCCCACCTCAATGCAAACTAATAGAGCAGGAGTGTCATTCCAGGGAAAGCGAGTCCTCACAGCCAAATGTGGTAGAGTGGAAAGGGGGTTCTTCCCAAGAGGAAAGGCAGTCCACATGATGAAGGTCTGTAGCTCTGAGAAGAATGACTTTATTTGGAACTGAGAATGAAGAACTCCATGCCTACAGGCATTGCTGAAAAATAATACCCATCTCAGCGGAGAACCATTAAGAGGTGGCTAGTAGCTCCTTGAATTAGCCAAACAGTAAAGCAGCTAGAAGTTTAAGAGAGAGAAACAGGAAAGAAATAGCTAAGAAGAGGCATCCTGGGATCAGAGTCAACTCTAGGGGTCAGGAAGCCTGGGCAGCCCCTACTCAGAAGCAATCACTGGGCAAAGTGGAAAGCATTCTCCAAGCTGCACACAGACCCATCAACCCAGGGCAGAAGGCTCACTGGCACAAGGGGCTTAAACACAACCTCTGAGCAAATGCTGACTGGACAATAAGCTGCTCTGACTGCGGGGCAACTCCTAGGAAGCCAGGCTTAAAAATAACACCACAGTCACCCCTGGTGGGCTAGAAAACTGTGTGCCTACCTTCCTTTTTCTCAGGTCATTTGCTGTAGAAAACTTAATGGTAAGTACTTTCTCCTCTCTTTGAAATGTATATAAATCCTTTTGAAGACTAGATTAGCCTTTTTCAGCTTTAAGACCCAGAACTGTCTTTTTCAAGGACCTGGGAGCCATCTCTCTGAAATGTAACTATCAGCGATCAGCAGAGACAGCACCTCTATCTCCCAGTGTCTGTGGGAAGGTAAGAGCCTGGGACCTTGTTCCAAGCTGCAAAACTACCAGCTGTCATAAAAACATGAGAAATTCGCTTTTTTTTTTTTTTCTGGATAAAGCCAATTAGCCAACACAGATGGTCACCCCAATTACCAGGTAAAGTTAGTACAAACTTATGTGTGACAAAACGTGCCATCAAGACCTCTTACTTGACTAGCCGCTGTTTATCTGGAAAACATGCATGTGATGGGTTGTATCTGCTTGGCTGCCTAAGAGTGAGGATTTCTTTCTGTCTTTACAATCTTTTAGTGATTGTCAGGGATGCACATCACATTCTGGTTTAATTCTTAATCGATAATAAAACTGTTTTCTTTCTCTATGATCTCTATGGAGAAGTTCTCTGGGTTGAGAGATTTTGTTTTTAATTATATTTTCCCAACATACCTCAGGAGCAATCAGAGAAGAAAGCTCCAAGCTCCTGCTTCTGGCTATAAAGGTCCAACAACAAACACAACCAAAGTAAACTCTCTGAACTATGTAGCAGCCTCTGAGCTGCACACACATTCAATGGTAAAAGGTAAAAATAACTGGCTAAGGAGGTTTAAGCACAACCTTGACCAACTCTGCTCTTCTTTTTCAAGATTGTTTTGGTTATTCTGAGTCCTTTGAATTTCTAAAGGAGATTCTGAACATGACCTAAGCAAAGCACCTGTTAAGGGAGGGTTCTATAACCTTAAATCTAACAGGGCATCACCAAATGTCACAATCTGTAGAGTAAATTTCAAAACAGTTTTAAAAAACTACCTGCTCTGCTTATGAATGAGAAAACATTTACTCTCCCAGGAAGCTCTTTCTTCATCGCCTAGCCAAACCTTTCCCATTCGTTAAGATTCGGTTCACATTCTATCTGACCAGTCCAGGCCATGCAACTGCCCTTCCCTAAAGGGTTACCTACCTGCCATTTATATAAGACAATTGAGCACTTATTTGCATATGATTTTTTTAACATCTTTATTGGAGTATAATTGCTTTACAATGTTGTGTTAGTCGCTGCTGTATAACAAAGTGAATCAGCTGTACCTATACATATATCCCCATATCCCCTCCCTCTTGCGTCTCCCCCCTACCCTCCCATCCCACCCCCCTAGGTGGCCACAAAGCACCGAGCTGATCTCCCTGTGCTATGCAGCTGCTTCCCACTAGCTATCTATTTTACATTTGGTAGTGTATATATACCAGTGCCACTCTCTCACTTTGTCCCAGCTTACCCTTCCCCCATCCCATGTCCTCAAGTCCATTCTCTACATCTGTGTCTTTATTCCTGTTCTGCCCCTAGGTTCATCAGAACCTTTTCTTTTTTTTTTTTTTTAGATTCCATATATGTGTTAGCATACAGTATTTGTTTTTCTCTTTCTGACTTACTTCACTCTGTATGTCAGACTCTAGGTCCATCTACCTCACTACAAATAACTCAATTTCGTTTCTTTTTATGGCTGAGTAATATTCCATTGTATATATGTACCACATCTTCTTTATCCATTCATCTGTTGATGGATATTTAGGTTGCTTCCATGATCTGGCTATTGTAAATAGAGCTGCAATGAACATTGTGGTACATGACTCTTTGAATTACGGTTTTCTCAGGGTATGTACCCAGTAGTGGGATGGCCAGGCTGTATGGTAGTTCTATTTTTAGTTTTTTAAGGAACCTCCATACTGTTCTCCATAGTGGCTGTATCAATTTACATTCCCACCAACAGTGCAAGAGGGTTCCCTTTTCTCCACACTCTCTCCAGCATGTATTGTTTGTAGATTTTTTGACGATGGCCATTCTGACTGGTGTGGGGTGATACCTCATTGTAGCTTTGATTTGCATTTCTCTAATGGTTAGTGATGTTGAGCATCCTTCATGGGTTTGTTGGCAATCTGTATATCTTCTTTGGAGAAATGTCTATTTGCTTATGGTTTTATTCTCAAATTGTGGCAGCAAAGCTATAAACTCCTCAAGGGTAGAGACAATGTCAGAATCCTTTAAAAAAATTCTTACCTGTTATAGCTTGAAACTTAAATCAATATTATTTGTTTTTTGTTTTTCCTTTTTGGCAGTGTGCCATGTGGGATCTTAGTTCCCCCACCAGGGATGGAACCCGTGCCCCTTACAGTGCAAGTGTGGAGCCCTAACCCCTGGGCAACCAGGGAATTCCCTAAATCGATATTTTTTGGATTGAATGCTACTCTTCACAGTTTTTTTCAAAGTCTGAGTTACATTTAAATCTTAAATAAATTAAACAAAAGATATATTTTCTTAATTAGATAATCTGCCATAACTGGTCACAACAGTATGCAACTGACATCTCTGTTAAATATAATTAAGAGATAAGGGGTTGCAATAACGTACTTAAGAATTTTCTCTGTTCCAGGCAAGGATCTTGGTACTTTGCATGAATAATTTTATTTAATTAAATGGAATAAAATGTGAGTCACACATAAACATTATGCATTTAGGATGGACAAACAAGATGTATTATTTTTATCAACTTAAAAATGCTGGTTAAACTAATTTAGCTACCCAAGAGATCATTCTTCAGACTCCTAAATTTCTGCCTTGACCCACCTCGTCATCGTGAAAATGTCAAACTTAAAATATTCAGTATGCTTTATAACATTTTTAAGCATATTCTCAAATAATTTATAGCAGTAATCATGCTTTAAAAATATGCTTACAAAATTTATTATAATTGTTCTAAAATTTTTTTCATTTTATGCATTTGAATTATGCCATGGAGTAAATAATAATTTCCTCCATAATGATTATTTTATCTCTCTTTCCATGGTATATTCTCTCAGTACCTCAGAGTTTGCTTTGTTCTTATTAGATTCACATGACTGTCAAAATATGTAACTGTGGATGCCAGAAATATTTTTCAGATCAGGGCAAACAGTTAATGGAAAAATGTACTATTTTTCTACTAAAATAGATACTGGAAAATATTTTCTAAAAATACTCATTGTGAAATGTGGTAGATTTATTTAATGTTGGAACCACATTTTAACTCAAATACTCAAATATTGTTGACATCAGTGAGTGCATGAGTCATTTAGTGGAATAAAAAGGCATAGCCCTTATAATTATTGAAATATTAAAAAGATTTCAGAAAGATACTAATGTAAATAAAGTAACATAGTATATTTATCTGTCTCATGATATTTGGCACAGAGTAACAATAAATGGAACCTTTTTTTATTACATTATCACATGACATTTTCAATAGTAAGATCTAATGAAAATGGGGATATGTTACTTTTACATTAGTCTCTGGTAATGGTCCTCACTATCACATATTTTAAGTATTTTTTTCATGCATATACTTATTCCTAAAACATTCTTGACCACATGATATGGACCAGGTACTGAGGGGTTGTTTTCTACAACACATGGTGGATGTTTGCATATGCATCAGCACCTAATATACTCTAAGCTAAAATTTAAATATTATCTAATATTTACAGCAGGGAGTAATTATTAAATAATGTGTATATCATGCTTCTTTTAAATTTCTAATTTTAAGTAATAAGCAGAGGCAAATTTACCATGAAATAATGAATCTTAAGCTTTAGAGCCACTCCCCTTCCAAAGTCTAGGAGAGGCTCCAGTAACATATTCACATGAACTTATATTTTTATAAATTTTGTAGAAGTGAAATATTTTAATTATAACTGTTTAAGGTAGCTTTCTCTTTCCACTACAATCACATTTTCCATCTTGTTGAGTGGTATTGCAGTGACCAGAGGTATTCTAAAGATCTGGCTAAATGGAAGATGAGCTGGAGACACAGTTAACTTGGATTTAGTGGGATAAACTGATGCAGTTATCAGTCACTCTTCTATATAATTAGGTACTGCTGGCCTCCCAGGATATAATTTCTTCCAAGAACAATTCCAGTGCCCACTCTGACTCATCTTGCATCATGATATGAAGATGAAGGGCACTGACCATATTGTGTTATGAAAACTGGAGAGTAACAGCCAAAAGCTAGTCTGTGAGGAATTCTTCCAATTATCAGATGTATAAAATTGTAAGTTGAAGGTTTGACCTCATTGTCTCCTAGTCAAAATGGAATTTCTATTTTTTCATATATATGCTCTATACTGCAATGTATACAAATATAAACACATCATATGTATTTTTTATGGAAATCTTACAAAAGTTTTTACAATTCCTATGAACGTAGGGTACAAATTTACAGCAACACCACAAACAATGAGTGTTTCTGTGAGCAAACTCACATATCTATGCATCTCAACACATCAGATCACATCTTGGCATGACTGACACATCTTGAAATGTGGCAACCCTAGGAGAAATGGCCTGTAAAATTCTGTTTCTTAAAAAGCAATCTCGGGGCTTCCCTGATGGCACAGCAGTTGAGAATCTGCCTGCTAACGCAGGGGACGTGGGTTCGAGCCCTGGTCTGGGAGGATGCCACATGCTGCGGAGCAACTAGGCCCGTGAGCCACAACTACTGAGCCTGCGCGTCTGGAGCCTGCGCTCCGCAACAAGAGAGGCCGCGATAGTGAGAGGCCCGCGCACTGCAATGAAGAGTGGCCCCGCTTGCCACAACTAGAGAAAGCCATCGCACAAAAACGAAGACCCAACACAGCAAAAATAAATTAATAAACTCCTACCCCCAACATCTTCTTAAAAAAAAAAAAAGCGATCTCTAACTCATATAAGCTCCAAGTCCCACAAAACCTGGATTTGTCCCTTGTATGCAATTCTTCCTAGATTATCCTCACACAGTGAATCATAATATCTAAAAGATGATATTGACTTTAAATACCATGTAGTCTGGTAGGGGGTTTCATATATCTTTCTCTTAAGTTTCAACACCTTTTTTTTTCAAATAAAAGATGATGTTATAAATGCAGTAGAAAGTCTTAGTGATCAATACTATGAGGAAAGTAGAGAATAATAAGCTAAATAAGAAATAAACATGAAACAAATAAGAAACAATAGGCGAAATTAAAAAATAGATGTGCGGCTTCCCTGGTGGCGCAGTCGTTAAGAGTCTGCCTGCTGAGGCAGGGGACATGGGTTCGTGCCCCGGTCCGGGAAGATCCCACATGCCGCAGAGCAGCTGGGCCCGTGAGCCATGGCCGCTGAGCCTGCGCTTCCGGAGCCTGTGCTCCGCAACGGGAGAGGGCACAACAGTAAGAGGCCCGCGTACCGCAAAAAAAAAAAAAAAAAAAATAGATGTGAACTCATAACCTTAAAAAAATACATCCTCTGGGCTTCCCTGGTGGCACAGTGGGTGGGAATCTGCCTGCCAATGCAGGGGACACAGCTTCAATCCATGGCCTGGGAAGATTCCCACATGCCACGGAGCAACTAAGCCCGTGTGCCACAACTACCGAGCCTGCACTCTAGAGCCCGTGCTCTGCAACAAGAGAAGCCACGACAATGAGAAGCCCGGGCACCACTCACTGCAACTAGAGAAAGCCCACGCACAGAACAAAGACCCAACACAGCCAAAAATAAAAACAAATAAATAAATAAATTTATAAAAAAAAAGTCCTCTCCTCTGTTTCTGTTCAGAATAGCTCACTATTCAAGACACTGGGGTAGACAATGATTTCTTAACACAAAAAAGATATTAATCCTAAAAGAAAAAAATTAGATGAATGGGATCTCATCAAATTTAAAAATATCTGTTCACCAAAAGAATTCATTATTATGGTGAAAAAGCAAGCCACAGATTAACAGAAAAGATTTAAAAATATAGTAATTTTTAAAAAATGAGCAAAAGAGCTAAGCAGGCACTTCACAAAAGAAGATATCCAAATAACCAATAAGCATGCTGAATCGGTGCTCAATATCAGGAAAACGCAATTTAAAACTTCAATGAGATGCCACCACATGCCTATCAGAGTAGCTAAAATTAAAAGATTAACAATATGAAACACTGGCAATGATATGGAGCGATAAGAATTCTTATACGTTGCTGGTGGAAGTATAAAACTGTACAACCACATTGGAAAACTGCTTGGCAATTTCTCTGAAAGTTAAACAGACATCAGCCTGCCCAATGACCTATAATTCTACCCCTCATATATTTATATAGTATATCCAAGAGAAAGATATGCTTATGTCCACAAAAAGACTTACACAAGAATGTTTGTAGCAGTTTTATTAATAATAGTCTCAAAACAGAAATAACACAAACATACATCAAGAGGAAAATGGACTAATGAATTGTGGATATTGATTCAATGAAATTCTGTATGATAAAAAAGAACAAACTACTGATACACTACCACTGATGAATCTCACAGGAGCCAATGTAAAAGATCTCTCACTAGTCAAGTTGTCATAATTTGGTAATCCATGAAAACAATAATAATTATTATTAATTATAATAATATGAATAATAGTAATTAGTGATCTGAGTAATAAGAATTACACATCATTTTGGTTAATTGAAATAAATCAAGTATAATATAAAAGACACAAGTTCATAACAATACTCTAAAGAAAAGAATTAATAGAAAGCAGTGACTTTCAGACATTTTTTTAAACCAAGGCCCACAGCTAGAATTATACTACACACACATACACATCACACACCTTAAATGCTACACAAAATTCTACTCACTCTTCTTATGTCTCATGAACTGTTTATTTCTATTTTATTCAACTTTTTAATCAATTTAAGAAACTAACTGCATAAAAAAACAGTTAGTTGCAATCTATAGTTTATAAAACACTGATTAAAATTACAAAAAGTTAGTTGAAATGAAAAAGGATAAGGTTCCCTTTTACTGATTTTAAGGTTTTGATAAGTAGGAATATTCTTATATGTAGGCATTTTGTTTCACTAATTACATGTCTGCTTATGTGTATACAAGATGAGTACTTATTTCCTTTTATGTATGCTGAGAAGAACAAATGCAGAGAAATAAAAGGTAAACTGAATAGTCCTACAAGAAATAAGAATTGTACCAAGAAGAGAATCATGGTCCCTGACTTCAGACAATACTACAAAGCTACAGTCATCAAAACAGTATGGTACTAGCACAAAAACAGACATATGGATAAATGGAACAGAATAGAAAGCCCAGAAATAAACCCACATACCTATGGTCAATTAATCTACAACAAAAGAGGCAAGAATATACAATGGAAAAAAGACAGTCTCCTCAATAAGCAGTGCTGGGGAAACTGAACAGCTACATGTAAAAAATGAAATTAGCACATTTTCTCACACCATATACAAAAGAAAACTCAAAGTGGATTAAAAAGGTAAATTTCAGCTCTGAAACCATAAAACTCCTAAAAGAAAACATAGAACACTCTTTAACATAAATCATAGCAATATTTTTTTGGATCTGTCTCCTAAGGCAAACAAAACAAAAGCAAAAATAAACAAATGGGACCTACTTAAACGCTTTTGCACAGCAAAGGAAACTGTCAACAAAATGAAAAGACAACCTACTGAATGAGAGAAAATATTTGCAAATGATATGACCAATAAGGGGTTATTATCGAAAATATATAAACAGCTCATACAACTCAATATCAAAAAAAACCCTTAACAACCCAATTAAAAATGGGAAGAAGACCTGAAAAGACATTTTTCCAAAGAAGGTATACAGATGGCCAACAGGTACATAAAAAGATGCTCAACATCACTAATCATCAGAGAATGCAAATCAAAATCACAATGAAATATCACCTCAAACCTGTCAGAATGGTTATCAACAAAAAGACCACAAATAACAAATGTTGGCAAGGATGTGGAGAAAAGGAAACCCTTGTATACTGTTGGTGGGAATGTTAACTGGTGCAGCTACTGTGAAAAACTGTATGGAGGGTCCTCAAAAAACTAAAAATAGAACTACCATATGATCCAGCAATTCCACTCCTGAGTATATATCCAAAGAAAACAAAAACACTAATTTGAAAAGATATATGCACCCCAATGTTTATAGCAGCATTGTTTACAATAGCCAAGATACGGAAGTAACCTAAGTGTCCATCAACAGATGAATGGATAAAGATGTGACTGATGCACACACACACACACACACACACACACACACACCACACACACAGGAATACTACTCAGCCATAAAAAAGATTGAAATTTTGCCATTTGCAACAACATGGATGGACCTAGATGGTATTATGCTTGCGCAAATAAGTCAGACAGAGAAAGACAAATACTGTATGTTACCACCTATATGTAGAATCTAAAAAATAAAACGAATGATACAACAAAACAGAAACAGACTCACAGATATACAGAACAAACTAGTGGTTACCAGTGGGGAGAGGGAAGGGGAGAAGGTCAAGACAAGGATAGAGGATTAAGAGTACACACCACAATGTATAAAATAAATAAGCTACAAGAATATATTGTACAACACAGGGAATACAGCCAATATTGTATAATAACTTGAAAAGGAGTACAGTCTATTAAGAATTTTTGAATCACTATGTTGTACATCTGAAAATAACATAATATTGTAAACCAACTATGTTTCAGTAAAAAAATAATAATTAAAAAAAGAAATTGCATCAAAAAGGAAAGGAGGGCTTCCCTGGTGGCGCAGTGGTTGAGAATCTGCCTGCCAATGCAGGGGATACGGGTTCGAGCCCTGGTCTGGGAAAATCCCACATGCCGTGGAGCAACTGGGCCCGTGAGCCACGACTACCGAGCCTGCGCGTCTGGAGCCTGTGCTCCGCAACAAGATAGGCCGCGACAGTGAGAGGCCCGCACACCGCGATGAAGAGTGGCCCCCGCTTGCCACAACTAGAGAAAGCCCTCGCACAGAAACAGAGACCCAATACAGCCAAAAATAAATAAATAAATAAATTAGTTAAAAAGAAAAAAAATAAAGAGAAAGGATTGTCCAGCATGGGTAATCAAACAACATAATCATGTAGAAAAGGAATCCAACAAACCCGTTTCCTAATGATAAATTAACCAAATGTTGTAAAAACAAAAGTTAAATATGTGTACTCAATATCTCATATCTAGGAATTGAAACCTATATGATACCAAACTAACCATAATAAAACTCTAATACAACATATATAGTTTTAATTAATTTTATGCTTACTTAAATTTCAAAAGACAATCTATTCACATGGTTCAAATTTTAATATAAAATTATAAAATATTAAAAGGTGTATTGGGACTTACCTGGTGGTGCAGTGGTTAAGAATCCACCTGCCAATGCAGGGGACACGGGTTCGAGCCCTGGTCTGGGAAAATCCCACATGCCGCGGAGCAACTAAGCCCAGGCACCACAACCACGGGGCCTGCGCTCTAGAGCCCACGAGCCACAACTACTGAGCCCATGTGCCACAACTACTGAAGCCCGCGCGCCTAGAGCCCGTGCTCTGCAATAAGAGAAGCCACCACAATGAGAAGCCCGTGCACCGCAACGAAGAGTAGCTCCCGTTCGCCACAACTAGAGAAAGCCCACGCGCAGCAACGAAGACCCAACAAAGCCAAAAATAACTAAATACACTTTAAAAAGGTGTATATAATTCTGTGGTTTTTAAAAAATCTCTCTCTCTCATCTGTCTCGCATCTGCTCAGTTCCCACTCTCTCTGAAGCCTATCCCAATCTTGGTAACCACTCATAAGTGTCTTATGTCTCCTTACAGAATTTCTTTGTGCATAGTCAAGAAAATATGAACTATTTGCCTCCCTTTAAAAAATTTTTATTCCCTTCCAGAGGGTTTTTAAATTAAAATACAATACACGTAACATAAAATTCAAAAATGTACAAATTAAAGTGTACAATTAAGTGGGTTTTGGTTTATTCACGAGGCTGTACAACCATCACCACTATCTAACTAAAGGACTTTGTCATTACTCCAAAAAGAATGCCCACATCCCTCAGCTATCACCTCCCCCCCCCACCAACTCCCCTATGCCTAGGAAACTATTAATCTACTTTCTGAGTTCATAGATTTGCCTATTCTGGACATTTCATATATATGGAATCATATGATCACCTTTGATGGTGGCCTTTGACGACTGGCTTCTCTCACTTAGCATAATGTTTTCAAGGTTCATCTATGTTGTAACATGTATCAGTACTTCCTTCCTCTCTATGGTTGAATATTCCATTTTAAGAATACAAAATGGAAGTTTATATTAATTAATTACATTAGTGGAATTTTATTTATTTATTTTCATTTATTTATTTTTTTGTGGTACATGGGCCTCTCACTGCTGCGGCCTCTCCCGCTGCGGAGCACAGGCTCCGGACATGCAGGCTCAGCGGCCATGGCTCATGGGCTCAGCCGCTCCGCGGCATGTGGGATCCTCCCGGACCAGGGCACAAACCCGTGTCCCCCGCATCGGCAGGCGGACCCTCAACCACTGCGCCACCAGGGAAGCCCATTAGTGGAATTTTAAATCCACTTTGTTTAGCTATTCATTGGCTGATAGACATTTGTGTTGTTTCCACTTTTTTTGGCTATGAGTAATGCTGCTAAGAGCAGTGGCATATAAGTTTTTGTGTAAGCATATTTTCAATTCTCTTGGGATATACCTAGGAGCAGAACTGCTAGTCACATAGCAACTCTATGTTTGATTTTTGAGAAACTTTCAGACTATTTTCCAAAGGGGCTGCATCATTTTACATTCCCACCAACAATGTATGCATGTTTCCAATTTCTCCACATCCTCACCAACAGTTGCTACTGTTCGTCTTTTTGATTACCTCCATCTTTTTTTTTTTTTTCGATACGCGGGCCTCTCACTGTTGTGGCCTCTCCCGTTGCGGAGCACAGGCTCTGGACATGCAGGCTCAGCGGCCATGGCTCACGGGCCCAGCCGCTCCGCGGCATGTGGGATCTTCCCGGACCGGGTCACGAACCCGTGTCCCCTGCATCGGCAGGCGGACTCTCAACCACTGCACCACCAGGGAAGCCCCGATTACCTCCATTTTTTAAACACAAAATAAGAGAGCATACCATACACACTGCGGCATGATTGCTTTTTCCACACAGTATCTTAGAGATCTTTCCCTAACAGGAAAATAGAGAGGACTTGTTTCTGGGGAAGCAGCTGGTACAGAGGAGGAAGGGCTGAGGGGAATCCTGAACAAACAGACATACTTACTTATATACATACATAGATACATTTTTTTCTTCACAGTTTTCTTGTATCACACAGGCCCCTGAAGGGCTCCCAGAACACCATCTGAGAGCTACTTACCTATCTGGGTTACCCCTCACTTGACAGATGAGGAAACCAAAGCCCAGAGGGCCATTTGACCTCCTAGGCCTGTTGTAACGAAGTACCACAAACTGGGTGGCTTAAACAACATTTCTGGAGGCTGGAAGTCCAAAATCAAGGTTGTTTCTTCTGAGAGCTGTGAGAGAGATGTGTTCCAAGACTCTCCTAGCTTCTGGAGGTTTGTGAACAACATCTGGTGTTCCCTGGTTTATAGAAGCGTCACCTGATCTTTGCCTTTATCTACACATGACATTCTCCCTGTGTGAGCACCCATCTCAAAATGTCTCCTTTTTATTAAGACAACAGATATATTGGATTAGGGCCCACTCTAATGATCTAATTTTAATTTGATTACCTTGGTAAAGAATAAGATCATATTCTGAGGTCCTGGGGGGTGGAACTTCAATGTATGAATTTTGATATCCATTTTGAAAGATGTTATTAAGCTAGTGTAACGACTTGTAGGCATTAGTGGGAGATAAATCTTCATACACACTGCGGCACTGTGGTCAGCTGACTGGAGGTCAGGAAATGCAGAGCCAAGTCCCGACTCCGACACTCACTCACTGTGGGACCATTTACCATCTGGATTGCCACTGTCTCTTCTCATGGATGAGTTGATGTGATATCTAAACTCCAGAGGATTCTCTGATTCCTATTCTGTTTTGTTATGCTCTGTTTTGTGCTATTCTTTCCTACCTCCACACACAAATATGAGCAACAGAGAGACAGATGATGTAAACAGACAAGCATATTTATAACACCCATTCGTAGGTTTACAGATTTTTAAAAATGGAAGGCTTTCATCTACCGCTCTCATTTAATAGGCAAAAATATGGAAGCCTAGGGAGGTGAAGTGCCTGGTCCTAAGACACACACATCATTCCTTGCTTGAATAACTTCAAATAGGGGAGGGTCCTTAAATTAAGTCCACAGACCTGAGGGTCTCCATGAATGAACTTTAGGGGTCTATATACCTCCTGAGAGTTTGCGTGTAAAAGCTGGTGTGAGTTTGCATGTTTATATTTTATTTATTCTGTTGGAAGAAATCTTTAGCTTTCATCAAATTCTCAAAAGGATCTATTTTTGTTCAAATAAATCCTTAGTTCTTATGCCCTAAATGCCTGGCATATAAGAGATACTCAATAAACATTAGTTGACTTATGTATATTGAACTCTTAACCAAGACAAAGTTCATAACCACTGGAGTAGAGTAAAATACAATGTGATCATTCTCTAGAGAATAATCCTCACTGCTTCCTGCTCACAAAATGCTCTATCTGTGTGACATCTTTTGTCAGCCTGTAGTTCCCAGTCCTGGATGAATTATATTGTACAATGCCGTGCTTGTCAATTAAACCAATTAAGAAAAGATGTTTAAATCACAATTTCATCTCCTTTAGGAAATCATCCATCTTTTAATTTAACTTTATCATTTTACTTAATTAACAAGGATTTAATGGCAGTTAATAAATGATATATTAATTAATTTATGAAATTACTTTGTCCTTATTAAAGTAATTCATAATTTTAAATGCTTGTAATTTTCATTAGTTTCATCAAATAAGACAGAGCATATTCAATTAAAGCTGAGTTACCTTACTTTTAGTCCAAGTCCCAGGGAAAACCTCTAGTGTATCTAGGACATGTGCTGGAACGATGATCAAAACAGTGACTTTGACAGAGGCAGGGAAATGCCTTGGGCCCAAGACGTGGTATCATAAGCAGAGAACAGTACCATAGAGTAGGCGCTCAGTAAATATCTGATGAATCAATGAAAGAAAAAAGACGTAGCTAGTGCTGCGAGGAGGACAGAAATCCCTCTTTGAATAGGGAGCCGTTAACCTTAAGAAGAACTGATAGGACATCCACCAAATGGAGGAAGATGCAATGGTTAGATCCTCCTCTGGAGGATTTTGGGATCCTCCTTTTGGGATCCTCCTCCTCCTCCCAAAAAAAAACACGTGTTTTTGTGGGACGTTAAGGAATGGCATCAAGCTGATGATTATCAATGTAGATATCAAATACAACTTCTGTCTTTAGTTATTAAACATTTCTTTATTGGTAATTTATTACTAAGGACTAGTAAATATGGAAGCAACCCAAAGTCCCAGGTATGGGGCCTCAAGACAGAAGAAGTATGAGACTCTGAAAGAAGCAGGTCAGGCCATTTATGCCATAAATATATGTATGACAATAAATTTTACATTTTAAAAAACCCTACAAATGTTATTTACAAATAATTTACATTCTTCAGAAGCATTTACAATAATGACTCACTTTGCCAATAGAGATGGAAAGCTCTCTTCTTTAAAAGATTCAGTCTTACTCATGCTTGTGCCCCAATTTCAGCAAAGAGTTGCTGCTTTATAAATGACTGTGGATTTATACTTTAAGTATGAGCAAGAACGTGATTTAAGTATAATCAAGGAAGATCCTACAAAATCTTGCTATTTATTTTACCTAGCTCGCTAGACCACCCTATATCACAGAGAAGGAGTGGATTTCTCATCCAGAAAACTTCCTGAAAAAGAAATTATCTGTTTGACATCTAGGTGCTACCCAAGACTTAAAGAAACAAACACAGGAATTTGGGGTGCTCCCTTGGTGAGTACCAAGACAAAAGGGATCTTTCTATGTCTACTCTGCACCCCCTGGAACAAAGATCCTTGATACAGTCAGCCCTCCTTATCCACGGTTCCAAATCTGCAGATTCAACCAACCACAGATTGAAAATACCCAGAAAGTTCCAAAAAGCCAAACATGAATTTGCCATGTAAGGCAACTATTTACATAGCATTTACATTGTGTTTACAACTATTTACATAGTATTTACATCATATTAGGTATCATAAGTTATCTAGAGGTGATTTAAAGTATACAAGAGGATTGCATAGGTTATATGCAAATACTATGCCATAAGGGACTTGAGCTCCCTGGATTTTGGTATCTACTGGGCATCCTGGGACCAACCTCCTGTATTTTAGAGAGAAAAGAACCTAAGATCCAGATCTTCAATGAGACATCAAATTTAAACCATTTAGGATAAAGAAGATGTGGTACATATATACAATGGAATACTACTCAGCCATAAAAAAAATGAAATGCCATTTGCAGCAACATGGATGGAACTAGAGATTATCATACTAAGTGAAGTTAAGTCAGAAAGCGAAATACCATATGATATCACTTACTATGTGGAATCTAAAATATGACACAAATAACTTTTATGAAAGAGACAGAGTCACAGTTATAGAGAACAGACTTGCGGTTGCCAAGGGTGAGGGGAGGAAAGGGATGGAGTGGGAGTTTGGGGTTAGCACATGCAAACTATTATATATAGAATGGATAAACAACAAGGTCCTACTGCATAGCAAAGGGAACTATATTCAATATTCTGTGAAAAGGCATAATGGAAAAGAATAATAAAAAAGAGAATGTGTATATATATATGTATATATATACATATATATATAACTGAATCACTTTTCTGTACAGCAGAAATTAACACAACATTGTAAATCAACTCTACTTCAATTTTTTTTTTAAGTGAAATTTAAACCATTTATCTTACCTGGAGCTGAGGTTCTTTTGTGTTGAGTGTTTTCTCCCTAGCAGCTGAGAATGAAGTCTTGGAAGAAACTGTGGATGGCTGACTAAGAGAAGATATTTTGTTTTAGCAAATTTTATTTTAAACTTATTCATATTATGATCCATTCATTAGGTGGAATACTAGGCACTTCTTAAAATGGCAGTATAGAACAATTTAATGAAAAAGTTAATGTTCATTTAAAATTTTCCTTCTTTCTATGGTATATCGAAAAATATTTCATATAATAAAAATAAATAAATATATATATAAATATAATAAAATATACAAATTACATATATAATTCATATCATAAATTAATAAATAAATAAAAATAAATAAGCATATGGACCCAGAATTGATGAACTGCAACTCAGAAATAAACTCCAGTGTTTGTGCAACATTATTACACAGATATATTCTTACTTTCTAAAATTCTTCCAGTTACATCAAGAGTTCCTCTTGATGGAGGAATGGTGTGGACTTCTTTCAGGGTGCAAGAACTGGTCTTCATTACACAGGAACATACAGGTATTTCCTTAGAGTTCATCTGAGCAATTATCTGACAATGACCCTGAAAAAGACTCTGAATAACTGAATATGAAAGAAACTTGGGGTTCTTAAATGCGTCATCTTCTATATTGACATATGAACGTTATTTAACTTACAACTTCAAAACCGAGTTGATACTATTAAATCATCTAATGTCATCTGTGGTCAGGTTCAACTAGCCCCTTAGCTCTAGAGCTGATCACAGATATGAAAGTCATTTAAGCGAAATAATTGTTGGTCATAGCTCCCTGCTGGAATTTTAACTGAAGAGTGTAATGCTCCTATTGTGTACTTACAGATGTGATCAATACAAGGGAGTGAGAGTTTAAGTTGTCAGAGATATTGGTTGTTCCAGCCCTGAAAGAAAAAGGTGGGGGGCTGGATTCAAAGACCACCGAGAAAATATATTTATTCATACAAAAAAACTCATTGAAACTACTGCATGCTAGGCTAAAGATAAAAGGAACAAGAAAGAGACAGTGCCTCACTGTATGAAGTTTTATGTATTTTCCACTCACAAGCAATTCTTGAGCATCGTCTTTGTGCCAATATTATAGATTTGGGGCGGGGGGTTGGGGGGAGAGACAGCCCACAGTGCCTAGTCTTGAAAAGCAATACTATGCTCTATTTGTACTCTCTTTGGAGATACTGAGGAAATACACCATTAAAAAAGGGCAGGGGGAGATATCATTCAAGTGAATGTACAGTGGTATAGGCAGAATAATTTGAGGTAAGATTATTAAGTAAATGAAGTTTGACTTTGGTTCTCTGCTTCTGTTTTTATATATTTCCTTTCTTTCGGTGTCTCTGAGGCTCCCTGGCACTTTCCTAAGGCCTTGATGTTCACTATCCACGGCCTCAAAGCTAATCCAAGGCCAAATAACTAATTTGACAAACTAATTTCTACTAAAGCGTCTACTAAACTAGTTTATCCTAACTAATTTGATGAACTGATTTCTACTAATTAATTTAGGGTTATTTTCCTAAATAAACCTAGAATAACAACAATGCTGTATATTCTCATTGTGCTGTTAACGTATTTACAAGCACCAGTGCAAGGTACTGTGTGTTCAACGGTAAGGGGCTACAAAGATGAATAAGGCATTAACCTTGTTTATAAGGGACCTTATAAGGAGGAGAGATCAATACATGAGCAACTTTATTCAAAGCAGTGAACAGCGGGGACGGCATGGGCATGAGGGCCAAGAGAGGGCTGAGCTTTCATCCCACACCGGCTGCCACTTAAGAACTTTTGAGGTTCTGGGGTACAGCACTGCTTGAGGTCAATAGGTTCTTGCACCTAAGCCTGTCATCAAGCTCCTTTAATGAACCCCAGCCTGGGTCTTCCTAGGTCGGAGAGGTAGAGAAGAGCAATCCCAGCACTAACGGGAGGAATCAGTGAGATCTCCAAGGGAAAGATGCACCTCTAGAAAGAGAAGCCTGGGCTGTGAGGTTCAGCCACTTTCATTGCCTTGGAGGGTATAGGGCCGATTTTTCAAAAGAGCTGGCAGATTTCCTTAAATACTAACAATACTTTTCAGAGATGGGAGGGAGGCTGATAAAAGGTTACTGTCCCACCCTACCAGATACAAAGACTTTCAAATGAGTTTTGTCTTTGTGCTTTAACCCAGCGATGAACACTGGCAATTCCAGGTCAAGTTGGAGGAAAGACAGTGACTTGCCAGATCAACAAAGATATAACTGTGAACAACTAGCCCCTTTAATCACCTCTCAAGTCACACCCAGCACTGGAGTCTTATACTAAGAAGACAAGTCACAAAGCTGATCTACAACAGCCAAATGTGTTCCCACCTCCTGGACCCTCCCTTCTTATATTTTCATTTCTGTGACATTAGATCAAGTTTTTCACACTCCCTAGGTTACAACAACAGTCTTCCTTGTCTCCAGTAAAATCTGATGGCAGAGGCTTCCGGGAAGATGGCGGAAGAGTAAGACGCAGAGATCACCTTCCTCGCCACAGATACACCAGAAATACATCTACACGTGGAACAACTCCTACAGAACACCTACTGAACGCTGGCAGAAGACCTCAGACCCCCAAAAGGCAAGGAAGTCCCCACGTACCTGGGTAGGGCAAAAGAAAAAAGAATAAACAGAGACAAAAGCATAGGGATGGGACCTGCACTAGTGGGAGGGAGCCATGAAGGAGGAAAGGTTTCCACACACTAGAAACCCCTTCACGGGCGGAGACTGCGGGTGGCAGAGGGGGAAAGCTTCGGAGCCGCGGAGGAGAGCACAGCAACAGGGGTGCGGAGGGCAAAGCGGAGAGATTCCCACACAGAGGATCAGGGCAGACCGGCACTCACCAGCCCGAGAGGCTTGTCTGCTCACCCGCCAAGGCAGGCAAGGCTGGGAGTTGAGGCTCGGGCTTCGGTTGGAGCGCCAGGAGAGGACTGGAGTTGGTGGCATGAACACAGCCTGCAGGGGGTTAATGCGCCACGGCTAGCCGGGAGGGAGTCCGGGGAAAAGTCTGGACCTGCCGAAGAGGCAAGAGACTTTTTCTTCCCTCTTTGTTTCCTGGTGTGCAAGGAGAGGGGATTAAGAGCGCTGCTTAAAGGAGCTCCAGAGACGGGCGCGAGCCGCGGCTAAAAGCACGGACCCCAGAGATGGGCATGAGATGCTAAGGCCGCTGCTGCCGCCACCAAGAAGCCTGTGTGTGAGCACAGGTCACTATCCACACCCCCCTTCCGGGGAGCCTGTGCATCCGCCACTGCCAGGGTCCCATGATCCAGGGACAACTCCCCCGGGCGAACACACAGCGCGCCTCAGGCTGGTGCAACGTCACGCCGGCCTCTGCCGCCACAGACTCCACCCGCACTCCGTGCCCCTCCCTCCCCCCGGCCTGAGTGAGCCAGAGCCCCCGAATCAAAGGCTCCTTTAACCCCGTCCTGTCTGAGTGAAGAACAGATGCCCTCCGGCGACCTACACGCAGAGGCGGGGCCAAATCCAAGGCTGAGCCCCTGGGAGCTGTGAGAACAAAGAAGAGAAAGGGAAATCTCTCCCAGCAGCCTCAGAAGTAGCGGATTAAAGCTCCACAATTAACTTCATGTACCTGCATCTGTGGAATACATGAATAGACAACAAATCATCCCAAATTGAGGAGGTGGACTTTGAGAGCAAGATTTATGATTGCTTCCCCTTTTCCTCTTTTTGTGAGTGTGTATGTGTATGCTTCTGTGTGAGATTTTGTCTGTATAGCTTTGCTTCCACCATTTGTCCTAGGGTTCTATCTCTCCGTTTTTTTTAAAATTTTTTTTCTTAATAATTATATTTTTATTTTAATAAACTTATTATATTTTATCTTACTTTATTTTATTTTACTTTATCTTCTTTCTTTTTTCCTTCCTTCCCTCCTTCCTTCCTTCCTCCCTCCCTCCCTACTATCTTTCTTTCTTTCTTTCTTTCTACTTCTACTAATTCTTTCTTTCTACATTTTCTCCCTTTTATTCTGAGCCGTGTGCATGAAAGGCTCTTGGTGCTGCAGCCAGGAGTCAGTGCTGTGCCTCTGAGGTGCGAGAGCCAACTTCAGGACACTGGTCCACAAGAGACCTCCCAGCTCCACATAATATCAAATGGCGAAAATCTCCCAGAGATCTCCATCTCAACACCAGCACCCAGCTTCACTCAACGGCCAGCAAGCTACAGTGCTGGACATCCTATGCCACACAACTAGCAAGACAGGAACACAAGCACACCCATTAGCAGAGAGGCTGCCTAAAATCATAATAAGTCCAGGGACAGCCAAAAACACAACACCAGATGTGGACCTGCCCACCAGAAAGAGAAGATCCAGCCTCATCCACCAGAACACAGGCACTAGTCCCCTCCACCAGGAAGCCTACACAACCCACTGAACCAACCTTAGCCACTGGGGACAGACACCAAAAACAACGGGAACTACAAACCTGCAGCCTGCAAAAAGGAGACCCCAAACACAGTAAGATAAGCAAAATGAGAAGACAGAAAAACACATAGCATATGAAGGAGCAAGATAAAAACCCACCAGACCTAACAAATGAAGAGGAAATAGGCAGTCTGCCTGAAAAAGAATTCAGAATAATGATGGTAAAGATGATCCAAAATCTTGGAAATAGAATAGACAAAATGCAAGAAACATTTAACAAGGACATAGAAGAACTAAAGATGAAACAAACAACGATGAACACCACAATAAATGAAATTAAAAATACCCTAGATGGGATCAAGAGCAGAATTACTGAGGCAGAAGAACGGATAAGTGACCTGGAAGATAAAATAGTGGAAATAACTACTGCAGAGCAGAATAAAGAAAAAAGAATGAAAAGAACTGAGGACAGTCTCAGAGATTTCTGGGACAACATTAAACGCACCAACATTCAAATTATAGGGGTTCCAGAAGAAGAAGAGAAAAAGAAAGGGACTGAGAAAATATTTGGAGAGATTATAGTTGAAAACTTCCCTAATATGGGAAAGGAAATAGTTAATCAAACCCAGGAAGCACAGAGAGTCCCATACAGGATAAATCCAAGGAGAAATACGCCAAGACACATACTAATCAAACTGTCAAAAATTAAATACAAAGAAAACGTATGAAAAGCAGCAAGGGAAAAACAACAAATAACACACAAGGGAATCCCCATAAGGTTAACAGCTGATCTTTCAGCAGAAACTCTGCAAGCCAGAAGGGACTGGCAGGACATATTGAAAGTGATGAAGGAGAAAAACTTGCAACCAAGATTACTCTACCCAGCAAGGATCTCATTCAGATTTGATGGAGAAATTAAAACCTTTACAGACAAGCAAAAGCTGAGAGAGTTCAGCACCACCAAACCAGCTCTACAACAATTGCTAAAGGAACTTCTCTAGGCAAGAAACACAAGAGAAGGAAAAGACCTACAATAACAAACCCAAAACAATTAAGAAAATGGGAATAGGAACATACATATCAATAATTACCTTAAAAGTAAATGGACTAAATGCTCCCTCCAAAAGACACAGATTGGCTGAATGGATACAAAAACAAGATGCATATATTTGCTGTCTACAAGAGACCCACTTCAGACCTAGGGACACATACACACTGAAAGTAAGGGGATGGAAAAAGATATTCCATGCAAATGGAAACCAAAAGAAAGCTGGAGTAGCAATTCTCATATCAGACAAAATAGACTTTAAAATAAAGACTATTAGAAGAGACAAAGAAGGACACTACATAATGATCAAGGGATTGATCCAAGAAGAAGATATAACAATTGTAAATATTTATACACCCAACATAGGAGCACCTCAATACATAAGGCAAATACTAACAGCCATAAAAGGGGAAATCGACAGTAACACATTCATAGTAGGGGACTTTAACACCCCACTTTCACCAATGGACAGATCATCCAACAAGAAAATAAATAAGGAAACACAAGCTTTAAATGATACATTAAACAAGATGGACTTAATTGATATTTATAGGGCATTCCATCCAAAAACAACAGAATACACATTTTTCTCTAGTGCTCATGGAACATTCTCCAGGATAGATCATATCTTGGGTCACAAATCAAGCCTTGGTAAATTTAAGAAAATTGAGATTGTATCAGCTATCTTTTCCGACCACAACACTATGAGACTAGATATCAATTACAGGAAAAGATCTGTAAAAAATACAAACACATGGAGGTTAAACAATACACTACTCAATAACGAAGTGATCACTGAAGAAATCAAAGAGGTAATAAAAAAATACCTAGAAACAAATGACAATGGAGAAACGACGACCCAAAATCTATGGGATGCAGCAACAGCAGTTCTAAGAGGGAAGTTTATAGCAATACAATCCTACCTTAAGAAACAGGAAACCTCTCAAATAAACAACCTAACCTTGCACCTAAAGCAATTAGAGAAAGAAGAACAAAAAAAAACCCAAAGTTAGCAGAAGGAAAGAAATCATAAAAATCACATCAGAAATAAATGAAAAAGAAATGAAGGAAATGATAGCAAAGATCAATAAAACTAAAAGCTGGTTCTTTGTGAAGATAAACAAAATTGATAAACCATTAGCCAGACTCATCAAGAAAAAAAAGGAGAAGACTCAAATCAATAGAATTAGAAATGAAAAAGGAGAAGTAACAACTGACACTGCAGAAATACAATAGATCATGAGAGATTACTACAAGCAACTCTATGCCAAAAAAATGGACAACCTGGAAGAAATGGACAAATTCTTAGAAAGGCACAACCTGCCAAGACTGAATCAGGAAGAAACAGAAAATATGAACAGACCAATCACAAGCACTGAAATTGAAACTGTGATTAAAAATCTTCCAACAAACAAAAGCCCAGGACCAGATGGCTTCACAGGCGAATTCTATCAAACATTTAGAGAAGAGCTAACACCTACCCTTCTCAAACTCTTCCAAAATATAGGAGAGGGAGGAACACTCCCAAACTCATTCTACAAGGCCACCATCACCCTGCTACCAAAACCAGACAAGGATGTCACAAAGAAAGAAAACTACAGGCCAATATCACTGATGAACATAGATGCAAAAATCCTCAACAAAATACTAGCAAACAGAATCCAACAGCACATTAAATGGATCATACACCATGATCAAGTGGGGTTTATTCCAGGAATGCAAGGATTCTTCAATATATGCAAATCAATCAACGTGATACCCCATATCAACAAATGGAAGGAGAAAAAGCATATGATCATCTCAATAGATGCAGAGAAAGCTTTTGACAAAATTCAACAACCATTTATGATAAAAACCCTGCAGAAAGTAGGCATAGAGGGAACTTTCCTCAACATAATAAAGGCCATATATGACAAACCCACAGCCAGCATTGTCCTCAATGGTGAAAAACTGAAAGCATTTCCACTAAGATCAGGAACAAGACAAGGTTGCCCACTCTCACCACTCTTATTCAACATAGTTTTGGAAGTTTTAGCCACAGCAATCAGAGAAGAAAAGGAAATAAAAGGAATCCAAATCGGAAAAGAAGAAGTAAAGCTGTCAGTGTTTGCAGATGACATGATACTATACATAGAGACGCCTAAAGATGCTACCAGAAAACTACTAGAGCTAATCAATGAATTTGGTAAAGTAGCAGGATACAAAATTAATGCACAGAAATCTCTGGCATTCCTATACACTAAGGATGAAAAATCTGAAAGGGAAATCAAGAAAACACTCCCATTTACCACTGCAACAAAAAGAATAAAATATCTAGGAATAAACCTGCCTAAGGAGACAAAAGACCTGTATGGAGAAAATTATAAGACACTGATGAAAGAAATTAAAGATGACACAAATAGATGGAGAGATATACCATGTTCTTGGATTGGAAGAATCAACATTGTGAAAATGACTCTACTACCCAAAGCAATCTACAGATTCAATGCAATCCCTATCAAACTACCACTGGCATTTTTCACAGAACTAGAACAAAAAATTTCACAATTTGTATGGAAACACAAAAGACCCCGAATAGCCAAAGCAATCTTAAGAACGAAACACAGAGCTGGAGGAATCAGGCTTCCTGACTTCAGACTATACTACAAAGCTACAGTAATCAAGACAGTATGGTACTGGCACAAAAACAGAAATATAGATCAATGGAAAAGGATAGAAAGCCCAGAGATAAACCCACGCACATATGGTCACCTTATCTTTGATAAAGGAGGCAGGAATGGACAGTGGAGAAAGGACAGCCTCTTCAATAAGTGGTGCTGGGAAAACTGGACAGCTACGTGTAAAAGTGTAAGATTAGATCACTCCCTAACACCATACACAAAAATAAGCTCAAAATGGATTAAAGACCTAAATGTAAGGTCAGAAACTTTCAAACTCTTAGAGGAAAACATAGGCAGGACACTCTATGACATAAATCACAGCAAGATGTTTTTTGATCCACCTGCTAGAGTAATGGAAATAAAAACAAAAATAAACAAATGGGACCTAATGAAACTTAAAAGCTTTTGCACAGCAAAGGAAACCATAAACAAGAGCAAAAGACAACCCTCAGAATGGGAGAAAATATTTGCAAATGAAGCAACTGACAAAGCATTAATCTCCAAACTTTATAAGCAGCTCATGCAGGTCAAAAACAAAAAAACAATCAACCCAATCCAGAAATGGGCAGAAGACCTAAGTAGACATTTCTCCCAAGAAGACATACAGACTGCCAACAAACACATGATAGAATGCTCAACATCATTAATCATTAGAGAAATGCAAATCAAAACTACAATGAGATATCATCTCACACCAGTCAGAATGGCCATCATCAAAAAATCTAGAAACAATAAATGCTGGAGAGGGTGTGCAGAAAAGGAAACCCTCTTGCACTGTTGGTGGGAATGTAAATTGATACAGCCACCTTGGAGAACAGTATGGAGGTTCCTTAAAAAACTACAAATAGAACTACCATATGACCCAGCAATTCCACTACTGGGCATATACCCTGAGAAAACCGTTAATTCCAAAAGAGTCATGTACCAAAATGTTCATTGCAGCTCTATTTACAATAGCCGTAGATGGAAACAACCTAAGTGTCCATCATCGGGTGAATGGATAAAGAAGATGTGGCACATATATACAATGGAATATTACTCAGCCATAAAAAGAAACGAAATTGAGCTATTTGTATGAGGTGGATAGACCTAGAGTCTGTCATACGGAGTGAACTAAGTCAGAAAGAGAAAGACAAATACTGTATGCTAACACATATATATGGAATTTAAGGAAAAAAATGTCATGAAGAACCTAGGGGTAAGACAGGAATAAAGACACAGACCTACTAGAGAATGGACTTGAGGATATGGGGAGGGGGAAGGGTAAGCTGTGACGGGGCGAGAGAGAGGCATGGACATATATACACTACCAAACATAAGGTAGATAGCTAGTGGGAAGCAGCCGCATGGCACAGGGAGATCAGCTCGGTGCTTTGTGACCGCCTGGAGGGGTGGGATAGGGAGGGTGGGAGGGAGGGAGACGCGAGAGGGAAGAGATATGGAACATATGTACATGTATAACTGATTCACTTTGTTATAAAGCGGAAACTAACACACCATTGTAAAGCAATTATACTCCAATAAAAAAAAATCTGATGGCAATGCATCCTCTCTCAGCAAGGTCACTAGAATAATGCTTAAACACAGTTACATCATGTCATTTCTATAAGCAAAGGTAGTTTTCCTCTACTGCCTTTGAGGTTAGCTAAAGTACTGAAAGCTTCTACCTACCTCCTCTCTCCTGAGTTATTTTCATCTTCCTTCTGTGCTACATGCACTCTCTACTCCAACCAAGAACCACACTTCAGGGTCCTCTGTAGGAACCTGCTGTTATGCTATCTGGGCTGTTTACTTCCCTGGACCCTCCTTCAATCCGTATCATTCAAAAGCAGGCTTTACACTTACTTTTCCAGGAAACCTCTAATCACTGACCTTAACTATTCACATCTCAAGCAGACACTTCTAGAACTAACTTGTATTAATAGTGACTTGCCTATTAATTTGCTTGTTTTGATTTATTCTACTCCAAATATGTTATTTTGTTGTTTCACGTGTTACATGCTAACTTCCCAAAGAACTTTCCATCTCCTTAAAATCAGATACCATGTCCTCCAGTCTTTGTTTCTTGGTTTTCTTGTTTGTTTGTTTATTTTAGTGTTGGGGGTTTCTTTGGTACTCTGTTCAACCCATCTCCCCAGTCTCCAAAACAATACATTTTAAGCTATGGATTTCTATCAATTAGCAGATCATGAAATCAGATTTGTAAGCCTCCTACCAACAACTTTTACATGAAATAGAATAGCCCCTCAGAGTGCCTCTTCCATGGTGAGGGCAAGGATATTTTTAAAAATCT
The DNA here is from genome assembly GCF_949987515.2 of Delphinus delphis. Taxonomy (NCBI): domain Eukaryota; kingdom Metazoa; phylum Chordata; class Mammalia; order Artiodactyla; family Delphinidae; genus Delphinus; species Delphinus delphis. The sequence goes on along the minus strand of NC_082687.1, from coordinate 64,549,769 downwards.
GACACAGGGCTGTGTGTGAATGTGCATTAGACCATGATATAAAATGTATTTCTTACTAAGTTGTGATCTGAAAACCTTGAGAAATATGGCCAGAGGTTGACTACATATTTATCCTAAGTGAGAAAGTTACCTTTTGCACATTTATTTGGATCCCCCTGGCCGTTGCTCCTGGGCTCCTGGCTTATTTCCCTTTGGCTTTTGATGTCACCCCTGTTGGCTCCGAGCATCACTTAATGACCTCCCAGATTAGACCCTGCCTGCCCCATGGATCGCAGGCTGACCCCTGCATGCAGCCATCCACTTTAACCCTGTGTGCCTTGGTCTCTACACTCTTCTCTCTTATGTTGTACCAGATCCAAACTTGTCTCAAGAAAAAGCCCAGAGATGATGATGGCAAAGCTCCTGATATACATAAATGCACACAGCTGGCTCTTTTAGGGAGGAGGGTCTAATATCCTCTTTCCATGTTAAAGTAACTGACTTTATTATATAATGAAAAATAAGACTGAGGAACATTTCTTGGCGCTCCCTAGGAGTAAAACTCCAATTCATGGAGGAGTAATTAAACCCATGATCTTAAAATAACAACTTAGTTAAATTTTGAAAATAGAGCAGCAAAAATTCAGCATTAAAAAATTCTAATTACTAGTTATTGTCTGAGGTGATAGTTATTATAATAAAAATACTATTTTAAAGGTCAATTAGAATGACAATTATACTGCAGTCATACTTTTTCTTATTCTTGCTTCATACATAGAGATATAAATAGAAAATTAAAGTAAATATTCTTATAATTTTTTCAAATGTTCCCAGTGCAAATGCTTTGCTTTTAAAAATGACCTAGTAGGGACTTTCCTCCAGAATTATTTTGGTCAAAATATAGAAATTAGGTAGTGATTTTGGGGAAATTTATAGCTTTTTACATTACCATGGTAATAATCGATATTTCCACATATTTGTATAGTCATAACTTTCCATTCACAGTTTGCTCTGGAGCCAAAAATGACTACATTGGTGCCATCAGTTGCTCTCATAACATTTAAAAAATGATAATCGTTTCCTTATCTTATTTGCTGCCATTTAGCCAATGTAGAGAAAACAACATACAAATGAGGTTTCTTTTACAAAGGCAGCTATAACTTGATGAAAAACTGACAAGGAATCATTTTCCTACATATTATATGTTAAAGTACTTACAAGCTGGAATGGAAATTCCCTGGAAAAATTGAGGGATACCCTGTCTCCCCAGCATAATTATAGGAATGGTCTTACTGTCTGGTATGCAAGCCCTTCAACCTTGAAGAAGGTTCAGGAAAGAGCTACCAAGATATCCGTGGAGTTAGAAAATAAGTCCTTTAATGAAAAATACTAGCACAATTGAGAATACAATGTTGACCGATTTCTGGGATGAACAATAGTAAGAAGTGGGTGCATCAGGGAGAAATTGGGTAGGTATGGGGGCTAAATTATTAACAGCAAACCTCTGGTGATGGTTTGAAGCTGGTGTCTGAGAGCTTCCTAGGGTTGCACTGGTCTATTAGTCACAGCTCTGCCCTGACTCAATTCTGCATTCCAGGAAAGCAGGGACTGTCTAGCATGTAGGACATGGCAAGTACCCAATAAATGTTTGTAACAGTTGGCTTTATCTCATATTCCTATTTTATTTTCCCTTCTTACCATTTTATTTATATTTTCTTTCACAGGTTTCCTTCATGGAACAAGAAGTGTTATAAGTAAATACTATATAAAGGTAAATGAAATGTTCTTGAAGAGCAAAAGGAAGAATGTAAACAGTGCCATGTGAATGGGTGTCATAAAGACTTACAAACCAAGGTGCTATGGGCTTTCAAAGGATGGAGAAGTCACATATGGATACAGAAGCCCAGTGAGGTTTCAAAGAGGTGATTTTGACACTCCTATAAGCATAGATAGGAATGTGAATGGCAGAGAGGATTCTGATAGATGAAGAGAGCCTACTCTTCTAATTTGTTTAATAAATTTTGCTCAAATATTTATTTACTGATTCTAAGAGAGAAGCTTAGGATACAAAATATAACAATATAACTGGTAGTATCGGCGTAACGAACAGTGAACCAGGAAGTCTATCTTTTTTTTCGGCCATGAAAAGAATAATGGGAGATTCCAGTTGAGAGAGGAAAACAAATTTATCAGAATTTAGGATTAAGGATACTCCAAGATACTATTTGAATTTTTTTAAGCAGTTGTAATGTCTATTATTCATTCTATGATTGTCTCAGTTCATTCGGGTTACTATAACAGAATATCATAGACTGGGTGGTTTATAAACACCAGAAATTTAATATTCACAGTTATAAAGCCTGGAAAGTCCAAGATCAATCAGGAGGCCAGCAGATTCAGTCTGGTGAGGGTCCACTTTCCGGTTCACAGAGGCCATGTTTTTCCTACGTCCTCGGAGAGTGGAATGAGAGAACTCTGGTCTCTTCATCCCCTTATATAAAGGGCACTAACCCCATCCTTGATAACTCCACCCTGATGACCTAATCACCTGCCAAATGCCTCTAAACATCATCACACTGGGCATTAGGTTTCAACATGTGAATTTGGGGGGGTGGGGAACACAAACATTCAGTTTCTAGGAGAGATCAAAGTCAAAATGCACTACTTCCCAGGCTAACAAGTCCTACTCTTGGCCCAATAGAACCCACTAATCATTTCCTTACATCTCATGCTCACCTCTACCTGCCTGCTCTAGCCTCACCTGAGAGTAATGTCCACCTCCAGAGCATCTTCCAAGGCTGCAGGAGACTAGGTTCTCTTGTGGGAAGGGTCTCCTCAGCTTCACAGCACTATTCAAATCCTCTCATATCCCTCTTTCTCTTTAGGGAGATCTATCACATGACCCTGATGAACTCAAGAGGGTGAAGCTTCAAGGACACCCAGACCCTTTAACATCTGGACCCAAAGAATGAAGGCTTGAAATAAATTGGTCAGGGACTATCCATTTTCCCCAATGGCTGCCATCCAGGAACAAGATCCTTTTCAAGAGAGACACCACCTGCTGCTTGCCCACACGTGTCTGGCTTTACCCCATGGCCTCCACAGGCCATCAGACAGGAATACCACACAAGCCTAAATCTTTCATTTGCATCAAGAGGGCTGGAGGAGTTTTACCACCACACTCATCTGTGGCTGGGATGCTGGACTGCTATTTTGTCTCTCAGGATCTCCTCTAGTTTCCGATGAGCACTAGAGCCCTGCCGTATGTAAGGAGATCAGTTCACCGGAGCCCTAATTCTAACAGCCAGAAAGTAACAGTCCTGTTTCTCAGGACTGCATCCTGTTTCCAGGATCCCTTCCTGACATACTCTTTGCAATATCCCTCTGAATGCAAAAAGCCCTGCTTGCCAGCCTTGTCCTGCCTCTTGGGTAACAGAACTTGAATTCTGATGCCAGACTGCATTGGACTAAAGCAGCATTTTCCAAACTTACTGCCATAAAATGTCAGGTGCACTCATGAAAAATACAGAATCCCGAGCCCTTCTCCTAGAGGTGCTGGTTCAGGACATCCGAGGAGGGCCTGACAACGTATTTTTAACAAGTACCCTAGATGATCCATCCCTAGGACTTTTTGCCACTTAGGGAAAAAGTGAATTAGAGTTTGCTATACCTTCTTAGACCTAGTGATTTGGACTTTTAGTCCCTTTCTAAAGGGGAGGTCAACACTTTTGTCCCAGTTAATTCCCCCTGGTTCCAACTCCGGCCAGCTCTTAATCCAGCCCTTCTTTCTTCCACATTCCCAGCATGTCTTACAGACAGGGTCACCCAGACCATGACAGTTCTTTTACCCAGAAGGACCTCCCTGACCCATGATTTTGTCACTTGCCTATAGAGAACCATCTCTACCTAAGAGTTCCTACCGCCATGTGCTGAGCCTCTTGGATTCATTCCCTTGAACAGAATTGCAGACCCATACCAGAACGGAATTTTCTACATTCCATGGACATGGTGATTTTAATCTCTGGGCCTTCCTGAAAGGGCACCAGCTCTTTATACCCATTAGTTTCTTTTGGCCGTTATTGGCAGCTTCCTCTTTGCTGGACAGCCTATGATGTAAGCAGCCTATTTATGATCATTCTTGCTCTTCAAAACAACATATAAATATGGCATAAACCACACTGTCATGCATATGCCTATATTCCCAAATAATTTTTCCTTGTTGTCTAATGCATACAAAATTAGTCTATAGAGTTTAACCATAAACCCAGCAATTATACTAACCACTTATTTAACACCTTTATTTATGCAAGCTATTTTATAAATACAATAATATATTAAAATTTTTCTTTATATTTATTATCTCCCTGAGAATGAGCCCATACTCTCAACTTCTCTTTTTTTTTTTTTTTTTGCGGAACGCGGGCCTCTCCCTGTTGTGGCCTCTCCCATTGCGGAGCACAGGCTCCGGACGCGCAGGCTCAGTGGCCATGGCTCACGGGCCCAGCCGCTCCGCGGCATGTGGGATCTTCCCGGACCGGGGCACGAACCCATGTCCCCTGCATCGGCAGGCGGACTCCCAACCACTGCGCCACCAGGGAAGCCCCCCTCAACTTCTTTCTTACTCCTACTTATCCTTCACAGCACTAGAATGCACAGATACACAGTAAGCAATCAAAAACTGACTACAACATTAACTAATCAAATAAATGAGAGGCTTAAGTTATATCACTGCTGAGTGATAGTGAGAACGTTTATCAACTGCAAAGACTAGAATGCCTGAAAATCATTTGTTAAAGGAATTTCGTGTATCAACCATGAATGTCAAGGAATTTCATGTATCAACCATGAATGTCAAGGAAGAAGAAAGGTCTGCATTTTTAGCTCTTTGGGCCATCCTAGACATCCAAGAGGGCCAAATATGAATGTACTGGATAAGTGGAAAATAAAATAGAACAAACAAAAACACAACAAAACCCAGACTTCCCCTCCTACCTGAAAATAATGAATGTGAACATTGGTGGAAATCTAGAAAGTGGTGCTTTCCACGTATATGTTGGTGTAGATCCAATGTGGAAGTTCATTTAAGGTTGGTAAAGCTGAGGAATACAAGAAGGAGTTGGTTCTACTGCCCAGGAATTCTTAGATATCATGATAGCCTTCTCTGAAATGCTTCCTTTTAAATCAGTGACATTCTGAAAAACAGAAAGCTTTAACAGGAAAAGGATGGGATTGATGGGAGTTAATGAGGGAATGGTCAGTCACTCACTAAGCCCTTCAGTACCTCCCAAGCTCTGTGCCTTGCACTTTGCTCATGCTACTTCAGTCTGGAGAGCAGCTTATACATGGGAAAACTGAAGCTCCTGGAAAGTGAAGTAACTTGTCCCAGGTCATCCAGTGGCAGAGTTAGGATACTGACCGAGGTTGGTCTGACTCCAGAGATAGTTCTTTTCCCAACACCAAGTGACCAATTCAAGTCAACAAAAAAGCTATTGAGCACTTGTGTCGGGACCTGTTCTGACATCAGGTGTATTGCATGGAACACAGATAAAAGCCCTGTCTTCAAGGGATCTATATTCTAGGGATTCTCAAATCATCATTCGGGATATTTAAGATATCTTTAAAATGTCTGGAGAGACACTGCGAAAGGAATGACGATGCTATCTGGGTCCTAAATCAACAAGAACCCCATCCAGAGATATTCTGCCGTCATTTCTATAAGGCTCACTAGAACCAGGGCAACTTTTTTCTTTATTTCAAAATCAATGAAAGGCAGACAAGACATACAGGCACTGAATGATATTAGAAAGGGACTAATTAATGTCTCATAAATGTTAATTTCATGATTCATCTGCAACTACTACTACTCTACAGCACCAAACCGTATTATATAGCCGTAGGTACCAGGGTCCACTTTGGTAATTATTTGTGTCATATTTAATAAAAGAAGTCATATTCTCCATTCCACACAGACACTCCATGTAGCTGCAATTGTAATTCCTATTGTGGCCTCCCTTGACCTCAAAATGTCCAAAGGCTTTGGAGAAGAGTTTAGAGTGGCCAAAACTACAAAGGAAATTAAACTTAGCAAGCCATTTCCAAGAATCTCGAAAGTTTGTTTATATTACTGAGCAATGTAGAATCATTTTTGAATATCAAACAGAAATCTTCTTTTGCATCGATATTTTTTTTTCCTTTTAAGGATAGACTAAAAATCAACTCAGGATTACTGCCTTGATAGTTGGTACCATATTGACCTAAAGATTCAGGGTAAGCATCAACCTTAAAACAATTTTGGGAAAATTTACTTTGACCTCTGTAGTATGAAGAGGTCCTGCATTGGAATGAGAAAATTAGCAATTTTGAGTATGTTCTTATATCGCCAACACTTTGACCAAGGCCAGTACTGCAGAAAATATTACCACCTTATTCTTGTTTATTCCAGCCCCTTCCCAAATGTCTCCTGAAGAACACTCGTAAAAGTGAGCCATCTAGGGATTGAGGGCAACTGGAGGTACCTTTATTCATTTGTAGTTTTTTTTTTTTCCCAATCTAAATGCATCCTTGCCATGCAAAGGAATAATTCATAAGTTTAAATGCTTAGGTTCTTACCCTTGGTAAGTATAAAAAATAAGAATTTCTCTTCTCTGCCTCACCTATACCTGCTGGTCAAGATTCTTCCAATACCCCATCCTCTCTCCAGAAATACGCAGAAATGCACACAGACTAGGGACCAAATTCATAACTATAAATGGAAATTACTGAGGGAAAAAGAAACTATGACTAAAAGGAAACATTATTTAGGAAATCATTACTGGAAAATTGCTACTCATTATTGCTAACCTTCCTTTTTTCCTAAAACATTTAATATCATTTCCATAGGTACTCAAAGAACTTACACTCTGACATTAAAAAGAAAAAAGAAACCTTTCATATATCTAATTATTTCCTTCCACTCATTTTTTAAAAGTATTTCTTAAAAAATAAACTTTATCTTTGAAGTAATTTAAGGCAGACAAGAAATTATAAAAATAGTAGAGTTCCCATGTACCCTTCACCCAGCTTCCCCAATAATAACATGTTGCACAGCCTTAGCACATAGCCAAAGACAGGACATTGATGTTTTTCAATATTATTAACTCACCTTATTATTAACGTGTAGTCCTTATTCGGATCTCACAAATTTTACATACATTTTTTTTCTTTTCTTTTTCTGGTCTATTGTTATATGAAGTTTTACCACAGGTGTAGATTCAAGTAACCAACACCTCAATCAGGATATAGAACTGTTCTATAACCACAAAGAAACTCCCCAGTGTTATTCCTTAATTGTCACACCCCTCCCCCAGCACTGGCCCGGGCAAACACCCATCCATTCTCCATTACTGTAACTTTGTCATTTGGAGGCTGTTATAATATATAATCATACAGTACATAAGCTTTTGAGATTGGCTTTTTGCGTTTGCCCTTAAGATCCAACCTTTACATTGATTTTTAAAGTTCACTTAAGCAAAACTTAAAACCAAAAACACCTTGTGATCAGAACTTATCTAAGTTTTTTCCACTTGCACTATTCAGGGAAAAAAAATTCAGAATAATTAGTGTTTTGTTTTTTAAAAGAGAGAGAATGATTGCATGTGCAATTTGGAATGAAATGCAGAGCTGCTAATGGCATTACTCTTTGGAGGAGGTTAAGAAGAAACGGCTTTGGCAAGTTGAAGCATCTTATTTTGGCCTCCCTAAAACTATGACATTGGGATCACTGGAACCACAAGCATTTTGGTTTATTGCTCAAATAGTTGTTACTGTTTGTGGAGAGCAGACTAAAGTTTTGAAGATAAAATCTGCATTAAGAACAAGTGTAGGGACTTCCCTAGTGGCACAGTGGTTAAGAATCCACCTGCCAATGCAGGGGACACGGGTTTGATCCCTGGTCTGGGAAGATCCCACATGCCTCAGAGCAACTAAGCCCTTACGCCACAACTACCGAGCCTGCGCTCTAGAGCCCATGAGCCACAACTACGGAGCCTGCATGCCACAACTACAGAGCCCGCGTGCCACAACTACTGAAGGTCATGCACTCTAGGGCCCGCACGCCACAACCACTGAACCCGCGTGCTGCAACTACTGAAGCCCAAGCACCTAGAGCCTGTGCTCCACAACAAGAGAAGCCACTGCAACAAGAAGCCTGCACACCTCAACGAAGAGTAGCCACCACTCGCTGCAACCAGAGAAAGCCCCGCGTGCAGCAACAAAGACCCAACACAGCCACAAAAAAAAAAAAGAACGAGTTTAGCAGAACCCTGAACTTGATCAAATGCCAATTACTGCACTATTTCTGTATCTGCAATCAGGAATACTATCTAGGAAAAGGAGATTTTCACAACCATTTCTATCGTAAACAAAGTGGTACATTTGCAAAGAGTCTATTAAAATATGTTTGTTACTTCTCTCAGAATTTTAAATGCTTTGATTTTAAGACTTTAATGTAAAATCCGTGTGAGGCTAAATTTTAATAAGTTGAGTCAATCCTTCATGGCAGAAAGAGCATTTGTGGAGAATGCAAAATAATTCAGAAAAGTAGACTTCCTAAAGGGCTCTTTGTAGCATAAAAACTGTTTCAGAAATATGGTAGCAAGTTGTATCCAGGAACTATTAAATTGGTTTTTAAATATATGTAAATGGGAATGCCCAGCTAAACCACTACTGTAACAGTCACACGTCTCTAATGGGTATTCCCGGCTGGCAGCTTTCCATTCCCACAGGCTCCTATAACTACTTCTGTCAGTGTATTTGGACTTGAGCCTGAACCACTTGCTCTGAGGACACAGAGCTTCTGAGCTCTTCATTCAGTCTTCTGTTGATAGCCTCCCCTCACTTTTCAGATTTCCTATTACAACCTTGGCAATGCTGCCTTGGGCTCCCCTAGGTGGACTCGATGCCTTGAAAGGATTCAGGTTTTATGAGGGAGGAGACAGGTTTTATGAGGGACCCAGGGGGTCCCTTTGCAGATCCTCAAGCTGTACTACCAGAGGCCAGCAGTCTCTGTCAGGACATACAGACCACCCAATTCCAAGTCCAACTTAAAAATCATAACTTTTCTGCACACGTCCAGGTGTGCAAGAGATACTATGCACAGTGCAGCTGGACAGCTCTCTTCCTAAAGTATCAGGCCCAGTGATTTAGAAGAGGTCTTCAAAGTGGGTTAACTAGTTAGGGGGTTAACCCAGCAGCAGGAATGAGGATCTCATTGGGGGAAGGGGAGTGGAAGATATACCCAGAGGGCATGGTGTTAGGGATAGTAGCCATTCCAGAAGGCAGGTAGACAACAGGCCATAAAGAGGTACAACAAACCACATGAGGTGGTCATCCCAGCAGGACAGAGCACAGGGCAATGAGCAACTAGAAGAAGCAAGATGGTGGAGATGCAGCTAGTGGGCAGGGTTGGGAAAGTTTGGAAGCAGATTACCGCGGCAGGAGTAAGGCTTCGGGAGCACAGAATTGTCCTTGTTTCTGGCACTGGAGTACAAATTTAGAGTTGGAGCACAGGTATAAGGTAAGGAAGGGAAATGAAAGGGCACTGAAATTGCTAGGCACTTTAAGCACCATGATCTCATTTAATCCCCGCAACCACCATGCAAAATAGGAATTATTATCCTCATTACACAGGAGAGAAAACTGAGGTTCAAAGAGGCTATCTAGTTTTGCCATAATCACAGAGGTAACATGTGGGGTAGCAGAATTTGAACTCAGGACAGTCTAACTCAAAAGATATTGTTGCTAAATTCACATTATCATTTATCATATTTATGATTATTTAACGCCAAATCTTTGAGAACACAGCCCCCAATGCATATTTGCCCAAAGCATATTTCTCCTCATGTCATTTGTTTTTTCCTCCTTGAATTATATTGTACCATAAATTAGAGACTTTTAAAATAGTCTGAATTCACTTCCAGTGGCTCTGGGGTGGGGAGTAGAGTCAGACCTATCCTGGAATGGTGCTTGGAAACAGCCGGCTAAGAGGAAAGCGGATGCTGGATGAACAAGCCAGACCTAGGCTTCTGAGGGTCCCCAGAGGATACAGCTATACCAAAAGCAGAGACCAAAACATGAAGAATGGAGCTGGGGTGTGACTGGTGAGCCCAGGCTGAATACAGAAAATTAGACTCCTCCAGTGAACTTTTCTCAGCACTCCACAGGCACACAGTGGGGACAGATGGCTCTAACAGGGGGCTGGCTTCAGCCCTAAGAAACTGGGAAGAGGATATGTAAACATATTGATTTGGGGGGCACAAATATTCATTGTAATTTATAACGACATTTTTAATAGTGCTGATAGTAACATAATTTAAATGGATTTCAAATTTTCCTCCTAAATTTCATCCTTCTATAAAAATACTTCATGTATTTTTATAATATAAATATTTTCAAATAAAGAATAATCAGACATGTATCCTTTCCAGTTTTGATAACAATCCGCACTGGAAAGTCCAGGCAAATGTAATTTTTTAAAATTAAGAGCCAAAATTTATTTGGTATTTCAGAGCACCACCTGGTGGATTAGTTAACAATAACAGCCCAGAACAAAAGTGAATCAAAATGGCTCTGAAACAACGGGTGATGGAACCCTGCGAGGCTCATCCCTTCTCTTTTTCCTCTCTTTGGCTCTCATTCTTTTTCTCTCTCCTCCTCTCCCTCTTTTCGTTTCATATCCAATCTCTCCTGCCTCTGTTTACACTTTAAGCTTGTCCTGCCTCTATGAGTACTGCTGAGTCTTCAGAGTGGCTAAGGGTCTCGCTTATGCTTAATTTCATAAAATCTAAGGGGTTTCTAAATTTCAAGTATAAAGGCAAATATATTTGAAGTTGCAAAATTCAGTCTTCTTCCAGAGACTGAATCTTTCTTCTCAAGGATAGGTTTGTGTTTTCCAAGGAGGAGTTTTTGTTCATCTGTTTTACATAGAAACCGTCATCCTGTTAGAACCCCTCTTTCATATTTTATTTGTAAATAATGACTAAAGTTGACTAACTTATAGTGTTTTAGCCAGTTGTCCTGATCTAGCTGCCCACTGACTTTTGAGAAAGAGAAGGTTGGTTTGGAGCAAATGTCTTAAACGTCTCTGATCCCAAATGACCCACTAGTAATATGAATGAGTAGAAGGGGACAAGCAAAGACATTAGGGAGTGGTGGAGACTGGGGACCTAGAGACCTCATGACTTGTCCACAGAGGTATACAATATTCTGATCCTGCCAGTTCTTTCTGTTTTTAAAGGGAAGCCAAGGGACTTCCATGGTGGGCCAGTGGTAAAGAATCCACCTTCCAGTGCAGGGGATGCAGGTTCAATCCCTGGTCAGGGAACTAGGATCCCACATGCCATGGGGCAACTAAGCCGGCGCGCCACAACTATTGAGCTTGCACGCCTCAACTAGAGAGCCTGCGTGCTGCCAACTACAGAGCCCACGTGCTCTGGAGCTCACACGCCACAACTCCAGAGCCCATGTGCCCTGGAGCCTGCGTGCCTCAACGAGAGAAAACCCTGCACGTCACAACTAGAGAGAAGCCTGTGCACCTCAATGAAAGATCCTGCATGCCTCAACAAAGATCCTGCGTTCTACAACTAAGACCTGATACAGCCAAAAATAATTAAATAAATAAATAATAAAAATTAACAGAAAAATAAAGGGAAGCCGAAAAGCTTGATTTTTATGAGAGAATTTATCAAAAAATGCCTACAGGCCAGAAGTGGCCCATAGGTCAACCTCTGATTTGAAGTTGTGGGAATTTGGACTTCATTCACTGGATGATAGACTATGAATGAGCAAGCAGTCTGCAGCTAAAACCCAATTCAATCCCTAAGCAGATCACTTTTACCATGCCCAAGAACCTCTACCACTTCACAATCAGCAAGTCTGTGTCATTATCCCCTGTTCCTTAACAAAGTCTTAATACAGGATCATGGAGAGTTAAGATGTCCTGGCAGTGGCCTTTTATCCCTGTGACTATCCATGTGCCTTGAAATAATCCAAGGTTCAGATTTCAGCTCCAGCTAGAAACAATTTAGCCGAGCTGGGAAAAGCAGCTGTGGAGCTCATGGGCTTGAAGTTTGCACTGCATTTCCAAACAAATTAATATGTAAGTTTTAGAATATATTTAAGCAAAAAATACCTTAACTCAAATTTGGGCCATCTTACCTTACAACTAAGCTTCCCCATCCATACACTCTACTGGGGCAATGAGAGGCAACCAATCGCTAATTGACGTAGGAAAGATGGTGACACCATTTACACATTTTAAAGAGAAAAATATTAGCTTCCTTCCTCAGAGTTCTCCAGGAAACAGTGCAGAATTTTTTGTTCTTTGTTTGGCATGGAAATAACTCATAGAGGACACAACTGTGATATTTTAAAAACCGTGATATTTTTAAAAGTATCATGGCAAAAAAGACAAAGGATGTCTGTCTGCTTGGGCTGCCATGACAAATACCATAGACTGGGTGACATAAACAACAGAAGCTTATTTCTTCATAGTTCTGGAGGCTAGAAGTCCAAGATCAAGGTGCTGGCTGATTCAGTTCCTGATGAGGACCCTCTTCCTGGCTTGCAGACAGCCACCTTCTTTCTGTGTCCTCACGTGGCCTTTCCTCATTGCATGCACATGGAGAGAGCGCCCTCTGGTGTCTTTTCTTATAAGACACTATACCTATCAGATCAGGGCACCACCCTTATGACCTCATTTAACTTTACTTCCTAAGGAGCCCCATCTCAAAACACAGCTGTGCTGGGTGTTAGGGCTTCAACATACAAATTTGGGGGTGGGGGAAGGGACACAAACATTCAGCCCATAACAAAGGAGCTGCACTATACTTCTTTATCATTTGCAGAACTCCTCTTGAAACCAAAATATTGATAATTAAATCATTTCCTTTTTTAAAATTATAAGTTCTAATGTTGGATTCTTTATTTTAGCCAAATTACTTTCAAATCTCTTTACCCTGACCTACAATCTTTTCAAACTCTAATAGGTATATTTGCTGTTACCTTATTTGCTAGCCTTTCATAATGTTTCAACTTGGTCTCTGAAACAATCCTTCCTTTATTGCTAAATAATTTCCAAGTTTTAGCTTTCCTGGGACTTCAAAAAATAAAATTTATTGTTACTTATAATGTAAACAATAGGTACGACGTTTTTTCAGATTTGCTTTAGAACTCTGGGAAGCCTTCAATTTATAATTCCTATCAGGAGATTGGACTTAATAACATTCTAGACCTCTCAATTTTATCTTTGTTCTTTGGGAAGTGAGCTACCTGACCAAGCAAATATGGTTTTGAAGAATAATAACTTGTCATATTTTCAGTTATTTATGATTTTTTAAAATAGAATCCCTTTAAATACTTTTTTGAAAAAATACTGCAAAATGCCCTCAGGTACTAGACATTAGTCAAAGGTCTTGCTCCTCCCATTTCCCCTCTGTAAGCCATGTCCGGCCTACCCCCTGGCAGCAGCTGATTAATGGACAACTGACCCAAGGCTGGACTGGCCTGATCGGATTTTTTTTTCTCACAGGAATTTGGAAGAAGGACAGAGAAAGCCTAAGGCAGTAAGGTATTAACTCTGGCTTTGAACAGACTTGTCAGCCAAGGGCACCATTTGAGGGCAGTGCAGATGAGTCACACCCAGGACAGCAAAGGAAGCCAGCTCTCAGAAAGCAAGAGGAATGAAGCAGGTGCACAAAGCAAAGCACAGAGAAGCAGCCCTGGCAACCTAGAAAAACCTTCTCCACAGTTCCCAGTTCTCATACTTCTGAGCCTCCACTATAGTTAAGTGGACTTAGAGTGGAGTCAGTTCCTTACGGTCTTAAAATAGAGTATATTAATAGAAAAGTTGAGGTCTAGTTAGGCCAAGAGATCAGGAGATGACTGCCATGGAAAGACACTTCCCAAGAGCAGTGGGCCACAGGAGGAAGCACTGGGGTTGCTCATTAAGAAGGAGGAGACGGGAACAGTGATCAAGAGCCTTTATTGTGGTTCCCACTGAAAGGGACAGGGGAGACAGAGTCAGTAGGTTTAGGATTGACAAGTTTGAAGAACGTCAGCAAGCTCTGGGGCACAGGAGCTGTCCCTAGTTGTTTGGTGCCTGGCCCTGGGGTCACTAGAACAAGTGTGCAATGGCCCAGAGTGTAAGAGCCTGAGAAAGGAGATGGTCGGTGGTGCGAACTCTGGATTGGGTGGTCTGCATTGCAGAAGTGTGCCCCTGGTGAGAGGGCTCCTCCTGAGGGGGCCGGGAGGGAATGAGAGAGGTGGGAGGCCAAGAAAAGTGACTGAGGCATATTATTGGGCTGCCCAGAACAAGGGATGTCCAGCATATGCGTGTTAAGGCAGATGTGAAAGCATCAAATTTATAGACGCTAGAAGCACGGTTAACACACTTATATCCAAACATACTCTAAAATAGGTTCAGGAACTTGTCCAAAGTTGTAGAGCTAATCAGAGGCAACACCAGGACTAAAAAGCCCAGTTCCTTGCTAACATGCCACACTACTTCTACTGTACCTCCACAAACCTCCCGCTGGTCCAGGGACTCCAGTCTCTTTGTAGGATAATATGGGGCGTAGGACTCAGACTCCACAATAGCAAAAGCAAAACCCCATGAAAAAGATTTTTTTGATCCTTCTTGGAAGGGAAAATATCACTTTTGGAAGCAAACTCCCAAGCTACAATAGTGCTGTTCCCTTCAAGCAATAACACAGAGAATTCACACCTACCCAGAATATCAATGGCTAATTTTTCACTTACCTGTCATTTAGAATTGATATTACATATCATGGTATGGTTAATCTTTTGCAAAGATACGTAGCGGTTTTCCTATTTCTAAGATGCTATTATGACTCTGATCTGAATATCCGACTGTGGGATCAGTAGCCCTCACCTCAAGATTGATAGGTGAAGCCTCTCTTGAAAATGCCTATTCACCTTGATTCTCCCTACCTTGACTTCTGAATTTGGTGTAGTTAGACACATTTTGTTCATTATTATCTACTCTCATTTTCCCATTGTCTGTGCTACATATTTTGAGACTTTACATAGTACCTTATTGGTGCACTTACAAAGTACCTTAAGGTACCTTACTGGTACCTTATTGGATCGAATGACACATTTTTGCGGCTTGTCTCTTTTTAGATTACAAACTTCCTATTGACAAAAGTATCCTGTGTCTCTTGTTCTTTCCTTTCTCTGAGCCATTATTCCCATGTAAAAGTCCAGGCTGTAAGAAGGAGGCATGAGCATAAATGAGCTATAAGAATACTGCTGTAACAAAACCAAAAATAAATGAAATAAGAAACCAATTGAGCTGCTTTTAAGCTTCGTGGCTCTCAGTTGCTTGGTGATTATTATTGTTGATTTTAAAAATGTTTCCACTACTCGTCTTGTCTTAATTCATGCACTTATTCATAAGTAATGTAACATACAGCTGGTCTGATATCAGTTGTGGGAAATGCATAAATCATATGTAAATTAAAAGCATGAAAATGTATTTACCTCATTGGGTGCGTTGGTGTCATGAAATCTTAAAATGAACAGTATTCTAAAGAACACACACACACAAATACACTACTGGTTTCTGACAGATGACTGCACTGCCTGATTTGGTGGTGTTCCAGGAATAGACAAAGCAGAGGAAGAGAATAAGGGATCCAGAAATAGATACAAACTCATAAGGT
This sequence comes from Delphinus delphis, assembly GCF_949987515.2. NCBI lineage: Eukaryota > Metazoa > Chordata > Mammalia > Artiodactyla > Delphinidae > Delphinus > Delphinus delphis. Next base: position 64,534,071 of record NC_082687.1, on the reverse strand, counting down.
TTATAGAACTGTTTTAGTATTTTTACCTATGCTATTCACTCATTCAATCATTCATTCATTCAACAAATATTTATTGAACATGTTTCAAGCACTATTCTAGGTATCCTGATTAAAACAAAGATCCAAAAAAAGAATTCTGTCTTATTTTTTTAATCTATAGCATAGAGAACTGCACCATTATGTCCATTTTATATATGAAAAAAACTGAGGGTAAGAGGTATATTTACTTGTCCAAAGGCACATAACTAAGAAGTGATAACACTGGGATTCAGATCCAGGTCTGTGTGTCTTCAAGGCCCATGTATTGTTTAATACCCTTTGCTGCCTTCCACCACAGTAAACATTTATAGGAGATTGCCCTGAATTTCAAGTCAAAAATATCAGATGAATCTGTTAATGACTTTCCTTTAAAATTGTAAGAATTGTCTACAGGAAATGCATGCCTTAAAAAGCTGCAAGTCTCTTGATGTTGTTCTTGTACTCTCTGTGCAAGAATACAATAAAAATCCTAAAAACCAAAATAAAAAAGAATAAGTCTTTCTCCCTCTCTCCACACACACATACTACACACACACACATATACAAAAACACACAAAACTATACACACACACACACATATGAAGCAACCTTGTAAAGTCATCTGCTCTATCTTCCTCCAGTCAAGCCACAAGACTTGAATTTTTTTTAAATCTCATATACCTCCCCTGGGGTGCAGATTTGTTAAAAAAAAAATTCATCATTTATTTCATGAAATAAATTTCAACGGCAGTAATATTTTTAAAGTATTTCCACTTTCACTTAAAACTAAATGCATGATACTTTCACGTAGCCTTAATTTTTCTAAATTTGTTAAAATAAACTTCTCCTTAATTTTTAGATATAAATTGTAGGGACATTAATTGCTTCAAACAAGCTAATCTATGTCATAGATGATATTTTTCCACAAAGTGCATAATACTACATAAAAAGATAATGGAGTACAAATGTATAAAATAATTTTTAAGACAATAATCAGATTTGTCATATCCCCTAGCACTAATATAAAAAATATATAAAATTTGTGCAGTGAAGGTAAAGAAATACACTGTATTGCATTTTCTGCACACTGGGATGTGTACATGCCAGTTAAAAACCAAACTCCCACTAAAGACCAAAGCACAAGATATGGAGAAAAATAAAAAATACAACAATGAATAAAAGGCATCTTTCTATTCTGTTCAAACTGAAACCAAGGATAGGATTGTTCCTCTGCTTTTTTCCTAAGTGTTTCAAACTTGGTTATTGATAGCAGCATTTGCATTTCACAACTGAGCACTAATTTCCAGAAATATCTGAAGATGTTCAGGGTTTATCTGTGTATCATTCAGGCTAGGCTAGGCTATTCTGCAGGATCAAACAACCTGAAAACTCTCAGCAATTTAAAACAACCTTTATTTCTCACTCATGTGCATATCCATCCTGGGTCAGCAATGGGCTTTGTTTGCTCAGTGAATCACAAGGGAACCCAAGCTGACATTGGCTCCATCCTAATGAAGACAGAGGCAGGGAAGAGAGAACATGGAGAACCATGGGCTGGGTCTTTAAGCTTCTGCCCAGAAATGACATATATATCACTTCCAGTCACAGGTTATTGGCCAAAGCAAGTCACATGACCAAGCCTGATAGCAACAGGGTGGGGATGAACAGTCCTTCCACAGAGAGCCATTAAATGATTATAAATAATACAGTCTTCTGCAAGCCCAAAAAGTACCCTATACCTAGGATTATAGTTCATGAAATAGGCTATCTACATCATCTCATTTGATCCTGATAACAGCCCCTGGTGATACAAGGCACAGGAAAGTGGGAATATGCTGCAGAGCATTTCAGCTGAACGAACTTATCAGTGTGCACTGCTTCTGCTATTTCTGGTCTTCCACATCAGCCAATCAGACTGACACAAGGGGAGGGACCAAGCCAGACCAAGGCTCCTTCCAAGCTGCTCTCATGCCCACCAGCTTCATCCATTCTAGTTCCCGCCTTCTGAGTGCTCCCAATTCCTTGTCCGCACGAATAATCCCAGGAGTGGAGTGGGTGGGGCCAGAGGGGAGGTGAGTGACAGGACAGGGCTGTAGTGGGACCCAAGGAACCCCCCCGGCCCTGCCCCAGGGTAATGAAGCCTGGTCATCAGATCTGAGGACACGGAGCTGTGCCAGCGTGCAGCTGCGTCCCTGAAGAGCGACAGAAATATTCATAATGAGAAGGCAGGGTGTCTGCTCCAGGTGTACCTTGCTGGATTCATGTTAATAAATAACATGATGGGATAGGTAATAAGGTAGGTGAATTCCCAGTTGATACAACTCAGCCAGGGCTCTTAGGGGTGTTAGGCCCTTTGGTGTCCAGAAGGGGCCCACGGTGCCCCACAGATTGTTCCTGACCCAGATGTCAACAAGCTCACTGCTTCTGCCGCAATCCTCACCTCTGGTCACCGCAGTCACAGCACCTTTCCCTCCCAGAGTGGCTGAAACGCAGGCAGTAGCAGCTTGCAGACTGAGTCCCTTTGTTCCCTGCTGGGCTGCTGCCACTCCTGGAGCCCCAGGTGCTGTATGTACTGCATTCCCTGGAGGGGGTGTAGTAAGAGGGGTTTGCAGGCTATAGTGGGTCCCGGTGATTCTCACCTGGACTCTGCAGCCCCCTGCGTGGGGCAGAGTCACACAGCGGTTAAGCACACGGTGCTGCCATCAGACAGACCTGAGCTCAAATCTGATTCTATCACTTGAATGTCCTCTGAAAACTCTTTGCTCCTCTATTAACTCATCTTTAAAATGGAAATGACACTAATAGAGCTGCTGAGAGTTATTACAGGGGTTAAATGAGTTCAGCTGTAAAACATTTGTCATAATAGCTGACCTGCAGAAAGCCCTCACTTATGTTAGCTACTGCTGTTATGTTAATCACGATCGTGATAAACGTGTGCCTTTCAGCTGTGCAGAAGGACACACACACACACACACACACACACACACACACACACACACACACACACACCTCCCCCACTTTGGGCCTGGGGCTACCAAGCAATGCTGAAAAGCTGCCCTTTTTCTCCACTAGGAAAGTGGTTCCTGCCTGCTCTCCCTACGCCTGCTGAATAAGAAAACAGCATGCCTTGCTCCCAGGTCCCAAACTCCTCTCTTGGAAGCAAAAAGTACCACGCTTTGAATTCCCCCTCCACTGGTCCCTTTCATCCATGAACCTGCTGCTGAAGGGCCTCCTGGGTCAACCCCCAAGCCCAACCTGCACTTTATATTGGGTCCTTCCATCTTTGCAAACCCTGCTCCCCCAGAGTCACAGGATACTCCACAAGCTGCCTGGGATGCACTTGGCAAATTAACACCCAACTGACCACTGAATATGTTGTAATGTGAATAAAGAAAATAAACGAGCTCACAAATGCTTAGAAAATGACATCTATTAAATGCAGAAGTTCACAAAATCCAAATCATCTCAACTCCCAAATACTAAAGTTCCATTAAATTTGGTTTTTCCTCATAGTGTTCTGCCTGTTATCCATTATTCCTACTGAGCAAATGTAGAGAAAATTAATTTGTTTTTCATCTTCTGGCAGGTTTCACAGTATTAGAGGAAAATAAAAGTGTTTTGTTGATTTGATGGTAAATCTGAAAGGCTTTCAGATTTATCCTCAAGTCAATGAAGACTCTAAGGGAATAGATCATCAAAACTAAAATAAAATTTAAGGGCCAAAAACAGTGACGAGAGAAAAGGAATAGCTGTCATGTCACTGGAATCCTCTGGAAAACAAACCGGTGCTAAATCTACGTGTAAATTTATAGCATAGTGTAATGTAGTACAAACAGCCCTAGGACGGGAAGGAATCGGTTGTGTTCAAGGAACAGGGAAAAGGCCCCGTATGGCTGGAGCATTGTGGGCAAGGAGGTAACTGGTGTGAGATGTCAGAGGACGGTGTGGTAAATTGAAATATTAGACCCAATCTATCTCTCTCTCCCTCTCTCTCTCACATGCATGCACACACAAACACACACACACGTGTCCATGCCTTTCGCCATGTCACTTTGCAACTCCTCTCACAAAAGAGGAAGTATTTCCCTACCCCTGGACTCCAGGTTTGCCATGACATTTTCTTTGGTCGATGGGATGTCAGCAGATAGGACACAAGAATTGTGCTCGGGTGCATAGGCAGCCCTCTTGCGCTCTGCTACTGCCCGCTGGTGACTGATGCCAAGAGGAGAATGAGAGACAACTGGAGCAGACTGGCCCCGAGCAAACCTGCAGCGTGAAGCAGGGCTGCCCAGTCTGCAGAGCCCAGGTCAGCCAGCAACCCCAGCCCTCCCCGCCAACCTGCAGGCACATGGGCAAACTAGCTGACATCAGCAGATCCAGGAGAACGAGAGTTGTTTTAAGCCAGAGTTTTTAGGGTGGTTTGCTTCTCAGTATCACTGAAGCAATATCTAACCAGTCCTGATCTTGTGGGGCTCTGTATGCCAGAATAAGAGTGTTGGTTTTATTCCTGGGAGAGGTTTTTAAAGTCAGTCACATTATCTGATTAACAATGAAGGTATCATAAAACCACTGCAGCAATCCAGGCAAGAGAAGCTTGGACTAAAGCGAGATGATTGAAGGTGAAGAGAAGCAGATGAAAACAAGAAGCTTTGTGGTTTGGAGGAGCAGAGAAACAAAGTGGGAGTTGGGGGTCAGAGGAAATGTAAAGAGAAGGGAAGGGTCTATTGGTTCAAGATGAAATTACTAGAGCAAGTCCGCCTGCTGAAGGGAAGGGCTGACATGTGAAGAACAGCTAAGGCAGACACAGCCTGTCCTATGCATGTCACTAAATTCACCTTTCATCTGCATAAAAGCTCTGCAAAGTATATAACATTAACACCGCATCTCACAGATGGGGCAACTGAGGCACAGGAAAGTTACATAATTTTCCTAAATGCACCTAGGAGGTGGCAGAGACGAGATGTGCCTGTGTACTTAGCCACCAAGGCAAGTGATTACCACTGGAGTCCAGACCCCAAGACATGAATGAGAGGGGATACGGGACGGTCAACAAAGAATATTGCCCGTCTTTCCAGTCCTACAAGGGTCAAGTCATTGGCCACTGCAAGTCGCTGACCTACAAGGACACCCTGAAAGGAACTCAGGATGAAGCATTCTGTGTTTTGGATATATGGGCCCCTCGATAGTTACAATGCATATCTAAGGGAGAATTTCAATGAGCCCAAACTCTTGCATTTCCCATACATAGAAAAGCACTAAATTCATTAACTAAGATATCTGATCCTCGTGGCTAGCAGTAACCTTTTGCCAAGATGTATGCTTAACTACATGTATTTCCCAGCCTGGAAAATTCATATATACATCCTGGTTCCTCCCCTACCTCTTCAGAGCAGTTCCTCAGAGCTACTGAGAGGCTGTCTCCCGGGCTATAGTCCTCAGCAAGTTCCCAAATAAAACTGAAACTCATAGCTCTCACTATGACAGGACCAGGGCACGACAGGAGGTTGATGTTCAATACACTCAGGAATGTCCAACATGGGGAATATAATCAATAATATTATAATAATCTTGTATGGTGACAGATGGTAACTAGACTTATCATGGTGATCATTTTGTAATGTATAAAAATATTGAATCACTATGTTGCACACCTGAAACTAATATAATATTATAAGCAGTTAGACTTCAATTAAAATTTTTTTAAATAAAAATACGCTCAGGAGAGCTTCATCCACAGTAACAGGAGTGAATTGAAGACTGTGGTTACAGGTAGAGAGAAGCTGTTTGATGGAACCATGACAGAATGATAAGGGGGTTCCTGCTTTATTATTTATCTGATTAAGCAGTATAAAAGGCAAGATCATTAGATCAATGCAAGTGGGGAGAAGAATTCAGGAGTGGAAACTAATTGAAACAGTCACTTTAGGGAAAGCGAAAGCTAATATATCAAGGAAATAAAGTAGAATTACGGTGCAGTGGCCAAGAATTTAAAGAGAGGCTGGCTAACATTATTTATTTAGTTTCAGGTTTAAGAGAGGGAGGGAGACAAGAAAGGGTATGGATATTTGCTGGGGTGTGATCACGGTGACAGAACAAAGAATCTAAGCTGGACATGGAGGGAACCAACAATAGGAGCAGAAGAATGATAGTAAAAGAAAAACAAAGAGAAAGAAAGGTCAGTGGAGTAAAGGTCCAAATGACCTGAAATGCAAGGACTGGAAGAGGCAAGCTGGAAGCACAGAAGATAGTGGTCAAGAGATGAATGTCCGCAGTAAAGATCTGGGAGGTAGTCCAGTTACTGGTGACAGAAAGGTCAAAGTTAGGACTGTAGGAGTGACAGGGGGGAGAGGATCAAAGAAGCGAGGTGCTGGATGCAAATCTCCAAGAACGATGCCTGGCACTAGTGACAGGAAGACAGTGAAGCAGTCTGGTCAGCAATGAATGGGGAGGACCTAGGGGCTGTAGATAACAGCAACAGAGATGGGAAGTCAAGTCTGAAGGCACAAAATTCAAAGGAGCTGGGTGTTCTAAGGAAGACAGAAGAGATATGGTCTGGAAGCTGCAATGGGGTGCTAGGAGGACACTCACCTCAAGCTCAAGGGCCTGTGGTACTTGCACTGTGACTACTACTACTAATAATAACATAATCATAATAGAACAGTGAAAATAAGCCGCTTCCACTGAAGAGGGCTGCAGGGGAAGTGATGTCCACAGGAAGCACCCGGGCTTCGATTAGGTCAGGCAGGTGGTAAGGGCCTTCAGAGCACCAGTTTGCCCTGGCAGTCCATCAATTCAAATGGCACAGGGAGGAGTTGTGGGAGGTTGGAGAACAGCGGGAAATTGGGTCAGATGAGTGGAGGTGGTGAGCGGTAGCAGAGGGCACAGACAATGTGGAAGCGTTGGAGGGGTGTGGGCTTCAGGTGGGATGAGAGGCTGAGGGGATCAGTTCTGATGAGCCCTTGGGGAGGCTGGGTGTCCAGGCCAAGCTGAACAACACGGGGCCACTGGGCAACAGTCCTCTCCTGCTGACCTTGACAGTGTGGTGGCCTGTGCAAGAAGCCAGGGGGTGAGGGCCTCCTTCACCTGTCTGTACACAGGGAGGGGCTGGCAGTGCAGGCACAACAGAACAGAAAGAAAGAAGCAGAAAATTAATTAATCACAGTTCTGGTTCTATTGTTCAACAAAGAATAATCATTTACCTGCTTAAGTAGGACAGTTATTAAAGATATTATTTATTAGAAAGAACTGAATCAGTTTGGTTCTTGCTGTGAATTGTGAAACTACAAAATTCCAAGCATGCTTTTGAACTAAACTTATGGTCTCAACCACACTTGTAACACTAATGATTTGGCAAACCTATAATTTAAACACACAACTGATTTACCTAGATGGAATAAGCACAAACAAGATCCTTCTTCCGAGTTCTTTGCTGCTGTGAACATTGATTAGAATAATCAGAACAGAAAGTATTCAGACTTGATTCTGCTGAAAAATGCATTGTGACACTGGCAGGCATTCAACTGTTATTTATGATAGATAATCTTGCTATATTGCTTTGTTTCTAAATACAATATTTCATAATTCAAATGTCCATGAATGAATGGCTAGTTAATAAAATTCTAATTTTCTACATAATATACCATACAATATACCTATTAAAAATGGAGTACATCTTGGGCTTCCCTGGTGGCGCAGGGGTTAAGAATCTGCTTGCCAACACAGGGGACAAGGGTTCGAGCCCTGGTCTGGGAAGATCCCACATGTCGCGGAGCAACTAAGCCCATGTGCCACAGCTACTGAGCCAGTGCTCTAGAACCCGAGAGCCACAACTACTGAGCCTGTGCGCCTAGAGCCCACGCTCTGCAACAAGAGAAGCCACCGCAATGAGAAGTCCGCGCACCACAACAAAGAGTAGCCCCCGCTCGCCGCAACTAGAGAAAGCCCATGTGCAACAACAAAGACCCAATGCAGCCAAAAATAAATAAAATAAATTTATAAAAATGAAGTACATCTATATATGCCAATAAAGGAGAAAAAAGGAAGATATATCATACAACATACAGAATGTATGTGTGTGTGTGGAGAAAGAGAGCATGCACACATGAACAAGAGAGTTACATATGATGGATCATTTTTAGGGGTTACTTCTTGAGCATAGAAACACTGGATTTCCATTTTGAAGTTTCTACAGTTTTTACATCTTTTTTAGTGTCCAGTTGTAGCACAGAGGAATGAGGGATAAATAAATAAGGTTCTATTTATCATGGACAGCAGAGAATCTCAAAGATCAATCAAAAGGTATTAACATTCCTTGGATGAATCCTGTTTGTCCTTTAAGCTTGTCTGAAAACTCACTGTTGCACTGACTAGTGTATCTCTACAGCTCCTTCATTTCCTGCTGTTCACGTAAACTGCATTTGCCGCAGGGTGTCCTGTGTCCAAACTGATTGTGGTCTACAGAACTGACAACCTAGTGATCCTTGCAGAAATCTATCAGCCTGAGTTGGTAATCAAAGGGGATCATTCTTTGACTGAAGAATCAGTTCTTTTCCAGGTTAGCAGGGGTGCCTGGAGGAAGAAAGACAGGGAGATGGATGGGTGGAATAGGATGGAGTCTTCCCCTTCACCTTCCGAGGCCTTGGTCTGAACCGTGATGGAGAGAAGGTTTAACCATGAAACTGAAGGCCCTGGAGAAGAAGCCCACCCCATCCAGCAACAGACCGAAAGATCATAGTATAGAATTGGCTCTGTGACCAGAAACATTCCCAGGGCAGCAAAAGAACTTGAGTGCATAAGTTCCGGAACACAAGCAGATACCACCCTGGGGATGCCTGAAATATGGAGGGACATTTAAGGAAACGATAAAATGGTGGCCAAGACTTACTATGATCTGGACAACGATAGGACTACATGTGCACTCAAGGCCTATATGGGGCTCACGTGTGCACTATCAAACACGGTATCAGAAGATAGTCAGCCTGTCCAAGAGTCAAGGTCCATAGCTTCTGCTCTGATGGGGGGTGGACAGGGGAGTAGATTATATATTCCTTACTTCCATGGTTCTGGTGCCTTAAAAAAACTGTGGCCTATAGGATTACATTTGATTTTAGGTCATAACTTCTTTAGCCTATTGCTGAAGACTGCCAAAATACTTGGTTTCTCTTTTTAATCTCAAATTCCTCTGTGCTAATATCATAAAAATTCATGGAATCTTCAGTTTACCTTTGAGTTCTGATCTGATTTTTTAGGACACATCTCCACTTGACATTGTGATGAAAACTGTCCCCTTTGAACACTTAATCAAACACTAATCACATAAGATTCGTTCTCCAAAGAAGAGCCTCAAGAACTCAGAATCTTTGAAAACGTACTTGATTTTAAGTTAAATCGCTGAGTGTACCTAAATAAGAATAGCAGGGTTAAGAAGAAAACCACGGAGGTCCAACGGCATTTACACAGGCATCCATTCAGGTACTGGGCTGTACTTTTAGCAAAGCTAAGTCTTTAATTTAAGTATGTGCCATAGACTTGATTGGAAAGGACATAAATAATGGAACTGGAGCCTGGAAAATGGCAAGCTGGCTCAACCTCTTGGAGCATCATTCGTTAGATTCAGCTGCAAAAGCTAGAAGTTTTAAAAAATGCATGCAGGATTTCTCTCTCAGCATGAACACACCACTACTTTAAATGTCGGTTCTGACTGAGAAATTCCTCTCTGCAGGTGCTTTTTACCCCTGTAAACTCAGCAAGCTGCCAGGGTCTCAGAAGACTGAACAAAATGCTAACTTAAAAATTCATTATAGTATCTGCTCCCTTTCCAAGATATAAAATGTGCTCTATAATTTGCTCTTCTGAATCCCCAGGGACCTTAATCGCCAAGGCCCCGTGTGCTTGTATGACTCCATCGCTCGTCCATTATTAATATACTGGACAGTTCATAAAAACGCATCACACCCAGAAGTCCTAAAATGGGAAGTGAAAATGCCACTAGCCAGCACATTAATTTTCCAGAGGTAAGCAATATCATAAGTGATGACAAAGATGATATCAATGCACTAGATTCCCACGCGGGAAGTGTGAAGGGTTAAACTCTATAGTTTGCATTTACCAACAGATGGTTGCAAATGGATAATGAAGTCCAGGGGCGTGAAGTCACTGTTAGAAGTCCATGAACAAAAGAAATTCAGTTCTCTCCAGCTATGAAAGATAATGTAAAATTGTCAGGAATATAATATAAAAGTATAAAATTTAAGTAGGTATTATTTTGAAAATATAAAGACATCTGGACAAAGGTCCAGACTTAGTACATATAAAACAAATGGCTGCTTACCTTATCACATTTCGAAGACTCTCATAAAAATGGCACATAAATCCAAGATGGTTATAACTCAAGTAGGTCCAGTCAAGACATTGCCGTCTAGAAAGGGCCCACAGGAAAAACGAGGAGACTGGCTTCCAGAAGCAGGGAAACTGACCCAGTCTCAGGGCAAAATGGGATCCCTGAGAAAGTGATGAAAGAGTGAAAAATGGGTATTTCTGATATTTTCAAACTAAACCCTTGCAGTCTAGCTCATGATGAAGAACCAAATCTTCTTTCCCTGAAAGCCTGGGTCTGAATTCAGTTCAAAGCACTTCCTTAAAATTTAGTCAATAGGCAAATACAGTAGAAATGGATTCAATGGATGAAGGAATAGAAAGGCCTAACCAGGGCTTCCCTGGTGGTACAGTGGTTAGGAGTCCGCCTGCCAATGCAGAGGACATGGGTTCGAGCCCTGGTCCAAGAGGATCCCACATGCTGTGGAGTGGCTAGACCCATGCACCACAACTACTGAGTACACGCGCCCAGGGCCCATCCTCTGCAGCATGGGGGTCCACAGCAATTGGAAGCCCGTGCACCGCAACGGGGAGTGGCCCCTCGCTCACCACAACTGGAGAAAGCCCGTGCGCAGCAACGGGGACCGAACGCAGCCAAAAATAAAATTAATTAATTAATTTAAAAAAACCCTCATGGATTATGTGAGGGTAATGTTTCTGTCCTAAAGAAATCTAGCACTTCTTTGAATGCAGTGATAGTGGAGGGAGAGAACAATATGATTAGAGATACAAGAAGAGTCCTTAGAACTCTTAGAGTTTGGCTGGCAATCATAACCCATTATGGATGAGATCAGAGTTAAGCAAAGATAAGAGATGGAATAGCTCAATTAAGAGTCTGATCTGACTATGGCTCAATCTTGATGATGTTAGCATATGTGATGAGGGAATGTGTCACTCAGAACAGTAATCAGCCTAGAACCAGAAGGAAAGAGGGCATAGAAAGGAAAGCACAGTAAGGACCCATCACTGGCCAGACACAACTTGGGGGGATACGTCGGTTCACCCTCCATGTGCTCTCAGCTACGGGGTTTGGATTACACCAGGCATCTCCTTGGTCTGGATAAAACATCCCTTGAGACCACCTACATAACTTCACCTCAATTTTGTCTTCACTTAAGTGTCCCTTTGACTATGAATTCAGCCCCTCAGTTACCCTGATGCAGAAAGGATTCATAGAATGATAAAAATGAATATGTTTTTGGCTGGAAACAGATATTCTCCATCAAAATTAATAAATCAACATTTGGATTTACACCACTCTCTTATATATTAACATGAGTCTGTCTTCTCCTCTTATATCAGGAGGTATTTCACGAGGCACTGGCATATGAACTTCTGGAACTACAAATCTAACATCAGACCCACATGACAGGAATTTCACCACCCTGTGGGGCATCTTAGTAGCCAGTCAGCTAGACCCCCTTAAGTGGCTCTACCCTCTCATGTTACAAAAAAAGAAACATGTAAGAATACATGATCCACTTAATATCCTGTGAACTTAGCACTAGATGATGGTGAATCAGAAATCAACTCTACAAATCAATAACTGATATCAACCCCATTAGATTGTACAAGAATAGACACCATATCTATTGTTTGCTTTGGGCCCTAATGCAGTGCTTGACATATATTAGGGACCCAAGAAATATTTTTGAATAAATAAAATTTTAAGAAAGGAAAAAGTAAGATAAGGAAAAAAAGAGAAAGAATTCAGGTTCTTTCCAGAAGATTAAGCTGACTGTTAGGCCAAGTGCTTTCCATCCTTTTGAGTAGTTTTCATAAACATTTTCGGAGGACAGAGAAAACTGTGAAAACAGATCAGTCATGTAACTGGACTACTCATTACAACACAAGGCTGTGAAGATGCAAGTTGTTCCTGCTTTAATATAAACACAAACTGAGATTATTTAAAAACCATTTCCTACGTATTATCAAGCTTGAAGAAAAGAGACATCTGAAAGCCACTGTATTTGTCTAGTACTTGACTCAGGTAATAATAGCCTACAGTGATGAGTTACAACCAAAAAATATGATTGACAGAAAAATAAAGAGAGAATAACAACCCGTACGTTGTCCTTATGTCATCTGAGGAAACAGAGAGAGATAAGCCATAGCAGGTAATTCAGGACGCTCATACCTTTGTCATGGAGACTCAGCAGGACTTTGCACACACTCTAGACACTGCTTTGTCATGTAATGCTGGGTTGAAACATTATGAACTCCTTAACACTGAAGCTAGTCCTACACTGTTAAAAGGCTGGAGTTTAAAGTCCAAGCAGGGACTTCCCTGGTGGTGCAGTGGTTAAGAATACGCCTGCCAACGCAGGGAACACGGGTTTGAACCCTGGTCCGGGAAGATCCCACATGTCGTGGGGCAACTAAGCCCATGTGTCACAACTACCGAGCCAGTGCTCTAGAGCCTGCAAGCCACAACTACTGAGCCCACGTGCCCTTGAGCCCGTGCTCCGCAAAAATAGAAGCCACCGCAATGAGAAGCCCACGCACCGCAACGAAGAGTAGCCCCCGCTCGCTGCAACTAGAGAAAGTCCGCACACAGAAACAAAGACCCAACGCAGACAAAAGTAAATAAATAAATTAATTTAAAAAAAAAAAGGTCCAAGCAAAAGACCTATTAAAATCTAGTGAGGAGGGGCTTCCCTGGTGGCGCAGTGGTTGAGAATCTGCCTGCCAATGCAGGGGACACGGGTTCGAGCCCTGGTCTGGGAAGATCCCACATGCCGCGGAGCAACTAGGCCCATGAACCACAACTATTGAGCCTGCGCGTCTGGAGCCTGTGCTCCGCAACAAGAGAGGCCGCGACAGTGAGAGGCCCGTGCACCGCGATGAAGAGTGGCCCCCGCTCGCCGCAACTAGAGAAAGCCCATGCACAAAAACAAAGACCCAACACAGCCATAAATAAATAAAATTTTAAAAAAATCTAGTGAGGACATTGTGTTAAGTGAAAAGCACCAGACACAAAAGAACTAATATTGTATGATTCCACTTATATAAGGTACCTAGAATAGTCAAATCATAGAGACAGAAAGCAGAAAAGAGGTTACGAGGGCCCAGGGGAAGGAGGAATGAGAGTTCTTGTTCAATGGCTACAGACCTTCATTGGGGAATGATGAAAAAGTTCTGGAGATAGATGGTGGTGATGGTTGTGCAACAACGTGAACGTACTTAATGCCACTGAGCTGTACACTCAAAAATGGTTAAAATGGTAAGTTTTGTATTAAGTATATCCTACCACAATAAAAACAAATAAAAATCTAGTGAGGAATTAGTCACTCACTAGACTCAGAAGGCACAATTTGAATGGAGTGAAACCAGCAACCCAGACAGTGTAACCTCTTCTTCCTGCTCACAAGGCTGGGATATTGAAATGTTTTGAGAATTAATTTTCCATTAAGACCCCTGAGCAGACATAATTAGAATGTCCCTCCCACCCCAGATGTAAATGAGTCTAAGAACTTAATAGCCATCGTTATCATTTACTGATGACCTGCCAGGAGCCAGCGCTAAGCCCTCTACACAGGCATTTCATTAGAATGTAATTCAAGACCCTTGGGTTCCAACCCCAGCTTAACTCTCCCACCCCACTCTTCTCTGACTCCGTGCTCAACCCAGACAGAATCGTTTGCCTTTCCCCTGCAGCTCTATAAACACACACACACACACACACACACACACACACGGCTTTTCTTGTTTTACATATGGTTCACAACCCTCTACATTTGTCCATCTCTGGATCGTCCTGCAGGCTTCAGCCTCAAGAGTTCAGCTTCCTCTGATTACCCCCTGGATCACAGCCTAAACCAGTGGTTCTCAAACCTGGCTCCACATCAGAATCACTGAGGGGACTTGAAAATTATTGATCCCCAAGCTACAGCCTAGAAATCTGATTTAACTGGTCAGTGGTGTGTCCAGGGTATTGGTTTTTTTTTTAACTCTCCAGGGAATTCTAATCAATAGTCAAGGCAGACAACCACTGAGCTAAACTGAGTTACTTATTTTCCCTGAGCACCTGAGGCCCTTCATGCTTCAAACTATCTTAGCCTGCATATTGCTTTATTGTAATCACTCATTAGCTTGGCCCCCTCCTTTGAACACAAGCTCCTTGAAGGCACGTTCAAGTTCACCATTGTATTCATAAGCCTGGAACAGTCCCTGACACATAGTAAGGGCTCAGTAACTACTTTGAGTTGCTTTCTTGAATTCATTTTGCACCCACTCTGCATGACAGGCCTTATCATCCCCAATTTAAAAATGAGTTCTCTGAGGCTCAGAGAGGGTAAGTCATTTACCCAAAGTCACACAGCAAGGGAGTGACAGAGCCAGGATTAGAACTTTGCCCTCTCTGACTGCAAAACTCTGTTCACTAAACTATAGTGCTTTCAGACGTCTTGAGTAAGTTGCTCATATTAAATGAGTTGTTCCAACTGAATTAGAAATAAAGTCAAGACTGGAAACTATAAGTGTGCTGTGAATAACTGGATAAAATACATGCAAAAATCACTCAATTTCCTAAAGTTGTTGGGGACAAGCTTTTACATAATCTGGACCTTGGCTGAACAATCAGCCGCATGCTGCTGAAGAGGCTTCATTGCCATTCCCAAAGGAATATCCAGTTCTCAATAATTAGAACTCTCTTTTCTAGGACTCCAGATCCCATAAAACCTGAAATAGTTTTGATGCATTGAGTTTCTGAGCAAACAACAAACAAAACAAAACTAGTAAAAGAAAACTGTGAGGTTGTAATGTCCACTACAACTTTCTTAGGCAACCACACCAGGTACCGCTGATAACCACCCACTCAATTTTAGGTACAACCTGTAATGCACGTGTTCAAAATATAAAATGAGGGCTTCCATGTTTCCTGTGGCTACTCAGTCTCCGGCACAGTATTTGTTTTCCCCAAAAGGCAAACACTGCTGAGACCACCCCACTGCCTGACAAGAAAAGAATACCTGCATGGTACTAGATGTACCTGCGTGAAACTCTTATCCCAAATACAGGGCAGTCACTGACTTCTCGGACATGCTTACATCCTGAGATGAACTTCCATTGCTCAGGTTTCCCTGACTGCTCGGCTGCCAAGTGCAAAGTGGCCTAGGAGTGCCAGCTGCTTACTGCTCAGTACCCAGCACCACCTTTAATTAGGGAAAATTGGAAGTATATACAATAGTAAGTAAACATTTCTACCCGTGATTCAACCAGACAGAAAGCATAGAGTGTACAAGTCTGTGACTAAGACAGTGAGTCAGGCCACAAAGCTAGGTTCATACATCTGTTCTGGCATGTTATGGGATGGACTGCTATACAATAAATCTTGACACGAATAAAAAGGACTTTTTCTTTTTAACATCTTTATTGGAGTATAATTGCTTTACATTGTTGTGTTAGTTTCTGCTGTATAACAAAGTAAATAAGTTATATTATACATATATCCCCATATCCCCTCCCTCCCACCCTCCCTATCCCACCCCTCTAGGTGGTCACAAAGTACTGAGCTGATCTCCTTGTGCTATGTGGCTGCTTCCCACTAGCTATCTACCTTACGTTTGGTAGTATATATAAGTCCATGCCACTCTCTCACTTCGTCCCAGTTTACCCTTCCCCCTCCCCATGTCCTCAAGTCCATTCTCTACGTCTGCGTTTTTATTCCTGTCCTGCCCCTAGGTTCTTCAGAACCATTTTTTTTTTTTAGATTCCATATGTATGTGTTAGTATATGGTATTTGTTTCTCTCTTTCTGACTTACTTCACTCTGTATGACAGACTCTAGGTCCATCCATCTCACTACAAATAACTCAATTTCGTGTATGTACCACATCTTCTTTATCCATTCATCTGTCAGTGGACACTTAGGTTGCTTCCATGTCCTGGCTATTGTAAATAGAACTGCAATGAACATTGTGGTACATGAGTCTTTTTGAATTATGGTTTTCTCAGGGTATATGCCCAGTAGTGGGATTGCTGGGGCATATGGTAGTTCTATTTTTAGCCTTTTAAGGAAACTCCATACTGTTCTCCATAGTGGATGCATCAATTTACATTCCCACCAACCGTGCAAGAGGGTTCCCTTTTCTCCACACCCTCTCCAGCATGTATTGTTTGTGGATTTTTTGATGATGGCCATTATGAACTGTGTGAGGTGATACCTCATTGTAGTTTTGTTTTGCCTTTCTCTAATGATTAGTGACACTGAGCAGCTTTTCATGTGTTTGTTGGCCATCTGTATGTCTTCTTTGGAGAAATGTTTATTTAGGTCTTCTGCCCATTTTTGGATTGGGTTGTTTGTCTTCTTGAGATTGAGCTGCATGAGCTGCTTGTATAGTTTGGAGATTAATCCTTCGTCAGTTGCTTCGTTTGCAAAAATCTTCTCCCATTCTGAGGGCTGTCTTTTCGTCTTGTTTATGGTTTCCTTTGCTGAGCAAAAGCTTTGAAGTTTCATTAGGTCCCATTTGTTTTTGTTTTTATTTCCATTTCTCTAGGAAGTGAGTCAAAAAGGATCTTGCTGTGATTTATGTCATAGAGTCTTCTGCCTATGTTTTCCTCTAAGAGTTTGATAGTGTTTGGCTTTACATTTACGTCTTTAATCCATTTTGAGTTTATTTTTGTGTATGGTGTTAGGGAGTGTTCTAATTTCATTCATTTACATGTAGCTGTCCAGTTTTCCCAGCACCACTTATTGAAGAGGCTGTCTTTTCTCCATTGCATACTCTTGCCTCCTTTATCAAAGATAAGGTGACCATATGTTCATGGGTTTATCTCTGGGCTTTCTATCCTGTCCCATTGATCTATATTTCTGTAAAAGGCCTTTTTAATTATCCTGGAAATCAGGAAGTTTCACAACTATCTCTCCAAGCTTGCCAGGGCAATCTTTTGGAACTTTATGGGAGACCTATATCTTTCACTGCTTCACTCCCTAGAAATAACTCAATGGACAAACTACAGGGGTTAGGAGCAGAGTTTTAGAGTCAGGGACTCTGAGTGTGAGGCTAATAAGTCCAACAGCTTATTAGTCTTGGACCCTGGAACAACTTTTAAAAGATCTTTTAGCTTTTTTCCTTAATCTGTGAAAGGGAATAAGAATAACAGCTAATAGGGCTTCCCTGGTGGCACAGTGGTTGAGAGTCCACCTGCCGATGCAGGGGACACAGGTTTGTGCCCCGGCCCGGGAAGATCCCACATACCGCAGAGCGGCTAGGCCCGTGAGCCATGGCCGCTGACCCTGCGCATCCGGAGCCTGTGCTCCGCAACGGGAGAGGCCACATCAGTGAGAGGCCCGCGTACCACAAAAAAAAAAAAAAAAGAATAAAAGCTAATAGAGTTATGAGACTTAAATGAATTAAATATTACTGCAAGTAATATACTTATCACAAATCCAATTTTTTTAAAAGGTGTCCAGTAAATGGTAGTGTTTGATACTGTGAATTACAGCTGTGTCAGTTCCTCTGCTCCTCTCCTACTTGGGCTTGGCTCTATCAATGGCCTCTTCTTGGCAGCTGGCTCTCTGGGGTCCCACAGAGCCTCAAGGCCATAGCCAACTCACATTTCCTGCTCTAATATTCTAAGAGTCCATGGATGGCCAAGTGAGTTGCATAATCAAAGCAGCTCTAAAGTCAGAGGATGGTGAAATCACTCCAGCCTGAAGAGGCATGTGAAGGCTTGGTGCCGGAAATGGGACTTTTAAGTTAATTACTTTTTTAAAAGATTTATTATTTATTTATTTTTGGCTGTGTCGGGTCTTAGTTGCGGCACACTGGATCTTCGTTGAGGCAGGCGGGATCTTTTGTCGTGGCACGCAGACTTCTCTCTAGTTGTGGTGTGCGGGTTTTCTCTCTCTAGTTGTGGCGCGCAGGCTCCAGGGCACACAGGCTCTGTAGTGTGAGACATGTGGGCTCTCTAGTTGAGGCGCACAAGCTCAGTAGTTGTGGTGCACGCAGGCTTAGTTGCCCCGCGCCATGTGGGATCTTAGTTCCCTGACCAGGGATGGAACCCGTGTCCCCTGCATTGCAAGGCAGATTCTTTACCCCTGGACCACCAGGAAAGTCCCTTAAGTTAATTATTTAATGTATTTATATCTTACCCCAATCCCAATATTGGTGGGGTGTTTTTAAAATGTACATAATCAATGGTGGAAATAAACAGCTGAGGGAATCAGAGGGTGGAGAGAATACAGCTTGGAAAAAACCAAGGCCAGCCATATGATTTCACTTGATCGTGTCCCAGACAATCTTGGGCTAAAGAGGGACAAGTCTGGCTATAAATGTTCTGTTACCAAAACAGAGAAGGAAAATACAATCAGTTGCAAAATTCATATATGTTAATATATGCCAGCCACTATTCTAAACATTTTACATGTATTAACTCACTCAGTGGTCACAACCCTCTATGAATTAGCAGTCTGTTGTCACTGTTTACACAGATGAGAACCTGAGGCTCTGAAAGATTAAATAAGTGGCCCAGTGCTCACAAAGGCAGCACTGAAATTGGAACCATAATTGCCTGGGCTCGCAGCCCAGGCTCTTCAAGACTAAGTAATGCTGTTTTGATAGATAACATAAAACTAGTAATAGCAAACCAGCAGTTTAGAGGATGCATTTCCCAACACTGAGCTCTGAGCCCTCATAAAGACAAAACAGTTTAACAAAGTACACTAGCATCCAGATTTGGGGATTTCCCAGTTCAGTTCATTTTTTTTTTTTTTTTTAATTTAGGCAGTGGAAGAAGACGATGTGCAGCTGGCAACCTCTGTTTTGCTTGTGTGTGTCAAGTAAGAACATTAAAACAACAGCTACCAAGGACTGTCAACATGATTTCATGAAATAAATGATACTTAAGCACGAAAGAGAGAGAAAGGAAAGAAAGAAAGAAAGAAAGGAAGGAAGGAAGGAAGGAAGGAAGAGAAAGAAAGAAAAAGAAAGAAGGAAAGAAAGAAAGAACATCTAAAACAGGACCTTGTTTTTAAATTTTGAATAAATTCAGCTTTCTGAAAAGCATACCTTGTCCATATCTTTCTCATTTGCTCTCTGGCAGGTGAAGAAATATCAGAGAATATCAATGATGCATGAACTAGCATTTAAGAACCACTGACAGCCTCCCCTGGGCATCTCTCTGTGACCCCAGAACACCAAGGACCCAAAAGCAGAACTGAGACTCCATCCTTCTCCTGGCTGGATTCCAGGAAGTTCTCAAAATTAAGTCTCTTAAGATTCAGAAGATGTGATCAGATCAAAAAATACAGAAAGTCTGTGAGGAGTGGTCAGAATAGGAGCCCTAAATTTGTGGTTTTCACACAAGATGTGCATAGCACTCCCAAATAAGAGCACCATGACTGCAATCTTTGACATACGCCACAGTGACATTGAAGGCTGTAATTTCAGTCTTGAATGAAACTGATGACCATTACTTTAAAGAGAACATACATAATACACTTAAATAAAATATAAGATTAACTCCAGGAACATTATTAGATTTTCCTGATGCTAACACATTGACATCATTTTTCTATTTTGTGTAGTAAAGAATTTGAGTTGCTTATAAATTTATGTTGAAACCCACTGGATGCTTTCAGAGGCTAAAGTGAGCAGCCCCACTTGTACAGGGAGTTGTATTTACAATACCTACTGTTCCTATATTTCCATTATAATGCAATTATCCTGTATGGGAATAAATAAAGGTCACTGGGTTAATGGAGCTCACCTTCCTTTTTTAGTCCATAAATAATAAATCAAATATAATATTTAAAAAGAAAACCACATCCTGCACATCATTGTATTTCTGATGCTTTTTTTCATAGGACATTTGAGTACCGGCACTTACTATGGCCATAATTGTTACAGTCCATCAAGTTCCCACAGCACGGGTTCAGTAAAGAAGTACACAGCATGTGTCTACTAAATTTATATTTATCAATAGTAAAATGTTCACGAAATTTCCTATGACATTTTCAAATCAGATGATAGTACATTCCACTCTGAGTTCGAGGAGTGTATCACAGAATGATTTATCCTAGCAAATATACAGAAAATCTCATGAGCTTTATCTGCTAAGTATTGACAAAGATCTCCATTTAAAACATTCTAAACAAACACAGATTCAAGAGCATTCCTTTGCTTCCAGATGGCTTACCAACAGAACTTGTGAGTAGATAGTAGCCAGTGCTTGTGACCATGCTAAAAGTAATAAATGGCTCTAGGCAAGATTCTCCTGCCGCTAGCTTCTCTAATGAAGAAATGAAGACTTTCCCGCCAGCTAAAGAGCTGAAAAGGGCTCTCAGCCCAAAAAAGCCTAATCAATGCTTTCACTTCAGGCTTCCCAAGGGATCAACTAAGCAATCGCTCCAGTAGCTGGCACATCAAGATTTATAGGCAGATTAGGAACACATGGCCTAAATAGTTTCGGAAAGCCATTTGTCTTGAGTAATGAATAATAAAAAAAAAAAACACACAACTTACAGCAGCTGCTGTTGGATTACCAACACCCTGAAACTAATGCAATGTCTCATGAAATTTATCTTAGAAATATTTTTTAAATAATACGGAAATGATAGTACACCCCTGAGCCTGCTCTAAGAACTGTTAAACACTTGTAAATCACTTTCCAAAAATAATGAAAATGAAAAACTCTGCTTTGCGCTTGACACAGGCTTGTATAACAAAATGCACTTCAACTGCCAACCAAGAGAATCACACACAACTCCTGCCTCAGCAAGAATTTCAGCAGCATCACAGCACATCCCTGTGAATAAGCACTTTAAGTTCAAATTATAAACCTAGCAATGAACCAGCCAACCATCTTCATTAACAATGCAGCAGTTATAAGCACACTGTTTTAAAGTTAATTTGAAGGGCATGTATCTATCAATAGCACATGATTGTTGTTATAATTAGTAACAACAAAAGTAACAACTACCACTTACTGAGTGTTGTTCTGCCAGGCACCGATCTATTATTTTATGTGCATTATCTATTTTAATCCCTGAAAAACCTTTATGGTCTGTGATAGGTGACAGAATATACCATCCCAAAATACACCAGTTTGGCATAAGAATTATTTAGAGCTAAAGACACTTAAAAAACAACATGTTAAGAAGGGCATTCTAATCTCCCTTTTCTTCCTGAAAATAGAATATTAAAAGTTCCCATGTGAAAGATGCCCTCCTTGTACCAAGAGAAAAGAAACATTCTTCCATGGGCAGTCAAAGCCAAGAGAATTCTTCACAAACAGAACTTGTTAAAATAATTCTTATCTTCCTTCAGCCTCCCCATGTATTTTAGTTACTTTCCCACAATTGCCTCTCTTTGTTCAGCCTGGTATAAAGTATTTAGATTTTGTCACTTCTTTGGGTTTTCATGTCATTATGAGGGCTCCTGTGTCATGTAAACCTTATGGAAATTTGTATGCTTTTCCGTTAATCTGTTTTATGTTAGTTTGATTTTCAGGCCTAGTTGAAAAACCCTAAGAGGATAGAGAGAAAATTTTGCCTCCCCTACATCTGTGATGGTTTGTTATCTAATTAAATCCACTGACCCATCAGCACAAAGCATTAAGATCTAACATTTTTAAAAAATATAGACACTTAATTTGCCTTAGTATTCATTCTCAATGTAAATATTTTTGGCTTTGAAATTTATCTAGGCTTCCCAAGAAAGTTTCCTTAAAATATTAATCATTTTGCCATCATCAAAATATCTACAAACAGTAAATGCTGGAGAGGGTGTGGAGAAAAGGGAACCCTCTTGCACTGTTGGTGGGAATGTAGATTGATACAGCCACTATGGAGAACAGTATGGAGCTTCCTTAAAAAACTACAAATAGAGCTACCATACGACCCAGCAATCCCACTACTGGGCATATACCCTGAGAAAACCATAATTCAAAAAGACTCATGTACCACAATGTTCATTGCAGCTCTATTTACAATAGCCAGGACATGGAAGCAACCTAAGTGTCCACTGACAGATGAATGGATAAAGAAGATGTGGCACATATATACAATGGAATATTACTCCACCATAAAAAGAAACGAAATTGAGTTATTTGTAGTGAGGTAGTGAGGTGGATGGACCTAGAGTCTGTCATACAGAGTGAAGTAAGTCAGAAAGAGAAAAATACTGTATGCTAACATACATATATGGAACCAAAAAAAAAAAAAAAAAAGGTTATGAAGAACCTAGGGGCAGGAGAGGAATAAAGACGCAGACGTAGAGAATGGACTTGAGGACGCGGGGAGGGGGAAGGGTAAACTGGGACGAAGTGAGAGAGTGGCATGGACTTAGATATACTACCAAACGTAAGGTAGATAGCTAGTGGGAAGCAGTCACATAGCACAAGGAGATCAGCTCAGTGCTCTGTGAACACCTAGAGGGGTGGGCTAGGGAGGGTGGGAGGGAGACGCAAGAGGGAGGGGATATAGGGATATATGTATATGTATAGCTGATTCACTTTGTTATAAAGCAGAAACTAACACACATTGTAAAGCAATTATACTCCAATAAAGATGTTAAACAAAAAAACAAAAAAAAATTAATCATTTTTATGAATATAATCAAATACTTATTACTAGAAGTTTTACACCTGTTCTACATAAAATTGAAGTAGGTCAATTTGCATTCGTTAACAGGCAAATTTCCTGAAAAATAAAAACAAATGCATATCTTGTAGAATAATTTCTGACATTCTTACGATGAAACTCTGGGAACGTGTGAAATTATAAGTATGCATCATTGTAAACAAATGATTTTTTAAATAAAACTTGAGCTTATAGGATTAATAAATAACGACTGGCCTGGACTTTCACATGGTCTATCAGCCCCAGCAGGATTATTTTGTAGCCCCCAAACTACATTATAAAAACAGAAGCCCGGCTGAATGAGTTCTTAGTTTGGAATATTTATGTGCTAAAACAGCAGCATGATCTACAAACATGCACAAGGCTATATCCTAGCTCCACTCAACACTTTATTACTAAGAAAAGAGGGTGCTTTGTTCTGAAGACAGCAAACTTGGGGTGGAGACGCTGACCTGCATCCATGATGCTCAGTTAGGGGGGATGATGTTGGTGTAACTGTATACAAAAACTGTAACACTTTAATGATTATAATATTGAAAAGATTTAGCAGTAAAGAATCAAGGTGAGATTATCCTAGAGAAAGGAGAGTGGCAAGAATTTTAAATCTCTTTGCTTGAGCTGGAATATCCATCTTCTCCTGCCTTGGACATTGGCATTCCTAGTTC
The DNA here is from genome assembly GCF_949987515.2 of Delphinus delphis. Lineage (NCBI taxonomy): Eukaryota > Metazoa > Chordata > Mammalia > Artiodactyla > Delphinidae > Delphinus > Delphinus delphis. The sequence goes on along the minus strand of NC_082687.1, from coordinate 64,510,432 downwards.
CCAGGCCTTCAGACTTGGACTGGGCCTCATACCACTGGCCCTTTGATTCTCAGGCCTTTGGAATCCAGCTGGGACTTACACCATTGGTCCCCCTGGTTCTCAGGCCTCTGGACTCGGACCATATTCCACCACTGGCTTTCCTAGTCCTCCAGTTTGCGGACGGCAGATTATAGGACTTCTCGGCCTCCATGAAAGTATAAGCCAATTCCTATAATAAATCTCCTCTTATACATATCTATATAATATATCCTATTGGTTCTGTTTCTCTGGAAAACGCTGACTAGTACAGATTTTGGCTGAGAAACACCAGTACAGATGATCTCCAGGTTTCCTCTCTTCAGTTGAAAAACCAATGGCTCTATTTAATCTGCACACAGTTGGGGCAGCACGGCAGAGTGAACAGAGCACTGAATTCAGGGTTCTGCTCCCATTTCTGCCACTACCTGTGTCAATGTGAGCAATTCAGTGAACCACCCTGGTTCTCCATTCGCTAAGGTGTAAAGTGAAAGGCTCTGTGTGGCTGACTTGTGAGGCTCCATCTAACACTCCCAGTCGCTGATCCTGGGGAAGATCTTGGAGTCCACGGAGGATCATCAGGTTCTAAGAGTGCCTCCAAAGAGCCTCCAGCACTAGAAGGTCCATTCAGGCCCAGGCTGGCCAACCCTTAACCACTGCTCAACCTATCAAGAAATTTTTTACTCACCGATGACGATTCATAATTAATTTAACAGTAGGAATGCCATGGAAAAATCAGGTTTGATTTATTTCTTCTCTGCCCTTCTCATTGAATTTGTTACCAATAAAATATCTTGAATTCATCTCCTAATTAGTATTCCCACGATCAGTGCCCTGGTCCAGGGTCTGCTCACTGATCTCCCAACTGTTCTCCAATTCCATGCTGTTCCTTCTCTGATAATACAGCCCCACATCATCTCACCAGTCATCTATCTAAATGTTAATGTGATCCATCTCCCTCCCTAATTAAAAACCCTCAGTGAGCTCCACTGCCTGTAGAATTAAGTCCAGACTCTTTAGCATTGTTTCCAATGTGGTATCTGACCTCAATTCCAGCAACAGCTCTCACCTCCCAAGATCTCTACACTTAGAGACTTTTGGATTCAAGGATCTCTAAATCCAATCTGCCTTTGACCAAATATAGAAATGAAGCAAGTTTTACCATTACATACAAGCGTCTTTTCTTAGCCTAAATCTTATCCCTTTTGCATAAAATCTTTTGGAAGCATAAATTTCTTTAAAGAATCAAAAAGAGCTCCTTGAATCAATAAATGTTTTGGTATAATTTCTCTATTTTTTAATACCACCCTGCCTCCCAAGCTACATGGTTTGTAACTCATTCATTTAACTTGTCAGTCATTCATATAGCAATCATTCGTGAATCTTCCTGTGTGTCCTGTACGTTGATAAACTATATAACAGGCTATATATTGGCTCTACAATGTTAAAGAAACATGTTTTTTCTAAGCACTTCAATTACTGAAATAATTTAATACTCAAGGACAATACTATAGCATACTATGTTAATTATTTTAATGCAATGACACATAATTATTTTACATTGTAATCTAAAAAATGATGATGAGAGACTGAGAAATTAAGATAGTAGTTACCCCTATGAAGTAACCTTCTTCAAACTCACTTAAAATTTCAGAGTTGGTATTTTTGTTTGTGCTTGTATTACTTGACATGACCTTTAAATGTCCAGCAAGAACCAAGTAGTGTTCTAAGGGTATGTGTCCTTGTCTTAGAATCATACTTTCAGCTTCAAATCTGAGTAGAAAGAATATTAAAAACATCTCTTCTGTAAAATTGTAAGTCTGAAGTCATTACTGGCTAACAAAATCCTGTCAACTTCATCTGTAAAGAATTTTACTTTTTATTAAGAAGCAATTTTCATCCTCTTCTGGTAAAGACCTTGAAGCAGGGACCCTAGCCAACTTGTCCACAGCTATAGCATCAGAGCCTAGAATGGTGCTTGGCTCAGAACGTAGACACTCAATGAATATATACTGAGTAGATTTATGAATAGGCAAAATAGGGGTGCCACACAACCACAGAACAGAAGGTCTCCCTACAAATTAATTCATTAGATGAGCCCTGCTACTTCACAAAATATAGGTATTTTTTAAAACTACTACTGCTGAATTCATGACGTAAGGCCAGATTTTTCACTTTCTGGGAGACATAAATTTGGTGTTGATTGGCGTTCCTTTTATCAAGACTTTTTTTAAGTACTATATTCAAGATCAGTTTTGCAAATCTGCTATTTCCCCTATTCATAGGTCTTTAGCCAGAAATAGCAGTTTGTCCACCCTTAATTTCTAGAAACAACCTACCTCTAGTAATAATACATGGTAAACTTTAATAGACATAAAAACATGGAATATATAGCAATGATTTTAATTATTCAAAAGGAAGATATTTTATAAAGTATTGGGATTTTTTGCCCTACTTCAATAAGTTTGATGTTGTGAAGGAGAGTTAGAAGCAGGAAAACTCCCAACAAAACAACCATACAAGCTGATAAGTAAGCCTGTCACAGTTCCATAGATGCTGACAGAAGGCATGGGGCTCTTGAGTCAGAGACAAAGGACTTTACTAGTTGCAGCAAAAGGAGTAACAAGAGTATCAGTATTGTTGCACCAGTCCCCAAATCCCTCAAGGCAATGTGGGGGGCCCAGTGGAGCCCGCATATGCAGTGGGGTGAATCACAGGGGAGGATCCTGTGCATAGGGTATCTGCTGCTTTTATAACAGGCAGTAAGCAAGCTGGTTTGTCTGGAAGGCAACCAGGTGCCACGAAGAACAGCAATGCATTACTTTTCTCAGGACTGCCAGCTGCATAAACAATCCGAGAAATGGCCCAGGTAAAAGAACAGTTGAAGCCTTGGGATTTTAGCACATTCAGTAAGAAGTTTAGGCACACAAGAAGCTCCAAGCAGACTGTATCTCAACATACAGGGCATAATAATACAAATGAATGGAATTTTAAAATAAAGCTAGACGGTTACCTAAAGAATTATGATTCTAGTTCCAAAAGGAAAAAAATACGAGGAGAAGTTTTACAATGCTATTTTCACTGCCTTTGAGAAAAGGATTCACGAGATTACAATGGGAAGACTCCTGACTTTCGATTATGTTAATAGCAATTTTTAAAAACCACTACTCAAACTTTGTAGACTTGAACAAAATATCAAAAATTCCTGAAGTAACTGCCACATCCCAGAAATATCCTCAAGATAATGATTAGTTTCTATGAACCAAGAATAGGAGAACAGTCAATAGGAGCACCGAGGAATCATGAGAATGAGGCCAGTAATAAGTATGTGATAGAAAAGGAAGGAGAAGGTGTGGGGAATTGAAAACTAATAAATTTAGGACAAGCACTTTAATGAATAAAGTCTGGAATTCAACACGCAATTGGATTTAAAGCATCACAGAAAGAGCAGGAGGATTCCACATTCTGTTTTCTCTCTGTTATACTGTGCAAGTGCAGATGAGAGCCAGTCATTCCCAGCCAGGTTTTAAAGTGCATCATTTGGCTGCCAGATGCCCATTATACTAATTGGATCACCAGTTTCCTCTATATCTCATTGACACAAGGATTCCAGGGCTACCCATTTCTCCTGCAGCATTAAAATTTAAGAACGCCACACATACAGTAAACCATAAAATATTCACATGGGCCTGTACTCTACTTTTGTATTATATTGTAACTCTGGAATGATTCTTCAATAGCCTACATGAGTGATGTGAAGGAATGACAATACTAAATAGGTTTCTCATGTTTAACATTTAATTTTATACTTCCGGAGCATTTGACACACTTGTGAATATTTACAATTTGATTCGAATCATCATCTTCCTCAAGCATTGTTTTCTTGTTTAGTATATAGCTACAACTGTTCCAACCTGACAAATATAGAAATCAGAGTACTTCTGTTAGGAACAGAAAAAGGAAGACTTAATACCCTCACAATCAAAAACTAAAATGTCCTCATTAATATACATATGGCTATACATGTATATTGTATATTGAACTCTAAGAAAAACCTATGAATATTATTATTTATAGATACACTGATTCATTTTGGTTTTATTCTCCATTTAAAAGGGTAAATTTGAATAAATATTAATATCACTCTTCACTGAATGACCTGGTGCTTAATAAAAGTAACTCCCCATTAAAATTTCTAGATATCCATGATTTTAAAAATGAGACTTCATGTTAATACTACATTATTTAACTTTTTCCAAGAAAGACTCACATACACAATGGATCTTGTATTAAGCAGGGTTCTGGGTTCCAGACAAAAGAATCCACTCTGATCGGTTTAAAGAAAGAAAGGATTTACTACAGGTACTAGATAGCTTATAGAATCTTTGGAAAGGTTAGTGAAATAGTTTCTAAGCCAAACTTACAGGAATAACTTTGATGAAAATGCTGGGCAGATCCCAGAACCACTTTGTCTCCACCACAGTCAGGAAACTGGAGCTACCACACCTAAACAAGGAATCCTGTGGGTTTTGCCAGTTCCTGCACCAGCAAAACAGATGTCCCATGTCCTACCCTTCCCCGCCCCATATATTAATTGCAAACCAAATGTCATGAAGATACATCTGTCAGAATCTAAACCTTGTACTGATACACTAAAAGAAAGTGAGGAGGGGCTGGAAAAGGCAGATTTTTGTTTTGTTTTGGTTAATATTCTATACTGAGATGGCAGGGTTTACATTATGGGGAAATATAAAAATGTAGCACTTTTTCAAAAGATTTTGGGTACCCCCAGGTTGCAAATGTCAACTTCAACTTTATCATAAAATTCAGGGTACCTTATCTAATATATTTGGCATGTTTTTCCTCTTTCTAGACAAATAAGTATACTGTTATAGTAGTCCAGTCATGTTTTTATTGTTTTGGAATTTTGCTTATAAGTTTTGATCTTCATCCTATTTTCAATTCTAGGTTGGTTGGAAAATTCATCATTACATTACAGAGTTCAAAGCACAAACCCCAAATTATTACACATTTCTTTTGATCAACATTCAATTTGTAACATGTCTTTTGTCTTCAAAGTTTTGTTAAACTCTATTCACCATCTGCCACTGCTTATCTTAGGGGATTGCCAAGACCCAAATGGAATATTTTCGTGTCACTTACTCTTGATAGATTGTGGTCTGGCAAAGTTGAAGCTGTACTTCATTTGGCAAACTGTGTAATGACCTATTCTTCTTTAGACATAGTTGAAGCTTTTACAAAAAGAAGAAAGAAAATAAATAAATAATAGCGTAGAAAAGAGCTAAAGGAAAAAGATTATGATGCTCTGCAATTAGCTCAGATCCCTTCAACGTTTCTGATAACCAAAACAAGAGTAGATTTTATGTGTTTCCCAAGGTCCAGCCATTTTTTATGTGATAGACATTGGTAATTAAAATCTTCCATATCTGGATTCATGAGAATTTGGTATGATCCTAACAGAGCAAAACTTTTCCTATGGAAAGGAAGGAGACATTGAGACACTGAGGAGATGGTCTTCCCCAGTACTCATGAAGTTCCATGGTGTTAGGCCCTCAACCTCTGTGAAGAAGTTCGTAAGGAATCCTTCAGAACCTAGATTGCCCAGCAAAACAGTTAGGACAAACCAAGGACCAGAAAAGTAAAATCTGATGGTGTCCAGGAATCCTTTACTGGAAGACTTTGAGGTAAAAAGTTCAAGCATGCCTTTTTTTCCTTTTCCAAAGTATTAGGTTTTAATACGCATTAATATTGCATCTGCCTGCTATCACTGAGAAAGAACTGTGAGGTGGCTACTAAATCTTTAAAATGTTTGCATTTCTAAAAGGTCTGAAAACAAAGATATGTTCATAACCCCTACCTCACACCATATATAAAGATTAACTCAAAAAGTGGATCAGTGATGTAAATATAAGATCCAAAAATATTAAACTGGAAAATATAGGGGTATAGCAGCAATAGAAAAAATAAACTGGACTTTATCCAAACTTAAAACTTTTTGCATCAAAGGACATTATCAAAGACAATGAAAAGAAAACTAACCTATAGAATGGGAGAAAATATTTGCAAGTCACATATTTGACAAGGGTTTAATACCCAGAATATATAAAGAACTCCCAACTCGGTAACTAAAAGACAAACAGGTCAATTTTAAAATGGGCAGTGGACTTGAATAGGTGTTTCTCCAAAGAAGATATACAAATGGCCATGAAATGGTACATGAAAAGATGCTTAACCACCTTAGTCACTTGGGAAATGCAAATCAAACACAGAATGAGATACCACTTCACACCTACTAGCACAGCAGTAATAATAATAGTAGTAGTAATAGTAGAAAATAACAAGTATTGATGAGGATGTGAAGAAATTGGAACCCTTGGGCATTGTTGGTGGGAATGCAATTGTTGCAGCTACTGTGGAAAACAGTATGGCAATTACTCAAAAAGCTACAGAATTATCATACGACCCAGCAATTCCACTCTTAGGTAACCCCTTCCTTGACACCTAATTCCTGGCAACCACTAATTATTTTCTCTCCCTACAGTTTTACCATCCACAGCATCATATAAATAGAATCATACAATGCATTACTTTTTGTGTCTGGCTTAGCAAAATGCATTTAAGATCATCCGCGTCTTGTATGAATCAACAGTTTGTTCCTTTTTATTGTTCAGTTGTATTTCATTGTATGGCTATATCAGTTTGTTTATCCATTCACCTGTTAAAGGATATTTATAAGGATGATCCTTAAATTTCCCTTTTCATTACTAATTAAAATTCCATTTAATTCCTAAATGAGTATAGTTTTGTGTTAATATTTTATTTTAATTTTTTGAAATTTGGTGTTTATGATGTACAGACTTAATTTACTATTTATAAAAACACTTGACTAACTAAAAGACCTCATTTTCTGACCTGCTAGGTAAGTTTTCTGCAAAGCAATTTGATTAAAAATTTTGAAATTTTAGGGTGCTTAAAACCTTAAGTATCAACTTCTGCATGTTATGACCATATCTTTAAAATTTTTAATGACATTTTAACCATTTTTAAGTGTGCATTTCAATGGCATTAATTACATTCATGCTGTTGTGCAACCATCACCACTGTTTCCAAATCTTTTCCATCACCCCATAGAGAAACTCTGTAACTATTAAGTAATGACTCTCCATAACCCCTCACCCCAGCCCCTGGCAAGCACTGTTGTACTCTCTGCTTCTGAGTTTGACTACTCTAGATACCTCATGTCAGTGGAATCATGTAGTATTTGTCATTCTGTGACTGGCTTATTTCACTTAACATAATGTCTTCAAGGTCATCCATACGATTATGTGTATCAGAACTGTCATTCCTTTTGAAGGCTAAATAACTTTCCACTAGACAGATATACTACAACTTATTTATCCACTCATTTGTCAATGGACATTTAGATTATTTCCACATCTTGGCTATTGTAAATAATGCTGCAATGAACCCAGGAGTGTTGATATCTCTTCGAGGTCTTGATTTTAATTCTTTTGGAAAAATATCAGAAGTGAGACTGTTTGATCATAGAGTAGTTCTATTTTTAATTTTTTGAGGAACCTCCATACTGTTTTCTACAGTGGTTGCACCATTTTACATTCCCACCAACAGTATACAAGGTTTCTAATTTTTCCACATCCTTGCCAACACTTGTCTTTTGAATTTTTGATAATAGCCATCCTAACAGCTGTGAGGTGATATCTTATTGTGGTTTAATTTGCATTTTCCTGACCTTAAGCATCTTTTCATTTGCCTGTTGGTTTTTTGTATGTCTTCTTTGGAGAAATGTCTATTTAGTTCCTTTGCCCATTTTTTAATCTGGTTATTTGTTTTTTTGCTATTGTGCTGTTGCAGTTTCTTACATATTTTGGATATTAAGCCCTTATCAGATAAATGGTTTGCAAATATTATCTCTCATTCCATTGGTTGCCTTTTTATTTTGTTGATTATTTCCTTTGATGTGCAGAAGCCTTTTAGTTTGATGTAGTCCCACTTGTCTATGGTTTTTTTTTTTTTTTTGGCCACACTGCACCACATGTGGCTCTTAGTTCCCCAATCAGGGATAACCCATGCCCCCTGCAATGGAAGCGCGGAGTCCTAACCACTGGGCTGCCGGGGAAGTTCCAAGTCCCACTCGTCTATTTTTGCTTTTGTTGCCTGAGCTTCTGTCATATCAATGAAATAATTGCTAAGATCACTGCCACAATGGATGTCCCCTTCACAATAGCATCAAAAAGAAAATATTTAGGAATAAAGTTAACTAGGGAGGTAAAAGATCTGTACACTAAAAACTATAAAAACATTAATGAAAGGAATTAAAGAAGATACAAAAAATGGAAAGACATCTAATGTTTATGGATTGGAAGACTTAATATTGTTTAAATGTCCATACTACACAATCTACAGATTCAATCAATCCCTATCAACTTCCAACAGCTTTTCTTTCAGAAATAGAAAAAACATTCTAAAATTCATATGGAACCACAAAAGACAGTGAATTGCCAAAACAATCTTGAGAAAGAAGAACAAAGCTGGAAATATCACACTACTTGATTTCAAAATATATTACAAAGTTACAGTAATTAAAACAGTATGGTACTGGCATAAAGACAGATATAGATCAATTGAACAAAATAGAGAGCCCAGAAATGAATCCATACATGTATGGTCAACTGATCTTCAACAAGGGTGCCAAGAATGCACAATGGGGAGAGGACAGTCTCTCCAACAAATGGTACTATACAACAGATAATGACAGTAGGTCTGTATCTGTAGGAGAAGGACGTTTCAAACAAGCAAAGGAGGAATGCTAGAATAAATCCGATGGTAACAGGCTGAAGTTGGAGACATCCATTTGAACTAATGTTTATTTTAATATATATACAGAAATGAATATAGATAAATGGGTTAATATACTACAAACACTTGCCAGCTCTATGCACTGAGAGGGCCTAGAAGTAATGACTCTCCAGTTGCAACAAGAACACCTAGTGGACAGGTTTTGGTTTCTAAATACCATTCTCCAATAAAAGGAGCTATACTTCTTAAAGAATGGCTGGTTCTTGGGCCAGGGCATAGAAAATACAAGATAAGCCTGGAGAATCTTACAGTGCCAGAAAGTAAGTTGGTGATAATAATTATTATTATAAATGAAATAAAAATAAAATAAATAAAAGACATGGGTCTGTCAAATGGACACATGAGCCACCCTTAAGAGGTCCTGATACCCAGAGCTAGAATAATTTAAGCCATATAATAAACAATGATAATAAAGAATTATAACCCAAAGAATAAAATAAATATCCATATGGCGATAAATATCTATGAGACCATCTGATATAAATATACAAGCAAATGAATGAATGAATAAATGAAAAGAGGCAATTCTTCCTTTCAGAAGAATTATAAATGCAAAAAGAATGAGGAAAACCGAGCATCACCACTAGAGTACCAAAGTAATAATTGCTGCAGGGAAGATCCACTGATGAATGCTAAAATTAGTGAGAGAAACAGGGTATCCACATTGCCTCCAAGTATCTCCCAAAAAATATTTATTAATAACTGTGGAGGTTTAACATCTGCCTACAATTTCTTAAATATTCCTCCCTCCAGAAGATGGACCTTAATTCCCCTGGACTGGGCTGGACTTAGTAACTCACTTCCAAAGGACAGAATATGGGAAGGGGAAATGGTAACTTTCCATGGAGAATCCTGGCAGATACTACCTTAGCCAACTGATCAAGGATAACATCGCCAGTAACAAGACATTAATGTCATGCACCCAAAATCTATAACTTCAGTCTGATCATGAGAAAAAAAAGTAAACCCAAACCGAAGGACATTCTACAAAACATCTAACCAGTACACCTCAAAACTGTCAATGTAATGAAAGACAAGGAAAAAAAAATGAGGAACTGTCACAGATTGAAGGAGAGTAAGGAGACATGAAAACTAAAAGCACTGTGGTCTCCTGACTTGAATCCTGGAACAGAAAAAAAGACAGTGGAAGCACTGGGGAAATCTAAATAGTCTGTAGTTTAATTTACAGTATTTGTTGAACCAATCTTAATTTCTTAGTTTTGGTCATTGTTCCATGGCTACATGAGATGTTAACATCTGGGGAGACTGGGCAGAGAGTATACCAGAATTATCTGTACTATCTCTGCAATTCTTCTGTAAGCCTAAAATTATCAACATAAAAAGTTTAAAAATTTTTTAGCTTCAGCTAAACACAGTAATTTGAAATAAATGGGTCTCAATCCCACGTAACTGAAGCCCAAAATAAAAGCAAATCAGCTGTATCCAGTTATTACTATTCACCCATGCAATCTGAATGTCCAAGTTTTCCAAACTAAGATCTCTCATAGTACGTCTAGGATTCATAAAGAGTAAATATCTATTTTTACACCTCAGGAACATAATTCTATATTTAAATTAGATTCTATAAGAAAGATAAATTGAACTTAAATCATGTTTGTTTATACTCCTTTTTCCAAATTGTAAATTCACTGCTAAGTCGAGGACTGTGTGTAACCAGACAAGAATTTCAGCTTGTTATTACAAGAACTTACATGGCTATGATACCAGTGTTGGAATCTCCTGGACTAAAATGGTATAGGTGGATTCAAGACAATGTCATAAGCACAGAAAACAGTGACTTTTAGAAACGTCTGATGCCAAAGATGATGAATACTTGTAATATAGCACTTTATTGTTTAGGATACTCTGAAATGCTTTATACCTTAAAATGTTTAAAATCAATATCTCTTTTTACTTGAGAGCTGGTTTACAAAACATCCTTTAGAGGCTAAAAAACAACAAATGTAAATCCAATTTACCTAAGTATATTAAAAATTTTAATAGAAGTAGAGAAGGTCCACCTAATATCTTAGGAACAGAAATTCATAGCTACATAATGGATTGCTTTGAAGTTTGTTCAAAGATTAGTAAATTAAAATTACAGAAAACATTTTAATAGGCTTAAATAAATTTATTTATATTCAAAATCAATGATTTATCTTAAACATATACCTCAAACATAACACACAGTAGGAACTCAATGATCAGTATTTCTTTAATTCATATATGAAATAAATGAAAGATTGCTTCACTAGACCAAAATAAAATATAAATATTACAACCATCTTTATTTAATCCCATTTTGTTTTCTAAAACCATAAAATTGGGCTTCCCTGGTGGCGCAGTGGTTGAGAATCTGCCTGCTAATGCAGGGAACACGGGTTTGAGCCCTGGTCTGGGAGGATCCCACATGCCACGGAGCAACTAGGCCCGTGAGCCACAACTACCGAGCCTGCGCGTCTGGAGCCTGTGCTCCGCAACAAGAGAGGCCGCGATAGTGAGAGGCCCGCGCACCGCGATGAAGAGTGGCCCCCGCTTGCCACAACTAGAGAAAGCCCTCACACAGAAATGAAGATCCAACACAGCAAAAATAAATAAATAAATTAATAAACTCCTACCCCTAACATCTTCTTTAAAAAAAATAAAACCATAAAATTAAGGCAAAGATTAGGAGAGTAGAAGTATAAGAAAAATAATTTGGCATGATGTTTTCATAGTGTTAACCTGTATCGCTTAAAATTATAGAAGAAAAGCACTATTAATAACATTGGAATAACCATTATCAGAAAAAAAACTTTTTAAATTTCTTTACCTCTCTGAGATTTTCTTGGCTTCTTTGCTTAGGCTGAATGAACAACAATGTTTTCAGCTTTCCAAATTCTTTGCTCTGTAAAACAAAGTGTATTTACATTGAATGCATCCCACTTGTCCCCAAGGATACAACTTCTTCTAAAAATTTGGAAAGCATTTATAGCCTGGGTAACATAGAGTGTTATATTTATGTAATAGTGACTTCTAACTTTGCACGTAAACTTTGTTGAAATAACTTTAAGAAACATATTTACTTAAAACAACTAAAGCACCAAGCATGGAATTCACTGTCATGTTATAGACAGACAAGTTTGATTCTAACAAACAGGACCATTATAGCAAGTTGAGAGTTGTTTGCTTGTTACAAGTCACCCCATGAATGTAACCTACTCTCATGTCAGCTCAGTTGAATAGAGATCACATTCACCAGAGTCCATGAACCTACACAAAAGTATCAAGAGTAACTGTTTCCTTTTTATCTAGGGAATTCAGTTTCAAAACAGTGTTACTGACTGAGGGCTACACTCTAAGGTGAAATACAACTCAGTTTAGTTAAGTTTATTTATCCCAATACAGCGTCTTTCCTTAACTTTTTATTCCAGGTCTTAGGCATCAACATGAAAAAGCATGACCTCCAGCCAAATCTTGATATCAATTTACTCTTCATATCCCATAGGCAATGATGAGAAACTGAATATAGATCTAAGATACTCCTAGACATATTCTGATAGCTTGTTTGTTCTTATTAATAGTAATAATAACAATTTATTGAGCATTTATTATGTACCAGGCACTGCTTCAAGTACTTTACCTCCATTAACTCATAAAAGCAGTTTATATTTTTTGACTTCCTATGTAAGGAATAAACTCTCTGGCTGTTTAACATGCCTGTCAATGACACAGGGAATATGCTGACTTAATTCTTCTGGTTTGTAGTAGCTATTTTTAAAATGGAATGAATGACAACACTACCACAGTCTACCCAAGCAATATAGCAGAGATGATGCAACACATAATCCTTAAATCAAGGAACTGTGCTTCACTACATCTTCTGCCTACGCTGGAAACTACACTGCACAGTGTGACGCACTCCCATATTGGCCGGCACTGTTCTAACGGGATCTAGTAATATTATTCATCTGTGCTCATGAAAAGTGAATTTTTACCCATAATGTACTCATACAAATGCCAGCAACAAGAAGAAATTACTGATAGGATTAACATATAACAAGTTAATTGTGCCAAATTAAAAAAAGAAAACAGAGGCAAGTGAGTTGTTTCATTTGATGTCAATATATTCCCCAAATATATATAAGAATTTAACTCTATTAAGCATAATAAACTGTAATTTGGGGAATTAACTTTTACTCTGTGATAGATAGAATACATATAAGTTCAAATTACTTTTAATACTGAATATATTAAAATTTAAAACTGGCCTACAAAACACATATCATTATGAAAAGAGCTAATACATTCACATGCATATAAAGAATGGAGGGAAATACACCAGAATGTCATAATTGATGATCTGTCTCCCTGGGTATAGAATTTTTAGTCATTTTTATTTTCTTCTTCATCTTTTTAAAACCCAAATTTCCTACACTTAACCTGTATTACCTTACTTTTATTTCAAATTTTAAAAAATAGCTCAATTTTTTTCTGATTATGAAAATAATATATTTACATTTAAAACTGAAAATCTATTGAAATCCTACCAACCATAGTTATATTTTGATGCATTCTAGAGCTCTGTGTCTCTGTTTCTGTGTGTGTATATGAATATATATTCACATATATACATATCTGTACACTAAAGAAACATACATAATTTTATAAAAATAAAATTATACTATTCTGTTTTTTGGCTTGATTTTTTTTTCTTCAGTGACATACTATTTACTTCTTTCCACATGTACACAGTTACTTTTAATAGCTGCATTGTACTCCATTATATAATTTATCAATTACCCCTCAGAACCCAGTTTAGACATCACTTAAGAAGCAAAGCGAGAGAGAGGCATGAACATATATACACTACCAAACATAAGGTAGATAGCTAGTGGGAAGCAGCTGCATAGCACAGGGAGATCAGCTTGGTGCTTTGTGACCACCTGGAGGGGTGGGATAGGGAGGGTGAGAGGGAGGGAGACGCAAGAGGGAAGAGATATGGGAACATATGTATATGTATAACTGATTCACTTTGTTATAAAGCAGAAACCAACACACCATTGTAAAGCAATTATACCCCAATAAAGATGTTAAAAATAATAATAAATTATAAGGTGCTTCCAAAAAAAAATTAGTAGGAATGACAAAATTAACGTTAGTTGGTCAAAACTATAAACTGGTAAAGTCTTTCCAGAAAACAAGCATAAGAGGGCTTCCCTGGTGGCGCGGTGGTTAAGAATCCGCATGCCAATGCAGGGGACATGGGTTTGATCCCTGGTCTGGGAAGATCCCACATGCCGTGGAGCAGCTAAGCCTGAGTGCCACAACTACTGAGCCTGTGCTCTAGAGCCCACGAGCCACAACTGCTGAGCCCACACGCCGCAACTACTGAAGCCCATGTGCCTAGAGCCCATGCTCCGCAACAAGAGAAGCCACTGCAATGAGAAGCCTGCTCACCGCAATGAAGAATAGCTCCCGCTTGCTGCAACTAGAGAAAGCCCACACGCAGCAACGAAGATAAAAATAAAACACAGCCAAAATACAGCCAAAAATAAAAATAAATAAAATAAATAATTTTTTTTAAAAAAGAAGCTTTCACTTCCTCCCAAGTCTGGGTTCAGCTCCCCTCAGATGCATTTCAACCACAATCTATCTGTCAACACTGCACTCAATGAATGTCTAGCTGACTGTCTTCTTTCCTAAACCATAAGGGACCGTCTATGTCTGATTAAATGTTGTAGCCCCATACCTACTATAGTGCCCAATAAATAGCTGTTGAAATATAAGTTGTTTCCTTTTTTTAAATAAAAATACAATAATAGAATCAACATTCCTGCACACACAAATTTGTGCACTAATCCAATTATTCCCATGGCATAAATTTCTAAAACTGGAGTTGCAGAGACAGAGGTATGCACATTTTGAATTATAATAAATATTGCCAAATTGCCCTCCAAAATCCTTGTAGAAATTTACATTCCCACCATCAATGGATAAAAGTGTCCATTTCTTTGTATCTTTTAAATACTGAGTATTGTCACCCTTTTTTAAAACTTCAGAGTGATATCATTATCATTCGTCGCTTTTACAATTAGAAAAAAAATTAAGACATTACAGGTTTTGCTATTCTTAAAACTAGATAGCTATTAATTAGGATGCAGTTAAAAAATACTAACCAAGCTATATTTAGGATAATTGCTCATGCTGAATAAAAGTTCATTAGCTGAATGGTTCTTTATGTTCAAGTAAAACAGTGCCCATCCTTTTGCTCGACTCTTTTCAAGGTACCTGAAGGAGAGATGATATAAATATACAGAAAATGTATATGATAAGTACTTACTTGATAGAGAAAACGTACAGGAAAACCAGCTAATGTGGAGATGAACTGACTGGAGTAGAACATACATAGAACATCCTTAATGTGCAAGTTAGGAGGCGGGGAAAAACTCTAAGGTATGGATTCAAAAAACAAGATGAAATTGGGAACTTACTGTGGAGGTGTATTAGCTGCTCTGACAAATGAAGCTGAAAGATGCTGTCTTGCTATTCTAGAATTGCATTCCCAAAAGCTTATTGTCACTGTCCACAAGAATGCTTACCAGTATCCC
The DNA here is from genome assembly GCF_949987515.2 of Delphinus delphis. NCBI lineage: Eukaryota > Metazoa > Chordata > Mammalia > Artiodactyla > Delphinidae > Delphinus > Delphinus delphis. Next base: position 64,494,929 of record NC_082687.1, on the reverse strand, counting down.
AAACTCAGTGTGTCCAAAAGAAAACTCATATTCTTCCTCTCTTCCCCACAGAACACTTAGTTAATTTTGGATCCAGGCCATGATGTTATATCTAGATTTGTAATGTGCAATACGTAAATATGGCTCATACAAACAGAGATGAGCTGTAAGCATTCACTGGACTTCAAAAACTTAGTATAAAACAGGATGTAAAATATCTCATTATAATTTTTATATAGATTACTTGTTGAAATGATCGTATTTTGGAAATACTGAGTTGAAAATATATTATTAAAAAATAATTTCACCTGTTTTTCCCCTCCTCTTTTTTTAAAAATGTGGCCACTGGAAATTTAAAGTTACATGTGTGGCTCACATTATTATATTTCTATTGGACAGCAATGACCTGCACCATTGAGATCTAGACCACTGAAATCAAGGGCTAGATTATGAAGCTAACCATCCGTTGTTGTGCTCTAAGAACTCCAGAAAGGAGCAAAGAAGTGAGAGGAGGAAGGAGCTAGCTGTGAACTGGGTTTGGCTGGAATTTTGTGGAGTCAAGGAAGGGGATTTCCAGGCATGGGAGCAAGGACCATAAAGCAAAGATGAGAAAACTAGGTTCTAAATGCCAGATTTTCTAGAACTATGGCTCTCACTGTGTTATCTCTCTGCTGCTTCTGCCAGAGCCTTCAGTAGTACCTCAGAACACTAATCATGTCTGAGCTGGACTACGAGGTAGCAAGCTTGAGCCCAAGGGTTAAAATGGGAAAGTATGTCTCCTGTATCCAGGAACTGCCAATAAGAGAACCAAGAGGACAATGAACTGGAAGGGCAGAAATCAGCTGGCCAACTCCCCCCGCCTCCCCTGCCCCACCACCCAGGAGATTCTTTTTCCAGTGTCAGCCTGGGAGTTCTGAGTCTGGGTGGAGAGTTTTGTTTGTATGTTTTTATTTTGGTTGTGCATTTCAAAGATGGCATCACTCCCTCACAGAGCCTCCTTTAACCTATAACAAAACCCCAGGCTGTCCCAATCCCAAAGTTTGCCTGAACCTCATAAGAATTTGCCACATGCTACGGAATCTGTGCCTTGGATGCCAAAGTTGTCATCAGCGTCCAGCTTTGTATCCATCTCCTTTCCAATAAGCAGAAGGCAGCCTGGCCCCAGTTAATTCAACTTCACTCATGTTCTTACCCCATGGAAATCCCTGCATGCCTTGCACTCAGGCATGCCCAACTACTGAACACCTGAAGCTCAGGACCTTTTTCAACCTTATGTTACTAAAACAAAAAGCAGCGGTTGCCTGGAGCCAGAAAGGGGCTGAAGAAACTTTGGGGAGTGATGCATATTTTCACTATTTTGATTGTGATGATAGTTTATCGGTATACACATATATTATCAAAATATGCACCTTCATTATATCAATTATACCTCCATAAAGCTGTTAAAAACAGTATTAACATGTTTCCTTCTCATAATCAGTTTCACCAATCAAGAAATTAATGAATAAATACTTATCTATCACCTACTCTGGCTATCTCCATCCCTGGTAGAAATAATGTTTTCTTGGCCAAACGGCATCTAATAGAAGCCATTCTAGTATTTCCTTTACGCAAATAAAGTAGTATTTTAGCAGCATAGCTTCCTTAATGTATTTCATTGTATTAACCAGAGGAAAAACTCATCTGAAATATGTTCGAAACTAGTGGGTTGTCTTTCCACAGAATTATCTCTAGGGAATTAAAAATAAAACTCTGAAAACTTCACAATCCAGTACAGGCATACCTCATTTTATTGTGCATCGCAGACACTGCATTTTTTTTTTTGCTTTTATAAATTGAAGGCTTGTGGCAACCCTGCACTGAGCAAGTCTATCAGCAAAAAGATCACGACTTACTGAAGGCTCAGATGATGGTTAGCATTTTTTAGCAATAAAGCACTTTTAAATTAAGGTATGTACATTTTTAGATATAATGTTATTGCACACTTAATAGACAACAGTATAGTGTAAACATAATTCTTACATGCACTGGGAAACAAAAAAAAAATTCATGTGAATCACTTCATTGTGACATTCGATTTATTGCGGTGGTCTGGAACCGAACCTGAGGTATGCATGTGGAGCACAGTAGCTGTCTTAGGTTGGGTTTCACAGAAGCCTGAGATGGGGATTCTTGTGCTAGTGATCTGAGGCTCTCAGGTGAAAACTATAAGGAAATGGGGAGTGCAAGACAAGGAAAGGGAAGAAGCAAAGCAAAGATGTGGGTGCCGCTGCAGTCCACCCCAGCCTGATCCCACAAGCAACTGTGGAGCAGGAATGACACTGCCAACCTATTCCCCCTGGAGCAGGAAGGAGCCCTCCTAGCAATCATCCTTTAGCTACAGACCACACCTGAAAGCCTTGGGGTGTAACCACCTGGGCATGTCCTGGAAAGGCAGCTTCCATCAGCGAGGGCAGTTGTTGAGAGAAGGTACAACTGTGAGCTGTTGGCAGCCTATACTCATAGCAGCTGGAGAATGAGGGCACCTACCCACCTGAAAAACCCAGTGTTTCCGTTTCCTCGTCTGTAAAATGGGACTAACGACATCAGCTACTTCATACGCTTAGAATCACACATAGCACATGCTCAATACATGTTATTGCTGCTGTTGTGTCTTCAGAGATGTCCACACTGGGCGTCTCACTGCCCAAGTGTAATCCAAACGCCCTACACAGCTGCACACCCGGGAGAGATTTTTGCCCCAACATTACTTAATTAAGGGCAATCTAAAGATTTCACATTTAGGTGACTCCCTAGATAAACATATCCATTTTATCTGACATTTTCCCCAAGTTCAGAATCAAGCAAGGATAACCTTTTCTGTTTCTCTTTAAAGAGTGGGAATGGTGGTATCTCAATATCAGCTGCTTTTTTTAAAAAAATAATTTATGTCTATATTCATTTATTTTTGGCTGCATTTGGGTCTTCATTGCTGGGCGCATGCGGGCTTTCTCTAGTTGTGGTGAGCGGGGGCTACTCTTCGTTGCGGTGCGCAGTTTTCTCGTTGCAGTGGCTTCTCTTGTTGCGGAGCACGGGCTCTAGGCACATGGGCTTCAGTAGTTGTGGCACATGGGCTCAGTGTTTGTGGCTCGCGGTCTCTAGAGAGCAGGCTCAGTAGTTGTGGTGCACGGGCTTGGTTGCTCCGCGGCACATGGGATCTTCCCAGACCTCGGCTCCAACCTGTGTCCCCTGCATTGGCAGGCGGATTCTTAACCACTGTGCCACCAGGGAAGCCCCACATCAGCTGCTTTTTACTTCTGTGGGAGATCCTCATTAAATGGTCTTCATTTAGAGTGTAATAGGAAAAACAAAACCCCTCTCTCACCTATGCTGCGTGACCCCAATCATGAAACCAGTCTTCCTCAAGCAACAGAGTTCCCACAGGTACACCCCATACTTGGAGCAACACTTAAAGTCCCAGGGGCTAATTCTCTGGTTCTTGCATTCTCCAGAAGCAAATACACATAAAATTTAGACTCTTCCTCTGGTTCTCTCTCCTAGTTTTGGAAACCAAATTGACATCTCTTACAGCTGACTAAAGAAAGTGGGATGGGTCAGTGGCGACTAGACTCGCTTCCCAGGAGAGGGAAGGAATGCCAGCGAATTCGAGGAGGCGGGTCTCGCTGAGGTGGCTGGCTCGCCTCACCTCGGCGGCTTTTGGGAATAAGCACACCAAGGGAAGCCCTCGCGGCAGAGGCGGACCTGGCCGCTGCGGGAAGGCCCCTGGGCGGCTGTTACCTTTTCTTGCACTGGGTCAATCCGCAGACGTGCGCCAGGATCCGGGCCGGCCGCAGGAGCCTTCCCCTAGCCCCCGCCGGCCGCGGTCGGGAGGAGTCGGCGGGGCTCGGAAGCCCGGCCACGGCCACGGGAAAGCCTTCAGCCTCCCCTTCCCCTGGACGCCGTGGGCTCCGCTCCCTACAGGGAGGCGGTGAGGGGCGAGGGGCGGGGTCCGGGGAGGACACGCAAACCTTCCGCTGCGGCAGGAATGGAAATGGGTGCGTGGAGGTGGAGAAAAGTGAACTTTTATTTTTATACTGAAACTAATGAGGCTAAGCTGTGGAAGTAAGTGTAACATATGCATGCGTTCTTAGAATAATACATGACTTTAAAATAAATTCAGCGAAGGGGAGGGAGACCCTCGGGGTAGCGATCTGCAGGGAGGCGCCCTCGAGGGCAAGGTTGAGAAATGCTGTCACCTACCCGGATACTTCTTTCTGCAAACGAGTTCTTGCCTCTCGTTGCACGCCCTGAGCCCGGATCCAGGAGACGCCCTGTCCCGCGCTGGGCGTGGAGCTTCCCCGCGGCGAGCTCCTCTGCGAAGTGGACCTCAAATCCACCTCCTGATCCTGCGGTCAAACTCGTTTACTGAAACATCGTGAGACCTGCTGCATCTGGGCCTTCTTGGCAAAAACTGTAAGGACGGGCTTTAAACAACCACAAGCAGAACTTGAGGGAACTTGGGCAGTGAAAGCCAAGAGACTGGCTGTAGTGTAGATGACGGCTGAAAGGGCCCTAGGAGGTCTTTTACTAGGCCGATTTATGTGATTGCCCGTTTGGGTGGGGCAACTTAACAGCAGAATAGCCCCGTTTGCTTTAAGTTTCCTGGGAAACGAAGTTAGATACACTTTGGTTGTTTTCAAGTACTTAGAATTTCGTCAAACACCTACAATTTCGTCAGACACCTGCCACGTAACAGGTTCCTTCCATTACAAAGGCCTCAAAATGGAATTATGCCAGTAATATATGGAATCTCTCTACAGCAATGTTCAGTTGGGAGAAAATACAAATGAAGAAGAAGATTGCCTTTTTATGTTTTCTTGGAGAGAAAAAATAACAAGTTTACATTGTCTTTTCAGAGACCTTCAAGAGTGGAGGGTCCTAGGAGAGAAACAGTGCATTGGAATTAACCTACAGTTCTCCTGCTGTGTCTTTCTTCTGTGTTTCTCCTTTGCTACTCACACAAAACACTTCACCTCTGGACACCAAGTATATGGAGGTTTTTCCCACATCAAGCAATTCCCTACCTCACCAGCTGAGTACCCTACAATTTAACTCAAATCTAACACTATCTACCTGGAGACAATGTCAGATCCCAGAGGTTAAGGGCTCAGTCCTACAAGACTGCTCCCACCCTACTTCAGATACCAATCCCAAGTAGCAGGTCCCCAGGTTACCCACAACTTCGGTCTGATTTCCCACCACCACTTCCCCTTTGATTCGATTATTTGCTAGAATAGCTTACAGAACTCAGGGAAAAACTTACTGATGTTTACCAGTTTGTTAAAGGATAAGTAAGGGATACAGATGAACAGCCAGATGAAAACATACATAGTCTGAGAGGGTGCCGCCGCAGAAACCCCCATCCCCGTGGAGCTGGGGTACATCACCCCTCCAAAGGTGAATGTATTCATTGGGCTGGAAGCTCTCCAAAGAGTACCACTGGGATTATGGACGCTTCCTCACGTAGGCACGATCAATTATTAACTCCATGTCCATCCCCTCTGCCCTCTCTGGAGAAATGGGGAGCAGGCCTGAAAATTTCAAGCTTCTAAGTATGGCGTGGTCTTTCTGGTGACCAGCCCCCATCTAGGAGCCCACTCAGAGTCGATGCAATAGAAAAAAAGATGCTTCTAGTGCCCTTGCCACTTGAGAATTTACAAAGGTTTGGGGAGCACTGTGTCAGGAACCAGGGACATAGACCAATATATATATTTTCTATTATCTCACACACAGACTCTAGACTGTATCATATTTGATGCATCTGATACACTAAATATTACATTGCATTTACTGAAGAATTTCTACTATGCTTTATCATTTCCAATAGTGAAGAATTAAATATTTAATTTGTAGTTTTATGTTGCCTTAGATCAGTTGCTGAACATGTTAGAAAATGTTTTATCTGTCAGAAGTCTATTTCAATAAACTTTTTCACCTACTTCATTTTGTCCCTGATAGAAGTATAATTTTTTATTCTCTTTTGCCGTAACAGTAGTATGAACTGTTTAGAATGTACGATGTTAAGTGTACATGAAATACATAGCTCTTAAAAGTGCTTTATGTTTTTATTAACTTTCAAGAAGAGATTTCATTGTTAGAACGTGGGGGTTGACGGTCTGTAGAGAGCTTCCGGGAAGATGGCGGAAGGGAAGACGCGGAGATCATCTTCCTCCCCACAGATACACCAGAAATACATCTACACGTGGAACAACTCCTACAGAACACCTACTGAACGCTGGCAGAAGACCTCAGACCTCCCAAAAGGCAAGAAACTCCCCACGTACCTTGGTAAGGCAAAAGTAAAAAGAGTAAACAGAGACGAAAGTATAGGGACGGGACCTGCACCAGTGGGAGGGAGCCGTTTCCACACACTAGGAAGCCCCTTCGCGGGTGGAGACTGCGGGTGGCGGAGGGGGAAAGCTTCGGAACCGCGGAGGAGAGCGCAGCAACAGGGGTGCGGAGGCAAAAGCGGGGAGATTCCCACACAGAGGATCAGGGCCGACCAGCACTCACCAGTCCGAGAGGCCTGTCTGCTCACCCGCCAGGGCGGGCGGGGCTGCGAGCTGAGGCTCGGGCTTCGGTCGGAGCGCCGGGAGAGGACTGGGGTTGGCGGCGTGAACACAGCCTTAAGGGGGCTAGTGCGCCACGGCTGGCCGGGAGGGAGTCCGGGAAAAGGTCTGGAGCTGCCGAAGAGGCAAGAGACTTTTTCTTCCCTCTTTGTTTCCTGATGCGCGAGGAGAGGGGATTAAGAGCGCCGCTTAAAGCGAGCCGCCGCTAAAAGTGCAGACCCCAGAGACCGACATGAGACGCTAAGGCTGCTGCTGCTGCCACCAAAAAGCCTGTGTGCGAGCACAGGTCACTATCCACACCCCCCTTCCGGGGAGCCTGTGCAGCCCGCCACTGCCAGGGTCCCGGGATCCAGTGACAACTCCCCCGGAGGGAATGCATGGCGTGCCTCAGGCTGGGGCAACGTCACGCCGGCCTCTGCCGCCGCAGGCCCGCCCCGCACTCCGTGCCCCTCCCTCCACCCCCCCACCCCACCCCCCACCCCCGCCCCCCGCCTGAGTGAGCCAGAGCCCACGAGTCAGTGGCTCCTTTAACCCCTTCCTGTCTGAGCGAAGAACAGACGCCCTCCGGAGACCTACACACAGAGGTGGGGCCAAATCCAAAGCTGAGCCCCTGGGAGCTGTGAGAACAAAGAAGAGAAAGGGAAATCTCTCCCAGCAGCCTCAGAAGCAGCAGATTAAAGCTCCACAATCAACTTGATGTACCCTGCATCTGTGGAATACATGAATAGACAACGAATCATCCCAAATTGAGGAGGTGGACTTTGAGAGCAAGATTTATGATTGCTTCCCCTTTTCCTCTTTTTGTGAGTGTGTATGTGTATGCTTCTGTGTGAGATTTTGTCTGTATAGCTTTGCTTCCACCATTTGTCCTAGGGTTCTATCCATCCGAGGTTGTTTTTTTTAATTTTTTTTATTTTCCTCTCAATAATTATTTTTTTATTTTAATAACTTTATTATATTTTATCTTATTTTATTTTACTTTATCTTCTTTCTTCCTTTTTTCCTTCCTTCCCTCCTTCCTCCCTCCCTCCCTCCCTACTTTCTTTCTTTCTACTTCTACTAATTCTTTCTTTCTACTTTTTCTCCCTTTTATTCTGAGCCATGTGGATGAAAGGCTCTTGGTGCTGCAGCCAGGAGTCAGTGCTGTGCCTCTGAGGTGGGAGAGCCAACTTCAGGACACTGGTCCACAAGAGACCTCCCAGCTCCACATAATATCAAATGGTGAAAATCTCCCAGAGATCTCCATCTCAACACCAGCACCCAGCTTCACTCAACGACCAGCAAGCTACAGTGCTGGACATCCTATGTCAAACAACTAGCAAGACAGGAACACAAGCACACCCATTAGCAGAGAGGCTGCCTAAAATCATAATAAGTCCACACACACCCCAAAACACACCACCACATGTGGACCTTCCCACCAGAAAGACGAGATCCAGCCTCATCCACCAGAAAACAGGCACTAGTCCCCTCCACCAGGAAGCCTACACAACCCACTGAACCAACCTTAGCCACTGGGGACAGACACCAAAAACAACGGGAATTACGAACCTGCAGCCTGTAAAAAGGAGACCCCAAACAGTAAGATAAGCAAAATGAGAAGACAGAAAAACACACAGCAGATGAAGGAGCAAGATAAAAACCCACCAGACCTAACAAATGAAGAGGAAATAGGCAGTCTACCTGAAAAAGAATTCAGAATAATGAAAGTAAAGATGATCCAAAATCTTAGAAATAGGATAGACAAAATGCAAGAAACATTTAACAAGGATCTAGAAGAACTAAAGATGAAACAAACAACGACGAACAACACAATAAATGAAATTAAAAATACCCTAGATGGGATCAATAGCAGAATAACTGAGGCAGAAGAACGGATAAGTGACCTGGAAGATAAAATAGCGGAAATAACTACTGCAGAGCAGAATAAAGAAAAAAGAATGAAAAGAACTGAGGACAGTCTCAGAGATTTCTGGGACAACATTAAACGCACCAACATTTGAATTATAGGGGTTCCAGAAGAAGAAGAGAAAAAGAAAGGGACTGAGAAAATATTTGAAGAGATTATAGTTGAAACTTCCCTAATATGGGAAAGGAAATAGTTAATCAAGCCCAGGAAGCACAGAGAGTCCCATACAGGATAAATCCAAGGAGAAATACGCCAAGACGCATATTAATCAAACTGTCAAAAATTAAATACAAATAAAACATATTAAAAGCAGCAAGGGAAAAACAACAAATAACACACAAGGGAATCCCCATAAGGTTAACTGCTGATATTTCAGCAGAAACTCTGCAAGCCAGAAGGGACTGGCAGGACATATTTAAAGTAATGAAGGAGAAAAACCTGCAACCAAGATTACTCTACCCAGCAAAGATCTCATTCGGATTTGATGGAGAAATTAAAACCTTTACAGACAAGCAAAAGCTGAGAGAGTTCAGCACCACCAAACCAGCTTTACAACAACTGCTAAAGGAACTTCTCTAGGCAGGAAACACAAGAGAAGGAAAAGACCTACAATAACGAACCCAAAACAATTAAGAAAATGGGAATAGGAACATACATATTGATAATTACCTTAAATGTAAATGGACTAATTGCTCCCACCAAAAGACACAGATTGGCTGAATGGATACAAAAACAAGACCCATATATTTGCTGTCTACAAGAGACCCATTTCAGACCTAGAGACACATACAGACTAAAAGTAAGGGGATGGAAAAAGATATTTCATGCAAATGGAAACCAAAAGAAAGCTGGAGTAGCAATTCTCATATCAGACAAAACAGACTTTAAAATAAAGACTATTAGAAGAGACAAAGAAGGACACTACATGATGGATCAAGGGATCAATCCAAGAAGAAGATATAACAATTGTAAATATTTATGCACCCAACATAGGAGCACCTCAATACATAAGGCAAATACTAACAGCCATAAAAGGGGAAATTGACAGTAACACATTCATAGTAGGGGACTTTAACACCCCACTTTCACCAATGGACAGATCATCCAAGAAGAAAATAAATACGGAAACACAAGCTTTAAGTGATACATTAAATAAGATGGACTTAATTGATATTTATAGGACATTCCATCCAAAAACAACAAAATACACATCTTTCTCAAGTGCTCATGGAACATTCTCCAGGACAGATCATATCTTGGGTCACAAATCAAGCCTTGGTAAATTTAAGAAAATTGAAATTTTATCAAGTATCTTTTCCAACCACAATGCTATGAGACTAGATATCAATTACAGGAAATGATCTGTAAAAACTACAAACACATGGAGGCTAAACAATACACTACTTAATAACGAAGTGATCACTGAAGAAATCAAAGAGGTAATAAAAAAATACCTAGAAACAAATGACAGTGGAGACACAACGACCCAGAATCTATGGGATGCAGCAAAAGCAGTTCTAAGAGGGAAGTTTATAGCAATACAATCCTACCTTAAGAAACAGGAAACATCTCAAATAAACAACCTAACCTTGCACATAAAGCAATTAGAGAAAGAAGAATAAAAAAAACCCCAAAGAAAGCAGAAGGAAAGAAATCATAAAAATCAGATCAGAAATAAATGAAAAAGAAATGAAGGAAATGATAGCAAAGATCAATAAAACTAAAAGCTGGTTCTTTTAGAAGATAAACAAAATTGATAAACCATTAGCCAGACTCATCAAGAACAAAAGGGAGAAGACTCAAATCAATCGAATTAGAAATGAAAAAGGAGAAGTAACAACTGACACTGCAGAAATACAAAAGATCATGAGAGATTACTACAAGCAACTCTATGCCAATAAAATGGACAACCTGGAAGAAATGGACAAATTCTTAGAAAGGCACAACCTTCTGAGACTGAACCAGGGAGAGATAGAATATGAACACACAAATCACAAGCACTGAAATTGAAACTGTGATTAAAACTCTTCCAACAAACAAAAGCCCAGGACCAGATGGCTTCACAGGCGAATCCTATCAAACATTTAGAGAAGAGCTAACACCTATCCTTCTCAAACTCTTCCAAAATATAGCAGAGGGAGGAACACTTCCAAACTCATTCTATGAGGCCACCATCACCCTGATACCAAAACCAGACAAGGATGTCACAAAGAAAGAAAACTACAGGCCAATATCACTGATGAACATAGATGCAAAAATCCTCAACAAAATACTAGCAAACAGAATCCAACAGCACATTAAACGGATCATACACCATGATCAAGTGGGGTTTATTCCAGGAATGCAAGGATTCTTCAATATACACAAATCAATCAACGTGATACACCACATTAACAAATTGAAGGAGAAAAACCATATGATCATCTCAATAGATGCAGAGAAAGCTTTTGACAAAATTCAACACCAACTTATGATAAAAACCCTGCAGAAAGTAGGCATAGAGGGAACTTTCCTCAACATAATAAAGGCCATATATGACAAACCCACAGCCAGCATCATCCTCAATGGTGAAAAACTGAAAGCATTTCCACTAAGATCAGGAACAAGACAAGGTTGCCCACTCTCACCACTCTTATTCAACATAGTTTTGGAAGTTTTAGCCACAGCAATCAGAGAAGAAAAGGAAATAAAAGGAATACAAATCGGAAAAGAAGAAGTTAAGCTGTCACTGTTTGCAGATGACATGATACTATACATAGAGAATCCTAAGGATGCTACCAGAAAACTACTAGAGCTAATCAATGAATTTGGTAAAGTAGCAGGATACAAAATTAATGCATAGAAATCTCTTGCATTCCTATACACTAATGATGAAAAATCTGAAAGTGAAATCAAGAAAACACTCCCATTTACCACTGCAACAAAAAGAATATAATACCTAGGAGTAAACCTACCCAAAGAGACAAAAGACCTGTCTGCAGAAAAATATAAGACACTGATGAAAGAAATTAAAGATGATACAAATAGATGGAGAGATATACCATGTTCTTGGATTGGAATAATCAACATTGTGAAAATGACTCTACTACCCAAAGCAATCTACAGATTCAATGCAATCCCTATCAAACTACCACTGGCATTTTTCACAGAACTAGAACAAAAAATTTCACAATTTGTATGGAAACACAAAAGACCCCGAATAGCCAAAGCAATCTTGAGAAAGAAAAATGGAGCTGGAAGAATCAGGCTCCCTGACTTCAGACTATACTACAAAGCTACAGTAATCAAGACAGTATGGTATTGGCACAAAAACAGAAATATAGATCAATGGAACAGGATAGAAAGCCCAGAGGTAAACCCACACACATATGGTTACCTTATCTATGATAAAGGAGGCAAGAATATACAGTGGAGAAGACAGTCTCTTCAGTAAATGGTGCTGGGAAAACTGGACAACTGCATGTAAAAAATGAAATTAGAACACTCCCTAACACCATACACAAAAATAAACTCAAAATGGATTAAAGACCTAAATGTAAGGCCAGACAGTGTCAAAGTCTTAGAGGAAAACATAGGCAGAATACTCTATGACATAAATCACAGCAAGATCCTTTTTGATCCACCTCCTAGAGAAATGGAAATAAAAACAAAAATAAATGGGACCTAATGAAACTGAAAATCTTTTGCTCAACAGAGGAAACCTTAAACAAGACAAAAAGACAACCATCAGAATGGGAGAAAATATTTGCAAATGAATCAACTGACATAGGATTAATCTGCAAAATTTACAAGCAGCTCATGCAGCTCAATATCAAAAAAACAAACAACCCAATCCAAAAATGGGCAGAAGACCTAAATAGACATTTCTCCAGAGAAGATATACAGATAGCCAACAAACACATGAAAGAATGGTCAACATCATTAATCATTAGAGAAATGCAAATCAAAACTACAATGAGATATCATCTCACAGCAGTCAGAATGGCCATCATCAAAAAAATCTACAAACAATACATGCTGGAGAGAGTGTGGAGAAAAGGGAACCCTCTTGCACTGTTGGTGGGAATGTAAATTGATACAGCCAGTATGGAGAACAGTATGGAGGTTCCTTAAAAAACTAAAAAGAGAACTACCATACAACCCAGCAATCCCACTACTGGGCATATACCCTGAGAAAACCATAATTCAAAAACAATCATGTACCACAATGTCCATTGCAGCTCTATTTACAATAGCCAGGACATGGAAGCAACCTAAGTGTCCATTGACCGATGAATGGATAAAGAAGATGTGGCATATATATACAGTGGAATATTACTCAGCTGTAAAAAGAAACAAAATTGAGTTATTTGTAGTGAGGTGGATAGACCCTGTCATACCGAGTGAAGTAAGTCAGAAAGAGAAAAATACTGTATGCTAACACATATATATGGAAACTAAAAAAAAGAAAAAAAATTGGTCATGAAGAACCTAGGGGCAAGACGGGAATAAAGATGCAGACCTACTAGCGAGTGGACTTGAGGACACGGGGAGGGGGAAGGGTAAGCTGGGACGAAGTGAGAGAGGCATGGACTTAGATATACTACCAAATGTAAAATAGCTAGTGGGAAGCAGCCGCATAGCACAGGGAGATCAGCTAGGTGCTCTGTGACCACCTAGAGGGTTGGGGTAGGGAGGGTGGGAGGGAGGCTCAAGAGGGAGGAGGTATGGGGATATATGTATATGTATAGCTGATTCACTTTGTTATAAAGCAGAAACTAACACACCATTGTAAAGCGATTACACTCCAGTAGAGATATTTTAAAAAATGGGTTTCTGTCTTGTGATGCTCTTGATTATAATTCCTCATTTTCTTATAATGAAATTTGAAAAGACTGTACATGTAGATTACTCCTGTAAAATTGTTTCTCTGAAACATGTATCTTAGAACAGAAAAACGTCAGCTTTGATTCTCTTTCATTTCTTAAATAAGGCAGCAGAGGCTCAGAGAGAAGAAACTAATTTAAGATCCTGCCATAGCTAAGGGAAGACAGGGAACTGGGACGAGGTCTCCTGCCCTCCTGAGGCAGGGCTTCCCCACCCCCACACACGCGCTGGTTCCATGCGTTGATAGAGACCTCTGGTTCCGATGTTCTGTAAACGCATAGTCCAGACATATCATTCTGGGACTTTTCATCTCCAATTAATTTCATTTGTATTTACAGATATTTCCAACCTCTGATTTATTCCTTACCCATTACTATCTATATCAGATGCAATTTATGTGCATCCTCACATGGGCTCTTTGCCACTTGCAACTTGAGAGCTCTGCCTACTGCCACCATTGCCGCTCCACCGAACACTGCTGAAGTCTCCTTCTTCTACGGGGGGAAGACTGGAGGCTGGCATGGCCCACCGTAGCAGAAGCCATGGCAGCTCTTACAGACCCACAGGGGCTCTGGGCTGCGAAGCCTGGGATATGAATTTCCCATCAGATGTCCAAAGGGGTCAAGTAACACAACAAAAATGGGGCAAATTTTGACTGATGAGAGTCATAAGGAGGGAACCAACAGGTAAATTCATTTCGTTTCTTTCCCGCAATGAACTGCTTCAACATGCAGTGGTTCCATATGGCCTATCTGGAGACATCGTGTGTGAGCAAATGTCCAGCTGTGTTTTCTTTTGAAGCTGTGGCCAGTGCAGGAGTGGTCCACCCTTCTCTGCCTCACACTCCCTTTTTCCTCACTCTTGCTGTCCTGGGATTGCACCCCCCAATAAAACATTCACATGAAGGCTTTGTCTTGGGCTCTGTTTTTCAGTCAACTCAAACCATAAAAGTTTCCATTTTGGAGAAATAAAATTCTTACAGATTAAAAATATCCTTTCACAAACTCAGCTGGCAATTATCTTAGAAAAAAAATTTTTTTTTCCCTGAAATCTCCTGAGTCCTGATAATGGGGAGATGGGACATACAGGAGGAAGCACAGAAGAGATAGAAGGTAACATAATGTTCATCACAGGCCCCCACTTTTGTCTCCTGTTTAAAAAGCAGTTTAACATCACTGCTCTCTGCAGATATTTGATGTTTGGTAATGAACATAGAATCTAAAAGAGAAAGTCTTCAAGTAAGGTGGGGAGATGGGTGTGTTTATTCTTCTAGGATATCTAGAATACTTAGGTAGTCACTTCTAGTATAGACTCTTTGAATTGCCATTAAGTTCAATGATTAGGGCAGAAACTCTCTTCCCGTTGAAAGGTATATGCTAGCTACCCTCTCGGATCCTGAAGGAGGGAGGAGGTTTAATTTATGGGAAGAGAAGCCTAGGAAAGCAGGTGGCAGCCCTCGGAACTTAGAAACACCAGCCCAGCTCTATTAATCATGGTTTTTGTTTTCTATATTTTATGATACTTTGACATTGTGGGGGCCTTGCAGACCCTGGAGGGCTGCCCCTCCCAGGATTGGCTAGTTTCTAGAGATGGAAACAACTTGTCATGAGCATGCCTTTATATGCAAATCAACCAATCCAGAGCCCATACTCCAACCACCTCTTTTATCAAACTCTCAC
The DNA here is from genome assembly GCF_949987515.2 of Delphinus delphis. Taxonomy (NCBI): domain Eukaryota; kingdom Metazoa; phylum Chordata; class Mammalia; order Artiodactyla; family Delphinidae; genus Delphinus; species Delphinus delphis. The sequence continues at coordinate 64,479,888 of NC_082687.1, read as the reverse complement.
ACACCAAGCCAATATTCCCCCTGCCCTAAATCACTCCAGAGCCAGGTACTAGATAGCTAGGAACCACTACTATAGCCCAGAACCTGAAGAAATTATTCAAACTACCCAATCCTAAACTGTTTAACGTGCCCTGCTTTGCCTTTCCTGAAGAGATCACGGTAAAGCTTGTGCCCATGCTTTCTCCTCTTCCTTCTGCCTCCTGACCCACCCTGGTGCTTCCCTATGCAGCCCTGGGTGGAATGTTGTACCTCCTGTTTCCAGACATCTATGAGTATAAATTTCCTCCTGCATGAAAACCATTTCTGTCTGCATGTCTTACCACACCTAATTTTTTTTATATAAATTTATTTATTTATTTTTGGCTGCGTTGGGTCTTCGTTGCTGCGCACGGGTTTTCTCTAGTTGCGGTGAGCAGGGGCTACCCTTCATTGCGATGCGCAGGCTTCTCATTGTGGTGGCTTCTCTTGTTGCAGAGCATGGGCTGTAGGTGCACGGGCTCAGTAGTTGTGGGTCATGGGCTCTAGAGCACAGGCTCAGTAGTTGCGGCACATGGGCTTAGTTGTTCTGTGGCATGTGGGATCTTCCTGGACCAGGGCTTGAACCCATGTCCCCTGCATTGGCAGGCGGATTCTTAACCACTGTGCCACGAGGGAAGCCCTCCATACCTGATTAAAAACAATCCCAAGTACATTTCTCAACACACCAGCCTAACAGCACCCCTCCTCAGAGACCTGACTTTCAGCTCCAGGAGGCTTCTCCTCTTAGTTTCTAAGTCTTAATAATTTCAACTTCTTTCCTTTGTTTCCCTAGTCCTAAGGTGGTGGTAGCTTCCTGCTACCTCCATGACACTGAGTGCTTCTTTTACCTTTTTAATAAAGACTCTTTATATCGTCTTCATATTAATTTTTCTCTGTCAAAATAACCATTGTGTTTTCTGCCTCTTGACTAGACCCTGATGAATACACAATTTTATGGTTAATGCTGGCACTTGGGTTTGCATCAGAGCTTAATAATTTATCAATAGCTCATGAGATATTGCCAAGGTAGAAGGGGTGGTGTGTGGAATACACTCAGCCAGTAAAAATTCTGGGAAATCAAAGAGATTCAGATCAATTTACAATGTGTCATTCTCGAGAAAATAATGCTAAATTCCTCATACCTGCCAATTCCTCATCTTATGCAGAAATGCTATTTTACATCTTCACATTTTATTAGATCAATACTGGAGACATATCCAAGTATTTGTTGTCAATAAAGGTCATGATACATTTCTAATCTTATGAAAATCAAGCAGATTTCAAAAACTTATGTCATTGTCAATTTGGGCCATTATAACAAAGTACCATAAGCTGGATGGCTTATCAACAAACATTTATCTCTCATAGTTCTGTAGGCTGGGAGTCTGAGATCAGTGCCAGCATGGTCGGATTCTGGTGAGAACCCTCTTCTGGGTTGCAGACAGCTGGTTTCTCCTTGTATCCTCATATGAAGGAAAGAGAGTAAACTAGCTGTTAGCCTCTTCTTATAATCCCATTATGAGGGCTCTACCCTCCTGACCTAATTACTTCTCAAAGGCCCCACCTGGTAATACCATCACATTGGGAGTTAGGATTTAACATACGAATTTTGGGGAGACATAAACATTCAGTCCACAACAACATATATAATAGAGAACAAGATCTTGCCCTGTGAGAGGACATCCTTATCTTCTAGTATGCAAGAATGACTCAGGTATGCCAGCTATTACTGTGATGGTGGGTAGTGAGAAGTACTCTGGTAGATGGCAAAGTACCTGGGTTCTAATCCAGCTATACTACTTAATACTAACTTGGTGACCTTGGGAAAAGCATTAACTTCTCTGAGCCTCAGTTTCCTTATCTGTCAAATGAGATTATTAATACTACTTATTCCATGTACCTTACAGGCTTACTCAATTCACTAAGTGTTTATAGATCATCTATAGGTAGGTATTCCAAGATATACAAAGAGAAGTAAAACATGGTCCCTGACTTCAAGGAATTTATACTCCAGTATTTTTCTATGCATTCAACAGTAATGGAGCACCTCCTTCCAGGCACTGTGCCAGGAGTTAAGAATACAGAGATGTCTAAAAATATGGCTCTCTCATTCAAGGGGCTCACAATCTGATAGAGTTAAAACAAGGCCACAGATAACTAGAACAAGTGGTAGAATGTGCAATTAAATTTGAAAGAAATCAGCGTGGCAGTTAATGAAACACAAGGCATACACGTAGTTGAGAGAGTCAGAAGAGGCTTTGTGGGTCTAGTGCTATTTGAACTGACAGTGAACAGGTGAAAGAGGGAAAGATGCAGGGAATGACCAGAAGAGCGAGCCTACTTAGCTGCCAATAAAAGCCTGGAGTGGAGTGGAATCAGTAGAAATCAGACAGAAGAAATGAATATAAGTGATACAAGATGAACAACGCTTGGAAATTCAGTGGTGATAATTATAATAGTAACTGAGTTACTGGTAAGGATACAACGGTGAACAGGTGGGCACGGCCTCTGTTTTCAATGAGCTTTAGATTAGTTGGGAGTAGGAAAAAATTTTTTAATTTCCCTAATATGGTCTCTGTTTTTAAATATAGTATAGAAATAGGATATTGGAGGTTCAATAAGATCAAAAGTTCAGGAGACAATTGTCACTGAAGAGATGGTTTGTTAAATTCACAGATCCCAAGAGGAGGGGGCATGCCATGCCACACCACAGGGGACCACAAGGGGAGCACCGGGGTCTGTCAGGAGGCAGAGGGGGAGGGGGAAATCATGGGCAAATGTCTTTATTGTGGTTTCCACCAGAAGGAAAGGGAAGGAAAAAGCAAGGTAGGGTAAGCAGGCTTAGGATTGGCTAGCTTGATTAAGTTCAGCAGGCTCTGGGGCTAGGGGCTGTCCCTGTATGTCTGCTACATGGCTCTGCGGTGATTATGACAAGTGGCCCAGAGTATGAGAACCTGATAAAGAAGGTGATGTGGGTGTGACCCTTCCAGGGTCAGCAAGCCCGCAGATGTTAAACCAACAGAGTACAGAAAATAAAACACACGGTTAATATTGATACAATCTCCTTAAAAGTATGCGAGGGAGTTTATTTAGTTTTGTGTCCCTGACACCCACCACGATCCTTTGTACATAATATTGGAGAGACTCAGTAAAGGTATGTTGAGTGACAGGTTAATACATCCTCTCTTTGACTCTTAAACTTTGCTAGAGTTGGACAACTCTCATATACGATTGTGTGTCATTTCAGTGGTGGTCACTCTCTCAGGGAGGCCCTCAGACTAAGGTAGGCATCCCTGAGGTGGACACTGCAACACATGGCCCCAATCCCCCTTCAGTGAAGGAGGGCTGACAGCAGAGAGCCTTCTGAGTCTGCCTTTGGGAGATTGTGAACAAAAATTAGATAAGTGATCCTTTTAAAAATTAAAGATACTATTAAAACAAAAAATGAAAAATGAATAAGACTGGTTACTTCTTTTATGGCAAAACTACTTTGTATCATAATTAGTGTTCTTTCAATTTCAAGAGACAGAAATCTAACTCAAACTTGCTTAAGAAAAAAAATGGAGGGGGAAAGGCGAGGAGAGGGATAATTGGGAGATTGGGATTGACATATACACACTAGTATATATAAAATAGATAATTAATAAGGACCTACTGTATAGCACAGGGAACTCTATTCAATACTCTGTAACGACCTATATGGAAAAAAGATCTAAAAAAGAGCGGATATATGTATATGTATAACTGATTCACTTTGCTGTACAGCAGAAACTAACACAACATTGTAAATCAACTATACTCCAATAAAATGGTTTTTTAAATAGAATTTTAAAAAAAATTTACAGGCATGGCTGGGTATAAGAGGTCAAATGATGTCATCAGAATTCTCTCCATCTTCATTTGTCTCTCACATCTATTTATCTCTATTCATGACCTCATCTTCTTTTTTTTTTTTAAACTCCAAATAGCTTCTCTGTGTTTGGGGACAATGGCCTCAAGCAGCTCCAGCTTACTTTATACTTACAGCTCTCGATTCTGTAAGGAGAGAAGCCATCTCTTTTCCCCCAGATTCCCTATGTAAAATTTCAGAGAGGAAACTGATGGACGTTTACATCAGTCAGTATCCAGTCTGGAGATAAAAACCACATTGGATATTGGATCAGGGAACAGATACAAAACAGCAGTTATTTACTTTAGATTAAGGATGACTGAACAATAAAAGACTAAGGACCAAAGGAGACCCCTCTCCACCCAGGATGAGATTCAGGCCTCTTTGAAGAGGGCAGAACTAACACAAGGGCCAGAAGCTTGCTGCTGGCCAAGAAACTTGCCACAGGGCACCAGCCAGGGCCAAGCTATAGAAGCAGCTTGCCCTTGAGAGAGGGTGTGGACAGGCTGCAGCTGATCCGTACAAGAGTCAACTGTTGCCAGAGGGGATAGGTGGCTGCTGTTGATAAGAGCATGGCCTGAGGGCACAGCTAGAATTCTCCTGTGCACTTGCTAGGCTCCCATCCTAAATAGTAGTGATGATGGAGGACCAGAAGCAGGAAGGGAAGTATCTTCCTCCTGCTATTGCCATGCAGGGTCATTCTATTGTCTTCTATTGATGAAGTTTAGTATTCCATTAGCAGGTAAAGGGCCCAGCTTTAAGATCAAAAAGCAAGGCAAAGAAGGGTGGATTTGGAGAGACAATAGGTTAGGCACCATCCTACTTGGATCACCACACAGTCCTGAACCAACCAGGTTCAGGTCATAGATTCCCCTGTGACCAGCAGGCCAGGGTCATGTGCTCATACCTGTGCTGTGACCAACCAAGTGGTAGGAGGAGCAGCCCCACCACTATGCATGGAGTGGCTTCTCCATAGAACAGATGGATTCTTCAACCAGAAGAAAGGAGAGTGCTAGGCAAATAAAAACAATAGCTGTCCTTTGTATGTTGTATATTGACCTTAAAACATCTGGTTTTATTTGGATTTGTTCATATAGGAAAGGAAAACTTAAAGCCTTTCTTTAAGAATGATAACTGCATTTTAATTCATTCAAGAGATGTTTATTAAGCACCTACTATAAGAGGAGCTCATCCTCACTAGTCCTGGACCGCTGATATCTTTGTGGACACAGGCTGAATTAAAAGGTCTAAAAATGAAAAGGCAGTTGGATAAAAGGCTAAGACAAGAAAATGGTACCTTTATTTACAGATTAAATGTCCTAAGAGATGTATCTACACCTTTGTAGCAAAGTTTTAAAATACTACTCATGGTCAAATGAGAACAAGGCAGGAAGACCGCATGGTTGAGAGCACAGATTGTAGAGCAGGATGCAGGAACTCAAATCCAGTCTCACTACAATGTGACATGGGGCAGGGAAGTGGTAACTTTTATGAAAGTTTTCTCACATACAAAATTTGAATAACAATAATACCTACCTCCTAGGATTGGTGGGAAGATTAAAAAGCTAACATCTGTAAAGCTCTTAGAATAGCTCTTGTCACATAGTAAGTAAGTACTATATGACCATTAGCACTTATTATGAATTTGCCATTATTAGCTGGATATCAAGTAATGCGACTTTCTCTCCATTAACTAATTTGAAATGCTTTTATCTTCAAAATAAGAAATTTTTTTTTTGTTTAGAAGTATCTAACTGCTATGTATATTTTAGCACCCACAAAAGAGGCCATTCTTTTTTTTTTTTTTTTGTGGTACGCGGGCTTCTCACTGCTGTGGCCTCTCCTGTTGCGGAGCACAGGCTCTGGATGCGCAGGCTCAGCGGCCATGGCTCACGGGCCCAGCCGCTCCGCGGCATGTGGGATCTTCCCAGACCGGGGCACAAACCCACGTCCCCTGCATCGGCAGGCGGACTCTCAACCACTGCACCACCAGGGAAGCCCCAAAAGAGGCCATTCTATAAAAATAATTTTATTCTTTTCACTACTTTCTGTCTCTTTATGAACTTAAATCATGTATCCCATGGAACCAAGTAAAAGCAAACAAAAACTGGTTCTTCGTGTTATTCTACAGCATATGGAAGAAAATACAAACCTTTCTTTTATCGTCTCTCTTTAAATGTTTATAAAATTGTATGAAAAGAAAAACTCTTCCCTGAAAATGGATTTGTGTATATATCTTGTCAAAAGAACATTTTTTCACAGAGTACTTTTAGAACTTCTTTTTTTGTTTTTAAAAGGAAACTGCCTCTGAGTATTCCGAGCAAGAAATGTACTCCTTCTCTGGCTGAGTCAGAGAAACCCTTTCCTAATGAGGACTCTGGCACTGACTGTGAACCACTGAAGCCTTCCAACAGTGACACATCCTGCAACATTAGTGATAAGCTGAAGTCTCAGATACTGAGTCTCTCAGTAAGGCCTCGTCGGTGAATGTTAAGATGTCGGGGAAGAATGGGCATGAAAAGAAGGAACTGCATTCCTTCTCCTCTCAGGGATAGGGCTGTGCTCTCTAATAACTCTTACAACAGTCAGAGTTATGGGACTATATGGAGTATCCATACCTGGAAGAAAACAAATAGAAACAAGAGAAAACACCTTACAAAGTACATCTATTTGGAATCTATCCTAAATCATCAAAGTGTGTACACACTCACTCACACACACACACACACACACACACACACACACACACACACACACTCATGCTTAGTCTGTTCGGGCGGCCGTAACAATACTATAGACTGAGTGGCTTAAACAACAGAATTTATTTCTCATTGTTCTGGAGGCTGGGAAGTTTAAGTTCAAGGTGCCAACAGATTCAGTTTCTGGTGAGGGCCTGCTTTCTGCTTCTTTTCCCTGTGTCCTCCTCATGGAAGGGGCAAGGGAGCTCTCTGGGGTCTCTTTTATAAGGACACTAATCCCATTCATGAGGGCTCCACTCTCATGACCTAATCACCTCCCAAAGGCCTCACCTCCTAATACCATCACACTAGGGGTTAGGGTTTCAACATATGAATTTGAGGGGGCATAAATATTCAGCCCATTGCACACACTCACACACACACACACACACATACACACAATGTCCCTAAACTAGAATTACCAAGGAATACCTTGATTAAAGAACAAATATTTGCTGGATTAAGTAAAATATGATATGGTACAGTATTAGAATTTTTTGTGTATAAAGAAGGTTAAATGTTTTGATACCAACACGATCCTGATTCCTGCAATAAAAGTTTAACAAATACAACATAGAACTGGTGTTTTTCAATCTGGTATAGAATCACACATAAAAAGGTATCAAGTTCACGATCTATGAATGAAGATTTACAAAACATTTTACTACTGAAGATATTCTTACCAAAGGTAGAAGCTATAAATGTGGGACACAGGTGCATCATCTTCCTCGTCAAGCTTTGAGGAGGGCTACCATGTTTCCACAGAATACTCTGTTTCCTAAGAGGAAAAATGGGGACAATCATATCTATCTCTTAGCTTTGTTGGAAGATTAAACAACATGTATTGCAAAGGCCAACACACAGAGTCTGGCAATGATTCCTGCTGACAAATAGTATTTTCCCTCCTCTCCTGGAGGCCACTCTAAGACTTACTCACATGAGGGTGGACACAACCAAAGCATTTTGCTGAAGCAAAAGGGATGTGGGATGTGAGTCTGAAAGAAGACAAAGAGTTGGGGCCCAGCCTGTATTTATAGTGTTTACCACTACTTCCTCAGGCACGCTGAGAAGAACAGAACTTTGGTCAACATACTCCCAATTAGTCCAAATGTGTAATTCCTGAAGACCAATGAGCTGCCTTAGCCTTGAGCTCTGTGGAGACCTACCCTCCTTTAATTTGTGAATGTGCAAAAGGGAGAATCATATTACCATTTGAACACTGTGATCCTGTTACTTATGGACAGGTAGGACACTTGCTCCCCGATTTCTTCAGCAAATAAATCATTCTGTGGTTGCAAAAGAATTAAAAATTTTTAAAGACTGTGTTGGAAAGTGATTAAAGCAAGATTCCAAAACTGAAAATTAAAAGAAAAAGAGTTCCTTGGTCTCTGAAAAAGAATAGTAAGAGTAAAATAGATCTGGACTGTTTATAGACTTAGAAATTATAGTCCACTCTTGTAGTTATGGGTCTTTTAGAATCCAGGCTTCCGTTCCTCAGTTAACACAACAGTTCATTAATCTATGAGTCTTATATGCAAGGAAATTCTTCTGAGTAATTGGCCTCCCTGTACACCAGCTGGGCTATATCTACATACACATGAGCTTCATTACTTTACCCAGGATTGTGGACTATCAGGGCCTCATTAGTGAATCAATGGATTTTTAAAAATTCTTTCCCGGTTGGAAATATATTTAGGGAATGTTGGAGTTTTAAAAATAAGTGTTTCCAGAAATATGCCATTTTGTTATGGTTTTCCCCTCATCTCATTGACAATTCTATAGCATTTCAGAAAATAAATTTAGGGACTAGAATAATCTTTGGCTATGAGAAAAGAACGTTTTCATATCTCTATTAAGTATCTTAATGAACACTTTTGGGAGGGTCTATTTGTTTTTTTTTCTATTATCTCTTCTGTTGATGTTTCCAAAGGGTTAGTACTGTACTCCTCTTAAATGACAAAGAAATTAGGGTCTCTAAAGATCTTCCTTATTTCCACTTTTAATGAATTGTTATTTGCATTTCTTTTAAGGTTGACTCTTTTGATTCTTTATAATGTAGATAATGCTTTGATAGATCGTTCTTATAGAATTATTTAAAACCTTAAAAAAGACATTTATTATCATTTTAACATGATTTTCCCCTGTCAACCAAATTGATACTTTAAGAATATTCAAACCAGCTGGCAAATCATTTCCAAACACACTTAGTTGATAGCAAACATTTCATCTTGGAACTGAAAGCTCACTATGTCGGTTCCTGAGCCTCTAATTTCAATGTTACTTGAGACCACACTGGAATACACAGCCACTCTCTTTTTATTTTTTATTAGTTATCTATTTTATGTATATTAGTGTATATATGTCAATCCCAATCTCCCAATTCATTACACCACCACCACCCACCCCGCTTTCCCTGCTTGGCGTCCGTATGTTTGTTCTCTAGATCTGTGTCTCTATTTCTGCCTTGCAAACCGGTTCATCTGTACCATTTTTCTAGATTCCACATATATACGTTAATATACGATATTTGTTTTTCTCTTTCTGACTTACTTCACTCTGTATGACAGTCTCTAGGTCCATCCACGTCTCTACAAATGACCCATTTTTGTTCCTTTCTATGGCTAATTTCCCACTGTATATATGTACCACATCTTCTTTATCCATTCGTCTGTCGATGGGCATTTAGGTTGCTTCCATGACCTGACTATTGTAAATAGTGCTGCAATGAACATTGGGGTGCACATGTGTTTTTGAATTATGGTTTTCTCTGGGTATATGCCCAGGAGTGGGGTTGCTGGGTCATATGATAATTCTATTTTTAGTTTTTTAAGGAACCTCCATACTGTTCTCCATAGTGGCTGTATCAATTTACCTTCTCACCAGCAGTGCAAGAGGGTTCCCTTTTCTCCACACCCTCTCCAGCATTTGTTGTTTATAGATTTTCTGATGAAGCCCATTCTGACCGGTGTGAGGTGATACCTCATTGTAGTTTTGATTTGCATTTCTCTAATAATTAGTGATCTTGAGCAGCTTTTCATGTGCTTCTTGGCAATCTGTATGTCTTCTTTGGAAAAACGTCTATTTAGGTCTTCTGCCCATTTTTGGATTGGGTTGTTTGTTTTTTTAATATTGAGCTGCATGAGCTGTTTATATATTTTGGAGATTAATCCTTTGTCTGTTGATTCGTTTGCAAATATTTTCTCCCATTCTGAGGGTTGTCTTTTCGTCTTGTTTGTAGTTTCCTTTGCTGTGCAAAAGCTTTGAAGTTTCATTAGGTCCCATTTGTTTAATTTTGTTTTTATTTCCATTACTCTAGGAGGTGGGTCAAAAAAGATCTTGCTGTGATTTATGTCAAAGAGTGTTCTTCCTATGTTTCCTCTAAGAGTTCTGTAGTGTCCGGTCTTACGTTTAGGTCTTTAATCCATTTTGAGTTTATTTTTGTGTATGGTGTTAGGGAGTGTTCTAATTTCATTCTTTTACATGTAGCTGTCCAGTTTTCCCAGCACCACTTATTGAAGAGACTGTCTTTTCTCCATTGTATATCCTTGCCTCCTTTGTCATAGATTAGTTGACCATAGGTGCATGGGTTTATCTCGGCACAGCCACTCTTTTCTTAAGAACGTCCAGAGAAAGTTTTAGCATTTATTTCCTTCATAAGTGTATTTGAGTCTCACAGCTAAAGTCCATGTGTTCATGGCAACAGGAGCAAATGCATATTGATACAGGATAAGTGATCGGTAACACTAATGTTGGAGGCCAAGACAGGCTGCCCCAAAATGTGCCTCAATGACATATTGATTATTTTGAATTAAAGTTACTTGAGAAACAGCCAGTGGAAAAAAATGATGTTAAAAAACCAACTCTGACCCCTTTCTTTCCCGCTGAAAGCAGGAAATAAATTTCCCATGTGAAGTTATTTTCCCTATACCAGGAGGATAGAAAGCATCCTTATCACTGTTAGGGAATTCAAGGTTAAGAAAGCTGTATAGAAAAACCCTATTACTTCTCCATTAGTCTGCTACCCCAAGCACAATCCTCTTTGTTTTGTTAAATCTTCACAAATAATTGTTTCTTTATCTAAAAATGATATGTATACAGCCTGCTTTGGCCACTTCAGGAGTCCCATTTCTATGAGACCTCCGTGTGTACGAATTAAATAGTTTTTTTTTCTCCTGTTAATCTGTCTTGCGTCAATTTAATTATTAGACCAGCCAAAAGAATTCAAGAGGGGTAAAGGGAAATTTCCCCCCTCCCAGCACTAACAGCTGTCTGCTCCAGCTGTGAAGATATTTCACTGCAAAATCAACTTTGCAAAAAAAAATTTAAGTCATTAGAAGACTATTTGATTCTTATTTGTTCTTTTAGTAAATTGTTACAAATAAATTGAATGAATAAATGAATGCAAGAATGCCTATGATGTGCTAGGTACTGTGTATCACATACCCTCGTTGTATAGCAAGTGGGAAAAACATGGGTTCCTGCCCTCATGAAACTTACAGTCTAGGAGGGGAGAAAAACATAAAACAAAGAATCACATAAATAAATATCTAATCAAATATTTATGACAGTATTGCTGATGAGTTGTTCCAGTCTTTTTTTCCTCCATAGGAAAATAATTTTTTAAGTGAAAGCTGAAAATAATTCTCTGAAAACCTACCTCCTGTGATGTGAACCCATTTACTCATTCTCTGGATGAAAGTGGAAAGTAGTTGTGTCATAGTGACTCCACCTTCCTCCTTTCACATCCAATTAGGTGCCACAGCTTATTGATTTTATCATCCAAATATATCTTATATTCATTCCTTCTTCTCCATTTTCCATACCCAAAAGCAGAGTACCAGTTCTCTGGTCCTCTTACCCAAATTATTTTAATAGATTCCCAGAATCACAAACAGAATAGGAGATATTAAAGTAGGAAAAGAGCCTAGAGATCATTCTTCAGATAAGGAAACAGGCTCAGAAAGGCAAATGTCTCACCCAGGACCCCACGATTCAGCCTAGTCACACATGCCATTAACGTTTCTTAGGGGAGCCACGGACGACATTTTCGGCTGCCTGCTTGCAGTCATTCCCAGCCCTTCTTCCTCGTTAGAAAATCTGTCTTCCCGAGATAGAAACCAAAAATGACAAATTCTGGCTTTCCTAGGAATGGGCATGTGACCCAGTCATGGCCACCAAGATGTAAAAGAAAGCCTGTTGGCTGGTTTCTGAGAAAGAGTTTGCTTCTGACAAAAAGAGAAATCAAGGACAGCAACAACCACTCCTCTTTCTTCCTGTCTTTGGAGCTGAACAACAGTGGCCTGAGGATAAAAAGCCAGCCTCTGAGGACGGAAGATCAGAAAATGGCAAGCACTTGGGACCCTCACCTATGAGTCCTGAGCTAAATTTTGGACTGCCTACTTGCAGACCTCTTATTATGAGAGATCGTTTAACGTCTTTCCTATTTACAACTTGATGTCATGTATTCTGTTACTTGCAGCTGAGTATACCTTGGATGGACTCCTGCTTTATTTATTTTCCATCTACCCCACTAAGCTCCAGAAGAGCAAGGAATGGACCTATTTTCTTCATTGCCACATTCCCAGTCCTAGAGCAGAGCCTGGCACAAAAATCAGCCCTTGAAAAATATTTGTCAAATGAATGAATGCCCCCAAATCTTCATTGGTTCTCTACTTCCATAGAATAAAGTCCAAAGGATTATTCTGGCATTCAAGGCCCTTCATGAGCCAGTCCCACTCAATTTACCTTTCCACCCTTATATTTTACTTCCACAAATTATATAATTTAAGCAAACCGGACTGCTTCCTGTCCTCCCAAGCACCCCCTGTGGCTCACTGATCAGAGCTTTCGTTCCAACATTCCTTCCACAGAATATGCATCTCCCCCTCCTCCACTTGGATACTTCCCTCTCACCCTTCAAGTTCCAGATCTTCCCCCCCATAGCACTGTCTCTGACACTCTCCAGGTACAAATAACTTTTCTATATTTCCTTTCTCTTGTGCCATTTATCACTTTTAAACATTTATGATAATTATTTGGTGTACTCATCTCTATTAGATTATAAGCTTCTTGAGGATAGGAAATCCACCCTCCCAAGAAACAGATACCATGCTTTGCTCCAGTAGGTACCTAGTAAATTTCTCTTTGTGAGTAAAGAAATGAAGAACATTAAAGTAAGCCCATTTAAAAAATAATTTGGACGCAGGAATGGATGCTGACTCTCTTGAAAACAAAGGTCTGAATGAATTGCAGGAGGGGAAAGAAAGGAGGGAAAGAGACTTGTTGGAAGTGTCAGGAGAAAGCACGGGTGCTTTTTCTCTTGCCGATGACAGCAAAGTTCTTAATGGAAGATGATCCCAATCGATAGAGCCAGACAGCTGATTTATGTAACGGAATCAAGCTGAAGTAGTGGTCTTCTTCTGCAGAGTGATGTGAAAGCGGAAAAGGTTACTAGACTAGGGAGGCCAGGGGACTCCACAAGTGTATCTGCTGGTGTTCATAAATATGTTGCCCATCCCCAAACCACAGGAGAGCTCCAGAGAGCAGCCTCCTTGAGCCTGGATGCTGGAGAGTGACAGCGGGGCTGATGCCGCTGCTGTATTTTGGCTGCCGTCGCTGCTGCCACTGGGCAGATACCGCAGTGAGGGGTCTGACTGCGCTGAGTGCTCTCAGGAGCCTGGGTCTGGCTAGGAATGAGAAGTTGAAAGTGAGAGTTGGGAGGTGGGCAGGACTCACATAGGAGCTGCAAACCAAAACAAGAAATCTAGGGAGCAGAAGGAGAGAAAGAGCGAGCTGGAGCCAGGACCTCAGGCCAAGTGGAACTGGAGGAAATGTCATCATTGGTAAAGGAGGACTTGGAGAAGAAACTGTTTAAGCCACTCTCGCAGAATCTGTACGAGTTTATTGAAATAGAGTTCTCGGTCCAGGACAGGTATTACCTCTGTGTGTCAGGTAATCTGTTCTTTCTGTTATCATTTCAAAACGTAAATAACCCCAAGATGCTTGGGTGATAGAAGGACATTTTTGGGTGTTTATTTTCCTATGCAATAACAGCAGATGTATCTTCTTGTGATAGAACTTAACTATGCGAGGATTAAGAATGTGGATTCTACAGAATTTTTTTAAGTGCTAAAATGGAAGACAAAAAAATATTGTATTAAAAATATTTTGGTTAATTGTTCAGAAATGAAACTGGGTATGTGCTTTTGCTGATTTGATTATTTAGTCTCCAGTCTTTTATTTAATTCACTTGCATGGCATGCAGTTTTCTTGTGTAAGAGCTTGTTTTAAAAAATTCAACGGAGAGCTCTCTCTATATTTTTAAACATATTGGAGAATTGAGTTATACAGCTCTATTTCCAACCAATCTGGACAACTAGGGTTCTCTCTTTTCATGCTAGGAAAGAAAAAAAAAAAAAGACCTTAGATTTTCTTCTGAGGCTTATTTAGACTTCCTGGTGGCTTATTTTGAAAAGAGAAATGATCTTTTAAAAATTCTTTCTCACAGTATGCTCACAGAAACACTATTTTAATGATAGAAATTAGTTCATGAAGATGGAACTTTAAGGAAATGTTCTCTAAACTAATTAAAATATTTTCCCTCATATTTTAAAAATTCATGAAAATTGTCCAAAGGTAGGAATAAGCTTTTGCACTTAATTATGATTTACCTAACCGTAATTTTTGTGCTGAATTTAGACAGAAATTCTTGTGCCATTATTGAATTTAATATAAGCATTTCCTTTTCCCAATCCATGCTTTTTAATAGTTCTCAGGGGCTTCGGAGGAAAGAGCTTAGAAACTCTAAGTTTTCATTGTAGACTTTGCTTTTTAAGGCACACAGTTCAGCATTTTCAGAAAATTTGTTATAACTCCTTTCCGGATAATTTGCATAGAAGAACTTTCAAAAGTTGTCAAGAGGGGCTACTATAAGGGAAGTAGAACATCTTTAGAGAAAGTGCTAAGAACTCTTTAAAATTCTGTAATTCCTAATAAGTATACGAATATTTACTTAATCATAAGAATACTAACATTTATCTAATACGTTACCTAGCATATTTTGCCAAATAAATAAAAAGTGTAAGGCTTAGCATATCAGCAAGGTACAAAACTTAAAATCAGTCCGGGAAAAAGAAAGAAATCAAATGGAAAAATGTCAAATGAAACAATTTTAGAAACTGTGTTATATACAAACGATCAGATCACTATGTCTCAAAGCATCTTGACTTAATATATTAGAGAATATGCTCATTCCAACATGAAAATTTAATAATTTTATACGTATTATAATCCTACTTTATAAAGCTAATTACTCATCACATAACATTAGTGTATATGTGTTTTTTAAGAAACTTATAAAAAATAGAACAATCAATAATGCATATTTATTTACCAGGCATTATTTACATCTAATTTACCACATGTATCTTAATGCCCGCCTCCAACTATATAATTAACTTGTTCTATCTGGCATGGGAAAAGAAAAACACTCCTAGAATTAAATTTTTGGAAATGGATGTAATTTTTCCCCAATATCCTCAAGTTCTGAGAAAGACACTATGGGCTGGGGTCACCTGCTGTCTGTTTTCATAAATGACATGAATCCTTTTAACCAGGATTGGAACAACAAGGGGTTGGCATTGTTAACATGTGTGAAGGCAACTGCTTTAGGGTTCAATGTTTTCACCTGGACAATGGCCACATAAAGTAGGTGATCACTTTCATTAGTAAAATTCAATGATTCTGTCATGTTAGAAGCAAAGGAAAAACAAGGTTCTCTTAGATGTGAGAAAGAGAAGACAATATTGTGATATTCCAGGTAAAAGTTAACATTATAAGTCATGTTCATTCACCAACTTTATGACTCTTCTACATATCACATCCATCAACTTGAGAGCACTTTCCCCAAATTTGGCATCTCTTTATGACAATTTCGAATGCAATTAGACAGAACAGTAATTTAAAATAAAGTCAGGGTGATGCTTGCTAGTCCTAAATCTTTGACTATGCTTTACTTAGAAAATCTCCATTGATAGGAATCAAGCAGGCCATATCTCAACTGTTGAGGCAGGTAACTCCAGGTTTTGAATGTTGGCCACCTTCTGGGAGTAGGGAGACATATAGTTATGATTTCCTCTTTATATCCTACAATCCAGCAGTTCTAAATTTGTGAGAATCAAGTCTAGAGTAGTTAAATCCCATCATGCATTTCTCAAATTAAAGAAGATATGTTTAAATAAGTTAAACTTTCTATTTATCCAATCAGAGTCTGGCTTTTGCAGGGGTCTCACAACCAGATGATTGTGATTTACTGATAACAATCAGTTATCAGTTGATAACTTACTTGGTCAATGTCAAAAAGCAGATGTCTTAAATCCTGTCTCCCTCTCTGAAGTTTGCTAGGATTTACATTGGGGATTTCCTGGCACCTCTGTCTCCTCCCACATCAGGGTTTACATGGTCATTTCTCCTTGAAATTAGCTTCCCCTAGCCTAGACCATCATTATCCCTGGCTGTTAAAAGCGGCAACTTCTTAGGAAGGAGGGAGGAGCTCTATAAAGTACGGAAAAAGAAACAGACAAGTCAGTTGTGCAGTGATGAGAATGCAAATGAGTTAAAGAAATTCTGAAGGACTTGAAATCGTATGTAAAGTGATTATGGCTGATTGGATGGGAAGTAGCAGGGCATGGTGGAATGGACTTTGGAAGGCTAGGAGTCCGACACAGCTGGTGTGAAACATGACTCTGCTTTGCCCACCTGCCAGCTGTGATATATGGGGCAACGCTGCGGCCTCGGTGTTGACCTCTCTGAACCAGAAATAATAACATTTACATCTACACATAGTGCTCTCCTCTTAAATCCTAACTAGGGGGAAAAAATGATGAATTCTACTTCAAATAGGGCTAGAATTTTATTCCAAATTGGAAGGTGGGGTTATATTGTTAAAATTACAGAAAAGAATGTATCTATTGTGAAAACATACGCTGAAGTATTTATGTATAAATAGTATATGCTGTAAATAAATATTTATAATAAAAATAAAATATACAGTAAACATATGGAAGTATTTATATTTTATAAATAAAAATTGTATACATATTCAGATACAGATTTAAGTATTCACATATATTTAGAAAAACATTCTCCATTCACAGGTAATTCATTTGAAAATAAATGGCATTTGCTAGAATTATGAAGATGGTATGCATAAATTCTCCATACCTATTACATGTTGATGCCAAAAAAGAACTTCTCTGTGAACCAGAGAATTGAATAATTTTGTGAAATCATTTATACTGTTCACAAAAAGAGTGTTAAATAAGTTAACAAGAAAAGGAAACAAAATACTAGAGACTGGGTGGCTTATAAACAACAAACATTTAGTTCTCACAGTTCTGGAGTCTGGGAAGTCCAAGAACATGGTGCCTGCAGATTCGGTGTCTGGTGGGGATCTGCGTCCTCATAGACCACCTTTTTCTCCCTCTAACCTTGCAGGGTGGAAAGGGCAAGGGAGCTCTCTGGGGTCTTTTTAGAGGGACACTAATCCCATTCATGAGGGCTCTGCCTTCATGACCTAATCACCTCTGAAAGACCCCACTTCCTACTACCATAACCTTGGGGGTTAGGATTTCAACATAGGAATTGAGGGGAAGGAGGGACAAACATTAAACCTAGAGTACCCAGTATTGCCCCAAAATCGATTTGATTAAAATATTTCTAGAAAAATTATTTGAAAGTTACTTTTTTGATGAAATCAGTAATAGCATTCTCAACAACCTCAAGACATCACCAATACATTGAAACATTTTCACTGAGGCTTCTTGTCTTTGATATCTCATGGTAGTTTTTCCCTATTACTTAATTTCAATGATGAAAACAATTATGTAACACTGGGATTGTAAAATGACAGTGGTTTATGTATTTAAAGTTTTTCTGTGCAGTTTACTCGTGAGCTACTGTTTTTCCTGTTCTGCCAAATTATATTGGTTCACTTGGCCAATCTTCTTTCCACTTAGCCTCATGAATAATAGTGACTATTTCACCATGATAATAGAGGCAGTTATTAACAACAATGTTTATTTTGAAATTAAAAGTGAAGATAAGTTGTTAGCATGAAGTTAAGATGGTTGTTCTGAAAATGCTAACTAAAATAGTGAAACTGGAGCAGGTTCATTCTGAAAGTCCCTGGGTCTATAGATATCACTAAATCATAATTAGCGGCACATCTGATGTTACGGAAACCAACTCTGTTAACATTTTGACTATACAAACAAAATTCTGTTTTAAGACAATGTGATGTTTCCACTTTGCCACTGCCTTAATGTGAATACGGCCATTTAATTTTAGCTAGCAGCAGAACACAAGTATGGAACTTAGGGATTGGGTCCACTCCAGCCTGATCAGACTTTGACTCTTGGCTAAAGACAGTTCTTGGAAACTCCTTGGCTACAGAGGAGACTATTTTGCCAAATTGAGGAGGTTGTACCATCTCTGTGCTGCATCACTATATCAAAAGGTTAACTTTTAAAGCGTGCATTTTATTTTCTTAGTTTGTTATTAGTGGGACAGTGACCATTAATGTAAGAAAACTTGATGACTGGTAGATCCTACCTTCTTAACATCTCTTTCTTCATTCCCTCCCTCCCACCCATCCTTTACAGAAGTGCCTGAGAAAACTTTCTAAAATGTAAAGCTCAGCCTGACCATTCACTTAAAGTCCTTCAGCAACAACACTCCTCACCCTCATCAATCTCCCCAAAAACAGAGCTTTCAGGATAATATTTGAACTCCTTAGCGTAGCATTCTAGACCATTCAGGAACCAGCTCCTGACTACCCTGCTTCCTACCACCTATTCACCCCTACCCTTCATGCCAGCAATACTAAATGCCTGTAAGGACTCAAAAGATTCAAGTATTTTACGCTTTTGTCCACATGCTGTTCCAGAACTCCCTTTACCCCTTTCTTCATTCGGCTAACTCCCATGGTCCTTTACAACACAGATAACCTCCTTCAAGAAGCTCTCTCTGACCCCTAGTGGGATGAAGATGTCCCTTCTCCATGTTCCTATAAGACCCTGTCCATGCCTCATCCACAGCACTTGATCGTGTGTTTTCTCTCTGAAACCCCACTCTCTGTAATCTCAGCAGGAGCAGGAACAGTGCCATAGGGGAATGCACTTTTTCAATGCCTAGCCCAGGGCTTTGTACAAAAGGGGCACTCAAATACTTATCAAATTAATGAAACAAATCAGTGGGTCTACAGTCAATTAGCTGGTTATCATAACATGTAGATGAGGCAGTGAAATTTGCTTCAAATGATATTTTTATACAGTATCCAGTTATTTCTCCCCATCCTCTCCCACTTCCTAAGTCACCAGTGAGACAGCTAGCCAGAACAAGAACATTATTATTTGGTTCTGAGGTAGAGCCTTTGTCTGGACAGACAATTACCTCCTAGGGGAAGGAACTGCCTCCAAAATCTTGTCCTAAGTAAGTATGACAGAATCAACCATGCTTCCACTTCAACACACCAGCCTAATGGCTTCTTTTCTCTTTTCCTTTCCTCTTCCCAAAGCTAACATCTAGACCAGTGGAAGTGGACCTTTTTTAGGGTTGGAGAAGTATACACGGGCAGAAACCCACCAAATTTTGCACAGTTTCAGGAGACTCACAGGCTCTGAGCCAGTTTTCTTACCCAGGGTTAAGATCTTCCACACTAGGTCCCCTCCAGGACGTGCCCCTCAATCACTCCTTTTGTCCTCAAAATATGCCATCACTCCTCTTCCAGACTCTTGGAATATGTGATCTAAATCATAGCCTTTATTCTCTTATCTCTCTTTCTAAACCCTACCTAACATGAGAACTGGCACATAGTACGCCCTCAGTATAGTTAGTCCATGAAGGAGCCCTCTACAAGCTGTTTTCTGCCCTCCCCATTCTAGAGAAACTGCCCTCAGGGAAGAAATCAATGATCTTCCCCAAGTCAGATTCCGTGCCAGGACTGAACAAAGTTACCCAACAATGTAACTTCATGGGATTGTCTCCAGCTCTTGAAATTCTCTGTCCTCTTGATTTCCACAGATTGCACTGTTGGGCTTGTCTCTTTTCTGCCGGTCCCTTCTTAGACCTCTCTGCTGGCACCTTTTTTATTCTCTACTCTGTTTCACCTCTTTCCTCTGCTCTTTTCCCTATAAACCTAGTTTCGGAAGCCTGTCCCCACAGAAAAATCCCAAGTCTGTACCTTCATTCCTAAACTATAAATTTCCATCATCTCCTTCTCTTCTGAGATAGTTTATGGAGCTCATCTGTACATCAAAGACTAAATCCACTATTCCGCCCAACCATGCTTACGTATTTGGTTTCCATCCAGTGGTGTGAATGCCTCATTTAAAATCTAACTTAGATTTACCACCTCTATTTCCATTGCCTACATCCTACGCCTAGTTCCAACAAAAGCCTCATAAACAAAACAAAACAAAAACGGAAACAATTACTATAAACCAGGCACTACCCTAAGTCATTTATATACTTTAATCTTTATACCCTATGGGTTTGTATCACTCTGATGTCCACTTTACAACATGAGAAAACTGAGGTTTAATCTCTCTAGAGATTAAATAATGAGATTACAGACCACACTGTAAGAAGTGGTGTCATGATTTGAATCTGGAATGTTTAATGCCAGAGCCCACTAAGACACACTGCCTCTTCTAGGGACCTCCAGTTCTTCTTTCTTTTCTTCTTCAGTGTATCCTGGGCATCACTGATTCCAGAAAAATACTCCTTCAACAGGGCACCACTGTATTAGTCTCCTGTTCAAGGAGGAAAGAGACTTACTGAATATGTATTACAGTATGAGCTTTCACTGAACTGACATAGTGCCCTCTTCTTAGATTTGTCAACCTGCTCAGACTCCCTTCTCTGGGAGACTGAGCTCAGCTCCATCATGAAGTCTAAGCTCAACTGTTTGCCTTAATTTCAGTATCACCTGCACTTACAGAGGATAACTACTCCCTTCACCAGTCCCAACTCTGGAGCCCTTACTGTCCAGGCCAGATTCCAATCCCTCCCATCAGAGGGGGGTTGAGACACCATGAGTCCACAGTGGTTTCTGTCACTTTTCAAAACATATTCACAACCTGGTTAACCTTGTTGTCCACCATATCCTAACACCAATCAATCTATACAATCCACTGTCTCTAATCCTACCCGGTGAAGTTCAGGGTCTATTGTCTACTCATTTTGTCATACTGTCCTTCACCTAGAAATGCCGTCAGTATCATCCTTGCCTTTATTAATTTTAAAGCTCTATCTCCAATTCTATTTCTTCCATAATTGTTTCCTTTATTCGAATCCTCTCCCTTCTTAGAACTTCTGTTAAACATATAGTCTGTTCCATATTGCTTATCTATCCCTATGATTATATTGTAATATATTGTTTTAATCTTCTTAACTCGGAGGTCATGCCAAAGTGATGCTTTCCAGAACCAGAAGAGAGTCTTCTCCAAAGACAAATTCCAGTCTCATTCTTAGAAGACAGAACCAGCTTGTAACTCTCCAAGTGACATCATCCACCTTGAAAGTTTAAGATATTCAGTTACCACTGCCACCTCTTTATAATATACCTGTATACATTCATATTATATATTTTATGTGACACATGTGTGTTAGCCTTGTCTCTTCAACAAAACCATAAGTTTCCAGAGGGCAGGGACCATGTCTCATACTTGTACCCCCTGTGGCATTTGTAATAGTTCTATCAGGCAAATAGTGGATACCCAGTAAATACTCCCTTGGGAATTCATTGATAACTTTCAGTCCAGGAACTCTAACGTCAAATGTTGATTCTTCTAATGTGTTCATATGAGACCAAACACAATGATTTTAAGACGAGGAAATTATTTCCCTCATGTTGTTCACATAAAATAAGCAATGATTTTCCCATACCTTTCAAAGTATAGAACTAAAGTTTTTTGTCTCGATGGCACATTTTGAATACTAGGATTTTGGATACACACTACGGAGGATTAAAAATCTCAAACGATACCAAATAGGTCAGTAGTTGCTGTTTTGCAAGCACTCTTACATCAAAAATCTCACAGCAACTTAAAAAAATAAAAGTGTGCACAAGTATTTGCATGGTCAGTCTTCAACAGTGGGTTGCTGTGTGAGCAGAACTGTTTACTTTCCTGTGCTCATTTTCTTATATTGTCATAAATTAAAATTCCAACTTGTTCTGGTAAACACTTTGGCACTGACTGTATGCTCACACTAAGCCTCCTATTTCCTGCCCTGAGTTGAACTCTATCCTCCACCACAAAGCTCAGAGCTGAAAGCACAGAGCTCGGTGTTCTATCTGACAGACATTACCGCGGCTGTATGTGACCACAATTGCAGCAAAAATAAAGTTAACACACTGAGGAAATTTGAGGGCATACTCATGAAGCTTCAGATACCTCAGGGTTCATAACTGGGGTGCAGATACAATGTATGTTCAAGCTTATTATAGGAAAAGGAGATTCATAAATACTGAAAAATATGATGATGAATAATTTATTATATTCTAAGAGTCTAGGTAAACGAAGTGTTTTTCTGTCCTACAGTGACCAAAAATGAAGAAGTAAAAATAATTATGGTGAAACACTACAGAATAGGTTTAGATGAAAAATATGAAGTAACCAAAAAGTGGTCTTTGAACGATCTGCGGATGATCGATGGAAAAGAAGCAGATACAGTAAGTGTTGTTTTGTAAGGGAGATATGGGATCAATATGCTGGAGACCTTTATGGTTAATATCTTACTTCATATATTTTTGGCATGTACTGACAGTTAAAATGACATATTATGCTTAAGTGGTACAGTTTACTGGGATGATCTACTGGTTTGTTTGTTCTGTTTTTATGAGTTTAAATTTGAATTTTTTCGATTAGAGTTAAAACATCTTTCCCAAGGTCTTCTTAACAGGTTAAACACAATCTTCCAGCCAGTTATGAAACTTTAAATATCTGATGCTTCCACCACCACTCTCTTCCCAGCCCAGTTTCCTCCATAATTTGTGGGGATTCCTTTCATCATCTTCTTCAGATTTTACTGTCAGTTAGCAGCTTGATCCTCTGGAAGGATCAATAACCCTTGGAAATCCTACAACCTCAGTGTTGAAAGTGGGGAAAGGGTGTGTACTTTAATCTCTTGTGTGACCACTTGAAAGTGGTTTTCCCAGTCTCTCCTTGAACTCTTCTACTGATGGAGAACTTATTACCACATGAGTAAATCCATTCTACTTCCATATTAACATCCTTTATTTTTACATGTCCCACTTATGTTTAACTAAAATCTCCTTCACTATAACATCCACCCATCAGTCCTAGCATCGTCATTTGAACCAACCAGAACAAACCCAATCCTTCTTTCACATAGCAGCCTTTCCAATGTTTGAAGACACTAATAAGGTTCCCTCAAGTTTTCTCTTTTCTGGGTTAAATGTAACCATTTCATTCTTTAAATAATGTTCATATGAAGATCAAATAAGTTAATATGACAGGTTATACAAACACAAAGAGGTCATAGCGCTGTTATTTTCTCCCATGACATTGCTGCAACACCCTTCACTATGCAATCTCTTCTCCTCTGGAATGTTTCAGCTTTTCCAGAATTAAATACAATACTTTAGAATTAGCGTGACCAATTTGTATTTCCTTTGATCTGGATTCTTATTTCTAGTAAACACTCAACTGAGACCTCAGGTCTTTGGGGCATGAATTGCCATTTACCCTGATCTGCCGCACCTGCCACGCACATGGAATAAAATCTAGATAAAAGCCCTTCATGATCTGGCTTCTTTATATCTGGTCATTTCTCCTAAAACTTTATACAGCAAAGGTGCTTTAATACTCTCGGGACTTAGAAAGCTCAGTCACCTCCATCCCTCACCCCATTCTCAGATTCCCCATGGAGTAAAGTCCTACTCTTGTCCCCCTGCCCTATAACCCCATTGCACAGTGGATGTAAATAATCCAACAAACTGCAACTGTTGGTTTACTCTGTCTCCCCTCTGGATAAAAAACTGTAACCATTCCTTTTCATCTTTTATTGTAGCCTTCTGCCTGGCAGTTATCAGGGACTCAATAAATATTTCTGTTATTGTTGGATGAGTTAGAATTTAAGCTCATTTTTTCTTAATCTGATTAAATGCCATATTCTTAGGTTGGCCTATTGTTCCTACCTATCAAATCTTCTAATATTTTGATTTTTTAATATTCACTATAGTATGCTGCAGATTTAATGCGCACAGCATTTAGGACTTCATTCAAGTCAATAATAAAAATGATGAAGCAGGCAGGGCTAAGTGCATACCTCTAGGTAATTGATAGGTTACCACTACTACTACTATTATTACCACTACTAGTAGTACTGCTACCTGCTACCATCTCACACTCAGTAAACTCTTACCAGATGACAGGAACCACAAAAAGCTCTTTCCATATGTAACTTCAAATAATTGTTACAAAAATCCCATGAATTAGATTCTATCATTACTCCTGATTTACAGATGAGGAAAATGAGACATAAAGAGATTAACTGACTTGCCTAAGGTCAAATAACTACTCTAGAGATGGAACTAGACTTTACCTCCAAATCTATCAATTTGTCTTCTTTGGACTGGTTGTTTATCATCTCTACAAATTTGTGTATTCAGTCACTCACTGAGAATTTATGGTATACCAGGCTCTGCTAGGCTCTGAGGATACAGTGGTAAGTTAGATGGACACAAGCTCTTAATTCTGCCACTTAATTCTGCCTTATTAATTATCTAGTCTGAATATCTAAATTTTTCCCTTAAGATCTTTACTGAAATCAATATATGTTATCTGCTATTATCTTATCACCTAGGAATCCTACTTTTAAAATTTGGTGTGTTTGGCATGACTTCTTGGTGAAGACATGCTGGATTTCATTGCTTTCTGTCCTAAGTAATCACATAGCATTTTTCTGACATTATATTCTACCTAAATGTTCAACACTTAGGAAATAGTTAAATATATTTTTTCATGTCATTATGCTGGAACATTACATGGTCATTAAAAGTCATGTTTCCAAAAGAATACCTCAGAACACAATTGTTCACCATTTAATACGTTTTTTAAAAGTCAGCTGAATACAAAACTTTTCTATAATATTATCTCATTTTACATATTTAATTTATCATAGTATTGAAAATTGAAAGCTGAACCTTAAATTTTAATACAAAAAAATGTATGTGGTATGTAAATGTATATATGAAACTAACCAGTACTTCAACAATAATTATCTCTGTGTCATAGGAGTACAAATTTTTAAAGTATTTTCTTCTATATACTTTTAGGTATTTGCCAAAATTTCTATACTGCATTGAATTTTATCACAAGTCAGTGTCAAGTTCACTAATCTGTAGTTTCAAGAATTAATCATGCCCACCTCTTTTTTTGACCATTTTCTTAATTTTTTCTCAAGTCCTCAAGTGAATATACAATTTATTTAACATTCAAACTTCATTAAGACATGTGCAATATGGCAATTTTACTGGGGGTTTAACCCTATCTAGGATGATTGCTTGCTGGGGCTTAGCAACAGGGTCCAACTTAGCACTAATTAAATACTTTATTGAATAAATATAATGCCAAACAAAATGCATTCAAATGCTTTCTAAAAAAAATCAATTTTAAAGGTCTTTCTATTCAGGCTAATGACAAACACAATAAAGGTAGATATGCTAGTTTAACATAATTGGCTGATTTTATACAGCCAATTATACAGCACTTATATCTTTTAGTCTGCAAGTATATTATTAAATGATAGAGAACATCTAATACAACCATTTCTACAGAACTAGGAAATAAATTTCTAAGAAAGAAAGATTTTACAGACCCCATCTTTTATACCCACCCCAAGAGTAATACCCCAAATGTTACTAATGTCATAATTATTTTCTATAAGCTTGGTCAGTGCCTGGGGATGTATTAATCAAGCCTGTCAGCTTAGATTCATTGGAAGCAGCTAGCTCTGCTCTATTTTCTCCTCACCTTTCTGGCCTTTAATTCCATCTCTATGTTGTTAATTATTCCCTTTCCCATTTGAAGATTGTTATCTTTCATAGTGAACTAGATACAAAAGGGAAATTGAGTATTTCTATTTTTCTGATCACTTTAGGGCCTAAAATATTAAACTGCCAGAAGAAAACCTATAATATCCAAAGAGTAGTTCTTTTAAATATTTCTTTTCTGTGGATGAAGTAAAAATATCTCAGTTGTTCTGGGAATTTCCACTTGTCCTGCCTCTTGTAATTGAATCCTCAGGAGTCAGCATATATTATATTTTTCTCGATAGCAATGATACAGTTTTAAATAGAGCTATTTCAAGCCAAAAGTTGTCAACTTTAAAATGGAATGGAATTGAAATTGAAGTCAATTTATAAAGCAGAAATCAGAATGACTGGGGATTTGGAGACTGACGTGGTGCAACAGAAGAGAGAATGATGTAGCAGGAAATGGGGTTGGGCTGAGTGAGAGCTTAGTCCTTGTCTTGGCTCTGCCAATAACTACATGTGTGACCTGGGCTTCACCCCTCTGGAAACTATTATTCACTATTACATTACATTATATTATATTTAATCTACTATAAACAAGGGATTACTGAATGAACAATGAGATTCCCTTTTAGCTCTATCAAAAGAAAGAAAGAGAGAGGAAGGAGGAGACAGAGGGAGAGAGGAAGGAAGGAAGGAAGGGAGCGAGGGCGGGAGGGAGGAAGGAAGGAAGGGACAGATGGACGAACTTGTATTCTATGTTCATACCTGCTTAGGTTTCAATTATCAGGCTAATGGAAAAACTTAATCCTCTCCAAGTATCTCAAAAGAACAAAGGATATTTTCTACATGATAAGGAGTAAATGTTTCTGTGAGGAAACTACATAAGGAGTATGCTTAGTATCTGGTGATGGAATGGGTGTGATTTCCTTTCATTGAGATTCTCTAAAGAACTGTCCTTCAATCTGCAATCATGACAGCTAGGAAACATTTTGCAAGGTGTGACTAGAGAACATTGTACTTAAAATCACAACATCCTTGTACATTCTTTTTCTTAAAGTATTGTTTTGTTTTTTAAAAATTTTAATAGTGTAAAGCAAGGTGATATTAACACCAGTATCACAATCTTTGGGGACAGATTTGGGAAAAGGAATTATCATTCATTAAGCTCCACACTAGTATCACAGTTTAAATGATTAATCTCATACAAACTTCATAGCCACCCTATCCAAAAAGTGAAGGCCAAATATAATACGTGCCCTGCCCATGGTTACATCAGAGTCAAAATGGTTGGCTAACTCCAAAACCCTTGTTCTTTTTCCTGTCTCCTCTAAGAATTTTCCTATTTGAAAAAGAAATTGCAAATACATAAGTTCTTATATACAAACTTTACACACCTCATGGTAAAAAGTCATTAATACTTTTGCTTGGTCTGGTCTCTCTGCCTCTTTAACATTTAGGGCAATGTTTACCTCCACTTCTCTTTTTATAGGATGACTTCAGATCAGTTCAACACACATTTGTTGAGTGGATACACAAAAGATAAATAACTGAAAACCTCTGCCTTCAAAGAGAGTTAGGAGTCAGGCAGATAATGAATGCGAAAGCATTTTGTAAACTGAAAAGCACTTTATAAATGCAAGGCACAGTTGTTACTGCTATTAGTAACAGTAGCAATGATTATTATTTTAACATGTAGGACCTAGGTCAGGTTTGATGCCTACTTTTCCCTGAAACATCTCCACTAGAAGTATACAGCCTAGAGCAATCCAGTGAGTCAGTCTTTAGTAAATTGTCAGTTTCAGTCAAATGATTTAATGATCCTTGCTATTAACTTTAAAAGTAATTCCTTGCTATTAACTTCAAAGCCAGCAAGTTGGTGATCTGTTGTATGCCAAAGGCTGCTTAGCCATTCTGTATTTCCCCCTTCTACTATTGAAATAGCACAAGGGACCGACCTCCTAGTAGAGAAAAGGAGAAACCTTTTCTCTCCTGTGGAAGTCTATAATTGGGTTTATTCTTTTCTTCCATCCCCATCCATCCTCTCAAATTCACTGCCCTGGGAAGACTTGGTAACTGCACATTTTGACACATATTTATTTGCATAATTGAAAAATCACAGATGCTTCAAAAATAATCTTTCTTATTGTTCTTTATAGAAGCAACATGTTTGAAACAGGTAGTTTTGGAAAGCTCATTTGTAGATTTTGGGAAAATGTTTGATACTGATACTTTACAATCAATACAACAATCAATATGAGAGAATCCAGGAAATCTAGCTACTTTCCTGGCTACAAACTAAATCATGTCTCTCTTTTTCTTCTAGGACAATCCATTTTTTGATCTGCACTTCAAGAAAGTGTACACTTTGGAAGCATATAGTTGTGCTTCCAAATATGCCTTTGTTCGAACTGTAAACAAGCTGAATCATGCATACCTTAAGAAGGACTTACGGATCGTGAACTTTGATTCTACTTACATTAATGATGATTCCATTTGGTCCTCCAACAACAAGGATTGCTTGGTCCTTATGAGAAT
This sequence comes from Delphinus delphis, assembly GCF_949987515.2. Classification (NCBI taxonomy): domain Eukaryota; kingdom Metazoa; phylum Chordata; class Mammalia; order Artiodactyla; family Delphinidae; genus Delphinus; species Delphinus delphis. Next base: position 64,451,646 of record NC_082687.1, on the reverse strand, counting down.
ATGCTTTTATGCTTTCAGTCTAGTGTGCTTTTCCCTGTGTCCCCTGTCACTCTGAATATGTATACCATGTTCCTTCATCAGTGTTCTATGAAAATGGTTCCCTAAGTAAATAGTGATAGTCATGATTTTGTTTTTTCCCTTTATCAGTGACTACTATTCATATGAAAATAAAGTGATGCTTTGTGAATTGCAGTGAAATGTGTTTCGATGCATTCATTCAATATTCTGGACTTTTGCCTATGGTATCTTTGGAAGGAGTTGGATGGTTTTGCCTAAACTAGTATTCTACTAAGGGGTATCAAAAATTATCTTGAAAGGTCTAAATAAGTGGAAATACATCCTGTTTTCACGGACAGGAAGATTTAATATTGTCAAGATGTCAGTACTACCCAAAGTGATCTGCAGATCAATATAATCCCTATCAAAATTCCAATGGCTTTTTTTGTAGGAATGGAAAAGTCAATAGTCAAATGCGTATGGAGCTGCAAGGGACCCCACATAGACAAACGATCTTGAAAAAGAAGTACAAAGTTGGAGGACTCACACCTCCCAATTTCAAAACTTACTACAAAGGTATAATGATCAAAGCAGTATAGTACTGGCATAAAGACAGACATACAGATGAATGGAATAGAACTGAGAGTTCAGAAATAAACTCATACATCTATGGTCAACTGATTTTTGGAAAGGATGCCAAGTTCATTCAAAGGAGAAAAAATAATCTCTTATTATTAGTGCTGGGACAACTGGATATCTACATGCAAAAGAAAGAAACTGAACCCCTTTCTTACAGCATACACAAATATCCTTAAAATGGATTAAAGGTGTGAATGTAAAACCTGAAAGCATTAAACTCCTAGAAGAACACATAGGGGTAAATCTTCGGGACCTTAGATTTGGCAATGGATTTTTATGACATCAAAAGGAAGAGCAACAAAAGAAAAATTAGATAAATTGGACTTCAACAGAGTTACTTTTGCATCAAAGAACATTATCAAGAAAGTGAAAAACAGACCTACAGAATGAAAGAAAACATTTGCAAATTGTATATCTGATAAAGGTTTAATGTAAAGAACTCCTACAACTCAGTAACAAAAAGACAAACACCTAATTCAAAGATAGACAAGAAATTTGAATAGACATCTCTGCAAAGTATACAGTAAGCACAAGAAAAGAAACTCAGCATCATTAGTCATTAGGGAAATGCAAATCAAAACCAAAATGTAACCCCCTTCACACCTACTAGGATGGCTATTTTTAAAAAATACAGAAAACAAGAAGTGTTGGCAAAGATGTGGAGAAACTGAAACCCTTATACATTGCTTATGGGAATGTAAAATGGTATAGCATGGTGGAAAACAGTTTGACTTGTCCTCAAAAAGCTAAACATGGAATTACCAAACAACCCAGCAATTTCACTCCTAGGTATATACCCAGAGGAATTGAAAGCAAGGAGTTGAATAGATGTTTGTACACCAATAATCATTGCAGCATTATTCCCAGTAGCCGAAATATGGAAACAATGCAAGTGTCCATCAACAGATGAATGGATATACAAAATGTGATATATCCGTACAGTGGAATACTATTCTGCCATAAAAAGCAATGAAGTTCTGATACATGCTACAACATTGATGAACATCAAAAATACGTGAAGTAAAATAAACCAGATACAAAAGGACAAATATTGTATGCTTTCACTTATATGAAATATATAGACTAGGCAAAATCAGAGACAGAAAGTAGATTAGCAGTTACCAGGGGCTGGGAGGAAGAAAAACTGGGGAGTTATTACTGAATGGTTATAGAGTTTCTGTTTGGGGTGATGAAAAAGTTTTGGAAATAGTTGGTGGTGATGGTTGCACAACACTGTGAATGTAATTAATGCTGCTGAATTATACATCTTTAAATGGTTAAAATGGCAAATTTAATGTTATATATATTATACCATAATTTTTAAAAACAATGTAATATGTTAGAAATAATTGAATTGTACACTTTAAATTGGTGAATTGCATGGTGTGTGAATTATACATCAATAAAAATGTTAACAAGAAAAAAAGGACTACTTTAAATCTACTAGAAGAAAACATGGGTGAATTTTTTTATAAACTGAGAGTGGGGAAAACTCCTAGCTATCACTCAAATCTAGAAACAATGAAGAAAAATGATTAATTTAACTACATCAATATAAGAAGCCTTTGCATGAAAAGAAAAACTATATTCAATCAAATGACAAACTGGAAAAAGTGCAAGTTATGTAGCAATACATTTATACCTTTCATATACAGATTGCTCCTAAAATTGAAGAGTTAAAAAAACTAACTGCAATTTGCTGAAAAATTAGTAAAAGATACATACATAGAAAAAGAATTGCAAATGACACTTAAACATATAAGATGCTTAACCTTGCCCATAATAGGAGAAATACCAATTAAATATACAGTGTGATCCTGTTTCTTACCTCTCTATTGGAAAAAATTCAAAACTTTGACAATATTCCATTGGGAATGGGAAAACAGTTCCCCTCATTCGCGGCTGTTGGAAATGCAAGAGAGTACAAATCTGATAGGAGAGGAATTTGAGAATATCTTGCAGAACTATGTATACATTTACTCTTTTATATGGAAATTTTATTTTATTTCTAGGACTCAAAGGCATCCCAAAGGTACTTTGGCAAAGATACAGAATGACAAATGCATAAGGCACGTGACATTGTTTGCAAGAGTGAAATATTTCAAATAGTCCGAATATCCATCTTTAGAGGAAGAGGCCTGATTGGAGGTCATTGGCATGGGGGAGGTGTTGGCGGGCTAACAAGAAGCCAAGCATACTAGGTGATTGGTTAAAGGTATGTATATGGCTTTCTCTATAGTTGGTCCTAAGTCAGAAGTGGGGGCCAAAATCAGGGAAGCTGGGTTATTAATCAAGTCCTGGTCATTTGGGGCCCATTACTACAGGGGCTATTATTAGGCTTTCTAGATTGGTTGCTACAGATAGTAGTTTGACTTCCTGGACTGGTTACTGAACATACTAGTATGGCTTCCTCAGCTGGTTGCTGCAGGTGGTGGGGCAGAGTTCTATTTTTATATATAATCTGGCCATTGTCCATTTGTATATTCAGAAATATCTTGTTTATGGTGATGGTTACATGACTGTATACACTTGTCAAAATCCATCGAACCTAAAAGCATATCCAAAAGCTTAATTGTTAGTAATATTGGTAGTGTTATTTTGACAGTATCATAGGAGTGTGAGTACTGTAAGATTAAACACATGTTATCACGTTAATGTCATTAGAAACCGAGATTTTTAAGCCTAACAGAGGGAATATACAAGTAAAAAAATCAAAGAAATTAAAGCCCAGTAACAGTAAATTTAACTGGAAATGGTAATATAAACTTACTAATATAAACCCCTCTTTCTTTAAAAAAAAAAAGCATGCATTTTCTAGATTTGTCTACTGAAACCGTGAAGCAAAGACATCGTGAGGCATGAGCATCTTAGCATGCAAGAGTGTTCTGCCAATACCATCTCCCACTGAAAAGACTGGAGTCTATTTAAAGAAATTACTGATTCCAGGTCTGGGACAGAAAATGTACAAGATGAACATGGGACATCTTGATGTACCAGGAAGAAAGGAAGCTATCAAAGTCAACTGGGGTCAGTCCAAGGACACAGGAGCCAACTTGAAGTAGCTCTCACTGGCCTAAGATGAGACAATTTGAGCATAACAGGAAAATGACTATAATAGAATGAAGGATTTGATCCTCTCCCTCTTTTTCTTGATGAGTCTGGCTAGTGCTTTATCAATTTTGTTTATCTTCTCAAAGAACCAGCTTTTAGTTTTATTGATCTTTGCCACTGTTTTCTTCGTTTCTATTTCATTTATTTCTGCTCTGATCTTTATGATTTCTTTCCTTCTGCTAACTTTGGGTTTTGTTTGTTCTTCTTTCTCTAGTTCCTTTAGGTGTAAGGTTAGATTGTTTATTTGAGATTTTTCTTGTTTCTTGAGGTATGCCTGTATAGCTATAAACTTCCCGCTTAGAACTGCTTTTGCTGCATCCCATAGGTTTTGGATCGTCGTATTTCATTGTCATTTGTCTCTAGGTATTTTTTGTTTTCCTCTTTGCTTTCTTCAGTGATCTCTTGGTTATTTAGTAACGTACTGTTTAGCCTCCATGTGTTTGTGTATTTTACGTTTTTTTCCCTGTAATTCATTTCTAATCTCATAGCATTGTAATCAGAAAAGATGCTTGATACGATTTCAATTTTCTTAAATTTACCAAGGCTTGATTTGTGACCCAAGATGTGATCTATCCTGGAGAATGTTCCATGTGCACTTGAGAAGAAAGTGTAATCTGCTGTTTTTAGATGAAATGTCCTATAAATATCAATTAAATCTGTCTGGTCTATTGTGTCATTATTTAAAGCTTGTGTTTCCTTATTAATTTTCTGTCTGGATGATCTGTCCATTGGTGTAAGTTAGGTGTTAACGTCTTCCACTATTATTGTGTTACTGTCAATATCCTCTTTTATAGCTGTTAGCATTTGCCTTATGTATTGAGGTGCTCCTATGTTGGGTGCATATATATTTATAATTGTTATATCTTCTTCTTGGATTGATCCCTTGATCATTGTGTAGTGTCCTTCCTTGTCTCTTATAACATTCTTTATTTTAAAGTCTATTTTATCTGATGTGAGTATTGCTATTCCAGCTTTCTTTTGATTTCCATTTGCATGGAATATCTTTTTCTATCCTCTCACTTTCAGTCTGTATGTGTCCCTAGGTTTGAAGTGGGTCTCTTGTAGACAGCATATATATGGGTCTTGTTTTTGTATCCATTCAGTGAGCCTGTGTCTTTTGGTTGGAGCATTTAATCCATTCACATTTAAGGTAATTATCAATACGTATGTTCCTATTACCATTTTCTGAACTGTTTTGGGTTTGTTTTTGTAGGTCCTTTTCTTCTGTTGTGTTTCCCACTTAGAGAAGTTCCTTTAGCATTTGTTGTAGAGCTGGTTGGGTGGTGCTGAATTCTCTTAGCTTTTGCTTATCTGTAAAGCTTTTGATTTCTCCACGAAATCAGAATGAGATCCTTGCCAGGTAATCTTGGTTGTAGTTTCTTCCCTTTTGTCACTTTATATATATCATGCCACTCCTTTCTGGCTTGTAGAGTTTCTGCTGAGAAATCAGCTGTTGACCTTATGGGAGTTCCTTTGTATGTTATTTGTCATTTTCCCTTGTTGTTTTTAATAATTTTTCTTTGTCTTTAATTTTTGTCAATTTGATTACTATGTGTCTCGGTGTGTTTCTCCTTGGGTTTATCCTGCCTGCGTCTCTCTGTGCTTCCTGGACTTGGGTGGCTATTTCCCTTCCCATGTTAAGGAAGTTTTTGACTATAATGTCCTCAAATATTTTCTCAGGTCCTTTCTCTCTCTCTTCTCCTTCTGGGACCCCTATAATGCACCTGTTGGAGTATTTAATGTTGTCCCAGAGGTCTCTTAGTCTGTCTTCATTTCTTTTCATTTTTCTTTCTTTATTCTGTTCTGCAGTAGTGAATTCCACCATTCTGTCTTCCAGGTCACTTATCCGTTCTTCTGCCTCAGTTATTTGCTATTGATTCCTTCTAGTGTATATTTCATTTCATCTGTTGTATTGCTTATCTCTGTTTGTTCTTTAATTCCTATCTAGTTGTATGTTCTTGAATTCTTCTAGGTCTTTGTTAAGCATTTCTTGCACCTTCTCAATCTTTTCTTCCATTCTTTTTCTGAGGTCCTGGATCATCTTCACTATCATTATAATGAATTCTTTTTCTGGAAGGTTGCCTATCTCCACTTCATTTAGTTTTTTTTCTGGGGTTTTGTCTTGTTCCTTCATCTGGTACATAGTCCTCTGCCTTTTCATTTTGTCTACCTTTATGTGACGGTGGTTTTCGTTCCACAGGCTGCAGGATTTAGTTCTTCTTGTTTCTGCTGTCTTCTCTCTAGTGGATGAAGCTATCTAAGAGGCTTGTGCCAGCTTCCTGATGGGAGGGACTGGTGGTGGGTAGAGCTGGGTGTTGCTTTGGTGGGCAGAGCTCAGTAAAACTTTAATCCCCTTGTCTGCTGATGGGTGGGGCTGAGTTCCCTCCCTGTTGGTTGTTTGGCCTGAGGCAACCCAGCACTGGAGGCTACAGGCTCTTTGGTGGGACTAATGGTGGACTACAGGAGGGCTCATGCCAAGGAGTACTTCCCAGAGCTTCTGCTGTCAGTGTCCTTGTCCCTGTGGTGAGCCACAGACACACCCCGCCTCTGCAGGAGACCCTCCAACACTCTAGCTGGTAGGTCTGGTTCAGTCTCCTATGGGATCACTGCTCCTTCCCCTTGGGTCCTGATGTGCACCCTACTTTGAGTGTGCCCTCCAAGAGTGGAGTCTCTGTTTCCCCCTGTCCTGTTGAAGTCCTGCAATCAAATCCTGCTAGCCTACAAAGTCTGAATCTCTGGGAATTCCTTCTCCCATTGCCGGACCCAAGGAGCTCAGAACCTTCAATCCAGTGTGTGGACTTCTGTGGTATAATTGTTCTCCAGTTTGTGAGTCACCCACCAGCAATTATGGGATTTGATTTTATTGTGATTGCACCCCTCCTACCATTTCATTGAGGACTCTCCTGTGTCTTTGGAGGTGGGGTATCTTTTTTGGTGAGTTCCAGGGTCTTCCTGTTGATGATTGTTCAGCGGTTAGTTGTGATTCTGGTGCTCTTGCAAGAGGGAGTGAGAGCGCATCCTTCTACTCCGCCATCTTGAACCAATTTCAATTTTACCAATATTGTTCAAACATCAATACTCACTACTCCTGGCCATTTAGAAGAAACTTTTCCCTTGGAGCTCATTAACAATGAAAAATTTATTCCATGCTATCCAAATATGAGATTGCCTCATATATGATATATGTTAATATATGTGGCCTTCTGCCTATGAAAGGGAAGCAGGACTGCAGGGCTTGAGTGACTATTTCATGTCTTTTGAGAACATAAATCTACCCAATTTAATCTTCCAACCAACCTGCATATAAATAATAGCTACCATTTATTGAGTGCTTACTATGTGCCAAGTAATGTGCAAGTGCTTTACAAGAAATATATCTCAGTGAATTGCAGGACAGTCCCAAAAGATGGCATTTATAATTTTGAATTTACAGATGAGGAAACTCAAGCTCAGAAGAGTTAAGTAATCTGCCCTGTGATCACTGAACCAGTAAAGACCAGATTTGAACCCAGGTCTGCACGACCCCAGCAACCATGTTCTTTCCACTGTCTTATGTTGCTTCCCAAGTGTACTTTATGCAGATAACTATAGTAATATAAAGAGATATTCACTGAAATACTACTATGTGCCTACTATGTGTCTTTGGGCTAAATAATCTGTGCTGTTTTCTAATCCTTAGAATAAGGAGAATAAAGATTCCCACCTCATAGGACCAAAGTAGTTAATACATGTAAAATGCTTAGGATAGTACAGAGAACATAATAAGTGAATTGATATGAGTTCTAGGAACTGGGAATACATCAGTGAGCAAAACAGAAGTCTTTGTCTTCATAAGGCTTCATTCTGGTGAAAGGGAAAGAATAAGTAAATAAATAAACAAATAACATATATTAACTATATATATATATATACACATATGGCATTATATCTGATATATATATATCAGATATAATGCCATAGTATTGCAGGATGTAATAAGAACCATGAAGAAAAACAAAGCAAAAATGAAAGATAAAGAATGCTAGGTTGGGGCACTATTTTAAATAGGGCTATCATGGAAGGCCTCATTGAGGTAACCTTTGAGCAAAGACATGAAAGGGATGCAGTAGTGAGCCATGCAGATATTTAATGGAAAAGCGGAGGGAAAAGCAAGAGCAAAAGTCCAGCTTGCCCAGACTTTTCAAGGAACAACAAGGAGGTCTAAGGAACTGGAGTAGAGTGACCAAGGTGGGCAGTAGAAGATGAAGTCCTGGTGGGTGGGGAAATGGGGAGATTGTGCGGGATCTTGTAGGTCATTGTAAGAACTTTGACTTTCACTCCGAAGCTACTGGAGGGTTCTGAGCAAAGAGTAACATGATATGGCTCATGTTTTAAAAAAGGATCCCTCTGGCAGCTGTGTTAATAATACACTGCAGGGAGATAAGCAGTCATTCAGGAGAGACAAGATAACGGCAATAATCAAGGAAAGGGTAGCAATGGAGATGGGGAGAAGTGGTCAGATTCTGGAAATACTTTAGAGGTAGAACCCATAAGACTTCTTGAGAGATTGGATGTAGAATATGAGAGAAAGAGAGAGGTCAAGGACCGGCCTGAGCAGCTGAGAAGGTAGAGATACCGTTAACTCAAATGGAGAAAACTCAGGGAGAAGCCATGTTTAGAAATCTTTCATGCATTATTTTAAATCCTTTCAGCCTCACCTCTTATTCCAGGTGTTGCTGCAGTGACCAATTCTGTGCAGGCCTCAACCTCAAGATCATGTCCCAAGAACAATATTCCAGCACCTTGCCTCTCTCACTCCCTGCTTCTCGCGTGGGATACTGCAGAAACCAGCCCACAGTGCACATGCGCAATTAGAAGCATGTGGTGCAAGCTTAACCAATGGCAGACAGGAGCCGATAGATAAGTGCGTCCTCTTTGTTCTTCTTCACTTCAGTACAGAATTCTGAGACCCATGTCGCTAAGTCTTCTCAGAAGGTTCCACAGTATCAATCAACAAATCGCCCACTGCATTTGTCAACTCAATAATGCATCCTTGTATTGGCTTTTCCGCTTTCTCTATTTTGTTTCCCCTGGGCCCCTTAGTCTATTCCCTGAACTCATTTTCTCAAATAAACTACTAGCACCTAAGCCTTTGTTTGGGGCTCTGCTTTAAGGGGAACACTGGGCATCAAAATTGACTCCAGAGACCCTACTGTATAGCACAGGGAACTCTACTCAGTGTTCTGTGGTGACCTAAATGGGAAGGAAATCCAAAAACGAGGGGATATATGTATACATATAGCTGATTCACTTTGCTGTACAGCAGAAACTAACACAACGTTGTAAAGCGACTATAATCCGATTAAAAAAAAAGGTGACTCCAGATTGTAAAGCCTCAGTATGGGATTTTGGAGGCTGATCCTACAGCACTGATCACAAGACAATAAGGACCCCTGCTGGTGGTTAAGTAGTTGGTGGTAAATTGCAAGTGGTGACAACCCCTGGCATACAGTAGGATTGCTAATTACCAAGACTCTCTACTGTTATAGATTAGAATGAGGTGCAGACAGAAGATGAAACATTGAATTACATGTGGCTATGGTACTTGAGCGTTATGGAGCAATGATAGTCATAAAGTGGGCTGACATCTGTTAACTGCTTTGGAGATCTTAACAAAAGAAAATGACAGGCTCTATTCAGCCAACAATCAAATCATGGCACACTGTGAAAGCCAGAAGCCTCTAGGGCAGAGTAGCCACTGAGCCGACTGTGCTAAAAATCAGCTCCGACATATAATCAAAAGGGTGGCAGAGCGGCAAAAGTGTCTAAATGCACAGCCTTAAAATATTACCTGTGTCAAACCTAGGGCTCTGATAGGAAAATAATGAAACCTTGAGATCTAGAATGGGGACATTTGTGTGCACATGTCTTATACCCCCAGATTTTTTGTCATCCTCTGTGCCAAGAGACTCCTTTCTCTTGATAAAGGAAAGCAGCCTCTTCTTGTCTGGAACTACTTCAAAGAATAGGCAAGAGCCTAATTTATTACCTTAATTTTCCCAATATCTTCCCCCAACGACCACTGCCTCAAGCCTGTAACCAGGGTCAGAGCTCAGCAAACCTATGTGGGGATTGCAATCCCTGCTCCAGGGAGAACCAGACCAGAGTTCCTCAACCTCGGCACTAGTGACATTTGGGGCTGGATAATTCTTTGCTGTGGGAGCTGTCCTGTGTATTGCAGGCTGTTCAGCAGCATCCCTGCCCTCTACTCACTAGATGTTAGTAGAACCTCCTTGGTAATGACAACCAAAAATGTCTCCAGACATTACCAAACGTCCCCTGGGAGTCAAAATCATCCCAGGTGAAAACCACTGAACTACAGATGAACTCAAAAAGAATTGCAAAACTGTCTAATAGAAACCAGGGGGTTATTTGTAAGAGTGAATATTTAGAGCACTAAACCAGAGACTGCTGGACACTAAACTGGACTGCTGTTGCACATAGCCCCACTCAGGGGTGGCTTTAAAGAACAAAGGTGAAGTGAAATCTTGCCAGTTGGTAGAGCTGGGAGCAGTATTCTTTATTATTAGCTTTGTTTATAGAGAGAAGTGGCCCGAAGTACAAATATTTACAGACTCCTAGGTTTGTCTTTCCTGCCTGAAGTGACTCTGCCAACATCCATAACACCAGAATTATAGTATCCTGATCAATGCTACTTTAACAAAGGAATCCACTTTGCAGCCTCCTCCTAAAAAAAAAGGTGACAATATACACATGACCAGAGACTCCACTGATATTGCCATATCCCTCATCACTCAGAAGTAGCCAGCTTCTGATGCGGTAAATGCTTAAAACCAAACAATAAAGAGTGTCCCCAACAGCTAAAGACATAGCTCTGGAAACCCCAGAACGGGAGCAGGATTGGCCCATTTTATCATCACTTCCAGTGACGCACTCACAGAATTTGTGTTTCCTGCCTCCCAAATTTAGGCTTTGCTAGATTACAATAATTAGCTCTCCACGAGTTGGGTGGAGGATGCTTCACTGAACTTGAAACTCCCTCACTATCATTTGGTTACTTGGTTTCTCATGGCAGTAGTCACGTAGCAACGGAAAGAGTTACTACAGTAGCGGAAGTACTCAACTGTGACTGGCAAAAAATCTGGGATTGTTGCTATACAATAGCAGTAGGGAGGAATAAATCTGGAAGGAATTCAGCTGAGGCTTACCTTGGTGTTTCTGTACCCCGGGATAAGTTGAACAGGCAATTACACAATCATGGCCCAACCAGAGCAAGGTAAACAAAGGCTGAAGGTTCCAGTTACCTCGCTGAGGAAACAACCTAGATCAGCTGATGTGCTGGTGAAGGGAGGTTAGGATGGATAGTAGAGGAGGGAGTTAATGAAAACAAGCACGGTCTTGACATCAGTGTAGCAGCAGGGACTGAAGCTTATTCCACCAACTCTCTTATATTAAGTCTTCGCAGAGATAGTAGGTGGCCATCACCTTGAAGGGGACTCTGTAAAAGACCAGACGTAACAAAAGGCCAAGCAGATGTGAGTGGTACAAAGAGTGGACTGAAATGGACAGCATCTGTGTATCTTCTGTCACCACCTCAAATCCTTTCAGCCACTTATTCCAACCACTGCTGCAGCAAACTTTTCTGAAGAGAGTTTGATGAACTTTGGGCAAGTACGACATGACTGCACCTCTCTTCTTCCTCAGGACTTCTCTGATGTGGAAGTCAGCTTGGCATTCACAATTGTGCATTTGGGAAGTGTGGAGTAGTTAATGGCCAGGGGCATTAACCTTTGATCAAAGGGAGACAGGAGCTGACAGATAAATGTCTCTTCCATTCTGGCTTTCAGTGGACAGTTTTGTGAATCATCTCACGAAGCTTCCCAGAAAGTCCTAAGGGATCAAGAAAACATTCAGATATGGTGACCACGAACTCAATAATACATCCTTATACTGCCTCTCCCTCTTCCTTGTTTTACTTCCCCTCCCTCTTCTCTCACTCTTGCTCCCTGCTATCAAAGCCCCAAATAAAATACTGCACGTAAGCCTTTGTTTCAGCCTCTACTTTGAGGGGAATCCAAAGGGAGGGAAGAAAGGAGAATTTAATTTTTAGAATTTTTTTTTTTTTTTGCGGTACGCGGGCCTCTCACTGCTGTGGCCTCTCCCGTTGCGGAGCACAGTCTCCGGACGTGCAGGCTCAGCGGCCATGGCTCACGGGCCCAGCCGCTCCGCGGCACGTGGGATCCTCCCGGACCGGGGCGCGAACCGGCGTCCCCTGCATCGGCAGGCGGACTCCTAACCACTGCACCACCAGGGAAGCCCAGAAATTTTTAAAATTTAGTTTGAGATGCCTAATGGACATCCGAGTGGAAATGTTGGGGAGGCAGTGGATACACAAATCTGGAGTTCACATTGTAAAGCAACTACACTGCAGTAAATATTAATTTAAAAAACCAAAAACCTAGAGAACAACAGCAACAAATCTAGAGTTCAGGGAAGAAGTCCAGGCTTCTGAAAAGCAATTCACTTCCTAACTTTGAAGAGGGCTGTAAACATACAGGTTAAAAAAAAAGGAAGAAAAGAAAAGAGAAAGGAAAAAAAAAAGGACAAAATAGCACATGCAACTGTCATATAAAGAGTGTCCACAGTAACCATTCTGGGACTGAGCAGGAAGGACCCAAGAGGTCTTTCTAAAGATCAGATCAGATCCTGCTCTTAAAAGGGAAGTCATTCAATGAAACTGAAAAGCATTTCAAGTAGCATTGACTAGAGCATATTAATCTCAGTAGCAAACAGGTCCCTACTATGTCTGATTTTTCCACCAAATTATATCTTCAGCCAAACACTGAAAGATACTTTGCACAGCTCATTTGTCCCGTTCTCAGTGAATCCATCTTGACAGAGTGAGTTACACCCTCTTTTGCATTCCTATGGCACTACATCTCTTTTTTTCTACTTTTGTTGTTTACTTTACCACACTAGACTGTAATTTATCCCTCTATTTAATTCTGTCTCTCCAATGACGGTGTGTCCCCTTCTTAGTGGGATCCCTGTCTTTGTATCTCCAGCACCTAATACAGTGTCCAGCATTGAGGTGGCTCTGTTTTCAAATGAACGAATGCTTGCATTGAATGGGTCCCTGCAGAACCCATGCAAAGGATGGTGTTGAGCTAGACCAAAGACGTCGCTCCTCTGAATTACCAGCACATTTATCGGACCTGTATCTCTCTTTGGTCATTTATTTTGTCTTATTTTACATGTATTTTTATGTATACCTTGTTTGGCCCTACCATACCAGGAACGTCTTCAGGTTGAGATTCATGTCTGAATCACCTCTGCACCTCGATCAAAGTGCCTGGCATAAAACAGGTGCCAAACATATGGAATAAATAAATCACTTGCCTTGCAACCAGCAACACTGGCATCACCTGTGCTTCTCAAACTTAAACGTGCACAGCCGTCATCTCGTTAAGGTGTAGATTACCATTCAGTAGATCTGAAGTAAGCCCCAGAGGCTGCATTTTCTAAAGAACCCCCAGATGATGCCCAAGCAGCTGGTCCACAGACCACATTTTAAAATACCAACGTCACTGTATCAATGGTTCTCCACCATAGCTGCATATTAGAATTTTCCCCAAAGATGTGAAAAGTGCTGGTGGGAACTTCCCTGGTGGTCCAGTGGTTAGGACTCCCCCCTTCCATTGAAGGGGGTGCGAGTGCGATTGCTGGTGGGGGAACTAATATCACGCGTGCCGCGGGCCTAAAAAAGTAAAAAAAAAAAATTTTTTAAGTGCTGGTGTCTTGGTTCCCAGCGTCCCCCCCCCCCAATTCTGATTTAACTCATTTAAGCTCTCCATGCCATAAGCAGCAAGTATCTAGAGTTAACAAAGCTTTATGTGTGCAAGAAAGAAAACATGTAATCGCATATCTTCTTAGATGAACTGCTGAAAACAGCTGAATAAATAACTCTTCAAGAGAAACTAACACGCAGTACCAAATGCCCCAGCTCCCGAGTCAGCCTCCGAGCGACGGAATCCCGCCCCAGCCTGTCTTAGACGCTCCCCTACGGCGACACCTGACCCCACCCCTCGCCAAGGCCTCTGCCGCGACTCCTTCCGGCTCCACCCGACCGACTTCCGGCGCGGAGGCTGGTCACGTGCCCGGATATGGGAGGTGGGCCCGAGCGGCCGCTTCCGGTTGGCCGCTCGACCGAGGAGCGCATCCTCGTAGCCGTGGCCGCTTCAGCCCCGTCCCATCTCTGTCGTGGAGGATCCGCCTCGGCACAGGCGGGCTCGGTCCGGCCTTGCGGTAAGCCTTCGGCCGCGGCTGCCGGGCAGTCCTGGCGGCGGCGCACCTACGAGCGGACGGGTGGACGCCAGGGTCCTGAGGCTCCTCAGTTCCGCTGCTCCTCAGTTCCGCTGCTGGCCCAGCACCGGGGGGTCGGGTGCCGCTCCCTCCGCCGTCAGGGCCTTCTTCTCTTCCTGCCTGTCTGGGTAAGACGCAGAGTCCGGTAGGAGCATCCCCCGCCCCGGGGGGCTGGGAGTGCAATCCTGACACCCCTTTCCAGTTTCGCCCATGAAAACCTGATTTCACTGTAAAAAACGGCCCTGATCCGTTTGCTCTCTGGCGTGAACCAGGAGGGGTCCAAATCCACATTTTCTAATAAATCTTTTAAGTGCATTTCCCTGGCTCCAGGCACCTTGTTCTTTTCTGGAGGACAGTGCTCCACGCGCTAAGGTGTCTCGAGAGCATACAAGGCCCAGCCCACACTCACTCACTGACATGGCACTCCTACAGGCAAGTTACCTGCCACACCCTGTAATGATCCAGCTGAATTTAAGAAAACAAGAACCAGCGTGTAGAGTATTGTGGCTGACTGCCACTGGAACATGGTCATACATGGGTTCTTAAACGGGGGAAATAGTTTTGGAGGACCTCTAATGGTTCATTCACTGACTTACAAAAAATGTACTGTAAAGACTGGAGAGTTAATCACTTCACCCTGAGAATGTAGATGCCATTGGAGGCATGGCTCTTCCTGTCTTCATGGACACATCTGTCATATACACCACTGTAACCTAGAATTGTGCCTGGCACTTCGCAGGCATCGATATTTGCCAAATGAATGAGAATCGCATAGTGCTTTTCATTATGACTAACTCCTTTATGAACTCTGCCCAGTCCAGTCTTGTTTTACCACTTACCATACAGTCAGTCCTTTGTTTTTGACCAAAGAGGGTCTGGGTGGTAGATGCTGACCACTATTAGTCATTCATTTAACCAGTTTTTACTATTCAGTTCAAGTTACCGCAAGAGATATTTGTTGAGTACCCACTAATAAAGGACATAAAAATAAAAAAAAATAAAGGACACAGAACTATGCTAAAACACCCCCCATCCCTCCTTTCTTTCAAGAGAGTTGTTGAGATCCAGGAGCTTGTGATTTTACGAACCAGTTGGATAGCAAGTGCTTGATTGTTTAGTAAATGCAATAAGTGCTGTAGCAGTTGAGAGGAGAGATCAGTTTGGATTAAGATCTTTATTGAATCAACTTCATATAAATTATGGAGTGTAATTAGGGTTTGGATACATGATACTCCCTGCATGGAAAAGCTCCTAAGCAAAGATTTAAAGACCAGAATGAACAGAGAGCTTGGAGTGGAAGGTTTGTATTTGGGAACATTAGGAAAATGTTGAGCAAGGTTATATCGTGATGAAAGCTATGTTTTAATATTATTTGTCGAGAGCTTTGGGGTTGTAGAAGCTTGCAAAGAGGTAACCAGATGCTGTGGTGTTTAATAGATGTGGTTGATGTGAACCTGGGTTAGTGTATTGGCAGCAGGAGCAGGAAGGATAAATTATGTGTAGATGAAGGAAAATCAGCAGAATGCTTTAGTTGTCATGTTATTTGGTGCTATCATTTTGGTTAATTTATTAAATGCCTGGTATGTCTTTGCCAAGTTCTTGGAATACAAAGATGAATAAGACGTGGTCTTGCCTGCAAGGAAATGCTTTTAATGGGGGAGAGAATACAACTAGCTAGACAATATGGTTTGTAAGTACTATGTTAGCAGAATAGAGGGGAATATTAGAGAAGTGGGAAAGGAATTTTTTTTTTTCTTTGAGTGTGTGACTACTTCACAGAAGAGGTGACATTTCAGCAGGATCTTAAGGATGGATTGGAATTTCCCAGGGAGAAAAGAATTTCAGGAAAAAGAAATTGCACAAACAAGAGCCTAGAGACAGAAAAGCAAACTGGTCAGTATCCAGCGTAGCTTGGGCGTAGGATAGAGTTGAGCTTTTAACACAGTGTGTAGGCCCTAGAATGTATTAAGGGATAGTAACATGGCCATTTTATAATAGGTGGAATGGAGGCTAGGTTGGGTAAAAATGTAGAGAGATGAAGAAGAAAGCAGTTGAGGAAACTTGATCTTCATAGCTTCTATATTCTCTGCAGGGTAGATGGTGAAGCCATTTGCAGAGAGGGAGGTGGCTGACACTAGAATTGGGGGTTGAAGGAGAGAAATAAGGACTTGCAATACTGATGGGGAGTAGGAAGAGGAATCATCAAAGAAGGTATTAAGGAATTGCTGAGCAACTTTGAAAGTTTAGCTTTAATTGGATTTAAATATTTGTAATGAGTGCAGTGAACATGGATATGAGGCCTTCTTAAATGGCATATGGTAGCCAAGAGAAGTAGAGAAAAAAGACAGTTTATGGAGATTGGTGGACAGTGAACTGGTCTACAAATGGAGCAAGATGTTGAAGGGGATAGTGTGGGCGTAGGGAAATGAACACTGCCTCTAGGCTAGGTTGGAAAAGAAATTAAGCTTGGAGAGGCCAAATGGACTAGGAGAACAGGAAGGAGGGGGCCGTCAGGAGACTAGAGGCAGAGATGAGGTGAAAGAGGGATAGACGTGTGAGTTTTGTGAGAAAAGCAATTTTTTGAGTTGGAGCAGAGATAGAAGTTTTACAGATTGAGTAAAATATAGGAGATACCTATAGTTTACAAAAGTGTCCATGTGTTATAAAAATTCACTCTAAGTCATTTATTTAAAACTCATAATTTCTTCATTTTCCCATAGAAGCAGTGTTAGAACTAGGAGTTAATTTCCTAAGCAAGCTCACACGTATGAAATACTATACATCTGCATTGGAAATAATAATGTATATACATACAAATATATATATACAGTATATTAAAAAAATAAAGTTGCAATGAGTTTTTTTGAAATATGTAACTTAAGTTATATTTGAAAAAAGATGATTAATATACCATAAAATTCACCTTTTTTCAGTATATAATTCAGCGGTTTCCAGTATATTCAAAGGGTTATAAAAACATCACTACTACCTAATTCAAGGACATTTTCATCACCCCAAAAAGAAGCCCCATACGCATTAGCAGTCACTCCCCATTCCTCCTTGCCCTCAGCCCCTGGCAACCACAAATCAATCCATCTGTATGGATTTGTCTACTCTGGACATTTCACATAAATGGAATCATAAAATATGTAGTTCTTTGTAACTGGCTTCTTTCACTTAGCATCATGTTTTCAGGATTCACTGATGTTGTAGTATGTATCAGTACTTTGTTCCTTTTTTATGGCCAAATAATATTCTACTGTATGGATATATTTCATTTTGCTGTTCATCAGGACATTTGAGATGTTTCCACATTTTGACTGTGGTGAACAATACTGCTATGGACATTTAGGTACACGATTTTGTGTGGACATATGTTTAGCAGTTCTCTTGAGTATATACTATATACCTAGGAGTGGAATTGCTGGGTCATATGGTAAACCATATTTAACTTTTTGAGGAACCACCAAGCTGTTTTCTGAAGTGGCTGCAGCATTTTATAATCACCAGCAATATATGAGACTTCCTTTTTCTCCACACCTTTACCAACACTTGTCTTTTTAATTTTTAGCCATCCTAGCGGTGTAAAGTGGTAGGTATCTCAATGTGGTTTGATTTGCATTTCCCTAATGGCTAATGTTGCACATCTTTCCATGTGCTTATTGGCCATTTGTATCTCTTCCTTGGAGAAATGTCTGTTCAGATCCTTTGCTCAGTTTTTAACTGTGATACTTGTCTTTTTATTGTTGAGTTGTAAGAGTTCTTTATATAGGAAATTTATATTTGAGGATTGGGCATGGGTTTTTACATTTTTTCCTAAATTTTTAAAAAATATTATAATATTTGGTGAACACTTCCAAAGATTTTAGAGTTTGATATCACTGGTTCTCTAATTTCTTTTCCAAACATACAGCTTTTTATTTTTATGATGTAGGTGTACTAGTGTATTAAATCATTCATCCTACACTTATTTGCCATAAATAAGATCATTTTTTTAATCCTAAATGGAACAATGTAAGATAGAATGATTTTGAGAGTGAGTATAATATCTATACTGTGAATTTTTTCAGTTGAGTAAAGATGACAGCAATCAAGCACGCATTACAAAGAGACATTTTTACACCAAATGACGAACGCCTGCTGAGTATTGTCAATGTCTGCAAAGCAGGAAAAAAGAAAAAGAACTGTTTTTTGTGTGCCACAGGTGGGTATTTAGTAAGTCAAGGTTCTTGTTTGGCATTCTTTTATTCCCTAGGGGTCATTTCCTCATTGTTTAAAATATTCTTGGACTTCCCTGGTGGTCCAGTGGTTAATCTGCCTTCCAGTGCAGGGGACATGCCTTCTATCTCTGGTCAGGGAACTAAGATCCCACGTGCCACGGGGCAGCTAAGCCTGCGCACCACAACTAGAGAAGCCTGTGTGCTGCAGTGAAAGATCCTGCATCCCACAAAGAAGATCCTGTGAACTGCAATTAAGACCTGATGCAGCCAAATAAATAAATTTAAAAAATAAAAGAATGACCATGTATCACTTTAAAAAAAAAAAGAAATTCAATTTCAAAAATAAATAAATTAAATAAAATATTCTCATTGTTTCTGTGACTGGAAAATCGGGCCAACAAATTCGTTTTTTTTCAATTGTCTTTAATTAAATCTTGAGTAGATACAAAAGTATTTCTTTTTAAAAAATATTTATTTATTTATTTTTGGCTGCGTTGGGTCTTTGTTGCTGCACGTGGGCTTTCTCTAGTTGCCATGCGCTTCTCATTGCGGTGGCTTCTTTTGTTGTGGAGCACGGGCTCTAGGTGCTTGGGCTTCAGTAGTTGTGGCACGCGGGCTCAGTAGTTGTGGCTCAGGACTCTAGAGCACAGGCTCAGTAGTTGTGACGCACAGGCTTCGTTGCTCCGTGGCATGTGGGATCTTCCCAGACCAGGGATCAGACTCGTGTTCCCTGCACTGGCAGGCAGATTCTTAACCACTGCACCACCAGGGAAGTCCCACAAAAGTATTTCTGTAACATACATACAAGGTGTGAACACTTGTGTATACCACTGTCCAGAATAAGAAGAATTTTACCATTACCTTTGAAGTCTCCTGTGTGCCCTGCCCTGCTCCCATTCCCTTCCCTCCCTCATTAAGAGGTAACTAGTATCCTGAGTTTTGATTTACTCTTTCCTTGCTTTTCTTTATCATTTTATCATATGTGTTTGTAATCTCGAATATACATTGTTATATTTGCGTGTCTTTGAACTTTACATAAATTGAATCATAGCACAGGTATTCATTTGTGACTTTTTCCACTCAACAGTATGTTTGTGAGTGTTATCTCTTGTTTTTCTCCCATAGCTGTAATTCTTTCATTTCCACTGCTGTGTAGTATTCTACTCTGAGAGTACTGCTGTTTACTTACCCATCTTACCAGTGATGACCAGGAGGTTTGTTTCCAGATTTTGCTGTTCGGGCAGCACTTCTGTGAGCATGTTTGTCCTTGTCTGCCAGTGTACACAGGCAAGAATCTTCTAGGGTGGACACCTAAATGTGAGCTTGCTGGGTCATAGGCAGTGAATGGTCAACACTACCCTAATACCAGATTATTTTCAAAAGTAGTTGTACTGGTTTTCACTCCCACAAGCAGTGTGTGTTTCGGGTTCTCCACATCCTAGTCTAAACTTGGTTTTGACAGGCTGTTGTTTCCAATCTGGTGGGTGTGAAATAGAATCTCATGGTTTTAAATTGCATTTCCCTGAATAATAATGAGATTGAGCCTCTTTTCATGGATTTATTAGCCATTAATTTTCTTGCCTAAGAAATTTGCCTGTTTAAGCCTTTTACTCGTTTTTCTATTCTGTTGGTTGTCCTTTTACCGATTTCTTTAAGTTCTGTATGTAATTTGGATACTAATTTGCTGATTGTATGCATCCCAGTTTATGGCTTATCTTTTCACTTTTTGTGATGCTTTTTAATGAAATCAGATTAATCAGTCTGATCATTTATGGCTTCCCCTTTTTGTGTCTTATTTAAGATATCCTTCCATACCCTGGAGTAATAAAAGTATTCTCCTATACTACATTCTACAAGTTTTATAATTTTACCTTTCACATTTCAGTCTTTGATTTACCTGTGTCCATGTTTATAGTGATGAGTGTGAGTGTGTTTGTTTCTGGGTCCGTTCTTATATCTGGATATTATGTTGTCTTGTGGGTATTTTGTTTTTTCATCTGAATTTTAGAATCAAGTTCCAAATTTTGTTGGGAGTTTGATTGGAATTGTTTTGAATCTGTAGTTCACTTTGGAGAGAACTTGCATTTTGTGATATTAAGTCTTCTTGTTCATGAATATGGTGTGGTTCTCCATTTATCTTGGTCTTCTTTAATGCCTTGTAATAAGGTTTATAGTTTTAAAGACTTTCAATAAGTTTTATGATTTTATTATTACTATTTTTTAATGTTTATTTATTTATTTGGCTGCGCCGGGTCTTAGTTGCAGCACAAGGGATCTTTGTTGCCACATGTGGGATCTTTAGTTGCAGCATGTGGGCTCTTAGTTGCGGCATGCGGGATTTAGTTACCTGACCAAGGCTCAAACCTGGGCCCCCTGCATTGGGAGCACGGAGTCTTAACCACTGGACCACCAGGGAAGTCCCAAGTTTTATAATTTTAAAGGCTTTGCACATGTGTTCATATTTTATATTTACCCCTAGATATTTATTTATTCCTAGATTTTTAATACTATCGTAAATAATAACTCCTGTTAGCATTAATACATTTTTAAGACTTTATTTTTTTTAGAGCAGCTTTAGGTTTATAAGAAAATTGAGAGGTAGGTACAGAGATTTCCCTTATGCCCCTTTCCCCACACATGCATAGCCTTTCGCTTTGTTAACACTACTCACCACAGTGGTACATTTGTTACCAAGAATGAACCTACGTTAACAAATCATAATCACCCAAAGTCCATGGTTTACTGTAGGTTTCACTCTTGGTGTTGGGTTTGGACAAATGGATAATGTCATATAGAGTATTTTAACTGCCCTAAAAATCCTCCATGCTCTGCCTGTTCATCTCTTCCCCAATCCCTGGCAACCACTGATCTTCTTACTGTCTCCACAATTTTGCCTTTTCCAGAATGTCATATAGTAATTGGAATCAAATAGTATGTAACCTTCTCAGATTGGTTTCTTTCACTTAGTAATATGCATTTAACTTTCCTCCATGTGTTTTCATGGCTTATAGCTCATTTCTTTTTAGTGCTGCATAACATTCCATTGTCTAGATGTACCACAGTTTATTTATCCATTCACCTACTGAAGGACATCTTGGTTGCTTTCAAGTTAGCAGTTATAAATAAAGCAGCTATAAACATCCGTGTGCAGGTTTTTGTGTGGACCTATGTTTTCAGCTCCTTTGGGTAAATACTAAGGAATGCAGTTGCTGGATGATATGGTAAGAGTACGTTTAGTTTTGTTAGGAAACTGCCAAACTCTCCTCCAAAGTGACTGTACCTTTTTTTTTTTTTCCGGTATGCGGGCCTCTCACTGTTGTGGCCTCTCCCGTTGCGGAGCACAGGCTCTGGATGCGCAGGCTCAGCGGCCATGGCTCATGGGCCCAGCCGCTCTGCGGCATGTGGGAACTTCCAGGACCGGGGCACGAACCCGTGTCCTCTGCATCAGCAGGCGGACTCTCAACCACTGCGCCACCAGGGAAGCGCCCTGTACCATTTTTAATTCCCACTGTCAGTGAATGACAGTGCATGTTGCTTCACATCCTCACCAGCATTTGGTGTTGTCAGTGCTCTGGATTTTGGCCGTTCTAATAGGTGTGTAGTGGTATCTCGTTGTCATTTGAATTTACGTTTCCCTGATGACATATGCTATGGAGCATCTTTTCATATGCTTATTTGTGGTCTATATATCTTCTTTGGTCGGGTGTCTGTCAAGGTCTTTGGCCCATGTTTTTAATCTGAATTTTTTTTCTTATTTTTGAGTTTTAAGAGTTTTACTTCTCAAGTAATCTGCCTCTGACCTTCTAGTCTGATTTAGATTCTTCCATTAGTATTCTGTGTATTCCTCAGTCATAGCATTTGTTATGAAATACTATTCCTGTTTTAGTATTGTGTACAGATGCCTGACAGCTGTGTTTGCAATGAATTAATGAAGAATGAGGAAATGAATAATGTCTCTAATGAAAGTGTGTGTTTTATTCAACAGTGACAACTGAACGCCCCGTGCAGGTGAAGGTGGTCAAAGTCAAGAAATCTGATAAAGGAGATTTCTACAAAAGGCAGATTGCTTGGGCCCTTCGAGACCTTGCTGTGGTAGATGCCAAGGATGCTATTAAAGTATGTTTTTGTTAGTTCTTCGACATGAATTCAGAAAGTGTCTTTCATTTTTATAACATAGTGTGTTGTCTTCTAAGATGATCTAGACTTGTTTTGTGACCCTGTAGTTCACCACCTAACCAGCAATTAGTCTAAAGTGTATTATCCAACCTTCCATTCTCTCACTTCTCATTCGCAGGCTACTTAAAATAAATATGTATGTAAGCTTGTTTCATTGTTTGTGCTTTTTTTTTTTTAGCTACAGTTATGTTTGTTCACAGGCTACATAACTAGAGCAAAATAACCTTGACTGTACATTTCTGTATTTAGATTAGGTATACTTAGTATAAAATCCATAAATTAGTATGGATTTTAAAGTGGTGTGTTGTGTGAGTAGTTTTTAAAAAAAATCATTGTTTTGGTAAAACCTAGTTCAGAAATCACAGAAAATATAACCAAAGTGAATCTTCCTTAGGTAGTCCTTAAAAATAATGTAGAAGCACCAGCTGAGGCAGCCAAGCTGGCCCTCTGAAGCTATGGTTTGAATATTGTGGCTCAAGTGATGGCAGTGATAGTGAGTTTCACCCCTTATTTTAAGGACTTTGAAGAATAAGATATAAGACATTAAATAAGATATTAATAAGATATCTTACACCTTAAGTCACACTCAAACTCCAGGAAAGTTGAATAATATGATAATCGTGATAAAGGGCCACCTTAATTCCTGACAGTTCAAGGCTTTTCACAGCAATACCCTTTTTTTAAAAAAAAAAAAGAAATAGGGCTTCCCTGGTGGCGCAGTGGTTGAGAGTCCGCCTGCCGATGCAGGGGACACGGGTTCATGCCCCGGTCTGGGAAGATCCCACATGCCGCGGAGCGGCTGGACCCGTGAGCCATGGCCGCTGAGCCTGTGCGTCCGGAGCCTGTGCTCCGCAATGGGAGAGGCCACAACAGTGAGAGGCCCGCATAACGCAAAAAAAAAAGAAAGTAGACCCCCTCAGGTTAAAGTAGGTGCTTCTTCCTCTTCAGCCTCTCTAACCCTCCCCCTCATCTTCCTCTGCAGCCCAGAGGCACCTCCAGAGCTCTAGGGAATGCCTTGCACCACATCTACTGTACTGTGGATGGTGCTGATAGCAAGGCTTACAGTACTGTAACTACATGTGTCCATTGACTGAACTCTCCAAGTCTCATACAGTGATTAAAAAGGCACAAAGAAGTGAAAACTACCTTTGTAGAGCAGTCTGATAAAATAAAAGTCTGGTTTTTTGCTGACCTGGTACAAACCTTTGAGGAACTAAAAGCTGGACAGCGTGACAGGCAGTTGAGTCAGGTGCAAGAAGATTTTTTTAATGAAGCAGAAACAGCTTTAGGAGAGTCCTGCATATCTGTAGAGTTGAGATTTCTTCCAAAATGTAGAGAATGCCTGTTCTTTAAATATTTTAGGCAAACTGGGCCTTTGCTTTATTCCTAAAAAGCACCCAGTTTTTAGAAAAATGGGGGATGTGGAAAATGGGGTCTGACAGGTGCTTTGAATGTGGGTGCATGTATATGTATTTGGAAAGAACATGAAAATGAGATTTTAAAAAGCACTTCAATTATTTAATAATTTCTGTTATTATGGGAAGGATCAAGAGTAGAGATTTTCTGTTTAAGACAAAGTACTTGAAAGGCTTTTTAGAAATTCACCTTTATTAAAAAGCCTTTTTCTCTTCAGTAGTTCCACACTTCATAACCCCGTTGACTTGTGTAATTCACTAACATTGCTGAATGCTTATTTGAATGCTTTCCTCAGCTGACACCTCATTGCTGACTTGCTTAATGGATTTTTTTTCATTTTATGCAGGCACCTTGGTGTGTGTACGCTACATATGGATATAAAACATAAAATTTTTATACATAGCCTAACAGTAGCCATTTTGCATCACACATTAATAATTTTTTAAAAAATATTATTTATTTATTTATTTTTGGCTGTGTTGCATCTTCATTGCTGCGCGCGGGCTTTCTCTAGTTGCAGTGAGCGGGGGCTACTCTTAATTGCGGTGCACGGGCTTCTCATTGTCGTGGCTTCTCTTGTTGCGAAGCACGGGATCTAGGCACACAGGCTTCAGTAGTTGTGGCACACAGGCTCAGTAGTCGTGGCTCCTGGGCTTAGTTGCTCCGCGGCATGTGGCATCTTCCCAGACCAGGGCTCGAACCCGTGTCCCCTGCATTGGCAAGCGGATTCTTAACCACTGCACCACCAGGGAAGTCCCTGCATCATGCATTGATTTGTGTGAGTGTTGCTGCTGGTGCAGTCAGCCTCTTTTATGGCATTATGTGAAATATTCCCAGGGAAGAGATCATTTCCAGTCAAGCTTCATATGAGTTGCCAAGACTCTTAGATTTCTTTATAAATACTAATGCAATTATTTTTTTTGAATTTTATTTTATTTTTTATACAGCAGGTTCTTATTAGTCATCCATTTTATACACATCAGTGTATACATGTCAATCCCAATCTTCCAGTTCATCACACACCACCACCATCACGCCCCTCCACTGCTTTCCCCCCGTGGTGTCCATACGTTTGTTCTCTACATTTGTGTCTCAATTTCTGCCCTGCAAACTGGTTCATCTGTACTATTTTTCTAGGTTCCACATATATGCGTTAATATATGATATTTGTTTTTCTCTTTTTGACTTACTTCACTCTGTATGACAGTCTCTAGATCCATCCACATCTCTACAAATGACCCAGTTTTGTTCCTTTTTATGGCTGAGTAATATTCCATTGTATATATGTACCACATCTTCTCTATCCATTCGTCTGTCGATGGGCATTTAGGTTGCTTCCATGACCTGGCTATTGTAAATAGTGCTGCAGTGAACATTGGGGTGCATGTGTCTTTTTGAATTATGGTTTTCTCTGGGTATATGCCCAGTAGTGGGATTGTTGGGTATATGGTAATTCTATTTGTAGTTTTTTAAGGAACCTCCATACTGTTCTCCATAGTGGCTGTATCAGTTTACATTCCCACCAACAGTGCAAGAGGGTTCCCTTTTCTCCACACCCTCTCCAGCATTTGTTGTTTGTAGATTTTCTGATAAAGCCCATTCTAACTGGTGTGAGGTGATACCTCATTGCAGTTTTGATTTGCATTTCTCTAATAATTAGTGATGTTGAGCAGCTTTTCATGTGCTTCTTGGCCATCTGTATGTCTTTAGAGAAACATCTATTTAGGTCTTCTGCCCATTTTTGAATTGGGTTGTTTGTTCTTTTAATATTGAGCTGCATGAGCTGTTTATATATTTTGGAGATTAATCCTTTGTCCATTGATTTGTTTGCAAATATTTTCTCCCATTTTGAGGGTTGTTTTTTGTCTTTTTTATGGTTTCCTTTGCTGTGCAAAATCTTTGAAGTTTCATTAGGTCCCACTTGTTTATTTTTGTTTTTATTACCATTACTCTAGGAGGTGGATCAGAAAAGATCTTGCTGTGATTTATGTCAAAGAGTGTTCTTCCTATGTTTTCCTCTAAGAGTCTTACAGTGTCCAGTCTTACATTTAGGTCTCTAATCTATTTTGAGTTTATTTTTGTGTATGGTGTTAGGGAGTGTTCTAATTTCATTCTTTTACATGTAGCTGTCCAGTTTTCCTGGCACCACTTACTGAAGAGACTGTCTTCTCCATTGTATATCCTTGCCTCGTTTGTCATAGATTAGTTGATCATAGGTGTGTGGGTTTATCTCTGGGCTTTCTATCCTGTTCCATTGATCAATATTTCTGTTTTTGTGCCAGTACCATATTGTCTTGATTACTGTAGCTTTGTAGTATAGTCTGAAGTCAGGGAGTCTGATTCCTCCAGTTTGTGTTTTTCCCTCAAGACTGCTTTGCCTATTTGGTGTCTTTTGTGTCTCTATACAAACTTTAAGATTTCTTGTTCTAATTCTGTTAAAAATGCCATTGGTAATTTGATAGGGATTGCATTGAATCTGTAGTTTTCTTTCGGTAGTATAGTCATTTTCACAATATTAATCCTTCCAATCCAAGAACATGGTATCTCTCCATCTGTTGGTATCATCTTTAATTTCTTTCATCAGTGTCTTATAGTTTTCTGCATAGAGGTCTTCTGTCTCCCTCGGTAGGTTTTCTCCTAGGTATTTTATTCTTTTTGTTGCAATGGTGAATGGTATTGTTTCCTTACTTTCTCTTTCTGATCTTTCATTGTTAGTGTATAGGAATGCAAGAGATTCCTGTGCATTAATTTTGTATCCTGCAACTTTACCAAATTCATTGATTAGCTCTAGTAGTTTTCTGGTAGCATCTTTAGGATTTTCTATGTATAGTATCATGTCATCTGCAAACAGTGACAGTTTTACTTCTTCTTTTCCAATTTGTATTCCTCTTATTTCTTTTTGTTCTCTGATTGCTATGGCTAGGACTTCCAAAACTATGTTGAATAGTGGTGAGAGTGGACATCCTTGTCCACAATTACCTTTTTTTAAAAAAAATTTATTAAGTATAGTTGATTTACAATGTTGTGTTAATTTCTGCTGTACAAAAAAGTGATTCAGTTATACATATATATATATATATTCTTTTTCATATTCTTTTCTATTATGGTTTATCACAGAATATTGAATATAGTTCCCTGTGCTATACAGTAGGACCTTGTTTATCTCTTCTATGTATAATAGTTTGGATCTGCTAATCCCAAACTCCCAGTACATCCCTTCCTCACCTCTCCTCCCCCTTGGCCATCACAAGTCTGGTCTCTATGTAAGTGAGTCTGTTTCTGTTTCACAGATAAGTTCATTTGTGTCACATTTTAGATTCCACATATAAGTGATATCATATGTATTTGTCCTCCGTCTGACTAACTTCACTTAGTATGATACTCTCTAGTAGCATCCATGTTGCTGCAAATGGCATTATTTCATTCTTTTTTATGGCTAAGTAGTATTTCATTGTATATATGTACCACATCATCTTTATCCATTCATTTGTCGATGGACATATAGGTTGTTTTTCTGTCGTGGCTGTGGTAAATAGTGCTGCAGTGAACATTGGGGTGCATTTATCTTTTCAAATTATAGTTTTGTCCAGGTATATGCCCAGGAATGGGATTGCTGGATCATATGGCAACTCTATTTTTAGTTCTTTGAGGAACCTCCATACTGTTTTCCATAGTGGCTGCACCAACTTATAATGCAATTACCTTTTCGTTGTAAGTGAAAGTTTTTAATCTTTTGTCACTTTAATTCTGCTTATTGAGCTATAAATTCATTAGTACATCCATGCTACTGTAATATGATTGTACCATAGGTAAGTCTTGATCCCTAAATTATCCCAGATCTTCACAGTGAAAGTCATATCACTTTCCTTGCCTACTTATGGTCTTTATTACATTTTATTCCCCCTAAATAACACTTTAAATTAATTGAATACATGTTTAGCCTTCTATAGAACATTAAAAACATTTGAGCCTATTTTTAATTCCTTGGATGTGAAGGAAAGTATACATCCATATGTTTTCATATTTTATACAGTAGTCAAGTAGTTCTAAATTCAAGGGAGAATATCAAGGCATGAAAATATTTCTGTAATGTGGCTTAAGAGACATGTAGAAAACATAGTGCAGTTCTCTCACACCAGTTGAACTTCTTTTTCATTTGAAATGACCTTAAAAGGCTTGTATTTTTTACTTTTGAGACACCTTTAATTGTTCTGTATTTTCAGAATTGTAAACAGGAGCAGTCCCTGCTTTTCACCTCATTTGTTCTTGGAAATCACACTAGGGTATAGATTGTATTTTTTCTCACATGTTATAATGAGAAGATTCACAGCTGTGAATAATAGCACATTATCAAAGAAAAAGTATAACTGTAAAACCCCATAGGCAATTTAAAAAGAAAAATTAGGTCCACATCAAAACCAGAAACCATTGCCATCTTATAAACTAGGAAGCTGAGACACAGGCCATCAGACATCCTATACTTTCATTCATAGACCTAAGGGGCATAGAAAGGAAATTACCAGAATACTATGTTGTTTTTAATCCAGCTTCTTTTGAGAGTTACACAAAATTTGTGCTATAAATTGAATTCTCCGAACCATTCTCTGCAAGTCACTTAGTTGATTGTGTGTGTGTGTGTGCGCGTGTGCATGTGTGTGCACACATGCGCGCGCAGTTCTTTGCCATTTTATTATGTGCGGGTCCATGTAACCACTGCTACAATCAAGATACAGAAGTATTACAACACCTTAAAGAGCTCCCTCAGCTACCTCTTTATAGCACACCCATCCTCTTTCCTCCCCTCAACAATCCCTGACTCCTGACAACCACTAATCTATTCTCCATCTCATCTATTTCAAGTAGAATTTCATTTTGATTTATTTATAGTTATTGGAGACTATCTCTTTGTGTAGATATTTAGGTATGACATTATATAGACATAACTTAGTTTTGCTTGTGCTGACATTACCAGTTTCAGTGAGGGAAAAAACCTTGTAGTCGATTTTTTTTTTTTTTTTTTTTTTTTTTGCTGCGTTGGGTCTTCGTTGCTATGCGCGCGCTTTCTCTAGTTGCAGCGAGTGGGGGCTACTCTTCATTGCAGTGCATGGGCTTCTCATTGCAGTGGCTTCTCTTGTTGTGGAGCACGGGCTCTAGGCATGAGGCCTTCAGTAGTTGTGGCACATGGGCTCAGTAGTTGTGGCTCGCGGGCTCTAGAGCGCAGGCTTAGTAGCTGTGGTGCATGGGCTTAGTTGTTCTGTGGCATGTGGGATCTTCCCGGACCAGGGCTTGAACCTGTGTCCCCTGCCCTGGCAGGCGGATTCTTGACCAGGGAAGTCCCCCTTTTAGTAGATTTGTAATGGTGATTTTTTTTTCCAACAACAGCTTCAACTTCCTTTTGTTTTATTGACATATATGTTTTACAATAATGAAAAGAGGATATGATCAAAAGCAATATCTTTTGTATATTTTTATTTCAGGAAAATCCTGAATTTGATTTACATTTTGAAAAAATATATAAATGGGTTGCCAGCAGCACTGCTGAAAAGAATGCATTTATTTCATGCATTTGGAAACTGAACCAGCGATATCTCCGGAAGAAAATTGATTTTGTCAATGTTAGCTCACAGCTTTTGGAAGGTAAAGTTAAATAAAAACGTATATGTAAAATCAGGTATATCTGTAAGTGAATATATAATTTGGCATTACTCAAAGTATTTAAAACTCTGAATTATCTTTTTTGTAAAGGAATTTTAAGATAATTTTTCTTATTGCAGAAGTGATGCTTGTTCATTATAGAAAACTGATTCATTAAATTAAATGAAAATCACTTATAAACTTAATCCTCGGAGATAACTATGCATTTCTATGCATACTGAAATGCTTTTTTTTAAATAAAGAAATCTATGTTGCTACCTAACATGCCTTTTCATATAATGTTTCATGAACATTTTCCATGTTATTAAACACTTACCCCGACATTATTTTTAATGGCACCATAGTATTCCATTGTATTGGATATACTATAATTTTTTAACCACTTCAAAAAATTTTTCCAATCTTTGCTTATCTTAAACAGCTCTGAGATGAATATCCTTGTAGCTGTATTTTTGTGTAGAGTGTAGGTGTAGTGTTTAAGAAACAACTCTGGAGTCAGACTGCCTGGGTTCAAATACTGGCTTTGTCACTTACTATAGCTGTGTGACCTTGGGTTACTCTGTTTCAGTTTCTCGTATGTCAGAAACAGAGATAATAATAGTATCGACTCCATAGGATTGTTTTAAGGATTAAATTAATATATGAACATGATGAGAACAATGCCAGATATATAGTAAGAACTCAATTATATATTAACAATTATTATTCTATTATCAGGATAAAGTCTTAAGACGTGAGCTTAATTAGGGTATTTTAGATCAGTATGTCTTCAGGAATATTACTAGGGATTATTTTGTGTTATAAGACAAAAACTCTACTGTTAATTGTTGAAAACATACAATGAGGTCTTTTTCTTTTAAAATATCTTTTATGAAGACATACACATTGTGAGAAGATGGGTTCTGTGTGCCTTGGGGATGCAATTTGTGTTGTATTCTTTATCTCAAAGAAAGCAATTGAAGTAACAGCAGGTGGACAGAGTTGTTGCCCCTTTATTGAGGAAAAAAAAAGTAGATTTGTTCTAAATTATATATTAGAAAGAAAACTTAGATTTGTCCTAAGTTGTATATTAGCATTTCAAAATAGAAGCTTCTGTTCTGTCAAGTGAAACATCTGAAATTGCCAATATTCAACCAGTTTGACCTATAAAAATGGCAGTTTCAGATGCTTCAGACTATTCCTTGACTTAGTCACTTGCCTCTGTCCCTTCTCCATTTTGTTTTACTTAATTCCTTTGCTGTTTGGTCATCTATCTTTCTCTCCCTAACTGTAGTATTCTTGTCCATCACTTATTAATTAGTGAGGCCATTACTGGTTTCAGGCTTGATGCTTGGAACTGGCAGAGGCAAGTCACATCTCTCAGGCCACATGCTTCTCCCTACAGTGGGGCTGGCCTTGTGTTGGAGCCCTCAGGGTTGCCATCTCGCCAACATTAGCCTCCAGTGTCTTGGTTGAGTGTGTTGAGGGAATAACCTTTAAGAAATTTATGGTAATTTTCCATGCTTTGAATAGTGGCTTAATTTGTTCTGAGTAGCTTTCTTTTTTTTTTTTAACCATTTCAGGGTTGAACATTCTGATCATTGAATGATTCATAAGCTTTCTGTTCTGTTTTTGAATATGATGTGTTTCCAGATGTTACTTATTGCCTGAGATGTATTTTAAACCAATATATTTCATTCAGTCAACAATATGGGCAAACATTCTGATCATTGAATGATTCATAAGCTTTCTGTTCTGTTTTTGAATATGATGTGTTTCCAGATGTTACTTATTGCCTGAGATGTATTTTAAACCAATATATTTCATTCAGTCAACAATATGGGCAAGTACATACCTACCTGTATTTACCTCATTAAGCAATATTACCAAAATCAATGAGAAGAGTATTGCTGTTTTTTGAGAATGAGGTGACTAGCTTTAAAAAAAGACAAGACATTTAATTTTTCAGGGCCTTAAATGAAGGTGTAGACATTTTTATTTTTATAAATATTACCTAATTGAGATCAATTTTAAGAATACTGAGATCCTTAAGGAGCTCATTTTGAAAATCACTTTCTATAAATTAGTAACTGTTGCTTTGGTTTAATGGAGTTCATATAGTAGCTTTATTAATGTCCATAAACTTGTTTAATGTTTTACTGGACTTTAAAATCATGACCACTAACTCCCATTTTTTAAAAAAAAGTCTCTAAGCTTTGGGTTATGTTAGAAAACAAATGAGAAATTATCAACATCTCCTTTTAAGAGCTAAGTAATCATTCAAGTAAGTAAGACTGTTCATTGGGAATGTTAGCAGTAGCAGCTTTAGTAGTTTTTAT
The DNA here is from genome assembly GCF_949987515.2 of Delphinus delphis. NCBI lineage: Eukaryota > Metazoa > Chordata > Mammalia > Artiodactyla > Delphinidae > Delphinus > Delphinus delphis. Next base: position 64,419,752 of record NC_082687.1, on the reverse strand, counting down.
TGGTGACAATTGAATGTTCGTGCTAATAAATGGGGCTTCTTAGTACAATAAGGTTCTTAAAACAGGACCTTGTTAGCAGTTGAAGTAGAGTGAAGTTTTTGTTTGGGCTTTTCTTTTTCATTCTTGCAGCCAGATTTTTTTTTAAAATCTTTGACTTGACTCCTTAAAAGCCAGCTTGAACTGATAATCGTGTGTGTTTTTTTAAACTGCTTCCATCTTGTCCTTTCTAACAATGTTTTATGACTAATCCATTGTGAGGGAGTGTCTGGGTAAAGGTTTGGGCCTTGAGTGAAAATAACTAGACTAAACGCATGAGTCACAACTGACCTATAAGCAATCCCCAGGAAGTGATCTGTTTCCCAGTTTTCTCCTCCAAGGACTCGGCAGTACTGTTTCATAAACGACTAAGAGAAAATAGAAAGATAAATGTATTTTTAGTCACTGTCAGAAAATGAATTAAAAAAATGAACACTGGAAATTTAGCTTCTTGTGGATATTTCCAGTTTGTAGTTGTATTTGACATTGTCTTTTAAGCTTTAATGTAGCATGAAGTTCGAATGAAATATGGGTAGTATTTTTAAAATTTAAACCTGTGTACGTTTCTAGCCAGCTAATATTCTTTGCTTACTTTCCTCTGCTTTTTTCATACCTTTTTACTCTCCAGAACTGCCTAAAGTTACAGAAGGTGCGTAACACCTTTTCTTCTTATTCTATTCCATAGATTTTTATTACTTGACGTTGTTATGTACTGTTGGTTGCATACTTTATGAAATTGTGTGCAGGGAAAAGTATATTACTACAAAATCCATATGGTAATAAAAATCGATGATAGTATTCATTATTGACTTCCAAAGGGCTGTTTTATGGAAGAGAAAATACTTCTGAAGCAGTTATGATCATTTAAAATATTTGTTTATTTTTAAATATTTACTTGGGCAAGGAGCTGTACAGAATGGTTTAGGCATTCCCTGCCCCCTAGTGGCTAAGAAGCTGTCACACATGACAGTTTAACATTTCCACAGTGACTGTTTCAAAGGACTAGGAGCTCGGTGATGCTACTGTAAGGAACTTATATTTATATACTGTAATCTGTAATTGCCTGTACCAAAAGTTTACCCCCTCCTTTTTTTTCTGGGACATTATCTAAATCGGCCTAATTGCCATTCTTAAGAGTAAACCGTTTGTTACTTTGAATTAGGTGTTTTTTATTCTAGGACAAATGAACATATGTCACACTGAATGCAAATATTCATTTTCATATAAAATAATGAATATTTCAAACATCCAGTGTTTGTGATTTTAACATGTCACATGAGTTGATGAAAATCAATGACTTTGTTTCGAGGTTTATTTAGGGGTAAAAATTATTTTTTTCATTTTACCTCTCTTAACCTCAAGATTTATATAAATCCCACTTGCTGAGTGTATTCTCTCAAAAAACTGAACTGAGACATTTACCCAGAAAGCATCTCAGATTTGACCTCATGGTCTTTTGTTTTGAAGCGGGAAAACAGTTTAAATTTTTGTAATTTCACTCAGCCGTGTAGTTGTTGCTCTTCTTACTACAGTATACAGTTACTGAGAAAGTTTCTATTAGCTGATCTTTAGAAATTTTATTAACACGTGAAAAAATTTTAAAGAAAGAAATGGAAAATTCAGTTAATATTTTCAGTGCCCAAAATAAATTGTGAATTGTAGATGCATTTTTAAAATTTCAATTGAAAGTTATTTGGAGGAAAAAAACATAACAAAGATAACAGAAGAAAATGTTACCTGGGAAAAAAAGGGAAGCGAATTATTTTTCATGTGTCCTGAACTCATAATCATTGTTTTGTTAGAGCGACAGTCACTTCAGGTAGGGGGAAAGGTTAGTCTTGCACACATGCTTTGTTTCTGGTTTTGTATTTGTTTTATAGTTTATGTTTTGGGAAACTGTGACTAAAGCCTATTTTAACACAAGTCAATGAATTAGACTGCATGCTTTTGTTATAATAATTATGTTAACACATGCAGTTCTTCATAATAGTAAGGGTTTTTTTCATACATTTTGAATCATTTTTTCCTATTTTTCAGCCACTAAATGTGACCTGTGCTTATAACTGACCTTACATATAAGTACAGTGCTATTGTCCGTCCTACTTTTTTTTTACTACTTTATTTCTAATTTTTACCCTCTTTAAGAATCTGTACCAAGTGGAGAAAATCAGAGTGTGACAGGAGGCGATGAAGAAGCAGTGGATGAATACCAAGAGTTAAATGCAAGAGAAGAGCAGGATATTGAGATAATGATGGAAGGCTGTGAGTATGCAATTTCAAATGCCGAGGCCTTTGCAGAAAGGTTGTCCAGAGAGCTGCAGGTGCTAGATGGGGTAAGCCTTTCTTGTAATCTATGATTAGTGATGTGTGTGTAGTGAATTGAGGAGACTGGTGATGTTCATATTTTACTGCCTGAGCACTTAAGCCTGGGTAGTGTGATTATTGCTGTCTTTCTCTATAAGTGCATTACCAGCTGCCATCAGTCTTTCGCTAACAGTCCAAGCTTACAAATCTATAAAACCCTCTGGAAGTAAAGCCTAAAAGAGACTTCAAGATGTTAAAGTAGAAATTGTCCTGGGTCAGTTCAAGCCCATCTCTGCTGCTTGATGTCAGTGGGTCTGAGCCCTGCTGCCTTTACAGTTGGGCTGCACCTACAATTGAGTTATTATGAATAGTGTATAAAATAACACATGTGAAATTATAGCATCAACTGTACAATGATACTCTTTTAATTCCTTGTCCAAATTTTTTCCTCATATTGTGTTATCTGCCTTCTTAATGTGGCTTAGTGATTTGTATTATCTTTTCTAGTTAATATTGCATCTGTGTTGCAAGTCATCATATTACTTTGCAGTTTAATTTTGGATTTGAAAGCTTCCATATTTCAGGCAATTCAGAATCAATAGTCAGAATCATTTAGAAAACATTAATAAAGGGATGGTGGTTTGTTACTGCTTTGCCTCGAAAAAAAAGTAGTCGCAAATGAAAGAGAAAAGAAAGAATACCATAGAAGGAGCTATCTTATGGCAACAGGCTCTTCCACATCCTGTTAGTAGAAATCATACAACAGTTATAAATTAGTTCCATGAATTCTTCAAAGGCTGGCATACTACTGCTACCCTCTTGACTAAGGTATTAACGTAGATGATTCTGCTTTTGTTTAGGGTTTTATGTAAATATTACAGAGTATAGAAAATTTTTATAGCTAATAGAGTTGGAAGAAGTATCAGAGATGACATAGTGTAATGCCACTTAATTTATAGAAATGAGAATATACCATTACTGATGATACATCGTGGGGCAGAGCCCTACTTGTTCAGTCTGCAGAAATATGCAATACTGAGGTATGGTCCCTAACCTTGATATAAGGGAAAGTGTACTTTCCTGAAATACTGTGTAAAAAAGTGGAATGTAAACACAAAATGATAAATTAGATGTTTAAATGTGTATGTCAACCTTTGTTACTCTGCTGTCAAAGAGATTTATCAATATTTCATTTTTATACCTCTTTTACACATTTGAAGAATACAAAGTATTACTTATCTTTTTAACTTTGTAGGCCAACATCCAGTCAATCATGGCCTCCGAAAAGCAAGTAAACATCCTAATGAACTTGCTGGATGAGGCTCTAAAGGAGGTGGATCAGATTGAATTGAAACTGAGCAGTTATGAGGAAATGCTCCAAAGTGTAAAAGAACAAATGGATCAGATCTCTGAGAGCAACCACCTGATTCATCTTAGTAACACTAATAATGTAAAACTCCTATCAGAGATAGAGTTCCTTGTGGTAAGCATGATTATAAATTACCAACAACAATAAAAACTAATGATAATATGTAAAACCCATTTGTAAACATTTTCTAATTTCCTTGGGAGAGCAAGATTTAAAAATACTGAAATTCCAAAGAGCTAGTAATAGGATTGAGTAGCATCTTACCTGTAAATTTCCTGAAGAGTACATGTACAAACGGTGTATTTATATATATTCCAGAACCACATGGACTTGGCCAAAGGTCATATAAAGGCCCTTCAGGAAGGAGATCTTGCTTCCTCCAGGGGCATCGAGGCCTGTACCAATGCCGCGGATGCCCTTCTGCAGTGCATGAATGTGGCTCTTCGACCAGGTATGACAACAAAATCTGCCCAAGAACCTGAGACTAAGCCTGTGACTTAGTATAAAGCTTTTGACAAGAAGTGCATGGGGCAAGTGGTTTAGGGTTACATTCTTAGCTATTAAAACAAATTTCACTTATTATCAAACATAATTCATATTAGCACTAAGAAATTTTTCATTTCAGTTCCTTCTGATTGACCATCAATGACTGGTTAACACCAGGATTTTTCTTCAGTACTGTCTATAGAACCTGGCACAAAGTAGATGACATAAGGTTTTGCTATGCCAGCAGTTCCAAAACTTGAGTTTGCATTAGAATCACCTAGAGCAGGGGTCCCAAACCTCCGGGGCTGCGACTGGTACTGGTCCGCGGCCTGTTAGGAACTGGGCCGCGCAGCAGGAGGTGAGCGGCGGACGAGTGAGCGAAGCTTCATCTGCCGCTCCCCATCGCTCGCATTCCGCCTGAACCATCCCCACCACCACCATCTGTGGAGAAATTGTCTTCCACGAAACTGGTCCCTGGTGCCAAAAAGGTTGGGGACCACTGACCTAGAAGGCTTACGAAAATACAGATTGCCAGGTGCCACCTCCAGAATCAGTAGGTCTGGGCTGAGACCTTGGAATCCATATTTCTAACAGTTCCCAGATGATGCTGAGGCAGGACCACACTGTGAGAACCACTGTGCTATACTATTTTTTTCCCTTTACCTTTCTTTTACAAAGCATACGAATAAACCAGTAAAACTTTGGATTCTTCAAAACTGAAATATGGATACTGTTATAAAGGTATTCATTAAACATCGAGGAACTCTTTTTACGCATTAAATAAGTCAAAAAATGTTATGATTTCAGGCCATGACATGCTTCTGGCAGTCAAGCAGCAACAGCAGCGTTTCAGTGATTTGCGAGAGCATTTTGCCCGGAGACTAGCCAGTCACCTCAACAATGTTTTTGTTCAACAGGTAATTTTATTTTATTATTAATACCGGCATGTTCCTGTAACCTGTTTATATATATATTAACTTAAAAATAATATATATTAGCTTAAAATTAAATTCCCAGAAAAAATTTTAGTGTGTTTAATTGGGATCACAGTATATTCCTGCACACATTTCTTTGATTTTAATATTTTTAAATTTTAATATTTGTAAATACATCTACGAGCAGACATGCGCATATTTGCTCGTAGATGTATTTGGGGCCTCAGTGGCCTCCTTAGGAAGACAGTCTAGTTCCTTTTAGCTAAAATTCCCTGAGTTTTAAATAACTATGCTTACATGTTGCATATACCATTTAGACATTCTTATTTATAAAAATAAGTCCAAACCTGTTAACATGTTTACTGTTTGGCTTGTTTTATTTTTTAGTATTTTGAATACTGAGAACTAGGACTTGATTCCATGTTTGAAGTGTTTCATTGGCTTCATGTACTTACATATATGAGAAAAATGACTAAGTCAGTTGTAAATTCCAGTTGATTTAATCTTATATAAACCCTTTGCATTTTTATATGGAAAGGGATATTATAATTAAGGTTGTGGCAATGATAATAATGCTAATAATATTATTAAGGGTACCTTAGAGGGATTTGAATAGAAGGCATTTTAATATCTGGGCATTTTAATAAATTAGGTTTCATATATTTTTCATCTCCTTTATTTTAATAGGGTTATTGGGCAAAAAAAAAATTGAGGGAAACTCTGTTCATCAAGAAATGCTGTCTGAAATACTAGATTCTTATTTTGTTTTCACTTTGTAGTATTCTAAAACAATTGTATTTACTATATTTTATTTCTGATTAGTTTACTCAGGCCCTCCTTCAACTCTATAACAGGTCCTACTTTCTTTCGGTGCCTGTGAGTACATCAACTTTGGCTCCAGCTTCTTTGATTCTTTTCTTTTTTCTGTAAAGTTTACTAAGCTTAACAGCAGCAGAATCTTTATAGATTATAATTTACTGATTTAAGCTACCTGTTAACCATATTTATAGCAGTTTTTTAATGTCCCATAACAAAAAGTTTATTTAGGCCAAAAAAGCATTTAATCTCAGTCTGCTTGCCTTTCTTCCTGTCATTCTATCAGTCACTCACTTTCTCCTTCATATATTTAGAAATCATTTGCCAAGTGATTAGAGATGCATACCAGACATTTACGTGGAATAGATGAGAGGCTGATTCTGCCCTCAAGTCACTCACAGTCTAGAGAAGGGAGATATAATAGACTGATGGACTGAGGGGGGGTATATGTTATGATAGTGGTACTGTGGGAGCATAAAGGAAGGCCATCTAACTAAGCATGCAAGGGGGAAATTGGGGAAGACTCTCTTAACATTTTACTTGACGTGAAAAGCATCAAGAAAAAAGTAAACCTAGAAATCATGTAGGAAATACTAATGCACATTTTACTTACACTATTATTTCAATAATATCTATTTCTACACAGTTCCCTAGTTTTTAAAAATAATCCTGTTGACAGTGATACAGGCCACACTTGTAGATGGTACTGAAAATACTAGTCAGTAAACGATAATCCTTTCTGCACCCTTAATTGTTTGTTGTAACATGCTACTGTTTATGATTTTGCTTCCTTGCCTTATAAACTAATGGCTTTGTTTAAAGTGAATGCTTCCGAGTTCTGAAAATCTAATATGTATTGTTACATGTGAGTAATGCATGTTGAAAACCAGAATGTTGCAACAACCTAGAATGTGCTGAAGAAGGTGGAGGACAATGTCCCAAGTATAGAAAAGAGATTTTCTGTGTGTTAAATTTAATGCATTGTGTCACCTAGCAAAAGAGTTGGGAAACATGGGTATTTCTATTCCTGGTTGTGGGACACACTAGCTGGGAAAATTTGATTACCATATTATGGTTTATCTCTTTGTCAGTCACCAGATTTTTATTGCATGCCTGTTTTGTACTCAGTGTCATCCATATATAAGAATAAGAAATGACTCCCACCCTCAAGATGCTTGTGAGGAGGTGTTAAAAGTAATGTACTTAAAGCTCTACAGCAGTGTATACAGAGTACCTTGGAGACATTGAAGGTTCAGTTCCAGACCACCACAATAAAATGAATATCTCAATAAAGCAAGTCACACAAATTTTTTTGTTTCCCAGTGCATGTAAAATTTATGTTTACACTATATTGTAGCCTATTAAGTGTACAATAGCATTATGTCTAACAAAATGTACACACCTTAATTTAAAAAATACTTTATTTCTAAAAATTGCTAACCATCATCTGAGCCTTCAATGAGTCATAATATTTTTGCTGGTGGGGGGTCTTTCCTCGATGTTGATGGCACTGAGGGATCAAGGTGGTGGTTGCTGAAGAGTGGGGTGGCTATGGCAATTTTAAAAAATAAGACAATGAAGTTTGCTATAATGATTGACTTCTCCATTCTCAAACAATTTCTCTGGGGCATGCAATGCTGGTGATAGCATTTTACCCACAGTAGAACTTCTTTCAAAACTGGAGTCAGTCCTGTCAAATCCTGCCACTGTTTTATCAACTAAGTTTATGTAATAGCCTAAATCCTTTGTTGTCATTTCAATAGTCTTCACAGCATCTTCACCAGGAGTAGATTCCATCTCAAGAAACCACTTTCTTTGCTCAGCCATAAGAAGCAACTCCTCATCCGTTAAAATCCATTAAGTGAGATTATAGCAATTCAGTCACATCTTCAGGCTCCACTTCTAATTCTAGTTCTCTTGCTATTTCTACCACATCTGTAGTTACTTCCTCAACTGAAGTCTTGAACCCCTCAAAGTCATTCATGAGGGTTGGAATCAGCTTCTTCCAAAACTCCTGTTAATGTTGATATTTTGATCTCTTCTCATGAATCACGAATGTTCTTAATGGCATCTAGAGTGGTGAATCCTTACCAACAGGTTTTCAGTGGTCTTTACCCAGGTCTATCAGAGGAATCACTATATCTATGGCAGCTGTGGCCTTACAAAATGTTATTTCTTAAATAGTAAGACTTAAGGGGCTTCCTTGGTGGTGCAGTGGTTGAGAGTCCGCCTGCTGATGCAGGGGACACGGGTTCGTGCCCCGGTCCGGGGAGATCCCACATGCCGCAGAGTGGCTAGACCCGTGAGCCGTGGCCGCTGAGCCTGCGCGTCCGGAGCCTGTGTTCCGCAACGGGAGAGGCCACAACAGTGAGAGGCCCGCGTACCGCAAAAAAAAAAAAAATGTGGCACAGAGACATGGAGTGAGTCAATGCTCTTAGAAAAATGGCGCCAGTACACTTGCTTGACACAGCGTTGCCATAAACCTTCAATTTGTAAAACATGCAATTTCTGCAAAGCGCAGTAAAAGCACAATAAAATGAGATACGCTTGTATATTAAATTGCTAATTGTATAGCCACATATACATAATATTCATATGTATAAGTGCTAAAGAGGTTTAATCAAAAGTGAGTTTACTGAGGATTTAAATAGTCAGATATGGCATCACAGATTAAGACAAGTCTTGAACAGAGTTCTTGCAATGCAATTTATAGCAAATGTATAGGTATAATATTATAACTACTGTACAGAAGAATCTGGTGGAAATAATCTAATGACCACAACATAACAGCGATTTAAGAGCACTGATTTCTGGTCTTTTTAAAATTCACACATCAATAAAATTAAATTTGGAGACTGACCAAGTCACCAATTTATTTTACCAAGTAAAAACCTTAAAAAAGAAATATCTCCATCTGCTTTCACTATCGTTTTATTTCTAAAATGACATTTGGTACTAAAAGAAAAGGAAGAACATAATTTCAGACTTTCTAAATTAATACATTTACCTTTATGAGAAACTGGCTCCCATCCTTTTCTTGTTTTCTTATTGCTGCGGGCCAGTGAGAACATCTTCATATTTGGGAATCACTGATTCAGAGCATACTCTCTGTGATGCAACTTTCACAGTAATACGTCCACATAGCTATATTTTAATGAAACTTGAAATGTGTTTTTAATATTCACTTCTTACTGTAATATAAGAGTAATATTTTTAACAATTGGCAGATTTTTTTGGCTCTTTTAGATCTTTTTACATACTCAGCTTCCATTGAAATGATAGACTCTTACCCATAACTTACACGTTTACTAGGGAGTCATGTATCTAGAAATATATTCATCTGGGGGAATCAGACCAGTTACACTAATTAGGATTCTGATATTGGAAGCAGGCAATCAAATTAAGGCTAATAAAATTGAGGAAATATTTGCAGAAGGGATATGTCATTGTAAAAAATTTTTTGGTTTTTTGAAAGATTTGTCTTGAAAGGATAACTGTTCTCTGCCCCTTTTCCCCCTTTGGTTCTACAGAGACCTCATGATTCTGTGCTCCACTTCTAGCAACATGATAAGACCAATTATGCACTGAGCTAAAAGTACAGCCAGGAAAAAACTGAAGTTGTGGGAGGTTTTGCTATATGCTTAAATTTGGAAATTTTTCTTTCAACATATATTTACAGAAACATCATATAGCAAAATAAAACCTGTGTAATAAATCAACAATATTCAGTTCATGCCACAAAAATTATTTCCTTAAGCACATTTCACAATCTTCTAAACATAGGTTGATGTGGTTAAAAACTTAGAAAGGACTGTGATTACTTAAGATCGGTTTTCATGTTTGTTGAAACTTTGCTCATATTTTCTTTTTCCTTTAAGAAAATAAAAATAAACATGCCATAACATAGAGTTCCCAAATCTTGAAAATTTGCTCAGTATTTAACATGAATGTGTCATTTCTGTTAGAAGGTCAGTAAAGCATAGTGGTTAAGAGTATGGATGCTGGAGCCAAGTTTCCTGGATTCCAAATCCTGATTCTGCTGCCTGGGTGACCTTGGGCAAGTGAACCTCTTTGTGCCATCTTAGTTGCCCTATCAAATGAATGGGGGTAATAAAAATACCTACTTCATAGGGTTGGTATGAGGATTAATGTGTTGTTATATGGTCAGCACTTAGAACAGTGCTTGGTTTTAGTAAAGTGTTCAAAATTAGCTAATTTTATTATAAATTCTAGGTATATGTATATATATTATATATACATTACATATTATATTAATATATATTATATATTATAATAATACATGTTATTATAGTATAATAATATATATTATATATACATACACACTAATGAAAATTTATAATTCACTAAGTTCTTAGAAAACGTATTTGTTTTAGCTTAATTTGGAAAAAATCTAGTATATTATTTTAAAATTATGTTAATAATAGGGTTTTGCTGTTTTTTAAATGAGGAGAAAAGTAGTCTGCAGAGTTATTATAAGGATTAGAATTTATATATATAAAGAACCTAGCATGGTATTGTTATTGTTACTAATTTACTTATTTATAATAAGAAACTTTAAACAATGTCTTAATTTTAAAAATATATAAAGAATAAAATTCTTAGCACATTTGAGTTCTAGATGTGATCGTTTTCTATTTTTTTTTTAATTTCTTTATTTTTTTTGGCCGCGTCGGGTCTTAGTTGTGGCATGTGAGGTCTTTGTTGAGGCATGCGGGCTCTTCATTGTGGCACACAGGCTTCTCTGTAGTTGTGGCGTGCGGGTTTTCTCTCTCTAGTTGTGGCTCACGGGCTCCAGCGCACATGGGCTCTGTAGTTGTGGCGTGCAGGCTCTGTAGTTTGTGGCACATGGGCTCTCTTGTTGAGGCGGACAAGCTCAGTAGTTGCGGCACACTGGCTTAGTTGCCCAGCGGCGTGTGGGATCTTAGTTTCCCTACCAGGGATTGAACCCCTGTCCCCTGCATTGGAAGGTGGATTCTTTACCATTGGACCACGGGGGAAGTCCCTCTATATTATTGATTGAACTAAACAATTTAAGTATTTGATTTTCCTGTTTCCTATAGGTATTTTGGAACCATTTTCTCTAAAATCTTTCTGTTAACACTAATAACATTTAATCTATCTTAATAGTAATAGTTTGAAGGTAATGATGTTCTTTATATCAGTGAATTTTCAAATGATGGTGATCTTTAAAATGCTGTTGCAAAAGAAAGCTTTGAATAGTAATATATGTGAAAGATCTTTGTAAACTGTAAAATCCTCTATAAATGTTAACTCTTCCATTTTGCAGGAGAAGTGAAGGTTTTTAATTGAAGAGCTTTTCTGACATTAAATTAAATAATATAACTTAACATGTAATGGTCTGAGTACACAGTTGTAGAAGAACATAAACAATGATTTTGAGTCTTAAGTCATTGAGAAAAATTAATGAGGAAGATTGGGATAATGAAAAGATATCTAATATTGTTATTAATAAAGACAGAATGTTTGAAAAACATTTATAAGCTATAACAGTTTTGTCAAATGTTCTTTGCTTTTAGTCAGTGTAACTAGTTAAGACAATTTGGAGACCTTAGCAGACTTAAAACTATAATATCTATTTATGCTTAGTGTCTAATATCTGTGATTTAATGGAATCCCAGTCATCCTTCTGATGTGGCCATTAGAAAACATTTCTGTAATGTAATGTTTGTATTGACCTTTGGCAATTTTTGAGTCTGGTTAAAATGATTTTGTTTGACATGTTTTTAAAAGAAAACAGAAGTGAGACTCAGATGACTAAGGTTCAGATTCTAGCTTTCCTCCTGTGTGACCTGTGCAAATCACTTAACTCTTTGAGTTTCAATTTGTTCTTCAATTTTTCTATTGGATCAGATGATCTACTAGTTCCATATACTCTAAAACAAAAGTCAGAAAGCATTATCTGTCTCAGGCTGTTTGAAAACTTATTAATTTATATAAGTCATGTCAAGGATGAAAAACAAAATCATATATTTATTTGCTTAACAGATCATTGGGAAAATTAAAATTACATTATTATTAGGGATTATCCTGGAAAGCCCAGGTTATAGTCATCTGTAGTCCTTCCTAGTTCCGAAATTCTATATCCTATATATTTTCATTTGTTGCTTTAAATATTGTAGACTCCAATGGAAATACCATAGATGTAGACAATTTGTTCTGAATGACTTCCTTATTTGCTGTGTTTCTTAATACTGTTTGTATCATGATATTTATTTGCTTAGTAAATTGTAAAATGATATGGGAGAGGCAAGCTTGATTAAAACATTCATTCTCAACTCCTTTAGAAGATAAAACAAGTAGTTGATTTATCAGAGAACCACTCTTGTGTGTTTATGACTGTTCAATGGTGGTGGTGTTCAGTTCACATACACAGGATGATAAAAGAAGCCAAGTAAGTACTCAGTTCTTATTTTTCTATGTGCTGTTGGTTTTGCTTGGCCATATTTGATCACTGTTTAGAATTTTTAGTTACAACAATGTTTCTTTATACTGTCTATGATATTTATTTACTTACTTACTCATTCTAGGGCCATGATCAGAGTTCAACTCTTGCTCAGCACTCTGTTGAACTGACTTTACCTAATCATCATCCATTTCATAGAGACTTGCTCCGATATGCCAAGCTGATGGAGTGGCTAAAGAGTACCGATTATGGAAAATATGAGGGACTAACAAAGGTATGGATTTGATGCCAGTTACTGAGTATAGAGCATAATCTTTTAGAATCAAGAGGCCATGTGTTCAGTTCCCCAGGTGACATTTGAAATACTATTGTATATTCTTGGCAAAGTAGGAAATAATTGAATTTCTAAGTGCTCATTAGCCAGGGAGAACATTTATTTTATTTACTTGGGTGGAGAAGAGCTAGATTTTGAACTTCCAATATAATGTAGTTTTAGGCCATGCTGTAGCCTGAAGCATCATTCAGTTTAGTTAAATGCTATAATTATTTCCTGAGTTTCTTTATATACAATATAGAAACTAGGGAGTATGAAGATGCTGTGAGACATTTGCCCTCTAAGAATCTGTAATCTGTTCTTTTAAGCAAGTGCAGTGTGCCTCTTAAGCAAACATTCCACTCTTCTAGGCACACAGAAACATGGTATTTCTATTCCTGGTTGTGGGACAACTGGGAAGAGCAATTATAATTAAAACAATCAGCGAAAAATTAAGTGCTAAACTGGAAATGAGTTTAAATATGTGGCAGTTTAGAGAAGGGAAATCCATGAACGGAAGCCACGGGGGAAAACTTAATGGAAAACATTGGACTTGAATTGACTTTTAAGTAATGAGTGGAATTAAATTAGCCAGAAATAAGAGGAAGGGCATTCCAGGGATGAGGAGCAAGATGTGCAGACAAAAGTGGGAAAATATGCCCTTTTCCCAGGACTGTAAGAAAGCAAGCCTGATTAAAGCAGAAATTCCGTATTCTGGAAGAGTGAGAAGTTAGGTTAAAGAATCTGAGCCTTGAGACCTAACAGCATTCTTCACACATGGGAAAAGCCTAGATGGGGGAAACTAATTTAGAACTTAATGTAATAACTGAAATGAAATGAAATCTTGAACCAGAAAGATGATAATAGGAATAGAGAATATAAACAAAAAGAGAGAGAATCCAAAGACAAGGGACGGGATGATGCCAAACTTGCTAGACTTGGAGATTAGAAGAACAGTGGTATATACCACTGACTAAATATCAGCAAGTGGACAAGATAAGAGTCATTCATATATTCATTAAGCAAATGAATTGAGCACCTGTTATGTGCTAACACTGTGGTAAGCTCTAGAGATGCAGCACTGAAGGAAGTAGGTGAACACTTGCCTGTTCAGAGTGCATATGCCGGTGGAGAAGGACTGACACAAAGGTCAGTTGTATAGCCTGTTGGAAGGTACTGCTGAGGACTCTAGAGAAAATAAAGCAGGGAATGCCAGGACGTCAGAAATGTTTGCAGTTTCAAAAAGGATGGTCAGAGAAGGTGTCATGAGAAGGTGACATTTGAGCACAGATTTTAAAAACAAGGAGGGGTGAGCAGCGGGAGTTTCTAGGGAAAGCTTTCCCGGCACAGTGCAAGTGCCCCAAGGCAAGAGCAGCCTGGAGCACTTGAGGAGCGCGAGGAGGCCAGTGTAGTTGGAGCACAGCGAGCCAGGTTCAGGATAAGAAGGGCAGGTGGGAGAGGTAAGGTGGGTGTGGCAGGGCAGATCTGGAAGAGACTGTGCACCATTGTAAGAATTTGGCTTTTACTTTGAGGGAGATGGGGGAGTGGTGTTGGTGGGCTTTGAGTAGTGGAATGACACGATCTGACTTAGATACATGGCCATCGTAGCAGGAACCCATGGGTTCAGTACTCTACTGTTGTGTGTTGTTTTGTTTTGTTTTGATTCAGCAGAATTCTGATTTGTAGATAGCTTAAAGAAAAATATTTGCATTACTGGAATCTTTGCCTTTTGAAGTTGTAAGAGGATTAATATTTTGGATAATTAAACATGGTTACATCTCCTTAAGAGTTTTGTGCCAACAAGTGCTTTGTCCCCTAGTGAGTATTCAAATGAGTAAAATACTCAGTAAGCTTTTTTGCCTAATTGTGTTCTCAGTGAGTATTATTGCCCTATCTTTATATATAATGTATTTATGAATGTAATTTAAAGTGAAGAAACATGACGATAGCCAATCTAGCACTGAATTATGGAATCATTTTCTGCTCACAGAATATTTTTAACTGACAATATTAATGTGATTTTTTAAATGAAATTGACTTATTTCCCAGGAATATTACTTGATCCTGTGTTCTGAACTTTTGACAGACCATGTATTTTATGCCTCATAATCTAATTTGGTAGCTGAAGTGTTTTCCTAAACAGGATTTTATTAAAAAGAAAGAAGGAAGAAAGGAATGAAAGAAGGAAACAGACTAAACCAGTGTTTCTTTAGTAAGAAATAATTAAATCCAGGTACTATTTGCACTTGGTTGGGTGTACACACCTCACACTTTCTGGCAGGACCAGGAAATGCCTGTTTTAAATTCTTGAGGGATAAGAATCACTAGACCCTGCCCCAACTCTACTTATGGCTGAATCTAAGCAAAGCCCTGATTTTTGGTATACATAATTAGAGCTTAAGGAAAATAGAAGTGCCTTGGTCATGTAATGAGCCCTGCTGTCAGAGTCCTTCCTCCAATGGTGGCTCTGGGTTATGCATGTAGGGCAATTCATAATGGAGATGGTCCATCCATGCTTAGGTAGGAAATGAGCTTTCCTCTCCTAATTAGCCCCCTGAGGTTGGCAGTCAGTCTTGAAGATTGCTCAGACATCTTCTCTTAACCTCAGTTTTACATTTGTGGAATTTTCTTTTTGTGTAAAGAGAAAGTTATCTGTAAGGCTCTACAGTCAGCACAAAATAAAGTTGAAAACACTACCTGAAATAACAGTATTTATACTCATAATAGTTAAATTTTAAGTAAGGTGCTGTATACAAGGTGCTAAGAAGAATACGTACTCACAGTGAGAGATATCTGTCAGAATTTGGTAAATGAATGAACTGAGAGTCACACCCGTCTGTGGACTTTCCTACCAGTGAATTCTGTTGAGGACCTGGGGGAAGCTATTCAGTCATTTGAATTGCTTTGAAAACGAAGATGATTTTCAGTAGTCTGCTCAAATCACTGTTTTCAAAATACCAAAATAGCTGTTTTGAAACTGTTTAAATTGCTTGGGTCATAATTTGCTCTTTAAACAATTGGGGTATTGGAATGCAGTCTGTAATATTGAGTGATTTGAGTAGATACCACTAATGAAGATTTTATGAATTGTAAGAAGCTAATTTCCCATTTGTCGGTCCTTTTCAATGATTTGCAGTGATCAATATTTTTATGAGAATTTAAACTTGAAAAAATGAGATGCTGAAAATGTGAAACAGCCCAATGAAATAGGAATAATTTTAGGGTATATTTTAATTTATATTTCCGTTTAAAGTTACACAAAGATCACAGGAAAGAATTTCCTGTTTGACTAATTTTCTTACAGAGACTGTGTGAGAATGTATATGGCCTACAGATAGACAAAAGCAGGATCTATATTATGTTTTATCCAAAAATTGTTTTATAAGGATATATCTAAAAAATATCTAAAAAAAATCAGTGGTGGACTATGAATCAGTATACAAATATTTAAATAATGTATACCTTTGAAAGGTGCATCTGATGTTTAAAGCAAAGTAAACCTGCTATAAAACTGGGTATGTTAATTTGAAATAATAAAGGAAGTTGAAGTGTAGATTCCATAATAAATTTAAAAGAATAGCTAGGTACAACAGTTTTTCTGCTGTAGATTTATTTAAATTTAGTGAAACTCTACATATGGCATTTAACATAGGACTTGGAAAAATACATGGTCTCCCACTGTTGAAGACTCTTTCGTAAGGGTATAAGATGTTTTTATGTGATGATAAGCAAATATGATGAAGAAATGAGTTTTCATGTTAAATAATAATTTTTTTATTTGAACTAGAATAAATTAAATTTGCTTTTTTAAAAATAAATTATTTAATTATGAAAACTGTAAGATGTATTAATTAAATTCTTGTTGAAAGTAACCTATTTGGGGGTAATGTAATACCCCATGCTGGCAAGGTATGGTAAAACTCTGTACTCCTTCATTGCCATTGACACTGTCTATTGGTATAATTGTTTTTAAAGCAACATGGCAGTATGGAGGAAGAGTTATAAAGATTCCCTTATTCTTTGGCACTGTAATTCCACCCTTAGGAAATGATTCCAAGGAAACAATTCATTAGAGATGAAAAGCTTATTGTAACATTGTCTATCATAGCAAAACATTGAAACCACTTAAGTGGCCTGTGTTAGGAGATTGGTTTACTAAATTGTGGCACATCAACAAAGCGTGATACTGTGCAGTCATTAGAGTGTGAGACTGGAGAAACATAATTGCTGTAACCCAAATACCCTATACAGTATGATTGCAATTATATTTAAAGTATGTGAAAGGTAATACGTAAAAATGAAAATGTAAGTGTGGTTATGTTCAACTTAATATTTTTGTAAATTCTTAATGTTATGTGTTTAACTTTTTTAAAGGACAGAAAATAGCCTTCTTTTTATATCCTATGAAATGCATCAAAATTTTAAGAGCACATGTAAAGAAAAAAACGTAGGGACACCAAGTGGGGAAAGCTGGGATGTGGGGGGGTGGGGGGTTGATGAATTGGGAGATCAGGATTGACATATATACGCTAATATGTATTACTAAGAACCTGCTGTATTAAAAAAAATAAAATAAAATTCAAAAAAAAATTTTAAGACCACAAAATTCAGAACAAGCACAAAGGACTTGGTGGTGGTGGGGGCGGTGGAAAATGGAAATTGTTACGTTTGTTTTATTAATAAGAAGTACGTGTTACTTTTCTTTTTAAGAATTACATGGATTATTTATCACGACTCTATGAGAGAGAAATTAAAGATTTCTTTGAAGTTGCAAAGATCAAGATGACTGGCACAACTAAAGAAAGCAAGAAGTTTGGTAAGCTTAGGCACCTCAGTCCCTTGTTTTCTATTCTATTAAAAATGGTTTTATTTTTATTTATGACAAATAATTCTGAGACTTTTTAGGCAAGGTGGAAGGAGATACAGTAGAATTAATGAAAGAGTAAATCTAATGCATTGGTTTAATTTATAGGTATTTCATAGAAAAAATATTTATGTCTGTAAATACGTTTTTTTACTAATTAAAATTCTGCAGTATGTGAATCTGACAGCAATTGTGTATTCATGCTATGTTTAAAAGTACAATTAGCCTCATATCCGCAGCTGTGCAACCCATAGATATGGAGGACCACCTATGGGACTTGAGCATCCATGGATTTTGATATCCACGACGGGTGCTGGAACCAATCCTGCACAGTAACCGAGGGATAACTGTGTATATTCATAGGAGAAGCAGTTGACCAGAAAACGAAGTGCAGTCTGGTAGAGAAAAGAACTAAACTAAGAGACACATATTGAAAGTTCAGTTTCTGATTTCCTAAAAGACCTTTCATAACAGTTGGAGGCAAGTCTGTGATCTCTTAAGTCATTGCTCTCCACAGGGAAGTGAAAGTGATTCCTGGCTTCTTACTTCTCACTGGCTATTTTGAATCAAAAAGAAGGTTTTAAGTGTTTTCTCCCCTGCCAAGGGGCTATAAAAATGTCACCAAAATTTCTCCTGTAATTATACATTATTTTTCCAAAGAGATATTTTTGAAACAAGTTGGTTTTTGTTGCTTCTAAATATGTTAAAACAATCAAAAATATGATTTAAAAGGATAACCAGTGAAAGTATCAAGTTGCGAGGAAGTGATTTGCCGAGGCCACATTCTGCTCTTGCATGTACCCATCTCTGGACTTCCTTTTGGATGGAGTTCTGTGCCTACTCAAGTCAAAACCTGGCCTTAAATGGCTACAGTGTGTACTCAGTGTGTCTGCATAGCTCCCCTTTAGAACCATGAGTTTAGCATTTGCTTGTTGAAAGGAGCCTATGCCCTAAGCAACTTCCGTAATCAGGAGATAGGATTGAAATTGATAGCTCATCTTTCCATTCTTTTCTTTAAGACAAAGAAGACTACCTTTAGTGGGTAATTATTTCGTGTGAATCACACTGATTTGTGGTTGGTTTTTTTTTTGCGGTATGCGGGCCTCTCACTGCTGTGGCCTCTCCTGTTGTGGAGCACAGGCTCCGGATGCGCAGGCTCAGCGGCCATGGCTCACGGGCCTAGCCACTCCACGGCATGTGGATCTTCCCAGACTGGGGAACGAACCCATGTCCCCTGCATCGGCAGGCGGACTCTCAACCACTGCGCCACCAGGGAAGCCCTGTGGTTGTTGTTTTTTAAATCCAACACTAATATATTGATGATACTAGTCCAGATTTTTTAAATGGTTTGAATCTGTGTACAAATGCATTGATTACACTTGGTGAAGACACTGATAAGAATCTTGGGACAATAGGCTTTTGGAAACAGAAATGCTAACTCATCCTAAAGGTTAATTGTTCTTAAAAAGCAGTGTGTTTATATCCTTGTTAATGTTTCACCATGGGTATGTTATACTTTTTTTTTTTAGTAAATGACATATTAATACAGTTACATGTTTAATGTTTTCATTTAGTATATTTGTCACCACTTGTTAGTGAACCATTTTATTTTGAGAGAACTCTTCTACAGTGAAAACTGAAGTAAAAGAGAAATCTTTCTAAAATTATCTCCTCAGGAGGTTATTAATGCTGATATCGTAATAGTTTATCAAGCCTAAGATTCTCATTGAGATAAATGACATAATAGAAATCTAATTTAAATCAAGTACAGTAGTATCTTAACGGTATCATTGCATTAACCTGAAATGTTACATTTTTACTTTTCTTACCCCTTGAGAAGTTCTTTAATTATCTTGTTAAAAAATTTTTTAAATTAACCTAATACAAGATACAGAAGATACTTTTACAGTTTTAAAACAGTGTTAAAATTATATCTCTTCTATGTATCTATTAAATAATAAAGAATAGGAGAGTAATTTGTAACAGTTGATGTAATCAAAAAAATTATAGTTTCTATTACTTTGATATTATCAGTTACAAGAGAAGAAAAACTAAATAATAAACAATTCAGAAGATAAAAACGGTTTTGTTCATCTTTGAAGATCTAACTTGTTAGTCAACATTTAAAAATAAATTTCCAGTTAAATACAAATGGCTTAAGAAGTTCTTAAATAGGTAGAATGTGAACTTTCTAAAGGTATCTTTTCAGTGATATAAATTATGTTTAAATTAGTTTTTAGTAGTAATTATAATTAAAAGGAACATCTAAAACTTTGGGAAGATAACTTCAATGAATTAAAATTAAGTAATTATGAGTAAAATTTTAATTTGTTTTGTTTTTGACTTGCTGTGAAAATGCTGGGTCACAGATACTAATAAGAGTAGGAAGTCAGATTGAATGTGTTTTACAAAAGGAAATTGTGTAGTCAGTATACTCATGGAGATTCAGGGGAATTCTCTCTTTTTCAATCAATCTTGACTCAAGTCTTTAACATCTACTTAGTTCAAATAATTTAAAATAATGTTAAAATGCCAGTAAAGTACTTTTTCTTTGTGATAAGGACTTTTTGTAGGTCTGCCTTTTTTGATCTGTAGGTTTACTTTGATATCCTCAAAGGTGAATTTTCCCCCCAAGATTGATACTTGGGTGTTTTGTTTTCCCTTTGTAGTCTACAGATATACTTAATGAAAAGTCAGGAAAACGAAATTTAGTAATTATTTTTTAATTTGCTTGTTTTTTTTTCTTTCTGCAGCTGAAATAGACACAGATACATATATTACTTAAGCCCATTAACATATACATTTACATAATTACTTCCTCATATTTATAATCCAAAATTTAAAATTGATACGCCTGAAACATATTTTCATTGTTTCTCCACTAAATTAAGAAATCTTGTTGATTCCAAAGGGAGTCTTGAATGAAAGACCGAATTTAGTCCTGACTGGAAGATTCATTCAATAAATGTTTATTAATTACCTGTTATGTAATAAGCACTGCTAGGTACTGAGAATCCAGCAATGAGCAAAGACCCTACCCTCTTGAAGCTTATAGTCTAGCAGGAATTATTTAAAGATATTTAAAAGTTTACCAGCATATTGTTGCTTGTTGGTGATAATATACAGTTTTTATGAGCCCCAAATGGGGCACTACTAGTAACTCTGTATTCTTTATTGACTACTAAAATATGTATGTGTGTGTGTATATATAAAGCATTAGGCTTTGCTCTGGAATTGGTGAACTTAGTAGAGTGACAACTTAAGGCCACCAGAAGGTACTATTCAGGATGGTCAACTAGTAGCTCCAGCACATCCCTCCTTGCTTGCCACTTTAATGTCCAGCCTTATTGTTTCATATTCCCTTGAGCTTCGGGTAGCCAAGGCTGGGAACATTCACATGTCTCTGGTGTGGCAAGTTAGTAGTTCATTATTGGGATTTTGCCTTGAAGTTTGGCAGGAATAGTGACAGTTGACACATTTTCTATTTTTTAAATATTTCTAGATTAGAGTTATATTCTTTAATTTTCTGTTTCATTCTGTAATTTCTTTCTTTGCCTTTCAAATTAACTTCTAATTTGGGTTTAGAATGTTTCACAAGATGATCTCTACAATTGATCTAATAAATATTAGAGAGAGATTTTAGATAAAAGACCCTAAAAGAGCTCCAGTTCCTCCATTAAACCTGCTCCCTCAGCTTTACCTTTCCATCTACCCATCTCCTAATAATTAGTATTTTTATACATACCTTTCATTCTAGGTGTTCACAAAGCCAGTTTAAGTTTCTTAGTAGTTCAGGTTGTTATTCTAAAATGGTTTTAAAGCCCCACTCGTATAATGTTCTGTCAGATGGAGTGTACAATTATTTAGTACAGTGGAGATTCCTTTCAGGAGCTTTCAGTGAATACAAGAGTGTTAATGCATTTAAAGTCTAAATCTACAACTTCATTCTGATAAATTTTCACTGTATTAAATTATTTACTTGAACTCTGTTTTCTTCAGAGAACAATACTTGCAAATATAGTCTTTAAATTTAAGTACATCAGCTCAATAAACTTAAAAAAATCCTTTAAAAGTGTGGGGGAGGCTTACAGATGTAGATATTTTTACCTGAATATTTGCATAAAACAGTACATTAAAAGACTAGTAAAGTTTTTTCTCTCATAATTTTTCAAACAATAGCTGACCAACTAAACATACGTTGCATCTCTCGTTACTTGATGCTCATGGTTCTTTGCATGTGTCTTTAAAACTAGAGCTTTAACTTCCTCTTGTGCATGGTTTGTGCAAATTGCAGTTTATTAACTTGTCTTTGTCTTTGATGCTTGCAACCTAATCCATCACAGCTACACTGCCTCGAAAAGAAAGTGCTGTCAAACAGGAAACAGAGAGTGAGTATGCTTAGTGTATTAGTAGGTATTCTCAATGCATGTTTGTTTGTCTAGAAATTAGTTATTTTTCTTGAAAAAAGTTACACCAAAAATACTGATTTCTCTGAGCTGCCAGGTATTGGTGAAAGAAAAACAACATAATGTTAGTGGTATGACTACATCCAAGAAATACATAATATAGTTAAAAATATTTGGTGGGTAGTCAGAAATTTATAAAAAGTCTTAACCATTATACTTTTGTTTTCAGGCTGTGTTTAGAAACTATAAAAATTCTTGTAGGTATGGTCAAATTTTGCATAATGAAACCAAAGTTTATCTCTAATTGTCCTTATACCTTTTTATCACTTATTATATCATTTGTCCCTCCTGACCATAAGCAGATAATGCAGGTTAGCTGAGAAATATTCAAGAAGAATAAAATGTTTTTATTGTTTAAATTTAATTCTAGTAAAAACATCACATTTTCTTGTAAATGGAATCTTTTAATTCTTTTATGTATGTAGGATATTGTCCAGACATATTGTTATCATTTTTCCCCATGGCTACGATAGATACCTTTCTTTATACCTAAACTCACATGTCCCATATTAATATAGTTAACGATGGAGGAAACCTGCACAAGCCTCTTAGATAGCCTCATCCACTAGAGGAGAGACAGCAGAAGCAAGAAGAACTACAGTCCTGCAGCCTGTGAAACAAAAACCACATTCACAGAAAGATAGACAAGATGAAAAGGCAGAGGGCTATGTATCAGATAAAGGAACAAGATAAAAGCCCAGAAAAACAACTAAATGAAGTGGAGAGAGGAAACCTTCCAGAAAAAGAATTCAGAATAATGATAGTGAAGATAAACCAGGACCTCGGAAAAAGAATGGAGGCAAAGATCGAGAAGATGCAAGAAGTGTTTAACAAAGATGTAGAAGAATTAAAGAACAAACAGAGATGAACAATACAATAAATGAAATGAAAACTACACTAGAAGGAATCAATAGCAGAATAACTGAGGCAGAAGAACGGATAAGTGACCTGGAAGACAGAATGGTGGAATTCACTGCTGCAGAACAGAATAAAGAAAAAAGAATGAAAAGAAATGAAGACAGCCTAAGAGACCTGTGGGACAACATTAAACACAACAACATTCACATTACAGGGGTCCCAGAAGGAGAAGAGAGAAAGGACCCGAGAAAATATTTGAAGAGATTATCGTCGAAAACTTCCCTAACGTGGGAAAGGAAATAGCCACCCAAGTCCAGGAACTACAGCAAGTCCCACATAGGATAAACCAAAGGAGGAACATGCTGAGACACATAGTACTCAAATTGGCAAAAATTAAAGACAAAGAAAAATTATTGAAAGCAGCAAGGGAAAAATGACAAATCACATACAAGGGAACTCCCATAAGGTTAACAGCTGATTTCTCAGCAGAAACTCTACAAGCCAGAAGGGAGTGGCCTGATATACTTAAAGTGATGAAAGGGAAGACCCTGCAACCAAGATTACTCTACCCAGCAAGGATCTCATTCAGATTCGATGGAGAAATCAAAAGCTTTACAGACACACAAAAGCTAAGAGAATTCAGTACCACCAAACCAGCTATATAGCAAATGCTAAAAGAACTTCTCTAAGTGGGAAACACAAGAGAAGAAAAGGACCTACAAAAATAAACCCAAAACAATTCAGAAAATGGTCATAGGAACATACATATCGATAATTACCTTAAACGTGAATGGATTAAATGCTCCAACCAAAAGACACAGGCTTGCTGAATGGATACAAAAACAAGACCCATATATATACTGTCTACAAGAGACCCACTTCAGACCTAGGGACACATGCAGACTGAAAGTGAGGGGATGGAAAAAGATATTCCATGCAAATGGAAATCAAAAGAAAGCTGGAGTAGCAATACTCATATCTGATAAAACAGATTTTAAAGAATGTTACAAGAGACAAGGAAGGACACTACACAATGATCAAGGGGTCAATCCAAGAAGAAGATGTAACACTATAAATATATATGCACCCAACGTAGGAGCACCTCAATACATAAGGCAACTACGAACAGCTGTAAAAGAGGAAATCGACAGTAACACAATAATAGTGGGGGACTTTAGCACCTCACTTACACCAATGGACAGATCATCCAAAATGAAAATAAATAAGGAAACAAAAGCTTTAAATGACACAGTAGACCAGATAGATTTAATTGATTTTTATAGGGCATTCCATCCAAAACAGCAGATTACACTTTCTTCTCAAGTGCGTACGGAACATTCTCTGGGATAGATCACATCTTGGGTCACAAATCAAGCCTCAGTAAATTTAAGAAAATTGAAATCATGTGAAGCATCTTTTCTGACCACAACGCTATGAGATTAGAAATGAATTACAGAGGAAGAAACGTGAAAAACACATGGAGGCTAAACACTAAGTTACTAAATAACCAAGAGATCACTGAAGAAATCAAAGAGGAAATCAAAAAATGCCTAGACGCAAATGACAATAAAAACATGACGATTCAAAACAATGGGATGCAGCAAAAGCAGTTCTAAGAGGCAAGTTTATAGCTATACACGCATACCTCAAGAAACAAGAAAAATCTCAAATAAACAATGTAACCTTAAACCTAAAGGAACTAGAGAAAGAACAGCAAACAAAACCCAAACTTAGCAGAAGGAAAGAAATCATAAAGATCAGAGCAGAAATAAATGAAATAGAAACAAAACAATAGCAAAGATCAATAAAACTAGAAGCTGGTTCTTTGAGAAGATAAACAAAATTGATAAACCATTAGCCAGACTCAGCAAGAAAAAGAGGGAGAGGACTCAAATCAATAAAATTAGAAATGAAAAAGGAGAAGTTACAACAGACACTGCAGAAATACAACGCATCCTTAGAGACTACTACCAGCAACTCTATGCCAATAAACTGGACAACCTGGAAGAAATGGACAAATTCTTAGAAAGGTATAACCTTCCAAGACTGAACCAGGAAGAAACAGAAAATATGAACAGATCAACAAGTAATGGAATTGAAACTGTGATTAAAAATCTACCAACAAACAAAAGTCCAGGACCAGATGGCTTCACAGGTGAATTCTATCAAACATTTAGAGAAGAGCTAACACCCATCCTTCTCAAACTCTTCCACAAAATTGCAGAGGAAGGAGCACTCCCAAACTCATTCTGTGAGGCCACCATCACCCTGATACCAAAACCAGACAAAGATACTACAAAAAAGAAAATTACAGACCAGTATCACTGACGAATATAGATGCAAAAATCCTCAACAAAATACTAGCAAACAGAATCCAGCAACACATTAAAAGTATCTTATAGGGCTTCCCTGGTGGCACAGTGGTTGAGAGTCCGCCTGCCGATGCAGGGGACACGAGTTCGTGCCCATTCTGGGAAGATCCCACATGCCGCGGAGCACCTCGGCCTGTGAGCCATGGCTGCTGAGCCTGTGCGTCCGGAGCCTGTGCTCCGCAACGGGAGAGGCCACAGCAGTGAAAGGCCCGCGTACCACAAAAAAAAAAAAAGAAAAGGATCATAAACCATGATCAAGTGGGATTTATTCCAGGGATGCAAGGATTCTTCAATATACGCAAATCAATCAGTGTGATACACCATATTAACAAATTGAAGAATAAAAACCATATGATCATGTCAATAGATGCAGAAAAAGCTTTTGACAAAATTCAACACCCATTTATGATAAAAACTCTCCACAAAGTGGGCATAGAGGGAACCTACCTTAACATAATAAAGGTCATATACAACAGACCCACAGCAAACATCATTCTCAATGGTGAAAAACTGAAAGCATTTCCTCTAAGATCAGGAAAAGACAAGGATGTCCACTCTCACCACTATTAGTTAACATAGTTTTGGAAGTCCTAGCCATGGCAATCAGAGAAGAAAAAGAAATAAAAGGAATACAAATTGAAAAAGAAAAAGTAAAACTGTCACTGTTTGCAGATGACATGATCCTATACATAGAGGATACTATACGTAGAGAATCCTAAACATGCCCCCAGAAAACTACCAGAGCTAATCAATGAATTTGATAAAGTTGCAGGATACAAAATTAATGCACAGAAATCTCTTGCATTCTTATACACTAATCATGAAAAATCTGAAAGAGAAATTAAGGAAACACTCCCATTTACCGTTGCAACAAAAACAATAAAATACCTAGGAATAAACCTTCCTAGGGAGGCAAAAACCTGTATGCAGAAAACTGTAAGACACTGATGAAAGAAATTAACGATGATGCCAACAGATGGAGAGATATACCATGTTCTTGGATTGGAAGTTTCAATATTGTGAAAATGACTATACTACCCAAAGCAATCTACAGATTCAATGCAATCCCTATCAAATTACCAATGGCATTTTTTACAGAACTAGAACAAAAAATCTTAAAGTTTGTATAGAGACACATAAGACACCAAATAGGCAAAGCAGTCTTGAGGGAAAAACACAAACTGGAGAAATCAGACTCCCTGACTTCAGACTAGACTACAAAGCTACAGTACTCAAAACAATATGGTACTGGCACAAAAACAGAAATATAGATCAATGGCACAGGATAGAAAGCCCAGAGATAAACCCATGCACCTATGGTCAACTAATCTATGACAAAGGAGGCAAGGATATTCAATGAAGGGAAGACAGTCTCTTCAATAAGTGGTGCTGGGAAAACTGGACAGCTACATGTCAAAGAATGAAGTTAGAATACTCCCTAACACCATACACAAAAATAAACTCAAAATGGACTAAAGACCTAAACGTAAGACCGGACACTTATAAAACTCTTAGAGGAAAACATAGGAAGAACACTCCTTGACATAAATCACAGCAAGATCTTTTTTGATCCACCTCCTAGTGTAATGGAAATAAAAACAAAAGTAAACAAATGGGACCTAATGAAACTTCAAAGCTTTTGCACAGCAAAGGAAACCATAAACAAGACCAAAAGACAACCCTCAGAATGGGAGAAAATATTTGCAAACAAATCAACAGACAAAGGATTAATCTCCAAAATTTATAAACAGCTCATGCAGCTCAAAAACAAAAAAACAAACAACCCAATCCCAAAATGGGCAGAAGACCTAAATAGACATTTCTCCAAAGAAGACATACAGCTGGCCAAGAAGCACATGAAAAGCTGCTCAGCATCACTAATCATTAGGGAAATGCAAATCTAAACTACAATGAGTTATCACCTCACGCCAGTTAGAATGGGCATCATCAGAAAATCTGCAAACAAATGCTGGAGCAGGTGTGGAGAAAAGGGGACCCTTTGCGCTGTTGATGGGAATATAAACGGATACAGCCACTATGGAGAACAGTGTGGAGGTTCCTTTAAAAAACTAAAAATAGAATTACCTTATGATCCAGCAATCCCACTACTGGGCATATACCCAGAGAAAACCATAATTCAAAAGGACACATGCACCCCAATGTTCATTGCAATAGCCAGGTCATGGAAGCAACCTAAATGCCCATCGAGAGACAAATGGATAAAGAAGATGTGGTACATATATTCCAATGGAATATTACTCAGCCATAAAAAGGAACGAAATTGGGTCATTTGTTGAGATGTGGATGGATCTAGAGACTGTCATACAGATTGAAGTAAGTCAGAAAGAGAGAAACAAATATTGTATATTAATGCATATATGTGGAACCTAGAAAAATGGTACAGATCCGGTTTGCAGGGCAGCAATTGAGACACAGATGTGGAGAACAAACGTATGGGCTCCAAGTGGGGAAAGCTGTGGCGGGGCAGGGGCGGGATGGTGGTGTGATGAATTGGGCAATTGGGATTGACATGTATACCCTGATGTGTATAAAATGGATGACTAATAAGAACCTGCTGTATAAAAAAATTAAATTAAAAAATTAAAATATATATCTATAGTTAATGATGTATGTATTATATTTTAGTTGTATTTTAAATATAACAAATTTTCAGGGTGTTGTTTTTTTTCTCTTCATTTTGTTTAGTTTTTAAAGAACTTTAATCAGTTCACTTACTGTAAAAGCAGAGTTTCTGGGTTCAGGAGTGTATTAAGTTGAATCGTGTGTAATTGACCTTTTTGGTAGGGCAAGATTAATTTGATATGGTTCCACCTAATGTGTTGATTTGATGTGGAGGTGAGTAATTTTGGGATATGGCAGGTTTTTTTGGAAATATAACTGTCATGTTAACTAGTACACTAGGGGGTCATTGACTTTCATCCATAGTCATGTCGTTTGAGTGGGAAAGAAATCCTCATCTACTTTAGTCTAGAGAAATCATCAGGCAGCTTAATCTTTATGGTGAGACTGGGCGGGGCATAATGTGATCTTTAAGATCTTGTTCAGTCCTATTCTGTGATTCTGTATAGTTTCACTACTCTTTACAGTATGTTCAGGAATAGGACACAAATGTTAATGAAAGAGAAGGACAGCCCACAATCTCTCCTCTGTGGTAGATTTGTGCCCTAACTAGTATGAGCCCCAGAAGACCAAGACAGTAGAAGATAGCCCTGATTTATGCTATGGATCTTTTATTCGTGAAGTTCACAACTTTTAAAGTTGTATTATTTCTTAGGTCTTCATGGAAGTTCCGGGAAATTAACTGGATCTACTTCTAGTCTAAATAAACTCAGTGTTCAGAGTTCAGGGAATCGCAGATCTCAGTCGTCTTCCTTGTTGGATATGGGAAACATGTCAGCCTCTGATCTCGATGTTGCCGACAGAACCAAATTTGATAAGGTAAAATAAAATAACAAGTACTTCTTAAACATTACTATTAGTTTTCTAGCATCAGTTTGTTATTCCTTTAATTGTGTTCAAAGATTTGGGCTCCGTTGGCTCTTTTAATTAACCATATCTTACTTTACAGTTCTGAATCTGAAAAAAATAGTCACATGTCAACTGAAATGTGATTTATCAATTAAATGACATAACAGTTTTATTAAAGTTTGTTATAAATCATAAAGTGCTTGCAATCATAAATCCAGTTATTTGAGCAACTACAGAGTAAAGAGGAAATAGCTGTTATGAAGCTAAACTGTTCTCTGCAATGCATTAAATAAGTTTAAAAAGTTTATCTCGTAAAGCAATTATACTCCAATAAAGATGTTAAAAAAAAAAGTTTATCTCTGTGTTCCTCTTTCCAGATTTTGAGTAAATAATTGTTGTGAGTTTTATTTTAAGTATGTTCTGGCCCTGTTATGCCTTGATAATACTGTATTGTCCTTTCAATCTTGAAAGTGTTTGTTTTGGGGATTCTATTGAGATTATAGATGAAGCATCCCTGGTCCCTGCAGAAAAGTAATTAAATGTGGAATGTTATTTTAAGCATTTTTGTTCAGTTCTTTGTAGGATCATTTTGGTTTTCTTCAGATCTTTGAACAGGTACTAAGTGAACTGGAGCCCCTGTGTCTGGCAGAACAGGACTTCATAAGTAAATTTTTCAAACTACAGCAACATCAAAGCATGCCTGGAACTATGGTATGGCTCACATTTATTTATTGGCTAGTATTTATGACCTGTAGCATAATTAGCCTAATTAATATATTGCCACAATTTCAATGTCAGAACAGAAAAAGACAAAATTTATAATTAAGGATTTTTAAAATACATTTTGTCATACAAGATACTAAAAACAATGATAGAGTTTGGGCATCTAATCTAATATTCAGACTATTTTAGGCCTAAACATTGTCTAAATTAGTAAGGGGGGAGAATGTCTGAATTTACTTTGCAAAAAACTTTTTTTTTTTTTTTGGCTGTGCTGTGTGGCATGCGGGATCTTCCCGGAGCAGGGATGGAACCCAGGCCCCGTGCAGTGGAAGCGTGGAGTCCTAACCACTGGACTGCTAGACAGTTCCCACAACAAAACATTATTTAAAAAACAGTTTTAGTAATCATCAAGAAAAAATAGGATTAAAAAAATAAAAAAGATGTTTGTCTATATATACCATGGTCTTTATAAAAAAGAAAGTAAGAAAGAAAAAAAATGTGGAGGCCTTAAATCTGAATCTTATGGCTTTGTTACTAACTAGCTATGAGTCCTTAAAGCAATTATTTAATCCCTGTTTTTCCTCATCTGTGCAATAGGTATAATAGTACCTATTCATCATGCCTCTCTGATGGCATAAGTGTAAGAAAGTAAAATGAGAGATTTGTAAGAATATTTTGAAGAACTTAAAAGCACAGTGCAAATTGAGTGAGTTTTTTTTTAGATTAAGGTCATCTTAAAAAAGAGAACCAACATATCAAAAGCAGGCCTAAAATGAATGACAAATTAATTATTTTAAATGGTTAGGGATTTGTTGTTGTAGGTGGTCCAGGTAGTTAATATGTTTACTTGTTAGCTTATGTAAGAACTTTTGATAGCATTTTTTAATACCAAAATTTTATTAAAATGATCGTTGAGATTTCTTTAATTTTTAAAATTCTCTCTTGAAAGTTGTTTCTGGATGTTTTTGTTGAGCTGCCTTTCCATTCCCATGCTTCCTCTGAGCCTCCTCAGCCTTCTCTCTCCTCCTTTCCCCTCATTGCACACACACAAACACAACTTCTCATGCCACAGTAATTCTAAGATAAAATCTAAGAACATAGCACTTCCTGAACATTCTTAAACAGCATCCTAAATTGTATAGTTTTGTCGGTAATACTGCCTTTAAAAATCATTATTTCTCATAATATATTCTCTCCTAGGAATTTTAAGACTGAGCAGGCTATTGCTGTATAAACTAGTCAAATTGTTGGTCTTTTATTATGTAAAGTACCTGAATAATTTTTGCAGACTGAAGCAGAGGAGCTAGATGGAGGAACGTCGTCACGGCAACATAATGCTGGCACACCACTGCCTGTTTCATCTGAGTATGTGTTTGTTACTATCTGTTGTTTATTTTGGAAAAAAAATAAACTTTAAATTGAGCAGGAAGGAGTGCTGCTCAGTGAAGAGTTCACATGACTCTCCATAACTGACAGCACTCAGAGCATCAGCCTGTGTGCCCAATGTCTTATCGAACATCTTACTGAAGTAAAATTGGTCCTGTTTATGGCTCTTCGGCTCTTTTTGCTATAGCAGCCACAGAAATGCAATCAATTTTGATATTTGCTGGTAGGAAGTAGCATTTGAATTGCAGTGTATTTCTCAGAAATCACAAAGTACATTTCAGGACCCGGTTTTACAAATGACCAAGTTACTTTGAGTGATAAAACTTAACTTCAAAAAAATATGTTTATATTGGAAACCACTATAGGATAATTAGTTCATCATATTTGGACAGTGTTAGTTGAAATACCAAATTTTAGTCATTTATGTATACCCGGGGGATAAAGTTGAAGATGAATACACCTGAAGCTTGTAATAACTTCTATATTTTGTATGTTTTCTGAACAGGAAAGATATGATTCGCCAAATGATGATTAAAATATTTCGCTGCATTGAGCCAGAACTGAACAACCTGATTGCATTAGGAGACAAAATCGATAGCTTTAACTCCCTTTACATGCTAGTCAAAATGAGTCATCATGTGTGGACTGCACAAAATGTGGACCCTGCTTCTTTTCTAAGTACTACATTGGGAAATGTTTTAGTGACTGTCAAAAGGAACTTTGATAAATGTATTGTAAGTTCGTTTTTTTTGTTTTGTTTTTGTTTGTTTTTTAATAACTTAGAATTCTAATTGTTGCAAAAAAAAATGTATTTAAACCAAGAGATTTCCAGCTTTCCACTGTGGGATCTACTGCCCAAAGCCTTGAAACAGAGTGTTGGCTACAATTTACATGAACAGAGCTAGTTGGATGGTGTTGTGCCATCTAGTTTCCCATCTACACTGTGAATCTTGGCAAGTTCTGGAGTAGGTGGCATAGAGGCAGCAGCTGCATAAGAGATCCACTAAGTAACTGAAATTTCAGTTGACTATTAATGACCATAGATTTAATGAAACAATTGAAACTATCACTTGAATTTATTGTTTTGCTTCTTTTAATATACTCCAATAAGATAATTAATAACTGGATTATTTTAATTGCTTACTTAAATTAGTTTATTAGTTTAATAGCTTTAATTAATAATCATATTGCTTTATTTTAAGAATAAATTGTTCTTATGTTAACTTTTGGCAATCACCATTTTCCTCCTTCTAATAGGGAACAAAGATCATTAACTTTTTTTTTTCCTGTTAGGTTTTGGTAAGCTTGTAGGTATGAACTGGACTGGGCCAGGTTCTAAAAAAAAAGTTTCATTTTATTAATATATTTAGTATATAAAAGTGGATATTTATTATCTGAATTTTTCTACTATGTAACCTCTAAGTTAAATCCAGCTTTTGAATAGCCATAGAAGAATGGGAGAATAATAAAAATATTAAGGGCAGTTAAAATCCGTATTCTTTTTTATACTTTCTAAAAATATTTATTGAGATTCTAAAAGTTTAAAAACAGTCTGTGTCCACTGTAGAAACTTAAATGTCACCTCAACAGTCTTGTTAATCCTCCTTCCCTACCAAGTGATTTCACTTGGCATTTGAAGTATTATGAAATTTAACCATTTAAGGCTTGTCCTCTTCCCTACCCTGCCTTCTCCAGAGGTGATGATAAACCTGGAAGATCTGATTGCAAGCTGATAGCCAAAAGGAAAAGGAAGAACTACCAAAGGCTAAGATAATGAGTCCCATTTAACATAACTGGAACACTGAATCATGAGGACACTATATATTTACAGAATATGAAGGTTCTGTTGCTTTTATCAGGAAAATATAACTTTATATAATACCTCTCAACCCAATAGAACATAGTTGTTGAAAGCGTAAGATGTAGTATCAGGTAGATGTAGACATGGGTTCAAAAGAAGTGCTTAGCACATTGCCTGGCACAGAATAAGAGCTTACTAATGGATCACTTGTAATGGTGGTGGTGATAATAGTACTAGTTATTAATAATAGTTTATTAAAGAATGTTCATGTTACTCTCAAGAGTGGGAAGTGAAGAAATTAAGCAAAATTAACCTAGACAAATGTATAAACTCATTTTCTCCTAAATTGCGTGTATTTCTAAAGGATATACCTCTTATCACCAAAGGGAGAAGGATGGTTCCTTCTGCTGACTGTCATCACTCTCTGTGTCTTATTTTAACTCACATCTTCTCAGTGTCTGGTTGATTGTGTTTGCTCAGTGTTACATGTTTTGGTACATGGGACAAGATCAGAACCTAGGGCATAATGAATGGGTAATGAATGGGTCTTTGTGTATTAAGACAGAAACATGAATGTCAGATGACTGCAGAAAGTGGAATAGATAGCACCTGAGTTTGGCACTTTCATCTGGTGGCCAAGCCCAAACTATTCTTCAAGGAACAGTGCTAAAAATGTTAGCCTAGCAAGAACCAGAGATAAAATTAGAAAGTAACTGACACATCAAGTACTACCAAGCTGGACTCTGCAATCCGGTACATTTCTTAGCTGTATTTAGTTTGCTTTTCAGGATTCCTCACACTATAGTGACATGGATTTGCACTCTTAAACCTTTGAAAATGATAAGATTTGGCTGTCTCATCATTGTTTATTCTTGCCTTCTTTGTCATAGATTAATTAACCATATAAGCACAGGTTTATTTCTGGGCTCTCTGTTCTGTTCCATAAATCTATGTATCTGTTTCTGTGCCAGTGCCATACTGTTTTGATGACTGTAGTTTTGTAGTATAGTTTGAAACCAAGGCGCATAATACCTCTGGCTTTGTTCTTCTTTCTCCAGATTGCTTTGACTATTATGGTCTTTTGTGTTTCCATACCAGTTTTAGAATTATTTGTCCTAGTTCTGTGAAAAATGCCATTGGTATTTTGATAGGGATTGCATCGACTCTGTTGATTGCCTTGGGAAGTATGGTCATTTTAACAATATTAATTCTTCCAGTCGTTGAGCAGGGTTTATCTTTCCATTTGTGTTGTCTTCAGTTTTTTTCACCAGTGTCTTACAGTTTTCAGAGTACAAGTCTTTCACCTCCATAGTTAGATTTATTCGTAGGTATTTTATTCTTTTTGTTACAACTGTAAATGGGATTGTTTTCTTACTTTCTTTTTCTGATGGTTCCTTATTAATATACAGAAACAAGATTTCTTTGTTATCTGCAATCTTGCTGAATTCATTTATTAGTTCTAATAGTTTTTTGGTGGCATCTTTAGGATTTTCTATGTATACTATCATGTCATCTGCAAATAGTGAGAGTTTTACATCTTCCTTTCCAATTTAGATTCCTTTTATTTCTTTTACTTACCTGATTGCTGTGACTGGGACTTGCAATAACATATTGAATAAAAGAACAATTACTTTTCTAATCCACATGTCATATGGTTTTCAGGTTTTACCCCCAAAACCTCAACACAGTGAAATTTTAGGTAAGAGTTGAAAATGATCCAACACTACTTGGCAATGTAATTCTTACTGTGAATAGATCTAGATAACCTGAGAAGTACACAGAACCGTAATTGAACCCAGGGATCATTTTGAACCCAAGTGTCTAGATTCTGTCTATATGAAACATCCCTTTTGCACTTTGTCACCATCATACAGAAGCACTTTGCTTACAAATTTAGAATAAGTAACTAATAGATACATGGAAAATTATATAATGCAAATCCATGGTAGAAATGCCTGTTCTCCTTCTCTGTCCTCATACCCCAAAAATACAGAACTTCTCTATCCAAACAAGTTTTAGGCTGCTATGATTTGGAAATAAGCTATGGTTCTCAAACTTGACCGCATAGCCACCAACCAGAAATAATCTTGAGAAATCCCGTGTGTGCTCTGATATCTGCTCTGTCCCAGAATGGGCAATCACTGTACACTTATCTTTCGTAAATGATAAAAATGTTTATTCGTTGTTTTTACTTTAAACAAAGACCTGAGGTTCACAAGCTTTGATTGCATCTTGTTTTAAATAATTTGTATATTTTTTTGACTTTATTTTCTTATGTAAAATATATGTACTTTTTAATCTGTAGAAATAGTTTTTCTTAGTTATCCGTATTGTATTCATCTTTATTTAGTAAACATTCAAAATGTTCTAGGTATTAAATTATGTCCTGTCTCTATGATGAATGCATTTGCTTTAAATTATATGCTGTTTCTAAGTTGCTTGGCTATTTTTCTCCCTTGCGTTCTGCCTATCTTTAGAGTAACCAAATAAGGCAAATGGAGGAAGTAAAGATCTCAAAGAAGAGTAAAGTAGGAATTCTCCCATTTGTTGCTGAATTTGAAGAGTTTGCTGGACTTGCAGAATCAATCTTTAAAAATGCTGAGCGTCGTGGAGATCTAGATAAAGCATATACTAAACTTATCAGAGGAGTGTTTGTTAATGGTAAGCTTTTGTTACATTCTAAAGAATTTTTTGGTTGGTTTTCATTATTTCTGGTATGTTAGAAGTTGGGGACAGATATGTTCATTATTTTCCATGTTCTATAGTCTTTTTTAAGTTTTCTGAAATTAAAGATTTCTTAAATTTGAAAAATAAGCAATACATAAAACCCATTTGTATTCACCAGGAACCACTTATATTTTAGGGTTCATATGTGCTTATCACTATGCAAAATTGAAATTCATTGTTTAAACACAAAAAATGATCTCCCGGATTACATTGCTTTTTAGCAAGAGTCTTCCAGAGATGATCAGCAGTGATGTCTGTGTAACCTTAAACAAATCAATTCACTTCTTTAGGCCTGTTTTCATATGTGTCACATAAGGTAGATTAATGCTAAAATACTATAATTCACCGTCTTCCTATGTCAGATCACAAAATTAAGTTACAGAAACAGTGTGGATGTGTTGTTTAATTTGAAATAAATGATCTGATTGCATCTATTCAGGAATTTTTAAAGCTAAAACATTGACAGGAAGTGGAATGATATCACCAGTTATAGATAACATATTTTCAGTGGAAACAGGTTTAGGGGAAAGATAGATAAATTATATGATTGAATGTTTGTATGGTTGATAGTTCTTTTAAAATTCAAAGTAGCTTTGCTTTTTCTAATTGTAAAGTAATACATGCTCATTACATACCCCCAAAAATCAGCAAACTGATTTTAAAAATCAAGAAGAAAATAAGGATAATTTGTAATCTAATCATGAAAAGATAACATTTAATTTTTTCCCTGCTAAACTTTTGAGTATATCTCTCTCACTGGTGTATATGTACATATTGTGTGTGTGTGTGTTCTCTAATTTTAAAAGTTTTATCATACCTTACACACTGTTTTGGAACCTACTAGACTCTATACTTCTAGCGTCTTTCCTTGTCTATTAATATAGATAACCATAATCATTTTTAATGATCGCATAGTATTCCATGTATCATTATTTATTTACCAGATCTTTTGTTAATAGGCATTTAGTTTGTTTCCAGTTTCCTCCATATATTTTTGTACACTTGTCCAATAATTTCCTTAGGATCAATTATTAGAAATGGAATTACTGGGTCAAAAATTTTGGGTCTGTGTTGAGGCTTTTGCCAAATAGCCACACAGAAAGATTATACCAGTTTAGTGCTTTGAGCATTTGGTGAAAGTTTCTGTCACATCTGCATCAAAGCCCAATATTACTAGGTATTATCAATCTTTTTATTCTTTGTAAACCTGAAAGACTATAAATCAGTTTTGTTTATGATATGTTTTACTGTGCAAGATCTTTCAAATTTTATTTGAAATATTTATTCATCATATTTATTTGTCTTTCTCTTTATGATCCTAAGTTTTGTGCCATTCTTAGAAAGTTCGTACTATCACAAAATTATTTCTTTAATTTACTTTATTTTTCTTAGTACTTACGATTATATTCATTTATTTACTTGCTTTTAACATTTTAAGTACTTGAGCAATTTAGAATTTGTTTGTCTGAAAGATGTGAAATAAGAATCCAAATTTAGTGTATTCAAAAGGACCAGCTAGTTGTCCTAAACATTTTGAATAATTCATCATTTCCCCACTGATTTGAAAAGCCACCTTTATTCTATACTAAGTTTCCATATATATATATATATATATATATATATTTGGGACTGTTTTAGAATGATTTTTTATTAGGTTTAGGTAGATGTGAAAATCCTTCAATACAATATATTTTATTCTATTAAGTCCAGAAATGTGCTTACTTCTTAAACTTACAAATGAAAAAAATCCTGTAAATTTTTCCTAGCTAAATATGGTTATACTTATATCAGGATGTTACTATGTTTTTTCTGTTTTCATTTTAGTGGAGAAAGTAGCTAATGAAAGCCAGAAGACGCCCAGGGATGTAGTCATGATGGAAAACTTCCACCATATTTTTGCAACACTTTCTCGTTTGAAAATCTCATGTCTAGAAGCTGAAAAAAAAGAAGCCAAACAAAAATACACAGATCACCTTCAGTCTTATGTCATTTACTCTTTAGGACAACCTCTTGAAAAACTAAATGTAAGTATATTTTCATTCAGTATATATTTCCTGGTTTTGAACCTGTGTACATATGAATAACACAACAGACATTTGTTTTAAATTTGCTCATATATTGATGCAGGAGGATAAGGAAGGAGAGACTCAGATACTTAAGCTGCCAGTGTGCCCAGACACTGCTAGATGTTTTATATACATTATTTCTTTTAATTCCTATGAACAGTGATGTGGAGTAACATGGTATTATCCCCATTTTACAAACGAAGAAACTGAAAGTAAATGAAAAGTTATAATAACTGGAAAGTAGCAAAGCTGGGGGGTGAACCGTAGATTTAGGTTTTTCCATTATACCAGACTTTTATTTCTTACCTCATAAATGGCTAACCTTTATCCCTAGTTCAGATGAAGATTTTGAAAACTTTATCAAGATAAAAGGAAAACAAAAAATTGTTTGGTTCGTTGC
This sequence comes from Delphinus delphis, assembly GCF_949987515.2. Taxonomy (NCBI): domain Eukaryota; kingdom Metazoa; phylum Chordata; class Mammalia; order Artiodactyla; family Delphinidae; genus Delphinus; species Delphinus delphis. Next base: position 64,381,896 of record NC_082687.1, on the reverse strand, counting down.
CTTTTCTTTTCGCTTCTTTTCTTGACTTCTCATTCCCCAGAGCAAGTCTGATCATTAAAAGTGAGAAATGAGGGACTTCCCTGGTGGTCCAGTGGTAAAGAATCCGCCTTCCAATGCAGGGGTCACGGGATCGGGGAACTAAGATCCCACATGCCACGGGGCAACTGAGCCCGCGTGCCACAATTACTGAGCTCGTGCACCTCAACTAGAGAGCCCGAGTGCCGCAAATTACAAGAGCCCACGTGCTCTGGAGCCTGTGCGCCACAACAAAAGAGCCCGCATATCACAACTAAGACCCAACACAGCCAAAAAATAATAAACAAAATAAATATTTTTAAAAAGTGAGAAATGATAGTTTTAGAGAATTGTGCAACATAGTAGAAGCTTAAATGGACCCTTCTAACTAACTTTGTCCACAGTATGATTAGTCATCTTCTATAAGTTTTTAACTTGAAATGAGTCAAATAAAAATTATGTATCTGTTGTCAATAATTCAAATAATTGTTTTGATTAAAAGACATTTAATCAGATGCAGAACCAATTCTTTCTAAAACTTAAGAACTGACAGATATTCCTTTAGGGTAGAAGGTTGGTCTCAGACCTAAAGCCTGCATGATACTTACCTGCAACATAGAGGCACTTCCTTTGAAATCAAATTTAAAGCAGAAACATTGATAGACCCCTTATTATTTAACATCGTTATGGAAGATTTAGCCAATGCAATAAGACCAAAACATAAAGATATACAAAGGAGAGTCAAGGTTATAATTACCTGTATATAATATGTTGGAATTATTTTATCTGGTAAAGTAATAGGATTCAAGATAAATATATCAAAAAATAGTTTATTTCCTCTATGTTATAATAACCAATTAAAAGTCTCTGTAGAAACAAAATTTTAAAATTACCAGGGATAGACTTGTCCAAAAATTACTGTCAAAAAATTAATAATTTATAAGAATAAATAAATAATAATTGCTAAGAAAATTTTAGAGAAAAGTAATGACTGGATTTGGCTTGTCGGTATTAAGTCATATTGTGCTCAAATAAAGACTTGCCAGTCAATATGCATATTAAAAGACCAATTATAATTAAAAAGACAACCTGAGGAGAATATTTGTAACACCATGTCAGTATATTTAATCTAAAAGATCTTTTTAAAATCAATGAGGAAAGCACCAAGACCTCAACATATAAATGGGCAAGGGTTCTGAATGTACCACTAAGCATCTGAAAAGCAGGTTAACTTCATTTATAGCCAAAGAATTGTGAAATAAAATGACAAACTTTTTTCACTTTTTAAAGTGGCAAAGATTTGTTTTTTAATTGTGCTAATGCTGATGATAGTATGGTAAGGTAAAAGTCTCATATACTGTTGACAGAAATATAAACCGATTGATATATAAATATAAACTTTTCTGGGAAGCAATTTGTGTATGTATATGAAGAGTCTTCAGAATGCTTAACAATTATACTCCTCAACTGAGGAATTATAGTCTAGAAATTTATGCTGGGTAGTAATCAGTAATGTGGGTGAATACTTACGTATAAAAGTTATTTGTGACAACTGTATTTATAAGAGATTTTTTTTTTTTTTGGATGAGTAGATTTTGCCAACTCTAAGAAAAAAGAGTGAAAAATATTAAATACCCAATACTGGAGGAATGAATAAACAAATTGTAGTTCAGTCATTGGATGGAACATTATGCAGCCATTAAAATGTATACTTTGGGAAAACATATAAAATATTAAGTGGAAAAGCAGCGTGCAAAATTATAATCTCATTTATGTACTCACATCAAAAGACTAGCAGGAAATCTAAAATGTTGATAGTGGTTATCTCTGAGTGGCATGATAATAGCTGATTATTATTTTATCCTTTATATTTTCACACACTGATTTTTACATAATGAATATATACTATTTTATAATCAGATTTTTTTTTTTAATTTAAGTGGTAATGAAAGCAGTTCTTAGCCATTATTTCTTTCCATTTCCTCGAAGCATTTCTTTGAAGGCGTTGAAGCTCGGGTAGCACAGGGTATAAGAGAAGAGGAAGTAAGCTATCAACTTGCATTTAACAAACAAGAACTCCGAAAAGTTATTAAAGAGTATCCTGGAAAGGAAGTAAAAAAAGGTCTAGATAACCTCTACAAGAAGGTTGACAAACATTTATGTGAAGAGGAGAACTTACTTCAGGTATGCTTTAGTTCTTTGAACCATCCTAGATTGCACATCCTTACATATGTCGCTTTTCTCCAAAATATTCCTCTAGAAATACTATGCATTTTCTAATTTTAGGAAATTAGAAAAGGAGGAAAGTTCCACAAGGTACAGACCAGATTAATGAATTGTGAGGGGAAGAAAGGAATAATATTTATATAAGTTTATATGACTATTCCTGTTTATTTTGTATTTCTTTCTTATTGTTTTGAGGCATTAAGTTGTTTTTCTTTTGTTTGGGGATGGGTTTTTTCGTTGCTTTTTTGTTTTGTTTTAGTTTTGAGGGTGGCAAGGAAATGGAATGTTGTATAGTACAGTGGAGTGATTCTGAGCATAGGGGTTGGAGCTGGAAATGGTTTTATAATCTGGCTTCAGATAAAGCTTCATGGTTTGGGGCAAATTACTTCACCTCTCTGAGCCTCAATTTCCTTATTTGAAAAGTAGAAATAATACCTCTCCTGTATACTGGCCACTACTATTACTGTCATTGCCATTTTATACATGAGAAAATCAAAGCTAAGAGAGGTGGAGTAATATGACCATGATCCTATAGCTAATGAATGGTAGAGTCAGATTTAAACTGCCAACTGAGCCATCATTCTTTATAAGCCGTACTAAAAGGCCCAGAGATGAGTGAGAATAATTCTGATTTTAACACCATGGAAGGCTTCATGAAGGAAAGCATTTGTGTTAGCCTCTGAAAGTCAGATACTAACTTAACAGATAAAGTAGGAGAAGTGGCCTTCCAGGTGGATGAAATACCATGAGCTAAAAGATGAGAAGCAAAAAAGTGTAAGTAAAACTGTTTAGTAAATCATCTTAAGTTGTCTATTAGGAATTTAGGGTTTATGAGATTTAGGGTTTATAAGGAAAAATCCCCTCAACTGGCAGATAGGGATGATTTCATAGTACCCACCCTCACCAGGTTGTCATGAGACTTAAAAAGGATAATGTATACATAAAGCACTTTGTACTGTGCTGATATGAAATAAGTCAATAAATATAACCTATTAATATTAGCTCATATGTCAATGTGTGTATCAGATTCTATCTTGATAGTTGTCTGCATCGTGATTTCCACTTCCAGATTATAAATTCCTTTGATTGCAGATGATTGGTCTGACTCATCTTGGTGTCCTCCATGGCATCAAGCAGTGTTTTGCATCATCAATTTTAGATAAAGAAATTGTTAAACTTTCATATGAAATGAAATTCAGGCATTCAGTGTTGCATTTCATTTAATCATTAGTCTTAGTTTCATACATAGTTGTGCATATCCACATCGGTGTTCGATATTGGAGTAAATATAATAACAGCTAGATGTAATGAGTGCTTACTGTGTCACACTGTTCTGAGCACTTTACGTGTATCCACTCATTTAACCTCACCTGAAGCTTGTGAGGAAGGTATTATTATCATTACCCCAGTTTACAGATAAGGAACTTGAGGCACAGAGCAATGATGTAATGTACTCAAGGTCACAAAGCTTATAAGTGGAAGGAACCAGTTTCTATCTCCAGAATGTATGTTTTTAACTATTATTCTAAATCCTTAGAATATATCCTGACATTATTTCTACATACTTGACTGTATTATTTCCATTCATAGTTTAACGACTCTTATTTTCATTTTTATTATAGGTGGTGTGGCACTCCATGCAGGATGAATTTATACGCCAGTACAAGCATTTTGAAGGTTTGATAGCTCGCTGTTATCCTGGATCTGGTGTTACAATGGAATTCACTATTCAGGACATTCTGGACTATTGCTCCAGCATTGCGCAGTCCCACTAAACCTTACAAAAGAAGAAAAGATAAATGAAAAAAGCACTCTGAGTACACCAGACACTATTCAAAAACATCAAGCAACCGTTTTGAGAACCAGACTTAAAATATTATGTATGAATGTCAGATAAATGGGTAATACCATACCACAAATATTCAAAAGCGAAAGTACCAACCTATGTGGCAGTTTCATTTGCCCAATAGGTTGTGTACTAAAAGCATTTATCTCGGGCTTCCCTGGTGGTGCAATGGTTAAGAATTTGCCTGCCAATGCAGGAGACATGGATTCAAGCCCTGGTCCAGGAAGATCCCACATGCCGTGGAGCAACTAAGCACGTTTCCCACAACTACTGAAGTCTGCACACCCTAGAGCCCATGCTCTGCAACAAGAGAAGCCACTTCAATGAGAAGCCTGCGCACCACAATGAAGAGTAGCCCCTGCTCGCTGCAACTAGAGAAAGCCCACATGCAGCAACGAAGACCCAGCGCAGCCAAAAATAAATAATTAAAGCAATTTATCTCATCATAAATGCCTTTATCATTTTTCCAGACTGTCCAGGAAATTTTCCTGTATTGCCTCGCTTCTTATATTTAAGAGTGGTTATCCTGGGCTTCCCTGGTGACGCAGTGGTTGAGAGTACACCTGCTGATGCAGGGGACGCGGGTTTGTGCCCCGGTCCTGGAAGTTCCCACATGCCGCAGAGCGGCTGGGCCCATGAGCCATGGCCGCTGAGCCTGCGCGTCCAGAGCCTGTGCTCCGCAACGGGAGAGGCCACAACGGTGAGAGGCCCGCGTACCGCCAAAAAAAAAAAAAAGAGTGGTTATCCTATGTGTAATGCATTGGGAGTTCTTCAGCTTTCACTAATTCAGTATTCCTTACAAATGTTACTACTAAAATTTTGTATAGAACTTTTTCCCTCTAACTAATGTATATATGGATAGGGATCTTGTGATGATCAGTTGTAAACTTGGAATTTGAGGATTATGTGACTCTGTGTAGCAGTGAATCTAAAATAAAGAAGTTTTCAAAAAAATTAAAATTTGGTTGTATTATTCTTAGATCTATCATGCTATCATTTGTATAAAAGCAAGTTCTTATAAAATCAGTATATAAAAATGAATTACATGTCCATTTACCATAAACCACTTAAAAGTATAATAATAAAAATAAAGGCATTTATAATAGCATTAAAAACATTTAGTATTTAGGACTAAGTCTAACGAAATATGTGCTATGGACTGAATTGTGTCCCCTCAAAATTGCTATATGGAGGCCCTAACCATGCCCTGCCGTGTGACTGTATTAGAGATAAGGCCTTTAAGGGGGTGATTGAGGTTAAATGAGGTCATAAGGGTGGACCCTGATCCAGTAGAACTGGTACCCTTATGAGAAGAGACACCAGAGCCCTCTCTCTACAATATGAGGACACAGCAAGAAGGCAGCCATCTGCAAGGCAGGAAGAGAGAGCACCAGAACACAGCCATTCTGGCACCCTGATCTCAAACTTCCAGCCTCCAAAACCATGAGAAAATAAATTTCTGTTGTTTAAATCACCTGATCTCTGGTATCTTGTTATGGCAGCCTGAGCTGACTAACACAAGATGAGTATAAGACCTTTATGGAGAAAATTATAAAATTATTAAAAGATATTTTAAAAGGCTTAAATAAGTAGAGGATGATTTCATGTTTCCAGATAAGAACACATAACATGGTAGAAATGAGAGTTATTCCCAAATTTAAAAATTCAGTGCAAACTTCCAGTTTCCAGTCCAGCAAGTAAGAAGCTTGAAAGTCACCTCTCCATCCTAACAACAAGTGAAAAGCTGAAAAAACTTAAAAGCAACTTCTTAGATCTGTAAGAGAAGCAAGGTCACAGGGCAAACCACTGCCACAGTTGGAGAGATTAATAGGAGAACAGGGAGAATTACAACTTATTGAAACCTCCATAGGAACCAGTGCTAAAGTAGGAAAAAGAACTGTAATTGACAGCTTGCTGGAGATGAGTGTAGATAAGTCAGAGAAAAACTCTGGGGGAACACAGTCTTTGGGGGTAAAACTTTTGTGAGTTTTACCTCCTATAGCTCTACCAAGTTCTCACATTGAATATCAGAGAAAAATTCCCTTGTGCTTCTAGCAAAGGGAGGGAAAAAGGAACCAATTCGAAATATGCCAGAATATTCTACTCTTAACAAAGTCTGCTGTCAGGAGAAATTATTTAACCAGAGCCTAACTGATCTGGGAGAAGGGAAATACCCAAATCCAGTTGGCTCAAGCCTTCCACATGGAATGGAAGAGAAATACCCAACTTCAGCCCACTCTAGTCATCCTTTTCCACCTAAAGGGGGAGAGGGCATTGAAAAGCACAGGTAAAGTTCACAGTCAAGAGTACAGGCTCATTAAAAGACTGATACCTTATTTTAGGGCCATAGAGTGCTTCATCTCCCTCTACACCTCACCACCATATTACTAAGACCTATTTACAACAGTTCTTTTTACCCAGTACATCATTATTTGACTACCAAGAAAAAATTATAAGAGATACTAAAAGGCAAAAAACAGTTTGAAGAGACAAAACAAGCATTAGAACAGACTCAGATATGGCAGGGATGTTGGAATTATCAGATCAGGAATTCAAAATAACTATGATTAATATGCTAAGGGGTCTAGTGGATAAAGTAGAAAACATGCAAGAACAGAAATGAAGAAGGCCTTTGATAGGCTTACTGGCAGACTGGACACAGCCGAGAAAAGAATCTCTGATCTTAAGGATATCACAATAGATACCTCCAAAACTGAAACACGAAGAGAACAAAGATTTTTTTAAAAAAAACAAACAATGTCCAAGGACTATGGGACAACTACAAAGGGTATAATGTGCTTGTAATGGGAATGCCAGGAAGACAAGAAATACAGAAAGGAACAGAAGAAATCTTTGAAACAATCATGACTGAGAATTAACCCCAAATCAATGTTTGCCACCAAATCACAGATCCAGGAAGCTCAGAGAACTACAAGCAGGATGAAAGCCAGAAAAACTATACCTATGCATATCATTTTCAAGCTACAGAAAAATGAAAGATAAAGATAAAAAAACTCCTGAAAGAAGCCAGAGGGGAAAAAACATCTTAGCTATAGAGGAACAAAGATAATTACATCCCACTTCTCAGAAACCATGCAAGCAAGAAGAAAGTGGAGTGCAATATTTAAAGTGTTGAGAAAAAAACCAACCTAGAATTCTGTAACCTGTGAAATTATTCTTCAAAAGTGAAGGAGAGAGAAAGACTTCCTCAGATAAACAAAAATTGAGGGGATTTGCTGCCAGTAGAACTGCCTTGCAAGAAATGTTAAAAGAACTTTAGAAGGAAAATGACACAGTTCAGAAACTCAGATCTGCATGAAGAAAGGAAGAATATCAGAGATGGAATAAGTGAAGGGAAAATTAAAACTTATTTTCCTTATTCTTAATTGATCTAACAGATAAGTTTGTTCAAAATAACAATAGCAACAATGTATTCAATTATTTATGCATATATAAATATGCTTATGTATAAGTGAAATGAATCATGGCAGTGATAAAAAAGGATGAGAGGGAGGAATTAGGATTATTTTATTACTATAAGCTACTCTTACTATCCATGATACATTGTAGGGTTATTTGAAAGACTTGGATTAGTTGTAAATGTATATTGCAAACTCTAGGGCAAACAATAAAAAAGTTTTAAAAGAAGTATAACTGATATGCTAAGAAAGGAGAGAAAATGGAATCATATCAAGTGCACAGTTAAAACTACAAAAGACAGAAAAAGAAAGAATGACAAAGCTAGGAACAAAGAACAAGGGCAACAAATAGAAAACAGTAACATATATGGGTAGCTATTAATCCAACTATATCAAAAATCATTTTGAATGTCAATGGTCTAAATGCACCAATTGAAAGACAGAGATTGTCAGAGTGGATCAAAAAACAAGACCCAACCATATGTTTTCAAGAAATCTACTTTAAATATAAAGACATATACAGAATAAAAGCAAATGGATGAGAAAAAATATACCATGCTAACACTAATCAAAAGAAAGCAGGAGTAGATATATTAATTTCCGACAGAGCAGACTGCAGAGTAAGGAAAGTTATCAGGGATAAAGAAGGGCATTACATAATGATAAAGAGGCTAATTCTCCAGCAAGACCTAACAATCCTTAATATGCATATGCCTAACAACAGAGCATTGAAATATGTGAGGCGAATACTAATAGAATTACAAGGAGAAATAAACGAATCCACTATTATAGTTGGAGATTTCAGTATACCTTTATCAGAAATGGACAGATCCAACAGACAGAAAATCAGTAAGGACACAACTGAACTCAACAGTACCATCAATCAAATGGAGATAATGGACATCAATAGACTACTTCATCCACAACAGCAGAGTACACATTCTTCTCCTGATCATACGGAACATTCACCAAGATAGACCACATTCTGGACCATAAAAAATGGTTCAGAATAAATTTGAAAGAATATAAATTATCTAATGTCTGCTTTCAGATCACAGTGGAATTAAACTAGAAACCAAAAACAGAAAGATAACGGGAAAATCCCAAAAATATTTGGAGATTAAAGACTCAATGCAGTTCCAGTCAAAGTCACAACTGTTTTGGTTCGGTTGGTTTTCGTAGGACCCAACAAGCTGTTTCTAAAATGTATACAGCGAAACAAAAGGCTAATAGCCAAGACACTCCTGAAGAATGAGGTAGAAGGAATTTCCTTATCAAGAATTATAATTAAAGCAGCATTGTATTGGTGCAAAGATAAATAAATAAATAAACAAGTGGAACAAAACCAGGAGTCCAGAAACAGACCCATACAAATAGAGACCCTTGCTTTATTACAGATGTGGCATGGCAAATCAATGGGGGAAAGATAAGCTTGGAATAAATAGTGCTGGAACAGGTTGTCCATAAGAGAAAAGGTAAAAATCGAGCCCTTATCTCACACCATGTACAAAATGAATTCCACATGGATTGGATTCCTAATTGTGAAATGTAAAACTATAGAACTTAAGAGAGTATCTTTTTACCTCAGGAATGGGAAAGATTTTGTTAAACAAGATGCAAAAATGCAAATCATAAGGGAAAAAAAGTTGATAGATTTGACTATGTCCAAATTAGGAACTTGTGTTCATCTTTCATGAAAATGAAACAACAGGCCACAAACTGAGAGATGATAACTGCAACACATATGACAATCAGCATCCAAAACTTATAAGGAGCTCCTAAAAATCAGTTTAAAACAAAAAAGACAAACCAGGGAATTCCATGGCAGTCTACTGGTTAGGACTCCGAGCTTCCACTGCAGCGGGGAAGGGTTCCATCCCTGGTCGGGGAAGTAAGATCCTGCAAGCCACACGGTGCAGCAAAAATAGAAAAAGACCAACCAATAGACAAAAAGGACAAAAAAAAAAAAAAACGTACAGGCATTTCACAGAAGAAAGTGACAGTATGACTAATAAGCACATGAAGCGTTCACTTGACATTAGGGAAATGTTTTCCCTGATTGAATTTAAATTAAATTTAAAAGGATGTGAGGTCAACAGAACACAAATGCTTCTGGAGGAAGCATAAGTTGGTATAATCACTTAAACAATTTAACACTGTCTAGTGAAGTTAAAGATGAGTGTAACCTATGACTCAGCAATTCCACCCCTAAGTCTGTACTCCAACGCAGTCAATCTGAATCCAAACTACACGTTAGAATCACCTGGTGTGCTTGTGTAATACGGATGCCTGGGACATTAAATTTCAGCTGAGCCAGGGTGGAGGGCAGGCATCTATAGTTTTTCAAAGCTCCCCAGTGATTCTGGTACTCAGTGTGGATTGAGAATCACTGCCATAAAGAGACTCGTACTTAGGCATTAGCACAAAGTCTTAACAAAGACCCTATCAGTACAGTTTGTAATAGCAAAAAATTGCAAATATCCCAAATGTCCATTAACAGTAGATGGATAAATTAAGGTATCTTCATTATATGCCAATACAGTAGTGAAAAATAGTGAATTTTATCTACATACAACAGTGCAGATAAATGCCAGGAAAATAATGTCAGATAAAAAAAAAATCAAAGAATACATACTGTATGATTCTATTATTATAAAAGTTCAAAACCCAAAATTAAACTATATGTTGTTTAGAGTTGCAAATGTGGTAAAACTGAAGAAAAGCAAGGAAATGATCATAAAATTCTGGAGAGTGATTGATTAGGGACCAAGAAGGGAAGTTTATGGTACCTAGCAGGGACAGGATTTTTTTTTTTTTTTTTTTTTGCGGTACACGGGCCTCTCACTGTTGTGGCCTCTCCCGTTGGGGAGCACAGGCTCCGGACACGCAGGCTCAGCGGCCATGGCTCACGGGCCCAGCCGCTCCACGGCATGTGGGATCTTCCCGGACAGGGTCACGAACCCGTGTCCCCTGCATCGGCAGGTGGACTCTCAACCACTGCGCCACCAGGGAAGCCCCGGGGACAGGATGTTAAAGGCATATTGTCAAGTTCTTTTACTTAACTGGGTAGTGGCTACATGGATTTCATTGTACCATGACACTTTATACCTTACATATACCTTATAAATCTTATTTTATATTAGTTCAACATTTAATTTAAAAACATAAAATCAAACACATATATGTGTGTATATATCTTTATTGATATATAATAAAACTTGAACATTTATAGATGGTGATCTGGAGCCAAAGAAGATCGAGTGACTTGCTCAGGGTCTAAGCCAAATATTAACAGAGCTGATATTCCACACAACAATAACCTTCCTCTCAAAGTGCTGCCCTTTCTTTTACCCTGTTGATAGCAGGAATGATACAAATATAAATATAGTTACATCTAAGGACCAAACACTATCTAATATCTCCATTAACAGGCAAAGGTTAATTTTACCTGAGGTGGTATGGCAGGTAAAAGAAAGAAAAGGCAGTGGATGACTCCCATCAGCTATAGTTTTCTGGATCTTAAAGATCTATACTATTGTATACTAGATGGGATAGGGAAGGAGAAACAGAGAACTTTTAAACAAACTACTGAAGATGATAACTTAGAGCAGGGATCCCCAACGCCCAGGCTGTGGACTGCTACCAGTCCGCGGCCTGTTAGGAAACGGGCCGCACAGCAGGAGGTGAGCGGTGGGCAAGCAAGCGAAGCTTCGTCTGCCGCTCCCCGTTGCTCGAATTACTGCCAGAACCATCACTAGCATTACCATCTGGACCATCCCCCCACACCCCAGTCCATGGAAGAATTGTCTTCCACGAAACCGGTCCCTGGTGCCAAAAATGTTGGAGACTGCTGACTTAGAGAATATAAATAAATGAAAAAGTGCTGAGAAAGTAAAAATGGCTATGCCAGGAAGGTTAAATATGCAATATTAGAGTGGTGTCAAAGAAGTAAGATTATTTTCTCATAACTATCTGCCTTGGGATCCTCTACATCGGCACTTCTCAAATGTTATTGTACATAGGGAACAACCAGGAATCTTGTTGAAATGTAGTTTCTGATCCAGCAGATTTTGTGTGGTCCAAGATTCTGCATTTCCAGCAAGATCCCAGGTAATATCAATGCCGCTGGTCTACAGCCCACAGTTTGTGTTGCAAAGCTTAACAGTGATGTAGAGTTACATCATTCATACCTGTGAACAAATCAGGATAATTTGGGTTTTTTCACCTTTGGGAGATAGCTGACATTTATGCTTGTGGTTTTAAAAGAGTTCTCAGTTTGTAATATTTGGTGGCACCGTGATACCATGGTATACTGCTCACTTAATCCCTGACTGAGTATAGTACTAAATGCATTTAGGAGGGGGAGCATTCAAAAGACAGTGGGGTAGATGGAAACGGGGAGAGGTATATATGAAAACGGACAGGGAAAGCAGGTGCTAACAATGAAGAATACAGCAAGCAAGACAAAGCAACGTCGATCTATGAGCAAATCACTTGCCCAACCATCTTGAGAAAGCAGCTTCTGTGAGATCAGCATCTCAATCAATTTCACTTGCAAGATGGTGAGTCCTTCAAGAAGTTCCAGCCTAGTTAGCTAGAGGAGAAGGTAGTGGAAAAGAAATTAAGAAATTGAAGGAATGTGCTCTAATCTGAATTTTATACTTGTCTCCATTTAATTTTAAACAGTTAGCCTTTCCGAATCTCCTGTAAATTACATTGCCCTGTAATTCTCTCATAAGAGCCTATTATTTTACTTCATGGCATTTACCATAATATGAAATATGTTTATTTGTCTTTCTACTTCTTCAGTGTCTTATCTCCCCTACTTAGCCTGCAGTCTTTATGACTAGAATCAAGATTGTTCTGTTTACCAGTATCTATCTAGCACACGTAAGTACTTAATACATGTTGAATTTAAAAAGTAAAAAGTGGGACTTCCCTGATGGTCCAGTGGCTAAGACTCTGAGCTCCCAATGCAGGGGGCCCGGGTTTGATCTCTGATCACAGAACTAGATCCCGCATGCCGCAACTAAGAGTTCACATGCCACAACTAAAAAAAGAGCCCGCACACCACAACTAAAAGGATCCCACAGGCCGCAAGGAAGATCCCACATGCGGCAACGAAGATCCCATGTGCCGCAGCTAAGACCCCATGCAGCCAAATAAAAAATATTTTTTAAATAATAAATAAATAAAAAGTGAACAAGGAGACCTGAATTGTTAATGCATGAAAGGAGGAAACCTTCACGTGTATTTCTTTACGATTCTCTTCCATGTTTACAGTACAACCATATTCTTGAAAGTAAGTTGCATTAGGGCAGAGACTCTGCCTGCTTTGTTCACTGCTTGAGCCCAGCACTTAATGTGCCACCTTGCTTTAAGTGCTCAGTAACTAGATGTGGAAGATAATGTTCATTCTAGGTGCTGAGTAAAGGAACTGTTATAAGGAAATTGAGCCACAAGATAAAGCAAAAAGAAAAACTGCTCTACTCCCTGTTTTTATACAGGGTCTTGCACAGTGATATAAATTCAACAAAGACTTGATGAATTAAATTCATGGAGGACCTAAATAAACAATGTCTTCTGTAGACTTCAGATATGCTCTTTTGGGGAGGAGGGTTTTCTAGATCTACTGTCAATTCCTCTGATAGATACTGTGGGCTATGGCGTCTGCCTACTCTTCCTTGCTAACAGAGCTCTGCTTGTTACAGAGTAGGAACATGCCAGAAAAAGTGAAAAATCAAGGTTGGCGTAAACCCTTGGATCTCAACCTGCTGCATATTACAGTTGTTGGGGAAATGTTTAAAAATACTGATATCTGCACCCCACCCCGGCCAAATAAATAAGAATCTCTGAAGGTGGAGCCCCAGTTTTTACAAACCTCCTGGGTGATTATAATGGGCAGCATGTTTGCCCTGGTCTAAGCCTGCCATGACTATCCAGCTCTCCTTCGCCTGTAGTTAATTTAGGAATATGCATCCATACGACCCAGTTCTGGTCAGTGAGATGTAAGAGAAAAATCTGCTAAGGGGTCCAGAAAAGATTTTCCACCCTGACATAAGAGGAAGTTCATAAGATATGCAGGGTCTTTATCCTCTATGTCTTCTTCCTTCTTGGTACGTTGTGATATGAAGAGATCATGAGGTAGGATCATGAAGGTAGGAGGATTACCTGAGCCATCAAAGAAAATGTAAATCATGGAATGATACATGTCAAAAAATAATATGTATATAAACAGTAGAGAGAGTAGGTACAATTATTTGAAATTTTAGGGTATTGAATTTAATTTCTTTAGTGATTATCTAAATGTTACTATTAATCATTAGAGGTTTCTATTTAATTTTCACTGCACAATCATGATCCTTTTAGCTTTGTAGACGATTTAAATAATCTTATTGCAAACAGGTCTGAGAGTTCTTTGGAAGAAATTTTATGTTGTTTTATTAGAATTTAATATTTCTTTCATTTGCTATAGTTTAAAAGAGCCCTTTATCTTTGGATATTTTTCTGGACCAACAGTTCTTATTTTACTCCCCCAGACTTTGCCAAGCTGTAACTAAGCCAATATCGATTCTCTGCAACTACTTTGAGGTCAAGTTGACAGTCAATATTGTAGCACCTAGGGAAAGAGAACTTTCTATAAAGGATTTCTAAGTAGTGGAATAATACAACATTTAATCCAAAACACCACATGCTTTTCTGAGACAGTTTGTAGGCCCTAAATTTAATTTGAAAAAACAAAAAATCTTGAAGTGGTTTGTATTAAAATTTACTCATTATAATTTTACTTACTTTTTTAAGCCAAGTTTACTTTAAATTAACTACAGCTATAACTGTACTATATCTAACTTGTGCTCATAAAAAGTCATTCCCATATTTGTTTATTCAGGAGGAGTAATCTGCTGTAAGATTGCTCAATCCATAACATTTATCACCGGGAACAGTTCTCTAAGTAGAAGAGAGAGGAGCAAAAGTTAATGAGAGTGTAATAGATGAATACTTTAACCTTTACTGATGTAGCCTGAAATTATGCACCTCTCCCTAGGGCATCACCTTAAGAATTGTGATTTCTCTTCTTATTCTCAGGGTCCCTTGTCTTTTAAATAATTTCCTGCCTCTTAGCCTTGTCTTTGGACCACAGATTTTTTTTTTCTGCCTGAAATATTATAGTATTGCTGTTCATCAGGGGGTATAAAATTTATCAAAATAATCTAGAAATGAATTGAACTGTTTCTCCTTCTATATAATAGTAGAATCATTCTGGATCCTGGTAAGACTATCCATCACAGTCTCCATGCTCTACAAAGATTAGGCAGATGACTATATTAGCTGGACCAATCAGGCTGTCTTTCTCTGCCAGGAATCTGAATCTTGGGCAGAGTGACTCTGAGTGGGATGAAGGCACTTAGAGTTAAATCATTCCAATGGTCACACCAAAAGAGACCACCCATAAATGTCTTCTATAAAGATCTCCAAAGTTGTCCTGGTTTCTATTCCTCCCAAGATCAAGTGGTTCTGTTTTCCTCTGAGTCTGTGAATCACCCAATATTCTTCCCATATTGCAGTCAGGGAGTGGTAGGGAGCCCTTAAGTTAGCTGAAGTTAGTTTCTGTAGCTTGCAACCAAAGAGCCCCAATTAATGCAGACTGAAACATGTATGTACACAAAATCAAACCAACTATATAAGACAATAAATGATAGATGCCAAATGTACGATACAGACAGTAAGTGTTGTAATAGCTCAGAGGACTTAGATATATCTGTGGTCTGATAAAGTCAAGAAAGACTTTATAAAGAAATTGGGATATGCATCACTGAGTTACCTTCACCCACCCATTGGGCAGCACCCATGAAGATAAATAGTAGTGTAACATTGAGCTAAGAGCTCAGGCTCTGAAGTCAGAGAGAACTGGGCTCAAATCCTCCTCTCTCTGGCTGTATGATCTTGTTCAAGTAAGTCAGCCTTTGTGCCTCATTATCCCTATTTGTAAAATGGAAAGAGTAGTACTCCTCTCATAGGTTCATTGTAAGGATTAAACCAGATAATGTTTGTAAAATGTTTAGCACAGTACTAATAAAAATTCAATTTTAAAAAGAAATCAATCATGCATTTCTTTGCAATGGTTGAGAAATCGGACTCATCTCTCCAGGGTGAGTGGATGACGCACTCACATACGTTCTCAGGACAGAGGGAGTCTCATCGAGTCTTTTGTCTGTGAAGCCATTACCCACAAAGTCTTTAGTAACTTGCTAATGTTATTTCATTAGCCTTTCGCGAACCTGTGAGACAAAGCACAGAAGAAAGTTTCTAGCTTCATCCAGACTTCCAAGAAAGTGGTTTCGAATTCCCCCAAATGACATGGAAAAGAGGCTCATTCACGGATTCTGGAAACTAGATATGAACTGGGTCCTGTTTCTTATTCCTACACCAATAAGCTATTCACTAGATTGGCATGTCTCTTCTGCCATTTTAATCAGACCGCCAAAGTTACATCCTTTTTAATTTAAAAAAGAATTATATTACTACCTTTTAAAACATTGATGAATCCAATTGATCAATCGCCACAGTTCATTTTACTTGAGCACATTAGATAGCAGAGTATATACTGGCTATACTTTATAACACATCAAAAATAAAATAAACCATGAAGCTGTGGACATTACTGCTATGGTATCAGGTTTTCACACAAAAACCCAAAAGCCTTGATGAATTGCCTTGTCATCATCCAAACTCCTCATTCTATTACTCAGTATAAGGTTCCTTAAGTATAATGGGAAGCATTTAAAAGAAAACTGTAAATGAAGCATCATAATTTAATTGCTGTTCTATTTTAATCAGATGTAATCCTATGAAGAAAGCCCAAAAAGTAACTAAACTAGCATCTTAACAAGTTTACATAACAGCAAAATTTTAAGACGTTTCATTTACTTATATTATTTGATAATTCATTATTCAATCATTTATTCATTCATCAAACACTTACTAATGGCCTGTGGGGCTACAGAGACAAGATCAAAAAGCGCATAGTGTAATGGTAGAGATGGGCAAGTAAAAATATCCAACCCAAATGCTTACAGTCATTATCTTTAGAGAAAAGAGTAAAATGGGGGACCAGAGCAGGGAAAATATTAGAAGTTTCTTGTGACTTTTGATTTGTAATTTCCTGTATGGTTTGAATTCCTCTACAAGCATATACTAGTTGATAAATTTGAAACATGGTAAAATGAAATGTTAATAAGGTTAATATCTTAGACATCATCAACATAATTGCTCTCTTTTGCTTTTCCTAGCACATATTTTTCTAGTTGGCCCAAGACATCAACCAGTCTCAGAAGGAGACAAAGAGATCTGTTACAGAATGAGAACACTGATTGCTTACTGGGTGCCAGACACTGCTGTAAGCAATTTACATGTAATGCAAGGAGAAAGAATTAATACTCAGCTTCTGGCCTTCAAAATAAGATTGTGCAGCCAAACAATAGTTCAAAAGCCAGGCTATTGTATTGGGAGGGGATATTCTAAATTCTTTTATTCACCTTCAGCCCCCATCCATTAGGTACTAAGCCTGGATGCCTTGGCTCAGAGCGTTCTCACCTGGGGTAGAGAAGACACCCCTTAGAGAGGGTCTAATTACTCTATGGTGGAAGGAAGGTATGATACAGAGGGATGGGAAGGGGAGCCATTCCCCTTCAGCCCCAGGATTGTGGCAAGGAAAGAGCAAGAGAGGAACAGAGTGGTCAGACACGCATCCTGGCATGTAGTATTAGCTGGGGAAGACGTCAAAGGCGGAAGGGGGTGCTTATCTCCACTCCCCATTTGAGACTTGGAGAAGAGGCCTCATTCCAGCCTGCTTCATATCAACCCTAGTGGGGCCAGCATGACCAGGCAGAGGGAGGTCATGAGGTTTAACTTTAGAGTCAGCTATACTCTCTTCATGGCGCCCCTGTGACCAAGACTCTCCAAGAATCTGGCTGGGGACTCATAGTGCCAGTGAGGTGGGTGAGGGCCTGCGACATGGGCTGGGACGAGTCACAGCCAGAAGTCAGAGGAATAAGTTGTGTTGGGAGGAGCCCCAGGGAGGCAGAGAGAGAGCGCCACCAGGGAGACAAAGAGAGACCCATGCCTCACACCAGCCACAGGCAGCTGCAATGCCGGCGACGGTAAGAGCAACCAGGTAGACAAGGGTAGAAGAGGTTCCCAAGGCCCACAGTCTTCCCTCAGCTACAGGTGAGGCAACTCCACACCTCCCCACATGCATACACCCAGTTCACGTCTTGGAGCCCAAAGGGTGAGAAATCTGACAGACTGAGCTTTTATTTTCCTAGACATACTAACAACCCCCTTTAAAAGGAGTGTTTAAATTACTGGGTCAGATCTAAACATTAATTGTTTTTACTCCTTACCAGCAGGTACGGACCAGGGAAGAAGGCTGGATCAGTTAACAAAGGGACCACAGTTTCTCCAAACTTCTGAGATGTGGTGTGAGTTAAATTCACAATCCTGCTAAGTCAGTCTAAAAATCAATTACAATTCAGGGTATTAAATGCTATGAAAAGAAGCTGCTATGGGAGCTCTATGCAGCAGAAGTAATTAATGTATTAGATCAGACCCATAGAGCATCCCACCCAGGATTCGGTCCTCCCAGGGGAACCAGCGCACATGTGCTGAGGGGCCGAGCGAGGGAGAGTGGTTGATTTTGACTCAGCATTTCATTAACTGGAAACTTAAGGGCATTCCTTAAAATATCACCAGTTTGGCATCCAGTGATTTCTACAACTCTCCTTGAACATTTTTATACATCTGCACCATTTCTTGAAGGCTTTAAATCCCTGTTTAGAGGCTATTTTGGAAAGTTCTGTTCGTCATCACCCAATTTTGGTGAGTTAGGAAGAGTGAGGCAAGGCAGGTTCTCTGTGTATCAGCATCTTCCTCTTCAGATGGTTTTTCCCCTACTTTGAGAAAAAAGGAAGCCACCATGTTTATTTATGTTTGAGGTTTAGATAGTAAGCATAGTTTGGTCAGAATGGCTCAAAACGTAAGTTTTATTTCCTCACGTCCAGTTCTTCCTCTTGCCCCTGGATAATAACTCAGGCAGATCCCATGACTTTTTTGGTGTCTCTGAAGAAGAAGAAGTCCTTGATTAGTAATTAAAATACCCACAACAGTTCCCTGTCATAAGCAGAACATTAAACGTGGCTTGGTGGTCAATGTTCTCACCCTTTTCTAGCTTGGGTCCGCTGCTGGCAGAGAAACAAAGGGAAGTGGTCCCTTGTTTTCCTCTTTTCCCATTCCCACTTCAATTCCTCCTCTACCCAAATTGCTACAGGAGGGAGAGGAGGGAAGAGGCAGGGAAGTTCTTAATTGACCAGTGTTTCTGTGCTCCAACGTCTGCTCTCAGGTGTTTAAACCTGACTCTTTCTTTGTTGTTGCAGATGCTTTGGAGACCCTCCTCCCTGCTCTGTGGGTTTCTCACCTACAGCTCATTTGCCAAGAGTCAGTGCATCTCAATTCCCAGCGGGCTCTTACTTCTTCTCTGCCTCCCGAACTGGCACCAGCCCCAGCTCCCCTCAGCAGAAGACGCCTCGTCTTCCTGTGGGCCTTCCTAGACAGAACCTTCTTCTGTTAGGGTTTAGTTGCAGACCAGAGAAACCCCTCTAGATTGTTTCAATGGAAATGGACTTACAACCAGGTTGCAGGAGGCTTACAGAATTGTTTGGAAGGGATAGAGGAACAGCTGTTCTAGAAACAGCTCCCACTCCCAAGATCACATCTCCTTTGTGGTCAGGAAAGCTTCCACCAATGCTGCCGGCAGCTCCTGAAACTACCTGCTCCACGACCCATCCCAGCCAAGTGGATGCCTCCGGTCCCCCACTCTCCTTCCTTTAGCCCATTCCTAATGTGTCTCACATGAGTGCAGATGATGGTGGAACTTCAGCTGCAGGCAATCCAGGAAAAACAACACTCAGCTTTCCAGCCTCTCAGACAGGAAGGCATGCCAGGAGCCTGGAGTTGATGCCAAGGGACCCAGTTCACAGGATCTGGTACAGGAACAGAGATCTCTCACGTGAGGCTCATACCTGATTGTGGAAAAGATACGGCAAAGTCTGAGAGGGTGCCCTTAACTCAGGATTCTCTCCTTTGTTCAGGGGACACGAATTAAGTGGTCTCTTTAAGTGCCCTCTCTCTTGATTTGAGATGAAGAGAGAAGTCCTCCAAAAATTCCTGGATCACTTCTAACATTTGGTTACACTTGTTAATAGAACCCTAATTTGGTATGAGAATAGGTCATAAATTATTCAGGCCTCCTTTGCCAGTGACTGCTCTAGGAGGGGGCCTGGAACCCGGTTCTGGCCAGTAAAGGGAACTTTACCAGTGGATTCTGGGAGACATTTCTCTTTGATGAGAAAAAGACCCATGAGGAAAAACCTTTTATTTTCTTGCCATGAAATCCCTGCTCCCTGCCCTCGCTTCTTGTTTTGGGTGCTGATGCACGTGGACCTGTTACTTAGACTCGTGGCAGCCATCCTGTGACCATGGGGCAAATGGTCTGAGGATGAAAGTCATCCACTGAGGAGAGAGAGTGGAAGCATGATGGCGCCATTGAACGACAAACCAAGACAGGACTCACTTCTGTCAGGTATTTTGTCAAGTGAGACCACGAAATGCTTTTATTACTTAACCAGTTCTTAGTCAGGCGTTCTGATACTTGCAGCCAAATGCATGTTGACTGACACTCAGGGTGAATCACTGGAACCCATGATAAGTGAGAGAGAGAGAGAGTGATTCGGAGCCCAAGTCAGCAAGTGAGTATTTTCATGTTTCTGCACAGTCAGGACTTTCTGAGTAAGATTTACCAGAACCCGGGTTAAAGAACAAGGCTTGGAAGTTTAATTATGACTATGACAGAATAGATAGTGAGAAAACTCTGGAAAGAGTTACCTCCCTGGAGGTATGTGTTTACATTTCAAATGGGGGCAAAACCTGGAACTAAGGAAACCTCCCAGGATATGTAAACCAGGAGAGGTTTCACTTGTCTTCCCCGAGACATCTATTTATATTCCAGAAGGTCAGAGCCCAGGACCTTTCCCTTATCTTCTCAAGGAAAATTAGTGTTAACTAGGCAACAAAGCTTTCTCTCCCTTTCTCAAGAGAGGAAGGAAGAGAGCTATTCCTCTCATACATAAACTGTCAGATTCTTATTTGCGGGGGGAGTTCCTCTCCTGCAGTACAGAACCCGGTACATATACGGCAGCATCTGACTCCCTTCACCTCGCCCTGGGGGGTTGAGCAAGGATAATTATTGATGTAAGTAATAAAAACTGATCTCTGCACCAGAAACCTCATATTTGCATTCAGGATAATAAATATAGATATTAAAAACCGGTCAGCTGTAGAAAGAGGCTCGTGCATGGTTCTTCACTGGAGAATGTGACTCAGTTACTAAAAAGACTAATGTGATACTAAGACAGTATTAGGATACGTTGAATGTACTGTGCAGATATCACAAGGGAAACAAATATATCCCAAGCTTCAGTCCTAATCTGATGCAACCATTTCTGGGTATAAATCTCAATAAGAAAACTGAGAAACTACAGTGTTTCTACTCCAGAGGAAGTAGCCAGATAAGTGATGGGCTTGGAGACCCTGTCATGTGAGCAAAGGTGGAAGGATATGAGTATTCTGAAAGGTCATCTCACGTATGAGGGAAAAGATTCACTTTCTTTTGATTGCTCAGAACAAATTGCTCACACACAAGGAGAGGCAGATTTTGGCATCATATAAAGAAGTATTTTTCTAACAAAGATTTCAGCAATAAAATGAGCTGCTTTGAAAAGTAGTGAGTCCTCTTGTCATTGTCAGGTGGCAGCTGGGATGGCCATCTGTTGGAGGCGTTGCGGAAGAAATCTGTGTTTGATGTGGGAAGTTGGTCTAATTGACATTTTAGGACCCTGACAACTCTCTGTCTCCACCAAGTTTAACTGATCATCATCTGAATATTCTCCTTTTAGCCGTTGTCCTATAGCGTTCCCCTCCTTGATAGTCTGCCAAATTCAGAGTTGTTTTAACTTCCAGAGTTAAAGTCAAGGCTCTGTCACTTACTTTGTGACTCCTGGTAAATTACTCAATCTCATCTGTAAAATGGGGACACCAATACTTCCTGCTTCATAGGGTTAGTACAGTGATTAAATGAAATAGTACCTGTGAAACATGCACAGCACTTAAAATAGAACCTAACAAGCACTCAATACCCAATGGTTGTTATTAGTTTCTTAGCATCTTCACTATTGTCTTTCACCACCTTTCACTTGGCTACCTACTCATCCTTCAAGTCTCTGTTGGTTTTAATGTATATGTCTCTTATTTTCAGTGAGTTTGAGTCTCTTGTCACATGATAAAGAGCTCTTTGAGCAATTACATTTTCATACCTTTTTCATTTAAAAATTAATTTCCTGATGTATTCTATCATGTGTTAGTCATTTTACTAGCAATTTGTAGGAGCTTTTTATATATTAGGTCTATGATAATAGTTGTAACATTTTCCCCAGCTTATCCTTTGTCTTTTGGCCATAGAACTTTTGAAGTTTCCTTTGAAGGTTAGAGCATGTAGAAGGTTTTTAATATATATATTAGTATTTATTAATCTTTTTATTCATGCAGAGCCCCTGCTCTTATCTCTATGCTTACTGACTCCAAAAGGTGTAGTTCCTTGCATTAAAATTATGAAATGAACATTCTGATGTCTTTGTAGACACACAAAATAAACTACTCCATCATCAAGATGCTTCAGCACTGTGCTTTTAAAAGGGACTCGCCCTTTCTTGCCAATAATTTTCCAGTGTCTCTGCTGCTAAAGAATAGCTTTTCATGGCACCTGATTATTTTGTAGCCAAGTCACTACAGAGGCTCCACTGCAAGGCTCCAGACAGACTGGAACTTTCATAACCATTATCCTTATCTGCCGGTAAATAATGAACTTGCCAGCCAAACTATACACCTCTGGCAATAGGGAAATTGAGTCCCTGCTGTTTAAATAAAAGGACCTGAATTCGTTGACAGTAATGTTGATATTTCAGCCCCATCTTTAGGCCAGTCACTGAAAGGAGGCAGCTCTGTTATACTGGACTTGTATCAGAAGGCCTGGTTCATTCAGTTCAGTTCTGTTCAATTCAATTCAGTTCATACATCCTGATCTTTTGTTAAGTGCCAGACACTCTGCCTGGGTTATAGGCACAAAAAAGAACACATTAGTCTTCTGTGTACTGTCAGGAGCTCACAGTCTAAAAGGGGAAACAGGATAATCTGTGACCAGAGTAGAGTGAGTTAGCAACATCCAGATACACAGAATATGTTTTGAATATACAGAGCAGAAACCTGAAAAAGGAACCTCAAGTTATCTCTCAGTTTCTCCTAGATGTTATCTGCATACACCCAGATGTTTCCTGGTGAATTTTCTTTACTCACAACACTTTAAACACCAAATGAGAGGGTTTTTTCCTCCTGACACCCAAGTACGTGGTGTCTTTTCCAAAACCACTTCTCCAACTCTCTTGGACACCAACTTGTCCAGAATTCAACTCACTTCCTTTTTGAAAAGTATTTATTTATTTTCCTTATTTTTTTGGCTGACTCAGGTCTTAGTTGCGGCATGCGGGATCTTCATTGAGGCATACAGGATCTTCCATTACGGCACGCGGTCTCTTCACCGCGGCCCTTGGGCTGTGGCATGCGGGCTTCTCCCTAGTTGTAGCGTGTGAGTTTTCTCTTCTCTAGTTGTGGTGCGCGGGCTCCAGGGCACGCAAGCTCAATAGTTGTGGTGTGCGGGCTTAGTTGCCCCACAGCATGTGGATCTTAGTTCCCTGACCAGGGATTGAACCCGTGTCCCCTGTGTTGGAAGGCAGATGCTTTACACTGGACCACCAGGGAAGTCCCCAGAATTCAATTCATTTCTGACACGAACTACTTACTACTGTGTTAGTAGAGACCCCACAGGTTAAGGGCTCAGTCCCACAAGACTGTCCCTATTTCAGATCCCAGTCACAAGTCCCAGGCCTCCCATATTTCTGACTGACCAGCTATACATTGGATATTCCCGTAACCCCCTCTCAGGTTAGATAATTTACTAGAACAGAACCCAGGAAGACACTTTACTTACTATTACCAGTTTATTAAAAAGGATAGAATTCAGGAACAGCCAAATGGAAGAGATGCCCAGGGCAAGGAAGCGGGGAAGGGGCACAGAGCTTCTGAGTCCTCACCAGGTGCACCACCTTCCAAGCACCTGATGTGTTTACCCACCTGGAAGCTTTCTGATTCCCATAGTTTAGGGTTTGTTTGTTTGTTTGTTTGTTTAACATCTTTATTGGAGTATAATTGTTTTACAATGGTGTGTTCATTTCTGCTTTATAACAAAGTGAATTAGTTGTATGTATACATATGTTCCCATATCTCTTCCCTCTTATGTCTCCCTCCCTCCCACCCTCCCGATCCCACCCCTTAGTTTAGGGTTTTTACAGAGTTCCGGTAGGTAGTCATGATTGTTTAAGTCATTGGCCATGGGTGATTAACTCAAGCTTGTCCCTCTGTCCTCTTTAGAGATTGTGGGTGGGGCTGAAAATTCCAAGCTTCTAATCAAGGCTTGGTCTTTCTGGTGACCAGCCCCATCCTGAAGCTATCCAGGGCCCTGTTGAGAGTCATCTCATTAGAACAAAAGATGTACCTCTCACCCTTGTCACTCAGGAAGAACAAAAGATGTACCTCTCACCCTTGTCACTCATTAGAACAAAGATGTACCTCTCACCCTTGTCACTCATTAGAACAAAAGATGTACCTCTCACCCTTGTCACTCAGGAAGTTCCAAGGACTTTAGATGCTCTGTTTGGGGAAAAAGACCAAACATCTCTCCTATAATGCCACCCCAAGACACTTTTACAATATCACCTCCAGCCCCTTATCTTACAGGCCACGCTTACCACCCACCCCTTGTCCCCTTCCTGCCCCAGCGCCCTTCAAGATGGCCTCCTGATTATACACTCAGGGGTCTGCACGACAGCACATTCTTCAGTCTCTGAAACTCAAAACCTTGACATTTACCTGGATTCCTTCCACTCCTTCTCTTCTAGAGGCTGGCCCCTCACTATGCCCTGCCCATTCCTCCTTTGTAATATTTCTCACATTTCCCTCAGGCCTTTATCTCATCGTTAAAATAATCTCTTGTCCTAGATAATATTGCTTTCTGCACCATTCACCATTCCATCCTTCTACTACCCAAATTAACCTTCCCCAAACTAATTTCATCGTGCAATTTTCCAGTTTAAAAGATGTTCAGTAATTCTCCATTATATACTGGATAAAATTCAAGCTCTGAAATCTAACATTCAGTGACTGTTTTAGGCTTTTGATATCACTTTTTATTTAATTCAGTGCTCATTTTCATGTCTTTTTAAATTTTATTTATTTATTTATACAGCAGGTTCTTATTAGTTATCTATTTTATACATATTAGTGTATATATGTCAGTCCCAATCTCCCAATTCATCCCACCACCACCACCCACCCCCCGATATCACTTTTCATTTCCAGTGTTGTCATATATGCCACTCTGCCCGTCCTTGCCCCCATCAGTTTGCTGCCTTTGTTATTACTGAAGCAATCATCTTCCCCATAAGTATCTTTCTCATCATGTTATCTCCTCTCCTCCTTTTCTCCCCTCTCCAAATTTGTCTCTCCCACTTTTCTTTTCTTTTTTTTTTGCATCTTTATTGGAGTATAATTGCTTTACAATGGTGTGTTAGTTTCTGCTTTATAACAAAGTGAATCATTTATACATATACATATGTTCCCATATCTCTTCCCTCTTGCGTCTCCCTCCCTCCCACCCTCCCTATCCCACCCCTCCAGGAGGTCACAAAGCACTGTTTTTTGTTTTTTTTTTTTACCGCTCTTCTTTTTTTAATACTCAAGATCTTTATTGATTTAACTATAACAGCAACTACTGGTGAGAATTTAATTTTTTCCCTAATTTCCAAACACCTGCTGGTTCAGAAGGACAGTTACAAAAACAAGACACAAAAATACTGATCATGGAGGAGTCACACAGGACTGCCTGGTGCCCTCTGCTATCCGTCCACAACAGAGAGATGAATGGGATGGGTAGGGGAACTTCCAGATCAAGAGAGATGAAGAGAAGACCAAGGAAAGTACTGGCAGTCTCTGCTTTTCCATTCAGAATGGATGGAACTGGGCCACTGGTGGCACTAAGACAGGAAAGGGTGTTTAAAAAAAAAAAAAAATATATATATATATATATAATATTTATGGGGCTTCCCTGGTGGCGCAGTGGTTGAGAGTCCACCTGCCGATGCAGGGGACACGGGTTCGTGCCCCGGTCTGGGAAGATCCCACATGCCGCGGAGCGGCTGGGCCCGTGAGCCATAGCCACTGAGCCTGCGTGTCCGGAGCCTGTGCTCCGCAATGGGAGAGGCCACAACAGTGAGAGGCCCGCGTACAGCAAAAAAAAAAAAAAAAAAAAAAAAATATATATATATATATATATATATAAAATATTTAAAAGATGCTTTAACTGGACACCTGCAAATGAGAGTGTCCTCTAGGCTCTGCAGGACATCTTTCGGATTGATCCCTGGGGAAGCAGAGGGTCTCCTCACCCAGGTGGAAAGAGATGGGCTCCATCTTCAGGTGAAGGAGAGGCACTGGCTCCCAGTCCTCGGAGCCTTGGATACAGACAATGGGTGCAGGATGGCTCACCACACTTCTTGCCCCTTATCTCTACAGTGTCCCTCCCCAGCTGTCCTGGTTTCCTGTAAAATTACCCTTGGTCTGGGCTAGAGGTTTCGCTTTGTTTTGTTTTGTTTTAACATTAAGATAGAGAGTAAGTGGGTACATTGGAGCAAGAATGGATATTCTGTGCTAGATTCATGGGATTCTCTAAGTTTGAAGTGTCCAGGGATTTGGGTTTCAAGCACTGGCAAGTGCTCCCTTTGGAAATCTCAGTGTGGCCAAATGACTATCAAGCATTTCAGCTCCTCTCTGCCAGCCTCCCACTCTTAGAAAGATGGCAGGGTGAGAGTTTTTGTTTTGTTTTTTAATTGAAATATAGTTGATTTACAATTTTGTGTTAGTTTCAGGTGTACAGCAAAGTGATACAGTTATACATATATATGTATCTATATTTTTTATTCTTTTCCATTATAGTTTATTATAAGATATTTAATATAGCTCCCTGTGCTATACAGTAAATCCTTGTTTATTTTATATATGGGAGTGTGCGTTTATTAATCCTATACCCCCAATTTATCCCCGCACCCTCCCCTTTGGTAATCATAAGTTTTCTATGTCTGTGAGTCTGTTTCTGTTTTGTAAGTATGTTCATTTGTATCTTTTTTTTTAGATTCTGCATATAAGCTATATCATACAATATTTGTCTTTCTCTGTCTGACTTACTTCACTCAGTATGACAATCTCTAGGTCCATCCATGTGGCTGCAAATGGCATTATTTCATTCTTTTTATTGGCCGAGTAATATTCCATTGTATATATGTACCACATCTTCTTTATCCATTCATTTGTCAATGGACATTTAGGTTGCTTCCATGTCTTGGCTGTTGTAAACAGTGCTGGCAGGCTGCATTCTAATGGAAATGTTTGAACTGAGACAGTAAATTCTGAGAGTCCCAAAAAGCTGGTAACCCAAACATTTAAAATAAATAAATAAATAAAAGACCATCTATTTTGACTCCATCTCAAAATCAGAAGGAAAAACAAAATTTATTTAAAGGTGCTTTAAAGATGAGCTCTTGACTTGTGGAAGAAGTACTTTTTTTTTTTTTTTTTTTTGAATAAGCTGCCTCAGCAGCAATGCTTCTTATTCAAGTATATTCTAAAGCAAGCAAGGCTATAGATAAGAATATGGTAGGAAGAGGCAGAGCATAAATCTAAACAGAAATTTGCATCTTGAAGATGCCTGAAAGCTCTAAAAACTTGGTTGGTCACGGGTGCCAGAAATACAGTAGACATTCACTAAGAATGTGTTGAACTGACAAGCTTCATATAAGTTTCTCTTGAGGGTGAAGACAGGACTGGTTCTCTTCAAGAACACATTTCCATCAGGAAGCCCAGGACAAGGGGACCCCATAGAGTTAAACTGCACACTGGATTTAAAGGAGCAGTCAAGCACAGATAGACATTTCTAGTTCCCAGATGTTCCCTACTTTATTGAAAAGTGGCTTCTTGGATGGGAGAGCCTGCTCAAGTCCGTTTAAGCTAGTGTGGTTGGAGGGATTAAGTACCCAGCATTGATTCTGGTGGGGACCTGACTTCCAGATACTATCATCTATTTCACCCTGAATCTGAACTGTGAACTTTTCTTCAGCCCAGTAACCTAATATCTAATTCACATTTGCTCCCTTTGCTTGACAAATCCTTACTCCAATTAAATCAGCTTTAGTGGCTCAGCTAGAAGGATCCAATTCCCTTTCTTTGTCAATTCCTTCTAAGGGAGACAGCAAATAATTGAGTCTCAGAGACACCAAGCCAAGGACTAGCAAATAAGCATCTTCGGGCTGCTGGCAGTCAGGCAGATGTACCAACATATCTCTATGTATCGTCTGGTTTAAACCTACCCCTGTTGACCTGGTTTCATCCTCTATTGGGAATGTGATGGTTTTAAGAGATATCCACAAATTGTTTGACACTGCTCCATTCAGTAGGTGGGGTATAATTCCCCTCCTCTTGAGTATAGGCTGGCTTAGTGGCTTGCTACCATGGAATACATGATGATGTGATGATGATGACGACAACGATGATGGTGATGACGATGATGGTGACGATGATGATGAAAATGGAAGAAGTGACTGTGGGTGCTTTCGGAGACTGTCATAAAAGGCAGTGCAGATTCCTCCTTGACCTCTCTCTCTCTGGTGGCAAGCCAGCTGCCATGATGTGAGGACACTCCTGCTGCCCTACAGAGAGACCCACATGGGAAGAAACTAAGCCATGCTGCCAACAGCCACAAAGAGAGGGCTTGGAAGTGGTCTGTTCCTGTTCTCTATACATCTAAGTTCTAATTGTTTCAAGGTTCAACTCCAAGTTCCATCTGATCCATGAAATTTTGGTTGTCCTTTTCCTCAAAGGATTTTTTTTCTTTTATGAATTCCTGAGACAGTTATTCTGTGCCATCAACTGGTAGTTAAACATATATGTATTAGTGTGCTAAGACTGCAGGAACAAAGTAGCATAAATTGGGTTGCTCAAACAACAGAAATTTATTGTCTGGAGGATAGAAATCTGAGATAAATGTGTTGGCAGGGCTGGTTCCTTCTGAGAGCTGTGAGGGAGGGTCTGCTTCATGCTGCTCTCCTAACTTGTGGTTTGTTGGCAATATTCGGCATTCCTTGTAGACAGCATTCTCCCTGTCTTCATATTGTCTTTTCTCTGTATGTGTCTCTTTCTCTTTACATAGTGTGTTCTTTTTATAAGGACACCAGGCATATTGGATTAGGGGCCCATCCTACACCAATATGAATTCATCTTAATCAATTATATCTGCAATGACCCAATTTCCAAATAAGGTCACATTCTGAGGGGGCTAGGACTTCAATATATGAATTTTGGGGAGGACACAATTCAACCCATAACAATATATAAAGTTCTAACACAAAGCACTCATTTAAATTCAGCAAAATGCTCTCAGCCAAGAACTATAAAAATAGGAAGAAAGGAAAAAGCACAATTTGAATAATCTAGGCAGTTTTACCCACTATTTTATTTATGCTCCCCAGGGGAAATTGAGATGCAAGATGAGATTCTGCTGTTCACTCAGTCAGATGCAATTTCGTTTTGCTTCTTGGAAACTCAGCATCTAGTCACTCTGAATGTGATCTAATGTTTAAAAATATGTATTTGATAATATGTGATATTTGCCCTATAGTCTGGCTTTATAATCTCACTTCCATTGAGATGCTATCTCTTATTTTGCTGGGCTGCTCTATTTCACTATACAGCAATGACAGAATAATGCTTTTACACTTCACTGAATTCTTTCACTTTTACCTGGACAGCCCTCTCCATCCCTCTCCCACCTCAGCCATAACTAAACAAATAAGCAAATATAGAAATTTCTCAGCTTTTAAGTGAAGCAGAAAGGGAGAGAGTGAGGGAGGAAGAAAGGAAGGAAACAAAAGATGAAAAACCTTACGCAAGTGTGAGGCTGTGTAGAATACATGACATGGTATTTTGTCTTTCCCCTCACCCAGACTAAATAAAAATGTCAAAAACTAGGGGAGTGTGGTGGGTTGAATGGTAGCCCCCCCAAGAGACATGTCTACATCCTAATTCCCATGACCAGCAAATATTACCTTATTTGGAAAAAGGATCTTAGCAGATGTGAAAAGTTAAGGACCTTGAGATGAAGAGATCATCTGGATTATCTGGGTGGGCCCTAAATCCAATGATAAGTGCCTTTATAAAAGACACACATGGACTTCTGGCCTCCAGAGCCGTGAGAGGTTACATTTCTGTCGTGGTAAGCTACCCAGTTTGTGATCATTTATAATGGCAGCCGGGAAACTAATACAGGGAGTGAAAGTAGGGGAGGGATCAGATGGACTTAACAGAATCAATATCAAAGCCCAGAGCCTAGGAAATCCCTGCCTTCCACAGCCCCACACACTGAACAAGCAAGTGCCAAGGAGCTTCTGGGAGACAGGTTAGTCTGTGCGTGTATATCACTGTGTCTAGGAGCTTTCTCAGTTGTCTTTCTCATTACTATCTGGAGAGCACCCCACATTGATAGCAGCCAGCAAATAGCTTGCTGAGGGCCGGCATGAATAATTCCTGTCTGTACCCCCAGAGTTTGCTCAGCCTGCATCTGATCCATCCTGCTGGGGGACCTGTAATGAAGTAATGAAGGTGAGGGGGCAAAGCATCTATTCCTGATGAAGGTGGAGCTACATGGAACTAGCTCCAGATTGCCTACAGAGCAAGACAGTAGGAAACTACCAAGAACAAGTCTGCTGCTGTTAGCCCCCTCAGGGCTACCTGATACTACCAGTTCCTGGGCCTTTGGGGTTTCTGCAGAGTAGTTAGCTTACTTCTTAGCTTTTACCACTGCTGTTTGGGATTCAGATTTTTCAAGGCTGAGAAGTCTGTTTTCTGCTGTCCAACTGCTTGCCAGTCCCCAAATTTTACTGATCTTGTCTCCTCCACTATTCTCTTGGTTCTAAAGGCTTTTAAAAAGTACTTTTGGACTTCCCTGGTGGCACAGTGGTTAAGAATCCACCTGCCAATGCAGGGGACAAGGGTTCGGTCTCTGGTCCAGGAAGATCCCACATGCCGCGGAGCAACTAAGCCCTTGAGCCACAACTACTGAGCCTGCGCTCTAGAGCCCAAGAGCCACAACTACTGAAGCCCATATGCCTAGAGCCCATGCTCCACAAGAGAAACCACTGCAATGAGAAGCCCGCACACCACAACAAATCGGCCTGCCAATGAGGGGAAGTGGGTTCGAGCCCTGGTCCAGGAAGATCCCACATGCCGCGGAGCAACTGAGCCCATGCGCCACAACTGCTGAGCCCGTGTGCAACAACTACTGAAGCCCGCGCACCTAGAGCCTGTGCTCCGGCCGCAATGAGAAGCTCGCACACCGCAACGAAGAGTAGCCCCGCTCGCCGCCACTAGAGAGAGAAAGCCCATGCGCAGCAACGAAGACCCAACACAGCCCAAAATTAATTAATTAATTAATGAAAGTACCTTTACTGTCATTTTAAAAGGATGAAGGAGGGAGGGAGGGCGAGAGGAAGGCTGAAGCTAATGTGTACATTTAATCTGCCATCTTTAATTAAAATGATGCAAAATTTTTATCTGAAGATTTGTACCTTGATTAAGTTCTGGAAAATTCTTAGCGATTATCTCTTCAAACATTGTTTCTTTGCTGAATTAGTTTTTCTCTTCCTACTGTAACAAGTCACCATAAACATAGCAGTTTAAGACAATACAAATTGATTATCTCATAGTTCTGTAGGTCAGAAGTCTAGGTAGGCCCTGCTGCCAAAATCAAGGTGTCAGTAGCCTGGCTTTTATCTCAAGGTAGGAGAATAAAGGAGGAAATCTGCTTCCACATTCACTTAGGTTGTTGGCAGGAATTCCATTCCTTGCTCCTGGAGGGCTGAGGTTCATGATACTCTGCAGGCTCTTAGCCTCCCTCAGCTGTCCTAGGATCCCCGCATTCCTCATCACACTGCACCCTCCATCTTCAAACCCCCAACAGCCGTCAAGTCCTGCTCACACTTGTCTGTTTTTAAGGGTTTGTGCAAATGCATTGGGCCCACCTGGAATATCCAGGACAATCTCCCGGTTTTAAGGCCTTTAACGACCTTAGTTATGTCTGGAAAATCCCTCTTGCCATGTAATATTCATAGGTTCCAGAAATTTGGGTGTAGACACCTTTGTGGGGGGCGTCTGCCTTTCATAGCTCTGGGACCTTCTTTGAGTCTCTGAAGCTATTATTTGTATTTCTTTATTGCTTTCTAAATATATTCCTTTGCACTAGGTTATAGGTAAATTTTCTAATTCTTTTCACTATATCTAATCTACAGTTCATCCCACGTAATGTAAAAAAAAATTTGATGACTGTATTTTTAATTTCCAATTTTTCTGATTGACTCCCTTTCATATGCATCTGTTCTTGTTTCATTTAACAATTCTTGTTCTTTCTAATGGCTGTTATTCCTTCCATCTATCTAGACCAGTGGTTCTCAACCAGGAGTGATTTATCCCCCCAAGGGACAGCTGGCAATGTCTGGAGAGATTTTTGGTTGTCACAACTTGGGGGATGCTACTGGCATCTAGTGGGTAGAAGCCAAGAATGTTATTAAACATTCTACAATACACAGGACAAGCCCTCTAAAACAAAGAATTATTCAGCCCAAAATGTCAAAAGTGCCAAGGTCGAGAAACTTCGATCTAGATCACCTTACACATATTCATTTTAAAGGCTTCATCAGACTCTTTCATTTCATCTAGAGAGAATTCATGTTTTGATGTTTTATTTTGTTGGCTATCCTTGTTAGCATTAGATTTCTTCATTGTTTTTCGTTTGTAAGCGCACTTTCAGTGAAAGGTTATTTTTTTTTCTCTCTGCATCTGGCTCTCCCTCCCCCCAGTTATCAGGTTTGAGGGTGGCCCCAACAGGATTGCCCCACAATTCATAAAACAACTTATTAAAGCACGTGGGAAAACAGACAAGGCACACACAATGAAAATGGTTAAAGCAATATATGAATGAGTACAAAGTATTCACAACCCACAGAGCAGTTAGGTGATACCCAAAGATTAGGTACATTTTCAGAACGGAAGTCCTACTTGAGAGAGTAGTAAATAGAAAGGAGGAAATGAGCTTCTCTCTGATCATCTAGAAGTTTTCACGCGAGAAATGGAATTCTAGGATTTGACCATGTGTTTTCTATATATGAGCAGGCTCTCTATAACCAGTTGATTTAAATGTAATTTCATTCACACATGTTTACTGCGGTCGGTGCCAGAGAAACTAGCTGAGTAAAATAATCTTGACTCAAGGAATTCAAAATTGGAGGAGGCAGGGAGAGACATATAAACAAATAATTACCTTTTGACGGGATGAGTTATAACTCATGGGATCAAAACATAGTGATATTATACTCATCATAATGGGATGAATATAATATAAGGATCTACGCATCGGGGACGTGGGTGTGGGTGGTTCTCAGGGAAAGTTGCACAGACAATCGGCTATTTAAGTTGGAGTTTACGTGGTGAGTAGGCGTCCCCCTAGCAGGTGAAGGCCAATCCGCAGCAGGGACCAGGGCTGGGCAGGGTTTTAACCCCGCGTCCAGAAGGTTAAGGCACACGACGGAGAGGATGACACAGTTTCTGGCGCCCGCTGAGGTTCGGGGTTCGCCCGCCGCTAGGGGTGCCGCGGCGTCGCGCCGTGCGGGCCGTTGCGTTTCCGGGCCGGGCCTAGCGTCGCCATCTCTGTCGGGCGCGTCCCCGCCGCGCGCGGCGAAACGACTGCCGCTCCCGTTACCGAGGCAACCGCGGCGCCTCCTCCGCGCCGGCCCCGATAGTCTCTCCGCGCCATTTTCAAACTGTCCTGGAGCCGGAACCGGTGTCTGGGGCGGAAGGAGCCAGCAAGGGAGGCGAGGCGCGAGGGAGAATGCGACCGCAGGCGGAGGGAGCAGCGGCCGGGTCTGCGGGTGAGCGCGGCGCGGGGCGGAAGGGCCGAGCTGGGCAGTGCCTCCGCCTCCCGGGCGGTCCCGGCGGGCCGGGGCGCGGCCGGGAGAGAGGCCGCGCAACCTTGGGAGGAAGTGGGGCCCGGGCGGGCTGGCGGACGGGGCGCGGAGACTCCCCGCCGCCCCGCTGCTGACACCCCTTCCCTTCAACACCCGACTGCGGAGCTGCGGCCCAGAGGTCGGCCTGGGGCCGCGGGAACCCCCTGTTTCCTCCTAACCCTCTCGCCGCGAGCGTCTGTACGGCCCCCGCGGACCCGCCTCCTACTGACTGATGGGTTGATTTAAAAGTTAAAATGTTCTTTTCATATAAGAATCATACAGGTTCTTTGTAAAAACAAAAGTGCCCCAAAGCGTAGGACGAGAGTCGTTTATTAACCCTTGGCCAGCACCTTAGTAAACATCCCCTCTTGCTTCCACTCTCTGAAATGAGTGAGGATTCCCGAGGTAAACTCAGTTAAGGTTGGTTTGGGGGTTTGTTATGTTTTGTTTTTTTGGCCCCTGTGCATATGTACGCACAGGATATTTTTGAAAAAATAAGATGTACTGGCTTTCAGACGTCAACCCCCCAGAGTTAAGCAAGTGGGTGGTTCTAAACACGTATGTGTGGAGGACCTCCAAACCTTACCTTTTATGTTTTGCTAGAAATTTTCAGTATAGCCACAGTGTTTGGGTAATGGAGATGGGGGCGGTGGTGGAGGACAGCAGCCTATGGGTGGGGAAAGCCTAATACGTGTTTTTTGTCCTTGTTGGGAGGATTTTAATCTTTTTCATCTGTCCTGTGTGTGGATGATTTTTTGATTCATATTCATATTCTCCCTCTCTCTCAGAAGGATGTGAGGAAGTATTATTTCTGGGTAACCAAAGTGGGTACCAGACAAAATGGAGACATGTTTGAATGTTGAGGCCCTACTAGTTCTTGGTTTGACCGGTGAATTTCTGATGTCTCCAGGACTTTTTCTAGAACACCCTGCATCAGTCAGGTCCCTCTTGTGGAAGGAACCTAGAAAGAACCTACTATAGAATGGGGACTCCATTCAAAGAAAAGGCTAGCAAGAGAAGGAAAGATTTGTAGAAAGGAGTAATCAAGGAGAGGTGTTAATTTAGTGATTTGATAAGTTGAGGCAGCATAGTACAGAAACCAGAGTGCTGGATCAGGACTCAGGGGACCTGAATGCCCACCTACTTCGTGGCCTTGTGGTTTGGGAATATAGTTACTCTTTTTATTTATTTATTGGCTGCCTTGAGTCTTCATTGCTGCGCGCGGGCTTTCTCTAGTTGCGGAGAGCGGGGGCTGCTCTTCGTTGTGGTGCGTGGGCTTCTCTTGTTGCGGAGCATGGGCTCTAGGTGCATGGGCTCAGTAGTTGTGGCTCGCAGGCTTATTAGTTGTGGCACGCGGGCTTCGTTGTTCCGCGGCATGTGGGATCTTCCCGGACCAGGGCTCAAACCCGTGTCCCCTGCATTGACAGGCGGATTCTTAACCACTGCGCCACCAGGGAAGTCCCGAAAGTTACTCTCTTGAGGCAGTCTTACCTCATCTTTGAACAGGGAGGGTGTCCTGCACCCTGTCTCCCTCACAGGGTAGTTGTGAGGACCAAATTTTCCATGTATTCATATACTTGCATGTTTTATAAATTGTGAACAGTAGAGATATATAACAGAGTTTTTATTTGGTTTAGAAATAACGAGTATTAGGACCATATTTACCTGGCAAAATTAGAAAAGAGCACATTTTTCTAAAGAAGTGATTTTTTTTTTTTTTGTGCGGTACTTGGGCCTCTCACTGCCGTGGCCTCTCCCGTTGCGGAGCACAGGCTCCGGACGTGCAGGCTCAGCGGCATGGCTCACGGGCCCAGCCGCTCTGCGGCATGTGGGATCTTCCCGGGCCGGGGCACGAACCCGTGTCCCCTGCATCGGCAGGCGGACTCTCAACCACTGTGCCACCAGGGAAGCCCAAGAAGTGATTTTTGAATGACTCCATTTTAGGGCAGGTTGATAGATAATATATTCATAAATATTTAAAAAGACAAGGATAAAAACATGTACAGAGATGCTTATGCGTTTGTGTCTTTTTTTCTTTCTAAACTAAGTAAAATTTACATGGTGAAATGCACAGATCTTAAGTGTGCTATGTGAAAAGCTTTGATAAATGTATACACTGGTGTGACGTCTGTCCCCATCAACACAATATTTTCATTACCTCAGAAAGTTCCCTTGTAGCCCATCCAGTCAGGCTCTCCTCACACCCGCATAGCCTTAGGCCACTGCTGTTCTCATTTCTGTGCACAGTTTAATTTTGCCTGTTCTTGAACTTCATATAAATGGAATCATACAGTATATGTATGTTATGTAACATCTTTCCTCTATTGGTGGATAAATAGGTTGTTTGCAGTTTGGGGCTATTATGAATAAAGCTGCTTCGAATATTCTTGTAGAGTCTCTTTGTAGATGCTTATTTTCATTTCCTTGAGTAAATACCTTGGAATAGAATTAGAGAGTCGTAGGATAGAAGTATGTTTAACTTTATAAGAAGTTACCAGGCTTTTTCCACAGAGATTTTACACTCCTGTCAGCAATGTGAAGATTCCTGTTACTCCAAGTCCTTAATGACATTTGATATTGTACCTTTAATTTTAGCCATTCTAGTATGGGCATAATTGTATCTCATTGTGGTTTCAATTTCCCTGATGTCTAATGGTATTAAGCAACTTTTCATATGATTATTCCCATTCAGGTATCTTTTGCAAGTCTTAGCCCATTTTCTTATTGGGTTGTCTTTATTATTGAATTGTAAGGGTTCTTTATCCCATATACAAATCCTTTGTTAGATATTATGAATATTTTTCTCCTACTCTTTTGTTTTTGTTTGTCAAATAAAAGGGCATATTTTGATGAGCAGACTTTTCAATTTAAAGAAATCCAATTTATCAAGTTTTTCCTTTGTATTTAATGCTGTTAAAAGAGGCTTTTCTAAGTATTCTTTGCCTGTCTCAGGCTTGGGAAAATATTTTTTTTTTCCTAGAAGCTTTATTGTTTTAACTTGTTTTAAAAAAATTATTTATTTATTTTTTGCTGCATTGGGTCTTCGTTGCCGCACGTGGGCTTTCTCTAGTTGCAGCAAGCGGGGGCTACTCTTCGTTGTGGTGCGTGGGCTTCTCGTTGCGGTGGTTTCTCTTTGTTGTGAAGCACGGGCTCTAGGCATACAGGCTTCAGTAGTTGTGGCACGCGGGCTCAGTAGTTGTGGCACAGGGGTTTAGTTGCTCCGCAACATGTGGGATCTTCCTGGACCAGGGCTCGAACCCATGTGCCCTGCATTGGCAGGCGGATTCTTAACGACTGCACCACCAGGGAAGTCCCTGTTTTAACTTTTCTGTATAGGCTTATGAGGAGATGTTTATTTTAATGCAGCAATGTGAATATCATAAACATTGGATTTAAATCAATCTAAATATTCCAGAAGACTGCCTACCTGAAAAGAAACAAAGAATAAGTGCTTCATATTAAAAGATTCTTTTCTTCTTAACGTGAAACAATAATAATAGCTGATAACAGAATGATGTTTCATTCTTTTCTTTTAGGATTTTAACTTTTGGAAATGAATAAAACCAGTTTGGAAGACAAGATGACTACAGCTGCAGAAAGAAAATATATTAATATTAGGAAAAGATTGGATCAGTTGGGATACCGCCAGACTCTGACAGTGGAGTGTTTACCTTTGGTAGAAAAACTTTTCAGGTAAAGATGAAAATACGGTTCTAAACCTGTGTGATCCTTAATCCCATTTATCTAGTTTCTGATTGAACTTTATCCTTCAGTAGAGAAATGGGTAGATTTTTTAAAAGTCCTAAGTCATCTGAAGTTTCTCTATTCTTCTTAGATTCTACTCTGCTGTCGTCATTCAGGGCCTCCACATTGCAAAACTCTAGGGTCACCATTCACACTATACTATTCAGAGTGAATGTTTCTGCAGGTTTTGTCTGTGAGTAAAAGTACAATTTTTAATGTGATTTTCTGATCTAGTTGAGAGTTCTGTAACTGCTTTATTCACTGGTCATTAATTTTTTATTGAAATATAGTTGACATTATGTTAGTCACTGGTCTCTAATTACTGTTACATTTATAATGTTTCTCTAATGTGGTTGACCATGACTTTAGCTGTTACTTGTTACTTTAACTGAAAGAGTCTTTGTGATTTTTGTTCTTTTCCGCATGAATTCTACTACTGTGATTTGAGACTAGAGCAGGGAAGTGGCCTAGGAGGCTTTTGCAGTAGGACTATAAGTGATGATGATGGAAAGGAGAGAATGGATGAAAGATACTCTATGGTCTTTAGCATGGCCTGCAGAATCCTTCATGATCAAGTACTAGATCGACAATTCGGAGTTATAGGGTAGAAGTATATTTAACTTTTCAGGAAACTGACAAACTTTTTCCACAGTGATTTTATACTCGTACACCTTCATCTCCCCTGTATTAACCACCTGAAGCTCCTAAACATGTGTTCACTTTCTCCGTTGGTCTCTCCATATGCTATTCTATCTGCCTATAAAGTCCCTTTCTCCTCTCCCTCCTGCCTTGCCCTTATGTTCAGTTAGCCATATGGCCTGCAGGACTCTGTCACATCTGCTGCATGTTATTAGCTATTATCATTGTTGGAAACTTGTTTTATCTTCCCGATAGAATGCAAACTCCATGAGACTAGAGACTGACTTTATAACTGGCATACCTAGAACAGACTGAACACATTGTTGGCACTGAAATATTTGTTGAGGTTATCACATAGTATTATAACTTTTGACAAATTGTTAGTAGAATGTAAGTTCCGTGATAGTGGGTTCTTTACCATGTGCCCTGCTCAATAAATGTTGATGGAATGAATATTCCACTGGTCTGTGTTCTTAGAGGTCGGGAACTGACTCATTATTTGTTGTGTCCCTGACACAGCATATAGCAGGCATTCAGTAAATGTTTGCTGAATGAACAAATAAGTTTCACAGATTCCACCGGATTAGGTGACTAATTAGACATGGGGGGGTAAGTTAGAGGGGAGATTGAAAGATGATTCTGCCTGTGTGTATATGTTTCATAACTTTTTTTTTTTTTTTTGCGGTACGTGGGCCTCTCACCGTTGTGGCCTCTTCCGCTGTGGAGCACAGGCTCCGGACGCGCAGGCGCAGCGGCCATGGCTCACGAGCCCAGCCGCTCTGCGGCACATGGGATCCTCCCAGACCTGGGCATGAACCCGTGTCCCCAGCATTGGCAGGTGGACTCCCAACCACTGTGCCACCAGGGAAGCCTGTTTCATATAACTTTTAGTTAATCTTGTCTTGGGACTTCACT
Organism: Delphinus delphis; assembly: GCF_949987515.2. Lineage (NCBI taxonomy): Eukaryota > Metazoa > Chordata > Mammalia > Artiodactyla > Delphinidae > Delphinus > Delphinus delphis. The sequence continues at coordinate 64,342,771 of NC_082687.1, read as the reverse complement.
GGTGACTCAGTGGTTAAGAATCCGCCTGCCAATGCAGGGGGCACAGGTTCGATTCCTGGTCTGGGAAGAGCCCACGTGCCACGGAGTGACTGAGCCCACGGGCCATAACTACTAAGCCCGCGCTCTAGAGCCCACAGGCCATAACTACTGAGCCCACATGTCACAACTACTGAAGCTCACGTGCCTAGAGCCCGTGCACCACAACAAAGAGTAGCCCCTGCTCACCGCAACTAGTGAAAGCCTGTGCACAGCAACAAAGACCCAATGCAGCCAAAAATAAAATAAATTTATATTAAAAAAAAATCTTTAATCCTGTTTTGAGATTTTTTTTTTTTAACATCTTTATTGGAGTATAATTGCTTTACAATGGTATGTTAGTTTCAGCTTCACAACAAAATGAATCAGTTATATATACACATATGTTCCCATATCTCTTCCCGCTTGCGTCTCCCTCCTTCCCACCCTCCCTATCCCACCCCTCCAGGCGGTCACAAAGCACCGAGCTGATCTCCCTGTGCTATGCGGCTGCTTCCCACTAGCTATCTACCTTACGTTTGGTAGTGTATATATGTCCATGCCTCTTTATCGCTTTGTCACCGTTTACCCTTCCCCCTCCCCATAGCCTCAAGTCCATTCTCTAGTAAGTCTGTCTCTTTATTCCTGTTTCACCCCTAGGTTTTTCATGACATTTTTTTTTTCTTAAATTCCATATATATGTGTTAGCATACGGTATTTGTCTCTCTCTTTCTGACTTACTTCACTCTGTATGACAGACTCTAGGTCTATCCACCTCATTACAAATAGCTCAATTTCGTCTCTTTTTATGGCTGAGTAATATTCCATTGTATATATGTGCCACATCTTCTTTATCCATTCATCCGATGATGGACACTTAGGTTGTTTCCATCTCTGGGCTATTGTAAATAGAGCTGCAATGAACATTTTGGTACATGACTCTTTTTGAATTATGGTTTTCTCAGGGTATATGCCCAGTAGTGGGATTGCTGGGTCATATGGTAGTTCTATTTGTAGCTTTTTAAGGAACCTCCATACTGTTTTCCACAGTGGCTGTATCAATTTACATTCCCACCAGCAGTGTAAGAGGGTTCCCTTTTCTCCACACGCTCTCCAGCATTTATTGTTTCTAGATTTTTTGATGATGGCCATTCTGACTGGTGTGAGATGATATCTCGTTGTCATTTTGATTTGCATTTCTCTAATGATTAGTGATGTTGAGCATTCTTTCATGTGTTTGTTGGCACTCTGTATATCTTCTTTGGAGAAATGTCTATTTAGGTCTTCTGCCCATTTTTGGATTGGGTTGTTTGTTTTTTTGTTATTAAGCTGCATGAGCTGCTTGTAAATTTTGGAGATTAATCCTTTGTCAGTTGCTTCATTTGCAAATATTTTCTCCCATTCTGAGGGTTGTCTTTTTGTCTTCTTTACGGTTTCCTTTGCTGTGCAAAAGCTTTTAAGTTTCATTAGGTCCCATTTGTTTACTTTTGTTTTTATTTCCATTACTCTAGGAGGTGGGTCAAAAAGGACCTTGCTGTGATTTATGTCATAGAGTGTTCTGCCTATGTTTTCCTCTAAGCGTTTGATAGTTTCTGGCCTTACATTTAGGTCTTTAATCCATTTTGAGCTTATTTTTGTGTATGGTGTTAGGGAGTGATCTAATCTCATACTTTTACATGTAGCTGTCCAGTTTTCCCAGCACCACTTATTGAATAGGCTGTCCTTTCTCCACTGTACATTCCTGCCTCCTTTGTCAAAGATAAGGTGACCATATGTGCGTGGGTTTATCTCTGGGCTTTCTATCCTGTTCCATTGATCTATCTTTCTGTTTTTGTGCCAGTACCATACTGTCTTGATTACTGTAGCTTTGTAGTATAGTCTGAAGTCAGGAAGCCTGATTCCTCCAGCTCCATTTTTCGTTCTCAAGATTGCTTTGGCTATTCGGGGTCTTTTGTGTTTCCATACAAATTGTGAAATTTTTTGTTCTAGTTCTGTGAAAAATGCCAGTGGTAGTTTCATAGGGATTGCATTGAATCTGTAGATTGCTTTGGGTAGTAGAGTCATTTTCACAATGTTGATTCTTCCAATCCAAGAACATGGTATATCTCTCCATCTATTTGTATCATTTTTAATTTCTTTCATCAGTGTCTTATAATTTTCTGCATACAGGTCTTTTGTCTCCTTAGGTAGGTTTATTCCTAGATATTTTATTCTTTTTGTTGCAATGGTAAATGGGAGTGTTTTCTTGATTTCACTTTCAGATTTTTCATCCTTAGTGTATAGGAATGCCAGAGATTTCTGTGCATTAATTTTGTATCCTGCTACTTTACCAAATTCATTGATTAGCTCTAGTAGTTTTCTGGTAGCATCTTTAGGATTCTCTATGTATAGGATCATGTCATCTGCAAACAGTGACAGCTTTACTTCTTCTTTTCCGATTTGGATTCCTTTTATTTCCTTTTCTTCTCTGATTGCTGTGGCTAAAACTTCCAAAACTATGTTGAATAAGAGTGGTGAGAGTGGGCAACCTTGTCTTGTTCCTGGTCTTAGTGGAAATGCTTTCAGTTTTTCACCATTGAGGACGATGTTGGCTGTGGGTTTGTCATATATGGCCTTTATTATGTTGAGGAAAGTTCCCTCTATGCCTGCTTTCTGCAGGGTTTTTATCATAAATGGGTGTTGAATTTTGTCAAAAGCTTTCTCTGCATCTATTGAGATGATCATATGGTTTTTCTCCTTCAATTTGTTAATATGATGTATCACGTTGATTGATTTGCGTATATTGAAGAATCCTTGCATTCCTGGAATAAACCCCACTTGATCATGGTGTATGATCCGTTTAATGTGCTGTTGGATTCTGTTTGCTAGTATTTTGTTGAGGATCTTTGTATCTATGTTCATCAGTGATATTGGCCTGTAGTTTTCTTTCTTTGTGACATCCTTGTCTGGTTTTGGTATCAGGGTGATGGTGGCCTCGTAGAATGAGTTGGGGAGTGTTCCTCCCTCTGCTATATTTTGGAAGAGTCTGAGAAGGATAGGTGATAGCTCTTCTCTAAATGTTTGATAGAATTCGCCTTGGAAGCCATCTGGTCGTGGGCTTTTGCTTGTTGGAAGATTTTTTTTTTTTTTTTTTTTTTTTTAATTAACATCTTTATTGGGGTATAATTACTTTACAATGGTGTGTTAGTTTCTGCTTTATAACAAAGTGAATCAGTTATACATATACATATGTTCCCATATCTCTTCCCTCTTGCGTCTCCCTCCCTCCCACCCTCCCTATCCCACCCCTCCAGGCTGTCACAGAGCACCGAGCCAATATCCCCGTGCCATGCGGCTGCTTCCCTCTAGCTATCTACCTTACTATGTTTGTTAGTGTGTATATGTCCATGACTCTCTCTCGCCCCGTCACAGCTCACCCTTCCCCCTCCCCATAACCTCAAGTCCGTTCTCTAGGAGGTCTGCGTCTTTATTCCTGCCTTACCCCTAGGTTCTTCATGACATTTTTTTTTTTCTTAAATTCCATATATATGTGTTAGCATACTGTATTTGTCTTTTTCGTTCTGACTTACTTCACTGTGTATGACAGACTCTAGGTCTATCCACCTCATTACAAATAGCTCAATTTCGTTTCTTTTTATGGCTGAGTAATATTCCATTGTATATATGTGCCACATCTTCTTTATCCATTCATCCGATGATGGGCACTTAGGTTGTTTCCATCTCCGGGCTATTGTAAATAGAGCTGCGATGAACATTTTGGTACATGACTCTTTTTGAATTTCGGTTTTCTCAGGGTATATGCCCAGTAGTGGGATTGCTGGGTCATATGGTAGTTCTATTTGTAGTTTTTTAAGGAACCTCCATACTGTTCTCCATAGTGGCTGAACCAATTCACATTCCCACCAGCAGTGCAAGAGGGTTCCCTTTTCTCCACACCCTCTCCAGCATTTATTGTTTCTAGATTTATTGATGATGGCCATTCTGACTGGTGTGAGATGATATCTCATTGTAGTTTTGATTTGCATTTCTCTAATGATTAATGATGTTGAGCATTCTTTCATGTGTTTGTTGGCAGTCTGTATATCTTCTTTGGAGAAATGTCTATTTAGGTCTTCTGCCCATTTTTGGATTGGGTTGTTTGTTTTTTTGTTGTTGAGCTGCATGAGCTGCTTGTAAATTTTGGAGATTAATCCTTTGTCAGTTGCTTCATTTGCAAATATTTTCTCCCATTCTGAGGGTTGTCTTTTGGTCTTGTTTATGGTTTCCTTTGCTGTGCAAAAGCTTTGAAGTTTCATTAGGTCCCATTTGTTTATTTTTGTTTTTATTTCCATTACTCTAGGGGGTGGGTCAGAAAGAATCTTGCTGTGATTTATGTCATAGAGTGTTCTGCCTATGTTTTCCTCTAATAGTTTGATAGTTTCTGGCCTTATATTTAGGTCTTTAATCCATTTTGAGCTTATTTTTGTGTATGGTGTTAGGGAGTGTTCTAATTTCATTCTTTTACATGTACCTGTCCAGTTTTCCCAGCACCATTTATTGAAGAGGCTGTCCTTTTTCCACTGTACATTCCTGCCACCTTTATCAAAGATAAGGTGTCCATATGTGCATGGGTTTATCTCTGGGCTTTCTATCCTGTTCCATTGATCTATCTTTCTGTTTTTGTGCCAGTACCATACTGTCTTGATAACTGTAGCTTTGTAGTATAGTCTGAAGTCAGGGAGCCTGATTCCTCCAGTTCCTTTTTTTGTTCTCAAGATTGCTTTGGCTATTCGGGGTCTTTTGTGTTTCCATACAAATTGCGAAATTTTTTGTTCTAGTTCTGTGAAAAATGCCAATGGTAGTTTGATAGGGATTGCATTGAATCTATAGATTGCTTTGGGTAGTAGAGTCATTTTCACAATGTTGATTCTTCCAATCCAAGAACATGGTATATGTCTCCATCTATTTGTATCATCTTTAATTTCTTTCATCAGTGTCTTATAGTTTTCTGCATACAGGTCTTTTGTCTCCTTAGGTAGGTTTATTCCTAGATATTTTATTCTTTTTGTTGCAATGGTAAATGGGAGTGTTTTCTTGATTTCACTTTCAGATTTTTCATCATTAGTATATAGGAATGCCAGAGATTTCTGTGCATTAATTTTGTATCCTGCTACTTTACCAAATTCATTGATTAGCTCTAGTAGTTTTCTGGTAGCATCTTTAGGCTTCTCTATGTATAGGATCATGTCATCTGCAAACAGTGACAGCTTTACTTCTTCTTTTCCGATTTGGATTCCTTTTATTTCCTTCTCTTCTCTGATTGCTGTGGCTAAAACTTCCAAAACTATGTTGAATAAGAGTGGTGAGAGTGGGCACCCTTGTCTTGTTCCTGATCTTAGTGGAAATGCTTTCAGTTTTTCACCATTGAGGATGATGTTTGCTGTGGGCTTGTCGTATATGGCCTTTATTATGCTGAGGAAAGTTCCCTCTATGCCTACTTTCTGCAGGGTTTTTATCATAAATGGGTGTTGAATTTTGTCAAAAGCTTTCTCTGCATCTATTGAGATGATCATATGGTTTTTCTCCTTCAATTTGTTAATATGATGTATCACGTTGATTGATTTGCGTATATTGAAGAATCCTTGCATTCCTGGAATAAACCCCACTTGATCATGGTGTATGATCCGTTTAATGTGCTGTTGGATTCTGTTTGCTAGTATTTTGTTGAGGATCTTTGTATCTATGTTCATCAGTGATATTGGCCTGTAGTTTTCTTTCTTTGTGACATCCTTGTCTGGTTTTGGTATCAGGGTGATGGTGGCCTCGTAGAATGAGTTGGGGAGTGTTCCTCCCTCTGCTATATTTTGGAAGAGTCTGAGAAGGATAGGTGATAGCTCTTCTCTAAATGTTTGATAGAATTCGCCTTGGAAGCCATCTGGTCGTGGGCTTTTGCTTGTTGGAAGATTTTTAATCACAGTTTCAATTTCAGTGCTTGTGATTGGTCTGTTCATATTTTCTATTTCTTCCTGATTCAGTCTTGGCAGGTTGTGCCTTTCTAAGAATTTGTCCATTTCTTCCAGGTTGTCCATTTTATTGGCATAGAGTTGCTTGTAGTAATCTCTCATGATCTTTTGTATTTCTGCAGTGTCAGTTGTTACTTCTCCTTTTTCATTTCTAATTCTATTGATTTGAGTCTTCTCCCTTTTTTTCTTGATGAGTCTAGCTAATGGTTTATCAATTTTGTTTGTCCTTTCAAAGAACCAGCTTTTAGTTTTATTGATCTTTGCTATCGTTTCCTTCATTTCTTTTTCATTTATTTCTGATCTGATCTTTATGATTTCTTTCCTCCTGCTAACTTTGGGGTTTTTTTGTTCTTCTTTCTCTAATTGCTTGAGGTGCAAGGTTAGGTTGTTTATTCGAGATGTTTCCTGCTTCTTAAGGTGGGCTTGTATTGCTATAAACTTCCCCCTTAGAACTGCTTTTGCTGCATCCCACAGGTTTTGGGTCGTTGTGTCTCCATTGTCATTTGTTTCTAGGTATTTTTTGATTTCCTCTTTGATTTCTTCAGTGATCACTTCATTATTAAGTAGTGTATTGTTTAGCCTCCATGTGTTTGTATTTTTTACAGATCTTTTCCTGTAATTGATATCTAGTCTCATGGCGTTGTGGTCAGAAAAGATACTTGATACAATTTCAATTTTCTTAAATTTACCAAGGCTTGATTTGTGACCTAAGATATGATCTATCCTGGAGAATGTTCCATGGGCACTTGAGAAAAATGCGTATTCTGTTGTTTTTGGATGGAGTGTCCTATAAATATCAATTAAGTCCATCTTGTTTAATGTATCATTTAAAGCTTGTGTTTCCTTATTTATTTTCATTTTGGATGATCTGTCCATGGGTGAAAGTGGGGTGTTTAAGTCCCCTACTATGAATGTGTTACTGTTGATTTCCCCTTTTATGGCTGTTAGTATTTGCCTTATGTATTGAGGTGCTCCTATGTTGGGTGCATAAATATTTACAATTGTTATATCTTCTTCTTGGATCGATCCCTTGATCATTGTGTAGTGTCCTTCTTTGTCTCTTTTAATAGTCCTTATTTTAAAGTCTATTTTGTCTGATATAAGAATTGCTACTCCAGCTTTCTTTTGGTTTCCATTTGCATGGAATATCTTTTTCCATCTCCTTACTTTCAGTCTGTATGTGTCTCTAGGTCTGAAGTGGGTCTCTTGTAGACAGCATATATAAGGGTCTTGTTTTTGTATCCATTCAGCTAATCTGTGTCTTTTGGTGGGAGCATTTAGTCCATTTACATTTAAGGTAATTATCGATATGTATGTTCCTATTCCCATTTTCTAAATTGTTTTGGGTTCGTTATTATAGGTCTTTTCCTTCTCTTGTGTTTCTTGCCTAGAGAAGATCCTTTAGCATTTGTTGTAAAGCTGGTTTGGTGGTGCTGAACTCTCTCAGCTTTTGCTTGTCTGTAAAGGTTTTAATTTCTCCATCAAATCTGAATGAGATCCTTGCTGGGTAGAGTAGTCTTGGCTGCAGGTTTTTCTCCTTCATCACTTTCAGTATGTCCTGCCACTCCCTTCTGGCTTGTAGGGTTTCTGCTGAGAGATCAGCTGTTAACCTTATGGGGATTCCCTTGTGTGTTATTTGTTGTTTTTCCCTTGCTGCTTTTAATATGTTTTCTTTGTATTTAATTTTTGACAGTTTGATTAATATGTGTCTTGGCGTATTTCTCCTTGGATTTATCCTGTATGGGACTCTCTGTGCTTCCTGGACTTGATTAACTATTTCCTTTCCCATATTAGGGAAGTTTTCAACTATAATCTCTTCAAATATTTTCTCAGTCCCTTTCTTTTTCTCTTCTTCTTCTGGAACCCCTATAATTCGAATGTTGGTGCGTTTAATGTTGTCCCAGAGGTCTCTGAGACTGTCCTCAGTTCTTTTCATTCTTTTTTCTTTATTCTGCTCTGCATTAGTTATTTCCACTATTTTATCTTCCAGGTCACTTATCCGTTCTTCTGCCTCAGTTATTCTGCTATTGATCCCATCTAGAGTACTTTTAATTTCATTTATTGTGTTGTTCATCATTGCTTGTTTCATCTTTAGTTCTTCTAGGTCCTTGTTAACTGATTCTTGCATTTTGTCCATTCTATTGTCCATTCTATCTCCAAGATTTCGGATCAACCTTACTATCATTATTCTGAATTCTTTTTCAGGTAGACTGCCTATTTCCTCTTCATTTGTTAGGTGTGGTGGGTTTTTATCTTGCTCCTTCATCTGCTGTGTGTTTTTCTGTCTTTTCATTTTGCTTATCTTACTGTGTTTGGGGTCTCCTTTTTTGCAGGCTGAAGGTTCGTAGTTCCTGTTGTTTTTTGTGTCTGTCCCCAGTGGCTAAGGTTGGTTCAGTGGGTTGTGTAGGCTTCCTGGTGGAGGGGACTAGGGCCTGTGTTCTGGTGGATGAGGCTGGATCTTGTCTTTCTGGTGGGCAGGTCCACGTCTGGTGATGTGTTTTGGGGTGTCTGTAGACTTATTATGATTTTGGGCAGCCTCTCTGCTAATGGGTGGGGTTGTGTTCCTGTCTTGCTAGTTGTTTGGCATAGGATGTCCAGCCCTGTAGCTTGCTGGTCGTTGAGTGAAGCTGGGTGCTGGCGTTGAGATGGAGATCTCTCGGAGATTTTTGCTGTTTGATATTATGTGCAGCTGGGAGGCCTCTTGTGGACCAGTGTCCTGAAGTTGGCTCTCCCACCTCAGAGGCACAGCACTGACTCCTGGCTGCAGCCCCAAGAGCCTTTCATCCACAGGGCTTCTTAATTTGGGATGATTCGTTGTCTAGTCAGGTATTCCACAGATGCAGGGTATATCAAGTTGATTGTGGAGCTTTAATCCGCTGCTTCTGAGGCTGCTGGGAGAGATTTCCCTTTCTCTTCTTTGTTCTCACAGTTTCCAGGGGCTCAGCTTTGGATTTGGCCCCGCCTGTGCGTGTAGGTCGCCGGAGGGCGTCTGTTCTTTGCTCAGACAGGACGGGGTTAAAGGAGCCGCTGATTCGGAGGCTCTGGCTCACTCAGGCCGGGGCGGCGGCAGAGGCCGGCGTGACATTGCAGCCTGAGGCGCGCCGTGCGTTCTCCCGGGGGAGTTGTCCCTGGATCCCGGGACCCCGGCAGTGGCGGGCTGCACAGGCTCCCCGGAAGGGCGTGTGGCCAGTGACCTGTGTTCGCACACAGGCCTCCTGGTGGCGGCAGCAGCGGCCCTAGCGTCTCATGTCTGTCTCTGGGCTCCGCACTTCTAGCCGCGGCTAGCGCCCGTCCCTGGAGCTCTCTCAAGCAGCGTTCTTAATCCCCTCTCCTCGTGCACCAGGAAACAAAGAGGGACGTAAAAGTCTCTTGCCTCTTCGGCAGGTCCAGACTTTTCCCCGGACTCTCTCCCGGCTAGCCGCGGTGCACTAACGCCCTGCAGGCTGTGTTCACGCCGCCAACCGCAGTCCTCTCCTGGCGCTCCGACAAAAGCCGGAGCCTCAGCTCCCAGTCCCGCCCGCCCCGGCGGGCGAGCAGACAAGCCTCTCGGCTGGCGAGTTCCGGTCGGCCCGATCCTCTGCGCTGGAATCTGTCCGCTTTGCCCTCCGCACCCCTGCTGCTGTGCTCTCCTCCGCCTCCCGAAGTCTCCACCCGCGAAGGGGCTTCCTAGTGTGTGGACACTTTTCCTCCTTCACAGCTCTCTCCCGCTGGTGCAGGACCCGTCCCTATCCTTTTGTCTCTGTTTAGTTTTTTCTTTTGCCCTAACCAGGTACGTGGGGGGTTCCTTGCCTTTTGGGAGGTCTGAGGTCTTCTGCCAGCGTTCAGTAGGTGCTCCGTAGGAGTTGTGCCACGCGTAGATGTATTTCTGGTGTATCTGTGGGGAGGAAGGTGATCTCCGCGTCTTACTCTTCCGCCATCTTCCCGGAAGTCTCTCCTGTTTTGAGAAGTTTTTGAGTACTTTCTGGTACCTTGAAAGACTCCTAGTGTTTGTTTTTGTTTGTTTGTTTTTAGATTTGAGCTCACTTAAGATTAACATTTATTTTAAGTCTTTTTACAAATATGTTTTTAGTTATTAAAAGTTAATGGAATGTTTCCTTGTATTTACATTTTCTGTTCTTGAATATTAGTGATCTAGTTCATACAACAGAAAGTCTTCGGAAATCAAAATTATCTGCTGTGAAAGCTGAAAAAGAAAGTGCCAATTTTGATTTTGTATTGGAACCTTATAAACTTGAAAATGCAAAATTGAGTAAGGAAAATAATGAATTATACCTGGAATTAATGAAACTGAGAGAACAATCAGGCCAACACATTAAAGGTAAAATATTGTGATTTTTTTTTTTTTTTTGCGATACGTGGGCCTCTCACTGTTGTGGCCTCTCCCGTTGCGGAGCACAGGCTCTGGACGCACAGGCTCAGCAGCCATGGCTCATGGGCCCAGCCGCTCTGCCGCATGTGGGATCTTCCCGGACCGGGCCATGAACCCACGTCCCCTGCATTGGCAGGCGGACTCTCAACCACTGCACCACCAGGGAAGCCCAAATTTTGTGATTTTTAAAATGCAATATTTTTGCCCTTTTTATTTTATATGTAAGAAAGGCTAGTCTACCTTTAAAACTGTTGATTAGAAAATGTGGTAGTCATCCTATTGACACCTCTTGAAATATTGTAGGGTGTGTTGAAGAGTTTCCAAGAAGGAAAGTAAATTTGCATTCCATAACTGTATTCATTTTTACTTTATGTGGATTAAATTTTTAGAATTAAAATTGCTGTAGAGGGCCCTCCCTGGTGGCACAGTGGTTAAGAATCCACTTGCCAATGCAGGGGACATGGGTTTGAGCCCTGGTCCGGGAAGATCTCACATGCCGCAGAGCAACTAAGCCCGTGCACCACAACTACTGAGCCCATGTGCCACAACTACTGAAGCCCATGTGCCACAACTGCTGAAGCCTGTGTGCCTAGAGTCCATGCTGTGCAACAGAAGAAGCCCGCGCACCGCAACAAAGAGTAGCCCCCGCACGCTGCAACTAGAGAAAAGCCCGCACATGGCAACAAAGACCCAACGCAGCCATAAATAAATAAATAAATTAATTTTTTAAAAAATTGCTGTAGAAAATATTAAATGCTGGAACTGAAGAAATGTTCTTGAAATAACTTTTGTTTTTCTCTTAACTGAGAGAAAGCCATGTATCTGTCGTTCTGATTCTTTAATATCCCGTCTTTGATCTGGAAGGTAGAATTAGAATGATTTCAAAGGTACTGGGCAAAGGGTAATTATATGGCTAACTTATTATAAAATCTTCTCATATTCAATAGGAAGCCCTGTCTGATACCTGGCATGAATTCATAATCCCTTAGCTTCATATTCAATTTACTGGATCAAAAGTCATGATTTACATTAGGCTCATACCACAGAAGAAAAATATAATTCCTTTTTGTGCTTAGTGACTTATTTGCAGTTTGTTAATAGTGGTAGAAAAGGTATAGCCTTTCTAACAAAGCATACATGAGAATCAGGTGGAGCCTTTCAAATTACTATGACTTTTTGTATTTTGTGAAATGGAAGAATTTCTAGATTGTAAAATACTCTGAATCTTTTTCATTTTAAGAGTTGAAAACCACATTGAAAAAGTGTGCACGTGAAACAGCTGATCTGAAATTTCTAAATAATCAATATGTTCATAAACTCAAACTTTTGGAGAAAGAGAGTAAAGCTAAGAATGAAAAAATTCAACAACTTCAAGAAAAGAATTTGCAAGCTATAGTACAAACTCCAGGTGAGTCTGTTCCCTCTCAAAACAAATTGTACGTATGTAATATTTTAAAGATATTAGAACTGTTGACTGAAATGGGACTTTGGATTTTCATGCTTAGAATTTAGTATTTGAAAAGATGTACTTGGCTAGTCACAAAAACTTTTAAATTTATTTCTGAAGATCCAGCTTATATTCTATACATGTGCTTAGAAATTTATGTAATAATAACTTCTTAGATACAAGTAGTCTGGCTTCAGTGCCCAGAGTTTTATTTCCTTAATCATTAATTTAAATTCTTTTTTCTATTATTTTTATCATTATTATTATTTCAGTTATAAAAGTAATTCATACTCATTAAAGGATTTGGAAATGATGTACTTTCTTATTTCTTAGTTTTACTCTGTTTTTTTTTTTTTTTTTTTTGCGGTACGCGGGCCTCTCACTGCTGTGGCCTCTCCTGCCGCGGAGCACAGGCTCCGGACGCGCAGGCCCAGCGGCCATGGCTCACGGGCCCAGCCACTCCGCGGCATGCGGGATCCTCCCAGACCAGGGCATGAACCCGCGTCCCCTGCATCAACAGGCGGACCCTCAACCACTGCGCCACCAGGGAAGCCCTATTTTACTCTTTTTAGCTTTATGCTCAGTAGTTCTCAAGCAAGAAAAAAGAAATGACGGGGTATATGCAGAGTTGGTGGTTGTCTGGTCATAAAGTCAGTGGAACAATCTCCAGTACTAGTAACCAGATCATTGAGATGTCTAAACCATGGGATTAAGATTATGGAAGTAAGTGAGGTGTAGGAAAGTGCTGAATTATGAGACTAGGTAGAGACTGAAGTAATTTGGTCAGAATGAAGATTGCCATCAGAAGAGAGTTGAAGATCTGGGCACTGGCACAGTTCTAACCAGTGACAAAGTCCAGGCGTAATCATGTTATTGTGGGCCTATAGCTGAGTGAAGAGGAGACTCATTGGAGTTGAGGAATTGTGAACCGAGGGGTCAGGGTCGGGGAGGAATCAGTGGGATTTGAAATGGCAGGAAGCGAGTTGGAGAGGGAGGACCATGAGCCAAAGGCAGAAAAGATGGAGAAATGTGGGAGAAGATCTCAGAAGTACCTAGAAGATTAAGAAAACAAAAAAGGATTCTCTGAGAAAAGAGTGGGACAGATTCAAGAGAGATTTAGGAGGTGTAATCTCTAAAATTTAGTGACTGAATATGGTAGACTTGGGAAGTAGAGGAATTCCTAAATTTCTGTTTGAAGGGAATGAGTGGGTGGATGATGGTAATATTTCTTAAGGTAGAGAATGTGGAAAGCAGAACAGGAGTCCACCCTCCACAAAGGGTGTGTTGAGTATGTTATACCTACAGGACATTCACACTGAGATTTCTAGTATGCAGTGGGATATGTAGATCTGTTCTCAGCAGTATGATCCCAGATGGAGATTCACATTTGGGAATCATTGGAATATCATGAGAATTGAAGCTCTGAATGTGGTAGGAATTATCTAGTAAGATTATGTAGACTGGAAAGAGAGGAGAACCAAAGACAGACCCTAGGAAAATTGGCATTTAAGGCACAGGTGGAAGAAGAGGGTCTTTGAAAGAAACTGAGGAGCAACCAAGGAGGAAAACCAGGAGATAAGGGAAGAAGAAAATGGTTTACCTGTTCAGGTGTGTATACAAGCAGGTCATTTAAATACTTTTGACCCAGTTTCTTCATCCTCAAAACAAAAGATTAGGAGTATAAAAAATTTGTTAGGAATCTAATGAAGACAAAGTTGAGAGTTATGTTTGTTCTTTGTGAGGGTCGATTAGTTTTTCAAGTACATGTCTAATCTTGGCCAGATACTGGAAAAGGTAAATTATCCATGTGGCTTGGACCAAGGCAGGATATATCTAACCATAAAAATAAATTACTCCTGCTAGTTTTAAGGATAATTGAGACAATTTACTAATTAAGAAATTATACTAATTCAGGGTATACTTTCCACTATATACTAATTTGGCTTCTTAAAGTTTCAGTTATCTTCTCCTTTGGCATTGCTTAATAAGCATGTTTATTTTAGTTATCACTACCTTAAGCTCCTCGTTTGACAGTTTTCTGCTGGTGATGATTTCTTGAGCTCATAATAGCGAATACCACAAGGCACACTCAACTTTCATCTTGCCGAAGTCTGGTCATCTCTTGGAGGAACGGATTAAATCTGGGCATATGTACCAAGCATGCAGAAAATAAAGCTTGTTTTATAACCATATCTTGTTGAGGTTTTTAGGAATGCATTGTTTAAAGATCAGGTGGGTATTTATATATAAGGGAGAAAACATTTTATCAGTATGTAATATGAGCTAGAGACACACTTTATAACTAAAAGGCTAACCTTCTGAAATATTTAATTCTAAGACAGTGTTTTGTTTTGTTTTTAATTTTTTTTTTTTTTTTGAAATACACATTTGCTTTTTTTAGGTGGCAAGAAAAGAAGTATTGCTTTCAGGCGCCAGCGTATGCAAATTGATGAACCAGTCCCTCCTTCCGAAGTCAGTTGTTACCCAGTTCCTCAGCCAGATGACCCTTATATTGCAGACCTCCTGCAAGTGGCTGATAACAGGTGCATTAAATAATTCTTTGTTGGCTTCAGTTAATTGATCACTTGGTTCCCCTTCAGTCTCTTCATAGTAGGGCTTCTGTCTTCTTAACTAGCGTATCTCTGGTGCCTAGCACAGAACTTTGCACAAGCACTCAGTAAATGCTTTCTGAGTGTATTCTGAATATAGAAGGTTTTTACTTGTTTTGAAACTTTTGATTTCAAAGAGATCATATATCTGATGTTTCTGTATATTTGATTTAAAACAATTTAGTGCCATCTAGAGCCTATTTCAGTAGAGTTGCTTTGACATTTAGTTTCATCACCCAGTAAATCTTTTACAGACTCCTTATTACTTCAGATTTTTGTCAAATACCAGTAGACATGAGTAGACTTGTAACTGGCTTTGAAATTCTGCTTCATGATTCTCTAACTGTATATGTTGATATTTCCTTAAATTGGAATCAGATATAAATTGTTTTAATTAAAACTTCATTAAGTTCTCTGGAAAAGGCACTATGTAACTGTTCTGGGGATGTAAAGATGAATAAGGTGGTGTTGCAGCTTTTGAGAAGCTTATAACCCAGTATAATAAAGATGAGACAAAGGAATACACAAAATGCCATTAAGAAAATTATAAGAGGTACAGAGGAGTGAGAGAGCACTAGTGACAGCCTCTGTGGTCTTAGCTGCAGAAACAGTTTAAAGTACGGAACACACTAGTGGAAATGGTTAGTGCAGTTAGCTTTTTACTTTGTAGATTATGCAGAGAATATGGGGGAGTTTTCTACTTTATTAATCTCAATATAGCAAAAAAAAAAAGACATTGAGGGACCAATTAGGATCTTTTAGCTCAGTTCATCTCACACAGTATTATGTACCTGTATTTATATAGTTATCTGACCTTACCCATGAAATATCTCATGTTTTGTTTTTATGGTACAGTTATAATCTAGGACTTAGTGTGTTAGTATTATGCAAGAAGTTTTTGGGGGCTACATGTGTTATCATTTTCTGTCTTTTTCTTTCACCTTAATGTTCTTCTTCATTCTTCTTTTCTATCAAACCATCATAGGTAGCATTAGTCTCTTGATTATCTTGTTTGTTTTAATTTGCATGTGCACATTTAACTGTATTCAGAGTCATTCGTGCATATGTAAGTGTGGTTGCATACATACTCCTCTCCTACACCTAGATTGGTAGGAAATGTTGGTTCCAGTAATGGCAGGGACGAGCAGTGTTTAGCCTTACTCACCCCTACTCCATGGAAAATCTCTTTTTTTTTTTTTTTTTTTTTTTTTTTTTTTTTTTGCGGTATGCAGGCCTCTCACTGCTGTGGCCTCTCCCGTTGTGGAGCACAGACTCCGGATGTGCAGGTTCAGCGGCCATGGCTTCACGGGCCCAGCCACTCTGTGGCATGTGGGATCTTCCTGGACCAGGCCATGGACCCGTGTCCCCTGCATCGGCAGGCGGACTCTCAACCACTGCGCCGCCAGGGAAGCCCCTCTCTTAAAAGCAGACCTGGCTTCAGGCTTTATTTTTCCGGTATGAAAGTGGTTGTGTCATATTTATATTAATGCGTGGCAAAGTTTGATGTAAAACAAATACATTTGGGCAGTTGCAGAATTCAGATAATTTAGACAAATCTTGTTTCTCTTAGAATTAACGAGTTCTGGAAAGGAGTAGGTTTTTTACTGTAGTTACTTGGAAAGTGGTAGTATTTCTCAATATTTTTCTTTTTTCTAGGATTGCAGGATAGTTCATTAGAAAATACAGGGTCATGTAGGATCCCTTATTTCACTTTATAATATTGTGAATTTTGGACTAGACGCTTAGTTCCCTGAACCTGAGAATTGGCAACAGTACCTGGAAGAGTTGTCCTGAGGATTAAAATGCAGTAGTAGGCATAATGTATCTGAGTTTCAAATTATTTACCACTCAATTTTTTATCTATTCTTGGAAAATTAAATCTGCAAGATGATGTACTCTATGCCGTGGCTTCGGAACCCTTTGGCACAGCACCTCCTACCTCACTGAGAAACAAAAAGTAGAGGGTTTTTAAGAGAAGGCATGTAGTTTAATTTCTTGTTATTTTGTATTTCTTAACAAAAGTATATTGACATTAGTTATAAATGTGTTTCAGAATTCAAGAACTTCAGCAAGAAGTCTACCAGTTACAAGAAAAGTTAGCAGTGATGGAAAGTGGACTGAGAGATTATAACAAGCAGGTAGGATTTTTATTTACTTGCATAGTAGGTGTGATTGTATGTGAAATTAAGTTATATTTGATATTACTGATACTGAGTTTTTAAAACAGCTCTTCTTTTTCATAAATTTGTTAATATTTAGAATTAATAGATGGAATGACTTAGATGGCTTCAGGGCATTCAGTCCATTCCCTTCATTATGCATGGAGGTGAATAGTAGTTTTTTGTTTTGTTTTGATTTTTTTAAGGTGAATCATCTGTCTCCCCAAATATAACCATATTAACTGTTTCCATCTCAGGAGGTATTTTATTAAAGTGTGTTATGCTTTGTAATGGTATTTTAAATAATTTTTTAATCTTACTATAGATTTTGTCATTTTGAATATAAGGCTCTTCGAAAGTTACTTTTCTGTGTTACCATATTTGTTGCATGTTTTTGCTACAAGCACTAGTACCCCATAACACGGTTTTCTGAAGAAGCAGGGGAATTAATAGATGCAGAGTTAGATTATAACTTTAACAAGCTTTGTTCTTTCCTACTTTCTGTTGACGTCTTGGCTAAATTCTGACTTGGATAATTATAGGCTTTCTTTCTTAACAGCTTACTGAAGTTTAAATTGGGTAACATGTTTTTCATTTTCTGCACATGACTACGTTTTTTTGGAGTGAAGAAATCTGCACATACAAATATAGATGTAACTTATGTGTTGGTGTAACTGTTAAGTTTATAAAGTACTTTGAAGATTACTTGGATAAAATGGAGTTAAAAGGAATTATAATGTCAACCAAAAAACTTACTTCATGGAGAGATGTTGAAGATATCAAATATGCACATGAGATGAATTGTATTGATATTTTTCAATTTATATTCAGTCATTCTTTCATCATATTTTTTTCCAAGTACTTTATGAACATAAACTGACCAATCTTTACTATCTCTGCATGAGGTGGCTGGGGTGTTTGGAGAAAATAACCTGACCATTCTGATTGAAACCACCAATCTATTGTGGTTATCAATCTTGATTGAGTCCACTGTGTTCCCTATCAGTTTTTTTTTGTTTGTTTGAGCTTGTTCTGTTTTTCTCAGCATATATTCCAGATTTTACTGTTCTCTTCAAGCTCTTTCCCTGGACTATAAGACCCTCCTTCTCAGGATATCACCTTTTTCTCAATTTCCTATCTCTACCCCTTTAAAATGAGCAATATTCACACTCAGGCTCTCCTTAAGACTTAGTGGGTAGGGTGGTACTTCTTCCTGTTTAAGGTTTAGTCTTTCTGCCTATGCACTTGGCCCCATTTCCTCTCTTCTCCTTAGGATATTGCTTTAATCAATTATTCTTCAACAAGCTTACATGGCCGCTTTACAATTATAAATTTTTTAGTCTTCTTAACAGTCCGGTGAGGAGGCAGTAGTGTCATCACTAATATCCCGTTAAAAATCTCTTTTAACTACTTTTCCCTCTTGCTAATTAATGTTTTCTCCCTCATAAGTACTTCTCTAAAGAGTATCTTATTCTTCTTTCTCTGCTTCTTCACCTCCTGTTCACTCCATAACCTTTTGCATTCTGGCTTCTGTCCCACACTTTATAAATTGACCTAGTAATTGATACCACTGACATCAATTGCTACCTCCAGAAGGATACTTTAAGTCTTCATTTTTGTGACCCACTCTGTAGTATTTGACATCATTCATAATTTTTCTTTGAAACTCATCCATGGCTTCATTTTCTGTTGGTTTTCCTTTTCTTGCTTTTTTTTTTTTTTTAACCTCTTATAATATCTTCTTTGCTTTTTTCCTTTGCCTGCTCCCTAAAATATCACTGTCTCTCAAGACTCTGTCTTTGACTCCTTCTCCTCTCCCTCTGTGTTTTCTCAAATAGTCTCATCCACTCTCTTAGTTTATTACCTGAATACTGATGGCTCCCCAGTGTCTCAGGCTCAGACCTCTCTGCTGAGGTCCAGACCCATATACCCAACTTGACACTGGGCATTTTCACTTGGATGAATGCTCTCTGTACACATATGCCTAGTACTGAACTTCCCAACTTCTGTCTCAAATCTCTTTTTCCTCCTATATTCTCTACTTTGGTTGGGAGCATCAGCATTTGCCCAAGCCAACATTCTGTAGTCTTTCTAGATCTCATTCTCCTCCTGTCACACACCACTCCCATGCTCTGTCAGTTCTGAGTGCTTCTTAAACTTACTACTTCTGCTCTGCCCTATCCCACTGGCCCTAATCATCTCTCATATATTCCTACAATGGTCTTCCTGCCTCTGGTCTTATTCTTATCAAATTCATCCTTTAGTCCAGAGTAATATTTCTCCCAGCGAAGTATTCAGTGCTTATCATAATTAGTTCCTGCCTAATTCTTCAGACTCATCTCCAACTATTAGTTTCCTCGCACATTACAGTCCAGTCATACTGAGTCATTTCTGCTCTCTCAAACATATCGTGTTGCTTTATGCTTCTCTGTCACTGCCTGGAACATCCCTCCTTTCTTCTCTGACTAGCATCATTTATAAGTTTTTTAGACTTGTTTATTTGATAAGGCCTTCATTAATTTCGATAGAAATGATTGTATAATGGAGTCTAAATCACTCTATTCCCTTGACTACTTTGGTACCGTATACCTATTTCTATTTTTCTACCATTGAATAACATATTAAAGCAATTATTGGTTAGCTTGCTTGCTTTTCCTGTAAAGCTGTGTGTTCCTGAAAGTAAGGGACTGTGTTTTATTCATCTTTGTATACTTAAGAACAAAGCTCAATAATTGTTTGTTAAATTGAATACTTGGTTTTTGTTTTCAAATTTTTTGGAAAACAAAACCAAATATTGAAAGTGTGTGGGGTTTTCTTTTTTTTTAATATTTGAATTTTATTTTATTTATTTTTCTATACAGCAGGTTATTATTAGTCATCAATTTTATACACATCAGTGTATACATGTCAATTCCAATCGCCCAATTCATCACACCACAATCCCCCCACCCACCCGCGGCTTTCCCCCCTTGGTGTCCATATGTTTTCTCTCTACATCTGTCTCTCAACTTCTGCCCTGAAAAATGGTACAGATGAACCGGTTTTCTACGTTCCCATACATGCGTTAATATACAATATTTGTTTTTCTCTTTCTGGCTTACTTCACTCTGTATGATAGTCTCTAGATCCATTCATGTCTCAACACATAACCCAATTTCGTTCCTTTTTATGGCTGAGTAATATTCCATTGTATATATGTACCACAACTTCTTTATCCATTTGTCTGTCGATGGGCATTTAGGCTGCTTCCATGACCTGGCTATTGTAAATAGTGCTGCAATGAACATTGGGGTGCACATGTCTTTTTGAATTATGGTTTTCTCTTGGAATATGCCCAGTAGTGGGATTGCTGGGTCATATGGTAGTTCTATTTTTAGTTTCTTAAGGAGCCTCCATACTGTTCTCCATAGTGGCTGTATCAATTTACATTCCTACCAACAGGGCAAGAGGGTTCCCTTTTCTCCACACCCTCTCCAGCATTTGTTGTTTGTAGATTTTCTGATGATGCCCATTCTAACTGGTGTGAGGTGATACCTCATTGCAGTTTTGATTTGCATTTCTCTAATAATTAGTGATGTTGAGCAGCTTTTCATGTGCTTCTTGGCCATCTGTATGTCTTTGGAGAACTGTCTATTTAGGTCTCCTGACCATTTTTGGATTGCGTTGTTTGTTTCTTTAATATTGAGCTGCATGAGCTGTTTATATATTTTGGAGATTAATCCTTTGTCCATTGATTTGTTTGCAAATATTTTCTCCCATCCTGAGGGTTGTCTTTTCTTGTTTATGGGTTCCTTTGCTGTGCAAAAGCTTTGAAGTTTCATTAGGTCCTATGTGTTTATTCTCGTTTTTATTTCCATTACTCTAGGAGGTGGATCAAAAAAGATCTTGCTGTGATTTATGTCAAAGAGTGTTCTTGCTATGTTTTCCTCTAAGACTTTTATAGTGTCTGCTCTTACATTTAGGTCTCGAATCCATTTTGATTTTATTTTTGTGTATGGTGTTAGGGAGTGTTCTAATTTCATTCTTTTACATGTAGCTGTCCAGTTTTCCCAGCACCACTTATTGAAGAGACTGTCTTTTCTCCATTGTATATCCTTGCCTCCTTTGTCATAGATTAGTTGACCATAGGTGCGTGAGTTTACCTCTGAGCTTTCTATCTTGTTCCATTGATCTATGTTTCTGTTTTTGTGTCAGGACCATATTGTCTTGATTACTGTAGCTTTATAGTATAGTCTGAAGTCAGGGAGTCTGATTCCTGCAGCTCCGTTTTTTTCCTCAATACTTCTTTGGCTATTTTAGGTCTTTTGTGTCTCAATACAAATTTTAAGATGGTTCTAGTTCTGTAAAAAATGCCATTGGTAATTTGATAGGGATTGCATTGAATCTGTAGATTGCTTTGCGTAGTAGAGTCATTTTCACAATGTTGATTCTTCCAATCCAAGAACATGGTATATCTCTCCACCTGTTGGTATCATCTTTAATTTCTTTCATCAGTGTCTTATAGTTTTCTGCATACAGGTCTTTTGTCTCCCTAGGTAGGTTTATTCCTAGGTATTTTATTCTTTTTGTTGCAATGGCAAATAGGAGTGTTTCCTTAATTTCTCTTTCAGATTTTTCATCATTAGTGTATAGGAATGCAAGAGATTTCTGTGCATTAATTTTGTATCCTGCTGCTTTACCAAATTCATTGATTAGCTCTTGTAGTTTTCTGGTGGCATTTTTAGGATTCTCTATGTATAGTATCATGTCATCTGCAAACAGTGACAGTTTTACTTCTTCTTTTCCAATTTGTATTCCTTTTATTTCTTTTTCTTCTCTGATTGCCGTGGCTAGGACTTCCAAACTATGTTGAATAATAGTGGTGAGAGTGGACATCCTTGTCTTGTACCTGATCTTAGAGGAAATGCTTTCAGTTTTTCACCATTGAGAATGATATTTGCTGTGGGTTTGTCATATATGGCCTTTATTATGTTGAGGTAGGTTCCCTCTATGCCCACTTTGTGGGGAGTTTTTATCATAAATAGGTGTTGAATTTTGTCAAAAGCTTTTTCTGCATCTATTGAGATGATCATATGGTTTTTATTCTTCAATTTGTTAATATGATGTATCACATTGATTGATTTGTGTATATTGAAGAATCCTTGCATTCCTGGGATACACCCCACTTGATCATGGTGTATGATCCTTTTAATGTGTTGTTGGATTCTGTTTGCTAGTATTTTGTTGAGGATTTTTGCATGTATATTCATCAGTGCTATTGGTCTATAATTTTCTTTTTTTTTTTTTGTATCTCTGTCTGTTTTTGGTATCAGGGTGATGGTGGCCTCATAGAATGAGTTTGGAAGTGTTCCTTCCTCTGCAATTTTTTGGAATAGTTTGTGAAGGATGGGTGTTATCTGTTCTCTAAATGTTTGATAGAATTCACCTGTGAAGCCATCTGGTCCTGGACTTTTGTTTGTTGGAAGATTTTTAATCACAGTTTCCATTCCATTACTTGTGATTGGTCTGTTCATATTTTCTATTCCTGGTTCAGTCTTGGAAGGTTATACCTTTCTAAGAATTTGTCCATTTCTTCCAGGTTGTCCATTTTATTGGCATAGGGTTGCTTGCATTAGTCTCTTAGGATGCTTTGTATTTCTGCAGTGTCTGTTATAACGTCTCCTTTTTCATTTCTAATTTTATTGATTTGAATCCTCTCCCTCTTTTTCTTGAGGAGTCTGGCTAATGGTTTATCAATTTTGTTTCTCTTCTCAAAGAACCAGCTTTTACTTTTATTGATCTTTGCTATTGTTTTCTTTGTTTCTGTTTCATTTTTTTCTGCTCTGATCTTTATGATTTCTTTCCTTCTGCTAACTTTGGGTTTTGTTTGCGTTCTTTCTCTAGTTCCTGTAGGTGTAAGGTTAGATTGTTTATTTGAGATTTTTCTTGTTTCTTGAGATAGGCTTGTATAGCTATAAACTTCCCTCTTAGAACTGCTTTTGCTGCATCCCATAGGTTTTGGATCGTCGTGTTTTCATTGTCATTTGTCTCTAGGTATTATTTGATTTCATCTTTGATTTCTTCAGTGATCTCTTGGTTATTTAGTAATGTATTGTTTAGCCTCCATGTGTTTGTGTTTTTTACTTTTTTCCCATGTAGTTCATTTCTAATCTCATAGCGCTGTGGTCAGAAAAGATGCTTGATATGATTTCAATTTTCTTAAATTTACTGAGGCTTGATTTGTGCCCCAAGATGTGATCTATCCTGGAGAATGTTCCATACACACTTGAGAAGAAAGTGTAATCTGCCGTTTTCAGATAGCATGTCCTATAAATATCAATTAAATCTATCTGGTCTATTGTGTAATTTAAAGCTTCTGTTTCCTTATTTATTTTCATTTTGGATAATCTGTCCATTGGTGTACGTGAGGTACTAAAGTCCCCCACTATTATTGTGTTACTGTCGATTTCCTCTTTTAGAGCTGTTAGCAATTGCCTTATGTATTGAGGTGCTCCTATGTTGGGTGCGTATATATTTATATTTGTTGTATCTTCTTCTTGGATTGATCCCTTGATCATTGTGTAGTGTCCTTCCTTGTCTCTTGTAACATTCTTTATTTTAAAGTCTGTTTTATCAGATATGAGTATTGCTATTCCAACTTTCTTTTGATTTCCATTTGCATGGAATATCTTTTTCCATCCCCTCACTTTCAGTCTGTCTGTGTCCCTAGGACTGAAGTGGTTCTCTTGTAGGCCGCATGTATATGGGTCTTGTTTTTGTATCCATTCAGCAAGCCTGTGTCTTTTGGTTGGAGCATTTAATCCATTCACGTTTAAGGTAATTATCGATATGTATGTTCCTATGACCATTTTCTGAATTGTTTTGGGTTTTTTTTGTAGGTCCTTTTCTTCTCTTGTGTTTCCCACTTAGAGAAGTTCTTTTAGCATTTGCTATATAGCTGGTTTGGTGGTGCTGAATTCTCTTAGCTTTTGTGTGTCTGTAAAGCTTTTGATTTCTCCATCGAATCTGAATGAGATCCTTGCCGGGTAGAGTAATCTTGGTTTTAGGTTCTTCCCTTTCATCACTTTAAGTATATCATGCCACTCCCTTCTGGCTTGTAGAGTTTCTGCTGAGAAATCAGCTGTTAACCTTATGGGAGTTCCCTTGTATGTTATTTGTCGTTTTTCCCTTGCTGCTTTCAATAATTTTTCTTTTTCTTTAATTTTTGCCAATTTGAGTATTATGTGTCTTGTTGTGTTTCTACTTGGGTTTATCCTATGTGGGACTTGCTGTAGTTCCTGGACTTGGGTGGCTATTTCCTTTCCCACGTTAGGGAAGTTTTCGACTATAATCTCTTCAAATATTTTCTCGGGTCCTTTCTCTCTCTCTTCTCCTTCTGGGACCCCTATAATGCAAATGTTGTTGCATTTAATGTTGTCCCACAGGTCTCTTAGGCTGTCTTCATTTCTTTTCATTCTCTTTTCTTTATTCCGTTCCGCAACAGTGAATTCCACCATTCTGTCTTCCAGATC
The DNA here is from genome assembly GCF_949987515.2 of Delphinus delphis. Lineage (NCBI taxonomy): Eukaryota > Metazoa > Chordata > Mammalia > Artiodactyla > Delphinidae > Delphinus > Delphinus delphis. The sequence goes on along the minus strand of NC_082687.1, from coordinate 64,318,659 downwards.
ACTTATCCGTTCTTCTGCCTCAGTTATTCTGGTATTGATTTCTTCTAGTATAGTTTTCATTTCAGTTTATTGTATTGTTCATCTCTGTTTGTTTCTTCTTTAATTCTTCTAGGTCTTTGTGAAACATTTCTTGTATCTTCTCGATCTTTGCCTCCATTCTTTTTCCAAGGTCCTGGGTCATCTTCACTATCATTATTCTGAATTCTTTTTCGGGAAGGTTTCCTATCTCCACTTCATTTAGTTGTTTTTCTGTGGTTTTATCTTGTTCCTTCATGTGGTACATAGCCCTCTGCCTTTTCATCTTGTCTATCTTTCTGTGAATGTGGCTTTTGATCCACAGGCTGCAGGATCGTAGTTCTTCTTGCTTCTGCTGTCTGCCCTCTGGTGGATGAGGCTATATAAGAGGCTTGTGTAGGTTTCGTGATGGGAGGGACTGGTGGTGGTTAGAGCTGGGTGTTGCTCTGGTGGGCAGAGCTCAGTAAAACTTTAATCTGCTTGAATGCTGATGGGTGGGGCTGGGTTCCCTCCCTGTTGGTTGTTTGGCCTGAGGCAACCCAACACTGGAGCCTATGGTGGGCTCTTTGGTGGGGCTAATGACAGACTGTGGGAGGGCTCACACCAAGGAGTACTTCCCAGAACTTCTGCTGCCAGTGTCCTTGTCCCCACGGTGAGCCACAGCCACCCCCCCGCCTCTGCAGGAGACCCTCCAACACTAGCAGGTAGGTCTGGTTCAGTCTCCCTTGAGGTTACTGCTCCTTCCCCTGGGTCCCAGTGCACTCACCACTTTGTGTGTGCACTCCAAGAGTGGAGTCTCTGTTTCCCCCAGTCGTGTCGAAATCCTGTAGTCAAATCCCAGTAGCCTTCAGAGTCTGTAAGTCTAGGAATTCCTCCTCTCGCTGCTGGACCCCCAGGTTGGGAAGCCTGACGTGGGGCTCAGAACCTTCACTCCAGTGGGTGGACTTGTGGTGTAAGTGTTCTCCAGTCTGTGAGTCACCCATCCAGCAATTATGGGATTTGATTTTACTGTGATTGCGCCCCTCCTGCAGTCTTATTGTGGCTTCTCCTTTGTCTTTGGATGTGGGGTATCCTTTTTGGTAGTTCCAGTGTCTTCCTGTCGATGATTGTCCAGCAGCTAGTTGTGATTCTCGTGTTCTCCCAAGAGGGAGTGAGAGCACGTCATTCTACTCCGCCATCTTGGTTCAGGTTGTTTTTCCAGATTCTTGTATGTGAATTCGTGGTTGGTAGTGATGTTTTTAATCATAGTCTGTTGTTTTCTAAATAATAGATAATTAATTAAATTCACTCCAGCCTCATATCCTTTTTAATATTGAGTTTCAGTAGCAAATCACTTTCCTTTGTGTTTTACATTCATTTGTTTATCCCACATTTATTCCACCAGGCAGTGAAGTAGTTCAGACTCAATTCCAGTAGTTAGTAGTTTCTTTTTATATAAACATTGCCCACTCTTAGAGGAGGAAAAAACAAAACAAAAAAATTAGGAAGAATCTCTTCAATAAAAATACTTATGAAACCTATGTTGACAGTTCTTAGGTTGATATTTTCTGTGTATATTTTTGCTCTGCATAAATGCATTTCGTAATCCCATTTATGTGTGGGTATATATATGAATGTTAATCTTTTGTATATATTGTGGGACCTAAGAAAAATGGAAGTATATCCAAATAAATGTTTGTCCAGTGTTAATCATGTCAGTTGAAAACCCGAGTTCTTAAAATGATAGCACGACTTTATGTCTTCAGATTGAACTAAGAGAACGAGAGATAGAACGACTGTCGGTTGCATTGGATGGGGGTCGCTCCCCTGATATCCTTTCTCTGGAGACTAAAAATAAAGCCAACGAAAAGCTTATTGCTCATTTAAATATTCAGGTAATGAGTTTTATAATTATTTCACTGAGCATATGAAATCATAAGTGTTTATAATGGTCTGTGGGTTTGTGAAAGTGACAGCGTTGTTTTCTTGGCTATTACTTACGGTGGAAAAAATTTGATGGAGTCAAAGTATCCAAAATTGGGTACAGCTATTGAAAACTCATGTTTTTTAAGAATATTTAATGAGGTAGGAATATATACACCATAATGATAAATATTTAAAAGAAGAGAATAAACCATAGGTAAAATGTAACCTTCAATTTGCTTTAAAAAAAAATGTGTGTGTGTATAGAATTGCTGACTAATAAGAACCTGCTGTATAAAAAAATAAAAAAAACACTAGGTGAACACACACACACACACACCAAAAAAATGTGTGTATGCATTCAGAAAGAGAAAACACTAGAAGAGAATACACCAAAGTACACTAGCAATGTTTATCTTTGTGTGATGGGATAGTCTTCTTTATGATTTTCTCCATTTTCAAAATTTTTATGACAGTATTTCTTTTATAATATATAAAAGGTGGTTTTTTAAAATAAATATAAAAATTAAACATATAGTTTTCACTTACCTATGTAGTGGTTTCCCTTGTCATGCATTTGACCTAAGAGTGAAAGAACAAGAGACTTCTATGAAGCATGACAAATGACCTTTAGGAATTTATTTATTTGTTTTTTAATTGAAGTATAGTTGAGTTACAATGTGTGTTAGTTTCTGGTATACAGCAAAGTGATTCAGTTATATATATTATATATTATTCTTTTTCATATTCTTTTCCATTATGTTTTATTACATAATATTGAATATAGTTCCCTGTGCTATACAGTAGGACCTTGTTCTTTGTTTTATGTATGGTAGTTTGTATCTGCTAATTCCAAACTCCTGATTTATCCATCCTCCATCCCCTTACCCCTTTGGTAACCATAAGTTTGTTTTCTATGTCTATGAGTCTGTTTCTGTTTAGTAAATAAGTACATTTGTATTATTATTTTTTATTCCACATATAAGTGGTATCATATGGTATTTGTCTTTCTCTTTCTGACTTCATTTAGTATGATAATCTCTAGGCCCATCCATGTGTCTGTAAATAGCATTATTTCATTCTTTTTTATGGCTAGGTAATATTCCGTTGTGTGTGTGTATATATTTACACACCACAACTTCTTTATCCATTCTTCTGATGGACATTTAGGTTGTTTCCATGACCTTCAGAAATTTAAATGTCACTGCTACCTAGACTGCAACCAGAATAGAGTAAGCCCCAAATATCAGCAGTAACTCTCGAGCAGTGCTGTTCAATAGAAATAGGATATGAGCCACATATGTAATTTAAAACTTCCTAGTAGCCTGATTAAAAAAGTAAAAAGAAAACAGATGAGATATATTTTAATAATGTATCTACCTAAATATATCCAAAATATTACCATTTCAACATGTAATCAATGTCAAATATCATTGCAGCGTTTTACTTTTTTTTGTACTAAGTCTTTGGGATCCTGTTTGTATTTTACATCTATAGCACATCTCTGTTTGGACTAGCCACATTTTAAGTGCTCAGTAGCCATGTGTGGATGCTAGTGGCTACTATATTGGACAGCACTCTAGACTAATATTATCATCGTAGTGATAATCTTGTCATATTTTTAAAACTCTGCATTGGGAAAAAGTTCACACAAATTTCTTACTTATCCTTTCCGTCCATGCTTGAAAATTGAAGACAGTGGATATATATTTTTACTAAACCACACATTGTCAGTTTTGCAAATAGAAACAGTATAAGTTTGCAAATGTAAAAGAGCTGGGGTTTTAACTTTTGGGTTTTTTTTAAATATAGTATTTTGAAATATTTTGGAAGTTCAGTATTTTAATAATTTTCCAATTTATATACCTTATGAATTACAAATTCAATTTAGGTTGACTTTCTTCAGCAAGCTAATAAAGACCTGGAAAAGCATATACAAGAGCTTATGGAAACCAAGGAAACAGTAACTACTGAAGTTGTTAATTTAAGTAACAAAAATGAAAAACTCTGCCAGGAATTAACTGAAATAGACCAGTTAGCACAGCAGTTGGAAAGACATAAAGAAGAAGTGCTCGAGACTGCCGACAAAGAACTTGAGGAAGCAAAGGTGTGTCTAGGTTGTGGAGGTGCTCATTAATTCTCCTAGAGTATGGTGAGCTTGAGACCTTTTGATGTCCTATTCAGGCCTTTTGGTTTGTTTTGTAATTCACGTTTTTCTAAGGTGTTGTTTACATCCCCTAAATTCTTGCCCTTTTTCTAGTTGTTTGTCTTTCTGAAGCACATCTCTTCCTAGGACAGCTCTCCAGACTCTATCCTCTTTTTCTACAAGATTTTCATCTCTGTCCTTTTATCTCTGCATTGTGAGCAGGCTTCTGAAGTTTGTCCTCTAGGTCATTTTGTGCTCATGAACCTTTAAAGGTATTTTTTAAAACTGTGTATGTCCTTGCACATTTTTAAGTTGATAGCTAACATTTTTCATCTTCAGGTTTAAATAGATGCAAAGGATGTAATTTCTAATCAATTGTAAGTATTGATCTCTTAAAACTGTCATATCATTCTTTTAAATATAGCCAGTATAATCCAAATGACCCTTCTTGAAATCCTCACAAAATTTTATCCTATTTTAACATATTTTATGCTTGAATATCTTTTTATAATAACTCATATCAAATGTCTCTGCAGTTAAAAAAATACATGAATTGAAATTTTTTATTTTAAAAAATGTCCTGCGACTTTAAGGTTCAGAGTGTTAGTATTTAGTATTTTCCTCTAAATAGTGTTATCATTATAATTATTAGTAATCAGTGGATCAAAGTGACAACTGTAGTACAAATGTTGATAAATACTTATTAAATTAAAAAGTAAAATTTTATTGGAAATACATTTCTTAGTAAGATATAATGGGAGAAAATAGTGTCTTAATCAAAGGCTTCGGCCAGCTCCAACATTTCAGGTTATCTTTTTGTCTGGTGCTTCGGAAGTTTTTTATAAGTAGAGATAGAATTACATTAGATGCATGCCCTTCTTTTGAAAAGTGGGGAAAAGGCAGTTTTGGAAGGGGAAGTGGGAAAGAAGGACTCACATGATACCTAGAGCACAAGCAGGTTCTCAGGTAGATAATTTTTAAGAAGGACTGTATGTGCAAATTTAAGAATCCAGGGCTTTCCTGGTGGCGCAGTGGTTGAGAATCTGCCTGCCAATGCAGGGGACACGGGTTCGAGCCCTGGTCTGGGAAGATCCCACATGCCACGGAGCAGCTAGGCCCGTGAGCCACAACTACTGAGCCTGCGTGTCTGGAGCCTGTGCTCCGCAACAAGAGAGGCCGCGACAGTAAGAGGCCCGCACACCGCGACGAAGAGTAGCCCCCGCTCGCCGCAACTAGAGAAAGCCCTCGCACAGAAACGAAGACCCAACACACCCCAAAATAAATAAATAAATAAATTTATAAAAAAAAAGAAAAAGAATCCAGATATTGATTCCTTGAAACTATATATACATATATATAATATATATTGTAAATAATATATTATTTGTGTGTGTGTGTGTGTGTGTATATATATATATATATATATATATATATATATATATATATATATGATAGTTTTACATAATACTTGGATAGTCTTTATGTTATCCCAGGAATGAGTATAACCTAGTTTGAAGATCACTACTTTACATCAGTTGAATAATATGAGTTAATTTTATAGTGTCACCTCCACTAATTAGGGGAATAGAAGGAAACTACCTCAACATAATAAAGGCCATATTATGAAAAGCCCGCAGCTAACATCATACCCAGTGACAAAAGACTGAAAACTTTTCCTCTAAGGTTAGGAGCAAGGGAAGGATGCCCATTCTTACTACTTCTATTCAACATAGTACTGGCAGTCCTAACCAGAGGAATTAGGCAAGAAAAAGAAATAAAAGGCATCCAATTAAAAGAAAGAAGTAAGATTATGTTTCCAGATGAGATGATCTTATGTGTAGAAAACACTAAAGATTCCATTAAAAAGAAAAAGAAAAACAAAAACAGAACTAATAAATTCAGCAAACTTGCAGGATACAAAATCATTGCATAAAAACCTGGTGCATTTCTATATGCTAGTAATTAAAATACAAAAAGGAAATTAAGAAAATAATCCCATTTACAATAGCATCAAAAAAGAATAAAGTACTTAGGGATAAACTTAATCAAGGAGGCAAAAGACTTGTACCCTGACAGCTGTAAAACACTGCTGAAAGAAATTAAGACAGAAATAAATGGAAAGATATCCTGTGTTCATGGATTGGAAGACTGTATACTGCTCGAATGTCCATACTACCCAAAACAATGTGCAGATTCAGTGTAATACCTCTCCAAATCCCAATGGCATTTTTTACAGAAATAGGAAAAAAATCCTAAAATTCATGTGGAATCTTAAGGGACCCAGAATAGTCAAGACAGCCTTGAAAATGAAGAACATAATTATTGCGGTTTTAATTTTGCTTTTGTGGCTTTAGTTTCATTGCAACACTCCTATATCTCATTCCTCTCCTTTTCCACTTCCTTTTGCATATTCTGTGCTGTGCATACAACATATTGAACACAGCTTCATGTGTCCAATTGGCAGTAATCAAGAATGACACCTTGGCTCAATAGAAGATTCCTATTAGGTTATAATTTTTTTTTTTTTTTGCGGTACGCGGGCCTCTCACTGTTGTGGCCTCTCCCGTTGCGGAGCACAGGCTCCGGACGCGCAGGCTCAGCGGCCATGGCTCACGGGCCCAGCCGCTCCGTGGCACGTGGGATCTTCCCGGACTGGGGCACGAGCCCGTGTCCCCTGCATCGGCAGGCGGACTCTCAACCACTGCGCCACCAGGGAAGCCCCTAGGTTATAATATTTTAATCTTGGCATTCAGCACTCTCAGTTGCAGTGTAGAGGATCCAGGTTGGTAGTAGCAGGTGGTGAGAAAGCAAATAAGATAGGAAAGTCAGGAAATGACAGGGCCACAAGATGAATCCTAAAAATCAAGGATCAAGAAAAGTCCTACAAGTATACAGATAGAAAAAGATTTTCAAGTAGCCCTCTCGTTTCATATGTTACAGATAGGTCCCTGTAAGCATTCAGGATACCAAGAAATTAGAGAAACCTAAACTTTGCCTCCTCCTCATTGAAACTGAGGCTTAGGGCTGGCTAATGCCTCAGGTCTCACTGGTGAGAGGGAACATGAACTGCTCGGAAAATGGCTTGGTCTCATTTGCACTGTGACTTAGTGATAAGTATTCTTGACTTTTAGGTATTTACCTAATAGGCTTTTTATTCCTAGAAAGAGATTAAAAAAAAGCTATCTGAAATGCAGAATCTTGAAGAAACAATGGGAAAACTTCAACTGGTAAGTAGGTGTTATATTGCAGGGGTCCCCAACCCTCGGGTCGTGGACTGGTACCGGTCTGTGGCCTGTTAGGAACCGGGCCGCACAGCAGGAGGTGAGCGGCGGATGAGCAGAACTTCATCTGCTGCTCCCCATCACGCGCATTACCGCCTGAGCCATCCCCACCCCCATCCGTGGAAAAATGGTCTTCCACGAAACCAGTCCCTGGTGCCAAAAAGGTTGGGGACTGCTGTTATATTGAATTGCCAGCATTTTCATCAAGAAAATTTTTATGTTTTATTATACTTTTTTTTAACTAAGATACAATTAACCTATCATGATATTCACTCTTTTAAGTGAACAATTCAGCGGTTTTGGTATAGGCACAAAGGAGTGCAACCATAGTTTGTCCAAATTATGGAAGACATTCTAAACTATGGCAGGATGTTTGGATTTTATTCTAGTGGACAGTAGAAAGCCATCTAAAGTGTAAGCAGAGTAAGACAAAGGCATCAGAGTTTCCAATGAATGAACTGGTTTCTTAGAAAATGTGGGAAAGTAATTTAAGGTATTAAAATGATCTTCATCTCTCGGGGGTCTCATTGCTACTCTGCTCCCACAGTTTTGTATCCACTCCCTGAGGGGCTGTCTGGTCAGTCTTTAACTTGCCATTGGCAAGGCTGGCGTGGGCAAAAGAGTGAGGAGGAAGATAGGAGGTGCAGTGGTTTTTTTCATTACTATGTAATTCCAGAACATTTTTTCACTCCAGGAAAAAGCTTCATATCCATTAGCAGTCACCCCTCATTTTCCTCTGCTCAGCCTCTGGCGACCACTGGTCTGCTTTCTGTTTCTGTAGATTTGCCTATTCTGGATATTCTGTATAAATAGAATTATATAATATGTGACCTTTTGTGTTTGGCTTTCACTTAGCACAATGTTTTCAAGGTTCAAGCATGTCATAGCATGTATCGTTACTCCTTTTTATGGCTAAGTAATATTCCATTGTATGTATATATTTAGTTTCATTTATATTTTTATAATTCTTTTATGTCATATATAATAGGTAGCAAGTTACACTCAAATTTGGAAAACCTGTTAGGAATTTTATATTCTTTAAATGACTTCATGACTTGTCAGTTTACTAATATTTAAACTAAAAATTGATAGTTACTTTGTAAAATTTTGTTGACTTTTATTAAAAGCACTCAGTCGTCTTTTAATAATTTTGTTTGGCATTACAAACCGTTTTACTAGTCATATTGTTTGTTCTGGTGGTCTTCAAATGAGAAAACTAATAATCATCCCAGCATAAACCTAGATATAGCATATAGTCTTAGAGTCTAGAACTGGCAGAAAGAATGTCTTACAGGTAGAAATTTCTAGGTGGTCATCCAAAAGATTGTTAAGAATTTTTTTAATAGCCTGTTAAATTGGATGAGTTTCCACTAATAATGAAAAGACTAATACTAATTTCCAAGTTTTCTCATTACTTATACTCTTTTTACAGTCAAGCTGTAATGTTCTGGTGGCAGTCATAAGGCAAATTAAAAAACAAAGCCATTTGTGATATGCTGGCACATAGTAGGTGTTCAAATACTTGTTGATTTTTATATGCTCACTATAAACAGTGCATCACAATGGCTTCCTGTTTTACTCAACTGCAGGTATTCAGTTGAGCTCAATATTGAATAACTGAATTAGCTAAACCTGCTAAATGTTGTCTACTCTTGAGTTTCGTAGATATTTTTAAATTCTCCAGTGAGGTCAATAAATGTAAAGTAGATGTTTTGATGTTTTCACTACAGTGTAAGCTCTGTGAGGACAGGGATTTTTATTGTTTGTTCAGTGCTGTTTTTATGCACGCTGTATACAGTTATATGTGATTCATAATGCTTATCTCAGAACTCTGACCAAATTTTAGTATTGTTGCCTGACAGCAAGATGTTGCTGTACTTTCTGACCACCTTATTTTTTCCATTGGCACTACATTTTTTGTTTTTTTAAGGTAAATACTAATGATATCATTAGCTAACACTTATTAAGTACTTGCCATGTGCCGGACACTGTACAGAGTGCTTCACATTCACAGAGTCATCCATTTATAGATGAATCCTCAGTGTCCAGGTACTGGTCTTATCCTCATTGTGCAGATGAGGCTGAGAGAGAAACCTTTGTACTTATGTATACCTATGGTAGTCTTAGAGCACTGTCTTAACTTCTGCTTTCCTTTAAACATAAAAAACTTTAAAATTTTTTATTGCACAAGTACATATTCATTTTTTAAAAAGACAGTATGCTAACAAATTAAAAGAAACAAATTAAAAGAAAATAAAATCCGATAGTTCTACTACTTTAGAAAGGAGCACTGTTGAATTTGGGTTTTATTGTTGCTTTTAGCCATAATTGATAATTAACTTTCATTGAAACCATATATATTTGACTGACTAAAAGTGTGTATGTGACTTACTCTTAAATAAATGTGCTTACAAATATCTGTTTTAAGTGCTATATTTATAAAGTTGCTAGAAATCTTAATTATAGTGTTAAAATTTTCAGGAATTAAACTTATGTCATAAAGAAAAGGAGAGGCTGAGTGATGAACTCCTTATAAAATCAGACCTGGAAACTGTTGTTCATCAGCTTGAACAAGAAAAGCAAAGACTTAACAAAAAAATTGAAAGTTTCGCAGTTACAGGTAAAATATGAAATGTTGGTAACTTAAAAAATGATTGTGATGTCTTCTTAATGTATTATTTTTAGTAGTAGATGATCTTTCATTCATTCATTCAATAAATATTTGTTGAGTGCTTGCTGTGTATCAGAAACCAGAGTAGGCACTGAGATACAGTAGAAAACCTCTCTGCCTCAGGGACCTTACAGGGGCCTTTTACATTCTGACTAGTTGGTACAGGGAACCCCGTTTGAATATTTTTCAATGTACATATATCCTTCTTTGAGGCATGCAGTAATAGAATTAATTACGATTACGCGGAAGACCATTCTGAAATAGTGGAAAATTGAAGTATAGAATCTTTTTAAGTAAATGCAGTTTTATCACCTTAAAGTACACTCACACACACACACACACACACACACACACACACACACACACACACTTGAAATAGGCTTTCTGCCAGGTACCCCATCCTAAATGAGTTGATTTAAGGAACTTGTAAGAATTCATTCATTTGTTCATTCATTCATTTGACAAGTGTTTATGAACCGGTTTTGGTGCCAGGGTACATAATGGTAAACAAGATACACAAAGGCCCCTGCTCTTGTGGTGGCTTTAATCTAGTTAGGGAGACAAACTAGTAGCACATAAGTGAAGAAGTTAGTTTTAGGTGGTAAGAATTTTCAAATACAATGGGAGGGTATGCTAGAGATCAACTGATCCAAGGGCTTAGTGACAGGACACCAACCATATGAAGATCTGGGGCAATTTTCCAGGCAGAGGGGATGGCAAGTGTGGAAGCCTGGTGCCATCAAACTCCATGTAGTGAAAGAAAGCCAGTGTGCTATTTTAAGAAGAAGCTATATCCTAGGCTCTTCAGCATTCATGTGGATAATCTGTCTAACCTTCTCAACTTACCAGCTGTATGACCTGAGCATGTTCCTTAGCATTGCTTCAGTTTCCATATCTGTGTGGTTAATGGTGGCACCTAATCCAGAAGGTTGTTGTGAGGATTAAATGGGTTAATATATTATTAAAGTGCTTAGACCTACATATAAAACTTTGCAATTTACTTCCTTTCATGCTAGCTCTATCCTGCCATTTCAGTGTAATTTTTCAGATACCTGAAACTCCCTCGTTCCTTTGTGTTTTGAATATATCCCCCTGCACAAAACCTAGCCATGGATCAACCAAAGTACTCACACATGAGCAGCTAAGCAGTCCTTGCGTGTGCACCCGACAGTATCAACGGCACTGTAACTTGTATGGTCCCAAACCACAGCACCCACCCCTCAGTGATGTGTGGAAATCTTACTCTATACTTCTTACTGCTTAGTTGCCCAGTCTCTGCAGGGAACATTTTCAAGTGTTTTTCATTCTCAGTAAACCCATTCTAAGAGGATGATCTTAACCTTTGGTTTCCCCTAAGAAAATGGAAGCCGTCAGGGAGGCATTCTGTCGGTTTCCTGTCCCCAGATCTTGAACCTGTCCATCTTTATCTTCCCTCCTGTTACTTGTACCTCTTAGGAAAGGCCACTGCCTCCATCTGTTCTCTAGATCCCATTCTCTCTAATTTTATAATGCTTTCATATTAATTATCTCCTTTCCTAACTTTAGCCTTTGTACTGTTTTTTTCCCATTAGTGTTCAAACATGCTTACCCTTCTCCCATTCTAAAAGCAAAAATTGTACCCATTCCTATCCAGCCACTCTTTCCTTCTCATCATAGCTTTAACACCTTAAAAAGTCATCTGTACTTTTCTGCTTGATCACCAACTACCCTTTATCACCTCAGTCCACTCCAGTTGGCTCTGTCCTCACGTCACCAATAAAACAGCTCTTGTTAAGGTCACCACTCACCTCCATTATGCTGAATGCAGTGGACACTTTTCCATTCATCAGTTTATTTGACTTAGCATTTAACACATTTGCCTGTTCCTTCCACTCTCATACTTTCTTACCTCTCTGGTCACTCCTCAGAATGAATTTCCCTATTCATCCTCCAGATTGCATTGCATGCTGTTCTTTTGTAGCTCTTGTCCTACTACAACTAGAATAATTATTTGACCTTGGCTATGTTTTTCATACTTGTATCCTTAGCTCATGCTGGGCATATAGTAAATACTCAATAATTATCTGTGGAATGAATGAAAGAAAAGATGGGAAGTGAATCAGAATATGTCTTGAAAATCATTTCATGCTTTAGAGCTGTAAAGAATATCAGTTAAATTGAACTATATGAAATTGCCAGTATTAGGCTACTTATGACTCCTGAAAAGGTGATTTCTATGGTAAAAGTTAATAATTGTGTTTATTTAAAGAAAGACTAGTTGTTTTGACCTCTTTGTATATATACTATATTAAATTCAAGCTTAATGTTAAAATTGCCCACATTATGATCAATTGTTTACAGGTAAATTTTCTTTTAGTGCATTTTCAGGTCATCAGAATGTACCATGTGATGATTTACTGCTTCACTGTGTAGTACTAAATAGTACCTATCCTTGTATATGACAAAAGCAGAGGACTTTGACTTATTGGATTTTATTTAAACTTTTAATTTTTGCTTTTGTTTTTTTTCTCTTTTCCTTTCAGCATTTACCTCTTTGATACCTGGCAGTTATAGGTGATATACGAAATAGCTAATGATTTTTAGTAACTTACATTGTAAAAGTTATTGATACAATTTATTTGGCTGATTATACATTTTATATGCAACATTGTTTTAATATTTTATACTTTAATTTGCAGAAAGAGAACTTACTTTGGAAGTTGAGAGGATGAGGCTAGAACATGGAATAAAACGACGAGACAAGTCACCTTCTCGTTTAGATACGTTTCTGAAAGGTATAGAAGATGAACGAGATTTTTATAAGAAAGAGCTAGAAAGACTCCAGCATTTAATACAGCGAAGATCTTGCTCTCGAAGTCATTCTACATGTGAAAAAATTCCAGTAATTAAGACACTAGAAAAGGTAATATCTCTTTATGAGAGTAATTGATAAGGCAAGAAAGTATCTTTATGAGCAAACTTTTATGGTTTATTATTGTATTAAATCTAACGTTATTCTACTTGCTTTTAAGAAGTCTTTCTTAATTTTGATTTTTGTTTTCTTCCATGACCTGTACTTTAGGAACACTGTATTAATTAGGAAAACTACTTAAGAACAAAGCAAAGCATACTGACTCCTGGAAATTAAGGAAAGATTGAATAGCTCATTATATATATGGGAGGAGTGCAGGGGCATCTGAGCTTCCAGAAACTGGAATCAGGAACTCATGCTATTGGATATTCCCTCTCTTTCTATCCTTTACTTTCTGTATCAGATGCATTTTGTCTCTTGAAGCAAAGTGGCTTTGTTTATATGGCTTCATGCCATTCCCAGCCTTGGACCAGTCAGAAAGCCAGGCCACATTGTACAGACCAGTCATCTTCCATGATAACTATGCAACAGGGGAAGGTACAAAATGTCAGTGAGTGCTGGAGAGATCATCCCATTTGTCCACTACAATCACATTTGCAACTCGGTAGTCTAAAGACATATATTACTTAAAGTTAACCATGATTTATAAGAGATTAAAAGCATGTGTCTCTATTTTAGGTCTTAATTATTTTCAACATTTTATAAATATCATTTGGGTTCTTTAGATTTTTCTTTATTTTAAGCTTTGGAGCTATGGGAGTCCTGGAGGCTTATGTGACCCTAATGTTGTCTACACACTAGATAAAATTAGGGGAAGTTAGGAGTAAAATCATTAAAACTCAGAACATTTGATTTCAGACTTGGCTCTATTAACCAACTATGTCATCTTTTTCCTGAAGATCTCTGTCCATTGTCAAATGGTTTTGAGTCATTTTCTGATTAGACTGTTTTTTAACCTCATTGGCTAGTGGCTGAATTTGACTTACAAAGTTTAGTTTAAACACTATGCTGTGTTATCTGTTACAAGCACAATGAATTGGTGGAAAATGCAGTGTAAGTTAATTTATGTGTACTGAGTTGTTTTCAAGCTCCATATATACCTAGGGATCGGGAAAAATCACTGAATTGATCACCTTCATTGTGTCAGACAATCTTCTACAAGATGGTTGATGAGTTTAATCAAGTATTTATTAAATAGAACTGAGTAGATAAGTACCTCAACGCTTTTAAATATTTGATTTGTTTGCTTGGTGTGAATTCATAATTGAAAGACAAATTGAGATGTACTGGTAAGGTACTGGTGAAATTAGGAGAGACTTTCTCCCCCTTCAACTTATTTACTTCTTGAAATATTCTAATGTTACCTGACGTAGATAAAGAATTCACTTTCTAAAGTTTAGAAAGTTGGGACATTGATAGCATTTTAAAGTCCCAGTAATAAATTTCAGGCATGGTGGGGAATAATAGGTGATGTACATGAGTGAAATGGGTGGAGTGTAAGACAGTTGTGAGTGCTGGGAACTAGAGTAAATTCCCACCTAAAATTGGGTATTTTAAACGTGCTTAGAAACACTTGTTGGCAGACAACAAAGACTTCTCTAAAGCTGAATTAGGTACAGGCTGTGAGTTTTCAACCCCTGCTTTATGGCAAATTGTTAGGCAGAGTTTCTTGGGATTGCAGCAACTCAGTAAAATATTGACATTTTTAATATCAATGATTTTTGTCAACAGTACACCCATTGATTCTCTGTTGTCTGTGTAGGGACGGCACTGTCCTCTTTCACGTTGTACTGACTAGGGTTCCAAATGTGAGTTTTGAGTATAGTGTAGCAGAAAGTGCTTTGGATTTGGAAACCTGATAGAAGTTTCAACTCTGCACACTGGCTTTATGACCTTAGGCAAGTTACCTAACTCCACGTTTCCTCATTTGCAAAGTGAGGAAAGTAACTACAGCCTCTTGTGAAGGTTACATGAGATAATTTGTAGAAGGGTTCAGCATTAACACCTAGTTCCTAGTAAATGTTTCATTTCCTTATTATTTGCTGGTTCAAAGCACATCAGGTCTAGGTAGAAAGTTAGGTTCAGTTCAGTAGACATACACTGAGAATGTACTATGAATGAGACACCCAGAATATGCGATAAAGAAGACCTGTTTCCTATCCTCACAGTCTTTAGCATTGTGTGTGTGCCTGTGTGTGTGTGTGTGTGTGTGTGTGTGTATTAGGAACAATGGAGTGGTAAAAGGGAATTATTAACACAAATATAAATGCCTACATACAAGATCTATTTGGAAAAGTAGAGAATTCATTCGTTTTACTGGGTACCGTGCTAGGTTCTGAAGATGTGGTAAGACCAGATACCTACTGTGTCCCTGATAGAGCTTACATTTTAGTGGTAAAGACACATTAAACACCCAATCATGTAAATAACTTTATAATCTCATGTAAAGTAAGTGTTAATGAGGAAAGAATACAGGAAAGATTCAGAATGCTATGAGAGTACATTGAGGGAGATCTGAATTAGGTTGGAGAATCCTGAAGGACTCCTTAGAGAAAGTGATGTTTAAGCTGAGACCTAGACAGTAATGAAAATAGACTGTCAAATCCTTATTCATTGAGCTCTCCTTTCTAAAACATAGGCAGCCCACCTCCCTTCTGTAAGATATTTTTATTTAGATACTGTTAAGTTACAGATTTTCTTTTATTGTTATTTAAACCTTGATTAAGTCCTCACCCTAATTGCTTTTGTCCTATAATACATCTTGTCCTTTAAGGTGTCCATATAGCTAATCTCATCCATTATGCCTTAATTTTGCTTGTTTAACCAAGAGGATAACTTATTTCCAAGTGGCAGGTGAAGGGAACTTCACAGATATCTACCATTTACCAAGTCTATATTGGTCATGGTATGTGCACAGTAGATACTGAATAACATAGATTAGGATGCTTCCCAGTGTACCAAATTATCAGATTATCACTATCTGGAGCTTCTGCATTTAGTACTTGAACATTAATATACCACAGATCCCAAGTCTACATTTACTGTATTTATTTTCTACAATAGCTATGAAGATAGTGGATTTTTTGAATTGTACTGGAATAATAGGCAAAATCTTGTTTTAGAAATGTTGGAAGTAGTTGCTTATTCAGTGAACATCCCTAATGTACACCGTCTGGTAGAAATATTTATATTGGGACTTTCCTGGTGGTCCAGTGGTAAAGAATCGGCCTTCCAATGCAGGCCACGTGGGTTCGATCCCTGGTCGGGGAACTAAGATCCCACATGCCGCAGGGCAGCTAAGCCTGCGCGCGCCACAACTACTGAGCTCGCCCGCCTCAACTAGAGAGCCCGCGTGCCACAAACTACAGAGCCCATGCTCCCTGGAGCCTGCACACCACAACTTCAGAAGAGAAAACCCACACTCCACAACTGGAGAGAATCCCACGTGCCGCAACAAAGGGCCCGTGAGCTGCAACTAAGACCCGATGCAGCCAAAAATAAATAAATAATAAATCTTAAAAAAAAGAAATATTTATATTTATCTGATTGCAAAAATAGACCTCACATAGGTTTGAAGCTGGGATAGTTGGGGTTTGGTGTGCTAGGGAAATTGATCTTAGATTCAGTCACAGAAGACACTGAGGAATGTGCTGGGCTGTACAGTTACTTGTACTGGATGAGCAGCTATACACATACCCTCTTAATTCCTCCCCTGGAGAGGGTTATAAACTAGGGATTCCCAACAATCAGTATGAATCAGAATCACCTGGAGGGCTTGATAAACCAGTTACTGGGCCCTGTCCCCAAAGTTTCTGATCGAGTAGGTCTGGGGTGGGCCCCAAAACTTGCATGCCTAACAAGTTCCCAGATGCTACATGCTTCTGGTCTGGGGATTATACTTTAGTTACCACCAGTATAAACAACTCAGGGAGAATGACAGTTGAAACAGCTCATGGAATCTGATCAAGTAGTATCAGTGGCAACTGGGTCCCTTGCTGGGAACTTGAAGGCCAGGAAATTTGCCCCAGTACTGCCAGCACTCTCTCTCCTTCTCTCCTTATAGATTAAAAATTGTGTTCCTTAATTACATTAAAGGAAGTTGTGTTCTTTTTGTCTGTTAGCATCTTTCAGTCAGTCTCATCATCAGCATCCTTGTGGCAACCACATGGTGATAATTATAACAAATGATAACTTCTGTTTTTGAATTATGTTTCAGGGTGATTACAACTCAGAAATTCATGTGATCACAAGAGAAAGAGATGAACTTCAGCATATGCTAGAAAGATTTGAAAAACATATGGAGGATATACAGTCCAATGTTAAATTATTGACAGCAGAAAGAGATAAACTAAGTGTCTTATATAATGAAGTAAGATATTGATTATAATTAAGCCAACAGATTATATAGCACCAGTTAACTGTAATGGTACCAGTATATATCCTTTAAATTACTGTAATATATGGACCTTAGTGATTTTCCTTCAGAGTTAGAATTAATAATAGTTTCTACTATCATTCTGTTCCCAAAGCAGAGATTTCTATTGCTTTTTCATATTTATTCTTCCTCTTTTCTAGCTTATCTATGGGTCAGGTCAGTTAGAGATAATTCCCTATTTCTAAAACTACTGAATGAGTCTCAGCCTGACTCTGAGCCAAGTGTATCCTTGGGATTCAGACATGTTGGGGTATGTCTATGAAACAGTGGGTAGCACTCACTAATTGGATATTAAGGACTTAGCCTCTAGGGATAGGGAGGGGAGATTCAATACAGTTTGGGCTAATTATAAAGCCTCAGTTGTTAGAGGGCAAGGTGAGTCTGAGCAAAGCATGGTGTTTATCACCAAAATTTGTTCCCATACCAATCTCCCATGAAATCCTATTGCTTTTTTTAGAGGGAGAGAAGGACATACGGGTTAAGAGGCCAAGTTGAAAAAGCCGTTTTCACTTCTGGTGCTTTTTTGGGATTCTGCAGTACAAATTGATCCACTTCTGGGCTTTTCCCACTGTTAGCTTAGATTTCTGCTTTCTTGGGACTGCTTAGTTTATTACTAGTTGTCCATGTGCTATTTGGTTTCCCAAATTTTGTGGCTGGCACTTCCCTCAATCTCCTTGTCCTTTGTTTTTATTATTACTGTTATTACATTAATCCTTTTACTCTCATTTTGGTGGCATTTGGGAAGAGAGCAAAAGTAGCATATGTTTAGTTGCCTTTTTTAAACTGGGAGCATGTCCAATGTTTTTTAATTTATATCTTTAATACATTAAGGCTCAGGAAGAATTATCTGCACTCAGACAAGAATCTGCCCAAACCACAGTCTCCCATAATACTGTTAGTCTTATGGAAAAGGAAAAAGAACTTGCATTATCTGACTTAAGAAGGATTATGGCAGAAAGAGAAGCTTTAAAAGAAAAGTTAAAAGTACGTATTGACTTAATTGACTTATTTTTAAAAGATAATTTATTGAGAAAAGGGGAGGTCTTTTTATATGTTTTCCTGTGACATGACTATTTTGAATCTAGATCAGGGGTTGGCAAACAATGGCACATGAGCCAAATCCAGAACGCTGTGTTTTTGTATGGCCCGTGTGCTAAGAATGGTTTTTACATTTTAAAATCATTGAAAAAATATCAAAAGAAAAATATTTCATGAGACATGAAAATTATGAAACTCAGATTTCATTGTTGATAATACTCATTAATTGGAATACTCATTCGTTTATGTGTTTTGTGTAGCTTTTTTTGTGCTGCAGTGGCAGAGTTGAGTAACTGCGATAAAAACTGTATGGTCCACAAAGCCTAAATATTTATCATCTGGTTCTTTATAGAAAAGAACCAACCTCTGATCTCAATAGGAAGTCCTTCATGTGGAGGGGCATTATCTTTTTTTGCAAAACAACTTCATTGAGATATTCACTTTACTATATAATTCACCCATTTAAAGTGTACAATTCTTTGGTTTTAGTACATTCACAGCCTTGTTCAACCATCACCACAATCAATTTTAGAGGATTTTCATTACCTCGAAAAGAAACCCTGTACCCAATAGCAGCCACTCTTAATTTTCCCCAGCCTCCTCAGGCCTAGATAACCACTAATCTACTTTCTATCTCTAGATTTACCTACTCTGGACATTTCATGTAAATTGAATCATTCAGTAAGTGTTTCTTTATGTCTGGCTTCCATAGCTTAGCATAATGTTTTCAAGGTTCATCCATTATGTAGTATGTATCAATACTTTATTCCTTTTTATTGTGGAATAATATTCCATTTTATGGATAGAAAATATTTTATCATTGGAGTGGTTTCTACTTTTTGGCTGTTATGAATAATGGTGCTATGAACATTTGTATACAACTTTTTATGTGGATATATGTTTTCATTTATCTTGGACATATACCTAGATTCATATGATAACTATAACTAACCATTTGAGCAACTGCCAAGCTGTTTTCCAAAGTGGCTTTACCATTTATATTCCCACCAACAGTGTACAAGAGTTCTAATTTCTGTACATCCTCACCAATACTTGTTATTAGGTTTTTTATTATCATCATGCTGGTGGGTGTGAAGTAGTATCCATTGTGGTTTTCATTTGCATTTCTCTGTTAGCTAATGTGCTTACTTTCAGTGCTTATTTGGTCACTTGTATATCTTCTTTAGTGTCTATTCAGATCCTTTGCCCATTTTTACATGGGGTTGTCTCATTATTATTGAATTATAAGAATACTTTGTATCAATATATTCTCAATATAGTCCCCTTATCAGATATATGATTTGCAAATACTTTCCCCCATTCAGTGGGTTGTCTTTTCATTTTCTTAGTATTGTCCTTTGAAGCACAGATAGTTTTTAATTTTGATGAAGTCCAATTTATCTATTTTTTCTTTTATTGCGTGTGCTTTTGGTATAATATCTAGGGACAGTATTTTATATTTTATAATCTCCCCCAAAATTTTAATATACATAAAGCACTTCATACTGCTCAGTACATTATAAGAACTCAATATTAAACTATTACTGTTAACTATTACAGAGTCCATAGTTTACTTCCAATAAATATTATTGAATTAATGCTTAGAAATTAGTCGCTAAGATTAAGAATAAAAACATTTTAAGTATTATAAGGGTAGTCTTTATGTCATAAATTTTCAGTTAAAGTTTTACCCCTACAAAATACTTTTAATTGGGATCCTTTGGAATATTGCCTTCCAGAAAGTGCTTTTTTATAAAAATAATTGTTAAAATTACCAAATGGAAAACTTCTGTGCAATATGGCAAGTTTTAGTACAAGCTACTGGTTTAGCCTTTTCCATATCATTGAAATGACTAAGGAATGTAAAAACAGGATTAAAAAAATGCGCTTGTACCAAAAACTCAGAAAAAGTGACATTCATATGACCAGAATCTTTCTGGATTACAAGAGTCAGGATTTATGAGTTTGCAATAGGTCTTTTACATAAAAACTGAACTAATCCTCTCAGTCTTTAAGTCTTCTCTAGTAGTTTCCTGTTGTTCCACTATCTATCTACCCAGTTGTTGAACCCAGGCACTGAGTCCTCTTTCCCTGAAAGCTCCTATCTCTCATTTAATCACAAAGTCCTATTGATGCTACCTCTTAAATAATAGTTAACATTTATTAAGCCCTTTCCATGTGGGAAGCTCTGTTCTGAGTGCTTTTTACAAGAGCTATCTCAACTAATCTTCACAATTGCCTTTTTAGTCAGGTAATGCTTACAGATGTGGTCTCTGAGTTACAGTGAGTTTAAATAATTTGCCCAGCCAACAGACACGTGAAAAGATGCTCAACATTGCTAATCATCAGAGAAATGACATTCAAAACCGCAACGAGATATCACCTTATACCTGTCAGAATGGCTGTCGTCAAAAAAAAAAACACAAATAGCGAATGTTGGCAAGGTTGTGGAGAAAAGGGAACCCTTGTATACTGTTGGTGGGAATGTAAATTGGTGCAGCCACTGTGGAAAACAGTATGCAGGTTCCTCAGAAACCTAAAAATGCAACTACTGTATGATCCAGCAATTCCACTCCTGGGTATATATCTGAAGAAAATGAAAACACTAATTCGAAAAGATATATGTTCATAGCAGCCTTATTTATAGTTGCCAAGATATGGACACAACTTAAGTGTCCATCAACAAATGAATGGATAAAGAAGATGTGATATATATACATATATATATATATATATATATATATATATATATATGTATACACACACACACACACACACACACACACAATGGAGTACCCACTCAGCCATAAAAAAAGAATTAAATTTTGGCGTTTGCAACAACATGGATGGACTTGGAGGGTATTATGCTTAGGTAAGTCAGAGGAAGACAAATACTGTCTGTTATCACTTATATATAGAATCTAAATAAAACAAACTAGTGAATATAACAAAAAAGAATCAGACTCACAGATACAGAGAATAAACTAGTGGTGACCAGTGGGGAGAGGGAAGGGGAGAGGAGCAAAATGGGGTAGGAGATTAAGAGGTACAAACAACTATGTATAAAATAAATAAGCTACAAGGATATATTGTACAGCACAGGGAATACAGCCAATATTTTATAAAAACTATAAATGAAGTATAATCTTTAAAAATTGTGAGTCACTATGTTGTACACCTAAGACATATAATATTGTGGATCAACTATACCTTAATTTTAAAAAAGCAGTAATAATAATTTGTCCAAGATCACCTGCTAATGAAGTCACAAAGAATCTGGCTCCTCAGCTCACACTGGTTTCTCTTCAATCAGCCTACTTGTTTCTGTTCCCCTGCTACCATCCTATTCTGGCCATTATTCTCTCTCAACTGCACTAGTGTATTAGCGGCCTCTCAAATCTGTATTTCACACTGAAGTCAGAGTCATCTTTCAAAGATATAAATCCGATCACATCACTTCCTATTTAAAATCCATTAACTGTTTTCAGGGACTTCGATGATTGGCCCTTGCCTACTTCAAGGTCTAGCTTCTTTTCCCCAAGCTCATCCCCCCTATTCCTCACCCCTCAGTTTCTCAACGCTAGGCTTAATGGACTTTTTCTTGCCCTCAACTTTCTAAGGAAAAAATCCTTCACCCCTTCCAGTCCCCTCACCTGGCTAATTCCTGTTCATCCTTTATAGCCAAGTTAAACATCATTTCCTCACAAAGGAAATGAACCCTAGATCCTAGACTCCCTTTCAGTATGTCGCCATAAAGTTCCTTTTCCTAGCAGAATATTCATGGATTTTATTTTAATATGTTTAAGGTTTGTCTTTAATAGACTATAATGTCTATGACATCAGAGACTTTATCCATTTTACTGTATTCCTAATACCTTACTTGGTGCTGGGTATATAGTATGTACTCAATACCAGTTGAATGATTTAATAAACAAAAAAATGCATACAGCACAGTGATCTTTTCAATGAAATATATAATCCAAACATCAGATGTCTTTACTTATTTTTAATGAATAACATGGATGGAAGTAAGAATTTGCACGAAAAATTCTCACAGAACACCAACATGTCACTTGTCCTAGACTTAGCATCAGCAAAAGTTGGATAAGGTAATATAACCAAAAATAACAACACTCGTGTTTACACTGTTGACCAGCTCATTGTTGAAACTGATCACTTGCATGGCCCTGTAGTGTTCTGCTTCCTGTGTCTTTCTGATCCCATCTGTTCTTCCTTTATACTCTTTTCCTCTTTCATCTCCTCTCATGAGGGCATTCTGAGCTTACTTAACCTGCTGGGTTTTTCCCTTTATAGTTGTGCTAATGGATTGATCTGTGCAAATCTTTATAAATGAACCCATACCAATCTGTGTCTTCTGTTATAGTCATACATGGAGGTAAAGCATAAAAGATGAGAACCTCTTGTGTTTTTGTTTTCAACCAAAAGCATTGTTTTGGTAAAATTTCGAATGATTTTCTTTCTAAAACATTTCTATGTTATAAAAAGACAGATAAAATAGTACTGTAGACTTGCATTGCTTACTTTGGTAATTTTGTTTTATTATCTGACGTGAGTGAACATCTATAAAATTCTCTTACAGAATCTCCATGAAATGAGTATTTTGGGAAAATCAGAATTAGAGAAAACTGTTGAACATTTGACATGTGTTAATCACCAGGTAATTTATCAAACTGAATTTGGGGTATATTTTGTTGTATGAATGACTATTTTAATTATAGTTTTAATGTACTGTATGTTTTTTTTGTTTGTTTGTTTTTCTTTATCATTTTTTTTAATTCACATCTTTATTGGAGTATAATTGCTTTACAATATTGTGTTAGTTTCTGCTCTATAACAAAGTGAATCAGCTATATGTATACATACATCCCCATATCCCCTCCCTCTTGCATCTCCTCCCACCCTCCCTATCCCACCCCTCTATGTGGTCACAAAGCACTGAGCTGGTCTCCCTGTGCTATACAGTTGCTTCCCACTAGCTATCTATTTTACATTTGGTAGTGTATATGTCCATGCCCTCTCTCACTTCATCCCAGCTTACCCTTCCCCCGCCCAGCCCCCATGTCCTCAGATCCATCTTGTACATCTGTGTCTTTATTCCGGTCCTGACTCTAGGTTCATCAGAACCATTTTTTTTTTTTTAGATTCCATATATATGTGTTAGCATATGGTATTTGTTTTTCTTTTTCTTTTTTTTATGTTTTTAAAATTAAAAAATAATATGTTAGAGAAACTGTATAACAGTGACTAGGAGTATGTACTCTGAAGGTTGACTACTTAGATTCAAATCCATCTTTGTCACCTGTTACCTGTAGGCAAGTTTCTTAAACTTTTCATCCCTTAATTTCTTTATTTGTAAGATAGAAATGGTGCTAATACTTACTTCTTAGAGTTTTTGTGAAAATTAAATGAGTTAATAGATATCAAGAACTTAGTATAGTTACTGACATATCGTAAGCACTCAGTAAGTGTTAGCTATGATTATTGTTGTTTTGCTCTTGTTTAAAAAGTCATGTAATACAGACTTAGAGTAAAAAGTGAAAATCATTTTCATTCCTTATTGCTCTCACTAGAGATAGGGCTTTTAACAAATTGGTATGTGTTCTGATAGTCTTTTTTGCTTTCTGTGTTTTGTTTTGACTAGTTTCTTTTTCCCTGTCTTCATTGTTTTTATTTGTCTGCTAATTCTATCATCTGTTTCTATCAGCTTTGGGCCACTTGATTTTTTTCCCTCTTCCTCATAGGTTGTATTTTCCTGCTTCTTTGTATGCCTGCTAACTTTAGATTGGATGTCAGACATTGTGAATTTTATTTTCTTGGTTGCTGGAGAGCTTGTATTCCTAGAAACACTCTTGAAGTTTGTTCTGGGATACGCTTAAGTCAGATGGAAGTAGCTTGTTACTTTTTGATTTTGCTTTTAAGCTTAATTAGGTGGGACTAGAATGGCATTTAGTTTCGGACTAATTTTGTTTTACTACTGAAACCAAATCTTTTTGAGTACGCTTACTACCAGTTGCCTCATGAATTATGAGGTTTTCAAATGACTGATGGGAAAAGAACCTATTCCTGGCCCTGCATGAGCCCTCAGTACTGTTCCCTCTAATTCTTTGATGGTTCTTTCCCTGGCCTTGGGTAGCTCTCTGTGAGCTGTGCTCTCCTCAGCTGAAGATTCAAGGGGCACGCTTTATAGATCTCTGGTGCTCTTACTCTGTGCAGTTCTCCTCCAGTATCCGCCCTGCGAATTCTAACGGCTTTGGCCTCCCTTGACTCTCAGTCCTGTATTCTGAACTTACGGGAATCACCAGGTCCAGCTGGTTTCTTTCCCTGTGCCACAGCTTGGAAATTCTTCAGGCAATAAACTGGAACAATTATAGGGCTCATCTCACTTGTTTCATCTCTCAGGGGTCACTATCCATCATTGCCTAATGGCCAGTGTTTTGAAAACCATTGTTCCATATGCTTTGCCCAAATTTTTAGTTATTTCAGGTAGAAGGGTCCCTGTCACTCTAGCCTGCCCAGAATCTGAAAGCAAGAATTAATGAACTGGAAAATATATCTGAAGTACTAGAAGTCATTGGAAAGAGACTAGGAGATAGAAAATATAAAATAAGCTAAAGCCTTAGAGAATAAAGTGAGAAGGTCCAACATTTATTTAGTCAAAATTCTAGGAGAATATAATAAAATATGGGAGAAGGCTGTATTTGAAGACATAATAACTGATACTTTTCTAGGTATGATAGAAAACACAGGAATCCTCTGATTCAGGATGTACAGTGAATTCTAGTAGCATGACAAATCCTAAGCAAGATAAAAAGAAAATCCATACCATTTTTGTAGCAATAAATAATACAAGATACCTATGTATAATTTTGCAGGATCTTAATAGAAAACATTTTGCATCCTTACTGAAAGACATTAAGGAAGACCTAAATAAGTGGAGAGATATATCCAATTTATTAAAAAGGTGACAGATATTATGTTTATAAAATAATGTAAATTCTTGCCAAATTCATCTGTAGAGTTGTAGTTTCAGCTGAAATCCCAAGAAGATGGCTGGGTGGGTGGATGTGTGTGAGAGTGAACACTGACAATAGATTTTAAAATTTACATGGAAGCAAAGAGCCAAGAATCACAAAGAAATTTTAAAGAAGAACGTGGTGTGGAACTTGTCTTACTAGATATAAAGGCTTTAGAGTCATTAATTAAGATAGGGTGGTAGTGCTCAGGGATTAAGAGAGTGATAAAACCCAGTAGAGAGCAAACCCACAAAATTGTATCTGGGACAATTGTTCATATATATGTATATGA
Organism: Delphinus delphis; assembly: GCF_949987515.2. Classification (NCBI taxonomy): domain Eukaryota; kingdom Metazoa; phylum Chordata; class Mammalia; order Artiodactyla; family Delphinidae; genus Delphinus; species Delphinus delphis. Next base: position 64,292,994 of record NC_082687.1, on the reverse strand, counting down.
AAAAGTAATTGGGGACTTCCCCCGTGGTCCAGTGGGAAAGACTCTGCACTCCCAATGAAGAGGGCCCAGGTTTGATCCCTGGTCAGGAAACTAGATCACACACGCATGCCGTAACTAAGAGTCTGCATGCCGCAACTAAAAGATCCCACATGCCGCAATGAAGATCTCGTGTGCTGCACCTAAGACCCAGCACAGTCTAGCTAGATGGATGGATGGATGGATGGATGGATGGATGGATGGATGGATGAATGGATAGGTAGATAGATAGCTAGCTAGCTAGATAGATATTTTTTTAAATAAAAAATAAAAGAGAATTGGATCCTACCTAAAATATACCAGACCCAAAAATCAGTTCAAGGTTACTTGCAACCTTGAATGTTCAAGAAATAGCTACAAATTTTAGAAGAAAATACAAGAGAAAAATCTTTTTTACCTTGACAAAATAATAATAATAGCAATCATTTATATAGCATTTACTGTGTGTCAGGTACTATTCTCAACATTTTGTATATATTTATGTATATAATTTTAATTCTTACAACAACCATAAGAAGTAAATGCTAATATTATCCTTATTTCACAGATAAAGAAACAGAGGGGAAGCTTGCCCAAGATCACACAGCTAGCAGGTGTCAGGTGCCAGTGTTTGCTCCTAAACAAGACACAAATAAGTTTATTTCTTTAAAGAAAACATAGATAAATAGGACCACATTGACAAGAACATCTTTGTTTATCAAATTGCCATAAATTGAAAAGACAAGCCAATAATGCAGAGAACAACTTACTATACATTTAACCTAAAAAAACCTCAACAGAAGATGTGAATTGACACTTCATGGCAGAAGAAATTATAAATGGTTAATAAATATAAAAAGATGTTCTACCTCAATAAGAGGGAAAATACCAATTACAACCACAGCAAAATCATTTCACATCCATCAGAAATTAACAAGTTATAGCTAGTATTATTAGTTTTGTGAAGCTTCTGGGAGTGCAAACTGGTGGTACCTCTTTGGAGAATAATTTGGCATTGTTCTAGGTTAGCAAAGGCATACTCTATTAGCCAGCAAATACATTTCTAGATATGAACCCTGGATCAAAGTCAATAAACTATGGCCTCTAGACCACATCTGGTCTCCAGTCTGTTTTTGTAATAAAGTTTTTATTGGAACACAGCCATGCTTATTTGTTAATACATTGTTTATGGCTGTGTCTTTGTTACAGTAGAGTAGTGGCAAAGGACCATATGGCTCACAAAACCTAAAATGTTTACTCTCTGACAGAAAAAAGAAAACAATCTGGATGTCAGTTGTGAGGAAAATAAACAGTGGTACGTCATACAATGGCATGTTACAGAGCAACAAAAATGAATGAATAATAGCTACAAACATCAACATGCATGAATCTTGCAAATATGATGTTGAAGAAAACATGCAGTATGATTCTGCTTATGTAAAGTTGAAAAACATGCTAACCTAAACTGTAAATTGTTTGGAGATTCATACAAATGTGGTGTGCTAAGGAAAAGCAAGAAATGAGAAACAGAAGACTCAGGTTAGTGGATACTGTGGGCAGGAGTTAGAGGATGTCACTGGAGACTGCTCACAGTAGTGTCAAAGGTTCAGGTAATATTTTTTAAGCCAGGTGATGGGTACACAAACGTTCCTGTTTTTAGTCTTTATACCACACATGTACTCTTGTTTGAACAAGAATTCTGGAAGATTTTTAGTGCAAAAAAATTTTTTTTTCCTTTCCCACCTCCATATCCCACAAATTACCATCCACAACTCTCTTTCCTGGTGTTTACTTCCCTGTTTCTAAATAATGTGCTCGTGCTATTTAGTCTTTATTGATTTAAGGTTATTTAGTGAGTCTCCGTGATGGTAGATGATGGATTAGCACTCCCCTTTTCTTCCCCCATTACATAGTTTAATTACATATTTTGCTCACTTAAGTAGTTATTGTTTATATTACCAAGACTTCTCGTGGTTTACGGCTCAGCCAAGTGGGACAGTACTACTCTTACCTTTTTTCTTGTAGACCATTTTCCTGGAGTTAATAATTGCTTTTGTTTTGTTTTGTTTCATTTTGTTTTTTGTTACTTTTCTGTTTTTCATTGCTAATTTTTATCAAGAACTCCATCTCTGCCACATGCCTTTCAATATTTTTTGAGTTTTCAAACTTAACCAGTTCTGGTCTTTTTCCCCCTTTTTCCTCCTTCTTGAGCTTTCTGTCTTGATTCATTATGGGCTATGTCTCTCCATAGCTGTCCTCATAAGACTTTCCCTGTCCCCCTCTCCTGTGTTGAACCTCATGTTTTCTTCTTTTCTTTGTTCCTTCATTATGGTATAGCATCTTCTCCAGCAGTTTCCTGAAAAAGAATACACGGGAGGAAATTTTTTTGGTACTCTACTTGTCTGAAAATGTCTTTATTGAACTTTTATAATTTATGATTTGGCTTAGGCATGTGGCAGTCCAGATTGGAAAATTATTTTCACTAAAAATTTTGAATACTGTTCTCCATTGGTCTTTCAACTTTCTTTGAGATGTCTGATGCTATTCTTTTCTGAGTCCTCTGTACATGACATGTTTTTATTTCTGAAAGGATTTGGGGTTTTCTCTTTATCTTATGTCTTCAATTTACTATACTCTTCTGTTTTCTCTCTCTGGAGCTTTATTTGTTGGTTTTAGACTTCCTAAAGAGATCTAATATTCTTATCCTTTCTCCTTTATTTTCTCTTTGACTTTTTGTTGAACTTTCTGGGAGATTGCCTCAACTTTGTCTTTTAGCCCTTCTATTGATTTTTTAAATATATTTGATTTCCAAGAGAACTTTCTAGAAAGAGATAACTGGGGTATGAGTGTCCCAGTATATAGACTTGCAGCCAATCTCCTTGTTCAGTTCTCTTTGTGACCCCCCCCTCACGGCTTCATGCCTCCACGTGTTGAGCTTCTTCAGGCTAAGTCAACTGGCTGCGCTCATTGGTATTCCCTACTGTGGCCATTTTAGGTCAGTGATTCTCTACTGGGGCCAGTTCTGCCTCCTAAGAGATATTTGGCAATATCTGGAGAATTTTTGTCTGTCACAATTAGGGGAAAAAGTACTTATTGTATCTGGTAAGCAGAAGGCAGGGATGTTGCTAAACGTCCTACAGTGCACAGGACGGCCCTCACAACAAACAATTATCTGGCCTCAAAGGTCGTTAGTTCCTAGGTTCAGACCCTGCTTTAGATTGTATATATCTTTCTTCCACTCTGAACCACTCTCTGCTCTGTCTTCCACAAGTTTTTGAAGTCACTTGTTCACCCTTGTTTTCCCTCTTGTTCTCTCTGTCCTTATGAGTATATAACCTTATTTCTTTACTGTCATTTTAGCACTGTTTCCAGAAGAAGGGTGTTAAAAATGTGTGTGGTCAGTCTACAGTTTCAACTGGAAGACTGAAATTTATCACTAATGTTTCTTGGTTTTGAATTTTGTATATAGATCATTATTGCATCTGGAGTTTATTTTTGTACGTAAAATAAAATAGAATCTAGCTAATTTTTTGTCTTCAATGAGTGGCTATCCCAGCTCTATTTTTAAAAAGTTTATTCTTTTCCCACTTTCTTAAAATGCTGCCTTTTCTAAACTTACATCTGTGATGTATCTGCTTATCCATATGTGAAATCCATACTGTCTTAATTATAGTAGCTTTTTCATTTATTTTGATATCTCATAAAGCAAGCCTAACTGCAGTCTTCCTCCCGCCCCCCATTTTTACTGTTTTTTCTTAACTTTCTTTTTTCCTAAATAAATTTTAGAATGAAATCTGAGTCACCCATCTAATTTTAAAAAGGTTGTGTCAGGATTCTTACTGAAATTTTATTGAATTTACAATTATTTCAGGAAATTTTAATCCCTTTCCAATATTGTGTTCCCATTCAGAAATATGGTGTGTCTTCACATTGTCAGGTTGTGTTTTATGCTCTTCAGGAACATGTTACAGGTTCCTCATGTAAATCTTGTCCATTTTGTGTTTGGGTTACGGTATTTTCTGCTCTGATCTTTCTTCAGTTCAGTCCTAGCTACATTTTTTTTTAGAAATTTCTCAAAATTTTGGCCTGCTAGTGGTTTCCCTTCATTGCTGTTATGGATACATTCTTTTCTTCCTTTCTTGCCTTTCTTTTTTGGTATCTTTTCTTTGATTTCAATGATACTGAAGAGGAGAGAGAGAAAAATGTGTTTGCCTATTCTGACATCTAGAACCTAAAGTGTACACGTGACTTTTAAAGTATTTTTAAATAAATCTAATTTATTTCCTTAGTTTTCTTCCAGAGTGCTTAAGGAAAAGAAACTGAGACATATACCTATTAATTTTTAAAATTTAATTATAGCTTGAAAACGAAAAATGTGAATTAAAGTCTAAAATGTTAAAAATGAAAGAAACAATAGAGTCTTTAGAGAAAAAAGTAAAACTCCAAGCTCAAAAACTTAGCCATGTGGCTGGTGACTCATCTCATCAGAAAACAGAGATGAACTCACTTAGGTAAGTTTATTGGAAGTTTCATTTCTCTTCTGGGAACAAGCTTGTTGCTATATAAGGTTCATAATGGTGGCATTTTGAACTAGGCCTTTGAAAAGCAGTAGTTCTCAAAGTTGGCTTTGCAGCAGAATCACTTGGGTAGCTTTTGTAAAGTATGGATTTAGGGACTGATCTCTGGAGGTTCCTGTTCACTGAGTGAATCTGGGTAAGTTTTGAGTATCTGTACTTCTAAAGACTTTCATAGCTTGATATGATTGCAGGCAAATTTTTGTACCTACCTCCTTCTGAAATCTCCCTAACAGATACAGGTGTACTTTGTTTTATTGTGCTTCAATTTATTGTGCTTTGCAGATGTTGTGTTTTTTACAAATTGAAGGTTTTTGGCAAACCTGCATCAAGCAAGTTTATTGGTGCCGTATTTCCAACAGCATTTGCTCACTTCATGTTTCTGTGTCACATTTTGGTAATTCTTGCAATATTTCAGACTTTTTCGTAATTATTATATTTGTTATGATGATCTGTGATCAGTGAGCTTTGACTATTACTACAACTCACTGAGGGCTCAGATGATGGTTACTATTTTATAGAAATAAGGTTTTTTAAATTAAGGTGTGTGCATCGTTTTTTTCAGACATAATGCTATTGCACACCTAATAGACTACAGTATAGTACAGACATAACTTTCATTTGTTTATTTTTTTAATGGCTTTGAATTTTTAATTTAATATTTTTTATTGAAGTATAGTTGTTTACAATGCTGTGTTAGTTTCTGGTGTACAGCAAAGTGATTCACTAATACATATATGCATATATATATATATTTATATATATACACACATATATACTTTTTCATATTCTTTCCATTATGTTTTGTAACAAGATAGTGATTATAGTTCTCTGTGCTATACAGTAGGACCTTGTTGTTTATTTTATATATAGTAGTTTGTATCTGCTATTCCCAAACTCCTAATTTACCCCTTCCCCCTTCCCCCTTCCCCTTTGTTAACCGTAAGTTTGTTTTTTATGTTTGTGAGTATTAAACATAATTTTATATGCCCTGGGAAACCAAATAATCCACATGATACACTTTATTGCCATATTTTCTTTACTGTGGTGGTCTGGAACCAAACCCACAATATCTCCAAGGTATGCCTGTACTTCAGATTATTTGTACTCTTTAGTGTAGAATTGCTGGAAATTACAGAGTTTTTTGCTACCTATGTCATTGTTCTTCTCGTTCTTCTTTCAAAGAAATGTAAAATCAGAATATTTATATACAGAGTCTAAAAGGTGATGTGTCTGAAAAATGGTAAAAAAAGTCAGTATGGCCCAAGTAGGCTGTATCTACAGGTTGAAGTCAGGTAATAAAGAACTTGGTATGATAACCAAGAGTGTCTGGATTTTATCTTATAAACATGGAGAACAAACAAATTTTTAACCAAGGGGGTGACTTCCTACCATGCCTCTTAGGAAGTGAACTCTCACAAAAATAGGGAAGGTGAATTTGGAGTCTTAAGAGACTGATGGCAGACAATGGAGACAATGTGTCTGGAGTGAAACAGTGGCAATGAACTTGGAGAACAGTGGCGAGATTTAGGAAACATTTGTTACACAAAATCAAAACAAACTATGTAATAAGACCAAGAACTGGCTGTTTGTCTGTTTAATTAAGGAATACTGTTTAGGAAGAACTAAGGTAGAAGCTTCTTTTTCCGTTTTTTTTTTTTTTTCCTTGCAAGGCACTACATACATCCTATGAAGGAGAGCTACCTGAATGGAATGGCCTCTCCCCCTCTGGTTCATGTCTATCTATGTTCAACTCCAAAGTACAAATACCATGGTATATTTCTGTCACCCAGAATTACTAGTCTACCCTTTTCCGTTTTGTGTCCAGATGATTGGAGCTGCATTTAGTCCATTTTGCTTTTTCCTTCAAACTATAGCTATAACTTCCCTTTCCTTCCCTCATAGGATACCCTTTCCAGTCTTATAAGACAGAGCTTTCAGTGCCCTCCCTTGGATCCCCTACAGTGCAGCTCCTTGGGCGTTTTCTCCACTATACTAATACCCTTTTCTCTTACCCAGCCTCCTACTTCCCTCACCTAGGAATAATCCAGTCACTGTTATAGGAATGGGTTGTGGAGAATTTTCTCTTTACCTTGTTATAGGAATGGGTTGTGGAGAATTTTCTCTTTACCTTTGTTTGTCTGTAAACAGAGACAGGTAATAATGGGGGGATTGCAGGATTCCATAACTTTTTTTGCTCTGACAAATATCAGACTTGTCTCTGAGGAAGGTGTGTCAGTCACATTCTCCATATCAGTATACATCAGTAAACATTAGAACTATGAGTTCAAGCTGTCAGATTCACATCCAAAGCTGAACCCAATACAAACATAATACCAAGAACTGTATGGAAATGAAGTCGCCTTGTCCAAACCTCATGCAACTTTTGATATGTTTAATAGAGATCTTGCTGTCGCTTTAATCACATCAAGTTCTGTTTCCCTTAACATGAAGACATTTAAGAAGCTGATACTCAGATAGATAAAGCATATATTCCTTTTCATCCACCTGGTGGGCCCATTTTCTCTTTCCCTTCATGAGTTAGGCATTTTTCATCAAATTTCAGTGCCACCAAACAGTCTTTTCTATATCAAGCACAGTCTCTAATTGTCCAAATAGAGGATCTTTGGTCTAGTCTCTTGGTGCAGCAGCAGAGGACAATAGCCTTAATCCTCACCACTGCTAGCTATGAGCCTCTAAACATTTAGATTTCTGCAGCTGAAAATACCGTCAGACTGTTTTCATTTCACCTTAGTCTTCAGTTATTCTGTGTACCTTCTTTAAAACTAGAGGGTTATGTACTTATCCAGGATCAAATAAATGCATTAGCTGATTTTCCTGGGAAGAGCCCATAAGCTCTAGTTAGAGTTATTATTATGGCAATAAGTATCAGCTTTTATAGTAGAGTGTGTTTGTATATTCAGAAAACCAAATATAACTGGTCTCCTTTGAGAAGTATTTATTTGTTAAGGGAATTGAGAACCATTTTAGATAAGGCTCATAGATTCCTTAGGATGCCTAAGAATTATCTTCTGGGCATGTCTAACATTTTTTTCTACCAAGACAGGAAGAGGAGCCAGGGCCCTAAGTAAAGACAGCTGAGCTCATGGAACTGGACTTAGAAGGGCCAAGGGACCTAGGACCACCAGATATAAATCATCATCCTTTTGCAGAAATGTGACAGAAAAGCCAGTCCTTATCCCTATTCCCCTCTCTCAGTTATCAAGAGATGATACTTTCTCAGTTAGTGGTGGTCATAACCATAGAGTCTTGAAGACATCTGAAATAAAACAGGGATACCAAAAAAAAATCCAGCGTTACTGGGCTTCCCTGGTGGCGTAGTGGTTAAGAATCCGCCTGCCAGTGCAGGAGACACAGGTTCGAGCCCTGGTCCGGGAAGATCCCACATAACGCAGAGCAACTAAGCCCATGCACCACAACTACTGGGCCTGCACTCTAGAGCCTGCAAGCCACAACTACTGAAGCCCATGCGCCTAAAGCCCATGCTCCGCAACAAGAGAAGCCACTGCAATGAGAAGCCTGCTCACCGCAATGAAGAGTAGCCCCGCTCTCTGCAACTAAGAAAGCCCATGGGCAGCAACAAAGACCCAACGCAGCCAAAAATTAATTAATTAAAAAAAAAACAGGGATACCATATCAATCTCTCTTTCTTCTAAGAGGCCATTAAAATTCCAAACCTATGCCTCTTAGATAGAGCTTCAGCTCCATTTTACAACTTGAACACTTCTTATGAATAAAGGACCCTTTATGATGCTGTCTTTGTTTAAAATATACTCTATCATGAAGAGAAGTAATTACTTTTGCCCCCTAAGATGAGAGCATGTATACATCCATGTACTGTAATAAAACTCAGGAATTTGAGGCTCAGAGAGATGGTCTTATCCAGCCACATGGCTGGTAAGTGGAGAGCTAGAATTTTGATTCTAAGTTTTATTGCTTCACTCTCTGGTGGGAAGTCATCACTTCCCTTTGCTTTTTGCTTATAGCACTTTCGAAGCTAAGAAATTAGCTCATCCTAGCAACTTACTTCTCAACAGGTTCTCAAATTTTCCTTTCCAAACACCATGATGACAAATAATATGATAGTCACTCAACTGTTCTTTCCTATGAACTTTATACCTCAGTTCTTTCGTTAAGAAGACCTTTATCTTAGCAGCAATCCTTCTGTCAGAAGGTTACTGCCGAGGTCTGTGTGGAATCTCTATTATTCCCTTGCCTGCCTGCACTAGAATATGAAAAGGCAAAGCTATTTTTAAGACTCACTAAGGGCCTCCTTTATATGTATAATCAATCAAGATGTTATCCTGCCTTCATTTATCAACCCTACTTTCATTAGGAATTAACCCTGCTAATGAACTTAGATGTAAAAAAATCTTTACATTTCTACTTAGGATTTCAAGCACTGCCAACTACTCAGTGTCCTTCAGTAGGAACTCTGGGAGCCATTCCAGTTTTGAAAGGATTCTTTATAGCTTACTGGCAGACATTTTCCCTTCCACACGGAAGATGTCCTGTGCTCTTCGTAGTAGGCAGTGTGATGTAGTAGAAAAACATTGATATCAGGGTAGACTAAACTGGATTTATATATTTTCTTTGCCTTAATAGCTTTGCCATCTTGAACAAGTTATTATTTGTTTCTATAATATCAAGATAATGGTTCTAATTATGGAACTGTCCTAGGAATAAATGAGGTAATGTCTGTAAATTATCAGTACAGTGAATATTAGCTTTCTTTTTTCTCCACTCCGTGTAGTTATATCCCTCAGAGTAATAGTTGTAGCTTTTACAAGCAGCTTGAATACAGTGAGTCACCTGGACCTCACAGATGATTTTATGAAGTAAAATTGCTTGAACCGAGAGTCTTTCTGACTAGGTTTTATTTGGTTGTGCAATTCTAAAGAAGTCAGCCTCACCTTGACTTCCCTCGCTGCCTCTGGGTCATCATTCATTTGCTATTAGAGCAGTCAGGGTCATGTCTTTTGTGTTTCAGAATATCTCAGTGTTGCATGTAAAACTTTTTCATTTCTGTGGGAGGTGTCCCATCTTACTAGTGGTTTCAGAATCCAACCTCCTCCCTATTAGGCAATTCTAAACTAAGCCACCTTTAGTATCTTCTACTATCTCATCTTCAAACAAACCCTAAAAGGAACCTGTGGAAGTCCCCAATAAATAGCCTAATGTGAGAGCCATGTTTTTCCAGCAAGGCCAGACTAAGAATTCCTAGGCCAGGACTAAAAGCTTCCAAAGACCCTAGATGACATGAGAGCAAATTCTTGTTACTTCTGAAAAAAAATTAATCTTACTGATCAGTAAGGGATTCGTCTGAAATTGTCTTTATTTTTGCTGTATGTCTTTTTTTTTGCTCCCTGAAACCAATCTTTAGTCTTAAATCCTCATTGCACTACAGTTAATACCTATTTCCCTGTTTACTGTGACCTCCCGTTGACTACCTATCAAAAAAAGTCAGAATGGGAAGCAGAATTCAAAGCTTGCTGGTCAGGATGGTCAGGATGTTGAAGTGCTAGGCCATTCTGTAAAAGCAAGACTTTTCCTTTGCCTTGACTATTGAAAATAGATTTTAAGAGAAAGAGGGCTGTGATTAGGAAACGGAGAAAAGCTTTAAAACTACTAGGAAGCCTCTAGAAAAAAGTATACAATTAATTTGATTTTTACACTGTATTATTTTGAGGAAGATGGAACAGTTTTGAAGAAAGGAATAATATATATAGTATAATGCCATTGATTATACTGGAAGAGCTTTAAAATAAGGAATAAAAGAAACTTTAAAAATAAAAATATTTTTTAAGATCTTTCATTTAAAAAAAATTATTTCTACCAGAGATAAAGAATACCATTTGTTTTTGTCCACTGACTCTTTAGGCTAGTAAATGAGCAGCTACAGCGGTCACTTGAGGACCATCAGCACCAACTTTCCATGAAAAGAAGTGAACTTGAATCAGCACAAGCACAAGTTAAAATACTGGAGGAAAAAATAGGTAAGTGTTCTTCAATTTTGTTTTTGCAATCCTAATTTACTTTGTCTAACAAACATTTCTTTTTCATTTATAGATAAACTACACTTCAAGATGACTTCACAGAATGAAGAGGCTCATGTAATGAAAAAGACCATTGGTGTTATTGATAAAGAAAAAGACATTCTTCAGGAGACTGTAGATGAGAAGACAGAAAAGATTGCAAACTTGCATGAAAACCTAGCTAATAAAGTATGTGACTGTTAAGTAATGTTATCCAGCATCTGAACAGAAAAGCTTATTTTATTCTCTGTTTTAGATATGCAGTTCTTATTGCCTGTGTACAAGCTCCTAAGACCCAAAGCCATATCTTCTAATGTGTTTAAATTTCATTTTATACCAATAATTTGAATCTTTAAAAGTTCTATTTCTAGAAGACAGTTTTATCATATATGATTATAGCAAACTCAAGGAACAATTCAAATTCTTAGTGAGTAGAAATATGCCAATATATGAAATATAATTGGTACATGGAAATATGTTTACTTGGAGGTTTCTTTTATAATATAATTTATATAATTGGATTTAAACTATATAAATGTGACATTGTATCAATTCAAATGAAGACATTTCTATATGAATGGTTTAGAATCTTACATATTTTTATAATTTCTATAGGAAAAAGCTATTACTCAGATGAAGATAACAGTCTCAGAGTATGAATCTTCTATGAAGTAAGTAATCAATGGAACGGCATCCAGTTTTGTTTTGTTTTGTTTTGTTTTTGCGGTACGCGGGCCTCTCACTGTTGTGGCCTCTCCCATTGCGGAGCACAGCCTCCAGACGCGCAGGCTCAGTGGCCATGGCTCACGGGCCCAGCCGCTCCGCGGCATGTGGGATCTTCCCGGACCGGGACACGAACCCGTGTCCCCTGCATCGGCAGGCGGACTCTCAACTACTGCGCCACCAGGGAAGCCCCGGCATCCAGGTTTTTTTAGAAATTTTCAGTGAATGCAGCTTTATCTATTTGAATAGCAATCTGGCAATAGGAAAATTTCTTTTTCTATTTTCCTATTTTTATCAGTAGCAGTTATTTTCTCAGTCTCCTGCATGGAAATGTTATCCTCTTTAACTTTCTTCCCTCCTCTGTCATCCACATCTAAACAATTATGTCTTATTAATTATTCTTTTACATACCTACTTGCTCCTTATTTCTACTGTAATTACCCTGTGCAGGCCCTAATCATTAAAACTTAGATTACCCTAGTAGCCAGTGTTTAATTTATTCCACATCTAAACCTTTTTGAACATTGTTACAAGACTTTACATTTTATGTCTGGTCTCTACTTCAAGACGAAAGTCACTAATTGTATTTATTTTATACACCCTTACATATTATATAATAGTGGGGACTTAAACATTAAATAAGTGTTTGCCAATTAAATCGTTTATGTTCTCCTAACACTTGAAAGTCTTCTGTTTTTACTTGACTTTTGGAATAATAAATTTATTTTATGACTTTATTTGCACATAATGATTGGTAGAGATCTAAAATATCTGCTTCACCTAATTAATCAGTATCTTAATGCAGTAGTTGTAATTTCTTTTTTTAAATTTTATTGCAGTATGGTTGATTTATAATGTGTTAATTTCTGCTATACAGCAAAATGATTCAGTTATATATATATATTCTTTATCATATTATTTTCCATTATGTTTTTTTTGTTTTTTTGGCTGCATTGGGTCTTCGTTGCTGCGCGCAGGCTTTCTCTAGTTGCGGTGAGCGGGGGTTACTCTTCGTTGGCGGTGCGCAGGCTTCTCATTGTGGTGGCTTCTGTTGTTGTGGAGCACAGGCTCTAGGTGCACGGGCTTTAGTAGTTGCAGTGCGTAGGCTCTAGGGCACGCAGGCTTCAGTAGTTGTGGCACGTGGGCTCTGGAGCGCAGGCTCAATAGTTGTGGGACACGAGCGTAGTTGTTCTGAGGCATGTGGGATCTTCCCGGACCAGGGATTGAACCTGTGTCCCCTGCATTGGCAGGCAGGTTCTTAACCACTGCACCACCAGGGAAGTCTCCCATTATGGTTATTATAGGATATTGAACATAGTTCCCTGTGTTATATAGTAGGACTTGTTGTTTATCCATTCTGTAATACTAGTTTGCATCTGCTAATCCCAAACTCCCAATCCTTTCCTCCTCCAGCCCCCTCCCCATTGGCAACCACAATCTCTGTTTGTGAGTCTGTTTCTTCGATATGTTCCTTTGTGTCATATTTTAGATTCCACATATAAGTGATACCATATGGTATTTGTCTTTCTCTTTCTGACTTATTCGTTTAGTATGATAATCTCTAGGTCCCTCCATGTTGCTGCAAATGGCTTTATTTCATTCTTTTTAATGGCTGAGTAGTATTCCATTGTATATATGTACCACATCTTCTTTATAGATTTCACTGTCAGTGGACATTTAGGTTGCTTCCATGTCTTGGCTATTGTAAATAATGCTGCTATGAACATAGGGGCGTGTGTATCTTTTCAAATTATAGTTTTGTCTGGGTATAGGCCCAGGAGTGGGATTGCTGGATCATATGGTAACTCTCTTTTTTAAGGAACCTCCATACTGTTCTCCATAGTGGCTGTATCAATTTAGATTCCCACCAACAGTGTAGGAGGGTTCCCTTTTCTCCACACCCTCTCCAGCATTTGTTATTTGTAGACTTTTTTTTCTTTTTTGCGGTACGCGGGCCTCTCACTGTTGTGGCCTCTCCCGTTCTGGAGCACAGGCCCAGACGCACAGGCTCAGCGGCCGTGGCTCACGGGCCCAGCTGCTCCGCGGTATGTGGGATCCTCCCGGACCGGGGCACGAACCTGTGTCCCCTGCATCGGCAGGCGGACTCTCAACCACTGTGCCACCAGGGAAGCCCTATTTGTAGACTTTTTAATGTTTGCCATTCTGACTGGTGTGAGGTGGTACCTCATTGTAGTTTTGATTTGCATTTCTCTAATAATTAGCAATGTTGAGCATCTTTTCATGTGCCTATTGGCCATCTGCGTTTCTTCTTTGGAGAAATGTCCATTTAGGTCTTCTGTCCAGTTTTTACTTGGGTTGTTTGTTTTTTTGTTATTGAGTTGTGTGAGCTGTTGGTATACACCCTTGTTGGTTACATCATTTACAAATATTTTCTCCCAGTCCATAGGTTGAGTAGTTGTAATTTCTTGCATTCCTAGTATACTTAAATCAGAGTACAACAGTTAAATGAACTAAATTTTCCAAAAAGCTTTCTTTATTATTGCTATACCACCCATGTAACAGCCACCTAAAGGAAACATTGATTAATCGGGACCGTGAGATAAGCAGCCTCCGGCGCCAGCTTGATGCAGCTCACAAGGAACTTGATGAAGTAGGAAGATCTAAAGAAATGTCTTTTAAGGAAAACAGAAGATTACAGGATGATCTGGCTACAGTGGCAAGAGAAAACCAGGTATGAGCATAAAGCATAAACTTTGATAGTTTTATAGTATACAGTTATACAATGTATTCGTTGTTTGCTAAATTTTAAAGCTTTAAATATGCTTTCTAAATTTTAATTATATAAATATCAACAACAAAAGAAATAATTCTTTAAGGAGAATAGTGTTTATAAGGGTATTTTAAAATGTGGTTTAGAATGCTGCGGTATATTACAGGGTGTGTAATGGGTACAACTGTAGTCCCCTCACCATTGTGGTCTTTGTTGCAAGGAATCCTGAAGCTGGGAGCATGGTGTTCTCTATGGCAGAAATCGGTGTTACTCTACTGGGTGAGGACCTCAGCATCACTCCCAGGGCAAAGTTGCTGTGTTTTAAAGACCCATGATAGATTTTAATTATTCGTACTTACTTCCAGTGGCTTAGAGATATGCCTGTAAGTTAATTAATGAATATTTTAGAATGGCAAATACTAAAAGGTATTGGTTTTGTTTGTGCTGGTTTGTTAAAGGATTACACCAAGAAAACCAATAATTTTCTTATTTTAAATATTTTATTTTTAAACATTATTCATTATAGAGTATATTGCTGATATATAAATTTTTAAAAATGTCAACCCCTGAGTGTAGCTAGCCCTTAGTTTAAATACCAGATATGTGGTCACATATGTTGTGGGAGATATATGGTAATATTTGGTTAAAAAGTCAAGATCAGTCCAGAAAAACATGTGAAAATAATGGTCAGGAACAGTTTTCCTTTTTTCCTACTCTCACTTATTCCCCAAATTCAGAAAGAGCTATTTGAACATAAATAGAACACATTAGGTGCTACATTCATTTTAGATTTGTCTTCAATTTTCTGATTTATAGCAAATTTCATTGGAATTAGAAGCAGCAGTGCAAGAAAAAGAAGAAATGAAGAGTAGAGTTCATAATTACATAACTGAAGTGTCACGATGGGAGAGCTTAATGGCTTCTAAGGTGAAAAAACATTGTTTAGGTTGGATTTAAGACTGATTTTTTTTTTAACTTTTTCATGTTTCTTTATTCTGTCTCCTCTATTAGATATTAACATATGAAAGTGGAGATCTTGCCTACTGTCTTTGTATATTTTCTTACAGATCTTACTTAGTATAGTGTCTGCACAGATAGCTTATGCTTCCTAAATTAAAACAAAAATCCCAGTGTGTGTATATGTTTATGACATGGATATTCCAGTGAGTAATGATGACTAATTTAGAAACAATTTAATTGTGGTTAAACCAGGAAAGAGAAAATCAAGATTTGTTAGATAGATTTCAGATGCTTCATGACCGTGCTGAAGACTGGGAGGTCAAAGCCCATCAAGCTGAGGGAGAAAGCAGCTCAGTTCGACTGGAACTTCTTTCTATTGACACCGAGAGGAGACACCTTCGAGAAAGAGTGGAGCTACTAGAAAAAGAAATTCAGGAGGTAATATATTCATTTGTCTTGCACAGACAGAATTTAGTAAAACAGAAAACATTCAAAGGCACTTTATTGAAGTGAGGTTTAAGCATTGGTAAAAATCAAGTTCAATGGTAATCTGTCATTCTGATAATTTGCTTAGGAGAGCCCCATTACTTTTATATTGTAAGTAAAATATACATAATATCGAATTTACCATTATAACCATTTTTAAGTATACAGTGGCAGTTAGTACATGCATATTGTTGTGCAACTATCACCACCATCCTTCTCCAGAACTTTTTCATCTTCCCCAGTTAAAACTCTGTACCCATTAAATACTAACTAGCTCCTCGTTCTCCCCTCCCCCAGCCACTGACAACCACCATTCTACTTTCTCTCTATGAATTTGACTACTCCATGTCCCTCTTGTAAGTGGAGTCATACAATATTTGTCTTTTTGTGACTGAATTATTTTACTTAGGCCTAAGGTTCACTTAAATCTCAAGGTTCACCCATGTTGTAGCATGTGTCAGAATTTCATTCCTTTTTAAGGCTGAATAATATCCCACTGTATGCATATACCACATTCTAAACATTCATCTGTCAATGAACATTTGGTTTGTTTCCATCTTTGGCTATTGAAAATAATGCTGCTATGAACTTGGATGTACAATATCTATTCAAGTCTTTATTTTCAGTTCTTTAGGATATATCCAGACATGGAATTACTGGATCATATTATAATTTTATGTTTAATTTTTTGAATAACCACCATACAGTTTTTCACAGGGGCTGCACCATTTTACATTCCCATCTGCAATGTTAGGCTTCCAGTTCCTCCACATCTTCACCAACACTTGTTATTTTCTGGGGTTTTTTGTTTTGTTTTTTTTTGTTTTAATAATGGCCATCCCAATGGGAGTGAAGTGGTATTTCATTTTGGTTTTGACTTGTATTTTCTTAATGATTAGTGATGTTGAGCGTATTTTGTGTGTTTATTGGCCATTTGTATATTTTCTTTGGAGAAATATGTATTCAAATCCTTTGCATAGTTTTTTTTTTTTTTTCAGTACGCGGGCCTGTCACTGTTGTGGCCTCTCCTGCGGAGCACAGGCTCCAGACGTGCAGGCTCAGCGGCCGTGGCTCATGGGCCCAGCCGCTCCACAGCATGTGGGATCTTCCTGGACCGGGGCACGAACCTGTGTCCCCTGCATCGGCAGGCGGAGTCTCAACCACTGCGCCACCAGGGAAGCCCCTTTGCCTAGTTTTTAATCAGGTTGTTTTCTGTTGTTGTTGAGTTGTAGGAATTGTTTGTATATTCTGGATTTCAATCCCTTATTAGATATGTGATTTGTGAATATTTTCTCCCATCTCATGGCTTACCTTGTCACTCAGTTTTATCCTTTGATGCACAAGAGTTTTAAATTTTGATGAAGTCCAATTTATCTATTTTTTTCTTCTTGCCTGTATTTTTGGTGTCATATCTAAGAAATCGTTGCTAAATCGAACATAATGAAGCTTTTCCCCTGTTTTTTCTATGCGTTTTATAGTTTTAGCTCTTATGTTGAGGTCTTTGATCCATTTTGAGTTAATTTTTATACATGATATAAGGTAAGGTTCCAACTTCATTCTTTTGCATATGGATTTAAATAAGCTTTTGTCATAAAGACAGTCTAATAAAAGTCTCTTAGGGCTTCCCTGGTGGCGCAGTGGTTGAGAGTCCGCCTGCTGATGCAGGGGACGTGGGTTTGTGCCCCGGTCCAGGAAGCTCCCACATGCCGCGGAGCGGCTGGGCCCGTGAGCCATGGCCGCTGAGCCTGCGTGTCTGGAGCCTGTGCTCCACAATGGGAGAGGTCACAATAGTGAGAGGCCCGCATACTGCAAAAAAAAAAAAAAAAAAAAGTCTCATGATAAAATTTTGAGTTTAGTTAAAATATAGGGACGCTAAATAAGTTAGATTGATAAGGAACAGTTGGCTATTAGTTCTACTTTTGTTTTGTTTTGTTGGTATAGAATCGTAGTTGGTCTTTATTTTTTAGAAGAAAGTATTGATTATCTGTAGTGCGTAGAATTATGCACCCCTCCCCCCAAAAATATATTTAGGTCCTAGCTCCCAGTACCTGTGAATGTGACCTTATTTGGAAATAGCATCTTTGCAGATTTAATCAAGTTAAAATGAGGTGGGCTTCCCTGGTGGCACAGTGGTTGAGAATCCGCCTGCCAGTGCAGGGGACACGGGTTCGAGGCCTGGTCTGGGAAGATCCCACATGCCGCGGAGCACCTAAGCCCGTGCGCACAACTACTGAGCCTGCACTCTAGAGCCCACGAGCTACAACTACTGAAACCCGTGAGCCTAGAGCCCGTGCTCCGCAACAAGAGAGCCACCGCAGTGAGAAGCCTGTGCACCGTAACGAAGACTAACCCCCGCTCGCCGCAACTGGAGAAAAGCCCGTGCACAGCAATGAAGACCCAATGCAGCCAAAAATAAATAAATGTTTTTTAAAACGGTTAAAATGAGGTGACACTGGGTAGGATGGACCCTAATCTGATAACTGGTGTCCTTGTAAAATAAGGGAGATTCAGACACAGAAGACACAGGGGAGAATGCCATATGAGGATAGAGGCAGAGATTGAAATGATGTGTCTACCAAGGCAAGGAACCCCAAGGATTGCCAGCAATCACTTGAGCTGGGAGAGGGGTGTGGAAAAGATTCTCATTCAGAACCTCCAGAAGGAACCGATCCTGCTGACATCTGGGTTTCAGACTTGTGGCCTCCAGAACTGAGAGGGAATACATTTCTGTTGTTTTAAGCTATCTAGTTTCTGGTAATTTGTTATGGCAGCGTTAAGAAACTAGTACAGATTTTGGTACCAGGAAGTGGGATGCTTTTGTAACAAACCTAAAAAGGGTCTTTGGAATTGGGTACAGGCTGGAAGAGTAATGGGTACAGGCTGGAAGAGTTTTGAGGTGCGTGATAGAAAAGTCTAGACAACCTTGAAAAGTTTGTAGATAGAAAGATGGATATTAAAGGCAATTCTGGCGAGAACTCAGAAAAAAAGAGGAGGGCTTCCCTGGTGGCGCAGTGGTTGAGAGTCCGCCTGCCGATGCAGGGGACGCAGGTTTGTGCCCTGGTCCGGGAGGATTCCACATGCCGCAGAGCGGCTGGGCCCGTGAGCCATGGACGCTGGGCCTGCGCGTCCAGAGCTGTGCTCCACAGCAGGAGAGGCCACAGCAGTGAGAGGCCCGCGTACCGCAGAAAAAAAGAGGAAAGCTGTAGAGAAAACTTCTATTATTTACAAAATACATAAATCGTCATGAATGGAATTTGTCCAGAAATAAGAATGTTTCTTCTAGTGAGGTCTCAGATGGAATTGAGGAACATGTTATTGGACACTGGAGAAAAGGTAATTCTTATTATAAAATGTCAGAGAACTTGACTGAATTATGGTATACTCTTAGGAAAGTAGAACTTATAAGTTATGAACTTGGATATTTAGCTGAGGAAATTTCCAAGCAGAGTATGAAAGGTGCAACCTGGTTTCTCCTTGCTGCTTATAGTAAGATGTGAAGGAAAGAGACAGATTGAAGAAGGAATTGCTAAGCAAAAAAAGAGCTGGGACTTGATGATTTGGAAAAGTCTTGTCTATCCAGATAGCGTGTTCTGGAGGCAGGGCCGAGAGTGTGGCTAGGCAAAGAGAGTAGGTGAGTGACTCATAGACCCAACCAATCACCTCAGCAGAAACACTGCCAGCTTGGGCTGAAAGGGACAGAAACAGGATACAAGGAAAGAAGGTTAAACTTCTTGGATCCTACTAGCAGAAAACAGGCCACTAGAGTTATGAACATATGTTCTCCTTCAAGAAAAGGGAAGAATGAAGGTGGCTCAGAGATCAGCAGGGCTGCCAAGGGCAGCTCAAAAGCTGGTGGACCTGCTACGCTACCATAGGCCCAGGGGACTGGGCTATTTCTTCCTTGATTCCAGAAAGCAGCGCCACTGCCACTGTGAGCCAAGAGATGGGGCTATACCTGAGGGCTGAGAAGGTGGGGCTGCCCTAGCAGGTCCAGAGGACAGAGTATCAAGACACAGATAATTATTTTTAGGCCTTGAAATCTAATGGAATTTGCCCTACTTGGCTGCAGGCTTACTTTGGACTAGTAACTCCTTTATTCCTTCTATTTTCTCCCTTTCAGAATGGGACCATTTTATGCCTTTTCCACCATTTTATTTCAGAGGGAGGTAACTTGTTTTCTAGTATCACAGGTCTGTGGAAGGAGAGGAATTTTGCCCCAGGAAGGACCATACCCAGAGTCTTACCCATTCTGACTTAGATAAGATTTTGGACTTAGAGTTGATGCTAGAATGTTGGGATAGAATGAATATATTTTGCACATGGGAAGGACATGAATTTGGGGGAGCCAGAGAGTTGATAGAATTATGCCCCTCCGAAATATATTGAAATGCTAACCACCAGAACCTGTGAATGTGACCTTTTTGGAAATAGGACCTTTGCAGGTGTAATCAATTTAAGGTGAGGTCATACTGGACTAGGGCAGGCCATAACCTAATGTTTGGTATCCTTATGAGATAAGAGAAATCTGGACACAGAAGACACAAGGAGAATGTCAAGTGAAGGTGAAGGCAGAGATTGGAGTTATGTGTCTACAAGGCAAGGAACACCAAGGATTGCCAGCAATCACCAGAAGTTTGGAGAGAGGCGTGGAACAGATTCTACCTCAGAACCTCCCGAAGAAGCCAACTCTGCCAGCATCTAAATTTCAGACTTGTAACCTCCAGAATTGTGAGGGAATAAATTTCTGTTGTTTTAAGCCACCCAGCAATTTGCAGTAATTTGTTACAGCAGTCCTAGGAAACGAATACACTATTTCTGTAAGTTTTTCTGTTAAGAGTATAATAACTAAAGGAATGTTTTTCAACCTTCAAAATAGTTCTCGGGAGAAACTATTCTTTAGTTCTTTTGTTCTTTGTCATTGTTCATGTTCTTATGTGGTATATAAGATTGACTTACATATTTATATTTCTTTGGGGGAATTTTGATTAATTAATTCATTAATATTTGGAAAATCCAAGTACTTTTCTACAATTGTTGAAATTTATTAAATCTTCATAGCAGTGTATTAGATTTTTAATGTTGATTCATTTTAGTAAAGCTTGTTTAATAATTTAATTTTCAAATGTGGAATTCTTCCTAAATTCTAGAAGTAGAGTTTATATCTGTTTGTATTTATCACTCACATTTTAAATTGTGAAAAATTTTAAATGTGCATTACTTGGGACTTCCCTGGTGGCCCATGCAGTGGTTAAGAATGTGCAGGGGACATGGGTTCGAGCCCAGGAGTCCAGGAAGATCCCACATGCCACGGAGCAATGAAACCCATGCACCACAACTACTGAGCCTGAGCGCTAGAGCCATGAGCCACAACTACTGAAGCCTGTGCGCCACAACTACTGAAGCCTGTGTGCTGCAACTACTGAAGCCCGCACGCCTAGAGCCCGTGCTCCGCAACAAGAGAAGCCACTGCAATGAGAAGCCCGCACACCGCAACGAAGAGTAGCCCCTCCCTGCTCACCACAACTAGAGAAAGCCTGTGTGCAGCAACGAAGACCCAACGCAACCAAAAATAAATAAATTAATTTTTTTTAATGTATATTACTTTAGGAAAGAAGTGTTTATCAGTATTTCAAATTTTGCTCGTCATTTCAGTTATTAAAATCTTATAAAGTTGTATACTATTATTAGGTTAAGTTAAATTTAAATATGAGTTTAGGTATATAGTTTTAAAGCAAACTCCATTTTTGAAATTCAGAATTTAAAGGCAGTTGAGGAGTGATAAGTATATATGTTACTTTAAAAAGCATTATTATAACAGAGTTTATAAAGGAAAAATTTAATATGACTTAAAAGATCTCTCATGTTCACAACCCTAAAGCAGTAATTTTCATCTTCCAAATATATACATGAGGTACTTAGTTACCATGATTAATAATTAAACACAGTTTATTTTTTTAAGCATTAAATAGGCCATCTTTAAATAGAAGACAGCTTCCTGAGAGTATCTTAAAATTGCAAAATTTTTTAAATTGCAAAAATTGGCTTTTATAGTTATATAAAGGGACGTTGTAGTTACACAGATTCAAACCTTTAATATTACTGGGTTACTTTAACTTTTTACCTGTTTTCTTATTTTCAGCACATAAATGCACATCATGCTTATGAATCTCAGATCTCATCCATGGCAAAAGCCATGTCTAGATTAGAAGAAGAGCTGAGACACCAAGAAGATGAGAAAGCAGCAGTATTAAATGATGTGTCATCTCTTAGAGACCTTTGCATTAAGCTTGATTCAGGCAAAGATATTATGACCCAGCAATTGAATTCCAAAAACCTTGAATTTGAGAGGGTAAGAACTTAAAAGATAATATTGTAGCATATTGTTTTTTTATATATAAATTTACTTATTTATTTATTTTTGGCTGTATTGGGTCTTCATTGCTGCATGCGCTCTTTCTCTAGTTGTGGCGAGTGGGGGCTACTCTTCATTGCGGTGCGCGGGCTTCTCATTGCGGTGGCTTCTCTTGTTGCAGAGCATGGGCTCTAGGCGCGTGGGCTTCAGTAGCTGTGGCACGTGGGCTTCAGTAGTTGTGGCGCACGGGCTTAGTTGCTCCGAGGCATGTGGGATCTTCCCGGACCAGGGCTCGAACCTGTGTCCCCTACATTGGCAGGCGGATTCTTAACCACTGCACCACCAGGAAGTCCCAGTAGCATATTGTTTTATTCAGCCCTACTCTAATTTGACTACTACATTTTTTGTCGAGGTTTCTTTGGCAAACATGATGATAAAATTAGGTGCTGTTTTGAAGCAGATGGG
Source organism: Delphinus delphis (assembly GCF_949987515.2). Taxonomy (NCBI): domain Eukaryota; kingdom Metazoa; phylum Chordata; class Mammalia; order Artiodactyla; family Delphinidae; genus Delphinus; species Delphinus delphis. Next base: position 64,270,632 of record NC_082687.1, on the reverse strand, counting down.
TATTTAGGAGAATATAAGTCTTCTAATTATAGAATAGGACCATATCCCAATACATTCTTTCTCTGCTTAAAAGTAAGACTTATATGAAGAACTGAGCAGTTGATTCCTTTCTAAGTGGAATATTTTCCTGATAAAAATCTTACTTAATTTTAAAAGTCGAGTTAACTGGAACGTCCCATTCCCAAACCGAAGCATTACTTTAAACAACCCAATGTGTGTTTTTAAACATGGGTGTTTCCAGTTTTCACTTATTTAGTAGTAACTTTATTTTCAGGTACTGAGAAGCTTCAAGACTGGTTTGACTATGTAAACAGAATATACATATTTAATAAACCAGAAGGGCCTCCTTACTGATAGGGTGGCCACATTTTAGGATTTTACGTTAATTACCCCCTCTTGACAAGATAACATGAAAGAAAACTATTTGAGGGTTGGGATAGGTCTTTGCTAAAAATAACAAAGATTATTTTGAAAATAAGATGTTTTTCCTATATGTGAAAAGTATTACAGAATCTTTAATCAGTACCCAAAATGAAGCAACTGATGTGTGTATAGCTGTGCAGATAATTTTTCAGAGTAAGTCTAAAATTATACTGAAGTAATCTTGCTTTGTTTTTCTTGTAGGTTGCAGTGGAATTAGAAAATGTAAAATCAGAATCAGAGCTGTTAAAAAAACAACTGTCAAGTGAGAGACATACGATTAAAAACCTTGAATCATTGTTGGCTACAAATAGAGATAAAGAATTTCATTCCCATTTAACCTCCCACGAGAAGGATACAGAAATTCAGCTACTTAAAGAGAAGTTAACCCTTTCAGAAAGCAAATTGTAAGCGTCATGAATCAACTTATGTGAGGAAAATAGCTTGTCACAAATAATTTTTCAATATGAATAATTTTTTATAGATTTGTAGCATAAAACAAATGATAGAAAAATAGTGGAGGAACGAAAAAAATTTTGTTTTCAAAGTGTTGGGGGACTGGGGGATGGGAGTGCAAAGCAAAGTATTTTGATTACATGGCCGCTGCTTTGGGAAACTCAGGGGGTTTAGCTCAGAAGAGACATCATGTTTGGGCGTGTAATTTGTATATGTTCTCCACAGAGGTGGTACCCATGGAAGTGAACGAGTGGACTTTAGAAAAATACCTAAATTTGAGGACTGAAGAGAGAAGTCAGCGAAGGGGAGAGCATTTCAGAATGGGGAGAACTGGCTGTGTTTCATGCTATGGATTAGGAAAAAGACTTTGAAAAGGCCATGAAATTTGACCCTCATAATATTGATTACCTTTTAGGAGATTGATAATGGAGAAGTTTGGACATATTTTTGGAAGAAGGGAGGAAACATAGAGTAGATAGTATGAGTGGAATAATTAACTTTTAAAAGGAATTAGAAATATATCTCTTTCTGAGGTAGGAATCAAGAAAGAGCCAATAAAGATACTTTACTTTTTGATGTTACAATTCATGTCTTCTCACATTGGTATCTCCAGCATTGCTGCAGTGCCTAGCACATACTAGAAGCTTAGTAAATGTTCGTTAAATAAATGAGATGAATGAAAAAGAAAACTTTGTGATAGAAGCTCCAGACGTTTATGGAATTATTGTTGGAAAGTCTTCTCTTTTTTCATCCTTATATGTCACCTCCATTTGTATTTATTAATAACAAAAACAAAAATCCATAGCACTTGATGCTATAAAACAGAATATTTATTATTTATTTGATTTTCTAAATTTGTTTTTAAGAAATAGTCAAAGCCGGGAAAACACCATGCTTCGGGCTAAAATGGCACAATTACAAACAGATCTTGATGTTCTGAAAAGGCAGATTTCAACTGAAAGATATGAACGGTAAGAATATATTTTTAGCATTGAACAGCGTTGTTATTTATTCCCTATTCTATTCCAAAAGGATTTAATATGGCTTACAAATAGCAAACTTTTCTTAGCATTAATATGTAAAATAAATTTCTTTGGTAATTCTTCCTAAAAAGGCAACAAGTGTTGTAGAAGATAATATCCCCACAATAAAGTAGCAAGTATTGTATGAATGTTTGCTGTAGCATTCCTCAGGACAAAATTAGGGCATTATTTCAAAGGATATAGTTAGGGAATCAGCAAGCTAGTAAGGATTCTACAAGAGCCCAAAACATTATGGTCCAATAGGAAATTCCAAATACAAATCATCATGAAAGCGATGATACTGATGATCTTAAGGGCACTTAACAAATATATGCCAGATACTATGTATGTATCTGATTAATCCTATTAACTATCTATTATTGTGCCTATATTGTTATTAAAAACTAAGGTCACGCAAATAGTAAATAGCAGAGCCAAGACTAAAATCCATATAGGTTTGTCTAATTTTAAAGCCTGTGCTCTTAATCTTTTCAATATATTCCCTACAGCTTAGGAATTTTTATAGACACTTATATTTCAGTTCATTTGCTTTATTATGTTGAAAATTTTAATCTCCAAGTGTTACACACAGGAATGAGACCTGCTTTAACAGTTAAAATCCAAGTCTAATTTGTGAATCAACTTGTCAATTTACTTTTCTTCCATTATTCTTTCCTACTGTATTAATACCATAGGCATCAGCATTCCTAAGATTTCATTCTCAAATAGTGGTCAGATTGCTTATTTAGGTCAATATTTTGAGTTCTCTAATCTTATTCTTAACCATTTGCTTCAAAACTTTTAAGTGATGTGCAATTTGGATTATAGATGGAATTTGCTAGGAAATCAGTATTTGTGATTTCAAAGAGAAATGAAGCCTGAGGTTGCATCAGTGTCATGAAAGTAGTGTTGTTAATTTCTTGTTATTTAGAAGATCTATTTTCTGAATGTACTAAACTGTATATATGTAATGATTTTCATTTATTAATGACAACTGAAATTCTCTTCAATTCAAGGGTCCTAAACCAAGCCCTCTGTTGCCTAGGGTTATAGACTCCCTTAATTCTTCTCCTTTTTCCTTGCCCCTGGTCCCCAAAGAAACCTTGACCCACATGACCATGTCTTTCCTTCTGTTTACCATGCAACTAGATCTTGCATTTTTAAAGAGGCAATATTGTCCCTGCAGGGAACAATATAGATTCTTGGGGAAGAGGGAATGGTAAAGAAACCTTAGGTACTACAGTGATTTATGGCCCTCGGAAGGGCCACAGTGTATTAACAGTGTATCTATGTATTAAAATCTGATGTATTAAAATTGGACGGAGGGGGAATAATTTGGGGAGGGGCATCTAAAAAAGTTTTTGTAGGGGATTATAATGAAAAAAGTTTGTGAAGCACCCGTCTAGGTAGAAATCCTAGGTACTGAAGAGCTCAAGTCAGAAAGTCTGGGCCAGGGACTGTGAATAGCCCACAGTAGAGGTGGCAACACAGTCATCATGCTTTGTGGGACAGACCCAGACATAACAGAAAGTAGATTATTTTACTTCTAACATTTGGGCGTTTTGAGACAGGAAGGAAGAGGACTAGATTTATGTGCAAGAAGAGGTGGGAAAGGTAGGGGCAGAGAGGGGAACCAACCAACTTTGAAAATCTATATTCAGAAGGGCTTTGAACAATCTCTTAAAGTACATATTCCTTTAATTGACATCTTTTATCCTCAACTTAGAAATGATATAAAGACATAGGATTTATTTATTTGTTTATGGCTGCGTTGGGTCTTTGTTGCTGCGTGGGCTTTCTCTAGTTGCCATGGCAAGCAGGGGCTACTCTTCATTGAGGTGTGCAGGCTTCTCTATGCGGTGGCTTCTCTTGTTGTGGAGCACGGGCTCTAGGCGCGCAGGCTTCAGTAGTTGTGGCACGTGGGCTCAGTAGTTGTAGCTCACGGGCTCTAGAACGCCGACCCAGTAGTTGTGGCACACGGGCTTAGTTGCTCCGCAGCATGTGGGATCGTCCTGGACCAGGGCTCAAACCTGTGTCCCCTGCATTGGCAGGCAGATTCTTAACCACTGTGCCACCCGGGAAGTCCCTTCAAAGGATTTAAATTTAGTAGAAATACTAATTAATCAATTGAGTAGAAATTACTTAACAACAATAACAGGACCTTTTATTTGTTTACCACTTTTTGGTATAATCTCTTATTTTGTCTTTATTGACAGAGAACGAGCAATCCAAGAGATGCGTCGGCACGGTCTTCGCACACCACCCCTTAGTTCTACTCTGAAGTCTCCTTTACATTCTCCTGAACATACAAACTGATTATCAGAAAGGTATGTATGTAACACCAAGTACAAGCAAAACTTATCTCTGGTTATAAAAATTACAAGAGTTGTTTTCTGTGTGGGGGGAGAGGAGATTGCCTATAAAGGTGGTAGGGAACTTTCACAGGTAATAGAATGTGCTGTGTCATGGTGGTGATGGTTACATGGCTGTATACAATTGTAAAAATTCGTTGAACTGAACGTTTACAGTCCATGTATTTTATTGTACATAAATTATACATTAATTAAAAAAGAAGACATCTGGGGACTTCCCTGGTGGTCCAGTGGTAAAGAATCTGCCTTCCAATGCAGGGTACGTGGGTTTGATCCCTGATCGGGGAACTAAGATCCCACATGCCGTGGGGCAACTAAGCCCATGCACCACAACTGCTGAGCTTGCGCGCCTCAGTGAGAGCCTGGGTGCCACAAACTACAGAGCCCTCGTGCTCTGGAGCCCGCACACCACAACTAGAGAGAGGAAACTCACGCACCACAACTAGAGAGAAGCCCACGCGCCGCTACAACTAGAGAGAAAACCTGCACGCCACAACTAGAGAGAAGCCCATGCGCCACTACAACTAGAGAGAGAAAACTCACGCACCACAACTAGAGAGAAGCCCATGTGCCGCTCTAACTAGAGAGAAAACCTGCACGCCACAACTAGAGAGAAGCCCATGTGCCACTAAAACTAGAGAGAGAAAACCCACGCACCACAACTAGAGAGAAGCCCGTGCACCGCAAGGAAGAGCCTGCACGCCGCAACGAAAGATCCCGCATGCCTCAATGAAGATCCCACACGCCGCAACTAAGACCCGATGCAGATTTAAAAAAAGAGAGAGAGAGAGAAGACATCCACAACAAAAATTAAATGACAATGTATCACAGGGTAATATTTGATAAAGTGCCAAACTCAAGGTACAAATAACAGATAGTGAAAGTGTGGACAAAGACATAGAAAATATTATTTAATATTGAAAGCTAGATATTTTAAGATAAATTATTATATACATACAGAAAAGTGCTATATCATAGGATATCCAGCTCAATGAATTTTTACAAACTGAACACACCTATGCAACCTGCACCCGGATCAAGAAACAAAACATGACCTCTCTTGGGTGTCCTTCTGGTCATAAGCCTTACTCTAAAAGTAACTGTCTCAGTTATTAAAAGCATAGATTTCTTTTGTCTGTTTCTGGACATTTTATAAATGAAATCATATATTTCTGGCTTTTTTCTCAATAGTACCTCTGTGACATTCATCCATACTGCTGTGTACTTGTAGTTGGTTCAGTCTTGTTGCTGTATAGTATTCCATTATGTGAACATACCACAGTCCATTTACTCATTCTGTTTTTGATGGGCATGTGATAATTTCCAGTTTGGGCTATTACAGATAGAATTATGATGAACATTCTAGTACCTTATGTTGGCGAACAGATGTGTGCATTTCTTTTGGGTATACACTTAGGGGTGAGATTGTCAGGTCACTGGACGTGCATGTGTTCGAGCTTGAGCAGTTTTCCAGAGTGATTGTAAAGAGCTAGGACACATTTGGCTGAGGAAGGGTCAAAGTGATGTGCTCATTCATTGGAGATGGGAGTGAATGGGAAAGAAGCATGTCAGACCCAGGGTTTGAAAAGTAGATGACTGAAAAGTGCAGGCTTATTGACAGAAATAGTAAAGTCAGTCCTTTTAAAAATTATTCATTTTTTGGCTTCTCTCAATAGAATTTTATAGGAGATAATTAAGCATTTCCTTGGTGACTTCAGAATCCTCATAAGAGTATTAGCTATGTTCTATTCTTTAATATACTGATGCCCCAGGGTTTATTGGTATTTGTAGGGCCTATGTTTAAATGATTCCTGATTGCTGTGCTTTTTGCTTTTGTGTTTGTTTATTTGACTAAAACATTTGGCTTCCTCTTTCACTTTGAGGACCACTTCCTAGTGCTGGCAGCAGTCACTTTGTCCTCACAACTTCTAAGCTGCTGCATTAATTTGAATGTGATTAGATGGAGGTTCTGCTTCTCATTATAAAGCCTCTTGGCAGTTGTGACACAAGCATTTTTTTCATGCTTGATTCACAGCTGCATTTTAGATCAAGGGTTGGTAAACTAGGCCCCTGTAGGCCAAATCCACACCACTGCCTAATTTTGTAAATTAAGCTTTATTAAGCCACACCGATTTGTTTACATATTGTCTCAGACTGCTTTTCTGCAGTGGCAGAATTAGGGAGTTGTGACAGAGACCCTGTGGCCCACAAATCTGAAATATTTATTTACTAACTGGCCTTTCATGTCACATAGCCCCTGGAAAACTTATCTGTATACTTGTGAGATAATATGAGTGAAAAAGCAAGTAATTCCTTAGTTTATGAAAAGAGGCTTGACTCCCAGGGATCCCCAAACTATAATTTAAGAACCACTGGGGGCTTCCCTGGTGGCACAGTGGTTGAGAGTCCGCCTGCCGATGCAGTGGACATGGGTTCGTGCCCCAGTCTCGGAAGATCCCACATGCCGCAGAGCGGCTGGGCCTGTGAACCATGGCCGCTGAGCCTGCACGTCCGGAGCCTGTGCTCCACAATGGGAGAGGCCACAACAGTGAGAGGCCCGCATACCGCAAAAAAAAAAAAAAAGAAGAACCACTGATCTAGAACATAGTGCTTTCCAGCAATCTCTAAAGCTGTAATGAATTAGAAAACTTTTTAAAATTATGATAAAATATATATAACATGAACTTTGCCTACTTTTTTTTTAAGTTTTTTTGACGTGTACCATTTTTAAAGTCTTTATTGAATTTGTTACAATATTGCTTCAGTTTTATGCTTTGTTTTGTTTTTTTTCTGGCCAGGAGGGATGTGGGATCTTATTTCCCTGACCTGGGATCGAACCCACACCCCCTGCATTGGAAGGCAAAGTCTTAACCACTGGACAACGAGGGAAGTCCCTCAACTTTGCCTTCTTAACTATTTTGTAAAGTGTACAACTCAGTGGCATTAAATTCACAATGTTGTACAACCATCACCACTATTTCCAGAATTTTTTATCACCCCGACAGAAACTCTGTATCTATTAAGCAATAACTCTCCAGTCCCCTGTCTTCACTTCCCTGCCCCTGATAACCTCTAATCTACTTTCTATCTCTATAAATTAGCCTACTCTAGATTTTCATATAAGTGAATTTATACAATATTTGTCTTTTTGCATCTAGCTTACTTCATTTAGAATAATGTCTTCAGGGTTCATCTGTGTTGTAGCATGTATCAGAACTTCATTCCTTTTCATCCCTGAATGATATTCCTTTGTGTTTATACCACATTTTGTTCTTTTGCTCATCAGTTGATGGACACCTGGGTTGTTTTCATCTCTTAGCTATTGTGAATAATGCTGCTGTGAACATTGGTGTACAAGTATCTGTTTTAGTCTGTTTTAATATCTTTTGTGAGTACCTAGAGTTGCTGGGTCATAAGGTAATTCTATGTTTAACTTTTTGAATACCTGCCAAACTTTTTCCACATAACTGTACCATTCTCACCAGCAGTCTAAGAGTTCCAGTTTTCCAAGTCCTTATCAACACTTGTTATTTTCCATTTTTTTATTATAGCCATTCTAGTAGATGTAGATTAGAAAATGTCTACAACCATTAACAAATTCCCAGAGTATCCTAATGATGTTGTTAATTGGTAGCACATTTCCATTCATATTTTCTAACGTTGTCACCAAAACTAATTTTAAGGGATTTCCCCATAAGTACCCAGAAATGAATATGAAATATTCATATCAAGTCGTATTTACAGTGTCTCTAATAGTTAACATATATAATCCAGTTTTGCTTTTACTGTTTTGATTATTGCATCTAAAAAATGCTCACTGAGAAAACATAAAATACAAAAGTAGAAAGAAGATAACCAAAATCACTTCTTTTTATATTTTTTTTATTGGAGTAAAATATACATAAGGTCAAATTTATCATTTTAACCATTTTTTAAGTGTACATTTCTCTGGCAGTTAGTACATTCACACTCTTGTGCAAAAATCATCTCCACCATCAATCTCCAGAACTTTTTCATCTTCCCCAGCTAAAACTCTGTACCCATTAAACACTAACTCCCCATTCTCCCTTTCCCCTAACCTCTTGCAATCACCGTGACAATTTCTGTCTCTATGAATTTGACTATTCTTTGTACCTTAAGTAAGTGGAATCATGCAGCATTTGTGTTTTTGTGACTGACTTATTTCACTTACTATAATGTTTTCAAGTTTTATCCATGAGGGAGGGAGTATGTGTCAGAATTCCCTTCCTTTTTGAGGCCGAATATTATTCCATACTATGTATATAGCACACTTTGTTTATCCATTCATCACTTGGCTTGCTTCCATCTTTTGGCTATTGTGAAAATGCTGCTGTGAACATGGATGTACAAATCAAAATCACTTTTAATCCTACAACCCAGAGAAAATAGCAATTAGCCATTTGGTACACTCTCTTCTTTTTAAAAAGAAAAAAAAGGTTTATTTATTTACTTTTTTTAAACTTTATTTATTTATTTATTTTGGCCGTGACACGCGACATGCAGAATCTTTGCAGGATCTTAGTTCCCCAACAAGGGGTCAAATCCGTGACCCCTGCATTGGGAGGGGAGCATGGAGTCTTAACCACTGGACCACCAGGGAAGCCCCTACTCCTTTCTTATGTTTAATTTGTAGTAAATATACACACAAGCATAGACATACATGTATAATTCTAATAGAAATCATACTCAAAATAGTTTTTATCAGTTTTTTTGTTTTGTTCTGTTCTGTGGGGTTTTCCCCTTAATATAGTTGCATACATTTATTCTTATCATTAAAAGCATTTTCAAAAATGCCATTTTAAAATAGTGGTTTAACAGTTGATCACATGGATATTCCATAAATTATTTAATCATTCTCCTCTTATGGAACATATATCGATAGTTTGTTTCCAGCTTTTTTTTTCTTATAAACAATGTTTTACATCAGTATTTGACAACCTGCCTGATAATTTCTTCTTAAGTATGTCTTCCTCAATATAGAAAAAAATAATTACTTTCTCAGTGTTTCCATTGTGTGATTTTTTTATATTTTAATGTCTGTGTTTTTTAATTGGGAGGGTGGTTAGATAGCACGTAAGGTCAAAATACTTGGAAAAATATTTGACTATCCTTAACATGCTATTTTAAGACTCAGACAACATAATTTACAGTACTTGTTTGTAATTTTATGAAACCTATACATCATAGTATCCCTTCTTTTGAACGATTTTTCTCAATTAACATTCTATGTTACCCCATTCTTTTCACTGTGTATCATTCTTTCAGTACTCTTATACTTTGAAGTGCTTTTGTATAATAGTTTAAAGGGAATATCTTTTTGAAATATAGAACAATACTTCTTGACTATTAACTATAATTTGTGGGCAAAGATTTTATTAGAGATTATAATTTCAGTTAAAACATTACTGAATTGCAATTTTTCATGAAAGTACTGAGTAATTTTATCATTTTTTTCTTAATCCACCTTTCCCCTCCCCGCTTTTTCAGAATGATGGCTTTCATGAGTTGGCTATATGGATTTTTTTAAAGGACAGACAGTAATGAAATATTTGAAGCACTTGTTCCTGAAAATTATGAACATTGACACAAATTCTACCTCTGTCAACTTTTATTTAAATCAGTGAATATTTATGTAAAAATTTGGTTTAAAAGAGCTATATCCATGTGTATATTTTCATATATATGACAGAACAGAATATGTATGGATAGTGCTAATGTTATATCTGTATTTTTATTATTCCTGACTTAAATTACTTCTCAAAGTGTGTTTATACTGTGAATTAATATGATGTATTATTCACATTATGCTTTAATAATTTTTTTCTTAATGAACCATGATATATGTATATAAATATTCTCATTTCCATGCCTGTGTTTATAACCCATATCTTTAATACATTCACAAGGGATGATCAACTTTGATGCTATGCTGTCATGTTTAACTTTTTTCTTCTAAATGTAAAATTAATTATGCACCAATATGCTGTCTATCATTGAGGGGACTATATTCAGGTCTATTCTTATAATAGCAAAGGTCTTGATAAAATAATGGTTGCCATATATAATTTGTTATTGCCAACTAGAAGAACTGTGATAGAAAAGATACATTCATATATTATATACAATATACTATTTTGGCTACCACATGGACTCTTCACATAATATAAACGCTATCAAAATTAAACTAAAAGCTGTATTTAGAATTTTGTAAAACGATAGAACAGAAATTTGGGATACTTTTCAGTAAATAAAATTTATCACTGTACGAATCTAAAATTTTGAATACAAAAATATCAATATATAGGGTAAATACAGTAAAACATTTTGTTAAAATTCCATTATACATTCAATAATATCCAGTTTTTTGCTTCTAAACCTGTGTGTTGTAATTTATCAGTCTTCCAGAATAGTATGTAAACACTGACCTGTTGTGGCATATTAGATAGAAAACAGCTTTTTACAGTGAATTTTCAAAGTTGTAACTTTAAAGGATTTAGATATATACAGATATTAATAAAAGAACAAAAGTACAAAATAGATTGTCATACAAAAACTAATCGTGTTTAAACCATACATTTGAAGAAAATCCTGTTCTTAATAGATTTCATTATGATCGAAAAAGAACTTAAAAACTAGCATTGGAAAATGGAAGACCAATTATTTATGATACATTTTATTTCCTCCTGTGGTTTAATAAAGTGGAGCTTATGTGTGAGTGTTTGTGTGTACCTGGGGGTGGACAGCACTCTTTTTCTAAAACTAATATTCCTTATATGTTCTCATTATGCCCTTTGCAGTAATTGTGTATTTGGTGTGATGTGGCTTACTTTTTCACCATCTATGTAATTTTATGTATTCTATCTCCTGTGTGTGAATTCATGTATTACAGCAAAATACAATAGAAATGGGACTATTTACAATGTCATATGGAAAATCTTTTAATAAATATATGTAAATAAAATTTTAAAATTTGTCCCCACCTTTTCCCCAAAACAACAGCAAGGCATATTTTGTTCAATATTTTATTTTTAATGTTTCTATAATTTAAAAATGTATAGTTTGCCATAATTGTTATTTTCATAACCATGATACAATTTTTTAAAGTAGTTTTATCTTGAAATACTGAATGTTCTGACCTTTTATAGATGTTTTTAATTTGTTTTAAATAATTTTAAATTATGGAGCTTGACATAGATTTTCCAATAAACTTTCCAGTCCATTTATTTTCTCTTTCTTACAAATAATTTTGTATAATGGTAGCAATATTCTTAGTTCTAAAGTTAAGTGTAATTTATTCAAATCAAATTTTATCATGGTGGGATATGGAGAAGTCTCTGAACTCAGATTCCAGGCACTTTCTTTTTTTTTTTTTTTTTTAACATCTTTATTGGAGTATAATTGCATTACAATGTTGTGTTAGTTTCTGCTGAATAACAAAATGAATCAGCTAAACGTGTACATATATCCCCATATCCCCTCCCTCTGCGTCTCCCTCCCACCCTCCCTATCCCACCCCTCTGGGTGGTCACAAACCATGGAGCTGATCTCCCGGTGCTATGCAGCTGCTTCCCACTAGCTATGTGTTTTACATTTGGTAGTGTATATATGTCAGTGCCACTCTCTCACTTCATCCCAGTTTACCCTTCCCCCTCCCCGTGTCCTCAAGTCCATTCTCTACATCTGCGTCTCTATTCCTGTCCTGCCCCTAGGTTCGTCAGAACCATTTTTTTTTTTCAGATTCCATATATATGTGTTAGCATAACGGTATTTATTTTTCTCTTTCTGACTTACTTCACTCTGTATGACAGACTCTAGATCCATCCACCTCAGTACAAATAACTCAATTTCGTTTCTTTTTATGGCTGAGTAATATTCCATTGTATATATGTGCCACATCTTCTTTATCCATTCGTCTGTCAGTGGACATTTAGGTTGCTTCCATGTCCTGGCTATTGTAAATAGAACTGCAGTGAACATTGTGGTACGTGACTCCTTTTGAATTATGGTTTTCTCAGGGTATATGCTGAGTAGTGGGATTGTTGAGTTGTATGGTAGTTCTATTTTTAGTTTTTTAAGGAACCTCTATACTGTTCTCCATAGTGGCTGTATCAATTTACATTCCCACCAACAGTGCAAGAGGGTTCCCTTTTCTCCACACCCTCTCCAGCATTTATTGTTTGTAGATTTTTTGATGATGGCCAACTGGCACAAAAACAGAAATACAGATCAATGGAACAAGATAGGAAGCCCCAGAGATAAACCCACACACATATGGTCACCTTATCTTTGATAAAGGAGGCAAGAATATACAATGGAGAAAAGACAGCCTCTTCAATAAGTGGTGCTGGGAAAACTGGACAGCTACATGTAAAAGAATGAAATTAGAACACTCCCTAACACCATACACAAAAATAAACTCAAAATGGATTAAAGACCCAAATGAAGGCCAGACACTAGAAAACTCTTAGAGGAAATCATAGGCAGAACACTCTATGAGATAAATCACAGCAAGATCCTGTTTGACCCACCTCCTAGAGAAATGGAAATAAAAACAAAAATAAACAAATGGGACCTAATGAAACTTCAAAGCTTTTGCACAGCAAAGGAAACCATAAACAAGATGAAAAGACAACCCTCAGAATGGGAGAAAATATTTGCAAACGAAGCAACTGACAAAGGATTAATCTCTAAAATTTACAAGCAGTTTGTGCAGCTCAATATCAGGAAAACAAATAACCCAATCCAGAAATGGGCAGAAGACCTAAATAGACATTTCTCCAAAGAAGATATACAGACTGCCAACAAACACATGAAAGGTTGCTCAACATCACTAATCGTTAGAGAAATGCAAGTGAAGACTACAATGTGGTATCACCTCACACCAGTCAGAATGGCCATCATCAAAAAATACCTCCCATTTTTAATCTCCCATTTTAAAACCCTCTTGAACCATACCATTCCATTTTTCATACTCTTTGGAGCAAAAGTTCCTTGAAAGGAGTTATCCATACTCACTTCATGCCACCCTTCCTTCTTGAACTATTCTAATCACCTAATCACAATTTATTCCCGTTACTCCAGTCAAACCATTCTTATCAAGGCACCAACAACCCCCATGTGTTCTTTATTTCCACTATGACCTTTTTCATACCTAATCTTTCCACTTAGTGCTTTTTCGTTATGTTTGATACTGCTCCTATTTTTCTTTGAGGAAGGATTAGGTACAGATATAGCTTTAAAATAGTGCATTTGAAGATAAGATTGAGGACTTCTTCCAGAAGGCATCAGAAAAAGAGATTGAAAATGTAAAAGAAAGGATGAGCATCATAGAGGATATGTGTAGGAGTGCCAACATCCAGGTAATAATGAGCCTTAGAAATGAGAAATATTAGACAGGAGTGTAGAAAATAGTTTAAGAAATAATGGAGATAAATGTCCCCAAATTAAGCATATTTTAATAAAGTCTGAGGTCTTTATTAAAAGGGCTCAGAGAAAGCCAAGTAGGAGAGAAGGAAAAACCCACATTTAGACACAATATTGAAGACAGGAGAGAAATTATAAAAGCTTCAGAGAGAAAACAGGTCACCTAAAAAGGAACAAGGGTCAGATTTACATCTGTTGTGGACTGAATGTGTCTCCCAAAATTGCTATGTGGAAACCCTATTTTCTAATGTGATGACAGGAGGTGGGGCCTTTGGGAGATAATTAGGTCATGAGGATGGAGCCCTCATGAATGGGATTAGTACCCTTGTAAAAGGAATCCCAGAAAGCTCTTGCACTCTCTGTTGTATGAGGGTACAATAATAAGTCAGCAGTCTATAACCCAGAAAAGGGCTCTCACCAGCACCTGACCATGCTGGCACCTTATCTCTGACTTCTAGCCTCCAAAACCATGAGAAATAAATTTTTATTGTTTACCAATCTATGGTAAATTATTATAGCAATTCCAACAGACTGAGACAACATCAACCTTCTCAATAATTACACTGGAAACGAGCAACATAGTATTTTCAGAACATTGAAAGAAATGAATTTTGAACCTATTTTATAACTATGCTGTCATTCAAATCTGAAGGTGTAATAAAAATGTTCTTAGGCATACAAAGTCTCAGAATGTCAAATGAAGATCAACATTGAAAAAACTTGAAGGAAGTAATCAATTAGAGAAGTAGGTATAGAAGATGCTGCAAGAGATATGATAATTAAAGATAATCAAATAGCTTGGTAAAGCATATTAAGAAGAGGAGGGACCAAAAAAAGAAACAAAATATATCTATAAAAATTAAGACCAAAAATTTTAGAATCTGGATAATACCAACATGCTAGATAGTGGGGAGGAGGACAGAAAGAGAAGAAAGGCACATGAGGTAAAATACCTGTCAGGAGAACATACAAATCTCGATATTTCAGAAATCAGCAAGGAGGGGTAACACAAACAGGTGTCTTAAGAGCAACTATCAAAATGATATAACAGTAAACACATAGAACTTTATTCTTACCAGGCACTTTCTCAAGAGTTTTACATATATTAATTAATTCCCACAACAACCATATTCTCCTTTATTCTCATTTTACAGATGAGAGCACAGGAAAGACTTGCCCATGACCACTTAACTAATAATGATGAAGTCATTTTGGGATGCTTTCAAAAGTGATTTAATATTTAACCAGCAGAAGAACACTTGACCTCTGCAGTGGAAAGCAGGAAAAGAGAAAAAAAATCAAAACAAAAAAATGAAATTGAAGTACAGTAGATGGAAAATATGAAACAAAATGGCAGAAATAAATCCTTATGCAAGAGTAACCACAATAAATTGTAAATTGATGGATAAAATCCATCAATAAAAAGAAAGAATCAGGGACTTCCCTGGTGATGCAGTGGTTAAGAATCCACCTGGCAGTGCAGGGGACACGGGTTCAATCCCTGGTCCGGGAAGATGCCACATGCCACGGAGCAACTAAGCCCGTGAGCTTACTACTGAGCCTGTGCTCTAGAGCCCGTGAGCCACAACTACTGAGCCCACGACCACAACTACTGAGCCCACGACCACAACTACTGAAGCCTGTGTGCCTAGAACCTGTGCTCCACAGCAAGAGAAGCCCCCACAATGAGAAGCCGACGTGCTGCAACGAAGAGCAGCCCCCACTTGCAGCAACTAGAGAAAGCCCACGCATGGCAACGAAGACCCAATGCAGCCAAAAATAAATAAATAAATAAATTTATTTTTTAAAAAAGAATCAGATTTAAAAGACAGGGGACTTCCCTGGTGGTGCAGTGGTTAAGAATCCGCCTGCCAATGCAGGAGACATGGGTTCGAGCCCTTGTCCAAGAAGATCCCACATGCCATCTAGCAACTAAGCCTGTGTGCCACAACTACTGAGCCTGTACTCTAGAGCCTGCGAGCCACAACTACTGAGCCTGTATGCCACAACTACTGAAGCCCGCGTGCCTAGAGCCTGTGCTCTGCAACAATAGAAGCCACTGCAATGAGAAGCCTGCGCACCGCAACGAATAGTAGCCCCCACTCACCGCAACTAGAGAAAGCCCACGCGCAGCAACGAAGACCTAACACAGCCAAAAAAAAATATTAAAAAATAAATTTATTAAAACAAGACAGTATGTGAGTTACAAGAGAGGTATGCTTTTTAAAATTTGAAAACAGAAGGAAAGAAAAAGATTCACCAGGCAAATGGGAACCAAAAGAAAGCTGGAGTACTAACCTTATTATCTAAAAAGATAGAATCTTGGGGTGGAAAAAAAGTGTGATATAGTGGTGAACAACAAGAAGAATAACAAGTACAATAGAACAAGAAGATATAGCCAACATAAACATATGGCTATATATGTACATACATGTATAAAACTCCACACCCTATAAACTGAGAATACACGTTTTTCAAGCATATCTCTTACATTTGAAAAAATAGACCATATAGTAGCCCTTAAAGGAAGCCTCAGATTCAAAAGAATTATATAAGTCATTTCTCTGGCCATAATGCATAAAATTAGAAAATAATTTTTCAAAAGGATAGAAAAAACTTCAATATGTCTGGAAACTAAAAATGTCTTTCTAAATTACCCTTTGTTAAAGATGAAAATCATAAAGAAAGTAAAATAATTTAGACTGATAATCAAGTAATAAACCATTAAAATCAAAATTGTGGGACACAGCTAAAGATGAGTAATTAGAGGAAAACCTATAATTTTAAATATGTTAATCAGGAAATAAAACTGTTCACAAATGAGCAAGCATTTAAATCAAGAGATTGGAAAAAAGTAACAGTAATCCCTGCTCCTCCTCCGCCAAAAGTAACAGAAATAATAAAGGACAAAAAACAATGAGTTGGAGAACAATAATATCAACCACAAAAATTGAGATTTACAAAATTAAGAGCTGGATCTATAAAAGGACTGATTAATGAACTTTACTTGAAACAAGACAAATATATAGTCAAAACACAGAAGGGGGAAATAACTACAAATATTTTAGATATTAAGAAAATAAAAGTATGAAGAGTGAACATATGCTAATATATGAAATGGATAAATGCAATGAAAACTAAAAATGCTGAAACGTGGTACAAGAAATAAAATAGAACTCAACGAGAACAATATGTACTAAAGAAATTGAGAGACAGTCAAATATAATGGTTGGGATTTTATTTTACCTTAGTTGCAAGCTAATAAGTTAACCTATTACTGTTTCCTAGATGCAGGAATAAAATAGGAGACTCCTGGATCAGAGACAGAGGCCTTTATTACTCATGGCACAGCAAGCAGCATAAGCATCATGTTTGCACTGGTTCTCCTTACCTCCTCAATCCCCACAGGGGCAATGTGGAGGGGCCCAGATGAATACTAAGCATGCAGAGGTTCACGTAGCAGCCTAGAGCACTGAACTTAGTTAATCCATCTCTTTTATAGCAAGCAATTAGTAAGCCTGCTCTTTGTCCCAGAAGGATGCATCACTTCATCCCCCAAGGTTGCTCACTGCAAACACAATGCTGAGAAATGGCCTGGATGAAGATAAATTGGGGCCTTGCATTCTTTGCATACCCACAACAAGAACGTACAGGGAGGGCCTTCCCTGGTGGTGCAGTGGTTAAGAATCCGCCTGCCAATGCAGGAGACACAGGTTTGAGCCCTGGTCCGGGAAGATCCCACATGCTGGGGAACAACTAAGCCCGTGCACCACAACTACTGAGCCTGCGCTCTAGAGCCCCCGAGCCACAACTACCGAGCCCACGTGACACAACCACTGAAGTCCGCACACCTAGAGCCTGTGCCAACAAGAGAAGCCACCACAATGAGAAGCCCGCGCACCACAACGAAGAGTAGCCCCCGCTCACCGCTACCAGAGAAAAGCCCGCGTGCAGCAACGAAGACCCAATGCAGCCAAAAATAAATAAATTTTTATAAAGAAAGAATGTACAGGGATACTCAGGGGTGTATGGCACATTGCCTCTCCCAAGGATATTCTATCCCTTGATCTTAATACATTCTTGGCCGAAGTTGAGTATGCCACTCCATTGACCACCTGCTGAAAATGCCCAACAGAGGCTGGGACCAAACCTGTTCAATGTGTCTCATATAGCATTAATTAAGGCTAATATCAGTAAGATCCCAAAAGCAGAAGGAAGAGGCTAACCAGCAGTACTGATCTCAATTGTGCCTTCCAGGATCCCAGACGTAGCCCACTATAGTTATCATGGGGAGCAGAGGGTGTTATTTTAGACATGAAGGATGTGGTCTAAAGTCATTCTGTTATCCATTATGACTCATGCAATTTAGATTGACTGGTTAATCTCTGGTGTCATTGCCAATGGGGCAATAGATGAGCAAAACAGCAACCCTCATCCACAATGGAGAGTCCATGGCCATCTCTCCCCCACATACAAACAGATAGCCCAAAGGTCACAAGTCACTCCAGTTTGGGGTTTGTGGTTAAACTTGATTGGGATCATCATCGCACTGGTTTGGTTGAGAAACCTGGGCTATGTCACTGGGTAGTGATAGCCTTGAGAGTTGTACATGGCATAACCCAAAGCTGCTCAGCAGTCAGGAGAAGCATATGAATTTGTATCGATCAGATTTTTAAAAGATTGTGTTGGTGTGTGTGTTTGTACAGGTACAAGGCGGAGTCCATGCCTGGGAGCTTCCATCGATGGCATTGGGCGAAGCAAAATAAATGGTTCAAGAGTGGATGAGTTTTTCTGTTTTCATAGCCTGTGGACAGGGGTGACAGACACAGCAGCAGGTCAGATTGCCAGCCACTGCAGTTTCTTGCTTCAGGCAGACCATATGATTTTTTGCAGGCTGCAATGTAGGCTTTTTGTAGGGGACAAAGAGAGCATTCATTGCTATTGGTTTGGGCCCCGCTCAAAAAATGCTGATTTGTGGGTTAGCTGATATAAAGGACCAAATAGAAAGCCCAAGTGGGCACATACTCTCTCCAGTTCCCCAAAAGTCCAACAAGAAGCTAAACCTCAAAGGTTTGGTTGGAGGAAGACGGTAGGTGGAGCAGATATACAGCACTTTTTCCTGGGGTGCCAGAGAAATAGAGGGTTGTGAATCTGCCCATTTAAGTCCAAGAAACTTCACTTGGAAAGCCAGCCTCTGAATTTTGTTAGGGTTTATCAGCCACCCCGCTAGTGTAGGTGTGATAGGGGCCTTGAGATGGAGGCTTCTGACTTGCCAACCAATAGGATGTCATCTATAGGGTGAAAACTTTGAAATCAGAGGGTAAAGGCACACCCACTAGTGACAAATGGCAGGGAGTTCATCTCACAAGCATGTCTCTACTTTCTATACTTCCCTGATTGGGATAATCCCCTCTGATACTTACAGGATGGGAGTATAAGCCTATAGCACCTCAATTCCTACTATTTATTCAGATGTACAGGCAACAGCAGCACATTGAATTAGTTCCACCCATATGGTCAAATTAGCTTCTCTTCCCCATTCAGAACCCTGTCCTAATCCCATCAATTAAATTTGAGCATCAATGGACCAGGTAGGATGGTGACTTGGGTGCCTATATCCAAGGAAGCCATAGAAATTTGAGTCCCTCCCCTCCCTGAGGTTCCTAAGTATATTTGTACAGAGTGTGTATGGCCTTCAGCCCTCCTTTGGGACAAACCCAAACATTTGGTTTCTTAGAGTAACAAGACTTTCCTGAGGTCAGAAAAAAGAAGGAGGGGGAGATTGGAGGGCGCAGAGGGAGAGAGCAGCTCCTCCCTTTGGACAAAGAATGTCGCCTGCCATATCAGTAAGCTAAGGATGTTGTGGCCATCAAGCCATCAGTGACTGCATCAGGGACTGCATTTCAGGATGGACAAAAGCAGGATCCTGGCCCTGGATAGCTAAGGTTCATATCAAAGGGATGATTTCAATGAGCCCAGACCCTTGCATCCTCCCATACCTAGAAAAGCACCAAATTCATTAACTTGAGAGGTCTGTTTTTCTTTAATTAACAGTAACATTTTGATGTTCCAACTACCTGGTTTTTGTTGCAAAGAAAACCGGCCCCTCCCTTATGTACCCGGGCCCTTCCCTTACCTCTTTGGAGCAGTCCCTCAGAGCTGAGAGGCTGTCTTCCAGGCTTAAGTCCTCAGTTTGGTCCACCAAATAAAACATAATTCCCAACTTTTAGGTTGTACCTTTTTTTTTTTTTCAGTTGACATCCCCAATAAGCAAAGCTTTGCACTGACTTCTAATTTCAAGTGGCTGAACCAAAGTTCTATGTCCTTATTGCTGACACCATTTATTTCAGCAGCCACAGTGTATTGCCTTTCGACTGGGGCTGTAGGGCTTGCTGCCTGTTGTCACGATGACATTTCTTTCCTGTCCCACCTGAGCAGAACACCATTCCAACAGCTTGTTTCAATCGTACCTCTCATGGCTCAGCTTCTAAATATTCACTAACAGGTAGGACAGTCCGGGACGCCTATTTCCTCGCCTTCACTCAACACTTGGGTGAGAGCGTTCACTACAATCATTTCCTGCGCAACCTTCTCCTGTCCCCTAACTTCATCCTTTCTTTTCAGAGAGCCATGTCTGTCAGCACCCATCCTTTTGTGGCCCAAACTGGAGAACCGTGAGTGGTCTGAGACTTGGTTCTGCTCACAGCCTGGTATGTAGCCTGCCACAGGTTCACAAGCGCCAGCAGAGGACAAGAGACTCCTGGGTCAGGGAGGAAGCTCTTTATCACTGCACAGCAGGCAGTGTGAGTTTTACACCAGTTCCTCCTGTCCCCATATCCCACAGGGGGCATTCAGGCAGACCTAGATGGATGCTGCACATGCAATGGGTTTATATCCCAACTGAGGAATTGGAATTTAGGAAACCTCAGTCTCAAATAAGGGGCTTCAAGCAAACCTGCACAACCTTTGCCCTGGAAGGAGATGTTATCTTTCTTATATTGGATGGTAAGCAAAGCTGCCTTGTTCTCTGGGGTGACATTGTCTCTACCTCCCAAAGCTTTACAAGCATCCTTGAAAAGATTGTTCAGAACAAAAACTGTCCCTACCTCAGCGAAAAAAACATGCAGAAATGAGAGCTCTGTGTAGAGTTGTCTCCAACATCTGTAATGTTACCTTTTTTTAAATTCTGGTAAGATGTACATGGAATGTACCATTTTAACAATTTTTAAGTGTACAGTTCGGTGGCATTAAATACATTCACAATGTTGTAGTACTATCACCACTATTCATTTCCAGAGCTGTAATATTATTTTTAATGCACCACTGGTTTTGCATTTAATTTGAATTTTTTATCTGTGTTCATAGGTGGGACTGGCCCATAGTCATCTTTTGTGTGAAAGCAGTGTTGTCTAGCTTTGATGTCATAGTCATCCTTGCTTACCAGCACATTATTGACGAGGGGATTTTTGCAGACACTAATGCCTGTGTCCGGTGATGTGTTATGTAAGTGAATATTAAAACACCTGCATTTGAGTAAATATCAACAACATTTTTTGCACTTCATGTATTTATTTGAAACTTCGTACATGTCATACTAAGGCATTTTAATATTTTGTTAGAGTGTGATAGGCATTATAACAGGCACCTTCGTGCAGGGGAACAGAACATCTATTACAACTATACCGTGTTTCACTGCCCTTTCCCTGGAAGAGCAGACTACACTTTCTGGCGGCACTTTTTTTCTTAGTCCTGTGGGTATTATTTCCTCTAGAATATATTCCTTTATTTTACCTGATAATCGGCAAGGTGAATCTTTGCAGGGGGCTCTTTTAGAAACTCCACAAGAAGGACCAGGTGTTGGACTACCATTACATTCACAAGAATGGTCAGTTACCCATTCTCTAGCTAGTGCTAACAAAAATTGCTTGTAAGTCATTTTATTCTGTGCATTAAGGCTACAATAAATTTTAAACGCATTGAATAAACTGCAATTACTCAAATAGAAACCCACTTTCTTATACCATTTTCGAGTTTTCCAGAGGATATTGAAGTTTGCCAGATATTGATAGGATCAATCAACTCCTTCCATATATTTATTATACTCTAATATACAAGTGGGCTTAGGTATCTGATGGCCAGTCCTCCTGTCTTCCTTTCCTGGTGATGCTATGGAGGTGTCATGAATAGTTGTCACCATGTGGACTAGCCTCTTGTCTTTCCACATGAGAAGAATCACTTCTCCCTTCTGTAAGAATGTCATTTCTCCCCTCTGTAGATTTTTAGATTTCTCCTTTAATTGGTTTGGTAGACCACTATTCTCTCTTATAATCCCACAAACTCTGGTTTTATTTTTCAACAATATTTCAGATGTGGACACACTGTTGTAATAATTGTTTTGGTAACTATGGTGCCATGAACCAAGATAAGGTTGTAGGACTGATAATATTGTTTCTTGCAGTTTCTTTCCTTCACCCGTGTAAATCTCAAGCTTGCATATATATCCAGTTCCACTTTCGCTAACCATCCTGGCCAAAGCTCCATATTTTGTAAGTTTTCCAGGATTATAGGATTTTTAAAAAAATATTTATTTGTTTGGCTGTGCCGGGTCTTAGTTGCAGCATGCAGGATCTTTGTTGGCGCGTGTGGAATCTAGTTCCCTGATCAGGGATTGAATCCGGGCCCTCTGCGCTGTAGCGTGGAGTCCACTGGACCACCACGGAAGTCCTCGAGATTATAGGTTTCGAAACTGAGTTGTCCTCTCCACTTTATCATTGCCTCATCAAGCGATAGCTCTTGTTTGGGTATATAGATCAATTGAAATTTTGGTAGAAAAAATAATCCAAAAGAGGTTTAACTTTTGAAATTCTGTCCACAGGAAGTGGAGTTTCCGAGTTATTGTTAAAGTGAAGAAATTATTGTTTGAAACTTCTTCTCGTCATAATCTTTGGAAAGATAAGTGTTTCAAGTAAGGGATCAGTTGACCAATATTTTTCCAGTTTGACTTTCTTATTTTTTCCATCAAAATTATTAATCCAAGAAACTTCTTCATGTCACTGTTGGCTACATCAGTCCATTTTAAAGCCTTATCATACTTTTTATATGATTCTTCATTCTGTTGGCGATACAAGTTTGTTTGAGAAGCAACCAACTCAAAAAAGTCATTACCGGGACTTCCTTGGTGGCGCAGTGGTTAAGAATCCGCCTGCCAATGCAGGGGACATGGATTTGAGCCCTGGTCCGGGAAGATCCCACATGAAGTGGAGCAACTAAGCCCGTGCTCCACAACTACTGAGCCTGTGCTCTACAGCCCTCAAGCGACAACAACTGAGCCCGTGAGCCATAACTACTGAGGCCCAGGCGCCTAGAGCCCGTGCTCTGCAACAAGAGAAGCCACCGCAATGAGAAGCCCGTGCACCACAACTAACAGTAGCCCCCGCTCACTGCAACTAGAGAAACCCTGCGCGCAGCAATGAAGACCCAATGAAGCCAAAAAAAAAAGTCGTTACCCAAAATTAATTCTGTTATTTCACTAACACTTTGCGGGTTATTACATTCAGTAGTTACACCTGACACACCTGTAAAGTCTTCTACTTTTCATGAAATGTTCAATCCATTCTTCTGTAGAAGCAAAGGAGCATTCTCCAGCACCATGAGTTTCATTTTCACTTTCTGTATCAGAATCAATCACTAACGTTTTTTGTCTTTCTCTTGGTCTCATATTCACATCGTCTGAAGAACTATCATCTTCTGAGACATTAGTATATATGTCACTTGGACAATCAGAGAAAGCATCTGCATAAAATTCACTGAAAAATTCTTCACTCAAAATTTCATGGTGTCATTTTTGAAAATTTTATGGTAATAAACTTGCATTTATAATACACACAAGGTTGGAACAAAAACCTAACAGAGCAAAATATGAATGATAACGACAATCATAAGTTGTATAATTAACTCTTGATCAATTTTAAGCTCTAACAGCTTCACAAGGTGATGTTAATTAATCACTCTCTAAAATACGTATTGATACGTCTCCGGTCAATAACGTTCGGGTAACAAAAGACGTATTAATACGTCTCTGGCCAATAATGTCCTGGAATGGGTAGTGAAATTTCTCTTTTCCCATGCCCTGGAACCCTTTGCCTTACATGGGAATTGTTGACTCCTTGAACGTTTGTTAGAGCTGACTAATGAAATTACCTGGGTAGGTGTCTTTTTTAGAAGAAAACATTTGACCACCTTTTTGATTTCTCCTATAATATTCATCTATTCTGATTTTCTTCCCCTTCTCAAGTCACTTTTGGAAATTCAGTTTTTCTGGAAAATCTATTTCATCTAGATTTTAAAAAATCCATACCTTAATTGTTTCTCTTGTGAAACGCTTATTTTTTGTGTCTCTTCACTGACTGACCTTTTCCTAAGAATCAACATTTTATTTTGCTGATCACATCTACTGTTTGTTTTTATTTCATTACTTCTGCTTTCATTTCCTCTTTTCTGCTTTCTTTGCCTTTATGTGTTTTCATTCTTGAGTTATATACTTAGTTTACTTTTAATCTTTCTTAAATTTCCTCTAAGAACCTTGGGCTGTACCCCCAAAGGTATTTTGTCATTGCTTTCTAAATAGATTCCTTTTTCTGTTCTGGATTATTCATTAACTGGGGTCACTATATAATTCACCATCCAAACTGGGATACTTTCGTGAGTGAAATATGCATATTATGTCCAGACAATAAGTGTAAGCTGGGACTGTTTAGGGTGAACCAGAAAGGTTCTGGTGAACCACCCTATTTTTAACATGAGTTATTTAAAAGGAAATTAAAATTTTTCACATAGGACATAGGATCTTTTTACAACTTTGTAATGTACTGAATTTTAATCACAGAATGTGGTCTGCAAGGATTTTTTTTTTTTTAATTTATTGAGCTTTTGGGGGTGTGTGGCGCTAAGACTTGGTAAAGTTTTGTGACTGTGCCACATGGTGCTGTATGGAATGTGTATGTTTTCTGTTGGATACACATTTCTTGACATCTTTTAAATCAAGCTTGTTAATTTTCTGTGTAGTTATCTTTGTTTATGTGATGTGTCAATTTCTAAGAAAAGTTGAAAGCTCTCCCACTATGACAGCAGATTTTTAACCTTTCCTTTTATTTCCGTTTTTGGCTTAAATAATTCAAAATTTCTATTGTTAGATACGTAAATTTTCAAGACTGTTTTTTTGTTGTTGGCTTGTACCTTTTAGCATTTGATACTTTTTACCTTAAAATCTCTTTTATCAAATATTAATATTGCTGCTTATGCTTTCTACTCTTTTTTGAACAGCTTTATTGAGATATACTTTATATATCTCCATAAAATGCACCCATTTAAATTGTATGATTTGATGATTTTTAGTACGTTCACAGCATTGTACAACCATTACCACAACCAATTTTAGAATATTTTCATCATCCTAAAAAGAAACCTCATACCTATTAAGAGTCACTCTACATTCTCCCCACTCCCCCTCGCCCCAGCCATGAATCTCCTACTGTCTCTATAGATTTGCCTGTCTGGACATTTGATATAAATGGAATCATGTGATATATGGTCTTTTGTGCCTAGCTTCTTCCATTTAGCATAACGTTTTCAAGGTTCATCCGTGTGGTAGCATGTATCAGTATTTCATTCCTTTTTTATTGCCAAATATTCCACTGTATGGATAATACCACCTTTTGTTTAATCCATTCATGAGTCGATGGACATTTTGATTATTTCCACTTTTGGCCATTATAAGTAACGCTACCATAAACATTCATGTACATTGTTTGTGCCACATATCTTTCATTTCTCTTAGGTGTGTACCTAGGAGTGGAATTTCTGGGTCATATGGTAGGTAACTCCATATTTAACATATTTCAGAACTGCCAACTATTTCCCAAAGTGGCTGCACCATTTTACATTACTACCAGCAATGTGTGAGGGTTGAATGTTCCTACATCCTCACCAACAATTGTTATTATCTATCTTTTAAATTATTGCTATCCTAGTGGGTGTAAAGTGGTATTTCATTGTGGCTTTGATTTGCATTTCCCCGATGGTTAATGGTGTTGAGCATCTTTTCATTTGCTTATTGGCCGTTTGTATATCTTTACTAGAGAAATGTCTGTTGAGATCCTTTGCCCATTTAAAAATTCGGATATTTCTCTTTTAAACTATTGAGTTGTACAAGTTCTTTATATATTTTGCCTACAAGTCTCTTATCAGATACATATATGATTTGCAAATACAGGTATCCCCGGATTTTCAAAAGTTTGCTTTATGCCGCTTCGTTGTATTAGTACCTGTTTTTGCTAACTGAAAGAAATCCAAAGAGGATTTTCTCTTTACAGAAAAAGTCAAAAAGCAAAA
The DNA here is from genome assembly GCF_949987515.2 of Delphinus delphis. Taxonomy (NCBI): domain Eukaryota; kingdom Metazoa; phylum Chordata; class Mammalia; order Artiodactyla; family Delphinidae; genus Delphinus; species Delphinus delphis. The sequence goes on along the minus strand of NC_082687.1, from coordinate 64,244,528 downwards.
ATAGTGGTCAGCGTTCTACAGCAAGCTGTTATAGAAAAGATGTGCATCCCAAGCACTGAGAGTGGCACTGCCAAGCTCTTTCCCCAGAAACTAAGCATCTCAGCATCAAGCTGCCATAGTTTGAACTGTGTCTGTATGTATCTGTGCCTTATCTTTTAAAAATTGTGTTATTATTTTTTATTGAAGTATAGTTGATTTACAATGTTGTGTTAATTACTGCTGTACAGCAAAGTGATTCAGTTATACATATGTATACATTCTTTTTTTATATTCTTTTCCATTATGTTTTGTCATAGGATATTGAATATAATTCTCTGTGCTATACGGGAGGACCTTATTGTCTAAGTGCTTTACCCTGATTTATTTTGTGCATCTGTTAGCAAGCTGTGCCCTAAGGTAATTGCTTCTTTGCTTTACACCACTTTGGATTATGAAAGTCTTCATAAGAATGCTCTGCTTTCAGATAGCAGGGGAAACCTATATATCTTCCCACCCTGTGGGTCATATTTTCACTTTTTTTTTTTTTAATTTATTTTTGGCTGCATTGGGTCTTCATTGCTGTGCACTGGCTTTTCTCTAGTTGCGGTGAGCCAGGGCCACTCCTCGTTGCGGAGCACAGGCTCCAGGCCTGCGGGCCTCAGCAGTTGCAGCACACAGGCTCAGTAGCTGTGGCGCACGGGCCTAGCTGCTCCGCGGCATGTGGGATCCTCCTGGGCCAGGGCTCGAACCCGTGTCCCCTGCATTGGCAGGTGGACTCCCAACCACTGCACCGCCAGGGAAGTCCCACTCTCTTGATGATATTATTTGCAGCACAAAAGCTTTGAATTTTGATGTAGTCTTGTTTTATTTATTTTTTCTTTAGTTGCTTTTGCTTTTGGTGTTGTAGCTAAGAAACCATTGTCTAAGCCAAGGATGTGAAGATTTACTCCTATGTTTTGTTTGAAGAGTTTTACAGTTTTAGCTTTTGCTTTTAGGTCTATGATCTATTTTGAATTAATTTTTGTATATGGTGTGAGATGGTGTTTCATTCTTTTGCATACTAATATCCAGTTGTCTCCATGTGCTTTCTTTTTGTTAGTGTTTGCCTAGTATACTTTGCTGTTACTTTATTTTTAGACACCATTATAACTTTGTAATTTATTTTTTAAAATTTATTTTATTGAAATATATTTGATTTACAATGTTTTAATTTCTACTGTATGGCAAAGTGATTCAGTTATACATGTATATACATTCTTTTTCATATTCTTTTCCATTATGGTTTATCACAGGAATAACTTTGTAATTTAGATGTAAGATATGTAACATGCAACAATTATCCCCATTTTACAGACCTGAAGAAACGTCTGAAATTAAGTGAATTATCCCATGCACAGAACACAGAGCCAGTACTATGGATAGGGTAGGTGTTATTCCGAGTGTCACCCCATCCCAAGAGCCACTGCCTGCCCTTTGAGTCTTTTAAATAAGTCCACCTCACTCACCTTGAACTCTGAATATTCACAACAGCCCATCCCCTGGAGTGGTCAGAAGGGAATTACTAACCTTATCCTTGACTAATAGAAATTTGCAAAATGATGTCATACTTCAATTTTCTCACTTTGGAGGTTAAGGCTGTTGGGAACACAACACGGTTCTGAAGAAGTTGCAAGGGACAATCACGATACTTCCTACACCACAGTATTTCTACTACTTTAGCTTTTTCCTATCTTTATTTATTTATTACCTATATAACTTTTATTTGCACCATTACTTTTTGTCCTATTCAGTTCATTGGTCTCTCCTCCCAGTGAAAGATTTTACTATTGTACTCCTTTCCTGAGCACTACGAAAATTCCATGTGAATACACAGGGAAAGGGATGTTAAGCAGACATGGTAGAGTATAGTATCCTGAGGTTTTGGAAGTCCATGATCTAATTCAGGGTTTCTCAGCCTTGGCACTGTTGACATTTTAGGTTAGATAATTCTTGGTTGTGGAGGTAGTCCTGTGCATTGTAGAATGTTTGGCAGCATCTCTGGCCTCTACCCACTAGATGCTCATAGTAGCACCTACCAACCAGTTGTGACAACTAAAGATGTCTCCAGAAACTGCCAAATGTTTCCTAGAGGAAAAATCACTCACAATTGAGAACTGTTGGTTTAACTATATAATTTCTTTCTTATATCCTTTAACCTGTATCCTCTAATACAGCAGTTAAATGGTTAAATATTTTAAAAATTCTTAATGTTCTGCATCTTTCTTTTGTATTGTATTATGGTCTCTGAAAATCCATGTCTTACATGTCAAAAGTGGAATAGTGGACTGATACCTGGTTTGATGTGCCACATTGTTATTATAGCCCTGAATGTAGTAACTAGGAACCAATGTGTTTGAAAAGTGAGGGAAAAAACAGCACCTGTCAAAAGTGGTGCCTGATTGCTGCTGATTTCTGAGGCCCATGAGACAAAAAGTCCATTAGAGCTAGAGAACTCTAACATAAGCATAAATCCTCTAGAACTCTTTCAATATTTTAAGGGTGTATAATTTGGTATTCCTTGCCCTGCAAAATTAAAAGACAGTAGACCTACACTTCATTTATGTAAATTTGAATATTTATAGTGTGTGTATTCATGTCCTTGGCAAGACTATAATATGTCAAGAAAAAGACCCCAGTTATATGTTCTACACAGATTTAATTTTTGGCTTCTGAGAACTTCTAGTGCTACTAGATCAAATCAAAGAGAACTTGCTCAAGCCTTTATACAACTCTTCATTATGCTTATTTGGAATAAAGCAGACATCATTTAGAATATGCAGACACTGAACAATGATATCTATATTTACAAAAATACACAACCATATTCTGTAGTTAATTGTTTATCTAGAAAAACTCAGTTGGATAAGGCAATATGCACTATGCTCCCACTATCAAAGTTGCTCTTGTAAGTCAGGCACCTGCATTTAAATTAGTAGCCCTGGTTTTGGCATTGGGACATCCAACTCAAGATGGAGCACCTATTAAGTTTACCCCTCATCTTCTGCATCTTTTGTCACAGAAATTGTTTTTTTTTTTTGCTTTGTTTTCAACTTCTTGATTAATAATGATACAAAATTGTTTTTAGCATCTTTGCATGCATACTGAAGGAAAAGATCACTAGAAACGGATTTCCAAGTTCCATCGAAATAGTCATAGCAAAACATATGGAGAAAAAACCTTAGTGTTTCCAGTTAGGCCAAAAAAGGAAAAGATAAATAGTTTTCTTAAAATATCAAAGTCAATATTTAATTATGGCTAGGGATAATAATGCCCAATGTCAGTGTCAGTCTGTTCAGACGTACAGCGACTCAGCAAAGCAATTTTGAGCCTTTCTATTTGTGTAGCATCTTTCAACTTGACTTTCAGGAGTCCACTGCCATTTCTCACTGTCTGGGCTCTGCAGGGCGCAACTCCTTCTGGAGTCCAGGTCGTTCCCGTGAGTCTCTGACTCATCCAGGTACCAGGGGCCAGACTTGCATCCCGTGGGGTGGTGACTTACGGTCCCCGGTTCTTGCCCCACGTGAGCCTCCCTGGGAGCTCACCACAGTAACCTCCGACGCCACGGGTTCAGCCGGGACATCCCTGCAGTGGTAGGGAGGGCACTGACCAATCCCACGCCCTTCCCTGTGCCTGGCTCCGGTTTTTGGGCCCCCCCCCCTACTTCCCCGGGAAGGGAGCCGTCCGGCGCCTGTCTTTCCTGGAGGGCGCGAAAGGGAACTCGGGGCTCCCCGCGCCCCGCAGCAGGGCCCGGCGGTCCACGCGCGAAGCCAGGCGGGGCCGCGGCGCGGGTCCGAGCGCCCGAGGCGCGGGCGGAGCATGTGATCACGCCGCGCGGGGCCGGGAGCGCAGTGCCGCGCGCTGGCGGCGGCGGGGAGAGCAATGGAGGCCGCGGCCGCCTGAGAGGCGGGTGCGCTGCCGGTGCTGCTGAGGAGTCTGCTGGTGCTGCGGCAGCGCCGCGGGCTGTGCATCCGCGCCCGCCGCCCGCGCGGGACCGCCCGTCGCCGTCCAGCCCCTCTGCCAGCCCCGGCTCCAGGCGGGGACCTCAGGTGAGCGCCCTCCCGGCCCGCGGCCAGAGCCAGACAATGGGTGCAGCGGGCGGGCTTCTCCCTTCCCCTCGCGACCCGCGGGCCAGGCCCCCGCGGCGTCCCGGGGTCCCCGACCTTGCCTTTGCCCTGGGGGCGTGGGCTCGGCGTGGCGGGCCGTGGACTTTGGGGCGGTGTCCCCGCGCGTTCTGCGCGGACCCTCCCTGAGGCACCCGCTCGTGGTGTGCGCCGCTTTAGATCCCACCCGAGGAACCTGCGGACCGGCTGTGCCCCCGGGAACTTGCAGAGAGCGTGGGACCTTCTAATTCCCTCTGTCCTTCCCGCGCCGCAGCAGCCTGTCCCGGGGTCCCCGGCTCGGGTCCCGACTGTGCCGGGGGTCAAAGCGAGACCTCGCCGTCTGGGATCTCGGACGCTGACCTGGCTCAGCCTTCTCCCCGGGCCTGAACTGCATTGCTTTGTTTAACCTCTGCCGAGCCATTTCGCACGAACTCTTGTTGCTCCAATTCTGATGAGCCACCAGTTTGATGGCTGAGGCAAGACAAAGGTTTTCCCTGTTTACAAGGGCTGGAATCGGGAGACTGCACGCTGCCAGTGGTGTAAAATGTGTTTTCCTTATCTCCTCCCAGAGGTTTTTCTGGTTCTATAACCCTCCTTTCTTGCAGAGCTCTGTAGTGGCGAGATTGGACCTCCTAACCCTACCGAGACGGTGGGTGGGGTATGGCTTTTATTCCGGCTTACCAGTAAACAGAAGGGCAGACGGCTACATTTGAGATAGTCTCAGAATAGAGGCATCGTAATCATCTTCTGAATTTTGCATTTTCAGAGAAAATATATATATTTAAAGACACAGTGATTCAGTGAATGGGCGGGGTGGCAGGGGGCAGAAAACCTAGTAACTACCACCGTGTGTTGTGAAATTTTAATATGGTTTTAAGAATAATGGCCCGGAAACTGATCTGGTGTAGGTGAGGGAGTGCGTGTGTGTTGGGGGTGGTGGTGATGGAGAGGGAGTGGTTAGAATACAAAGGGTAAGGCAATTTTAGTAAAGGCTTCTTAGTATCATGTAGCAAATTTTCAGTTCATCAAGTTGTCATTAAATCATCGTTTCCCTGTAAAAATCACCTGTAGTAGTTGTTGAATTATATATAAAAAGGCTAACAATTATTTGGTGTTGTATGTGACTCAGAAATCTGAAAACAACAATTTTGAGTAATTTTAAAAAGTCAACAAAGGAAAGACACTTCCACTACTCCCTCCTTTATGCTATGAGAAAACTGAATCCTAGTTCAATATATTCAACAGAAAATTAACTGTAAGAAAAAAAGATTTCAAAGGCAGGTTTTTTAAGAAACATTTTGAAAAATGCATCTTATGTAGGTGATATGGTTGCGTTACTTCAGCTCAGACATGTGAAGGGAGGAAAATCAGGCTACTAGATTGCCCCTTTCCAGAATTAAAAGGTAGCTTCTTCAAATCCGATATTCAGAAATGGGGAAACTTTCACTTTAAAGACTTAGCAGTCATTTAGCACTGAATTTGGAGTCAGGAAGATAATAATACTGACTTGACACACTTAGGCAATTGGTGTGAGAAACAAAAGCTTCCACATGGTTCTTTCCAAAAACTGTAAAGCACTGTAATAAATATAAGTTATTATATTATACAGCTAGGTGAAGAAGCTGTATTTTACAGTTTTCTCTTACACAATTTTGGGAAAATTACTTGAAATTAATATGAACTTCTCCAGGGTAAGGGACAGTCTGGTATATACTAAGTGTTCAATAAATAGTTGCAGAAAGAATGAATTAATGAAAAATAAAATGCAAATGGATAAAATATGCATACAGATCGAATTGGTTTACTTCTTTTAGTTTAATGAACATTTACTGAAGTCCTACTGTGTGCCAAGAACTGTACAGACTGTTTCCACACACAGTTTATAATAAAAGCCTGGTGACCTTCCTTTTTTGATCATGTGTGATGTATGTTTCTATGAAGACTGGGGCCCCTTGGGTCATGTTAATGATCATCTCATGTAACTGAGTAGCACAATAGAACATTTCACTTGTTATATGTACAAATACTTTCTCACAATGGCCTGTGGGGAGGCAGGGCAGATACTATCATTCCCGTTTTGTAGGTGAGGAAATCCAGACACAGCGAGATTAAATGACTTGCCAACTCCTCGCCACTGAAGCAACAATGCCAGGGACAGAAGCTCGACCTCACGCCTGGTGCTTTCATCTCTGAATCACACTGTCTTCTCCAAGATACGCTGCACCTCCAGAAATCTCTCTTGAATTAGGCCTTATTAAAGTCTACCTTTTGAATAACTTTTACATAAGGAAAAGTTATATCTTATAACCCACTACTTAGTGAAGTGGTTAAATGTGCGAGTTCTGGAGACAGGTGACTAAACTTGAACTCTGGATTTACCAGCCACTAGTTCTGCATCTTTGGCAAGTGACTTAATCTCTCTAAGTCTCAGTTTTCTCATCTGTAAAATGGTGAAAGTAATAGTACCTACCTACCTTACAGGATTTGGGGGAGGATCAAATGAAACAATGTGCTTAGCATAATGCTTAGCACAGTGTCTAGTAGAAACTAAGCATTCAGTGTCAGCTAATTACTTTTATTCTCATTATTGTAACGAAGCAGTGGCTTTTAAACTTTTTTTGGGGGCACAATAAGAGATGAGTTTTACTTTGCCATCCAGCATACAGATACATTACAAGTGTGTTTAATTTAAAAAAATTCATTAATCAGTGCTCAGACTTCCTATGTGCAATGCATTCTTATATTTTTCATTCTGTTTTATTTAGAAATGCTGGTTGAGATACACTAAATAATTTCATATCCCGTTAATGCACCAGGACCTGCAATTTGAAAAGCACTAATGTAAAGGATAATCAGGTTAATGAGTGCCTTAAAGAAAAATCTGTTATTGAATCTTTGTTTTTCCCTCTAATGATTTACAGCATCTTTTGGAATTTGAATATTAAATTACACTGAAAATAGGTTTTTAAACATTCTTAGTAATTATAACCACATATTGAGTATTTATTACCATCTAGGTACAGTGCTAAGCAGTCTATTTTTGTATGTTATCTAATTTAGTGCTCATGACAGCCTTGTAAGAAGGTCTTCTGTTTCCATTTGGTAATTGAAATTAAGACTCAAAGTGGTTTTAGGAACTTGCACAAGGTCACAAAGTTAGTGAGAGTTGAAGCAAGAATTGTTCTGTTTGACCCCAAAGCTCTATGCTCTTTCAGCCTCAACACTGTGTTCTGAGGTTCTCTCACAGTGATTTCTGAAGACATATCATTCCTTCTTTTGCATAAATTTGAATGGTAATATTGAGAACTTACCGGTTGTGGTGCATCTTTTGTAGTTTCCTTTGAAAGGACCCGTTTGAAGAAAATCTTCAAGTTAGTAAAGTAAGAAAGTATACTGCATAGACTAGTACTTCATTTTGACTTTGGCTGGTCTTTGATGTAAACATTTTGGAATAATTTCTCAGGTTTTTATGACAGAGTCACTCAATTGGTCAGTTTTATTGTGTACCCAAAGGTTTAATACATATTCAGAAGAGACATGAAATAGCTGTGTCACTGTAAAAAGATTTCATTACAAATGAATGTCGGCTTTTGTTAAGGCACAAAATGAAGACTTAAGAGCTACAAGAATACTTTATAGTATATTGATTTGTTTCAAACTCACCAGGCAGTGAAAGTATTTATTTTGTAAAGTACTTGTAAGAAACCACCACTAACTGTACTATTTTTTGTTTTTCACTTCCTTGCAAATGTTTCTTAAATTTTTAGCAGTGTTTTAATTTTAATTTTTTGGTAGTTCTGGGACTTTCCTCCCCTTTTAAAAATATTGTGAAAAAAATATTGTGAGAAAGAATTTAGGCAATATATTTTATAAAGAGTACTTTGAAACACAAATAGATAATTTTACATGACAATGGAAAGGCAAATTTCACTGTTTCTTTCACACTTATGTCTGACAGATTCAGCCTTTTTCAGTGTCTGGTTGAACACGTAGGAGTGTATCTTATAAATAAGATAAATACCAGGTGCTTAAAGATATATAAATACGCTTTTGCTTTTGCATTATAGCTTCCGTGTGTATGGAGCTTTGAACTTTCACCGGTATGTTTAACTAGTTTATTTGTTGAATTAAGGTTGGTATTTTCAAAACTGACGATTTTTAAAAATCAGAGTTTGTGTAGATCATGATGCTATATTAGACAAAGATCAGCAGTTTCATGGTTTATGTGAAACCACATATTTTTCATAAACCATCATTTTCTGTTAAGATTAGATAAAAGTGAGTATATTGTTTCATTTATTGTTGGACATCAGATTTTATCCTTAGATGAGCCCTCAAAAACTTGTTTTGCCCCTGACGAAATTGTGTACAGTTGTCATAAGCTTATGTTTTATGCTTATTTTATTAATTTATTCCTTTTGTCTAACACTTGACCCTTAGTGGATTGGTATAGTTTTTATGAGCATCAAGAAACATTACAGCTATTGAACGGTCACTGTGATGTTTTTACATTCAGGCAAGTAAACTGGGTTCCCATTACATTTTGTACTACTTTTATTCTTGATGTGAAAATTCTTTGAGATAAAAAGAGCAAAGTCAATTTAGATATGTACTTGTACTAGTGCCTTTGAGGCGGATACATAGGCATATTTTGGATCTACTTATATGTATGATTTCCACAGTTACATGAGAAGTGCAAGATTACAATTTTAAATTAATCCATAAATTTAAAAATGATCTTAAGTAACTTTGTGGAAATGAAAAAACTGAGTAAAAACATTTAAGAGATGTTGAATGCTTTAGTCACATGTTATCAGAAATATTTAAGAAGCCAAATAGAACAACTGTACGTAATAGCTTTTATATTCTAGTGAGTTTGCATGTGGAAAGATGATTCCATTTAAAATGTCAAAAATGAAATGCAGAAATATTTTCAGATTTTAAAATCTTCACCAGCTCTTCCAGATGTTTGTAGAATTTTTCAAATAGTATTCTTTGAGGCTTGCGTGGAAATTTTAATAAACTTACTTCTGAAACTGGTAATATTTTAAAAATGTGTCTTTGAGGAAAAGATACAGAAGCTGCATCCCTGAAACACTTTGGGAAATATTTAAATTGGCAGCAAGTACTCAGCTCACTAGAGACAGGTTTTTAGAGTAGAATTTAGAGCTGATACCAGCTGCTAAGAATTATTCTCATTAACAAGAAAGGAGGGAGCACTTGTAAAAAAGGTGTTGGGCTTTTTACCAGGGAGAGTAGGAATAAGCCACCCAGAGGTCCACGGGCCTGTCTCCACTCCCCTGGTCAGGGATTGGCTGGCAGTAATAGGGGAGAAGGGGAGCAGGCGGGGGCAACAGAGAAACTCAGTTATTGTTTAAATCAGGGATAAGCCGGATTCAACAAATAATCTGTGAAAGTTCTTGTATGTAATTGTTAACCCACACTTTCCCAACTTGGGAGAAAAAAAAGGAAAGTCCATGGCCCCAAGATCATGGTTTTTGGAAGAGGAAACATCAGGACCCCATTGTCAAAGCCATTTGTGATCTCAGGCCAGGGCCACTGCTGAAGTTCTTAGGGAAGCCTGCGACGGATTCAGCAGAGCTGGTAAGACACTGCCGATGAATTCCAGCTGCCCTCAATGATTGCATTCCAGCTTTTCTTCATTTTGAAAAGTTCTTAATAGATGTAGAGTGACTTTTTCTCTACCAGAGTATTATTGTGACAGATGCAGTGGGCTTGTTTGGCACGACTTAGGATGCAGCTGCCCAGGCATGTTTGTGATGGGTTAACTGTTTTCTAGAGTTAATGAGGTCAGGGTCACAGGTTCAATTCCCGGGAAGGCCAGTTAGCTTTGCTTTGTTCTCTGATCTCATATTGTGCTCTTAACGCAGACCAGCCATCTGGCGAAGGCAGATCATTGATCACAAAGGGACTAATAAGCAAGACCGGTGTGGGAGGAGTAGCATGAATCTTCCTCAGTGGATGTTGAGTAATTAGAGAAACAATTCCAAAAGCACGTGCACGTTTGGTGTTTCCTGGCATTATCTTAATATGTGGAAGATAACATGGTTGTCCCATAATTTTCTTTGTCATTTCTGTTGAACTCCCATTTTAACAGTTGTTTTTTCTAGTTCTGAGGTTTTAGAAGTCTCATTTATTTATCAGTTATACATTGTCTTGAATGTTAGCTTTCCTTATAGGTTTGTAGGACAGTGGCTCTGTTAGTGAGAACAGGGTAAGTCTGACAGTAATAGATTAGACGACCTAGTCAGTTGTTTACAAATCCAACCCCATTTGAATTAAAAAAATAACAGTTAAAAAAAGCAAAACACCATTTTGAATGAGAATGAATAGACTGAGAATATTCGGAAAACACTTTATAGTTTTTTTTAAGCATACCTTCATCTCCAAATCTCTTATTCTCTTTATTAAAATTACTTCTAGTGTCGAGAGAAATATCCAAGATCATCTAGACCAGTGCTGTCTCATACAGTAACTGGTCCCCCATGTGGTTATTGAGCATTTGAAATGTGGCCTGTCCAAATTGGGAGGAGCCCTACGTTTGAAATACACACTGGATTTCAAACTCTTGGTATGAAAAAAATCTACAATATATCATTGATAATTTAAAAATATAACATGTTGAAATAATGTTTTAGCTATGTTAGATTGACTAAAACATTATTAAAGTTAATTTTACCTTTTTTTTCTTTTACTTTTTAAAATGTACCTACTAGAAAAATAAAAGCTACATATGCGGCTTGCATTATATTTCTATTGGGTGGTGTTGTTCTAGACCAACCCTTCATTTTACAGATGAGAAGGCTAAGTTCAGAGGTTAAGTAACTGAGCTGAGTTCTTTCCATTGCCTGTAATCTCTCTCTGCTAATAGGTTAGGTGTTCAGGAAGATGGGAACCCTTTGAACCATTAAAAGACCATTTAGTGCATGGCAATTATCATATGTTGCAAGATCTGTGCCTGAGTCACTGCATATTAGGTATTATGCCAGATGTGTGTGTGTGTGTGTGTGTGTGTGTGTTGTGTGTGTGTGTGCATGCGCGTGCGTGTGTAGGAGGGGGGCTTTGTTTTGTTTATGGTGTTGATTTTTAGGCTCAGTTCTACCTTCCTATTATAGGCCAGAAGCCCTATGGCTTTATTTAGTTATGAGAAAAGCACATTAAATTATTAGACATTAACAGTTGTAACTCTGGAATAAATATGGTGCTCAATTGAGTGAATACTTTAATATACATTGTGAAGATTTCAGACAGTTTTGAATGACGCTTGAGGACAAAGCAGCAAGATTTAAAGGCTGTATTCCTTTTGGAGGGAGGAGAGCTAAAGTGAAGAGAGATTGCTTAGCCGGTGTTCCACAGGAAGAGCTTATGAGCTGTTAGTGACTATCTCTTAACCGTGGATGTGACTGATGTTCCAGTCAAAGAAGAAATAGCCAGGATCAGGTGGTGCGAAAGCCGTGGCCCCCAGTGGGGGCTTCTTGTCAATTTTGTGACATAATAGTCTTTAATTGGCAAAGATAGAAAGGAAGAAAACCTCAGGACCAAATTTGTTATTTTTAGTTGAGATTTTTGTTTTCCTAATCCACATAGGCAGCTCAGATTAACATCTTAAAGATGTTTTCATTATGCAGCTCAGATCTAGTCTGTCTTTTTCTCCCCCTTGCCCATACAGAGTTGTAAGTTACTATCAGTTTGTTATCAGTGACAACTCAGGAGCAGCAACTTTGTCAGGCAACCTCTTTACACTTCAATTACTCTCATCATCCCTACTAGCTAGTAATGTGCACGAACTTATCCTTTTACTAGGGGCAGTGTGGAGGTTGAGAGAAGATAGGCAATTACTTCCAGAAGGGTGGCTTATAAAAATATATCAAGAGATCATTTTTCTATGCTTTTTGTCTGTTGCAAACAACCGAAGTTGATCAGAGGAACAAAACAAGATAGCAGTCTTAAATGCTTACCTTGGAGTAGGCCAGAAATAAGTAACTGTGTCCTGCGGTATGAAGCTTAATGAAAAGTACCATGACCATCCACATCCCATGCAGCCTGAGTCATCGTAAATCCAGTTTATTTCACGTCAGCAGACGTGTGTTGAGTGCTGCGAACCGTGGGCTGGGCACCATGAACATAGCGTGAAAAGAACAAAGATTAGGGAAGTACAGGTCACTTGAATGAGAACTTTTCTTGTAGTTTCTAGCTTGAGAAAAGAATGTAGCGTTTTTACATTGCTGCAGAATGAATGAATGCATTATGATTTATGTCATACAATTCACTAGTTGATTTCATGTGCTGTCACGTCCCATTTCTAGTTGTAACCGATTTTTTTTTTTTTAATTTGGGTCATTGGGACAGTCAGTAGGGGTGCTGGGAGGCTTGTTGTCATGTTGGGAATCATATTGAATATGGAAAGGTAGCGTATGTCCCCTGTATTTCTCCTTCTTTCCCTGATCCAGCTGTTCATACCAGGCACTGCCAAAATCAAGAATTCACATTCTAGTAAAGAAGAAAGACAAGAATGTAAAATGTGCTGTGATAGAAGGTCCAAGTGCTATGGTGGCTCAGAAGAAGGAGTGACTGTTCGGGGGAAGGAGGATAGAATGAAGAAAGATAAGGAGGTTGCTTACAGAGGAAGTGATAGTTGAGCTGGGTCTTGAAGGGTGGGTAGAATTTTGACAGATCGAGAGGAGATGGAAAGGTATTCCAGAGGTAGGGAACAGAGTGAGCAAAGATATGGCAAGCATGAGGCCATGGTATACTGAGGTGGCAGGAACATTCAGGCATGGTAGGGAGTGGCAGGAGAGAAGACTAGAGGAAGGGGATCAGGCAAAATTTGGAGAGATTTGGAAGGCTGAAGCATCCTGACAATTTTTAGGAGCTATCAAAAGCAGGGCGTGGCATAATTGTATCTACTTTGGAAGGATGACTGGGAGTTAAGCTTGGCTCTGAGGCCAACTTTCCCTCTAATTAGTCTAGTGACCATGGGCAAGTCACTTTACTCCTCTGGGCCTCGAATAATCTCGTGTATAAAACAAAAGGGTGGGCCTTCCCTGGTGGCGCAGTGGTTGAGAGTCCGCCTGCCGATGCAGGGGACGCCGGTTCGTGTCCCGGTCTGGGAAGATCCCACATGCCGCGGAGTCTGCGCGTCCGGAGCCTGTGCTCTGCAACGGGAGAGGCCACAGCAGTGAGAGGCCCTCGTACTGTAAAACAAAAAAAACAAAACAAAAAAACCCAAAAGGGTGTGGCAAGAGTTGTCCGGTCAATCAGTAAACAAAGACGGGACTTACCAAGGGCCTGGTCTGTGCTAGGTGCTACTTTTGGTGCTGGGATACAAAAGCAGACATACAGCCAGGGCTCCTGTGCTGTGAAGATGATATTCTGGTGGGAGAGAGGGACAAGAAACAGTATATAGTATATAGCATATAGTATATAGTATATAGCACGGTGTCATGTCGTGATAAGTGCTGTAAGGAAAGTCAGGCTGAGCGAGTGGAGTGAGAAGTTTCCACAGAGCAGCCCAGAAAACTTTGGATGAAGTGAAAGAAGCCATGGGACTCTTTGGAATCTCTTCCAGATCTCAAATCATAGGTATAATTAAGTGAAAAGCTATGGGAGTTCAATCTCTTCAATATTGATTAAAGTCAGTTTCCAAATAGATGTTGTTCTTACAGTTTCCATTAGGTCCACTGGTATGGCTGTCGATGGACAGACTCTTTTTAGTGCTCCATCTTTGAAAGTACAGCATAGTCGACTAAGTACAGCATAATCGCATTTTAGAAAACAATTTCTTCAGTGTTTTGGAAAAATGCCCCTTGCATGGGTAATTCTGCACGTTATCTCTCAGCGCATTACCCATCTCAAAGCTTATGGCTTATGAAAGGGGAAGATGCTCCTGTTTAAGCCACTAGATTTAGGGTGGTTGTTCAGTATATTGAATGGCTCTTCTATTGTAATATAAATTAAAATTAAGTGGGAGCCCTGGGAAAGCTCTGTTTTAATTAGAGTTGGAATGCATCTTAGGAGACCATTTCTGCCAGTTACAATCGTAACAGTGGCATGATTTTTTAAAAGAATCCTTAATAAGCTGAGTCTTTCCTGAGGTCTTAAAGTTTATTTTATAGATGATTCTTGTCAAATCAAGTGAAAGGCAGAAGAATACAAACATTCTTCTTTGGCCCTAAACCTTTTTCTTGGAGATGTGAAACAGCTGAGCAGTAATCTGCAGAAGAGCATGCTTAAAACTGGCTTGTTGTTGAACATGAGCTATGAGCTTGGGAAATCTGGACTTACTATTTAGTGAGGACTATTCACATAGAGTTGGGTTTTTTTTTCCTCACATAGAGTTTTTTTTTTTTCTTTTTGCGGTACGCGGGCCTCTCGCTGTTGTGGCCCCTCCCTCTGCGGAGCACAGGCTCTGGACGCGCAGGCCCAGCGGCCATGGCCCACGGGCCCAGCCGCTCTGCGGCACGTGGGATCCTCCCAGACCGGGGCACGAACCTGCGTCCCCTGCATCGGCAGGTGGACCCCCAACCACTCTGCCACCAGGGAAGCCCCCTCACATAGAGTTTTAAATTGATTTCCCACAAATTATGTCTGCAGTGTTGGGAAGCTAGAGTGGTAGACTGTACTTTCAGAGATGGTGTAAGATGTGATCCCTGGCCTCCGCTGGCATGGAATCCAGGCTGTTGCTTTGTCTCCTTGCCTAGTAGTTCACAGCCAGTGAGACTGGCCCCACCTGAATTATTTAACTCATCCTTTAAGATAATTACAAGGAGTTGTTCTAGAACTAAATGACTTACAAATTTGGGGCTTGCATATACATTTTTGTCTTTTCTTCATTTTCACTTTTACTGAAGATAGAAATACCTCCTGGTCTTTGGTTCTGCCTGCTAGTTTTTTATAATCCCTGCTCTGGATTACCTCATTCTGCCAGTCTCTGTTGCAATATGATTTATTTTTTTAAAATTAAATTTTCATTATAATTCCCTCATGCATCTGTCTTCCTTAGAATGTTTTGTTGTTTGGTATAGCTTAAGAAAGAGAGAGGAAGGCAAGGAAGGAAGGAAAGGAGGGAAAGAAGAAAGGGAGTTCTGTTTGGACACTGTACTAACAGGTCATGTTAGTATTTGATTTGCTCATTATATATGAATTACAATATTCTGCTTTTTTTCCTTCAAATGTTAAAAATATTTTTTATTATGGTAAAATATTTATAATGTATCATTTTCTGTATCATTTTAACCATTCTTAAGTGTACAGTTTATTAGCGTTAAGTACATTCAAAATGTTATGCAAAAAAAAAAAAAGGTTGGGGGGAATTCCCTGGTCCTCCAGTGGTTAGGACTCTGTGCTTCCACTGCCCGGGTCCCAGGTTCCATCCCTGGTCAGGGAACTAAGATCCTGCAAGCTGCACTGTGTGGCCAAAAAACAAAAAACGTCATGCAACTATCACCTTTATCCATTTCCAGAACTTTACATTACAAACAGAAACTCTGTATCTGTTAAACAATAACTCTTCATTCCCCCCATCTGCTGGTAACCTCTATTCTTCTTTCTGTCTCTATGAATTTTCTATGAATTCTAGGTACCTCATAGAAGTGGGATCATACAATATTTGTCCTTTTGTGGCTGACTTATTTCACTTAGAATAATGTTTTCAAGGTTCATTTATGTTGTAGCAAATAGCAGACCTTTATTCCTTTTTATGGCTGAATAAGTTTCCACTGTGTGTGTGTTGTGTGTGTGTGTGTGTGTGTGTGTGTGTGTGTGTGTGTATACATTTAAAAAAATCCATTCATCTGTTGATAGACATTTGGGTTGTTTCCACCTTTTGGTTATTGTGAATAATGCTGCTGTGAACATTGTTATATAGGTATCTGATTGAGTCCCTGCTTTCTATTCTTCTGGATATATAGGTAGGAGTGGAATTGCTGGGTCGTATGGTAATTCATTGTTTAACCTTTTGAGGACCTGCCAAATTGTTTTCCATGGTGACTATACCATTTTAAATTCCCACCAGCAATGTACAAGGGTTTCAGTTTCTCCACAGCCTCACTGGTGATTTCTTGTTATAACAATTAATATTCCATTGTATGTATATACCACATTTTGTTTATTCATTCATCTGTCAGTGAAACCTTGTGTTACTTCCATGGGTGGTTTTTTTTTTTTTTTGGCTGTGCCGTGCGACATGTGGGATCTTAGTTCCCCTACCAGGGATCGAACCTGTGCACCCTGCAGTGGAAGTGCAAAGCCCTGACCACTGGACTGCCAGGGAATTCCCTCCATGTCTTAGCTATAGTAAATAATGCTGCTATGAACAAGGGTGTATAAATATCTCTTTGAGAACCTGCTTTCAGTTCTTTTGGATATATACCCAGAAATGAATTGCTGGATCATATGATAATTCTATTTTTAATTTTTTGAGGAACCACCATACTGTTTTCCAGTGTGGCTATACCATTTTACATTCCTGCCAGCAGTGCACAAGGGTTCCAATTTCTCTACATCCTCTCCAGTACTTATTGTCTTTTGTTTCTTCATAATAGTCATCCTGACAGGTGTGAAGTGATATCTCACTGTGGTTTTGATTTGCATTTCCCTAAGGATTAGTTACGTTGAGCATCTTATCATGTGCTTATTGTCCATTCCTATATCTTCTTTGGAGAAATGTCTATTCAAGTCCTTTGCCCTCTTTTGAATCAGATTGTTTGCTTTTTTGGTTGTCGAGTTTTAGGAGTTCTCTATATATTCCGGATATCAATCCCTTATCAGATATATGATTTGCAGATATTTTCTTCCATTCTGTGGTTGCCTTTTTACTCAGTGGGTAGTGTCTTTTAATGCACAAAATTTTAAAGTTTTCATGAAGTCCAATTGGTCTATTTTTTCTTTTGTTACCTGTGTCTTTGGTGTCATATCCAAGAAATCATTGCCAAATCCAATATTGTGAAGCTTTTGTCCTATGATTTCTTCTCAGAGTTTTATTGTTTTAGGTCTTACATTTTGATCCTTGATTCATTTTGAGTTAATTTTTGTATATGGTGTTAGGCAAGGGTCCAACTTCATTTTTCTGCAGGTGGATATCAAGTTTTTCTAGCACCATTTGTTGAAAAGACTGTTCTTTCCATGGTGTTAGTGCCGTTGTCAAAAATCATTTGACCCTATATGCAAGAGTTTATTTCTGGACTCTCTGTTGTATTCCATTGGTCTATATGTCTGTCCTTAATGCCAATACTACACTGTTTGGATTACTATAGCTTTGTGGTAAGTTTTGAAATTCAGAAATGTGAATTTCCCAGTTTTGTACTTCTTTTTCAAGATCGTTTTGGCTACTTGGGGCTCCTAGAGATTCCATATGAATTTTAGGATGAGTTTTCCATGTCTGCCAAAAAACATCATTGGGATTTTGACAGGGATTACACTGAGTCTATAGATGGCTTTGAGTAGTATTAACATTTTAACAATATCAGGTCTTCTCATCCATGAACATGGGATGTGTTTCCATTTATTTATGTCTTCTTTAATTTCTTCCAGCAGTGTTCTGCAGTTTTCATTGTGCAAGTCTATACCTCTTTGGTTAAGTTAATTGTGAAATATCTTATTCTTTTTAATGCTAATGTAAATGGAATTGTTTTTGTAATTTCCTTTTCAGATTGTTCATTGTTTGTGTGTAGAAATACAGCTGATTTTTCTGTCTGACTTTGTATCCTGCTGCTTCGCTGAATTCATTTATTAGTTCTAACAGCTTTTTTTGTGGAGTCTTTATGATTTTCTAGATCTATCATTTGTAAACAGATAATTTACATCTTTCTTTCCAATTGGATGCCTTTTTTTCTTTTTCTTGCTTAATTGCTCTGGCTAGAACTTCCAGTACTATGTTGAATAGAAGTGGTGAAAGCAGACATCCTTATGTTCTTGCTGATATTAGGGGGAAAACTTTCAGTCTTTTACCATTGAATATGATGTTTGCTGTGGGCTTTTTTTTTTTTTTGGCGGTACGCGGGCCTCTCACTGTTGTGGCCTCTCCCGTTGCGGAGCACAGGCTCTGGACGTGCAGGCTCAGTGACCATGGCTCACAGGCGCAGCTGCATTGTGGCATGTGGGATCTTCTTGGACCGGGGCACGAACCCGTGTCCCCTGCATCGGCAGGTGGACTCTCAACCACTGCGCCACCAGGGAAGCCCTGCTGTGGGTTTTTAATATATGGCTTTTATTATGTTGAGGTAGTTTCCTTCTATTTCTTCTATTTCTATTTGGTTGTGTCTTTTTATCATGAAAGGGTGTTAGAGTTTGTCAAATGTTTTTTCTGCATCAGTTGAGATGATCATGTGGTATTTTTCTTTTCTTGCTAGTATTCTATTGTGGATTTTTGCATCAGTGTTCCTAAGAGATACTGGTCTATAGTTTTCTTTTCTTGTAGTATGTTTTGCTTTGGTATCAGCGTTATGTTGGCCTCATAGAATGGGTTAGGAAGCGTTGCCTCCTCTTGAATTTTCTGGAAAAGTTTGAGGTTTGATTGGTATTAGTTCTTCTTTAAATGTTTGGTAGAATTCACCAGTGAAGCTGTCAGTTTTTTGTTTCAAGGAGTTTGTCCATTTCATCTAGGTTATTCAATTTTTTGGCATACAGTTGTTCATAGTACTTTCTTATAATACATTTTATATGTATAGAATCAGTACTAATGACCCCCACTTTCATTTCTGATTTTAGTAATTTGAGTGTTCTCTCTTTTTTTCTTAGTCCAGCTAATGGCTGGACTAATAGTCCAGTCAATATTGTTGATTTTTTTCAAAGAACCAACTTTTGGTTCCATTGATGTTCTCTGCTGTTTTACTATTCTCTATTTTGTTTATCTCTGCTCTCACCTTTATTGTTTCCTTCCTTTTGCTAGTTTTGGGTTTAGTTTGTTCTTTTTCTAGTTCCTTAAGTTATAAAGTTAGGTTGTTGATTTGAGCTCGTTTTTTTTTAATTATTCATTTTATTTATTTATTTTTGGCTGCATTGTGTCTTTGTTGTTGTGCACAGGCTTTTCTCTAGTTGCGCTGAGCGGGGGGCTACTCTTCGTCACGGTGTGCGGGCTTCTCATTTCGGTGGCTTCTCTTGTTGTGGAGCATGGGCTCTAGGTGTGCAGGCTTCCGTAGTTGTAGCATGCGGGCTTCAGTAGCTGTGGTTCACGGGCTCTAGAGCGCAGGCTCAGTAGCTGTGGCTCACGGGCTTAGTTGCTCCATGGCACGTGGGATCTTCCTGGACCAGAGCTCGAACCCATGTCCCCTGCATTGGCAAGTGGATTCTTAACCACGGAGCCACCAGGGAAGCCCCTGAGCTCTTGTTTTTGTTTTTTTTTTTTTTGCAGTACACGGGCCTCTCACTGCTGTGGCCTCTCCTGTTGCGGAGCACAGGCTCCGGACGCGCAGGCTCAGCGGCCATAGCTCATGGGCCTAGCCACTCCGCGGCATGTGGGGTCCTCCCGGACCCGGGCACGAACCCGTGTCCCCTGCATCGGCAGGCAGACTCTCAACCACTGCGCCACCAGGGAAGCCCTCTTGTTTTTTAATGTAAGTGTTTGTAGCTATAAATTTCCCTCTTAGTGCTGCTTTTGCTGTGTCTCATATATTTTGGTATATTGTTGTTTTCATTTTCATTCATCTCTATTTTCTAATTTCCCTTGTGATTTCTTCTTTGACCCATTGGTTGTTTAAAAGTGTATTGTTTAATTTCCACAATTTTGTTAGTTTTTCACTTTTACTTTTGTTATTGATTTCTAACTTTATTCTGATATGGTCAGAGCAGATACTTTGTATGATACCTATGTTTTAAAATCTTTTGAGACTTAATTTGTGGTCTAACAAATGGTTTATCCTGGAAAATATCCCACATGCACTTGTTGGGTAGAGTGTTCTGTATGTCTGTTAGATCTAGTTGGTTTATTAAGTTGTTTAAGTCCTCTCTTTCCTTATCTATCTTTTGTCTGGTTGTTCTATCCATTATTGTGAGTGGGATATTGAAGTCTCCAACTGCTATTTTAAAACTATCTAGTTCTCTTTTCAATTCTGTCAGTTTTGCTTCATATAATTTGGTGGTCTGTTTTTAGATGCCTAAGTGTTTATGTAATTGTTATATTTCCTTGATGTATTAAACCTTTTATTACTTTATAATATCCTTGTAAACTTTTCCTGATTTCAAATCTATTTTTTCTGATGTTAGTATAGCCACCATATTCTATTTTGGTTACTATTTGCACGGAATATCTTTTTCCCATCCTTTCACTTTTAACCTGTTTGTATCTCTGGATCTCAAATGAATCTCTTATAGACAACATATACAAATCTTCCTTGACTTACAGTGGGGTAATGTCCCAGTAAACCCATCATAAGCTGAAACTATCATAAGTCAAAAATGCATTTAATACACCTAACCTACTGAACATCATACCTAGCCTACCTTAAATGTGCTCAGTCACTCAGTCACTTAGCCTACAGTTGGGCAAAATCATCTGACACAGTCTATTTTATAATAAAGTGTTGAATATTTCATATAATTCATTGACTATTGAACTATAAGTGAAAAACAGAATGGTTGTAAGTGTATTGGTTGTTTACTTTCATGATTGTATAACTGATTAGGATCTGCAGCTCGCTGCTGCTGCCCATCATCACCAGAGAGTATTGTACTGCATATCACTAGCTCAGGAAAAGAACAAAATTCAAAGTACAGTTTCTACTGAATGCATATTGCTTTAGCACTGTCGTAAATTCAAAGAATTATGAACTGAGCCTTCATAAATAGGGGACCTGTTATTGGGTCATGTGTTTTTATTTACTCTGCGAAGTCTGTGTCTTTTGATTCGGGAGTTTAATTCATTTACGTTTAAAGTGATTACTGATAAGAAGGGACTTCTGTCATTGTGCTGTTTGTCTTCTATTTGCCCTATGATGTTTTTATCCCTTATTTCCTGCATTACTGTCATCTTTGTTTACTTGATTTTTTTTAGGGAAATGTTTAAATTCCTTTCTCATTTCCTTTTGTGTATATTCTATAGTTATTTTCTTTGTGGTTACCATAGGGATTACATTTACCATCCTAAATTTATAATACTCTAATTAGACTTTATATCAGCTTAACTTCAATAACATACAAAAACTGCTCCTTTATAGCTCTGTCCCCATCCCTTTTGGTTGTTTTTGTCACAAAATTATATCTTTATATACATTGTATGACAAAGTACATACTCTATTAATTCTTTTAAATGCATTAGTCTCCTAACTTATGTAGAAATCAAGATTTGGAGTTACATACCAAAGTTACAGTTATACTAGCTTTATATTAATAATTATTTTTTTCTGTAAATGAATTAGTCTCCTAAATCATATAGAAAGCAAACAAAATGCATAGTTACAAACCATTGTTACAATAATACTAGCTTTTATAATTGCCCATATGGTTACCTTTATTGAGATCATTATTTCTCCATATGGTTTTAAGTTACTGTCTGGTGTCCTTTCATTTCACCTTGCAGGACTCTCTTGAGCATTTCTTGCAGGTCAGGTTTAGTGATCATGAACCCCTTCAACTTTTGTTTATCTGGGAATGTCTTAATTTCTCCCTCACTTTTGAAGGACATTTTGGTGGATGTTGATTTCTTGGTTGACAGTGTTTTCCTTTTGGCACACTGAATATACCAGCCCACTGCCTTCTGGCCTCCAAAGTTTCCCATGAGAAATCTGTTGATAATCTCAGGTCTTTTTCTGTTGAGGATTCCTTGTATGTGATGATTTGCTTCTCTCTTGCTGCTTTGAAAGTTTGATTATAATGTGTCTTGGTGTGGGTCTCTGAGTTCATCTTACTTGAAATTCATTGAACTTTCTGGATTTGTATATTCATGTCTTTCATCAAATTTGGGCAGTTTTAGCCATTATTTCTTCAAATACTCTCTCTGTCCCTTTCCCTCTCTTCTCACTCTAGGATTCCCATGATGCAAATATTGGTCAGCTTGGTGGTGTCCCACAGGTCCTTTAGGCTCTCTTTGCTTTTCTTCAATCTTTTTTCTTTCTGTTCCTCAGCCTCATTAATTTCCATTGTTCTGTCTTCAAGTTCACTGATTCATTCTTCTACCTACTTAAATCTGCCTTTGAATCTGTCTAGTGAATTTTTCCTTTTTGTTATACTTTTCAGCTCCAGAATTTCTTTTCAAGTTTTGTATTTCTTTTTTGACATTTCCAATTTCTTGACTTTCTCCACATCTTCTTTTAGTTCCTTGAGCATCTTTAAGATAGTTGTTTTAGAGTCTTTGTTTTAGAGTCTTTGTCTAGTATATATGCCATTAGGTCTTTTTCAGGGACAGTTACTATTCTATCGATTTATTTTCTCTTTTGAATGGACCTTGCTTTCTTGTTTCTTTGTAAGCCATGTTATTTTTTTGTTGAACCTTGGACATTTGACTCTAACTCTGGAAATCAGATTCTCTACCTTCTCTGGGATTTGCTATTTTCTTTTACTTTGTATTTTTGTGATTGTTGTAGGCTGTCTCTGTGCTGAGAATTAGTCTGAAGTGTAAACTTAATGTCTTCTCAGATCTTTTCTGAACCTTTCCCAGAGTATGTATGGCCACTTTCTAATTTTCCCCATATATGCAGTTGTTTCTGAATGTCCTAGTCCTCAATATCTGGCTCCAAAAAGGGGAAAAAGTGAAAAATGGTGGTGGTGGGGGAAGGGCACTGGCCTTGTAAATTCCCATAAGTCACTTCAGCCACAGGGAGAGGGGCTTACAACAACGGGAAGAGATACAGCAATGGCTGGCAGCCCCTTTGTCTGCACCTCTGTGATGAGGGACAGCAATCAACAATCACAGCACAGTTCCCAAGTATTTGGAGGACAGATTCCTTTTTGCCCACCCTGGCTGTCTCAGGCTGTGTGCAAGCTGCTCCAGTAACCATGCACAGCTGCTTGCCATGTGGCTGGAGTGGGGGATGATAACTGCCATGGTGCTAAGAGCTGAAGTTGACTTAAATTAACCACAACTTACAGCCCAGGTCTTCCTCTGGAAATTGCAAGCCTTCAACAGACTCCAGAATTCCAGATAATTACATCTAACAGATTCTGCCAGTGCAGTTGTTTTCTAGGTGGGGAGACAGATTCTCTGCCATCTTCCCAGAACCCCTCTCCCCTTTGCCCATTTTTTTTTTTTTTTTTGCGGTACGTGGGCCCCTCACTGTTGTGGCCTCTCCTGTTGTGGAGCACAGGCTCCAGATGCACAGGCTCAGCGACCATGGCTCACAGGCCCAGCTGCTGTGCGGCATGTGGGATCTTCCTGGACCAGGGCACGAACCCGTGTCCCCTGCATTGGCAGGTGGACTATCAACCACTGCGCCACCAGGGAAGCCCCCTTTGCCCATTTTTGAATTGAGATGTTTGCTTTTTTTGTTGTTGAGTTGTAGGAATTCTTTATATATTCTGGATATCAATCACTTATCAGATACATCATTTGTAACTATTTTCTCTTATTCTAAGGGTTGTGTTTTCACTTTCTTGATGGTGTTTACATGTTTTCTTAACTGTAAAAGTTAATATATGTATGTGGAAGAGGCTTAAAAAGCAAGCCACAAACTCAGCTCTTCAAGTAGATGGTAATATTGATGCTGTTTGATTAAAGCTTCCAGGAGAAGACAAGATGAAGTCTCTGAGTCACAATCTGGATTCAGGGTCCCTGAGAGTTTACAAGTGCTCCTTCTGGGAAGCCAGTGGGCAAAGCCATGAATGAATACTGAGAAATGTAGGGCTTCCTACAGCCAGGGCATCTGACATAGAGTGTAGTTTAGTATTGGTCATTCATATATTTTTCCTGCATGTTGCTTCCCAAAACTTTGCTGATAACCCCATGTTCTGGTTTTCTTACAAATTTTGATCCACTTTGATTCAGCAGTGATATTCTGCCTGTGGTGCTCACCTGCTTTTCCCTGTTGTATCTCCTTCTGTGCTAATTGTATGTTTGTCCTAGTGTCTCTTATGTTGGTGAGAGAAAAGCTATACACTAGTTCAGTGAGTAACCAGATACACTTTCACTCTTGTTATTTCTTTTGGGGACAGGATTATCCATTACATTTCCACCTACAAGATTTTTTAAATTATAAATCTTCTGTTTGCAGCTGCCATATCCAACTTTCTCAAGCAATCTGCCTTTTTGACTGGAACGGTCATTGTTTGTTTATCACCTGAAGCTTACAGTGGTGGTGCTTATGGTTTTCACTGTTAAAATGAAGGAAATTTCCTTTATTATCTCCCTAACTCATACTTAGGACAATGGGAAGAAAACACAATTGTGTACTTCTTTTTTTTCTTTTTTTCATTTATTTTTGGCTGCATTGGGTCTTCGTTGCTGTACGCAGGCTTCCTCTAGTTGTGGTGAGTGGGGGCCACTCTCTGCTGCGGCACGCAGGCCTCTCATTGCAGTGGCCTCGCCTGTTGCGGAGCATGGGCTCTAGGCACGTGGGCTTCAGCAGTTGTGGCACACAGGTTCAGTAGTTGTGGCTCGTGGGCTCCAGAGTGCAGGCTCAGCATTTGTGGCACACGAGCTTAGTTGCCTCACAGCATGTGGGATCTTCCTGGACCAGGGATTGAATCTGTGTCCCCTGCATTGGCAGGCGGATTCTTAACCGCTGCACCACCAGGGAAGTCCCAACTGTGTACTTACTGGTTCTCTCAAGCTGGCGAAGAATTTGTGGTGGTATGTGAGGCTGAGTAAGTCAGCAAAAAACTTGCAGTACAGATTTTCAGGAAATTGTCTTTACATGTGATAGATGGAGAAACGGCATGAGGAGGTAGCATAAGTTTTCAGTATGTGGTCCCTTGTCTTTAAGTCTAATATGTAAAATCAAAACAAAACAGAAATAGTTCTCTAGGAGATTGAGGGTTGTTAAGAAGTTTAGAATTAGTGATGTTTCCTGACATGTCTGTAGAGATGCAAAGATGCTAACCACTATAGTTCCATCTTTTTTCTTTTATAAATTTATTTGTTTTTATTTATTTTTGTCTGCATTGGGTCTTTGTTGCTGCGCATGGGCTTTCTCTAGTTGCAGCGAGCGGGGGCTACTCTTCATTGCAGTGTGTGGGCTTCTCATTGCGGTGGCTTCTCTTGTTGTGGAGCACAGGCTCTAGCTGTGTGGGCTTCAGTAGTTGTGTCACGTGGGCTCAGTAGTTGTGGCTCGTGGTCTCTAGAGTGCAGGCTCAGTAGTTGTGGCTCGCGGGCTTAGTTGCTCCGCGGCATGTGGGATCTTCCTGGACCAGGGCTCGAGCCCGTGTCCCCTGCATTGGCAGGTGGATTCTTAACCACTGTGCCACCAGGGAAGCCCTATAGTTCCATCTTTAATTGATAAGAGGGGTGCATAGAAGAACCCAATTTTTGTGCATGAGATCAACTCCAAGTGTAAAATTGGTATTGACGAATAGATTAATATAAAAACTAGAATAGAGCTATTAATCATGTCCTCTTTCCAATCCCAGGGTGCCATCTCAGTTCTCAAGAATGGGTAAATTTCATGTCCCCAGTATTGCACAAATAGTTTCAGCCAGTATAGAATTGGGGGGCATTTTTGTCTTCTTGTAAGATAACAAGGGTTATTCTTAGATGCAGTTGAATCTTTATTTTTTTAAAAAGTTTTATGAAACATCATAAAACTGCTTTGCTGGAATAATTTTACAGTTACGGAATTTTTTATGTGTATAAATGTGCATGTACATATATACGTACGACTTTGTTTTTATGCAAACTTGTTTAAAAATAGTTTCTCCAAATAGAGTATTTGTTTTTGATTGGTTAGAGAGCCAGTATCTTTAAAAATGTAATAAGGAAACAAGTATTTCCTTAGAGGATATTTCAGAGTTTTACTGCACCAAGTAATGTTTCAATGTAAAAGAAATGAGCCATTTCCGTACCTAGCCTCAGGTTATAGAGTCTCGCAGTGTTCTTTGACCTCCTTCCTTCGGCTGTGATGAATGTGTTAGCATCTGTCCCAGAGCTAAGAATAGTTTAATATAAATTCCATACCACCCACCAACCTTGCAACAAGAGAAGAAATAAATACGCACTTTCTCATTCTGAGTAGATTGGAACTTTTGGACCTTGGCCTTAGCGGATCTCATTTTGTCCAATATCTCTGTGCTGTTTAAAGGGTAGAGACAGCTAGGATTCAGGATTGAACGTTGAGCTCATCCCCACCTGCTAGCATTCTGGACTTCTTGCTCCAGACCCTGCGGATGGAGCCCCCTTCTCTGACCACAGCCTTCTTGCCTTTCAGTCCCACCATTTCCTCATAGTGATAGTCTTTCTTTTCTGCCTTCATTCTGAGTTTTTCCCCTTTTCTACCCTCTCCCATTTGCCCAGTGCATCAGTCTCCTCGTTTTACTCACCCTCATGTTCAGCCTGGGCTCCATGAGCAAACGTGTCAATATGCACCAGTACTTCCCTCCTAACACCCTAAAGACACCCCCAACCTCAGCTGCTGCACCCCTGCCTCCAGTCCTCTTCACTGTTACACATTTATATTGCCAGTCCTTGACTGAGCCATCGTTGTTTGTCAGGACTAAAAGGTTTCCAATAAAATACTAATTAAAATTTTCAGTGACTTATTTTACTGCCCTTGACTCCTTCATGCAGTTTTCTTTTTAAATTATTATTTATTTATTTTTAAATTTTATTAATTTAATTTTTTTGCGATACGCGGGCCTCTCGCTGTTGTGGCCTCTCCCGTTGCGGAGCACAGGCTCCGGACGCGCAGGCTCAGCGGCCATGGCTCACGGGCCCAGCCGCTCTGCGGCATGTGGGATCTTCCCGGACCGGGGCACGAACCCTTGTCTCCTGCATCGGCAGGCGGACTCTCAACCACTGCGCCACGAAGGAAGCCCCTATTTTTATTTATTTTTAACATCTTTATTGGAGTATAATTGCTTTACAACTGTGTGTTAGTTTCTGCTCTGTAACAAGGTGAATCAGCTATACATGCACATACATCCCCCATATCTCCTCCCTCTTGCTTCACGCAGTTTTCAAAGCAGTTATTTCAAACCTTTTCCATACGTTTCAAATCTGCCTTCAATTTTGGGTGACTTAGTCTCTTGCTTTTCTCAGGAAATTCAGCATGAACTTGCTTCTCTTCTCTTTTTCTTAAGCATTTCAGTTCCCATAACTATTTCACTATCTTAGATTTCCTCTAGATCTCATTTATTTATTTATTTATTTTTGGCTGCATTGGGTCTTTGTTGCTGCGTGCAGTCTTTCTCTAGTTGCGGCGAGCGGGGGCTACTCTTCGTTGCGGAGCACGGGCTCTAGGCGCCCGGGCTTCAGCAGTTGTGGCATGTGGGTTCAGTAGTTTTGGCTCGCGGGCTCTAGAGCGCAGGCTCAGTCGTTTTGGCGCACAGGATTAGTTGCTCCGTGGCATATGGCATCTTCCTGGACCAGGGATTGAACTCGTGTGCCCTGCATTGGCAGACAGATTCTTTTTTTTTTTTTTTTTTTTTTTTTTTTGCGGTACGTGGGCCTCTCACTGTTGTGGTCTCTCCCGTTGCGGAGCACAGGCTCCGGACGCGCAGGCTCAGCGGCCATGGCTCACGGGCCCAGCCACTCTGTGGCATGTGGGATCTCCCCGGACCGGGGCACGAACCCGTGTCTCCTGCATTGGCAGGCGGACTCTCAACCACTGCGCCACCAGGGAAGCCCGGCAGACAGATTCTTAACCACTGCACCACCAGGGAAGACCCAAGATCTCATTTATTTTAACAGACATGGTTTTCATTTTTGTTTTTAAAGACACGTTTTGAATGCCTGCTCTTTTGGCATTTGGTAGATGCTGCATAATAACTAACTTTAGAGGGAGCAGTACACTTCACAAGGTGCTTGCATATACATTAATCTCACTTAATCTTTACTCAAGCTTCTCTTCTTTAGTGTTCCAGAAGAAAAACTTCTCTTTTTCTGAAGTCAAACTTTGTGTTTGTTCTCTTGACCTTATTACCTCCCATCTTCTCAGATTATCTCCTTTTCCCCACTAATTTTTTACCTTTTTTTTTTTTTTTTCTTGTTTTTGGCCATGGCACATGGCTTGTGGGATCTTAGTTCCCCGACCAGGGATGGAGCCCGTGCCCCCTGCAGTGGAAGTGTGAAGGCTTAACCACTTGACCGCCATGGAAAGTCCCTAGTTTTTGTTCTGTACTAACCTCAGATATCTTCCACCAGGGAACACTTTATATCAGAGGAGGAAGAAAGGATGGGGGACCCTTTATCCAGTTCAAGAATGAGCTTGCATAGAAAGCTGCCAGAATAAATTGGAGCGGCAGAGAAGCTGTGTGCTGTTTTCTCTTCTCCCACTTCAGAGAATACGCCAGGTCAAAGGAGGAATTAGAATCAATTAGAGAGACAGACTCTTTCAAAGAGTTGTAGCAGGTTGAGACTGGAAGGGGCTTAATTAATGTGATAGTGTGTGTACACGCACAGCACACAGCTCTACATGTAATGGGTGAGCAACTTATGTAATTATTATTAGTTAATAGCTATTTTCTAATCCTAAACTGTCACTTTATAGATAAGGAGATTGAGACTCAGATGCTCAGGAACCAACGATTCCCTTAAGCTACACAAAAAGAGAAATCAGTGAAAAGTCATTCGCTTGGCACCTAAGGCTCTCTGCTTTCTGGTTCCAGCTCCATTTCCATTCCACTTCCTCCCCCTCCCCCTTCCTCCCTCACCGTGTCTTGCGTCTCACTCTCTTGTTCGACCCTCTGCTCAGTGCCTCCAGTCACCCCCTCTCTGCTGCCATCGGTCCCTGTCAATTCCATGCTTTCCCCCTGTGTGCTTTGCCTGCAGCCCCTCCCACTTCCTCTCTCCCTGTCCAGGTCCTGGCCCATTTTCACAGCTCTGACAACACCTGTGAATTCCTTCCTGACCTGTCTAGTCACATTTCTCTCTTCCTCTTTGAAATTCTTTAGCATGATTCCCAGGACAATATGTGGGTGCTGCAGCTATGCTGGTGGTGGTAGTGGGGAGTAGAATGCTTTAGCTTCCAGTCCCCCATCCCTCTTCTGCAGATGCTTCCTGCCTGTGCCTCAGAGCCGAACCTGCTGGGTAAATATGGAGGAAAGCAGCCCAGGGGCTGTGGGTTGTGTATGTGTGTGTGTGTGTGTGTGTGTGTGTGTGTGTGTGTACGTGTGAGCACACATGCACAGGGCACCCCCATGGGCAGGTGTACCTTTGGGTTCCCAGCGAGAGGAAAACTGTCTTTTCCGCTTGGCAGCTCCCCTGATGAGTCTCTCCTAGCAGAAGTTTTGTGTTGTGTCTGGCATGACCTGTGTAACATTTTGCCAGTCTTTATTACCTTGTAAAAAGACCTTGTAAGGCTTTAAAGTTGGATTCCTCTCATATTAGTATCTGGATTAAAATAGCTAGCGTTAAGAACCCTATTAGTACTGACAACTTCTAAGAATCAAATACTTAACTTGTTTTGGTTAAGACTTTCATTCCCCTTAAGTTTTTGCACTAGGATAAACTTAGGACAACCAAGGAAAAGAGAAAACTGATTCTTTGCAAGAAAGATACTGGTGACAGTGATGTGTACCCACGCTAGCTGGTATCTTTTCAGGTAGACAGTTTCTTCCTTCAGGGTCTGAGATATACCAGAGCTTCCCTGGTGACAGTAATGAAGGATCCATCCTCTTGTATTTACCTTTGCTCAAGGTAAATTGTATTTACCTTGTCAATAGAAGATCTAGGTTGTTTTTCTCTACCTTAATATGTTGTGATGGTAACAATCACCGTTAGTGAAGGTTGTATTTATTTATTTCTTTAGTTCTTACAAAAGTTTCAAAATTGGAATATCTGGGTTCAGATAAAGTATAAACTCCGACTAAAGTTCATAGTATAAGAGACACAAATTATGCTTCTGTTTATCCTTTCACTCTCATAAATTATTTTTACATAAGTTTTTCTATCTGGGTACATATTTTTATATTATACTTTGTACATAATGAACATTTGTGGACAAGTTTTTGAGTGGATGTACATTTTCAATCTCTAGGGTGTATTTCTAGGAGTGGAATTGCTGGATCATGTGGTAACTTGTGTTTAATATTTTGAGGAACTGCCAGACTTTTCCAAGGTGGCTGTACCATTTTACATTCCCACCAGCAGTGTATGAAGGTTCTAGTTTCTCTATATCCTTGCAACACTTATTATTATGAGAGTGTTTTGGATTATAACTATCCTAGTGGCTATGAAGTGGTATCTCAGTGTGATTTTGATTTGCACTTCCTTGATGGCTAATGACTTAGAGCTTCTTTTGATATGCTTATGGGCCATTAGTATATCTTCTTTGGAGAAATGTCTATTGAGATTCTTTGCCAATTTTATATTGGGTTGGTTTTCTAAAAATTATTTTGTAGGAGTACTTTATATATTCTAGGTATAGGGTTTGCAAATATTTTCTTCTGTTCTGTGGGTTGTTTTCTCACTTTCTTGATGGTGTCCTTTGAACCACAAAAGTCTTACATTGTGATATAGTTCAATTTATCTATTTTTTCTTTTATCATTTGTGCTTTTCATGTCAAATATAAGAAACCATTGCCTGATCAGTGGTCATGAAGATTTATGCCTATGTTTTCTTCTATGAGCTTTATAGTTTTAGCCCTTTAAGCCTTTGATCCATTTTAGTTAATTTTTGTATATGGTGTAAGGTAGGACCCCAACTTTATTCTTTTGCCTGTGGATGTGGAATTGTCTCTTCTTTTCCCCATTGAATTGTCTTGACACCAAATAGATAATAAAAAAACATAGTTTGCTTAGCTTCCTGATTAAAGAGAATGTGACATAATCATTGTAAAAAATGTATGAAACTCAGAAAAGTATTAACAAAAAAGTAAAAATCATCCTGTTAGCCACATTGGGGTCACATGGCATTTTAGTTCAGTATAATTCACCATCTCATGCCCTTTGGCTGGATGTTGATCTGGTTGTTTTGTTTTGTTTTTTGGCTGTGCCGTGTGACATGCGGGATCTTAGTTCCCCAACCAGAGGATGAACTTGCACCCCCTGCATTGGAGACGGGGAGTCTTAACCACTGGACCACCAGGGAAGTCCCTTGATCTGGTTGTTTATAATGAGGAGCATGTGTTCTCAACAGGGAGGATACTGCCTTCAAGGGCACAAAAATTGGTTCTCGGAGGGGCTAAAATCTTAGATATAACAATGGTTTGTGGCCCTCCAAAATGCCACAATATATAAGCAGATATTTACATTTCATGGGTGAGGGGAGTGAGTAGGGAAGAAAATGTCTTAAAAGGTTCCTTGGGGGGTGCTTCTCCCTCAAATTCATATGTTGAAGTCCTAACCCCTTGTACCTCAGAACGTGACTAATTTGGGGATAGGGCCTTATAGAGGTAATTAAGGTAAAATGAGGTCATTAGGATGGGCCCTAATCCAATATGACTGGTGTCTTTTTAAGAAGAGGACATTAGTACAAAGTTGAGCATAGAGGGAAGACCATGTGAAGACGAAGGGAGAAGGTGGCCATCTACAAGCCAAGGAGGGAGGCCTTAGAAGAAAACCCTGCTGACACTTTGATCTGGGACTTCTAGTCTCTAGAACTGTGAGAGAATAAATTTCTGTTGTTTAAGCCACAGTACTTTGTTATGGCATCCCTAGCAGACTTATAAAGGGGGGTAATCATGACAAAAGGGTTGAGAAACACCAATGTAGAATAACTTACTCTATTTTATGTTCTTTTAAATTCACATCTATTTCTTTCTAGTTCTCGATGTTATTAAAAAATTGCAAAATTGTTTTTCAATTTTATAATCTTATTAATAAGTACCATTCACAAAGGAATTTACCCTTCCACACCAATATCTAATTTGAACCTCAGAATTGCTCCATGCGGTGCTTTGGCATTCAGATTCCTATCTTATAGATGCCTGTGGGCATTTATACGTGTCGTTCCTGTTGCCTAGAAAGACACTTCCCTGCCTCCCTACGTACCACCTCTTTTCTCTGCTAAACTCTTTCAGGACCTAGCTTTCCCTGACCTGCTAACCTTCTTAGTACTATTTCCCCACCATGGTGCCAACCACCTGAACTGTGTTGCCCGTTTGTTGTCTGTTTCCTTTACCAGATTGGCAGCCCTGTGAATGGGAGCTCTGTCTCTCATCACTGAATTTCCAGCATCCAGCAGAGTGCCAGGATATTTTGTTTATGGATGTATCAGATCTTATAGCTAATAATTTGAACTTAGTTTTTTTAGCATCTAAATTCAGCTCTTTCTCAACGATACCATGCTGCTTCTCTAATAATTCATCTGAATTATTTGTCATAATGGGTGTGGTTTTGTCTCTAAGTACAAAAGAATACTAGTGGGATCTGCTCTGCATGTACTGTAGGTCCCTTTCATATTCTGCCAGTGTGGCATATATGTGTGCATGCATGTATGTATGTGTGTGTGTATGTGTATAATGGACTCAACTTTGACTTGTTCCCCAGAGGATTTCATGCTACCTACCTCATTGAAAAAGACTCCTAGGGCTTCCCTGGTGGCGCAGTGGTTGAGAGTCCGCCTGCCGATGCAGGGGACACGGGTTCATGCCCCGGTCTGGGAGGATCCCACGTGCCGCAGAGCGGTTGGGCCCGTGAGCCATGGCTGCTGAGCCTGCGCGTCCGGAGCCTGTGCTCCGCAACGGGAGAGGCCACAGCAGTGAGAGGCCCGCGTACTGAAAAAAAAAAAAAAAAGACTCCTATTAGTCCTTTTATAGTTTCCTAGTACTTCTTATTGGAGATTGTGATACAAACAGATTCCTCCTTCCTTCAGCAGTTGCTTGAGATGGGTATTGGACAATGTTTATGATACAACATGAAGCTAACCAAAGTAAATCCAAATTGTATGTACAACA
Source organism: Delphinus delphis (assembly GCF_949987515.2). Lineage (NCBI taxonomy): Eukaryota > Metazoa > Chordata > Mammalia > Artiodactyla > Delphinidae > Delphinus > Delphinus delphis. Next base: position 64,211,475 of record NC_082687.1, on the reverse strand, counting down.
CAATTGTAATTGTTTCATTCCTTCTTTTCATGTACCACCTGCAAGTGGTGGGCTAGGTCCTGGGATATAAAGTTGACTAAGGGAGGCCTCTGTTCTCATGGAGCATGCAGTTTGTTCACGACTGGTCATGAAAACAGATGAATTCTGCAGGGTCAGATGAATTCAGCAGGTTCAGTGCTACAGCAGAGATAGAGAGAGGATGCTGTGAGGCCTGACGAGCCCAGCAGATGCTCTTCCTGGAGATATTTTGGGAGGACATCATATATGAGCTGGGTTTGAAAGGAGAGTGGAAATTTGCCACATGAAAAGTGGGAAAGAAATACACAAAGGCACCAACCTATGGAAAGATCTGGTCCAAAGATGAATGTGTATGTGACAAAAAAACTGAAAAAGAATATCCCTAAATAAATAGTTGGTGTTTTATGGTTGTGGAATTATCAGTAGGTTTCTTTTTCCTTTTTCAGAATTTCCTTTAATATTGTTGCTCTAGTGTTTTCATAACTCAAAATAAAATGAAAGAAAAGCCTGTGATGACTGTATCAGAGCATTAGAGTGAATTACTTTGTCATTCCCTGTATTTGTACTTAATTTAACATACAGATTAAAACCTAGTATTGCCCATTTGACTAAATTGTTATTAGGTTTTTAAGGAGAAGACACAGAACAGGGTACCATTTGGTTCCTTTTTTGCTAAGCAGACCCCAAGTTTCCTTTTCCCTTGAGTTTTCATTGTCTGGCTCTCATCTGGGCCGCCACGATAGGCCTGGAGGGGGGTTATTTGCTGAAGTACATGGGGAAAATGTGTCTTTTAGCCTGGTTGGCAGAGAGAGTTTACCCCGGATGCAATTAATGGAATGCATTCAACCAAGAAGGTGAGACAGCAGGGTGGCTGGGAGGAACCTGGGAGAGTCTGGGTTATTTTAGTTACAAGGGAAGAATCCACAGATGGAACTCTCAGAGGCACAGCAGGTCCAGGGAATGGAGCGAAAAAACTGGGCAGGTGAAGTTGGGCTGTTCAGAAAACGAAGTCTGCAGACACTTGGCTGGTGGTAGAAGGCTCCTTTTATGTGAAGTCCAGCGTGTCTTGCCAGGGCAGGGGAAGCCATTTAAAGGCACCATGCCGGCCCAGTCCCCAGGCTCTGGAGGTTTTCCCAAAACAACTTCAGAGGGAGGCTGAATAGACTTTTCAGTGCATTGTGTATATTGAAGGTTACCATCAACTCTAAAGGTCTATATGCAAAGATGTCTCCTTTCTGATTTCATTTTTGGAAGGAAGATTTAAAAGTATATATTTTTAATTACTTCATATTTGAATCATCACCCTGTTTTGGTTTCTTTTCCCCTTTTCAGAGGAGGTAGGAATAGACATGGCTTATAGGTTAGATGCTTAAGATTTGTTTCTTTTTGTCTAATAATTGTTGATTGCATCTGGGTCTAAACCAAGCTTATTTCTCATGTCCCCCTAATAACCTTTTCTTTTAATCTTCTTTCTCTTCCTTAAAATGAAAAAACCGCAACTTTGTGCAATAGCAGATTTGTCTTTTCCCCAGCAACAGAAGGCAAGTGTTGGTTTACCATGTGAACAGTTTAATAATTTGAGTGATCAGGACATGAGCGCTAGAAGAGTGAGATGAGAGAGGGTATAGGAGACAGGATAAGGAAAACTGCAACTCAGAAGCACTGTTTTCTAATGGCTTATAATTTGTGTTATTAGCTGAGTATTGAATATTTTAAATTTACTTTTCCGAACGATGTTAAAAGAAATGGTGGCAAAAAGAAAACTGGAAGGAATTCTTTTAAAATAGTAGCATTTGGGCTTCCCTGGTGGCGCAGTGGTTGAGAGTGCACCTGCTGATGCAGGGGACACGGGTTCGTGCCCTGGTCCCGGAGGATCCCACGTGCTTTGGAGTGGCTAGACCCGTGAGCCATGGCCGCTGAGCCTGCGCGTCCGGAGCCAGTGCTCCGCAGCGGGAGAGGCCACAGCAGTGAGAGGCCCGTGTACTGCAAAATAAATAAATAAATAAATAAAATAGTAGCATTTGCTGGAAATATGCTCATGGGTTCTGGCCCATAGAATGCTGTATTCTTTTTCAGCGATGGCTTAAACAATTCAATATGATCATGGGTTCTGGCCCATAGAATGTTATATTCTTTTTCAGCAATGGCTTAAACAATTCTAAGTTTGATTTCCATAAATCATCTTACATTGTAAGCGACCACATACGCTGGATCAGATATTAAATTGCATCAGATTTTCCCTCGCCTTTAGAACCTGTTGTGGTGTGTGGCTAGAGATCAGATGTCACCTCTGCTTAAGAAGCCCTACATACGTTTTCATTTTATTTATTTATTTTTTTTACAGTGATGTTACACACACGCGTTACTGCATGGGTGATTAAAGAAGTCTTGTTTTGTTTGTCAGATAATCTCTGATTATAAACTAAAGAGTGGCTCCCACTTTTATGGAACCTCCTTTGAACTGGAATACGCTGTGTTAGCGGGTGGTAGTTTGCCAACTCATTAGTAAGGTCAGTTTTCTAGAAGATATAGTTACAAAATAAAGGCCCCTCTCTCATCAACAGAGAGTTTCAGTGGCAAAGTCAAGGTGACAAGACTTAAAATATTTATTGCTTTTAAAGGCATCCGCCCTTTTGTGACCAGCAAGCAAGGCACCAGACCTTTATTAACGAAGATAAATGATATGTTTAGAGCAGCGATGCCCTTCTCTCTAAAAACAAAATTCCAAAAATGTCTCATTTCTCAAGCTATATTAGATCTGTACACTTATTTTCTCTTGCCCCAATTATCTAGTTACCATAGATCAAATTAAACACCTATGTGACATCTTCTGTTCAAATTCTTTCATATCAACACCACTTTATACTTAGTACTATTTTGCCTAAGACTCACCTGGATGGTGTATGCAGAATGTATCAAGTATAGTTTTATTTTTAATGATCTGAGCACCTGTACAGCATGACTGCCAGAAACTCAAAGATCTCCTTGAGGTAGAATGCTCAGGTAAAAAGGCTAATTAATTTTCTGACCAAAATATTTTTTGTTTCCTGCCTCTCTTCATTCAACTATAGGAGGTACATGTTTAATATTTATAATATTTGTGGTTGATAATGGTGACATCATGAAAAGTTAAATCATGTATTTATTGAAAGCATCAGTACAAGAGATGTAGCAAGGCACAAAGAGTCAAATAAATGCTCTGAAGTCGTAAAGGAAAATTATCATTTTAGGCTAGAGTGGTAAGGAGTGACTTTGGGCAGACTGTGGGGATTTTTGTTCATTTATTCAGTAAGTGGTCCTGGGAAAACTGGACAGCTACATGTAAAAGAATGAAATTAGAACAGTCTCTAACACCATAAACAAAAATAAACTAAAAATGGATTAAAGACCTAAATGTCAGATCGGATACTATAGAACTCCTAGAGGAAAACAAGAGCAGAACACTCTTTGACATAAATTGCAGCAATATTTTTTTGGAGCCGCCTCCCGAAGTAAAGGGAGTAAAAGTACAAATAAACAAATGGGACCTTACTAAACTTAAAAGCTTTTGCACAGCAAAGGAAACCATTGACAAAATGAAAAGACAACCTACTGAATGGGAGAAAATATTTGCAAATGATATGACCCATAGGGGTTAATATCCAACATATATAAATAGCTTATACAACTCAACATCAAAAAAACAAACAACCCGATTAAACTAACACAACATTGTAAATTAACTATACTTCAATAATAAAAAAAAAAAGACCTCTCCCCCCCTGAAAAACCAAACAACCTGATTAAAAATGGACAGAAGACCTGAAAAGACATTTTTCCAAAAAGAAAATGCAGATGGCGAGCAGGCACATGAGAAGATTCCCAGTATCGCTAATCATCAGGGAAATGCAAATTAAAACCACAAGTTATCACCTCACACCTGTCAGATGGTTATCAGCAAAAAGAACACAAATAACAAATGTTGGCGAGAACGTGGAGTAAAGGGAACACTTGTACATTGTTGGTGCGAATGTAAATTGGTACAGCCACTGTGGAAGACAGTAGGGAGGTTTCTCAAAAAATTAAAAGTAGAACTACCATATGACCCAGCAGTTCCACTCCTGGGCATATATCGGGAAGAAACAAAAACACTAATTCGAAAAGATACGTGCACAGCAATGTTCACAGCAGCATTATTTACAATTGCCAAGATATGGAAGCAGCCTAAGTGTACATCAGCAGGTGAATGGATAAAGAAGATGTGTGTGTGTGTGTGGACACACACACACATACACATGCAATGGAATACTACTCAGCCACAAAAAAGAACAAAATGTTGCCATTTGCAGCAACATGGATGGACTTGGAGGACATTATGCCACGTGAAATAAGTCAGAGGAAGACAAATACTGTATGATATCACTTATGTGTGGGATCTAAAAAATATAACAAGCTAGTGTATATAACAAAAAAGAAGTGAACTCACAGATATAGAGAACAAACTAGTGGTCAAGAATCGTGGAAGGTGGGAAGCACAAACTATTAGGTGTAAGATAGACTCAGGGACTTATTGTACAACACAGGAAATATAGCAATATTTTCTAATAACTGTAAATGGAAAGTAACCTTTAAAAATTGTATAAAAATAGAAAAAGGTTTATTGAGATCTTACTAAGTTCCTGGAATCTCTCTAGGTATTGGGCATACAGCAGAGGACAAGACTTACCAGTTCTCTGCTTTTAAAGTGCTTATGTTCTGGTGGGAAAACAAGACAGTAAACAAAAAAATCTATTTAACAAGAAATATTTGATAATGGTTTTGCAGAACTTTAATATAGGGTGGTATGATAGAGTACCTTGGGAGATTACGTTAGATTGTTGGTCAACATGGGCTGCTTGGAAGTGGTGATGTTTTAACTGAGACTTGAATGACAAGAAGGAAGCAGCCATGTGACATTTGGTCCCTCCAGGCAGAGGGGTCGCCGGTGCCCAGGCCCCAAGGCAGGAAGGAGCTTGGTATGTTTGAGGAACAAGAAGATGAGATCAGGAGGGTTGGTAGGGATCCCAGATCATATGGACCTGTGGGGTTTTTGATAAGTTTGGATGAAATGCTAATTGCAGTGGTAAACAATGGGAGGCCTTAAAGCAGCGCCATGAGCTGGTTTCTGAATTTCATTATGGACACTGTGTGAAGAATGTATTTAAGGAAGGCAAGAGCAGAAGCAGAGGTACTAAATAGGGGGCGACTATAGAAGTCCAAGTGAGGGATTATGGTGTCTTCTGCAGAAGGGTGGTAGGGGGCATGGGGTGAAGTGGATAGATTTGGCATGTGTTTTGGGTGTAGAGCCTGCAGCATCTGCTTATGGATTTGAAGTGGGATGTCAGGATGTTATACATTTTATATGTAAAATAGATAAACAACACGGATCTACTGTATAGCATGGGGAACTATACTTAATATTTTGTAATAGCCCATATGGGAAAAGAATATGAAAAAGAATATATATATATAGTTAATAACTGAATCAATTTGCTCTACACCTGAAACTAACACAACATTATAAATCAACTATACGAGAATTTTAAAAAAATGAAATGGAATATGAGGAAATTAGAAATCAAAGATGACTTCTAGATTTCTGGCTTAAGCAACTGGGTAAATGATGGCGAACTTTGGAGAAAGGATGGAATTTAGAGAAAAGGAGCCAAGGGTTTCAGATACAGAGGTAGGAAAAGATAGGGCTTAAGGGGTAGGCTTTTAAGATTTGGTAAAAACCAAAAGATTTTCCCCAGTGCTTCCAAGAACAGAGACATAACATTCTATTCAATACATTTGAAAAAAAGAGAAAAAACATTATAAATGTATCATATTTTCTACATGCTGGCCTGTCAGCAGAAGTGGGACAGGAAGTTTGGGAAAAAGAAAAAAGAGTGGAAAATACAAACAAGAGCAATAAGCAAGTCAGAGAAAGACACAGAGATGGAAAGATACAGAAAGAAAATTTTACGGACAAAAGAGACAGACGCTCAAAATTAGAGACACAAAGGACACACATTCCCGCTCAGATTCTGCATTCTCCTGCTTTCTGCCCTTAGAGCCAAAGACAGATCTGGAGGCTTGTAAGGAGGTCACAACATTTTTTCTTTCTTGTAATTGACTGTGGAAGTGACACCAGCACACCAACCAAAAGCAAATGAGACCAAATCGTTTTCAAAAGTAGGAAATTGCCTTGATTCCATTCTTTGTTATTAGAAAGGATCTTGTACCCTGAAATGTTTCCAGGATGAAAATGTTTTTTTACAGTTTGTTATTAGCTAAGCAGCAGGTTGAATATGACCTGAAAAATAAATCAGTAGCAATGTACAATTATTCGTTTTGTAAAGAAAAGAGGCTCCCAGAAGGACTTCTTCCTCTTAGTGGAAAAAGTGAGAAATTAACCATCAATTAACAGGTTAAGCTGAGCTGCGGGAATAAACTCATAAACAAATACACAGTAAACACATGCATACATTCCATACCATGCCATACCATACCCTAAACCCACCTACATTTCTTGACGTAATAGTCTCTATTTAGAATAGAAAAACAATTTGAGATTTTTTTGTTTGATTATTGTAAGTAGGATCTATAGCCATCCTGTTAATTAATTATAGCCTCACTGTTAATTTTCTTAAAAATTGGATATTGGTTAAAAATGTGTTTACTAGCAATCTGTAAGGACCTACAAATGAATCAATTCAACAAGGAGATAAGAGGAACAGGGATTTTAGATAAATGTGTAATAAGAAGACCAAGAAACATGCTAGGTGTACTGTAAAAGGAGGTATGTTATTGGGACCTCCAGTCTGCTTCACCCCAAAAGACCAGTGAAACTATTACAAATAATAAAAGTAATTGAGAAAGTTTAAAAGCCATGGAACTACATTGGGCTGAAAAGTCAGGAAGTACATTGGGCTGAGGATTTTTCTTTTTATCCGTCCCCTTTCCTTCCCTCCATCTTTCCTTTTTCTTTTCTTTTGAATTATTAATATGGTCTTAAGAGACATGAAAGAACACTCAGTTAAGACATTATACTTGGGTTCTGTTATTTATGATGATGTCCTAGTATCTTTTTGAAAAACCTGGACTAGATTTCTAAAATTTACTTTAACATTTGAAAATAATACTCAGTATGAAATCTGCATTTATCTTCTTGTCCCAGATTCTTGCCTTTTAGGTTTCTGTTTTTGTTTTTTGCGGTACACGGACCGCTCACTGTTGTGGCCTCTCTCGTTGCGGAGCACAGGCTCCGGACGCGCAGGCTCAGCGTCCATGGCTCACGGGGTCCAGCCGCTCCGCGGCATGTGGGATCTTTCCGGACCGGGGCACGAACCCGTGTCCCCTGCATCGGCAGGCAGACTCTCAACCACTGCGCCACCAGGGAAGCCCGCCTTTTAGGTTTTTTATGATGGTGTTCATAATATTGTTATCATCAGGGTCAGCTCTGCCCAGCTCCAGGATAGAATGAGGCCACGGGCACTGAGAAATGTCTGATGAGATGAGTGGGGATGTGTTGTGATTTAGAAAGACAGATACATTATCACCACCCTTTCTTAGTGAATGATATTAAATATCTGCCCCGAGATGAGTTGTTTCTGAATGGCCATTCAGGACAGAGAGGTAAACCGCAAAATAGTCTGGTTAGTATGGAAAGATTTATGCAGGGGTCAGTACCATGTGAATTTTCCTTGGCCGTTTCAAGGTGAGTTTGATTATCACACATAACTTCATCAGAAGTTAGGTAAATGAATTACGTAGGAAACAGTTTTAAACATTAAAAGAGAGACATTTTGACTTGGATTACCACTTAAGCCACGTGAAAAATCTCTCGGGGCATAGCCTTCACTGCAGGCAGTGTGATTGTCACATAGCTTCACAGTGTGGCTTTATGCGTGAGTGTGGGTAGGTCTGAGTGGAGTGGTGCCTGGCCAAGAACAAATCCTACTTCCTGACATATCTTTTCTACAAACACTCTTATCCAGGGGACAGAGATTAGATTTCAGGAGGCACCGTTAGAGGAAAAGGTGAGTGTAGAAAGGGAGAGTCTGAGGGATGTGTGTTGCCCATCAGTAAATATTTCCCTCCCGTTTCATACCCTCAACCAGAAGTCCTTAAAATATAGTAGTAGAATCTCTCACGTTTATTTATGTGGCTCTCTCAGAAACCTTAAAGTCTCCCCTTTTTATTTTCAAGTGGGAATTACTGCAAGTCTGTGTTTGGCTGACAGTTCTGTCGGCTCTACAGTGCGGTGGTTGGGAGGGTGCCCGGGGCTCGGAGCCAAGGATTCTTGTGGAAGTTCTCCTGCTAAACAGCTGTGTGGCTCCAGGAAAGTCTCTGCCCTGCTGGGCACCAAAGTCTTCATCGTACTCAGGGGACAACCTTTTCCTGTAATGGACCAGAAAGTAAATATTTCAGGCTTCCCAGGCCACATATGGTCGCCCTTGAGTATTCTACTTTGGTTTTATTTGTTTGTTATAACCGTTAAAAAATATAAAAACCATTCTTAGCTCCCGGCCCACACATAAGCAGGTTGGGGGCTGACTTTGGCTCCCTTGCCTTCGTTTGCCCACCCCAATCTATTGATATACCAATATATAATAGAAAAGGACGGGGGAAAGTCAAAAGGAGGAGTTTGAACGGCCACTTTCTAGAGGTAAGGCTCTGAGGAACACCAGGCTAGAGAGGAGATTCTGGAGGCAAGGGCTTTTGTTTGCTTGTTGGCTTTTTGTTTTATTTTAAATATTATGTATTTATTCATGACACAGTTTCCGTTTTGTAATTTTCTCTGTTTTAAATTTGATTTCACTCCTAAGTCCTACTCTTCAACTTTACAAGCATATTGCTGTCTACCCTTTGTAGCACTCGGCAGATTTCTTATTGCATACAAATTGCCCAGAGAAGCAAACTAGTTAGAGGAATGGCTTTCTTTGCAGATGGAGATGTGACCTTTCACTTACTAAAAGGAAGCAGCCATTTTATTGCCCCTGGAGGCCTAAGCAAAGAAATAAGTATTAAACAGGCCTGACCGCAGCTGCTCTGAATTTTGGGAGAGAGTGGCTGGGAGGGAGCAGGGGATGGCAATGGGGGTGGGAATGAATGTTAGGAAATACCCCAGTCCTTCCTTTCTTTTTTTTTTTTTTTTTTGCGGTATGCAGGCCTCTCACTGTCGTGGCCTCTCCCGTTGCGGAGCACAGGCTCCGGAGGCGCAGGCTCAGCGGCCATGGCTCACGGGCCCAGCCGCTCCGCGGCATGTGGGATCTTCCCGGACCGGGGCACGAACCCATGTCCCCTGCATCGGCAGGCGCACTGTTAACCACTGCGCAACCAGGGAAGCCCCCCAGTCCTTCCTTTCTGATAGAGTTGCATCCTGTTGCTCACACTTAACCAACAGTCCAAAGTTCTATTTAAAGAGACCCCTTAGCCCATACTGGGATGTGCTGGCGTTTTGGTTTCCCGGAGGACAAGACCCAGAAGTGGGCACTCTGGACCGTGTGCCCCAAACTCCCCCGCTTTCCCTCCGCCTCTTCCCCCACCCGTACACCCCAATCCAGTGCCCACTCCTGTTTCCTCCTCTTCTCTGCCCCTCTTATCTGATTTCCGTGGTGGTCAGGAACTGTCCAGCCATATCACTCTCCCAGCAAGGCCCAGTGAGTTTCTTCCAACTTTCTGCGCTGTTGCTGTTGGTGGTACAGTTAGTGAGTTGTCCCAGCCTCCAGTAATGCCAGGGGGTCTGATTATGACCTTGGAGTCTGAATATGACCTTGGGGTTTTGACTCCAGAACCGCTGTGAACACTTTTTTCGGTCAGGCACATTTGAAAAAGAAGCCTGCACTCCACTTTTTCACCTGTTCTCTCCTCCACCTCAGTAATTTGGTAATCATTCCCCCTACTCCACAAAAATGCACTCTGCCTTTTTTTTTCTTTCGGAAGGATGGCAGTAATTTGGGCATTGATACATAGAATGGATGCCTTTTCAGTCCTTCTCTAACTGAACGTGTTTGTCACAGAGACGTTGTTAGCCATTGACGCTCTGAGATGCCTTCTTACCAGGTTTCTTGGATTCTTCTCATGCTTCTCTGCTCCTTTTCCCGTGGTCTCCTCTCTTGGCTCCCACACTGCCCACCACTTGAATGTGGCAGTTTCCCTTCCCCAGGTGCTTTCCAAAACCCTCTTCTCCTACGTGCTTTCTTGAGCTGATTTCGTTCATTCTTGAGGCATTGCTTTGCCAAATGTGCATCTTCGTCCCAGCCTTTCCTCCTAAACCTCACACTCCTTTATCCAGATGCCTTCTTGGACATCACTACTTAGATTCCCCATGGGCATCACAAAATTCAGTCTGTGCAAAACTAACGTCAGCACCTTCTCCCCCAAACCTGAAGCTCTTCTTTTGTTCCCTGTCTCCATTAACCAACTCTCCCAAGCCAGAAGCACGAACATCTTCCTAGACCTCGACATTTCTCCTTTGTCCGTTCCCTTCCCCTTCCAGTCACTTAGTAAGCTCTGCCGATTTTATCCCATCACTGCCTCTCCTCTGTATCCCTCCTTCTCTGCTACCACATCACTAATTCAGGCCCTCATCACCTCTCTCTGCCATCTTTTTCTCTGGTTTTGTCCTCCTTAAATCCATCCTTCCCTCTGTAGCCATATCTAAAATTCACACCTGTTACCATGTCACACTCCTTAAAATTCTTCAGTGGCAACCCATCATCTATGGAATAAAACCCAGCTTCTTAGATCTGGCACCTCCACCTCTCCAGACCTGTTTCCTGACATTCTTTGTCCTTTGCTGCCTAGTAATACCACCTTCTCGGAGTTCAGGGAGCTCTATACTCTTTCATGTTTCCATGCTCTTCCTTGTGCTGTTCCTTTTCTTTCTTATAAATTTATTTATTTTATTTTATTTATTTATTTTTGGCTGCGTTGGGTTTCGTTGCTGCGCGCAGGCTTTCTCTAGTTGCGGTGAGCGGGGGCTACTCTTCCTTGTGGTGTGCCTGCTTTTCATTGCGGTGGCTTCTCTTGTTGCGGAGCACGGGCTCTAGGCATGTGGGCTTTGGTAGTTGTGGCGTGCAGGCTCAGTAGTTGTGGCTCTTGGGCTCTAGAGTGCAGGCTCAGTAGTTGTGGCACACGGGCTTAGTTGCTCAGCGGCATGTGGGATCTTCCCGGACCAGGGATTGAACGTGTGTCCCCTGCATTGCAGGCAGATTCTTATCCACTGCACCACAAGAGAAGTCCCGACTGTTCCTTTTCATGGACTTCAGCTCATATTTGATCCCACACATTGTGCATCCCTCTCTTACCACTATTATTGAAGTTATTTGTTGCTATCTATGTCTTACTCATGGACTGTGCACTCTTCCAAGACAGAGGAATCTTGTTTGTTTCTCATTGAATCCAGAGCATCCCTCTCAATTAACACTTATGATAACCCCATGCAGCTGGCATTATTATACCCATTCTATGGATGAGGAAACTAAGGCTCAAAAGAAGCTAAATAAACATCTTGCTCAATGTCACGTAGCTGTGTAGCAGGAGAGCTAGGATTTAGTTAGTATTTACACATGCTAGTTATGCATCCAGAGTGCAACAAGTAACCTGCAGTCGTAAGTTTAAGGAATACTCACTTTACTAGAATTTACCTGTGATTTTTGAGGCAGTAGAAAGAACAGTGGAGTGAGGGGGGTGGGGAATAGGATGAAGGCAGTCAAAAGGTGCCAACTGCCAGTTATAAGATAAGTACTAGAGAGAGAGTGTACAACGTGATAAATATAACACTGATGTATGTTATATATGAAAGTTAAGAGAGTAAATCCCAAGAGTTCTCAACATAAGGAAAAAAATACTTTTTTTATTTCTTTAATGTTGTATCTATGTGAGGTGATGGATGTCCACTACACTTACTGTGGTGACCATTTCATGATGTTGTGGAAGTCAAATCTTTGTGCACCTTAGACTTATACAGTGCTGTATGTCAATTATATCTGAATAAAACTGGAAGGAAAAAAAAGAACAATGGGTTTGGTATCAAAGACTTAGTTTGAAGTATTGTTTTAGGCATTTCTAGCCAAACTGATTCATGCCGAGTTACTTCCTCCCCCTGAGCCTTTATTCAAACCATATACAGCATGTGGGAGTGCTTTGTAAGGGTTATGCAAATAGGACTTGTAACTTAGTTTTTCATTTGAGTTTACACATGTGGGTACACCTCAGAGACCAAATTCTGGCAAATTATGTTCGTTTCTTTGCGGTATTAGAGATACTTTCCTTTAGATTTGAGGAGTAAATGAGTTAATACTTAGTATCACCAGTAAAGTACAACATTTAGAATGCCCTACAAAACTCTGGGAGTACAAATGTACATGTCTTGAAGAGTTCATACCTTTGCTCCAAAGTAGGATTTCAAATGCCAGCGAAATTGGGTCGCTTTCTAAGTGAAAGGAGCTTGTATTGCTCCAGACACAGGGCTGCTTATCCTTCCTTTTGTTAAGCTGTAAACACGATGCTTCCCTCTCCCGCACTGCTCTGTTGTTGCTTTTGTTACCTGAGGGTTCACTTTGCAGACTTTTTTTTCCTGAACCCTATCACTTTTCTTGATAGAATGTCTACTGTTAAGTTGCCGCCTTTGGGCACTACTTCCTGTAGGGAGCCTAGCTAGTGTGTACAGGAGTCATTCAGACAAAGTGGTTTTGGTGAGGGTATTATAGGGTTTTATGGTCTGCAACACTGGATTCCCAGTCGAATTGCTGCAGGTGTCTGCTTATAAAGGAGGAGGATTTATTTCATGGGTTGATATCATTAATTTATATAAAAAGTTCTCAATGAGGAGTTTTACCTCTCCTGTATGTCTTCACCTTAAATTTTCCTTTTAAAATAGTTTCATTTATTTAACAGAAGTATATTGAAGGGCATCTACGTGCCAGAAACGACCCCGGTGAGGGGCTAGAGACCAAGAGGGAGACATATTCTGCCTTCCTTGAGTTTATGGCATAATCTGAAAGGTAAACTTTAAATCAGTAGTTGTACTTATGTGTGATGAATATAGTGAAAGGGGAAATGCAGGGTTTAGAGGACTGTAATGGACTGCAGTGGGTTTGTCTACCTGGCACCCCTTTTCTAGGAATCACCTCTTATACCCAACCATCTACATGGTTATTACAAGTTGAACCAATGCTGGGAGTCACAGTTGATTGGTTCAAGGGTGAGCACCTGTCAAACTAGGCCAGTAACTATTCTTCCCCAGGAATGTTGGAAGATGGAACAGAGACAGAAAGGCCAAGGAATTTCTGGGTGTCTAAACAGGAATGTGAAAGCATGGGAGCCTTTAGGGTCACCATAAGGTCCGGATGAGGGAAGGAAGCCACAGGAAGAGAATGGGAGGAAATGAACCTGATACTCAGAGGTGTGGGTACCAGAGATGGAGAGAAAGTTCTCGCAGTGTTTGGGTTTCTGGTTAGAGTTCTCCATGAGAATCTTTACAATAAATATCACTTCTTTACTTAAGGTAGTTTGGGTTGAATTTCTGTTGGATGACACCAGAGCAGTCTTTTGTAATACAGACGTGTATAGCATGGGGACCTAACCCAAATCAAGGAATCAGGGAAAGCCACTTACGGCATATTTTTACACAGTGTTGTAATTGTTGGTTAGATTCCCAGGATAACCTACACATGATGATCTAACCCATAGTGTAGCTGGAATTGATTACTGTTTCCCCTTTGAATGGTTTCATTCATTCATATTGAAGGCCTGCTGTGTCCCAGGGATTATACCAGGACCTGGGAAAGTAAAGTGATTACAATGACCTGGGCCTTGGAGGAGGTTTTGACTCGCTCTTTACTAAGCCACTTGCTGACATTGTCCCACGTACTGTTATTTCCTCCTAGGTTTTGGATACATTGTGGCTTAAGTAGACTTTGGTGGGCTAGTCTGGGAAACTGACTTCCATATGACATTGTTTCTGTGGTAAATGCCTTTCCTAGTTGGTGGGAAGGAGAATTTCTGCCCTTTGGCTATAACAGTTCATTAATGCAACAAATATTTTTTGAATACCTTCTATGTGTCGGGCACTGCTCCAAGCTTTGGCAGCAGTGATGAAAGATATGGAAAAGGCTCTGCTATCACGGAGCTTAAATTTTAGGGTGGGGAGATGGGCAAAAAACAGTGAACAAATGAATGACCAGATAATTTAGTTAGTGATATGCGCCATGAAGAAAAGTAAAAGAGGATGTGGTGGAAGAAGGTGGCCAGGGTGGGGTGGAGAGTGACTTTGGGTCAGGAAAGGCACCACTAAAGAGGGAAGTTTTCAGGTGAGAGGCATCTGACCCAGGGAAAGAAGGGAACATGATGCCTCCAGGAACTCGCCCCTCATGCCACCAGCTGTGAGATGGAGAGCACTCGTCAGTCTTGGGCCCTGAGGAACAGTTTCCTTGCTTGTGGAAATCAGTGGGGTATAGACATGGACTGTCCCAGTACCGTGACCACTAGCCACAAGTGGCTCTTGAGCACTAAGCGTGGCTAGTCCAAACCAAAATGTTCGTAAGTGTAAAATATGCACCAGACTTCCAAAGACTTCGAATGAAAAAAAGAATGTAAACATTGCCACTTTTTTTTTTTTTTTTTTTTGTGGTACACGGGCCTCTCACTGTTGTGGCCTCTCCCGTTGCGGAGCACAGGCTTCGGACGCGCAGGCTTAGCGGCCATGGCTCACGGGCCCAGCTGCTCCGCGGCATGTGGAATCTTCCCGGACTGGGGCACGAACCTGTGTCCCTTGCATCGGCAGGCGGACTCTCAACCACTGCGCCCCCAGGGAAGCCCTCCGATATTTTTTTATATGGATTACACAATGAATTGATAATATTTTGACATATTGACAAATCTCACTGATTTCTGTTTACCTTTCTTAATGAGACTACTAGAAGATTAAAAATTGCATCGGCTCCAAAAATAAATAAATAAATAAAAATTGCATCTGTGTATAAATGAACTTATTTACAACACAGAAGTAGACCCACAGACAGAGAAAACAAACTTATGGTTATCAAAGGAGTGGGGGAGGGATAAATGAGGAGGTTGGGATTAACATATACACACTACTATATATAAAATAGATAACCAACAAGGAACTACTGTATAGTACAGGGAACTATACTCAGTATTTTGTAATAACCTATAAGAGAAAAGAATGTGAAAAAGAATATGTGTCTATAGATGTAACTGAATCACTGTGCTGTACACCTGAAACTAACACAGCATTGTAAATCAACTATACTTCAATAGAAATATGTAAAATAAAAAAATAAATAAAAAAGGAAGTAGATCCAAATATTTTTTTAAAAAATGCATCTGTGGCTTGTGTTATGTTTCCAGTGGACGGCACTGGTGTAGATGAATTAGCCGGTGCTTTGGACTCAAGCCTGATGGGGGTTTGAGTACTTAAGGATTTTGTGGTAGTTTCTGTGTTTGTTTTACTAGGGACAACTTATTTGATTCTCCTCAGGCCTTTTTCATCTATCAAATGGGGCAAATACTACCTTGTGGGGTTGTTTTGAGGGTTAAATCAGCTTTGGTCAAGTGTCTCCTGTGTATCAGGCACGGGGAAATCCTGCTAGCCTCTGATTTATAAATGTTGGTTCCTTCCCTCACTTTCTGATGTGACATAAGTTAGTCATACCTGCCTGTGGGTATTTGGGAATATGTTTGGAACTCAGAGAGTGGCTGTGTTGAGAAATGGCTATGCATGTTCATGACAGTAGTTTCATTTGCATTTTTGTCTTATTCTTTTCACGTGAGGTTTCTGAGGTCTTTATCGTATGATGAAAATAATTATTCCCATTTTACACGTAAAGAGATTACATTATATCCAGAGTGGCCCTCTGGAGTTCCTTTAGGCACATAGAGGCTGGCCTCATGTTTCCTGCGACCAGGCCAACTTCCCTTCCCTTAAATGCTCTTGTCTTTCTCCACAAGGTAGGTAAGTTCTTCCACTGGAAGCCCTGAATAGGAATTCTGGTGCCAGGTTCCATGCCAAAGCGATGCCTTATCTTCTGAATGTTTTTGATACTCTTGTTCTACACAAGTGACAATATCAGAATCCTGAAGACCTTGTTTATGCTTCAGGAGGGTAGGTAATCAGAGGCCCTTCTGGCCTCATGCCATTTTAGATAGTGATTGGTTAGAAGAAAATGCTGATGCCTTTCTTTCTTTTTTTTGGCAGAAACACAAAGGTCTTTCCTTCCCTGTCAGTAATGTATGCACCATGGCTGGCAGTTTCTAGGCTTCAGATTGGGACACCCAGTCATGATAATTTGGTTTGAATTAAGGACACCTTGAAATGATATCATTTGGAGGACTGAATTTGGCTCTGTTTTAAGATGGTCACTAGGAGTTGATTGCATAACGTGGAAAGGTTTGCTTAAAGTTTAGTTCAAGTAACAGTTATTGAGTTCAATGTTGGAAAAATAGTTTGCTGTTTTATTAAATGTCTGAGAGATTTTAAAACTGTATTTGAAGGAAACCGTTTGAAATGCAATAAAAGCTGGGTCGGTGTACATATACCTTTTCTTCCAATAATTGCTGTTCCTTTTGAATCCTTGTGTCACAAAGAGCTTTCTCCTTCTTCCCTAACAAGTCATAATAATGTTTGCGACTCGACTCTATTGGCTACTGCCATGTTTTAGTTGGAAATGTAGGCATAGGAAAATACGGAAGGAATTTATATAGTGACTTTATGTATGTTCGTTTATGTGTATTCCATAACTCCATGCACATTTATCTATATACATTTAACAGAATTATCTACTAGAAATCTTAAAACTTAAACTTCCTGTAATAAAAGAAATATAATTTATTTTGTATACCCACTTATACATCCACCAGAAAAGTGTGAAAGTTACAATTTGTTGGCATCCTTACCACCACTTACTATTAGCAGATAGCTTGATTTTTTTCCCCTCATTTCATGAATATAAAATGGTATTTCACAGTTGTTTCAATCTGCATTTTCTGATCAGCAGTATGGCTGAGCATTTTTTCTTAGAATTATTGACCTGTTGAACCTTCTCTCTGTGAATTGCCTCATCATCACTGTTGTCTATTTTTCAATTCTTTTTTTTTTTTTTTTGTGGTACGCGGGCCTCTCACTGTTGTGGCCTCTCCCGGTGCGGAGCACAGGCTCCGGACACGCAGGCTCAGCGGCCATGGCTCACGGGCCCAGCCACTCCGCGGCATGTGGGATCCTCCCGGACCGGGGCACGAACCCGTGTCCCCTGCATCGGCAGGCGGACTCTCAACCACTGCACCACCAGGGAAGCCCTTATTTTTCAATTCTTACGGTCTTTTTCTTTCTAGTTTCAAGGAAGTATTTATATATTTTGGATCTTACCTCCATCTGTTTGTTGTCTTTTAGCTTTATTTATGCTGTCTTAGGAAGAAGTAAAGCAACTTACCAGTTCCCTCCTTTATAATTTGTACTGTTTGTTTCACTTTATTTTATGTTTTGTTTTGTTTTGTGTTTTCATTTTCTTGGCCACACCATGCATCATGTGGGATCTTAGTTCCCCAACCAGGGATTGAACCTGCACCGCTCGCACTGGAAGTGTGGAGTCTTAACCACTGGACCGCCAGGGAAGTCCCTGTTTGTTTCTTTTTAAAGAAATGGCATAAAGTTATATCTGAGTCAAGTAGGATTTCTTAAATAAGACATTAAAATGCATAGGTAATAAAAAGATTGATAAATTAGACTATATCAAAATTTAAAACATATTGTAGTATATAGTTTAAATCATATAATATGTTCAGTCATTCTTTCATTCATTCTAAATACTTATTGCCTATAATATGCCAGGAACTCTCCTGGGCTCTGAGGGTATAACTGTGAACAGGAATCCCTCCTCTCCTGCACTGTGGAAGAAACAGATAATAAACTAAAACTCAAGAACATGTAATTTATCAGTACTATCAGTACTGCAGTGGAGAAATATCAATGACTTCCATAGAGAAAAATCAGGGAAAAGGAATAGGGAGTGTTACAATTATAAGTAGAATTATTAGGGAGGCCTCAGTCAGGAGGTGGCATCTGAGCAAAGACCTGAAGCAATTGAGATGGTAGCATGTGGTTATAATGGGAAAGAATGAACCAAGCTGAGGACAGAGCATGTGGAAAGGCTCTGAGGTGGGAGTGTGCCTGACTTGTTCAGGGAACAAGATCATGTGGGTGGAATGGAGTAAGTTGGGGGAAGAGTAGTGGGAGATGAAGTAGCCTGATACCCTCATGCCTGATACCTTGTAGGTCATTGCAGAAGCTTTGGCTTTTACCTCAGAGGGGTGGAAAGTCATTGGAGGGTTCTGACAGAGGGGGATAGAACCTGACTTATCAGGGTCACTCTGACATCTGTGTGGAGAGTAACAGTGAGGGGTCAGGGAGACCAGGTGAGAGGCTCTTGTTCATCCCTTGGAGGTGTCATGGTGTTAGCTATGGAGTAGTGAGAAATGGTCAGATTTGAAATATGTCTTTGTATCTTTCATATTTTTCAGAGGTAGAACCAACAGGATTTGATGATGCATTGGATGTGGGAGGTGAGAGAGAGGAGTCAGGGGTGACACCAGAGTTTTTTCATCTGAGCCATTGGAAGGGTGGAGTTGCTATTTATTGAGATGAGGAAGGTTGTAGAAGGAGCACGTTTGGAGGGGAAGACCAGAGGCTCAGTTTTGGACAAAGTAAGTTGAGATGTGTATTAGACGTTCAAGTAGAGATGTAGAAGAGGCAGAGGGCTACATGAGGCTTGCGTTCAGGGGAGAGATCTGGGTGGAAATACACATTTGGGAAGCATCAGTCCATAATTGGTATTTAAACCTGTGAGGCTGGATGAAGTAACCCAAAGAGTGAGTATAAATGACAAAAGCAAGAGGTTCAAGGACTGAGCCCTCGAGTACTTTAATGTTTAAAGGGTTGCGGTAAGCGGGGGACTCAACTGAGAAAGCCTCTGGTGAGCCAGGGATGATGAAGTTCTGAAGAAGACAGTGTTTCAGGAAAGGAGGAAACGACCCACCATCTCCAATGCTGCTGAGAAGTCAAGGATGATGAGGACTGTGAACTGACCATCGGATTTAATGGTATGAAGATCATTGGTGACATGGACAGGAGCAGCTCAGTGGAATGTTGGTGGCAACAAATTGATCAGAATAGGTTTAAGGGATAAAAGGAGTTGAATTGAAGACGGCAAATAGAGACAACTTTTTGAGGTTACTGTCATGTGGAACAGAGAAATGGAACCAAAGCTATAAAGGCAAACAAGAGTCAAGAAAGGTATTTTTTTTAAGATGGGAAATATAGTATGTTTCTGTGCTCCCATATGTGCCAGTGGATGTCCAAGTAGAGTGGGAAAATTAATGATGTAGGAGAAGGGGGAGAATTGCTGGATGTTTCCCCTTGAGTGGATGAGAGTGAATGGGGTCTAGTGCACAAAGTGGAGGGGTTGGTCTTAGGGAAATGGACATGTCATCCATAGTAATAGGAGGGAAGAGAGAATACCATAAGTGGGCCCAGCTACAGGCAGGTAAGTAGATTCAGTGCTGAGAGCTTGTGGAAGTACTCTTCTGGTTGCCTCTATTCCACCAGACGAGAGTGAGGGTGCGGGGAGCCCCTGTTGGATGTTGGAGGAAAGGGGAAAGGTATGGAATGGTTGTCCATGACAGTGGAAGAATGGATGGTATGGTACTATATCAGGATTGCCTGACCGTGCTAAGGGCTCCGCTGCTTGAGGTTCATGACCATGAATTGAAAATTTGACCTGTCATTCTAGTTGACTGTATTTTTCTAGCCATGTTCAAAAACACTGGCACAGTTGTGGAAGAGGTAAGGATTGGGTTTCGCTGGGTTTGGTGTTTTGACGTGTGAATAGGATGAAATGACAACAGGAGTGAGCGAGGTAAAGGTGTGTGCAGGGAAGTGATGGTTATGATAGACCACGGATTGAAACTGGCTTAGATGAAATCTGAGGACAAGAAAACAGTGAATGATGGTGAAAAAGGTATGGGATCAACGACTTGCGAGTACAGGGGGGTCAAGAAATTTTTAGAGATGTTTGGAGTAAAAAAAGGAAGTGATAGAGAATTGGATGGAGGGGTTGTTGTTATTGAGCGTTTTAGAGAAGTGACATTTTCATTTTTTATCTGATTTTTAGTTGGCAGTTACTTAAAACAATTATCTCTTTGACCTACTCTCCCCTCAGTTGTTAACATTGTATAAACCAACGCTTAAATTTCTCCAAAAGAACCCTAAAATGAAAAAAAATTCAAAAAAAAGAACTAAAATGAGAACATTTATATGTGTGTTTAGTTTTCAAAAAAAAAAAAAGTTTTTAAAGCCCTAAGTGCTTTGCTGGTTTTTACTCCTTCTTTAAAATACTTTCAAAATGCCCTTTGGCAAATCCAGTGAATTTAGACTTTCTGGTTTGAAGTTCCGGTGCTTTAAGCTAGCTTTGCACATTTACTTGACAAATGTTTTACTGCAGCATACGTAGAGTAAAGTTTCTTTGAAATTGTAGTAAAATTTTCTGGCATTTAAAGCATAATGTGAAAAACAGTAAGGACTTAACGTTTTCTGGTAGAGCAGCGTGATAGATTTTGCTATGGACAGGTTGCAAAATCTGCCTTGATTTTTCATATTTTCATATATGAAACTTTGAAAAACTTTTGAAGTTTTTCTTTTTCACATATGATGACATAAGTTCAATGTTAACTCTTTATGTATGCATATACTTATACTGCTTTGGTAACAATGTAAGTAAATATTATTATGGTTTTGGGAAATTCTACAAAGTGTGATCAACTTTAAAAAGAACATTAATTACTGAGGCTTATTCTGACCCACGCTTTAAGAATAATATCAGTTGTCACAGATTTAGAGCACTGTTGCTTCATTTTTAATAAAACTGATATAGTTAACACTTCTTCCACTTAATAATAATGAGAACTTAAGGTGTCAACAGGATAATTCCAGGGGTCAACAGCTTGTCTCCCAAGAGACCTCCACATTTAAACTTGATGCTGCCACCATTAGCTATTCTTTATCAAGGTAAACAGCATGAACTCTCTGCTGAATTTCTGCCCTGTTAATTACATGAGAAACAGTGATCGTATAGATTTGGTGACCATTCATTGAGGAACAGGTAGCTGTTTAGTTTCACTTGAAGGTTTAGGTAACCTTGGGCCTCTATCTGAATCATCAGAGTCTCTTTTGAGAGACGCTTTTGAGAGTCTCTCTTCATCTTTCACGAGAAGACTTTGGGTCTGCTGGATTTGTGTATCTGTCTGCTAGTGACTACCTTATTCAAGTACCATTTCTATGACCAGGATCTGACATTAGTATTTGATATTCTCTGTTTCCTCTGGCTCCTTTGTTGTTCCAAATGAAGTTGGATCTTCTAAGTACCTGCTCTCTGGGGACATGCTTTGATGATGTACTCACCTGTCTTTGGTGTAAGGTATGTCTTGACTAAAACCACAGTTTCCCCAAGTGAAAAATAGACATGTCTGTGGCTTAAGGAACAGTGTCCTTCAGCTGCCCACACTGGCCATTTAAGTTTTGGCATATTGACTGCTCCAGAATGGCCAGTTTCCATGACTCCCAGTGTCCTTTGATGGTTTTGCCCTAATGAGACCTGGCTCTCTTTCCTATGATTACAGGCTCAAGAAAGGAGGCTCTGTGTGGGTTAGCAGACATTGAGACTTCTGCCAAGCCAACAGAGTTCAGTTTGTCACTCACTGGGCTAAATTAAGTGAGCAGCACGCTGGAAGTGGGACAAACTGGCCAATTACACATCATATAATGCCGTATGTGTTGCTGTGGACTAACTCTGAAATGACCATGTCTCTCCATTAGCAGAGTCTAGTGAAATGATATGCTGGAGAAATTATATATATATATATATATACATATATATATATATATATGACATATATATATACACACACACACATATATATGTATAATGACATATATGGCACATATATAAATGTGTGTGTGTGTGTGTATATATATATATATATATATATATATATATATATATGTGTGTGTGTGTCATTTTTGGCACCAGACGTTAGTTCTTGGAAACCAGTTGTGTGTTTTTCCAACCAAATTATTTCTAGAAAATGAATGAGTTTTTCTTAAAAGAAAAGACATAGTGGGACTTCCCTGGTGGTCCAGTGGGCAAGACTCCATGCTCTCAATGCAGGGGGCCCGGGTTCAATCCCTGGTTGGGGAACTACCACATGCATGCCGCAACTAAGATAAATGTGTGACATTTTAGTGACAGGAAGTAAACAGTTATAGAATTAGAGTAGCTAACAAATTTAAATTAGTGGTAAGTTAGTAAGTTTTTGCTACTTCTTCCCACAAACCTATCAGTAGGAAGATTTAGGGCTTTCCTATTGTTATGGGTTGAATTATGTCCCCCAAAATTCATATGGTGAAGTCCTAACCCCTAGTATTTCAGAATTTGACTATTTGGAGATAAAGTCTTTACCAAGGTTATTAAGTTAAAATGAGGGTGGGCCCTAATCCAGTATGATTGGTTTCCTTATAAGAAGAGCAAAGTTGGACACAGATACACACAGAGGGAAGACCATGTGAAGACATGGGGAAAAGGCAGCCATCTGCAAGCCAAGGGGAGAGAAGGCTTCAGAAGCAACCAACCCTGCCTTGATCATGGACTTCCAGCCTCCAAAATTGTGAGAAAATAAATTTCCGTTATTTAAGCCACCCAGTCTGTGGTACTCTGTTATAGCAGCCTTAGCACGCTAATACACATATCAGGTGTGAGCAAGAGAATAAAAACATATGATTTTATAGATAAAAAGCTAAATGCAAGTTTTAAAACCTTAATTTAGATTACAAATGATCTGAGTGGGGAAAATCAGGGCTTAGCCTCTCTGTTGCCAGTGCCAGAGCCCCAGCTAATATGGGGCTTGTGGAGGTGGAGTATAGTAGAAAACCATGAGATTTTAGGTCTGGAAAGGAAGGACCTTAGGCATCCTCTGTTGCAACCTCCTGATTTACAGACGAGGGAACTACCACCTGGAGTGCTTAGAGGATTGATTCAGGGGAGCAGTATTACGTATGGGCAACTCCATGCCCAGGTCTCTCACTTTCTGGCTCAAAGCCGAGCCCAACTCCTTTTCTTCTCAAGGCTGTATCTGTATATATGTAATCAAGTTCTACTGTTCTGACATATTTGATTTAGAAAAGCAACCTGTTTTTCTTCCTCCCTTCCTCCCATCCTTTCTGTTGTTGTTGTTAAGAATACTTTCTATATACAAAAAGGCATAAAGGTAACATAGTAATTACCTTGTATGTCCACCGCCTCCTTGAAGCAGTTAAAATATTACAAACTGAGTTAGAGTCCTCCCCTGGTCATATTTCCCTCCCTTCCCCTAGAGGTGACTAGTTTTACCATGTATCTTTGTACTTTTACCAAAAATGACTATATTACTAAACAACATCATTGTGTATGTCTTAAACATTATGTAAAGATATCATGTTAAATGTATACTTCTCGATTTGTTTTTATTCCACTCAGTTTTGTCTATGAGATTTATCCTTGTTGCTGTATACATTGCTCCATCTCATTCATCTCCACTGCTGTAGAGTTTTCCCTTTTATGAGTATACTACATTTCTCTATTCTCTTGCTAATATTTAGGCTGTTTCTACTTTGTTCAGGAATGATGCTGCTATAACTATTTTTGTATATATTTCCTTGTGCATAAACTTTCCATGTGTGAAAGTTTATTTAGGGCAGGTATCTGTGGGTGGAACTGCTAAGTCATGGGTTGTGTCTTTTCAAGATACCGCCCAATCGTTCTACGAAGTGGTTGTACCTATTTATACTCCTGCTTAATAGTGTAGGTTCCCGTTGTTTCACATCCTTGCTGGCAGGATTTTTGTGCCAATCGAATGCATTTTAATTTCTCTAGTTATGTATGAATATTATCATCTCTTCCACGTTTATTGGCCACTTGAGTTTTTAAAAGTATATCTTTTTTTTTTTTTTTTCCTTTTTCAGTCAGAGTCCCAGGGCCAGAATGGACTAAGTGGTCCAGTGCCCACCTCCTCATTAAAAAAAGGCAGAAACAAAGGGATATACTAGAGAAATGTAGTGACTAGTTCTTTGCCCCCAAACAGACAAAAACTCCCAGTCGACTGTTCTTTCTCTTATGCCAAATAGCCACATCATGTGTTTGGATGAATGACCTTTTTGGTGTTGTTGCGAATAGGGTCCAGGGCTAAACTGACCTATCAGGAGAGTTTAATTGGTGACTGTGGGCGGATTACATACGGGATTTTGTTGTATCTGAATTTTCTGCAAACCTGAGTCATCACCTCCTTGTCGAAAACCCTTCTGGTTTCCCACTGCTTGCTTGAAAGTCAGAGCTGCTTAGCTCAGTCTGCTGGATGGGGCCCCTACTGCCTCTTCCAGCTCTCCTGTATCCCTCACTGTCTTTCTTCTGGCCATAAGGCTTGCTTTTGGCTTCACACTTGCCCAGCCAGCCCCCTTCCTCAACAGGGCCCTAGGTTCTCTCTGCTTGTAGCTCTCAGCTCCGGCCGTCACTTCCTCAGGGAAGCCTGTCTGAGCTTTCCTACGAGACCACATCCCTCCTTTATGCTCTCAAGGCCTTGTACCTTTCACAGCACTCACCACAGCTGCAGATATACATTTACATGTATGATTGTTTATGAAGGTCTCTTTCCCCATCTGTCACTGAGTCTCACGAAGTCAGGGCCTGCATCTGTTTCTGCTCACTCACTGTTCTATCCCTAGCTTTTAGCAGTGTGCCTGACAGATGGTTGGAACTCAATAACTATTTGTGGAATAAGTGAATGAATAAATGTTCAGAGTCTTTAAGAAGTTCATCTTACCTAACTCCCTGGAGGCAAAACTGTATCTAATTGGACTCCCCCATTTCCTTCTCAGCCTAACCCTACGCCGCCTAACCCTATTCTTCCGGAAGAGAGCAAAACCAGATGGACTGTATTAAAGATTTACCCTCATAGCTTAAAGGATATGGCAAGAGGATAGGCAGAAGAGGAGAAAAAGGAAAAATACCAAATTGGTCCTTGGGAAAAGGAGCGCTAGATCAGTAGGTACCTAATCAGGCAGCCCCTAGGGTGGGCCATTTGAGCTCCCTTTGAGGGTTTCCAGTACAGCTGGTTGGCTGGCTAAACTCCAAACCCAAGAGGGTCTGGACCGTGGTAGGATGGGTCACTTCTACTCTAGAAGCCCTTATTATTAACTTAGAGCGGGAAACCTCTGAGTAGATCTTAGCTGGGCCTTTCCTTCCAAGATTCTGGTTTGAAGAACTCAAAATGAGTGTACGGTATAAGAGTAAGAAGCCGTTTTGTGTTCCCCTCCTCCCAAATGATTACTTTTACTTGCACAAGATGAAAGCGGCTTCTATATATGACTAATCATTTCATTACATTAATTCTTAAAGAATAATGGAACTCCTGGCAAAGTCCAAGTGGTGAGATTCTACATCCAAGTAGAAAGCTTACTTTTATTATTAGATTTTCTATCCTTTGTCTTTTGTAAACTCAGCATTGCCTAAGATAGAAGAAGAGAGGAGACATCTCTACCTTTTTGTAGGCATGTCCATAATTCTATTAAAAACATTAAATAGCTATAATTCTTCTATGTTATTCCTAACTCATTATCAAAAGAAAGAAATTCTCTTAGCATTGTTCACTTAGCAGTTGGTAGCAGACACATGTTTTTAAGATGGATGATAACGAATTGTCTTATTTTCTATTTAGCTCTGGTATCTATTTCTTAGGCAAGGAGTTAAGAACTTTTGCAAGTCTTCACTTTGCTCACAGCCTTGGGAACTCAGGGCTCTCGGTGGAACACATTCTTGGAGCTCTGTGTTTTCATTAAAAGCAAAGAGCAACTGAGAGGTTGCAAGAATGCAGAGTAAGAACATCAAAGCTAATTAAATAAAACTACCTGCCGCCAAGTCATGTCTTTTGCTACAGAATAGAAGATATTTGCCTGTAGTATATCACTGATCTTTCAAAGGACTCTTTAAGGTAGTTATTATGAATATCCAGTTATTTTGATTTTTGACAAAGGAAAAATAACTGGAGCAGTGAGCTTGAGTTGTTTCATGCGTTAGGAGCAAAGTGCACACTTAAATCTGTTCTCATTTCTAATAAAATAATAGGACCTACTAATCTGTCATTAAATGATATGGTTGTGTGTCTGATATGGTTGTGTGTCAAATGGGTAATAGAAATGAGTTTATAGATTTAGAGCTTGCCTCCCACATAATAGGCTCTATATTAAGTGTTGGTTATTAATTATTTATAGTTATTACTATTATCTGATGCCTTTCACGATAACAAACCTAGGTTGTCTTTTTTCAGTGATGAGACAGCATCCTTTCCAACCGTTAATGCCTTTGTTTTCTGTCAAAATTTATTGAGTCTGAACATTAGCTAGAATACGATTCTAAATGTGGAATGTCTGTGATGTTTGTTGGACATATATTACATCTAATCCTACTCTCTTCTTTCCACTCCTGAAACTCTGCAAATCCATCCCGGGAAAATCTAATTCTTTCTTCCTGAGCTTTGGGCTACTGCCTCCAAGTAATCCTTGTGACATCTGACTTCCTTCAGAATCTTTTTTCCATCCCCAAGCTCTTGTCCTCATTAAAACCTGCTTTCTGGAAAGTTTCTGGGTGTATGTGGAAGTTATTATGTTAGAGCTTGGTCTCTCTTCAAGGACTTTCAGGCCAGGCTGAAATGGTACGTAGGGTGTTTTTCTCAGCAGCATCCTCTCTGATCTCCCAGTTGGGGGCCTGGATGCAGAGTCAGGCTGTCCCTGCAAGTCTGGGCTTCTTGTTTTTTTAAAGCTCTTTATAATCTCATTTGTCCCCAGGCCACACATCTTTAAGCCAAACCCTTTCTGTCCTGTAGACTTCTGCAGAAGTCAGGAAAGGCCCATGGGATCCTCAGAATTATAAACTGTAAACAGCCAAAAGCACAGTGAGAGGAGACATGAAGAGTCCCAAGAGTGGATCCTACTCTACAGAATTATAAAAACGAAACCCCGAAGACTGCTTGTGTTTAAAAACACTCATCCTTATCGAAGGAGATCTGTACTTGTCTTGACTTTCTGACACTTGTCAATCTGAATAGTATATTTGGAAAGTTCCTAGGCTGGCAAGATTGATTTATTCCAGTCTGCAAACCTTTTCAGTGTTAGCTGTGTGGAAGTTTTCTCAGCAGCCATACGAAAGCTGTTCTCTAGTCAGAGCAGGTCACATAGTTCCCTAAAGCAAATAGCTGGCGGGCTTATCTGAGTGCAGTAAGGGAAATCATTATTCTTTTTTCCTCTTTTTTCTTGGTTCCTCTGTAATAGCTTGGTCTTTAATAATCAGTTATCATTTGGGTTGTACAAGAACCTGAGAATATTTAATGAACACCGTTGAACTGTGATGGTTGTCCTTGTGGAAAAGCACAAATAATATATCTACTAGAAAAGCACAAGGCATATGTAAGGCCGAGCTCTGTTTCCGCACTAAGGCTATGCAACTTAAGATAATAGTGCCATGGGTGGCACCGGAGGTAATTGGTGGAACTTGCCAACCATGTATGTGGACTTCTAATGGAGGCTGCAGACATAATATTTGAAGAGCATTAGTGGCTAAATGGCCTGGGATCATATCCTGGACTGGCCACTTACTGTATGACCTTGGACAGGTTATTACCCTCTTATTGCCTCCATTTTTCCCTCTGTATAATGAAGGCAGTGATAGTACCCACCTTAAAGGGCTGTTGCTGTGTTCATAATGCGCTTTGAACAGTGGCACATATGTACTTAGTAAATTTTAGCTAGTATTATTATTCCTTTTCTTCTCTCTTCTTGTTTCTAACCTGACACTTCTTTTCATCTCTTCTTTCCCTCTTTTCAGTTTTCCAACTTGTCATGTCTTTAGTTTTTGACCTCCCCAGGGACCGCCAGCCCTTGGCAGTCCCTTTGGTCTATTCAGGGACACCTCTTGTAGTGGAAAGAGATGTCCTTTTCATTTATGGAGTTTCCAAGTTAGAGCTTCGTCTTCAGATCATTGAACCCAGACATTCATTCTACCTTAGAGAAGGTGAACACAACTGGTGTCCTAGCTGAGATGGGCATTTACTGCTGGGAGGCAAGACAAAAATGGGTTGATTGAGCTGGAGAAGACATTATGGGTGACAGAGCTGACGCACTGTATGTGAATCCTTTTCTCCTTCGGGAGGTACCTATATATATATATTTTTTTTTGTGGTACGCGGGCCTCTCACTGCTGTGGCCTCTCCCGCTGCGGAGCAACAGGCTCCGGACGCGCAGGCTCAGCTGCCATGGCTCATGGGCGCAGCCGCTCCGCGGCATGTGGGATCCTCCCGGACTGGGACACAAACCCGCGTCCCCTGCACTGGCAGGCAGACTCCCAACCACTGCGCCACCAGGGAAGCCCGGAGGTACCTATATTTTTGTCCAAGTTAGGATTCAAACATTAGACCATTGCTAGCTACTTGCCAAATTTTTAGTCCTATTTAACAAAAGGGACCATAACATAAACATAAACACTATGTTTGTAGATCCCCAGACTATGTTAGATCTAAGGATGCTGGGAGTCCTCTTTCCCTGGACAACTACTTATTTTTGAAGTTTTCAGAAGGAAAAAAGCCCTCTTCTGTTTGTTTTCGCTGGAGTACAGGAAAAACAGTAACAAGTTAACCCAGAGCACGCACTTTTGGTTAAAATGGGCTAGTTAGGTGCTTGCCTGCCTGCTACCTTGTCCCAATTACAAAGGGGAAATTATTGTATTTACAGTTGAGAAACATGGCGGGCACCACCTTAACTAAGTGATCAAGATTAACACCACCAAAAATACAATGTATTTTTGTATCAGGCAAGTATCCCTGATACAATGCCCTTTGAAGGATGCAACATCACTTCTCTGGTGTTTTTACCAAAAATGCATAACCTCAATCCAATCATGAGGAAATATCAGACAAACTCAGATTGAGAGATTATACAAAATACTATTAACTGACTAGTACTCATCCTAGGTGTCAAGGTTATGAAAGATAAGGAAAGACTAAGGACCTGTCACAGATTAGAGGAGATTAAGGAGCCGTAACGACTAAATACAATGTGGGATCCTGGATTGGATCCTGGAACAGAAAAGGGTCATTAGGGGAAAGACTGGTGAAATTTGAATAAGCTTAGAAGTTTAGTTAATTGTATTATTCCAATGTTAATTTTATGGTTTTGCTAGTTTTAAGGTGGGTGTGTACATTGTTGACATTAGGGAAAGCTGAGTGAAAGGTATGTATAAACTCTGTAAAATTTTTCAACTTTTATTTAAATTTATTTCAAAATTAAATATGAAAAAGATGAAATTAAAATACCACAGGTAAATTTAAAAATATAATAAAAAGATTTGGAAGATAAAGTTGAAGAAAACTCCCAGAAAGTAGAGGAAAAAGACAAAAGAGATAGAAAATAGAAGAAAATCAGAGTATCAGTACTGGAGGCCCAACATCCCAATCACAGGGAATCCACAAAGAAGGAGAAATGGAAGGGAGAACATCATCATGGAAATATTTCAGGACAATTTCCTGGAAGACGTGAGTTTCCATACTGAGAAGGCCCACTGAGCACTCAGCATAATAGTTGCCAGTGACCTACTCTGCGTACTGGTGTGACATTGCAAAATATTGGGGATAAAGAGAAGGTCTTAAAGGCTTTCAGAGAAAAGAGAGAACACATGATACATACCCAAAGGTAAGAATCAAAATGGCATCAGACTTCTCAACAGCACTGTTGAAACACATGGACATTATAAGGCAGTGGAAAGAATACAGTAAGAATATGAAGCAAATGCCTTCAAAATTCAGTGAAGTATTTTCACCCTAGGATGCTGTCTTTTGGTCAGCAGTAAATGAGGGTGGAATAAATACATTTTCAGATATTCAGGGTCTCAAAAATTTTACTTCCCGGGAAGTTACTAGAAGATAGGCTTTGGAGAAGTAAGGGTGTCAAAAAAGATAGAAAAACATGAAAAGCAAGAAATAACAGCTTCAACATAAAAGTGAGGCAAAGGGAATCTTCAGGATGACAGTGAAGGAAAATCTCCAGATGACAGCTTTGTGGGAGGCCTTGAAAGCAAAGTAGTCCAAATTTGAACAGGTCAGAAATATTCAGGGGCCGTGTCTCCAAGATGAAATTGATGTAAATCTTGATTTAACCCATTAAGAGAAGACTTAAACAGTTTTTTGAACATTTTCAAAAATAATTGGTGTTAAATACATAAAGAAAACTAAAAGATAAGACAGTCATTGAGGGTGGGGTTAGGAATAGGAGGTTTTCAAGAAAAGAAGAATAATCATTAGTGTACCATTTGGCTCAGCTGTAAGTAGTGTTTACACAGTAATAACATAGACATTGAATATAGAACCATTCAAAATGGTTGGGAGGATGGGAAGTAGGGGTGTGTGTAGATGTGGATTGGGAGGAGGGTTGGTTTCCATAATG
Organism: Delphinus delphis; assembly: GCF_949987515.2. Classification (NCBI taxonomy): domain Eukaryota; kingdom Metazoa; phylum Chordata; class Mammalia; order Artiodactyla; family Delphinidae; genus Delphinus; species Delphinus delphis. The sequence goes on along the minus strand of NC_082687.1, from coordinate 64,180,862 downwards.
GGGAAGCAAAAGATAATAAACTTTCATAGCTAAAAAACCAAGAGTAGACACATTGCATTTGAAGATATGGAGATCAGTGCTAAAAGAAACAACTAAAAAACTTGAATGTGGTTGCCTCTGGGAAGTGGGAAAAATGGGGTGGGAAGACACTGCTTGTGTAATAGGCCATGCAGAACGATTTGATTCTGTAAACTACCTGTGTGTGTAACTTTGGAGTCAAGGAAGCATAAATATAAAAAAGGAAAACAAGTGAATAGAAGTGGAAACACCCTCCAGGTGTAAGTTTTTCTGAAAGTTAAAAATATTTAATTTGCCCTAAGAAGTGAATTTTTATAGTTCTGAATGGCAACCTTAAGAGGGATAAAAAGCAGCTGAAGGATTTATAGTTAGAGGAGGCACTGACTTTGTGTACATGACAATTTGCCAATTGTCCTGCTTACCTAAACCTTCTTGAAAACCTTTTGTTTTCTTTCAGAAAAAAAGACTTATGGGCTAACATTGCACCTAAACCATATTGCTTGAAATCTGTGTTTAACACAGTCCTTACTCTCCCTCACCCCTATTTCTTCTTGCTGGCTGGGGATCAGGCATGGTGTTTATTTGTATTGTCACTGGTTTTTTAGGTTAGTTTCAGTCTTAGTAATTAGGCTCAATTAATTTTTGGTTTGAAAATAACGGCCACTGTGAGTAAAGGTGTTGGATCTAATACCAAAAAAAAAAAAAAAGAAAAGAAAAGAAAAAAATAGACTTAAGTGGATCTATCTGTCTGTCTGTTCAGAGTCTTATTGTAATGTTGAAACTACTGTATTGAGGTCACTGTGATCTTAATGTGGACTTGGCTCTAATAGGTTGATTCGATTAGCTAAGTTGCTGTATTAATAAAAATCCTTGTTTCTAGTATGCATTGTTTAAAATTTTTATCTTTTTAATTTGACAACATTTACTGTCTTACTCTTCTGATTAGTCAACTTTCTGTTGTTCTAGGATGTGATGATTAATAAAAATATCAGTTATCTTTGATTGTTGATCTTTTCAAAGTGCTAAAATAGAAGTCATTTGATACCCACAATGGCACCAGTTTGACAGATGCAAAAAAAGTGTGATGTGAGATGATAGGCACTAAGTCTTTTTCCTAGTTTGCAAAAAGCTATTTGGAGATTTAATTGAAACAATGAAGTTCTTTTCCATGGGACATTTTTAGTGATCTTAGAAGGGTTTCACTGGAGGCCACGGGAAGATATTTCTCCACATTATTCCATTTACAAATAATCCTGTTCAGTGCATTTTTAGAGGAGAAATGAAGTTGCTGAGACAATTGAACAAAGTTTGCTAGTTTTTATTGTCTGTGACACTTTGAAAGGCATGTGAATCCCTTCTGCCTCATCTTGGTTCCCTCCCAGTGCCCTGGTGACACCTATCGCAGCATTTATCTCATGATATTGTACAGACCTGTTATCTCTTTACTTCTTGCACCAGACTATAAGCCTCTTAGGGTTCTAGTCTTTGTGGTATCTTCAGTGACTAGCCCTGTGCCTGGGGATGAAATTAAACTAATACATAATTAAAATTTTTACAAAAAAGAATTCTTTTCTGTGAACTGATCACTGTAGGCATTTTCTATACTGGAGGTCTCCAAAGCCTTTCTTGTATAAATAAAAGCATTGGAGGCCCTCCATAATAAATTTCAGAAAAGATACCCTTCCTTTTTAAAAAATTTACCTCCCATGGAGGATCATTGAATCCAAAAAAGGTTTATTGAGTGTAGGATCTTTTGGAATATGTTCAACTATAAATAACCAAAAGCCTAACAGTGGCTAAAGCAAGTAAGGATGTTGTTTATCTGCCATAATAAAATGTCTGGGGTGGACAGTCCATGGCTGAGCTGGTGGCTCTGTGATGATACCGTGGACTTGGGTTCCTTCTCTTCTTCCACTCCTTGTAGGTCTTGTTATCATGCTTGTCAGGTGCCCATCACACCTCCACATGTTGTCTCCACATTTCAGACAAGAAGAAGGGGGAGAAGTCAAAGGGCTGAGGGGCATGGCAGGAGAATCTGCCCCCTTTAGAAAACGTTCCTGAAGGCACTCCAGTGACTCTGCTTATACTTCATTTGCCAGAAATGGGTCATGACTGTGCATAGCTGCAAGGGAGCCTGGTAAGATAAATATTTAGCTTTTCAGCATCTGTAGGAAGGTGAGGAATAAGTAAATCATGAATGACTTTTGGGTAGTCCAAGTATAAAATGAGTTTTAATAAATCAATTATATTCCAGTAAAAACTAATTAAGAAAAAAGGATGGGAGCCCAAGAATGAAGATGATATAATTTTGTTAAAAAAATGAATTTCAGAAAATAGATATTCCTTTAAATTTTTTTCTTTTTCAATAACTCTCATAGAGCACTAATTTTCAAATTGTAGGGTGAGATTCATAAACATAAATCTAGTCAGTTTCTACCATGATTTAAAAAAATGAAACAGACTAAAATAGAAAAGAATAGAGGATATCAGAATGTATCTTAACTTGATTAGGGCAAGTATTTGTGAAATACTTGTTTCATTTATTTATTTATTTATTTTGGTTTTTCTTTTTCTTTTTTTTTTTTACATCTTTATTGGAGTATAATTGCTTTACAACGTTGTGTTAGTTTCTGCTTATAACAAAGTGAATCAGCTATACGTATACATATATCCCCATGTATCCTCCCTCTTGCATCTCCCTCCCACCCTCCCTATCCCACCCCTCTAGGTGGTCACAAAGCACCGAGCTGATCTGCCTGTGCTATGTGGCTGCTTCCCACTAGCTATCTATTGTTTCATTTATATATTTATATTTATACGTAGTACATGTGTACTGGGTCCCAATGTAAAATATTTCTTACCTGTGCATTCTAGTAAAAAAAGAGAGCCATTTTTCTGGAGAATCATTGATCTTACAAGTATTTATTTATTATTACAAGCAATGTGATGAACTTAAAATAGAGGAGATAAAACATGTGCATAAATATTTGTAATCTAGGAAGAAAGCCATATGTGCTATAAAAGATACTGATAAAAAGTGCTGTGTGAGGTCAGTGGAGTTCGATTGATAGTAATTCTAACGGGGAGGGGATGGGGTGAGCAGAGGTCCAGACCAGAAAGGTCTTTGAAGGGAGTGTGGCATTTGAACTGAGACTTGATGGATCAGAGGGTCCTCCTTTTTGCCTGCTCCCATAATGCACTGGGCATTGTTCACACCTGTGTCAGAGCTGATTGGACCCATTTCAGAACCAAATATTTTAGAATTGTAAGAATTTTAAGAATACCTTTATTTCACTGCTTCACTCTGGACCTATTCCTTTTGGCTTTTAAAAAAAATGACTGCATTTTCTAAATCCCAGAATATTAGGGTGACTTTTGGACAAATCATCTTTACTTCCAGGTCTCAAATAGTAATTGCTGTTCTTATCTTACTGGAAAAAAATAGGATCATATATGTGCTCATTTATTTTTCCAGTGAGATAATGGTAAAGCTATTATAGAAATATAAGATTGGTGTTGCTAGTAAGATAAAACAAAGTTTGTTTTAAAATCAGAGTGCACCTAGACTTGGAGTTTTAGTGTTGGAGGATCCTTCAGAGATAGGTGGTCCAACCTCACCTAACTTATACTGAGGAAATGAAGATTCAAAGAAGTTAAAGTAATGAAGCATAAAACAGGAAGCCCCCCTGGGTCATTGACTTCCCAGTCTGTTGCTATGTTTTACTATCTCCAGTTAGTAATTTTAAGAGGGAAGAGGAAGTGAGAACCTGGGAGAATGCTATTTTAAGATCTTCTGTTCTGTGATTCACTTTGATATAAAGCAGAAACTAACACACCATTGTAAAGCAATTATACTCCAATAAAGATGTTAAAAAAAAGACCTATTCTTGCTAGAAACAAAGTGACTTCACACTTTGCAAATTATGTGATACTAATGTAGTCAGAACTACCAAAGTTCATTGTTTTCGTCCCCACTGTTCTGTTCTCTGGTCAGCATTCTCTGTTTCGCCGACTGGGTTCTGCAGTCTTTAGAATTCCAAGGTTACTGCTGGCGATACAGTGACCCATTTTCAGAATCAAAAACATCAGCGAATCTGTCTCCTTGCCAGTCAGTGTTAGGTGTTGGCCGCTCCTTGTTTTCCTCTGCCTGCACTCTTGAATAATTGCTTTAACCAACAAGCTTAGTCATCTTCTCTGTCTGGTGTGGAAGGTGATAAGTTGTACCAGTTCTATCTTATCAGAGATTATAATAAATTTTCTTTCTCAGGTGGGTATATAGATCTTATCCAGTTGCATAAAGGATGTGACTCCTGCTGCTTGACTCAGGAAGCCTGACACTGATGTTCTGGTTTCATAATAGCATAGGGGAAAAGGAACTTTTCTAAGAACAAAATAAACGGAACCAATTTTATCTACAGCCTAGACGTGGCAGGATAGACCCTGTAGACAACCAGTGTGGGTATCATTGTCTTCATATCTATGGGGTAGATGTTCTTGTCTTCATTTTACAAGGTCAAAGTAATGAACAATTATGAATACAAGAATGCCATTTCTTTCAATGCAGTAACTTCTCAGTCAAGTTTTTTATATAGTAACAATGTATGTTACTGTATGTACATAATCAGAGAATACACTGTCTATATATATATTTTTTAAATTGAAGTGTAGTTGATTTACAATGTTATGTTAGTTTCTGGTATACAACAAAGTGATTCAGTTATATATATATACATATATATATATATATATATATATATATACACTTCTTCATATTCTTTTCCATTGTGGTTTATTACAGGGTGCTGAATACAGTTCCCTGTGCTCACTGAGTCTGTATTTATTATATAGTGAATTATGTTTTACTCAAATCAACAAAATACTCTTTATATGAGCCACCCATTGAGAAATTAAAATAAATGTTAAAAACATAGAACAGGGCTTCCCTGGTGGCGTAGTGGTTGAGGGTCCGCCTGCCGATGCAGGGGGCGTGGGTTCGTGCCCCGGTCCGGGAGGATCCTGCGTGCCGCGGAGCGGCTGGGCCCGTGAGCCATGGCCGCTGGGCCTGCGTGTCCGGAGCCTGTGCTCTGTGGCGGGAGAGGCTGCAGCGGTGAGGGGCCCGTATACCACACACACACACACAAAAACCATAGAACAGTACAGCCAGTATTTATTAAGTTCCTGTCATATGGCCAGAGTTGTAGTAAGTTCTGTGGAGGATTCTTCATTACCACCGTCATAGAAGCTAACATTTATTGAGTGCTTTCCCTGTGCCAGACACTGTGCTAAGCACTTTACACACATCACCTCATCGAATTCTCACAAAAACCATACATGGTGGTTACTGTGATATCCCTATTATACAGATAAGAAAACTGAGGCCCAGGGAGATTATGAAATTTACCCATAATCACTGAGCTTCTAGTGGCAGAGTTAGGACTACCTTTCTCAGAGCCCATGCTCTTAACAGCTACTCTGGATGAAAGAAGTAAAAGCTAGGGATTAGGAAAGTTTATGCTTTTTATGGCAAGGTAAAATTTTAAGCAATGATGTGAAACCATGTATAAACAAGTTCCATTCTTAGTCCTTTCTCTTCCACTTACACATACTCCCTCTAGCCAATCTCATCCAACCTGCTGATTCAAATTCCCGTCTCTCAACTGATGAGTGCTGAAGCTAAATCAGCAAGCCCCGCCTCTCTTACGACTCCAGACCTGCTTTTCCAACTTCTGCTGGACATGTGCATATTATTGTCCCATAGACATCTCATACTCATTGTGTCTAAAAATAAACTTATGAGATGCTCATTCGATCTGCTCATTTTATTCCAGAATTCGTTAATGACATTGCTGTCTATGCCCTTCTCCAAAGCACAGGCAACCAGATGATGCCCTTTTTTTCCCCATCATCCTATAGCTGACTTCACTTTATTTTATTTAAATTTTTTTTGAATTATATTTTATTTATTTTTTATACAGCAGGTTCTTATTAGTCATCAATTTTATACACATCAGTGTATACATGTCAATCCCAATTGCCCAGTTCAGCACACCACCACCACCACCACCCGCTGCTTCCCCCCTTGGTGTCCATACGTTTATTCTGTACATCTGTGTCTCAATTTCTGCCCTGAAAACCGGTTCATCTATACCATTTCTCTAGGTTCACATATATGCGTTAATACACCACATTTGTTTTTCTCTTTCTGACTTACTTCACTCTGTATGACAGTCTCTAGATCCATCCACGTCTCTACAAATGACCCAATTTCATTCCTTTTTATGGCTGAGTAATATTCCATTGTATATATGTACCACAACTTCTTTATCCATTCGTCTGTCGGTGGGCATTTAGGTTGCTTCCATGACCTGGCTATTGTAAATAGTGCTGCAATGAACATTGGGGTGCACGTGTCTTTTTGAATTATGGTTTTCTCTTTGTATATGCCCAGTATTGGGATTGCTGGATCATATGGTAATTCTATTTTTAGTTTTTTAAGGAATCTCCATACTGTTCTCCGTAGTGGCTGTATCAATTTACGTTCCCACCAACAGCGCAAGAGGCTTCCCTTTTCTCCATATCCTCTCCAGCATTTGTTGTTTGTAGATTTTCTGATGACGCCCATTCTAACTGGTGTGAGGTGATCCCTCATTGTAGTTTTGATTTGCATTTCTCTAATAATTAGTGATGTTGAGCAGCTTTTCATGTGCTTCTTGGCCATCTGTATGTCTTCTTTGAAGAAATGTCTATTTAGGTCTTCTGCCCATTTTTTGATTGGGTTGTTTGTTTTTTTAATATTGAGCTGCATGAGCTGTTTATATATTTTGGAGATTAATCCTTTGTCTGTTGATTCATCTGCAAATATTTTCTCCCATTCTAAGGGCTATCTTTTCATCTTGTTTGTAGTTTTCTTTCTTTGCAAAAGCTTTTAAGTTTCATTAGGTCCCATTTGTTTATTTTTATTTTTATTTCCGTTACTCTAGGAGATGGATCAAAAAAGATCTTGCTGTGATTTATGTCAAGGAGTGTTCTTCCTATGTATTCCGCTAAGAGTTTTATAGTGTCTGGTCTTACATTTAGGTCTCTAATCCATTTTGAGTTTATTTTTGTGTATGGTGTTAGGGAGTGATCTAATTTCATTCTTTTATATGTAGCTGTCCAGTTTTCCCGGCACCACTTATTGAAGAGACTGTCTTTTCTCCATTGTATATCCTTGCCTCCTTTGTCATAGATTAGTTGACCATAGGTGAGTGGGTTTATCTCTGGGCTTTCTCTCTTGTTCCATTGATCTATATTTCTATTTTTATGCCAGTACCATATTGTCTTGATTACTGTAGCTTTGTAGTATATTGTGAAGTCAGGGAGTCTGATTCCTCCAGCTCCATTTTTTTCCCTCAATACCGCTTTGGCTATTCGGGTCTTTTGTGTCTCCGTACAAATTTTAAGATATTTTGTTCTAGTTCAGTAAAAATTGCCACTGGTAATTTGATAGAGATTGCATTGAATCTGTAGATTGCTTTGGGTAGTATAGTCATTTTCATAATATTGATTCTTCCAATCCAAGAACATGGTATATCTCTCCATCTGTTTGTGTCATCTTTGATTTCTTTCATCAGTGTCTTATAGGATACTGAGTACACGTTTTTACCTCCTTAGGTAGGTTTATTGCTAGGGTTTTATTCTTTTTGTTGCAATGGTGAATGGGATTGTTTCCTTACTTTCTCTTTCTGATCTTTCGTTGTTAGTGTATAGGAATGCAACAGATTTCTGTGCATTAATTTTGTATCCTGCAACTTTACCAAATTCATTGATTAGCTCTAGTAGTTTTCTGGTGGCATTTTTAGGATTTTCTATGTATAGTATCATGTCATCTGCAAATGGTGACAATTTTACTTCTTCTTTTCCAATTTTTATTCCTTTATTTATTTTTCTTCTCTGATTGCCATGGCTAGAATTTCCAAAACTATGTTGAATAATAGTGACGAGAGTGGACATCCTTGTCTTGTTCCTGATCTTAGAGGAAATGCTTTCAGTTTTTCACCATTGAGAATGATGTTTGCTATGGGTTTGTCGTATATGGCCTTTATTATGTTGAGGTAGGTTCCCTCTATGCCCACTTTTTGGAGAGTTTTTTCATAAACGGTGTTCAATTTTGTCAGAAGCTTTTTCTGCATCTATTGTGATGATCATATGGTTTTTCTTCTTCAGTTCGTTAATGTGATGTATCACACTGATTGATTTGCGTGTACTGAAGAATCCTTGCATCCCTGGGATAAATCCCACTTGATCATGGTGTATGATCCTTTTAATGTGTTGTTGGATTCTGTTTGCTAGTATTTTGTTGAGGATTTTTGCATGTATATTCGTCAGTGATACTGGTCTGTAATTTTCTTTTTTTGTAGTATCGTTGTCTGGTTTTAGTATCAGGGTGATGGTGGCCTCATAGAATGAGTTTGGGAGTGTTCCTTCCTCTGCAACTTTTTGGAAGAGTTTGAGAAGGATGGGTGTTAGCTCTTCTCTAAATGTTTGATAGAATTCACCTGTGAAGTCATCTGGTCCTGGGCTTTTGTTTGTTGGAAGATTTTTAATAACTGTTTCAATTTCATTACTTGTGTTTGGTCTGTTCATATTTTCTATTTCTTCCTGGCTCAGTCTTGGAAGGTTATACCTTTCTAAGATTTTGTCCATTTCTTCCAGGTCGTCCATTTTATTGGCATAGGGTTGCTTGCACGAGTATCTTAGGATGCTTTGTATTTCTGCAGTGTCTGTTGTAACTTCTCCTTTTTCATTTCTAATTTTATTGATTTGAGTCCTCCCCCTTTTTTTGTTGATGAGTCTGGCTAAAGGTTATCAATTTTGTTTATCTTTTCAAAGAACCAGCTTTTAGTTTTATTGATCTTTGCTATTGTTTTCTTTGTTTCTATTTCATTTATTTCTGCTCTGATCTTTATGATTTCTTTCCTTCTGCTAACTTTGGGTTTTGTTTGTTCTTCTTTCTCTAGTTCCTTTAGGTGTAAGGTTAGATTATTTATTTGAGATTTTTCTTGTTTCTTGAGGTAGGCTTGTATTGCTATAAACTTTCCTCTAAGAACTGCTTTTGCTGCATCCCATAAATTTTGGATCGTTGTGTTTTCTTTGTAATTTGGCTCTAAGAATTTTTTGATTTCCTCTTTGATTTTTTCAGTGATCTCTTGGTTATTTAGTAATGTATTGTTTAGCCTCCATGTGTTTGTGTTTTT